>NC_084589.1:24976853-26383353 GCF_033807715.1 Cololabis saira
TTATCCGACTTTTACGGTCACAGTGAATCAAAGAGATAATGACAACTATTGTGCAAAAAACCAAAACAAAAAAATCACACATACACGAAGAAAAGAGCGCTGAAAATTCACGACTGCTTCACGAACCGGGACCGGAAATGCACTGCTACCAAGCAAACCAATCACAGCCCTCTCGGTCTGCGTTGGTCTGTGACCTCTTGACGCATAGTTACAATTTGTGGGAGGTGTGCGTCAGGCACGGTGTGGCGTGCGGCGTGGCGTGCAGCGTGGCGTGCGGCGTGGCGTGCGGTGTGGCGTGCGGCGTGGCGTGCGGCGTGGCGTGCGGAGTGGGGTGCGGCGTGGGGTGCGCAACGCAGCGCAACCTGCGGCGTAGGCTCGGCGTCGATTTGTTTCAGAACCATAATCCAGCCTTCATACATCCCACCAACATCAAGGTAGTCCAGCCTGCAGTGAGAGATACATAGCTGAAAACCTGTATCGTGCCATCCCAAATCTTACTGTATCATGAACAGTAAAACATCAAAGACCAAAACTGATATCATTTACACATGTTCCCTTGGAAGAGTCCTAAGCGTCACAATTCGTTTGTTTGAAATGGAGTGACATCAAGTGTTGCCAAACTGAACTGTATGTCCTTTGCATGGTGGAAGCAGCATCGCATCCATGAAAAACTGGTCAATTTCAACTTTTCAGGCTTCACCGCATGCATCAGCTAATCAAACGCAGTTATAAAGCACATGTTTGCTAATTAACTTGTATATGGGTTTTAGAGAGTTTTAGAGAACGCAGCCTATTTGTTGTAGCGAGCAGGAAGAAGATGGCTGGTTGTTTACCGTAAGACGAAGGAACGTCAGAAGCAGCATCACCTGACGCTGCTGTGTGAGCCCATGGTTAGTGAGCTTATTGAACTTAATTTTTTTAAATTGACAGAAAATTTCAATCACAATAAGAAGTTAAATGGCCATGCTTTAAATAAAAACACCTAGTTAATTTGAAATGGCCTCCGATGACTTCAAAAAGGAAAAAAGATGGATGGATGGATGGATGGATGGATGGGTGGGTGGATGGGTGGGTGGATGGATGGATGGATGGATGGATGGATGGATGGATGGATGGATGGATGGATGGATGGATGGATGGATGGATGGATGGATGGATGGATGGATGGATGGATGGATGGATGGATGGATTCATTTCACACCTCTATTAGTCACAATTAAGATAAATATTTATTTCAGGGTTGGCTAGTTTGCCTAGAAAAATATTTATGTATGAATTGATGTTTCAGTGATGTTATTTATAGCTCATGCTGATGGGCAATGCCCATATTCATGGTGGAGCCCAAAAGCCCAAAGAACGCAACACAAAAGACACCAGGCAACATTTGAGATATATTGTTGTTGTAGTTGTTTATACTAACTATAAGGTTTATTCTTACTATAATGTCATTTTCATTGTTTTTTGATTACCTTTCTATTTTTTTGGATTGCCTTAGCAGAGTCGTTGATCTGATTGGCGGGCCACAAGAGGTCAAACAATAGCGAGGCATACATAGACCGTCTGCTCTTCACTACATATACACATTGTGCTCACACCAGCTAAACCCCTGTGGGGCTATAAGGAGGTTTGGTGAATGGATTGATCGGATTAACAAGTAAACAATAGTGTGAAACACACACATAAAAGCTCATTCACACATTTGCATATACACACAGACACAATCACAGGCGAGCATTGACACCATACTGCACGGGTCTCTTTTTCATGTAGATGATAAAATAAACCTCATTATACACACAAAATTGCCTTCCAAAAGAGTAGAGGGAAAAAAGATTCATTTTAGTGTTTTAGCTCTTATCACTTATGTTTCTGCTACCAAGAAAATATCCTCTATAGTCAATGAATGGACAATTTATTGTCTCTGAGGCTGTTCCTGAACATCAGTGTCTACAGGACCGGCCCTCTGCATGTGTTAGGCTCTCATCTCAACCATCCCTTTTATTTTGAGGCACTTTTACATGCCTGCAGTTACGGCATCCTAAAATACCCCAGCTGCAGCTCATGCTTTGAAACCGCTCTTCAAAACGTCCCTGGATTATAGTGATGACGCGTTTTTATCAAAGAAATATGCAAAAGGGAACTCCTGCCTCTTGGCTGCGGCTATTGCATTCTCCAGTGTTTCCTTTCCTCCTGTGAAGGATGTTCTTTCAAGCATAAATCACACTTCCAAGCAGTCACGAATTCTGAAGAGTTTCCGTGATCAAGGTTATTGTCCTCAAGTGTTTATACCCTTGCTGTGGGGGACTCACTAAATTAAAGGCATACAGGCATCTCCTTCAAGACCTCAGATCTCTTTGAGCACCAGAGATAAAACTTTCAGCATCTGCACAGCACCTGTGGAGGCAGTCCATTCATACACAAGACAGCCCCTAACTTTATTTATTTTTAAAGATGTTATTGGGGACTGCCAAATGCCATGACAAAACAATAAAGCTATACCAAACTCCAAAATTGACATACATATCCAAAAGCAGGCAAATCAAGTATCACATCAGTGTATTTGAATAAATTGAATTAACAATAGCAACATTATAATGACATTAAGTATTTTTGGTACACAAATGTTGTCCTTCTATCCTTGAGAGACGCACATTTTTAATGACTCTAGAGTTAAAGTCGAGGATGGTTTTGACAAGTTTCTTTTCCATAGATAGCATGGCTAATGAATTAAGACGATGTTGTGTCATTCAGTACGTTTATATGCAGAAAGTCAAATTGTTGCCTTAATCCGACCCATATTGAATTTTTAAAAGCCATGTATACACCTTGGCGGGGCTGAAATCGAACCGAGATCGAGCTATTAGTGCCAGATAATGCGGCCCTAATTCAACTTATTCCGGCATGTATACGCAACCCACGCTTAGCCGAGCTACTGACTGGCCCGGACTCCCCCTTCCGGAAGTGACGACACCGCGAAAGCCAGAATATCAACACAGTAGGAGAAGAAGAAAACAAACAACAAAGAACTAACTGGAAGAACGCCAACACAAAAGTGCATGTGGCGCCACCTAGCCTTGCGGATTTGAATGCACCTCACTCAATAATTGATTGTCTCGTTCTCGCGCATGTATACTTGGATTTCTCGGAAACTACAGTTTAATCCTTAGCCAGATTGTTGCCAATAGCTTGACTTAGATGTGCATGTAACCGCACTGAATGTGTTGCTGAGGAAGGTCTTGATTCTCTTCAGCACCAGTGCAGCTCTTGAACTCATCAGTGCTGTAGATGAGGGGCCAGTCCAGTTTTCATCTTGTTCTTTTTCAGCAGAGGATAAACCTCCATGTTGGTGTTCAGTGCTGCTTCAGGATTGTTGTACTGCTGAAATCTGTATGCTTGTAGCAGATTAACACTGATCAGCTGCTTGGTGAAGGAGAACCCGTTTTGTGCTTGGCCTAAGATGGTGTCACAAACCTAAACAATAAATGCATCAATAGAATATGGAGATGGGTATAAGTCAGCTTTACGATATATATGATCTGATATATAACAACAAATAATTTTATGTATTATGTGTTCATTTTATTTAAGGGAAAATGCAAATTAACATAGCACCTCCAAGAAGTAGACTATTATATTATACATGTTCTATTCTAAGGTGTGTTCCCCACTTTTCTACACAATACACCACTATGATTAAAAACATTGTAAAAGACCAACAGCACACATTTAGCTTCTGTCTCACCTCTGTAACTTCTCTCTGAAGGTCACCTGGGCCCAGTGTGGGCCTGTGTTCTCCAGAGAAAGTAGGGAGGGAATCTCTGAACAGGACTAGAAGAGAAAAGTTAAGCTGGACTTTACAGGTAAAATAACAATAAATGTTAAGTTCAAGCATCACAGGGAATAACACTATATCGGAACAACACAACACCAAATCATGTTAATTCACCTGATATTTTGTATGTGTCTGAACTGCTGCATGATTGCCTGGACAAAGAGTCAATGGTCGATTGATAGTCATGTCTGGCTGATCAGGTCCAAGCTGTTTCACGTTGAGATTCTCTCAAATGGCGTTGTTTTAAATGACTTCACTGAATTTAGTTTTTCTTTCTCCATTTTGCTTCTTCCTCCGTTATCCGTATCCAACCCCCACCCAAACTCAAACTCACTCTGCTGCACCTTGTGACAGATGGAATTGACGTAGCGGAGCTTTGGTTCGCAGCAGGGCTGTGCCCCGACAAGCTCCTATCCCTTGTATTGAAGAGAGGCAACTGCGCCCCAGGGAGGAAACACATGACCAATCAGTAGCTTTAGACAACTGAGATTAACATAAAAGGCTTTACTCAGTAACTATATACTATTTATCTTGCTCATCTAAAAAAATTATAAACATATATTTCAAACTTTTTTTTTTCCTGTGGTGAGTGTGGGGCGGCGCCCTAGCGCCCTCTATTGGCCAGCTGCCACTGCCTAATATAATTGTTTCGTAGAAAACAATTAACATTTTTGCAAGTCACTACATTTCTTCACATGAACTACTGGTTTGTGCCTCTACAACTAATTTTCAATTAAGTTTCTTTTTGTATAGTGACAAACCACAACAAAATCTAAGAAACTTTTGAGAGAAATCAAATGGGTTGAATATAAGTCAAATGCAGTCAAGTTATAAACAAATTACATTCCAATTAATTCCACTCCATTACAATTGTATTCTTACAATGCAAGTTTATATGAAGTTGCTTAGGGAAAAAAAAACTTTTTTTCAGTTCAAGTTCAATTCCTCATTCTGAGCATGCACAGCTTAGTGAGCCACAATGGGGAAAAATGTCTTTTTAACATCAAGGCATTACCAGTGGAACAAGGCTCAGAAAACATCAGCCAGATGCCTCAACTGGTTGGTGAGCACGTGAAGACAGAGACACCAACAAACACAAAGAGATTAAGATGGTGATACCGGCTTTGAGACAGAGAAAAAGCTAGACCCTTAAGGGCTTTGTATTTGAAGAAAGAAATTCAAATTCTATTCTGAGGAGAAGATAAAATTGGAGAAATACATTATATCTCCTGCTGATTTTCATCATAACACTTCGCAGCAGCATTTTAGCTCAAGCAGAGGTTTTTCAGATAAATTTCAGGGTAGCTCTTAAACAAGATTAATCTTGTAGTAAAAAGTTACATGGGCAAGATATTGTCTGTATCCCCCTGAGATGTTTCTAATTTTGCCAAAATTATAAAGATGAAAGAGGCCAGTCTTAGACACTTTTTCTATGTCTGAATTTAAAGGGGACCTATTATGGCATCTAATACCTATTTTAAACAGGCCTTGAATGTCTTAAGAACAAGCTTTTGATTTTTTTTTGCTAAATAAATTAGAAATTCAGCCTCTGAGCCATGTCTTTAGCATTCCATTCTCTAACCTCATTATCTATGCGGGATTCTGAGTGAGCGGGGAGGCTATGATAATGAGGCTCTGTGCTGATTGGCTGCCTGAATGACGTGATACACCGCTACGAATAAATGCCGGAAGCTCCGGCCGGCGGAGTTAGTTGTGGGCATGGTTTCACGCAGCGGAGGCCAACCTATGTATATAGCGCCCGTCGTTACATAACGACGGGAGCAGAATCTGAACGTCTCGTAGATCCACATCACACTGGACGGCTCATCCGGGCGGCTGTACAGACACTGCAGAATTTGGTTGCTTTCCTCCTTCTCTGAGTTGGCAGGCTGAGGAGAGACCACTTTATATATGTTAAAGCAAGAGAAAACGTGTTTTTCATAATAGGTCCCCTTTAATGTCAAATCCTCGGGAGACAAAAAAGAAAAAAAATTCAATGTCCCAAAGTAGTGCCATCCGGTGTAACAACATGGATAGATGGCCTATAAGAGAGGAGGTCATGACCAAAGATAAAAACATCAGTCTTATCCAAGTGTAGTAGCAGGAAACACGAGTCAAATACAGCATTTTATCTTGACATATTTGTGGTCCAGCTAACTGAATGGTTTCATATGGCATAATGATATGTGTAACCAACTATCATCTGCAATAAAGATTTGTGATTTGCTACCCAATAATATTACCAAATGAGAGCCATGTGTTATTACTCTCTTTCATTTTCATTCACATTGAAGGAAGACTTCCAAATTTGTGGAGGGTCATTTCTTTCACAGTTTTCTTAAAGGGGGTGAAGGAAGACTTTCCCAGCCTTAACATGACAAGAGGTGGAGGAAGGTGACCATGGACAGGTCGCTATATCTATACATGTATACCATATATTCAGATTCAGAACTCATTTGTGGGATAATTCTTCTTGATAAAAATGTCAGGTAATCTCAAGTGCATTTTTAAAAATCCAAACAGCATTTCACATGTTTTGTCTTTTTTTGTGACTTCAAATTCAGTTCAAATGCATGTTGTTGTTTTTTTAATAGTGGTTCAATTTATACTTACAATTTTAGATTGTCACCGAAGTTTTAAAATTGTAATCTACAAGTTTTCATATAAAAATTGGGAAATTACATTTTGAAAAAAATAATTTAATTTCATATTAGCTGCGTTAGTCTAAATGCATTGTTCCATCACTAATGGAAAGCCATCCTGGCCCAGATGTACTAAAACAAGATCAAACTCTGATATCAAGATCTCATGCATTCAAGCATAAAAATAATATTCATTAGCTTGAATGCAGTGATTTCCTTTCTTGGAATTAAATGCTTCTTGTTTATTGTTTATCTATCTAGTCCATGAGTGTGATTTCATTCAGTTATCACTTGAATACTCCTGATGAGGATGCTAGTGTTGTTGAATTCTCTGTTTTATCTATTTGTACACGGTCTGTAAAGTGGAAATGGGATATTGAAGTGTAAGACACGCATTAGTTTTCACTTAAAGAGTAAATACTGCTTCTGTTTGTAGTTCGGGAATGAGAATTTGCTTTCTCAGCAGCGCTCTTCATATATGCTCAGACACACATGCACGCACGCACACCTCCAAGCATGTAACGGAGTTGAGAACACAGGTGTGAGATGTAGGCTACGATTACGGTTAGCAATGAATGCATAAATCTGTGTGTTTGTGGGTGTGTGTATGTGTGCGATATTCATTGCAGCTTGAGGGTGATGTTAGAATGTGTCTGTGTTTTCAGAGAACCCCCTCTGTGTTGCAACATGGTCCCGCGCACACTTCTATGGTCCAGATGGTGTAGGTGACTGACACACACTTTTACACACACCCACACAGTATCTCACACAAATTTAAACCGCCAGACAGACATGGAGTAAAGAGCAAAGATGTAAATGATTACAAATTGGTGACAGGATTTGATTAATTACTCTTGTTACCAAATGAGTGTGTGTTGATGTTCTAGATGCAAAATAATCCACGTTATTGGAGAGCACCCAAGCACTTTTACTCTTAAGCAAATATCAAGCACAAAATCCCTCAGAGAAAGATGCACTGAGGATATCCCTTTGCTTTGGCAGCAGTGCTTTATAATGCCAGCACATAAACATCTACAACAAATGAGTGGAGTAATAGGTAAAAGAAAATATTATAATATTAAAGAAAAATTAAAATGGTTGTAAAAGAAAAGACATTCAAAAAAATTAACATGATGTCTTGGAGTCATAAAAAGGTGTCTGAAACAAGTTTTGGTCAAAATACTACCAAAATAAAGTACAACAGACCCCTTTTCAACATGATTTTACAGCTCTGTTCATATCAGGAGGTGTTACAGGGGTGGAGTGAGGCTCTTGATTTGACTCCACCCCTTTCTTATATTGTTAAGTATCCTTTTAAGTCTTGGGACAGCAGATCAGAGGTGTATAATCCAGGTCCCATAAAGTAAAAACCCTGCCATGTTTCTGGATCAGCCTGTATATTTAGAACAGGTGTTTTCACTAACAACCTACCATCTACCTGCAGAGGAGTTTGGTGACTGGTTGGAACAACTGCTGGACAGGATTTTCACTTCATAGCACCTGGATTATACACCTCCACAGTAGATACTCAATGATTTGAAGTAGGGTGAGGAAAAAGAAGGAAAGGTAAGGTAAACCCTTCGCTGATGTCACTGAACAATGCAAATCTGAACAGTTCAGCAAATTGGATATTTTCAGAAAAGCTGAAAAAAAGGCAAAGTCACAGTCATATTGAAGTTTTCTATTTCAAGCACCTCCAATACGTGCCATAATTGCAGAAAAACAGTCTTTCCTCGTATGCCCTCTGTAAGTCTTTGTTTAACATCCATATGCACATACATTTATAACAAATGCTGTTTAGTGGGTCCTAAAGTCAAATCACATGCCACATTTCTTACTTAGATCTGCTGTTTTTGATTACAGATAATAATTGCAGTCACACTAAATGACAAAGGTACAATCAGTGCACTACAATTGTATGGATAATGGAGCCTAGTCAGCCTACACATAATGAACAAATTACTGAATGTAGAAGACTTTTAATTCTCTTCTTCAATGAATATCATCTTGGTAACTGGAAGGAGAGGCATTCACCAGTCAATATTCAGCCAGCAAAAACAGGATACAACTGATATGAATCGGCCCCTTCGCCACGACGGCCGTTGGGGGTACTGCAGCCAACAGCAAAGCCGGCACGAGAGAACGGGGAGAACGCGCATGCAGCGTCATGTGACGTCACATCCGCAGGACAGCGCGGGAAATTCGGCCTCCGAATTGCAGCACATTTTGCAGCACACAGCCTGTTCAAGGCAACGGAGAGATACACTAGAGGGCTCATTCGTTTTGGTTTGGAACGCTTCATCTGACATTATTACTAGAAAACTTAAAACGTATACGAATTTTTTTCATAAATCCTGCCTCAAGCTCCTTTAACAAAACAAAAATGTAAATGGAAAACAGAATGTAAATGAACATGAATTGTATATTTGTAGTGTTGTGTTGCTGGAACATTGCATTTTCCATTGTCTATTATAGAGTACATCATCTGAAATTGCACTAAACCTCCAATCACCTCAACATGAGCGAAGGTTTCTAAAATTGTCCACCAAGTAGGGACACTGTTTCTCACCCAACCCGTGGATGAATGAGTTATTTTTCTTCTTTTGGGAATAAGCATCACAGCAAACCTATCTGGGGGTAATGAGCCTCAAATCTAGAAACTCCATACAGAGTGTTCACTGTGACTGACAGATTGAAAATATCACAGTATCCCTTTTAACAAGGTAGACACAAATCAAATTGAGCCCCTCCAGTCAGACAGCCCTGACATTTGAGATTTCTGTGGATTATATGAAACCTACACTGTGGAAGGCGGGAGCCCAAATCATGTAGCTCGAAAAACTTCAACTCAACTTTACACAGTTCACTTGTCTGAAAATCCAACAAATGTGCACAAAGAAAGAAATTTCCGTGCCCTCTATTTGCTGGAGTAAATGAGTAAATCGGTCCTTTGAGACCGAACTATATGACCATTGAGACAATGAGGTATTTTACAACTCCCTGCAGCCATTCAGAAAGCTATTTCTAAAACAGTTGCAGCCATTTTAGTCCATTTTAGTCGGGGTCCCACATGGAGCAGTGGGCAGGCATGGATAGCCAGGGCAATTACACAGGATTTTTATTTCTTTCTTTTGTTTTTACACACATGAATAGAAACAAACACAGACTTGCATGCTGTTTTTTAGCGCTGCATCCTGAACGTGACACACATGCACACTTGCCCTCTTGTCTCAGCTTTGAGCTGTCCTGTGTCTGCTGACATGATCATCTATGGCAGTGTCTCCCAACCTGGGGGGGCGTCAGAGATCTCTGGGGGGGGGCTCAAAACTTTGTCTGCTTTGAAATTATGCAGTTGTAAAAATGATATTTTTTTTTTTTTTTTTTTTCTTTCCCTTGTCTGCACACATATTAATGATTGATACCATGACGGTAGAAACCAAAAGTATATATATGTGCATTATTACTATATTTAATATATATACATATATATACGCATACATATGCGTACACATACATAAATATACACATACAAACCCAGTGATTTTTTTTTTTTTTTTTTTTTTTTTTTTTTTTGGGGGGGGGGGGGGGGGGGGAGGGGGGTGACGACATCCACTGCCAATCCAGGAAGCAGGAACACACGGATACACACGTCAAGCACTGGAAATCTGCAACAAAAAACCACAAACAAAGCACGAAACCGGCACGGAGCCAACCAAAACACGAACAGCAATCGACCTAAATCTTGAGATCTGATTGCAGTCTGAGCTAAGCTAGCGCTACCGCTACCTAAACCCAAAAACTAGAGAGCCAGCATGCAGGTGAACAAGCCAGTGTGTATGTCTATGTGTGTGTGTGTGTGTGTGTGTGTATATGCGTGTGACTAAGTGACTGTGTGTGTGTGTGTGTGTGTGTGTGTGTGTGTGTGTGTGTGTGTGTGTGTGTGTGTGTGTGTGTGTGTGTGTGTGTGTGTGTGTGTGTGTGTAATAAACCAAACAAAGTTCCACCTGAAGTGTATCTATAGTGGGGGAGGGGGGGAGCAACCCCGCCACCCGCGAGGCCCCCCCCCCCCCGCGGGCGGGGCCCCCACGGCGCGGGAAGAAGCAGCCAGGGATCCCGCGGCGGCGGACCGCGCCCCAGGCAATCCCCGGCCACCCGGTCCGGGCCGGACACGCGGCCAGGATGCCCTCACCCTTCAGGCCAACGACCCCCACCCGGCAGGGGGCCAGCCTGCCCGGAGAGACAGAGCCGCCCCGGCCGCCGACGCGGGCAGGCGCACCCGCCCCCCACGAAGTGGCCCTCCAAGACCAGAGGGGCGCCCCGCCGCAGAGGCAGCGGGGGGGACCAGAGACGGGCCCGGAGAGAGGGAACCCCCCAACAAGGCGACACCCGCGCAGGCCCGACAACGGAGGGCCCCAGACCCAGGCATCCCATTCATTCATCCATTCACCTATCCGATATCTATACTAATAATAATATGATATACTATACATAATAATAATACTAATAATAATTAAAAAAAAAAAAAAATTATATTTGTGAATGAGTCATTCATAAGACATTGTTAGGAATAATTTATGAATGTCTTGAATATTTTTTGTTTTTTATACACTGGTGACAAACACAGGAAATGATTTAATTCCTTATTATTATATCATTACTCAACATTTAATTTACTCTGACAGGTTGTTAAAGAAAAATGTTAAAAAAAATTTGGTCTCATATTAAAAGAGACATTTTTCAGAAATATTTGTATGTCCTTTTATGTCCTTTTGTGCGTATTTTATACATTGGTGACATTGGAGAAAAACAAAGTCATATGTATAGAGAGTAAACCAAAGAGAAATGTATCAAAAAAACATAATTATTAATCAATTAAAGACTATTTTGGTGCTAGTACGTACGGGTCGGGGGGCCTGGCTGGTCTTAGACACAAGTAGGGGGGGCTCCAAGGAAAAAAGGTTGGGAACCACTGATCTATGGCATCATCAACAGCGGTTAATCATTCACATGTTATCCTTGAACATTGTGACATCAACAACAAAAAAAGTAACTGAACCACTCTCTTTATGTCTGTCTTACTATTTTCTACCATAATCATATAAGCATTTAAGACTCAAGCATCAAATCCATCTCTCTGGATCCTCAACACCTCCAAAAGGATCTACAGTTCATAAATCTTGATTCTACTTCCCCAGGTCATTGGAAGAAAATCTTAGATTGAATGGTATGCCTCTTAAAAATTGCAGCCAAAGATAGCACTGTGGCTGGTAGGACCTTTCTTTGTGTGTACGTGTGGGTGGTTTAGAGGCTCCTCTGAACCCCTGCTGTTATTCTGTAAAGAACCAAACAGCCTGCAGCCCGATAATAACTCTGCTGAATAGCTGCATGATTATACCTCTTTCTGTGAAGTGTTTATCTTTTTTCCCCTTCTGCATTTTGTCTGCATCTCGCCTCTTTGTCTCTTGTTCTCTTTCAGCCTCCGTTCTTATCATCTTATTCCTTTCTCTGTTGCTTCTACCTCATTTTTTACTGTCCAACCAGTCCTTTCCTTCATTGACCTTTTCAGAGCTCATTATCCATAAACTTCAAATGTTTTTAGCATCCAATCTATGTTCTCTGTCTGCATTGAACATGGATGCAGAAGACAAAAAAAACTGCACGATTTGCCGGTTTAACTTTACAAGGTCTATAAGTAGATCTCTTAGGGCGTTCATTATAGTTAGGAACAACCCATGTTTGGAATAAAGTTGGAATCTGCAGGACATCAAAACCTTGTCAGGTAGATTTTTCAAAAGTTTCACATCTTATGTCCTTATGCAGAAGAATTATGTAAATTTTCTCCTCTCTGTTAATGTCAGTTTCCTTTAACCACAAAAGAAATCTTTCACAAATGTTTTCCTTTTTTTTAAGCTTTTCAGTTTGGTAGATTTTTATTGACACACAAAACTACTACATTTTTTGAAATGGACACGTAATACTTTTGAAAGGCAGTGACATATTTTGTTGTTCTATTAACAAAATATTATATCCTAAATATTATATTTAAAGTACATTTAAAACAATGCAAGTTGAACTAAGTTGCTGAATAGCAGAACTATTTAACCTGACACAAACCAAGAGTGGTAAATGATGAGGTTTTTTTTCACTCCATCAGTTTTATTTTTTATTTGACCTTCCTGAGAAATTGACACATCCTTTGTTACGTGACCTTGTGTTGGTGCATGCACCGTGTGTGTGTGTGTGTGTGTGTGTGTGTGTGTGTGTGTGTGTGTGTGTGTGTGTGTGTGTGTGTGTGTGTGTGTGTGTGTGCGCGCGCGTGTGTGTGTGACTGGTGCATCAGTGCCTGCTCTTACTAATTCATGCGTTTGCACACTCTTTTAAATCCCTCTCCTGGTCCAGCTTCCAGGTTCTCTTCCTCAGTGTCTTCAGTAACCTTCTATTATGTCTCCATACATTTTCATCTTTCTTTGTCTACAATGCACCCTCCTGCCCACATCGGTACTTACAGTACATGCAGGTACAGACGCCTCAACAGATCACACACTGTGACCGGGCTACACCCCTGTTCACTTCAACCACACACTTGTAATGCATGCAGTGGCATTATGATAACCACATGCTAATCTTACAGCATCACATTATTAGCTTTTAATGTATTCTGGGACACTATTAGCTGTGAACACTAATGCTAGGGCGCTATTAATGCTTAATGCTAATGCAGTAACAGTGAGAGTCCTGAGCCAATCCGCCCATCCAGGATTATGTGAAGCTTGATAATCCCTTGTTAGCTAGCAGCGGAGGCATACATCTCACCACCAAGGTAATCTGAGGGCTGTTTGACAGCTATACACCTCGCTTTGTCCTCAGCTGCTCTCATAATCTACTCCTTCTGGGATAGTTGCTCTATCAGCTACTTTGATGTGTGATGATGTCTACAAACCACACTTGTTGACAGGACAGTCTCCCTTCAGTCTCAGGCAAACCACAGTGCAGTACAATCGTTAAAGTTGGCCGTTTTCTGCCCGCCAGAGGGGAGGCATTGCAGGAAGAATTTTCATTTGATGTTGGGTTGATTAGCATTCAAAGTTTCTTTAATGTTTAAACGCCTTTGGAAAATGGTAACTCCTGTGAGTCTTATGTGACTGGGTGGATGGTGATGGCCTTATTTTTCACACAATTTTGGGCTTTTGACATTATGTAGGTCAAGACTATTATTTTTGATGAAAACTGTGGTTGATCTCTGTTGAGTTGCTGCATGAATTGTACCAGCGGACTTATTTTCTGGTTCTTTTTTTGTTTGTTTTTTAGCCAGCTCTTCAAAGCTTTCTACATTTCTGCATAAATGTGACCTAAAACATCATTAGGTTTTAAGTCTTAAAACTAGATGGCAAGAGCTCATGCATACAAACATATTGTACCATATTGGACGAAAGTAAATGAGCCAATACTTTCAATATCTGGTGTGACCAAGCTGAACAGCAGTAACAGCTACCGCATCAAGGTATAGACTTTGACTTAGCAACTCCATACCATCAGCTTTATTCCTCTGAATATTCTTACTAAAAACACCTCATCTGGTTATGATCATTGTCTTGCCATGTGACTCCGTGTATTTAGTTTGAGTTTGAGGTTGAGTTTATTTTGATCAGCAATCATTGAAAAATGTCCATCCAACAAAACAAGAAAGGGTACATAAGTCTGACCGAAAGGGTTAGGGCTGAAGCTAACGAACTTATAGATGCCCTAACCTTTATACCATCAAATCATATATAGCATACGTATATACAGTACGCACACATACACATTGATACATTCATGCCTGCATCTACACCCATATACAGTGCATATACTCAAATACACATAGATTTTCACACGTACACACATACCTACCACCTATACATATAAATGCCAATACCTGCCATAGAATCGTGCAATACCTGTATGTTGTCTTCCTGTTTGTGTCCTTTTAGAGAGTATTTATTTTTATAGTTGTTGTTTTAATATATCTATTTTTTTTTTAAACCATGCACCTTAAAGATAGCATCCAATTTCGTTGTACCTGTACAAATGACAATAAAGACATTCTATTAATTCTAAAAAAAAAAATACACATACACGGCAGTGGGGCGGCAGTAGCTCAGGTGGTAGAACGGGTAGTCCAATGATCAGGAGGTCGGCGGTTCGAATCCCGCTCCGTCCCAGTGTGAATGTGTATGAATGTTTGGTGGCGGTCGTAGGGGCCATTTGGCGCAATATGGCAACCACGCTTCCGTCAGTCTGCCCCAGGCCAGCTGTGGCTACAAACGTAGCTACCACCACCAGTGAGAATGTGTATGAATGAATAATGATCTCTGTAAAGCGCTCTGGGTGCCTTGAAGGGCGCTATATAAAACCAAGTCATCAACATACACAGCTACACATTTACACCTGTCTGACACCGTTTATTGGCCTGCCCTGCTGATGTTCAATATGTGCAATACGTCATTCTACACGCCCACACAGCTTACATTATGTTATGCAGATATCGCCTCCCAATTCGCCTTCCGTCCCCTCAACTCGTCTTCAGGCATGAGGTGACAAAGAATATGCCTTGCAGTTATATAACACGCATTCATCATCCAGCGATAATAGAGGGATCTAAAAATCTAAAAACGCCTAATGATGACAAACTAAACAAGCTAGGGTGCAAACAAAGAAATTCCTAACCATGATACTACCACCACCATTCTTCCACATGCCAGGCCTGGAAGCTCTGAAACTGGGGATAACAATGCATTAATCAATCAAATACCTTTCCTCATGTGCTGTCTTAAGTCAATATGAACTAATCATAAAGGAAAAATAATTATGGACCACTGTTCAGTAATTTTACAACAAAAGACAAACAGTATCCTCATACAGTTCAATATTCTAGTTGAATCATCCACCCCTGTATAGTTATCTTCACAAATGATATCTGAAGAGATAACTGATTATACTAAAATATAAAGCTGTTGTAGAAGTGTCTTAAACCTGCATTTCTATCTTCTATCTGACTAGAAAAGAGGTAGCACTTGTGTTTACAAAAACAAGATATAGAAGTCTATAGGGAAATGACCCAGTATGAGTCCGGCTTCGTCTCTACAAAGAAGCATAGTTTGATAGACTGAAACTGACTCCTAGGATATGAGAGCAGCTGAATACAAAGCGAGATATATAGCTGTCAAACAGCCCTCAGATTACCTTGGTGGTGAGATGTATGTTTAGGATCACAGGGATCTGTTGGAGCTTATCCCAGCTCTCTTTGGGTGAAAAGACAGGGGATGTGCGGCAGATCACAAGATCACTGCAGGGTCACACGTATACAAACAACCACAAATGCTCACACTCACTCCTGTGGACAGTTCAGAATCACCAATTAACCTGATATACATGTTTTTGGACTTTAGAAAGATGCCCGGAATACCGGATAAAACTCACAGAAGCAGAGAATTCATAATAATTCATAAAACATTATATCACAAAAATGTAAAAAATGTTAGACAATATTTAGTATAAAGTATATATATATATATATATATATATATATATATATATATATATATATATAAAATGTGTATGTCTCATTTAAACTAACTTTATTGACTTAACTATGTGTTAGTTACTTTTTCTTTTAACTTTCAATTTCCTTGATTGGTTTAATTTATTGTTGATGTATTAAAATATTTATTTTGCATCGTTAGGTTTATTTTCCCTGGGTTTTTCTTCTTTTGACTTTCCTTTTATTGATTTAGGGTTTTGTTTTTTATTCAGTTGTTTGTTAATCCATTTATGTATCTTTCATTTTGTTTCTTTTTATTTGTATTTTTGTTTAAATTTGGTAATTTTAGTCCTGATTAATGCACTTACACTGATTAATTAAATGTAAATCTTATAAAATGTTTAATTTTAATTTATTTTGTATTAAACAGGGAAATGTACAAGGAAATAGAAGAACATAAACTCCACATTTTCACATATTACTAAGATTGGTTCTCAAAAGCTTATTTTCGTACCACCCCACCATGAAGCCATAATGCAGAAAAATATGTATCAACAATAGAAACACATAGAATCACCTGTTAAAAAGAAGTATGAACATTGTTGGCCATAGAGTTGGAATAAAACATTTTTTTTACCTCTTTTCATGATAGTCTAATACAACTTGACAACATAAGCATTCTTTCTTTGTGCAAATGTATTCATGAATTCTATTTTATGTTTTCTGCAATTAGGCACCAACCGTGTAAGATTACAAATTAATTCATGTCATTTTTCTGAACTAATTTCGTGCAGTGAAAAAGAAACCATAACCCGGTCATTTAACCATTACTGTTGATCATGTGGACGTCTTGTAAATCTGCCACCTGGAGGTTAAAAAAACAAAAAAACAAACAACTTTTTCAGTCCAGTCTGAGACAAAAATATAACAAATATCAGCATCCCTAGACATTTGTCCTCCATTTTTCAAATTCATTATGAATTAACAGAGCTGTCTTGTAAACAGACGAGGTATATCCATATTTAAGAAACAACAAAGATTATTACTATGCCTATTTTTCTGCTTTTGTTGATCAAAAATAACAGATGAAAACCCCACACGCTTGATACAATGACATGAAAAGACAGAGCAGAGTACAGTGGAGAAAAAAAAGAAGGGTAAAAGAGGGATGTGAGGAGGAGGAGAAGGAGGTAAAAAGAGAAGATGTGGGGTAGGAGAAAAGTGGGGAGATGATGTACCGTAGGCTGATTAATGTCAAAGGCGCTGGGTCTTGAATACTTATGAGGCAGATGTCAATGGAGCTTTACCCTGCAAGGTTACACAAAGGGAGGGGTGAGATTGGGGTTGTCGGGGGGGTTGGTTGGATTTAAAGGCCTGAGAAGAGGAGCAAGAAACGAGGGTGAGAAAGGAACTGACGACAAAGTTGAGTGAGACAGAAAAGAAAGACAAACAGAGCAGGCACTGGGACAAGCAGGGAGGAGCTTCATGTCCATGTTTTGAAAAACTTTTCCACGGTGGTACTTTTAGAGTGTTATTCTTTCAAATTTCAGGTTCTACAGGGAAACAAGTCCCAAGGAGCAGGAAGAAGTGCTCCAAAGGAAGACTCTTCCTTTGGAGCACAAGCTGGCCTTTTCAGTCAGCAAGCAAACAACAGCTGAATAGACGCAGCTCTCTGTAGTTTTTGAGACTCTTAAATGCTGTTTACAGAAAAAATAGATCCAACTGTGAATGAGAGCCTTCCTGGAAGTGTGGCTGGGCCTTGTGTCACAGAAAAAACAGACACCTGACCTCAAACAACCCACAAAATGGACAGCATTTTTGAAAAGCCTGTAATCAACAGATGGAACACCAAAGAAAAGGGATTAGTTGATTAAGAGTGTGTATTTACCCGTGTGTATTTCTGTGAGCTGCAGTCTAAAACAAGAAACCTGTGGACTGAGCCAGTGGAGCACAGCTCCATGCCCTGAAAAAATCTACCACATCTGACTGAACTCCACGAAGTGCACATTCATCTTCAGTGAGTGTATTCAATACCAAAAGGGCAACAGAGAGTGCAGCTGCAGCACACAATGTATTCTGCTGTTTAAATCCTGTTTCATATGAGAAAAGCTTGATCTACCTGTGTTCAGATCTCTCCAGGGGGACGTGTACACAATAATAGACTCGCAGACCATTTGTTATTGATGACAGAGCAGCGATCTTTTTACCTGCGACTCCTACGAGCAGTCTGAACCACAAGCTTGACCTCTAAATACACTTCAGATGATACTGGAAGCCATGTAACGACTCGTGGACAGGAGGGAGGGCAATCATGAAAGGTCAAGAGCAGCTTCAGTCCCAGGAAGTAACTGGATCTACTGACTGAGTCGTTGGGACAGTCGGCTGAGAAAAGAGAAAATGGCACAAGGGCAACGAGCTGATGGCCTTTTATCAAAGAGTACAAGTCTTCCCTTTACTTTGCTTTGGTCCTGCAGGGTGACTAATAGATGCAGTAACAAAAAGTGTAGAACTGAGTTTAACCTTCATATTTCTAAGGGCTTCGTTAACAGCGTTGCTACAGGTGTGTCATGCAGGGGGCTTCATCTCCTGTTCGGTCAGATTCGGAGGTGAAGTGTGACTCTGCTGACATTATTATTCCTCTCTCATCTCTTCCTTCCTCCTTTCTTTCATATCTCTCCTCTACTGTCCTCTTCTGCGGTCTTCTAATCTCTTTCCTTCTATTAGCTGTCTATTTACAGCATATTCAGTCTGGAGCCTGCCAACACTTACTGCTCTCCAGAGCTTTATCAAGCCACTGATAAACTCCACGCGCACATTTATGCGCAGACACATGCATGCACCCGATTTCATGGAGAGATTTTACGGCGTGTGCGCGTGTGTCTGCAGACAAACGTCTTGAAGACATTTGTGTTTATGGCTGTGTAAAGAAACGTCTACAGGTACAGCATTGAATGTCTTAGAGCTGAGTTTCCATGTGTCCTGGGTAGGGATATGTAAGCACACGTGTGTTTCAAGGCACCCTTTTCGTGTACGTCTGTTCTTATGTGTACATGTTATCAGCAGCGTCCCAGTGTGCTCGCCGAGGGCCAGTCTATTTAGTGTTCATAACAAAGCCTTTTACTGAGGCTCCAATCAGGATTAAAACCTTATCAGCACACACAGACCACAGGACACAGCCAGGCAGCATGTGTGTTAAAAGTGGGAGTGTGTGTGTGAGAGACACACAGGAATGGTGGAGTAAAGGGGATTATTTTCACATGTATATATTTTGTTTGCCGCCTATGTTTAAATACTTCTGTGCATAAGTGTTCCCATGACTTGACCGTATAAGCTTATTGAAATGTTGTTTGAATTTTGTGGACACATGCGATCGCATGTATCGTTGTTTTTGCATGTGTGGCGGCTGTCTGATGTGAGTCGCTACACTCAAGGGTTGTGGTAAATATGACACTCCAAAATCACATTAAATCCAGATTCAAAGCTGGCAGCCCCCCTGTGGGTTAGATAATTATCATCAGTCTGTGTTTGTTTGTGTGAGTGTGTCTGTGCGTGAGTGTAGGTGTTTGAGAGACATGAGATAAAAGGAGATGACATTCTTAAGAAAGAAAGAGAGAAAGTTTAACAGAAATATAATTATTTATAACAGTTACACTGCATAAAAAGCTTGGTTAGCAGAGGAGCTCAGCTCAAAGCCATCTGCATGCCAAAAAAAAGAAGTTTTTTTTGTTGTTCCTTTTTTTTTTGCATCGCAGTCTCTTGTGATTTGTGGCTTCAGATCCAAAGAGGAGCCCTCTTCACAGTGATATGTGCTTTTTTTCTAGGTCAAAGCTCAAAGACCTGATCTGAGGTCTAAAATCTTTCTCAGACAAAAACATATACAGTAGGACTTTATTATGATAATACTGCATCTAATTATGCAGAATTGCTACGTTAATATTCATGAGCCTCTCCGCCACCAGGGAGGGGCCTGCAGCAGACACAACAATGAACCGGCAAAATAAACTGAATCTATGAATAAAAAAGTGACGCCACCAGAGGATTATTTACACCAAGCTGTCTTCTTACTGTGCTTACCCGTACGAAGAAGGTGGGTGACCCACTGTTTCAAAAAAGGCTGACAGAGATAGAATTCAATCTCTGTCGCTAACTCAGCATTGTTTTTTTATTTGAAGAAAATCATTGTATAATAACATTTTTACAGGTAATCTTATTCTGGTGTTCTCTCAGTCCTCTATTTTTTTTTTTCAATTTAATATTCCATTTGAACACATTTTTTCTGTTTTTATACATATAAAAGCAAATATTTTGACTGATACGCAACAATTCAGAATTGTATTTTTTATATCATTCCACAGAGGATTATTTGTAATTGTCTGTCTTCTCATAATCCTCAGTATACTTCTACCTCTAATTAAATTGCATGAAAAGCCTGAAGAAGAAAATTCTCATTTTAAAAATGTTCCCTAAGGCCTGATCCTTAAATAGGAGTACATTTTTAGTGAAACTGGTTGATTAAAAAGGCACTGAAACTTTAAAATAAAAATAAAAAAAACCCATCCCCTTTCTTGCTCTGACATTGTTTGAAAAAAAGTCATCCAACACAAGATATCCAATATGTTGATATGACTTAGGGCTACTGTATAATAATATGGTCAATATTTATATGCCCCAGTTTGCTTTGAAGGTGAAGAACTCAAAAGAAAGAACATATCCATCTATCCATCCTTTCACCTTCTAGGGCTCATTTAGGGCCAGATTGCCTTCCATCTTCGCAGCCCCCTCCTGCAGCATTTTTGGAAGGACATTGGGGCATTCCCAAGCCAGCCAAGAAATATGTCTCCAGTGAGTTCTATATTCGCCTCAGGGCATGTCCCACTGCGTCACGGTGGGACATGTCCAAAACACCTCCCCTGGGGGCGTCTGGAAGGCATCCTCACCAGATGCTCAAGCCACCTCAACTGGTTCTTTTTTATGCTAAGGAAAAGCAAATCTAAGCTCCTCCCAAATGATTGAGGTTATACCCAAGAGTGAGCCCAGCCACCCCTCCTATAGAGGTCCTTTAGTCCGCTTGTATTCAATGTTTTGGTTACTGCTCACCCAACTTTATCTCCCCCAATCCGAACCTCTAACTACCCTAACCCTTTCACCCCAACAGACTTATACAACTTCCACATCACTGGTGATGCTGCCACAGTCTACAGTACCTGTTGATCAACTGTTCAGGTCGACTCTACTTGTGAATTACACCACAAGATGCTTTACCTTTCTGGTTGAGTCAGAATTACATTCCCAACCCTGAGATGGCCCAAGACTCAGAGGTGCTTATTTTCATCCTGGTCTCTTCACATTCAACTGATCAAAGTCTGACAGAGGTCTCCATCCCAGCACATCACAAGTGAACAATCCTAAACTGATCAAGCTGGAAACCCTTTCCCCCCCTGGCTTTGCCTAAACTCTGCCCATGAAGCTTATAACAGCACCAGTGACCGAGGGGCAGCCCTGGCAGACTTCCAAAAGAGGAGTCTGACTATCATCAAAGCGAATAAAGCCCTCACCAAATGGCCCTAGTAAAGAGTCGGATGAGCCAATCCACAAGTAACTTCCACAGAACTCCAGGAAGGGTATGGTTATAAACCTTTTACAAATGTGCAAAATAGATAAAGACTGGTTTGGCAAGATGGCGCATTCTCCTCTGACTTTTGTTACCCAACATGAACCTGAAGATCACATGGACTACGTTTACATGCAGTCAAAATTCGGGTTATTGCCAATATTCGGGTTTTAAAAGGGTTATTGAGTGCATGTAAACGTAGTCATGGTTGGACCCACTGCTAAAAGTTCCCAGCACATCACCACATCACTATGCACATGGATCCGAGAGCTTAGAGCTTTGCCATACTGTCAGTGCATAGAGCAGTTCTAATGTGATATTAAATGTTCAGTTCATATAGATTTTAACTGCTCAGGTATTGACTATGACTATATCTACATTGTTATGATACATAAATGGATTATGAAAATGTTTTTTTAATATCTAGAATGAAAAAAGTGAATCACTAGATATTTATTTGAATGTGAAGTACAACAATTAAGTCAGTGAAGTAGATGTTTGGGGATTTTAGGGCAAGCATGCATTAATTTGAAAACAGTAAAGGTAAGGTCCAGGTCTATTTTACAGCCCTGTCTCTCTATCAGTGGAGGATATTTATGTCTCTCACAGCTTCATTAACTGGCCAATGTGAAGCTAACAAAAAAAATGTAATAATCTTTTATGCTATAACTGTCAGAAAAAGTTATGACGTTTTGGTGAAATCAACCAGTAGGAAATCTATCTTGTATTACAGAGGTAACCAAGTAACCCATACAATTTGGCAAAACAGGCACACATTAGAGTAGGGTGCCTCCCTTCTTTTCCTGCTATTATGAAGACTCTATGTTGCCATTCAAGACTCTCTCCTGCTCCTCATGCTGTCTATCACTCTGACCCTCATCAATGCACGCCTTCTCACCTCCATGTTCCTCCACCTGCTACTCACCAGCTAATGTATGTTACTGTTACAATGGTTGCGTTAATGATGTAAAGGTTACTGCAGCAGCATCTACAGCAAAAAGGATTTTTTTTTTTTCACATTTTTACTTCAAACTCAAAATAATTTATATGCCCAATTGCTAATCCACCCCTGTTGGAAGCATAACAGCAAGCAACAATCAGAGCCTCTTTCATAACCCCAAACTAAAGGAAAGCCAGCCTTTTCTCCACTGGGGAAAACGTCAGTGTTTCAGTGCCAACGTTGATGATTACACATAAGCCCACTCCCACCTGAGAACTTTCAACCGGGGTGACTCCAGAGTAGAATGAAGTCCAGCTTCTCTGCAGGTGACTGATTGCAGAGCCCATGCCATGCATTGTGGTGAACCTGACAATATCAAGTCACTCAACCTTGTGTTTCCTCCCCACCAGTGAGGGGATATTCCAAGTCCTTATCGTTAGTTTCATGTGCTAGAAGTTGGAACATCAAGGCTTCCAACAGTGATGGACCTTTATAGCTCCTTATGTGGGTGGTTCCACCAAACCTGTTCAGGCTGTGTCCAACCATACCCCACAGACTATGGCCCTCTGTTTTATAAGACCATGGAAATCATTTTGTCATGTGCATAATTACAACTGTATAATGCCGCCAAAAGCCTCCATGGTTAAGATTGTTCACACAGATTTAATGAGACATTTTTTGTCTTCGTACAATATTTGATGCGCAGAAAAGATCCTTTAAAATATAGGGAAAAAACGCTGTCAACTAGGGTGTAGAAATAGAAATAAGCTGAGATTAATGCATTAATAAATATCTATAGCCTCAGAGGTTCATTAAAACTTGTCTGCCTGTTTATTATCTCTACTGTGTGCTAATGTACTGTACATTTATACATTTACTGCAAGTAGCATTTAAACAGAGCTGCCCGCACTATTCTCAAGTGCGACAATAGGACAAATATCATCTCTATGCACAAGAAACTCAACTGGTTATTGGTCAAAGACAGACTCATATACTCACTGTTGATTGTGATAAGAAACATATCTGTTTTAAAAAAGCCATATGATTTGTTTGAAAACCTCTCTTTTAGTGCAAAACATCACTGTCACAAGACTAGACATGCAACTGTTGGAAATTTTGCACTACCTAAGGTTAGATCTAATGCCATCAAACATACAGTCCTGTATAGAGGAATGAAAGAATGGAATTCTTTACCCAATCATGTAAAACTCTCTAACAATAATCAATTCAGAATACTACTTAAAAAACATCTATCCAAGTAATGGTTTCGGTATGGAATAGCTGTATATGTAATATGATTGTTTTAGTACATGAGATATAATGGTATTATTGCATAGTAGTGTTATTATATAATAGATATATATGAGTATGTGTGTATGTATATATGTATTTGTTTTCTTTTGTATTGCATTATTTTTGTTAAGACCCCAGGAAGAATAGCTTCAGTTTTATGCTGCAGCTAATGGGGATCTCAATAAATAAACAAATAAACAAATAAACAGAAGAACAATGAAACTCAGATATTCTGTTGATGCACAGACCAATCAAAAGTCCAGAAATGTAATCATGAAACAATTGAATAATCTAATTACATACTGATGAACTGACTGTATGAATACATATGTCTGGTTCTGTGGAGAGGAATATTCAAGGATTCCTCTCTACCCTGTGTCAATGCTGGATGGTGAGAATGCTGAGAAAATAAGAAAAGACAAATGAAAAGACAAGAAGAGAGAAAAATAAACACGGATATTACCCAGGGACATATTTGTGTGTCTGTGAAATGTGTGAATCGAGACTATGAAACACTGAATTAACAAAGCAGCAAACAAACAACACGTGTCAGATTCTAATCATTCTTCTGGGAGAAATAACTGAGAGCTGAGAAAGTCAAAGAGGTGGTCCTCCCCAGCTCCCTGTCTGATTATTGGGTGTAAATTTACATTAATGAGTGGAGCTTTCTCAGAATCCATAATTTAAACAGTTTCTAAAAGCAGCTGATGCAGACTCTACACAGTCTATATCAGACATTATTAAATGACATCATCGCTCAATTATATTCCAGGCTCAGCGGTCCTTTGTGAGTGGTTTCATTTGTCATCTGACCAGCTTGTAGACATGTAACACTCAGACAGGAAGAAGGTTTTCCAAGTATCAAATAACTATGAAGTCATCATATATTGTGTGTGTTTGAGAGAGTAAGTGTGTGCGGGTGGATGTCTGCTTGTTTGTTCTAATGAGCATCTGTCAGTACAGCCCTGAAATCCACAGTGACACCCGGGGTAATTTTCTGCCGGCTCCACAGCAGTGTCAACATCTGGACAGAAAGAGCAGCCCTCAAACTCTGCAACCATTCTGTCATTTAGATGCTCTGTAGCACTTGTCTATTGGTTTTCAGTGTACAGATCACGTGGTTTTACCAAATGTGTTTTGAAAAATAGGTTTAAGTTCACTGGAAATGGGTTTTTGTTGCATGAATGCACACCACATAAAATCCAGATGAATAGTTCATTTGATTATATTCAGTACTGTACAAGATATGTTTGGACTTTCATCTGCGCACCAAAAGGCTAACAGAACTATGAGATTTCAGTCATGCTTGAGTAACATTGTTATTGATTAAACTTAGCATCCTAAGCAGAATAATCTCTAAGAATGAATACCCAGTAGAAGTGTGTGATGATGCGTACTGTATTTCAGAGACACTGCCTCTTATGTTTTTGTACATTTTTAAGGAATTACGTAAAAATCATTAGGCTTAATGGGAGCCGAATTTCTGCTCTTTTAATTACATCTTCAAACTGAAAACTCAGCATAACTAAGGGTTTAGTTCAAAAGTTGAGTACTTATAACCATATCACAATATTTATATCACCAATAATATTTTTATAAGTCCTGTGTTTATAATAAATATTTTTTTTGAAAAAAAAGTAAAACATTTTTTACAAATTGGACTCAAAATGTGAACCCCTTTCCATCTGTCATGAGTGAATGTTCAACAGAGTTCAATTACAGTGACAGTTCAAAATAGTTTTTCTTCTGTTGTTGTTTGTTTGTGTGGTTTTTTTGTATTGTTTTGGTTTGTTTTATTTTTTTACCTTTTATGCAAAGCAAAAAGTAGCGCTTCAGTAAAGGATTCACAAAGCCCTTACATGAGGTTAGAGAAAAAAAGTAATCATCATGTTTATTTGAGAAGTAATCAGTAATGTCTAAAATATGACTTCCTCATCCTCATTTTCAGTTACTGCGTTATCTTCCTCCTTTATGGGCAAAATCAGCTAACAGGCACTTTAAACGTCTTAACAAAATTTGATTCATCATCAGTAAAAATGACCATCACTTGCTTAAAAAGTCTATATTTAATGAATAGAATGTTTCAATCTATTATCCTGAAACAAAATAGGTAGGTGTCCCTTATGTGTTTGTACTCCACAGCATCTCTGTCACACAAATCATCACAAGAAAATGTTTAGTTATCAATCCAGATGTTGGCAGGTTTAGACATACAACAGCATTCATGTCATGTTAACAAATGAATCCAATAGCAACATTGCTGATGCCCCTGCTCGACAAGACTCTAACAGGTTTTGTTTCAATTTGTTCAATGAGAGCTGGTATCAGGCTCCTGCTCCCTCTGTGTTCCTGAATTGAATAAAGTACCTGTGAAAAATGGGTGGGTGAACTGACATGTAGACTCATACATCGCTTTTAAATCATAATGTCCCAGTACTAATGTATATAAAATGAAAAAATGTTTTCTATTTTTTTTTTTCCATCTGTGAACATAGAAGTCACGCAATTTCATATGTAAAACACACAAATATCTTCAGCTCTAAGTTATTGTTATATTGTTATTATTATACATTACTGTGTAATGCTGGAACACAGAAATTACCATTTTTAAACCTTATGATGATTGAATTTCATAGTTTCTGTAGATATATGCTATATAAAATTAGAGAAATATAACTCATGTGAATCTCAATTCGTACAGTTCAGCATAAAGCAAACCGGGGTTCAGTTTTACAGGTTATTTGATGTAATGACAACATGCACATGGTTCTTACCATAGCTTTCATTTAAAAACTAAGCCAGAATATTAAAGAACTTTCTAAAAGCTAAAAATTGCCTCAAGAGGAATGCTGTTCATCAAATGTTTTTGATTATAAACCCTTTTTCAAGACAAATAACTAAAGTAACTTCAGCAGACATACATACATGGAAATTTAAAAAAAGATCTACAAAGTAAAAAAGGTTCTTTAATATCCTCCAAATACCTTCTAAGAGTAAAAATTTTATAATTTCAAGTATTTTGTCAGCTACCCCTTAATGATCATCAACAAGTGTGATCACAATTATAGAAGCTGAATTTTGTCCGGTTGCTGATCTGGAGCATTCAGGTGTGCAGCTACACAGGTTTAAAAAAAAAAAAGCAGACTCAAACTCTGCAGAAATGGTAAACAGTCACAGCTTATAAAGATTTATGCTGGGTCGCACATGTAGAGCAGCCATCTGAATTTACATGCTGGCTTGTGATTGTTCCACTTTTAGATTTATTTATATGAACAGCACAAAGGGGGAAATTGGCAACTCCTTGAAATGGCAGTATTGATGGATCCCAGGGTAAAAAATGCTTTAGAGACGTAATCTGGCAAATGTGTGAGCCCATTTCCATGCAAATTTCCTTCACTTTACAGTAAGAAAGATTATTCACAAGTGGAAAACATTCAAGACAGCTGCCGGTCGGTGAGGAGTGGACGTCCAAGCACGTTCAAACCAAGGTCAGACGGTACAGTCCAAAAACTACATCTCAGACTCTGCAGGATTCAGTTGGCATTCATTCATTTTATTTAAGTTTAACTGACAAATTAACATCACATCATTTTTTATACAGTTTATATAAAAAATATTAAAATGAAATGGATGAAAAGTGAACTTCTTTTCTTTTTCTTAAAACAATCATTTCTCATGAGCTGAACTTGCGTTTACAGTTCATGGTGAATCTATTGGAGTGAGGGGATTTGCTGGGAGGAGATGTCTTTGTTTGGACACCTGTGCGAGCGACAGCAGCTAAAGTCCCAGGAGGTAAACTGGATGCTATATGTTACTTGCTGTGTTTCTGTGTGTGTGTGTGTGTGTGTGTGTGTGTGTGTGTGTGTGTGTGTGTGTGTGTGTGTGTGTGTGTGTGTGTGTGTGTGTGTGTGTGTGTGTGTGTGTGTGTGCCATGACGAAAGGGTAAGGTGTGATGGTTCATGAGTCTAAATGTGACAGTGTGTGTGTTTCTGTTGGTTCGTTTAAGTGAACAAAACAGGATGTCAGTTTAAAACATCGCAGGGGACAGTGTGTGTTATCCTGAGGCCCAAAAGGTATGTGTGTATGTGTGTGTATGTGAGCAGTGCACGAAAGCGTGACTTAGCCAGAGGCAAAGGAAGGTCACCTCACATGCACAGCTCAGTGGAACACCGCCTGGCGACCGTGCACGAGAAGCAAAGCACCAGCAGTCTCCCAAGGACAACAAAGTGCTTATCCAGGAGAAAAGAGAGGAAGGCTGTAGCGCTCCCTGATCGCAGACACACACACTCACACGCACACCTTAGGATTCAGTATATAGGCTCACATGTACAGACAATAACAGGGAAACAAGCCTCTTAACTGGTGCATGCATACACCTCGTTTAAAATGTCTTTTCCTTTTTTTCCTCACAGTATTTAAATCTTTCTGTTTCCTGTAGTCACACATTTACAATAATGTATCTGTCGACATATCATTGTGGATTTATCTGTGCAGCATCTTTCTACATCAATGTCAGTACAAGAATGACTTTATGGGAATTATTTTTTTCGTCTTTTTTTTGGCCTGTCACAATAGGAAGTTACAAGTATAAACAACAAAAACTGTCATGGACCAGTTCCATTGAGAGGCTTCCAGTTCATTATTTTCTCTTGTCTTATTGGGAATACTCCCTGTCAATTTTTCTCATTTTCATAAAAAATCGTTTTTTATTTTATTACATTTTTTTCCTGCTCAGACAAGTCAAAGCATCTGTTCTGAAAAACGGTAGATGATTCAAATGTATTAATATAAAGCTTGATCTTCTGCCTCTGTGTCATCCTTATGCAACCTTCAAAAATTTCTCTGAATTATTATTATAATTATTATTATTCAGGTGTGTCAGAAAACCTGTAATAGCAACTGAAATGTCCTGAAGTAAGGAAGTAATTAATATGGAAAATGCCATGGTGATATCTATTTGTATTTTACTTAGAAATACTGGATGCCCACACGGATGTTTGAATATTTATAATCCATGTTTTATTTGAAAGTATAGTTATTTGTTTTGTTTGTTTTCTCTTTTTCAGCTCCTTTATATACATCAAACTGTCAATCTTTATACTACATAAACTCAGGTTGTAAAGATTGTAGAGAGGGACAGAGAAAGATAAAGAAGAAAAGGATCTGATCTATTAAAAAAATATGTCAACGGCGTCAAAAAAAATATCAATCAAACCTGTGCCTGTTTCTATCCAATGATCGGATTTCTAGATCAGATTTTGAGACAACGATACAAATTATTGCACATTTTGACAGATAATACATCATTTGAATGTATATTTGGAAAAGTTAAAGGACAAAACTAATCATCTGAGTGTAAGTTACAAATGTGGAAATGTTAATGTGATTGCAGTAAATTGAGAGTGCTATCAAACGTACCTGCAGTGTTTCCCTGAAACAAAAGTATAACAAGGTCTTTTTCCACATTACAATTAAAACCTCGGTGGAGAATTGGATAACTTAAAAACTGAATATCAAAGGTGTAAAAGACAAAACATACAACAAACAAAAAAATCTGTAATTAAAATGTATCTTTTATTGTTTATTGATGTTGAATGTGAAGTCAAGGTTGTAAAAACAGACGTGTCTGTCCTCCGTGGTTACTGGTTCTGTGGCTCTCAAATGTCTCTCTCCCAACAGCAAACACCAAGTAGGGATCCCAGTTTTTGTTTGAATGATGACAGTAAAACTGACTTCCAATATTTCTACACTATGTTGGATTTTCCCCTCGATTTGTTGACATGACAAATCTGCAAACTCTCTATTACAATATCTGTCTGACAAAAGGACCAGACATCTGTCAAGGTTGCATTATATTTCACCACTTATCCTTTTTTCAGAAAGTATGGGCATTGTGTTAGAACTTTCTATTTCTACGCAGAGCCTTGTTTTGTAAAGTAAGTAGAGCTGTCCGTTGCCTGCAACCCTCTTCACTCTCTTCTCTGCCATCGGTGGTTCAGCTGTTGTTTCTCATTATAAAAACCACCTTATTGTGTTTCTTATTATCCCAAGCTGCTCCAAGCAACTAGTATACTCCGTGCATCAGCTGCCAACTGGAGTCTTTATTTGCCTCCAACCTTCTCTCTCTCATTCTCTACTCAGGTGTTTGTCTCTTCTGTCCCCTCATTATAAAAACCACTTCGCTCCCATCTCCCCCCTATATTCTCCTTCCCCTCTCTTTCTTCTCCTCCTCTTCCTCCCCTCATCTATCCACCTCCTTTTCCTTTCTACCCCCACACTTTTATTCTTTACCTTCTCCCTCTCATTATCCAACAGCTTGAAGCAACCAGTCAGCCATATGTGAGTGAAAGCTGCCACCTCACACCGTTAGTTTGTATCATATTGAACCGGTTCTTCGCCTTAAAGTTTGCCCCAAACCTTTGTCTGCCTTTGTTCTTTTTAACAGTCAAACTAATTAACTGAGCAACTCGCGGCCAGCATCCAACCGTGTGAGTTTATCTCACAGTTCTGTCTGGTTTTGAACCTATGTTCATTGGAAATCTTTTCTCTTAAGCTTTTTTTCACCAATTAGTGAAGGAGCCGACCATCAGCCATGCGGAGCTTGTTTGATAGCCTTATTTACTGTCACTGTGAGGACCACAAACTACATCTCTCCTGTCCTATATACAGAGAAAGCCTTTTAAATGAAACATTTTAACACTGCTTCTTTTTTTTCTTATTTTCACCTGTCTTAAAGCTGCTACAGTATATTACTGTAATGGTTATATTTAAAAAAGTGTGGAATGCAAAATTCAATGTAAGTTGTACATAGTTAAGAATTAATACTTGGTTCTCACCTGCTTTCTTTTGCTGTTGAATCCTACGACGGAGTATTAGGGCCAAACTAAGACAAAAAAAATTGGAAATTACAAGAATAAAGTCATAATATAATGAGAATAAAGTCGTAAAATTACGAGAATAAAGTCGTAATGTTGCGAGAATAAAGTCGTAATAGAATAAAGTCGTAATATTATGAGAATAAAGTCGTAAAATTACGAGAATAAAGTCGTAACATTACGAGAATAAAGTCGTAATGTTGCGAGAATAAAGTCGTAATATTATGAGAATATAATTTATGAGAACTCTAACAGGAAGAGCTTCTTCTCCCTGTGTTAAAATGAGGAATATTGAGCATCTTGTGAAGTTATATTTATATATTTATAATATATTACGACTTTATTCCTGTAATTTTACGACTTTATTCTCGTAATATTATGACTTTATTCTCGTAATATTATGACTTTATTCTCGTAATTTTACGACTTTATTCTCGTAATATTATGACTTTATTCTCGTAATTTTACGACTTTATTCTCATTACATTATGACTTTATTCTCGTAATTTCCTTTTTTTGTTTTTTTGTTTGGCCCTAATACTCCGTCGTAGAATCCAGTAGTGTTGTTTGTACTTTATTTTGTGCAGGACAGGTCTCTGTCACTTTGCGTTAGACATCACAGTTTGTCCTCTCTCAGTGTCGTTCAAGTGAAACTGTCACTTAGTTCACTGCTGCTCAGGTTAACAAGATGATTCTATTTCTTAAACAAGCAAGTCAGCAGTCTTTGTAAAAGTCCTCTCACAATGATGATGACGCTATAATTCACTTCCTGCGTCCCAGAGGGTAGAGCGTGACTCGATCCAATCAGAAATCACGCCAATTAGACGCCTCAACTGGCACTTAATTACAACTCTGAAGAGGCTGATGGGTCATTAATTAGCAGGACATTAACGGACCGATTGCTCATTAACAGCACAGCATATTAGAGGAGATAAGACCCTATTGTAATGGACTCTGGTGGACGAGAGATAGGCTGAAGCCGGCTCCAAATGTATTAAGTGACCTGCTACAGCAGTAGTCGGGAATAATAAGGCTAGTAATGGCCATAAAAGGAGAACACCAAGTTCCTTTAATGTTGAAACTGCATATGGTTGATATCTGCCACCTCACTATTTATTCAAACCAATTGGCAGGATAAAGACTTTGGAATATTATATTTCTTCACACCATATAAAGGTACAATACCCGTTCTTCTGAACCAGAAGACATCTCTTTGACAACGATGTGTCTGGTTGAAGAAAAAGTCAAACAGTATTCTTTTCTTAATCTCTAACTAAATGGTTTTGGTACCTAAACCTGATCCAACAGGAAGTGAAAATGAAACTTGAATACAGTGAGGAGAAAAAAAAGCAATGTCAAAGAGGACCCACAACTTATACCACCAGAAGAAGGTCTGGGCCGCGTTGTTCAGGCATCTCTCCTCATGACCCAAATGGGGGATGGATGGATGGATGGATGGATGGATGGATGGATGGATGGATGGATGGATGGATGGATGGATGGATGGATGGATGGATGGATGGATGGCTGCATGGATGGATGGATGGATGGATGGATGGATGGATGGATGGATGGATGGATGGATGGATGTATTGATGGATGGATGGATGGATGCATGCATGCATGGATGGATGGATGCATGGATGGATGGATGGATGGATGGATTGATGGATGGATGGATGGATGGATGCATGCATGCATGGATGGATGGATGCATGCATGCATGCATGGACGGATGGATGGATGCATGCATGCATGGATGGATGGATGCATGCATGCATGCATGGATGGATGGATGGATGCATGCATGGATGGATTGATGGATGGATGGATGCATGCATGCATGGATGGATGGATGGATGGATGCATGCATGGATGGATGGATGGATGGATGGCTGGATGGATGCATGCATGCATGGACGGACGGACGGACGGACGGACGGACGGACGGACGGACGGACGGACGGACGGACGGACGGACGGACGGATGGATGGACGGACGGACGGACGGATGGATGGTGAAGTCAAATGAAGCCAGTTGACACTCTCAGTCAAATTTCTGTTGTTATCACAGAAATAACTCTGAAGTCTTTAAATTGAATAAAACAGTTATTACTACACCCCAGGCTGTTCTCACCCACGCAAACGAGAAGAAGAGTTTAGGAAATATCGAGTTCTACCCACCAGGAGGCGTCCTGATGCAGTTACCTTCAGGTTTGGTTTCATCTGTCCTGATCTTGTCTGTTTCAGTCAGTTGTGGAGGTTCTCTGGGGAGGGAAAGTTCTAACATCTCTGACTCTTCATTTCACGCTTCATTTACCATCACACTCTCCCAAAACACTAACTCTGCATTTGAGTGTGTGTGTGTGTTTGTGTGTGCGTGCGTGCGTGCGTGCGTGCGTGCGTGCGTGCGTGCGTGCGTGCGTGCGTGCGTGCGTGCGTGCGTGCGTGCGTGCGTGCGTGCGTGCGTGCGTGCGTGCGTGCGTGCGTGCGTGTGTGTGTGAGTGTGTGCGTGTGTGTGTCTGGTTGCACTTGGGGTTTGCTTATTTTCTGCATTAACATACTCTGTCTTTCCTTATACGTGCCCCATCCAGTGGGATTTTTTTTTTTTTACTTCAAGGGCAGAATGGACCAGGGATCTTTGATACAGTGAAATGGGTAAATTAGAGATTTAACCACACACACACACACACACACACACACACACACACACACACACACACAAACCGAACCTGTAACTCTTGTTTTCCCTCTGAAGTCAATACAATAATATCTCTGTTTCTTTGCAGTGTATCCAATATATGAAAATGGCTAGGAGATGGGTTGTAAATGTATGTCTGTGTATGAAGGGAAGCTTTTATTACAAACTCTGTGTCTCATAAAAACCTCTGCAGTATCGATTTGAAGTCCTCTTTACTATAATGTAGAGCATCTTACAGTCAGCAGTTGCCTTAGTTTTTGTTTGCAAAACTGATTTTATATATGGTCAGAAAACAGAATATGGTCAGAAAATAGGCTTCTCACACCAAAAGCAGAAACAGAATATTTACAAGTTCATTCAAAGTCACACAAGATCATTTTTCCAGATGGCAACTGAAATTCACACAACAGCCATCAGACCGTAAATTGGCTTTTGGAGCTGAGCCGGTGATAAAATATCTGCTTTGAGACTCAGGCTTGAAGTTACAGACGTGCACGCTCACACACCAACACACACCTGAAAGCACACAAATCCAGTCTTGACATGTAATAGCTTCTAAGCACACCGAGACATTGAGTTGCATCACCAGCAGCACTGTGAATGGATGGGCATTATCATCTGACACATACACCACACACACTGTGGTGGGTAGGTATGGATAGATGGTCTGTCTTGGGCTGGTGAGATTGGTCCCATCTGTCGTGGAGAAGGTTGCGGGGTCGCATCCCTTCTATTACCTCTGTTTCTGTCCAATGACACGTGATTCACTCGACTGTAGGTCTGTGAGATGGATGGAGCTAATCAGACGCACAGAAAAACAGACAGACAGACAGATTTTACGACTGAGTGTGAAATCCTCTTTTTCAGACGCTGAGAATTTGGAAAAATTGACTTAAAGATTTTTTCATGGACATCTTTGAGCTGTTTTGCTGTACTGTATCATCATCAATTAAGCAGCTAAGGAGCCTGGAGTTGATTTCATGTGTTGCATTTGGAAGCTGTTGCTGCGATGCCTTCACGTGTGATCAAAGAAGCTCTCACTGCAAGTGAAATGAAACAAATTCATTGAAGGGATGCCAAATCCCCCCTGAGCTCCTGAAAATGGGGGTTCCACATGTTGAGGACCTGTTATTCCTAAACCTTTTTTCAACTGTGGCTGTAAAAGTTCTTAAATTAACAAAGAGAGTCCTCATTTAAACTCTGCATTGCCTATATAACTAGAATGTGTTTTGGTACACAGGTTAAAGTAATAATAATGGGTCCAACTACTTCTAGGTGTAACTGTGGCTAGATAGATAAATGGACAGATCATCTGTCAGATAGGCAGAATAAGAGAAGAATTATCATTCAGAGGCCACAGCAGAGTCCTGATCAGCAAAGATCAAGCAAAAGCCCGGTGAAGAGAATGAAGACAGGAAGGAGCAGAGGAGAAATAAGAGCGGACAAAACACGGAAACGATGAGAAGGACAGAAAGGAGATGGTGAATATGGCCCACTGAAGGACAATCATTGTCTATCAACATGAGGAATTACCTTTCTCTCGGTCCCTTATGTCGTCGTGGGAGTGCACACACACGCACACAAAGCTGACCTGTGAGACAAAACTGATTGAATCTTCAGTAGGATTAACAGGGATTTAGCCTAGTGTAATGATATCTGAATGAGTTGATTAGCTATCTGATGACACTTTGTTGTTTGACCTCTACAGCTCAATAACAACTGGTAACTCCCCACGTCCACTAACGCTGCAGTCAACCAAAGGAAGAAAATAAGCTAATATGGGCCTCCTTGGCACAATAACACCCTTTTTTTTCTTTTGTGTGGGCAGGGACAAAGAAGACTCTTGAAGGTAAAGATGAGGAATGCTTATTAAAGATGGACAAACTGGTATTTCAGGTAAATGAAGAGAAGTTAAAAAGGTGTATGCCCCCCCCATGAGAAAGTAATCATTATGAGAAATGCACTTATTTTCTTTCTCATTGAATATTAGAGGGTTGATGTAACTTTCTTATCTTTATTCACCTTTTTACACCGTAAACCGTAAAAGTTTTCTATACACTTGCTGAAATAAGACAGTTGACTTCTTTTTTTATTGCCAAAAGCAACAACATTAACTTAAATGTGTTGTAACACTGCTCTGACTTACAACAATGCAGACCAAATAAATGGCCTTTGATTCGTATAGATCATGATGGGCACGATTTCTAAAAGATGAAGACTTTCTGAGTAATTCTTAGCAATTAAGAGCAAATATTGAGGGTATACGGTTGCCGGAATTGGGGTTACTTTCTTCTGGAGACTATTCCAACTCTCTTCAGGTGAAAGCCAGAAGCCCACCCTGGACAGGTCGCCGGTTCATCACGGAGCCACATATAGACAAACAACCATACACTCCCACAAAATGTGTGTGAATGTCACTGAATGAGAAGAACAGTACAGGGAAAAGGCACGCAACTGGACATTTGTGATGGTCAATCCCAACAATAAGAAGGTTCATTGTCAATACGGTAGTTGATATAACCACATTGGCATGGAATTATATTGGGAAACTTTGTTAAGTGCAACAATATCGACATACATTCACAAAGTTCCCTTAAGACCGCACAGTGCAAACGAAACCATCACATTAAGTTTGTTCAAATGTGATGCAGCTGGGTTCAGACTGAGATGGAACATTACACAATGAAACATGTATTGTGGTCAGTTAAATGACTATTTGAGATTGTTTTTTTTGATGGAAAATGGTGTTATGTTCCGTAGCAAAAACTGTTATTAGCTAAAAGTCCAAAAGTCAGGGTTTGTGATGGTGCGGGATTGTATCGGTGCCCTTGGCAATGATCATTTACACGTTTATGATGGAATGAAGTTTCCTTCAGATTATCGTAAAATTCTGTAACAAAATTGATAAACGGATTTCGACATCTTTACTTACTGCATGTTATTGCATGAGCAAATTAAAAACAGCAGGTTGGCAAAGTAAATTCCTGGAATCGCTGCTTATTGTCTGACAACTTTTCAGTGATAACAGGATAGAAGAGTTTTTGTTTTTGTTGTTTTTCAAGAAAAAGAAAACTGTCCCAAATGAAAAAAACATTTTTCATCTAAGTCAGTCGGTACAAAAGTAACCTTTATTAGTATCAAAACTTGATAATCATTAGATAAAGCCTTTATTTGAAAGAAACAAGCTTTGCTCCATTAGATGCAGAATATACTAAATAGTGTAATCTGAGTCAAGTTAAAAAAAAAGGATTCTGATACAGTTTGTGGTGAAGTTGATGTGTAAACACACTATTGAAATTAAATATTGTATTTACTAGCATGATCCTGTGCCTGTCCCACTGTCTGAGGGACAGAGTAGCACCTGGAATGCCCTCTTTGAGCAGACCTGCCCTGGGTTGTTTCCAACTTCATTTAGATTTCTGGAAACAAACTTTCTGAGGAAATCAGGATTTTAGGGCTCCTATAGTTCAGCCTTTTGTCACTTCTACCAGCATATTGTCAAGCCCTGCACAGCGTGAATGTCACCGCTGTGACAGGTGGTTCCTGGAAGTTACAAAAACATTGCAATAAGTCAACTTTCTGTCTGAAGAGTATTTCAGATCCCTTTTTTCCAGAAACCATCAGCCTCATGCTGGATCATACTTTGTAGGCAGAAAAGGGTAGAATTGAGCTATCTCATCATTTCTCAGGATGGTCACCTTCCCTGGCTTGAGTTTAAGTGTCAGTGACACTACAGCGGAGGGGATGAGCACAATAAATGCCTCTACGACAGAAAGAGAAGTTTAAAAGCTGAACTTGTATCACAACCAGTGTTTTGTCTTTGCTGAGAGAACTTCACTCCACTTCTACCTCTGTTGCTTTAGGTCAAACACATAAATATAAAAGCCCCCCTGCTGGGACAGAAGGCACTGAAATTGGTCTATTGATCAGCTTACCAGAGCTGCTAATCCATTTCACTGAACTGACTTTTGAGGGTAACTATTATTAATATTTCTCGTATACTTTAAGAATAAAAACATTTCTGATGAATAATGCAGTATAGCTTTTGTCAAAAGGTTTTCTCGTGTATCTGTAGCGATCTGTTGGGGATAGCTATTCCTTTATGCCCCTGTAGTTGTGAAAGGTTGTTTTTTCTTTTTCAGTACGGTACAGTTGTGGAAGGATGTTAAATATTTTTAATAATAATCTGTTGATTCATGTTGTGTTTACAGTTATAGGTTCACTTATTTAGACAAAAGCAATCCTTTGCATACTCAAAGGTAAAAAACAAAAACAAAAAAAAACTAAACTATACAGACATCTTCAATCTTGCTCAGTTGTGATTGTGACCCCCACCAAATGGCAGACTGGTTGTAAATGATAGCTAATGACATTACCTCTCAGTGCTACTCCTCAGAACACCACAAACAAAAAATTAAGCAAAGTAAGCACTAGAAATCAAAATTGACACTGATTAGCCATCATGCAATGCAGCTGATGCGCAATCCTCTATAAAAACCCAAAATGAGCTTTGTGTGCACATCACAATCATTTCCGTAATGATGGTTATTACATGATTGAGCTGTAGTTCTAATTATATATACATTCATTCCCACGTCCATTCCGAAATTAACAATGATTATCATTAGCCAGTTTAGATTAGTGTTCTCATTTTTTGCTCGAGTTTATTGTGGGTTCTGTGCGCTGCCGCGCTGCTTTTATGAGTGTTTCTGAGGTAAACTACAAGAGTGGCACTCATTATTCTTGATCCTGATATTATTCAGCTCTGATTTTTATTGATTGAGTGTTGTATTTAGCAGCCCCCACTTATCAGTAGATGGCAGTCCAAATTTTGAGGGAAAAAAAAGATATATTTCTGCAGCAGTTCAAGTTCATAAACTCTAGGCGGTGACAATAGCGGCCTACTGTAGGAATCCTGCAACGCTAAACACGGTCTGCAGTGTGGGCTGGCAGAATGAGCAGAACTCTGGCACATCCAGGTGTTGACAATGGGGGACTGCAAAAGCAGGCATACCAGAGGCAATTTCAGCAACACATATACAATAAATATGCCGACATGTATAAATAACGTCATATTTGACTGTTTGAAACTGTAAGAGTTTCAATTCTACAAATCTAAACTCTTACCCAACCTCAGGACGACCCATAAACAGCGAAGAAGTCCGGAGAGTGCGCACACCTGCTTGCACACATGCACGGACACACTCTGCTGGGTTGTGTGCTTGGGTAGTAGAAAGCCCTGACGCTGTTCATTAATCACTATGTTGAGGTTTTGATGCCACAGCAGGAATGAAAATGCTTGTCTGACTTTAATAGATATACTATACTGCCCTCATCAGCTTCAGCGGAGTTCAGAGTTGGAGGAAGTAACAATCAGCCGCGAGGAAGATCGGTCGTTTGCAGGCACACTAACAGCATGTACAGGAGTGTGACTCATTTATCTGTTTTAATTGCTTTGGACAACCATGGAGGTTAAATGCAGGCAGCACTGTACTCTGCCTGGCCAAAAGAAAAGTCACGCACTCCCATTTATTTTGTCAGAAACAACTTTACCTTTGATTTATGGCAAACACTCGTAATAGCTGGATGTCAGTAAGCTTATGCACTGAGGCAACATTTATTCCTATAAAGTCTGGACTCTGGTGACCAAACCATACCTTATGGTCCTACTCATTGCCAATTTTAGCCCATCTTGAAACATGCCTGTGCCGTAAGGAAGGAAAAACCTATTTCTGATAAAGCCCGGTTCATTCACTAGTAGACCTTGTTTTTCCTCTCTACTGTCGCCTCATGCTTGCTCAGGATCAAGGATTGCACCAGAATGAAGATTCACTGCAGCCTGCTGGGTTCCCAATCTTGGCTTTTCTTTTCTTTTTTAAAGGAATTGTCATTATATGAACTTTTAATTTTGGATGATACTGGAAGTGGGTTAACTGAATGTAGAGGGATTCAGCAACTCTGGGTTCTTCCAACAACACCCAATGTACAATATGATCAGAGAAAGTAGACTTTTTTGTGAATGACTCTTTTCAAAGATGAAGTTTTCCGGCCACTCTGGTCATCAGCGGGTCTCCCACCCCGAGTCCCTGATGTCGTTGTATAAAATTGGAGATGATAATGAGCTGAGTGGAAACAGCTGGTTGATTATGTGCTGCTGCAATCACCTGAACTGCTGCCACGGCTTCCCCTACACCGAGACAAAACCACACCCCACCATCAACATGAATTACGATGAACTGGATTGAATTAGAGTCAAATGAAGAAGAATTAGAGTGTAATTAGAGTAATTTGATTGCACTTAAAAGGAGTGTATAGAACTTGTTTGCCTTCTGTGAAAAACGAGCTTGAATAGCCCTCTGACCTCATTTTCTTGAACACATTAACTCAACCTTTATTTATATAGTACAGTTTAAAACAACCAAGGTTGACCAAAGTGCTGTACAGTTAAAAATAGCTGAATAAAAGGCATGTATTACAAAGATAATATAAATAAAGTAAGATGAGTACAAAATACAAGAATACAATGAAATAAAAAATAAGACTAAAATAATTAAATGTTTCAAATAAAATTTTGCCCAAATCCACTAAAACTAATCAAAAGCCAGGGAGAAAAAGTGTGTTTTTAAAGCTGATTTAAAAACAAACCTCATGTGATCGTGGGGATCGAACATGAAACGGCAGGTTATTCCAGGATCTAAGGGTCGCTGCCACAAAGGATCTGTCTCGTTTGGTCTTCAGTTCTGTTTTAGGGGGAATTTTCATGCTTGAAGCCCTGTGGTTTTTGTTGGGGTTAGCTTAGGTTACGTGGTTTTATTTATGCTACAGCCTTTTAGTCCCAATGCCTTGACTTGTCTTCTTCTCTTACTTTCACTCTTTAGCACAAGGTCTGTTGTTAATTTTCTCCTTTTCACCAAGCAATGATCTTCTCTCACATTTACCTTCTTCAAAAATCACAGTTCACCACTATCCGATCAGGTTTTAATTATGCCTGGACAGCTCTTAATCAATCTAAGTCATTTCAGATAACTTTCAGGGCTCATGGTTTGCCTAACATTAAACATTGGAGGAATTTTATGCAAAGGCTACAAGGAATTGTGTATTCACGGAGTCTGTGTATAAAAAAATAATAATCCAGAGAGAACTGAACAGAATTATTGTTCAGATCAAGTCTGGCTCACAATCTTAACAGGTAAAACCTTGTAACTCTGTTTAGAGCACTGGTTTACGAACCAAGGCTTCACATTTTTACTGACTTTGCTGATGCGTTTATGTTTTTAGTATTTGAATTATAGATGTGATTATCATGTAAAATACTGCAAATGGGACCTCATTTATTAATTTTGTGTGAAAGCAGCATTTAATATACTCTGAAAATGACTCTGGCTCTTCACCATGTGTGATTAATGAGACAGCCTTACTGGAAAAGTTGGAAGGTAATTCACAGAGAACACTAGAACACTAATATAAATTATAAATAATATCCAACTGTCTAAATGATGCTGTCCTCAATCGTGAGTAACCACATTTATTTTCTTCTCCTTTGTTCATTTTCTTTGTTTTGTTCGTTCGTTTCGTTTTCTTCTTATTAGTATCTTTTTTCCTTTTCTGTAGTCTGCCTTTTGTTGAAAAGGATAGGCAAAATAAGCCATGAGGCTTCAGCCTATACATTTTTGGTCAAAAAAAAAAAAAAAAAGGAAACCAGCAGTGGAACAAATGGACAGGTGCTGTGTCAATATAGATTGACATGATTTTTTGCTTCTATGAATGAATGAATAAGACTTGAGCTATATTTTCACTTACATGCAAACTAAAAGAAAAGTCTGGAGATGGGTCTGGAGCTTCTCCTCCAAATACCTACTGTATGTGATCTCAAAAGAAAAAATGCAGGCACTCTGGTGGCTTGAAAAAAGTAAAAAAAAAACTTTATTTTGACTGGGTTACATCTAAAAAAACACCAACGCGTGTCGGCTTGCGCCTTGGGTATATGGAGACAAGAGACCTACTGTCTGTGTTGTATTTGTGGTGTTTCCAACAAATGCAATTAGATTCATAACCCAAGGAGTAATTGCGCATTAACAAAACTTAATAACAAAAATATAACATTTGGTAAAGAGTCTAAAACCCCATAATTTAGTGGAACTCTGAAATAGCTAGTTCACATATGCACAAATCAATCTGATGGGTTGGTCAAAAATATTTCTCCTTTATTCACATAACAGGAAACAAATATACTTTTACACGTGATACTTGACATAATATATACCTCCCAAGCAGTTTCCAAACCTTCCTTAGGAAGGAAGAATGAATACCTGGTGCAACCATCAAGCATTCACTCACACGCGCACACACACACAAGCGCACACACACACACGCACACACACACACACACACACACACACACACAGTCTGCCTGGTGACATTAGATCATCAAGAACCCAACAAAACTTCTTGACAGCAACATGTCTAACACAAAATCATCAATCTCTCTTTCTGAATCTTTTTTGTCACACAGCAACAATTACGACTCGGACTGCCTTCCTAGTGCAAGCGTTGTGCACTCGCACCTTTGGCTCAAGGAGAGTTTGTTTGTTTTTTTTCTCTGATATTCAAAGTTGGGTTGGCTCCTTGAAAGAAGTCACCTCTCTCTCATCGCTGGACCAGCAGTTTTCTTAACAGCTAAGAACTGGTTTGAACCTGTTTATGATTTCAAGCATTGCTCAGATGTCACGGTACAATGCATGTCGCCTTTCGAAGGGTCAGGTAGCCTGTAACGACATCGGTGGGGAGGAGACGGATGTAGGAGAACTCCTCAGAGGACGTGAAGCGCAGCTTCGTCTGAGGGTCTGTGTAGTTTGCCTGAGGAAATGCACATGAGATTATTCAATATGTGTTTTACACAAGTCTTGTAAACTGTCCTGTTCAAGAGATTACTCACAGGGAGTCCAGAAATGTCTGAGTATTTCTTGGATGGTTTCAGGGAGGGAGGAGCATCGATGTTATAGTCTATAAACAGAGACAGCACAGTTTAACAGTTAATCATTTCAAAATTTTGATTCATAAAATTAGTCAAGTTAAGTTTACATTTTCTGCAGTTTTATACCATGTAAAATAATACCAAGATAGAAGAAAGATGCTTATTACATATTAACCTAATAATAGGATAAAGTAAACAAAACAAAAAAAAACAAACATTTTATTTGATTCATTTTAATATTTTAAAATCATAAATATTATTTTGCATGAATCTGTTATGGCTTAAAAAGGAAAATGGAGCACAATTATTTTCAGCTCATAGCCCATATGGACCAAGTAAAAATAAGCTACTGAAACTCACAGTTGGGGTCACTGAGCTTCCAGGGTAAAGTCCGCTCCAATGCCAGAATCTGTTTGAGATTCTTCCAGGTCCGGTTCTTCTTTCCTGCTGCTGCTCCACCAATACCAGAATGCTGCCAGGATGAGGGTGGGAAAACAAACAAACAAACAAAAAAAACAGAAATAAAGAGAGGGGTTAATTAGTGAGAAGCGACTCTAGTAAATCATTTTGAATCCAGATTGTCCCAGACACTCACCATAAATGTGTTGTCTTTGAAAGGTGGAGGCTTCGCAGTGGGCTCTGTGGGGTTTAGACCGCTGTCTGCTGATCCCACCGGCTTCACGTCAGCCACCGTCTCCGCTGGCACCTGTAGACATGCACCAGACACATCTGATCATCAGCTACCTAGGCAGGATGATCCATATACTGAACCGGGCGAGCGGCCAGGGGCCCCAAATCAAATGACTAACTGGACCATATATGTCATATTTTGTTATTTCTCTCTATATTTGCTGGAAGAGGAGCAAACAGGTACAGCAGCAACCAATGATATAATAAAAAATACATGAAAATAATAACTCTTCTTTTTTATTAAATATAAATATGATTTTTATTACCAAATGATCAATACACTTAAGATGAGTAATATCTTATTTAACAAAATAATAATATGAAAAAAATATATATATATTTTATGATTTGACTATATTTTACCCACATTTAAATTGAATGAGCGGTGCTTGGCACATAGCATAATAGCATGCATCCTCTTATACAAACCTGAAGAAAATCTAGAAAATGTATCTAAAGAGCCAAGTAATGCTCTTTGAGGAATATACAAACTTATCCCAATATTACACACCCTTTCATAGTTATTTTTATGTTAAGTTAACATGGCAAATGAATTATGTATGTACAGGACACCAAAAGGCACCCTTCAGCGATATTGACCCAATAATAATAATCGAATAAAAAGAATTGCATTTGAGTGAGTGCCTTAACAACTTAACAACCTTAAATCTAACAGCCTACACATTGCTATTTTATTAATGTGTTGTTCCCTACCTTCACATCAGCTCATTCAGTAGGCCTGTTGGATTGTTTAGTAATTATGCTGTAATAGTTTTGCATGTAGTCCTCAGACAGGCCATATGATGGAAATGATGATAGTTAACATGTGGTGTTACACAGTACTCGAGTTGTAAAAAAAAAAAATCAGGGGGGATGGTGGATTTTATCATATGGGGACAGATAATTTGAGCTGATTACAATATAATATAACAAATAATTTATATTACAAATAATAGCACTGACCAAAACTGCCGCAGAAATACTGCAGGAATGACATAGCAGCAGTTAAATGCAGACTTCTGTAAGCTTTAAATATCCACTGGGCTTACATCAAATACATCAAAACACAACAATTAAAAAACAGTTTTATGAACTTATCAATATGACTCTGTCCTTCACAGGATAAGTAAAATGGATCACTGCAAAAACTCAAAATTTAAATTAAATTAAAATTAACAAGAATATTTGTCTTATTTCTAGTTAAAATGACTCATTTTAGTAAAATAAATCTCATTACACTTAAAACAAGACTCGTCACTGGAAAAAACTAAAATTTCCGGCTGTTTCAAGTAGATTTTCACTTGAGATAAAGATAAATTAAAGATAAATCTTGTCCCACTGGCAGATTTTCCTACTTATTTCAAGTGAAAATTGACTTGAAACAAGTGAAAATTGTCAAATAAGTAATTTTTCTGGGGTTATTTTTCTAGTGATGACTCTAAATGTTGAAATAGCAGTAAAACCACATTCATTGATGAAATGACATAAGGGATGGAAAGGGGGGATGACAGTTTTACAGGTGGGATGATTTTGACAATTTTTATTTCAGGGGGGATGCCATCCCCTCATCCCCCCTCAACTCGAGTACTGGTGTTACATTGGCATGTGAGTTTTATTCTGATTGGAGCATCAGTGTAGTTTGGCGTCTGTAGACTCATTTCTATCTGTGGTGTTACTCTTAGTTGGTTGCTTGTCTTACATTTATTTGTAGTAAGTGTTGGACTTCAGCAATCCGTTCATGTAAATCTATGGTCTTTATAACCATAGTAAAGGAGTGTGGTACCTGGGACTGTGTTGTGGGCGCCACCAGCGGGGCTTTCTTCTTCTTGCCCCCGCTGCTGCTCTGCGGAGCGGCAGTCACCGCCGGGCTGCCGGGCCGCTTCTTCCCCCGGACGGCGGCGGCAGCGGCCGCCGGCGTCTGCCCGGGGACGGGGATCTGGGACATTTAACCTGATGCAGCAACAAACACAATACCATACAACTTTCACCAAACTCTTTTCTCCCCGCAAACTGTAAACAGATTCTGAACCGGAAGTGGATACTTTGACTTCTGGGAGGGTAGATCACGTCATCACGTAATTTCTTAAACCTGAATTATGGTTCCGCGTTAAATCGACGCAGAGCCTACGCCGTAGGTTACGCAGCGAGGCGCACGTACGATGCGCGTCGCTGCGTCCCCTATGCCGTAGTAGGGTCTGCGTTGGTGTAACGCGGAACCATAAATCAGCATATACCGGTATTTACTTTATTTATGAATGGTGACGTGACGCTACATTTATAGATATAATTTATTTATCATAGTGTTTGTAAATGTGGTCAAATTGAAATTTCTACGTCATTTTTTAAGCTTTGACTTATTAATTTGTCTACCTTTGATATCATGTCATCATACTCAAAATGAATACTGAGATGAATTAATTTGGCCGATGAATAATAATATAAATATAATATAGGCTATATATATATATATATATATATATATATATATATATATATATATATATATATATATATATATATATATATATATATATACATACATATATAATACTAATAATAATGGGTTTTTACTTAATATTTGTTTAATGGGTATATCGTGTAAAGCACATATGCCTTTGAAGTCTTTATTTATTTATTAAATGTTAAATTAAGTAATGAATCAAAATTGATAATGAATAAAACTCTTGAATTAATAAATTACAATAACAATTGAAGAATGCGCATATAAAATAATTAACATCTTAAATTGATAAATCTTCGTCAAAAAGATACATATATCTAAAAATTAAAACCCAAATATGAATAATCAATATACATATCTAACAATAGCGAGACAAACAATTCCTTTTACACTTTTTTTATCTTATTTTTGTATGTGCTCATTCATTATTAGGTGTGTTGTTTCATTATCGAATAATCATATAATTAAAAGTTTTATATTATTTTGTTATTCATTCCATGATCTTCTCTTAGTCGTTGTCATGGTCAGAACAAACGGTTTATAGTTGCACCATCTAAATGTTTAATCCCTACTTGACTCGAGTATTTGAATTAATATGATTAGTAGTTTCCTTGATTAAAATTACACACTTCAGTATTAGTATCTGTAAATATACAAGGAAAACAGTTTGGAAAGCTTTGATTTATAATAAAACACTAACACACACACACACACACACACACACACACACACACACACACACACACACATAGACACAAAAAAACTCTTATTTATTAAGTGGAATCATGTTGCCACCCTGTGGTTGTGGGTGGTACTCGCACTGAAAGCTGCAGGCAAACCACAGCACGCCTTCACTCTGAAGAGCTTTGATAGTTAATCTCTAGGCTCAAATTAAAGAGGCAAGTTTATTTGTCTATCACATTTTATACACAAAGGTAACCCAAAGTGTAGGCCAATTATAAAAAAAAATAAATGATTAAGATGAAAAGTAAAGAAAAGATTGAATTAGGTAAATTAATAAAGCCATTGTAAAAATGCAAATAAAACCCATGAGACAAAATACATTTTGATTAACAGTAATAGGTAATAAAATAATGAAAGGAATAGATACTGACAAAAAAGAAATGGTGAAGTAACAATGTAATAACAGGTACAGCTGTTTTCAGTTTAACTTTAAAAGTAGCTATAGTTGATGCACATTTAATATGAACAGGAAGTTTATACTCAGAGCTTTACTTGGTTTATGCTACAAGGAGATCAGAAATGTACAAGGTTTCCCATAAAGTTGCAATAAAATATTTTTTTTTTAAACAAAATTATTCCAATTTTATGGGCAACTGTGTCTAAATTAACAGCAGCCAGTGTGACGATGACACAAGAGTGATGTTTTCAGTTTTCCTGGTTCTTGTTAGAACTTTGCAGAAGACTACTGAATGAGCTAAGGTTGTCTAATGATCTTGGGAAATCCAGGAAAACAACTGTTACAGCAATCAAGTTTGCTCAAGATGAAGGCATGTCATAAGCACCTTTAAATGATCTCTGGATGTGAAATCTCTGACTCTTATTTGTGTCAAGTGATAAAAGGCTGACTGAGTTACAGCCTTGCCTGAATTAATGAATTTCCCTTCTGGGATAGATAAAGTATTTTGAATTGAATTGAACTGAATTGTATTGATGTGGCTGCTAAAACTCAGGTCTGACTTAATACAAACTCCAAAATATCTAATCTGGGGTTTTTTCTCAATATTTCTGAGAAGTAAATTGACCAGCAACTTTCAGCCTTTTCTTTGTGTTGCCAAATATAATTATTTCTGTCTAATCTTAATTTAATTCAAGAAAGCTTGATTGCATCCAACTATTCACTTGCTCTAAGCACTAGAAAAGTGAGATTAATGGACCATAATCAGGTAAAATAGTCAAAAGTATTTAACTTCCATAAAGGTTTGGATATGTAGCAGCTGTTGGAAGGTTTGATATCTGTACTGAATTTTTAGTGATCTTATTACATTAAGCCCCTCCTTGAACCACCACCTTACTGTGGTGGAGGGGTTTGTGTGCTCGAGTGATCCTAGGAGCTATCTTGTCGGGGGCATTACGCCCCTGGTAGGGTCTCCCATGGCAAACAGCTACTAGGTGACGGGCCAGACTAAGAGCGGTTCACAAACTTGTTATGAAGAGGAAGACAGCGAGGACCGTAACGTCGCCTAGATCGGCATCACCGGGGCCCCTCCCTGGAGCCAGGCCTGGGGTTGGGGCTCGTAGGCGAGCGCCTGGTGGCCGGGTCTTTGCCCGTGGGACCCGGCCGGGCTCAGCCCGAAATGGCAACGTGGGCCTGCCTTCCCGTAGGCCCACCACCCGCAGGAAGGTCCATGACAAGCCGGTGCCATGTGGACTGGGTAGCAGTCGTGGCGGGGTGCCTCGACGACCCAATCCCTGGACCAAAACCCTCGCAGTGGGGACATGGAATGTCACCTCGCTGGGGGGGAAGGAGCCGGAGCTTGTGCGTGAGGTTGAGAGATACCGGCTAGAGATAGTCGGGCTCACCTCCACACATAGCTTGGGCTCTGGAACCAGCTCCTCGAAAGGGGCTGGACCCTCCACTACTCTGGAGTTGCCCAGGGTGAGAGGCGGCGGGCTGGTGTGGGCTTGTTTATAGCCCCCCAGCTCAGTCGCCATGTGTTGGAGTTTACCCCGGTGAACAAGAGGGTCGCTTCCCTGCGCCTTTGGGTCGGGAAAAGGTCTCTCACTGTTGTTTGTGCCTACGGGCCGAACAGCAGTGCGGAGTACCCAGCCTTCTTGGAGTCCCTGGGAGGAGTACTTGATAGTGCTCCAACTGGGGACTCCATTGTTCTACTGGGGGACTTCAACGCTCACGTGGGCAATGACAGTGATACCTGGAGAGGCTTGATTGGGAAGAACGGCCTCCCCGATCTGAACCCGAGCTGTGTTTTGTTGTTGGACTTCTGTGCTAGTCACAGTCTGTCCATAACGAACACCATGTTCAAGCATAAGGGTGTCCATCAGTGCACGTGGCACCAGGACACCCTAGGCCGGAGGTCAATGATCGACTTTGTTGTCGTTTCATCTGACCTTTCGGCCGCATATCTTGGACACTCGGGTGAAGAGAGGGGCTGAGCTGTCAACTGATCACCACCTGGTGGTGAGTTGGATGCACTGGCGGAGGAGGAGGCTGGACAGACCGGGCAGACCCAAACGGATTGTGAGGGTCTGTTGGGAACGTCTGGCTGAGCCCTCTGTCAGGGACATCTTCAACTCCCACCTCCGAGAGAACTTCTCTCAGATCCTGGGGGATGCGGGGGACATCGAGTCCGAGTGGACCATGTTCTCTGCCTCCATTGTTAGTGCGGCGGCTCGAAGTTGTGGACGCAAGGTCTCCGGTGCCTGTCGTGGCGGCAATCCTAGAACCCGGTGGACCCTGGTGGACACCGGAAGTACAGGATGCCGTCAGACTGAAGAAGGAGTCCTACCGGGCTATGTTAGCCTGTGGGACTCCTGACGCAGTAAATGGGTACCGGCAGGCGGCTCGGGTGGTCCTTGGGGCAAACCTTCCGCAGGGTGCTCGAGGGTTCATGGGAATTTGCCCAACCAGTGTACATGTGTTTTGTGGATCTGGAGAAGGCATTTGACCTTGTCCCTCGTGCCATTCTGTGGGGGGTGCTCAGTGAGTATGGGGTCCGGGGCCCTCTATTAAGGGCTGTCCGGTCTCTGTATGATCAGAGCAGGAGTCTGGTTCGCATTGCCGGCAGTAAGTCAGACTTGTTCCCAGTGCATGTTGGACTCCGGCAGGGCTGCCCTTTGTCACCGGTCCTGTTCATAATTTTTATGGACAGGATTTCTAGGCGTAGTCAGGGGCCGGAGTGGATCCGGTTTGGGAACCACAGGATTTCGTCTCTGCTTTTTGCGGATGATGTTGGCTTCATCGGACTCATCTTCAGCATGTGCTGGGGCAGTTTGAGGCCGAGTGCGACGCGGCAGGGATGAGAATCAGCACCTCCAAAACCGAGGCCATGGTTCTCCTCCGGGAAAGGGTGGCGTGCCTTCTCCGGGTGGGTGGAGAAATCCTGCCTCAGGTGGAGGAGTTCAAGTATCTCGGGGGTCTTGTTCACGAGTGAGGGAACGATGGAGCGGGAGATTGACAGACGGATCGGTGCAGCGTCCGCAGTTATGCGGTTGATGTACCGGACCGTCGTGGTGAAGAAGGAGCTGAGTCGAAAGGCGAAGCTCTCGATTTACCGGTCAATCTACGCACCTACCCTCACCTATGGTCATAAACTTTGGGTAGTGACCGAAAGGACGAGATCGCGGATACAAGCGGCCGAGATGAGTTTTCTCCGCAGGGTGGCTGGACGGTCCCTTAGAGATAGGGTGAGGAGTTTGGTCACGCTCGGAGTCGAGCCGCTGCTCCTTCACATTGAGAGGAGTCAGCTGAGGTGGCTTGGGCATCTGTAACGGATGCCTCCTGGACGCCTCCCTAGGGAGGTGTTCCAGGCGTGTCTCTCCTCCCTAGGGAGGCGTTCCAGGCATGTCCCTCCGGGAGGAGACCCCGGGGAAGACCCAGGACACGCTGGAGAGACTATGTCTCTCGGCTGGCCTGGGAACGCCTCGTACTCCCCTCGGAAGAGCTGGAGGAAGTGTCTGGGGTGAAGGAAGTCTGGGCATCACTGTTGAGACTGCTGCCCCCGCGACCCGGGAATGGATAAGCGGCGGACGATGGATGGATGGATGGATATTACATTAAGGTCCCTGTTTCTTCCACATGCCCCTTTTTCCTGTTCAGTCTTGTGATTCAGTCCTTGTTTTAACATTTACACAAATTCAAACTCACTTTAGTATTTCCCATTACCTCAGCAGAATAATATAAAAAGCTAATAATGACCTAAGTAGAGATGCTTTTTCAAAAAGAGGCTGGAACGCTGCCTGTATAACATTTTGTTTTATAGATTTATGTTAGGATAGTGAGTAACATTTATTTCAAAGAAGTAAAAATATGCTCTGTTTGGATTATATATTCAGTGAATGTGCAGTTAAATTCACAACTAAACCAAGAACAAGAGAACAATATCAGATTAACACAGGAATAGCATGTAATCTGTCATAGTGAGTGTAGTGGTCCATGAGAGAAATTACTTCTAAAACCCCAAAGAGAGTCAGATTATCTGACATCCAGGTCATAGTATCCCCAGAAGGGATAAATCAAGGACAAATGGTTTTAGATCCAAACCATGATGACTTCCGGGTTAATCAGCACCAACTCATAAACTATTTCAGAATTTATCCAGTTCATATTTTTTCAATATTAGACAGAAGAATCCCAAAGACTATATATCCTTTGGGGAAATTAATATGAAGTTATTCAGTCATAAAAATGATACAATTCAATTCAATTTTATTTATAAAGCGTCTATTAAAATACAAGTTGTCTCTAGGTGCTTTCCAGAGACCTGGAACATAACCTTCAAGCAATTATTACATAAACAATGGCAGGTAAAAACTCCCCTAGTGGGAGAAAAACCTTAAGCCAAACTGTGGAAAGGAAAAACTCCCCTTTAAGAGGGAAGAAACCTTGAGCAGGACCTTATAATAACAATATAAAAGTTGAATTATTGAGAAAGGAGAATTTTCCATATTCCATAAGTATTTTGTGACCCTAAAAAAGTCTAAACACACTTTGAGAATACATGCTCTAAAACACAAATGTATGTGAGATAACGCATCATACTAAAAGGTGTCAACTCCTCTGTTTTCTTGTCTATAAAGCCTTAAGAGCAGCCTAAACCAATTCAACCTGACCTGTAGGTGCATAAAATAGGAAGAGGAAAAAAAACCTTTTAGGGATGTACAAAGCTGATGAAGTTAAATTTGCTTACCTGTCTTCATATGTCTGCTGGTATGGCCTCTGGTTATCATCTATTATACTAAAGGAAGATGCCATGCCCTGGGAGATACAAAGTAATTTTATTGTCCTTCCATCACAGTATTTCACACAGATAGCTTTAAGGGAGAGTGCCTCTAGCTAATCTGTCCATCTGCACAACCCCACCTGGGAATAACCTGTCAGCACTCAGCACCCCCCCCCCCCCCAGGGGTTTACAGGGGGGTGATGAATACTGGGAAGCTGGGACGCTTCTATATATTCGAAGGGACTGTGTGAGATTCACCAGAGAAGAATTACTGCGTGTCTGCTTTTCTTGACTTTACAGTGACCAGAGGCCTTCTCTCACTGGGGGAATGCTGATTCAGAAGAAGTTCTTTCTAAACGCTTCATTCATTTTTCAGTGCTGCCGCGTGGCTCCTTGCATGAATAACGTATATCTAGAGACTGCTTAAGCTCAATTTCAAACACATATGAATGTTTTATGGGTGAGGATATACTGTAACCATGAGCTGTAACTGTTGGAACACTCCATCTACTCAAACTGTTGCTGTTTAGTTTTGTCTGCCAACCCTCTGTGACCAGCTCTGACGGATCCTGTTGTTACGATGGGATATAAAAAAAAGTTTTCTCAGTGACGTTGATTGGAAACACACGTACATAGATGCTGCCAGGGGGGTTTCAGAGCACAGTGTGTAAACCAGCTGGTAGAGTTCTCAGTCGGTGGCATGAATGGGGAACACGTAAGCCTGTAGCAAATGTTATTGATCCGTGTCAGCGAACCATTGACTGGTGCTAGATATGCGTCAATACTTGTAATGGGAATGGATAGCTGTTTTTGTGAACTGGCATGCCAGGGTGTGCTTGTGTGTGTGTGTAAACTGCTTTATTCCCACATGTTTTACAACATTTGCATATATCCAGCACTAATTTTGAACGTGCATGTGCAGAAAATACATGGGAGATTTGACAGCTTTGTGTGTATGATGAGTGTACAATAAATTACAGACTGTGTCAGCGGTATTTTAATATGATAAAAGAAACCCACTCTTTAACTCCCTATGTGTGATTAAAGAAAGAAAACTACGTTCACATTCCCAGCTTATTTGACTCAAATTTAAGGAATTATATGGATATTTTTTATCTTCAAGTAATCAAATGAAAGCTATAATTACGAAAAAACAAAGACCCTAACGATGTGAAACTCTTGCAAATGTGTAACAAAGACAGGGTGGCAAACATGCCAGTGGAGACTGCAAACAGGTTGCGCTTATCACGTATTTCATCTTTCATCGTGCTGAATCTTGGTTCCTCACTCACTGCATTCGGCATATGTTGACCTAGAAATGCAGCTCATCAGGTCGACATGGAGAGTTTCCTGTCGCTGCAGATTCAGCGTTGAGTCATAAAATAAGACGACTTCATTGAGAACAACAGGAGTTTTTGCAGTGAGGCTGACACAAACACTTTGCATAGCAACCTCTACAAAAGAGGAGTGACACCATCTCTTGCAGCTCATATATTAGCCGTCATAAATTTTTCACAAAATTGCTCCTGGGATTGTTTTGACAATCAGCAACATAATTTACCATCCTAGTGAATGATTCAATAAAGCAGTAACAGCAGAAGAAAATGAACGTGTGAAGTCTGGTAGCAGGCCCTGCAAGGCACTGGCAGTAGTAGCATCCCCAAGTGTGCCTCTTATGATGGTAGTAAATTGCAACAAAAAAGGTTATGCCTGCAGTCAAGACATATAAGCACTCCCCTGATATTACAGGTAATAGTGGGCAATACTGTTGACATCTTATTTATGGGTTTCCTGTAACTGAGCTTTGCCATTTGCTATAAACAGTTCTGCTTTTCTTTGTGGTAGAAAAGTGGAGCCCTGGTTGGTAGTAGAAAAGCCACCTTTTCTACTACTTCTTCTTTTTCAGTTCAGGTTTTACCTTATAGCTTTGTATGGCCATAAATCCCATACTTTCAGCTGACTTTAAATTCTTATTAGATAAGACGGTTGGTTTGCAAGTTGCAGCCCATAAAATCTATGCCCCTTGACATGTAGCAGTGCTTCCAAGCAGCACATTGTAATCACCTTGTATAACTTATACAGCTTTACACCAACTGAAAATAAACTGCTTCTTTGAAAGTGCGTTTAATTTTACCCTCCCTGTTAAACAAATAAAATCAGTGTTAAAGTATCTTAGGATTTCAGGGTTATATTCAAGAGGATGCAGATTCTTCAGGTGATATTAAAAAAACAAGTTTAGGAAACATTTGAATGCATTAAACAGGCAAGTAAGACTGATATAAGATGCATTTTCTTTTTTTACTCAGCCAGTTAAAATTCCAAACTTCACTTTATTGGTGATAGTTCTGATTAATTTGAGAAAACATTCCTCCCAATGTCGGTATTTGGCTTCTTCTAACTAATCATGCCTAAACCTAAACAACTCAACATACTCAGTGCTGCACATCTCCTTAACTACAGTCCTGACATGTCTTATTTACTCCTGTTATTATTATTGTTATTATCATTATTATTAAGTTCTTGTTAAAATGTCACTGTTTGCGTTGTTTCTTTTTTAGATACAATGTTGAATTTTTTTTTCTTTGCACTGTCCCATTATGATCATCACCACGTATTTGCACAATTGTAACTGTGGCATAAGAATGTATCTGTATTGTTAAATATGTTACAATAAAACTTGAACTGAATTGTACAGAATTAATTTGGACCCAGGGTTTATTTGAATTTAAAAAAAATCTAATTACACCATTGATTGATTGAAAACTTTATTTCGAGCATACAGAAAAGTAACAATTACACAAAACAAAAAAAGAATACAAATAAACAGTCATTAAACAAAATCAAAGGGAAATAAACCTTCATGCCCGAAAAGGAGTAGGAGGAACTAACAAACTTATGAGATCCTACCCCTTGTTTCTATTTCAATTTTGCTTGAAAATAAAATAAGAAAAAATATAACAGCAAGCTTTACTTTATCAAAAAAAATATACCTGTTATTACATTATAAAAACATTAAAAATATTACCATTGATGTAATTTGTGGCTTTTTAGCTCCAGCTTCATCATCCATCCACACAATCGAAAGCTTTCCGTCAGGCACGTTTGAATTTCTTAACTCATGAAGGCATGTTCATTGTCCTACTCAGTTATTTTTGGGGTTATGCAACAACAGAGGATGGGATCAGTCATAGAATTTCTTCCGGGTTGAAGTAGTCAGAGGGGAGGGAGGGATGAGCAGAGAGATGCTGCCAGTGTTTGCTCTGCACATCAGCAGCAGCCAGATTGCTCTCCCTCAGCCACAGAACCAACCAGCCAACCAGCCAGTCATTCATTCAGTCATTCAGTCAGCGGGAGAGACCAGAGACGCCTCGTACTGACCGGACTGTCACGCTGGCGGTCTCGCTGTGTGGATGTATCTTCTAGTAACGCGTTTTGACACTGGACTGTCCTCTTGTGGCCACATGCAACGTGACAAACAGCCAGGCTTGTGTTTCTTTAGGCAGCTGGTTTATCTCGACGGTACGGACTGGAGGGACCTCTCTCTCTCCCTCCCTCTCTCTCTCTCCACTCACACCGTTAGCTCGCTAGGCTAACTAGCCCGCTAACTTAGCCCTGATACTTTGCACGGTTATCAGTTTTCTGCCTCGCCGCTAGCCTGCGGTGTCTCTTTTTTTTTTTTGCGCCACAGCGGCAGGACCAAGGCGGCTCATCACTCCAGGTAAGCAGACCCCCCCCACACCCCTCCCGTGTGTTGTGGTCCCTCCACCCCCGCTTGCACCGCTGGCTGGCCGCTGGAAGCAGCAGCGACCCGGCTGCTGCTGCCGCTGCTGCTGCGGCGGCTCGTGTTGACAGAAGCAGCTGGGATGTGATGATGCGCCGTCAAATGTCACTCCATCTCTCACATATTGTTGCCGACATGACCGCAATTGGAATATTTGTACTGAAAGATGACCCTTTTTGGAATTCTCAGGAAGTGAGCTTGAAAAAAGACTTTTTTTAGCCAGCAAACGTCAGCGTTCAACCTTGACTGCTGATGTGCAGTCAAATCGACGCACGTAGACTACGGCGTAGGGTACGCGGCGACGCGCACCCTACGCCGTAGCTCTCTGCGTCGGTGTAACGCGGAACCATAAATCAGCCTTTTAAGTGAGCTGCTGCCAGGTTAATATCATCTCATACATGAAGCCGCATTTGACTGCAGTGAGGTTGGTTTTCTTTAACAGTTTATTCAAATGCCTGCTGCTAACTGATGCCGAGAAAAAGAAACGGCAGTCCATATTCAAAGTTAATTTGTATATGTACAGTGGACTGTCTGTAGTCTTCCTGATGGTCATTTCCTCTTTATTTTCTTCCAAATATTTAATAAAGAGCTTCGGTGTTGCATCACAACCTGGAAAGGTGAGCCCTAAATCATGAGTTTAACCCCTGGTCTGTGGATAATTTGTTTCCAGTGTCTGTTAGAGGTCAGATGATTCAGTTTTGCCTTACATAAACAGGAAAAAGAACCTGTTTTGTCCAAAATGGACCAATTTTCCATGCTGTGCTGTAGACCTCTTGGCAAAACTTTAATCACATTTTAGGTATCGAAATCTAGTTGAAGGCTCCAAAAGGTTTCGTTTCGATTGAAATCCATAAAAAAAGGTTTCAGACTAATTGGTTGACACATAGATGATGGGCTAGCATGCGTATAAGTGGGAGACTTGTGCATGTGAAAGAACCAGGCGAGAATGATTGTGCTCCTGTGAGCATCTATCAGCAATGCTGTAATTACCTCACAAGATAAGGAAATGAATTCCCTATCAGCCTAGGACCAGTCACTGTTACAGAGAAGACGGTGAAGCTTAAAAGTGACAGGAATGAATGAATTAGCCAGAGCATATTATTTATCCTTCGCATGTGTGTGGTCTTTCCTGCATGAGGGCAGTAGGAGTGTTGCTGCAGAGCTGTTGTATCTTTGTGCTACCTGTAGCATTGATAGATTTGTGAACATGAACTGAACGCTTGGATCATTTTTAACAGGAACATCCGTGTGGCACAGTTAGGCAACATAAAAGAGGAACTGACTTGATGGAGACGGTTGGTCATGTCAAACGCTTTCAATAGAATGCTTAAGTTTTAGGTTTGGACATGTGCAGTTGTCCTGGCATGGGGTTGTCTCCTGTTGCTAACTTGCCTCTGAGCTGTATCTGAACTCGGGCTCGTGTTAAAGCATGACTACCCTGCATTGAAAGGAAATGAATCATGTTCCTCATTTCAAGGCCATGGAGTCGGTAGATGTGTTTCCTGTCCTGTGTGTGTGGACTGTGTATTCAGGCTACAGCAGATGTTCAGTTATGTGTGTGTGCGTGCACATATGTATGTGCGTGTGTGTGTGTGTGTGTGTGTGTGTGTGTGTGTTTGTGTGATAACTTATTAAAGATTCTTCAGTGAAAAACCTTTAGGTCAAACTCAGGGATATACATTTGGATTAAAAGAACATCAGACTGTCTCTTTAGATGTAATACTAAATGACATAAATGAAGGCGTCACATGTATGAATCATAAAGCATGTGTTTTTAATTATGTCAAGAGTTTTAGCTTATATTAAGTGTATGTGCAAGTAATAGGTTATTTATGTCTCCTTTGTTTAATGGTAATATAGGTGATTGTAACTGTTGAAAAAGTATAATTTTGGCAATAACTAATTGAATCTGCACAAAGTTCTGAAGTCTGAGGTATATCTGATTTACTTTTCCTTGATTTTTTTTGTGCAGCGTCAAGTGAAAGTGAAGGAATCTTTGGTGAAAGTCCTGAATATATCCGCTCTGATTTTTTGTGTATTGGTGTTTGTCATCAAATGTGGCGTTGGTGCATTTACTGCTTTGAGCTGGTCTGGAACAATAGCTCTTTTCTGGCCCATGTCTCCGGAGGGAGGCAGCAGCATTCGACGTTCCTGGCACTCTCTGTGCCAGCAAGGCTTGCTTTAGGATTTGGTTTCCACAGCCACCTGGAGCTCAGAGTACAGGAATGCCATTGTTCCTCCTTTCAGATTATGGCCGGATCAGACACACACCAAAACATCCAAACACACACATGCACATAAACACATGCAAGATAAACTCAAACATGTCCCTCCGTCCCCCAAAAACTTAGGTCACCCTGTTTTGTTACGTTACGTTGCTTACATAAATAGACATGCAACAGTTACAGCAGATCTTTATTCTTTGCTTTTCTATATCTGTAGCCGCAAATGACACCTAATAACTGTCCTTTTTTTTCATTTTTAGTCTGTATCAGTGATTATACAAAATTAAAGGCTTGTGCATGAAATAAAGAGTGGGTAGAAATCCAGCTAAGTGTCGAAGAAATTATTGAATTTATATAAGGTGATTACTTTTGATTGTTGGCAGCCATTTTGCCATCAAATTACAAATTCTGATGGCAGTTTCCCAATCTTTACTGTTCAAGCAGGTAAATTAATACACTGACTGGGCCCAGTTTTACAAACTATAAGACTTGGATCTTGTCTCTGATAGTGGCTGATGGCCTCTACCGGATGTGCACAGACACTGCAGTGGGTTTTAGAGACAACTGAAACTACACTGATAACTCAGAGACGTTATCCCACAGTAGTGGGTGCACTTTGCTATTCACACTTAGTGGAGGCAGGAAGGACTGGTTTTATACTATCTGCATGTGAACATATTTTAGAGTAGAGGTTGATAATGCTTGGTTGCTTTTCAGGGATTACTCCAGAGTTAAAACAACCCTAGGTCTATAATAACATGGTAAGGATTGTAAACTTATGTTTGGGACCGAAACAGCATGAATTGAAGCAGCTTTGAGTTTGAATGGAATATATGTTTGCAGCAAAATGGGAATTAATATAAGTGTGGGATGCAAAGCTAAGCCTCTGACAATAGTGAAAGTGAGGCTAGGATCCCTACAGACAAACTGAGTTACTTGAACTTTTCATGTGTACAACAAATGTACAGGCATTTCTGTCCGGGCACTGCCATCTTGTTGTCTTGTCATAAGTCCATACGAGTCAACTTCTATTACAACTGCAGGTGCTGTATCAAGTTCTGATGTCGCACAAACTACTGTAAATTGAAACAAACGATAGATGATTCATGGCCTCTGGCTCTAACAGTTTACCATTTTGACACAAATATATAAGTACTGATCCAAGAACCTGAGCGGTGACCGCTCATCCTTTTGTGTCTGTTGTTGATATTTGTACTTGACTTGCTAAGTCCACTACCAGTGTATAAAAAATCCTATTTATATACTCTTACATATGCAAAGTTAAAAATGTGTTTGTATGGAGGGACTCTAGCTATACTATCTCTTTAGTATCCATTCTCTATACCCGCTTAAGTTCATGTGGATTCACGGCAGTCAGTTAGAGCCTATTCCTGCACGCTATGAGCAGGGCTCGTACTGAAGTAGAATTACATTTTTGAGTCTTGTTGGAAGCTTAAATAGGAACTTATTATGACTTATTATCGACCTATGTCATTTTGATCACTAATGAAAGTTAAGCCTCCTTACCATGGACCTGACCAAAATGTATGTCTCTTAATTCATCTTATTAGTATGGCTTTCAACCTGATTTTATTTACCCTCAAGACATTTAACATGTGACGGTTTTTTTCACAGCTGACACTTTGACATGTTGGCAAGAAATGTGGCTTCTTCATTGTGAAGGTTAACTCTGGCACTAAAAAGAACTTGTCTATTGTTCATGTCATTTATTAGGGGATTGGATCGCCTAGTCCTACAATAGAACTCATTACAGTCTGCCGTGAAAAAAAAGTTAATTTAGCAGACATTGCCAGCCCAGGGAGACTTCTTTCAGTTTAGCGTGGAGTCTCTTTCATTGCCGTACCTTTAGTCAGCAATGTACAACAATGTACAGCAATGTCAACGCATTTCAAGCAATTCTAGTTCATTCTTTACCGGAAAAATCTTCCAACATTATACCATTTACCAACTATGCAAAACAATTATCACTGTTTTTGCAACCAATGATAATTGTCATTCCAGATATTACCTCTGACTACCTGATTATCGCAAGCAGCTGTTCACATTAACACATCATTACATGCCCTACTCAACTCAACTCTATTTATAGAACATTTTTCAAGCAGAAATGCAAATCTACTTTACAGAATAATAAAAAAAAACAACTTAAAAGGGCAAAGTGTGGAAATTATAAAATATTAAAGGAATAACATTGAAGCAATTAATACACAAAAATATCAGTATAAGTACCGTTAATCTCTTTCAAAAGTTTTTAGCTTAGTCATACAAGCATAAAGGGTGTCAGCGTTTTGTACCAAGACTGGGATCTGGTTCCACAGGAAAGGAGCCTGAAACCTACAGGCCCGACCCTCCATTCGACACCTGGAAATGATAGAAACCAGAAGGGAGCCGGTGTAGAGTTCTTGTTAGGTTATAGGGAACAGTAAAGTCTTCAACAAAATACATGTCATCTTTTTTAATTATATTGCCTAAAGGAAGCATGTACAGATTGTCCCTTTTTGATGAACCTTTACACTGATTAACTTAATTAAAAATAAAAAAAGGTGGAAGCATGCCAAAGTTCTCACCACCATTTTTGAGCGTTCTTTTTTTTTGCCTGGCAAACCATGTTCAGTTTGTTTGTTTTTTTATGTTTATAATGTTCCTACCATTTGGAGCCTTGGGCACGACTTATCTTGATTTCAGTATTTCAAGACAGAAAGGTGATATACGAGAGATAAAAATAGAAAGGTTTCATAATTCTCCTCTGTGATGTAACAGTATGTTGGAAATCTGAACGGCTCGTTTTAGAGTTTCCGGTTGATAGTCACTTCAGTCATCCAGATATATGCCCTCAATCCAAGAAAATATGATTGTTGTTTTAATAATATGTCACTTTTTATCTGTTGTTTGTTGTTGTAAGGTATTTATCTGGTCTGTAATATAACATCAACTGCTCCACTTGCATCCGGTAGCCAAGATTTATCTTGAACCTTACAGAAAGTCTCGTTGTTTGGTGATTGGTGGTTTAGCTAGATCAGATAGCAGAGACTTAAAGGGTTGATCCTAAGACAAACTGAGAGACACAGAACGCAGAGGGCTGAGGAAAAGAGACCCATTGGCAGCATTTCAGTTTTTCTGGCTCTTAGTCATCTAGGATTTGTAGGCAGTTTCAGTTGTATGTGTGTTTGCATGGAAATGGGCATATGTGCTCCCTTATGTGTCTGTGTGTGTCCTCTTCTCTCCAGCAGGTCACATTAGGGATAGAGTTGCATAAAAGTGGGTCAGTCAGTGCCACCAGGGCGTCTTGCCAGCTCTCCGCTCCCTGCTGTTAGACTAGAACCAGCTAACGGCCAACACATAAATCTTGAGTGCGTGCACGTGAGATCAGTATATCTGTGTAGATTGTTCACAAGGGTTTATTGATGGTGTGAAGATCGTGCTTTTTGTTACTCAGTGGCCGAACATGTCTCTGTCTTGTTCGCTGTACTTTGACTCTTCACAAATAGCTCTCATAGAAATATTGTAGCAGTGAAGGCAAACAGAGCAATAAACCTTAGTAACGGTAAATTGCTGTGTTTCAGCTGCATATATAGCCTCTACAGATGATTCAGAGGCTGTCACATTCCTTATTTCTCAGCTGGATGGACACAGTGCTTCTGCTGGCTTAATGATAAGGAAATAGGATTTAGAGCAGTATTCAGTGGAGGTTTATTTCAACTCAGAGATGCAGTCTCTTGTTTTCTGGATTGGTTCTTCTATTAGATGGAATTAATAGTCTATTTCTGTTCTTAGCTTGCTTGCCTGTGTCCCTGTGTCGTTGAATAGAAATGTCACCATGAGTTCAGAAGAAGACAGAAGAAATACAGTATGACACTATCTTAAGATCGTATTATATCATGGTTCAACAAAATCAACTTTAATTTGTGCCAATTATAAACAACAAAAACAAAAAAAAACTGCTGCTCCGAATCAAGTGATGGTCTTTGTTGGATAGTGAGCCTATCAGATTTTTTTCCTCTCTTTTTATTATTTTTGTTTGTGTATGTCAGCTATGAAATGGCCGTAACCTTATACTGGTATTGTTTCCCAGAGCAGGGTAAAATGCTACAAATATTTATATTATTGATTGTTATACTTGCTCCTGTAATCATGTTCCATGTGCAGATACATGCTTGTTATTTGAGATAATTTGTGATCCTTATGAACTTGTGGTACCATCATCTTATGCTGCAGTTTCCTTCAAACTTTATTATTCCCTCATCTTAACCGCTTTGTCTAACATTGTTGTTTTGTTCGATTACATAATTAACAGTTACTTGATTAGATGGTTAGAGGGGTAGTGAATTAAGTAACAACAGCAGTCGCCAAGATTAGTAATTTGAGGATATTGCATTTGGGGGTTTTGTTCTCATTAGCTATATTTGTAAATGCAACAGCAAGCCAAATATCCTGAATTCAGCCCTGTGCGACTACATAAGCAAACAACCGCAAGAAAAAATAAAGAAATCTTGTCAGCAGGATAAGAAAGAAATGACTATAAACTGAAATTCTGCGAGTAGTGAAAACAAAATAAATGCTAATGTTTAAGACACTTGTTGAATTTATAAATAGGCATCTTGCTTAAATGTTTACCCACATCAGTGAATAGCTTGATAACATGTCAGCACTGTGTTTGTATATTTGTCCAAGGGGCCTATTGAAGCAACTGGAAAATTCATCCATCCATTTCCTATTCTTTTCATCTTCCATACATGTATATTTAGAGTCATGAGGGCTGAAGCCTTTTCCAGCTGTCATCAGGTGGGTTTAAGATGGAATAATGTGGCTTGAAGTCCTACTAGTATGTTAGCAAAAGGGGTGATTTCAAGTGGAACATTATATTATAACTAGATTTGTGTTCAAAAGAAAAAAAAATGATTGGAAAAAACATATTTACACGTGCAGTACAGAATATGTATCGCTGTATTATTATCAGTCCAACATAGCTTCAGAAAAAACACAGTTCAGCACTTGTGTACCATGAGGGAGAGCAGCCAAACAGATGAGTTTAACAACAGCAAATATGGATCCACAAAAGAGCTGCAGTGCTGAATAAATCAGTATAAAGTATGAATCTATTCTACATGCTATGAAAAGAAGGATGATGAATAAGCGACCTAACAATGAGGAGAACCAGCGCAGAATAGATCTGGTGTGCTGGTAATTTACCAGTGTTGGCTTTGCCTTGCTGAAGTTGTTTTCACAATTTTGTAAAGTTTTTTTTTTTTTTATCACATATAAGACTAAAGCCAAACCAAAGGTGAGATGTTAATACTTAATGCCTCTAGTGCCTATATGTCATTACTAAGGATGTCCTGATCGCATTTTTTTGCCCCGAATCCTAGTCCAAGTCATTTTAATTTACTATACACTTATACTGAGCCCTGATCCAACACTTTGAAATGTACATACATCAGCTCTCTCCTTTCCATAAAACCAATTCCCAAACTACAATAAGTACGAGTGGCTGTAGCACTGCATTTGCTGTCCAATTTGAAACATTTCCAAATTGCAGATGTGTCTGAATTGTTGAGGAGCCTGCTTCAAGTTTGTGCTTATTTTTGTCAGCTCACTTTTATGGCTACTGCTGTTTCTCTAGGGTGAAACTTACACCTACTCCCCACCTCACATGAATTGTAATTATTAGTGGGGAAATTAGATAATGTAATATAGTGAAAAGATCTGATAATTTCCTATTGATTTTGATCATTGGGAAATCATGTGAAGAGCTCTTATTACTGATCATGTGATTGGATCGGGACATGGGTAACGATTACTAAACATAGATGTTGTTGTAAAAGTAGTGTGGTAACTGGCCCCCTTTAACACTGTCCTCTTTCCTTGAACGGCCCCTTTGACTGTATGACTGACTGGTTTTTAAAAGGATATACTCACAGGGCTGTGGTAGTTAGTTAGGCCATCCACACACTGTCACTAGCTCCCCTATTCCCGGGGTTGTTGGAAAAGTTAGTTTTTATTAGTTGACTGTCTTGCTAGAACAGATCTCCTCACTCACCTACTGGATTGGATGGTTTCTTCTAATTGTATCACCTTCCAGGATCATTTCACACCTTGCTGTAAAAACCTGGAAGTGATCTGTCATAACGCCATTGTAGCACAGAAGGAAGTGGAATAAACAGGAACATGCCCAGATGTACTGACTTTAAGGGGTCTAACTGCCTCAACTGTCCCACCTTGACTCAGGGGCCACGTTTACACGTAGCCGGGTATTTACAAAAACGGATATTTTCCCCTCTGCGTTTTCAAAAATATCCTCGTTTACACGAACCCGCATGAAAACGCTGTTAACGTCATGCCAGCCAATCAGAATTCTGGAAAAAACATCAACAAATGACACGTGTAACTTCCAGTTAAGGCTGATTTATGGTTCCGCGTTACACCAACGATTTAACGCGGGACCATAATTCAGGCTTTACTTCCAAGACGGAACGAGAGTCTGAGAGAATTTAAAACAGGTAAAATAAAAGAAAATATTGACGGTGGCCAAACAAATTGTAAACACAGGTCGCACTCATGACGCTGCTGGTAACGTTTCTGTCGCATAATGTGACGTAAATCTCCGTTTTCCTCCGTTTTCTCTGTTTAGACGCAAATGTAAAAACGGAGTTTTTGAAAATCTCCACTTTGGCCGGAGTTTTCAGAAATGATCGTTTTTGGGGGCTTTGACCTCCGTTTTCGTGTAAACGAACGGCCAAAACGCATGAAAACGCCTCCGTTTTTGCTCCGTGTAAACGGGGCCTGAGTGGTATACCAGGCTGCACCATAGTGTTTGTTTGCTAATAATGCCAACTCTTCTATGTCTTGTATTTATTAGGCTACAAACTCATATTTACACAAATTATTACACAATAAACAATAAAGGACACTAACTTAAGCACCGTTTTACTAGGGCCTAAGTTATCCTGCATGAGTCGTTGTGTGCTGAGTTGTTGTATTATGTGTAACACAAAGCTGTAAGAGCCTTATTAAACATTTAGTAAGTCATATGGACTGTAACACCTTTGTCTGTCAGGGTGGAGTAACCTTATATGTTGTGTTCTGCTGATCTCCAACAATGTCCTTCATTGTGAATGTGGGCAGATCATATGTGTCCGTATGGTGCATGCAGCATCTGTTTCAGTCTAAGATACCACTTTGCAGAAAAGAAGTTGGTTTCCACGGTGACCAACATGCTCCTCACCCATCCCCCCCAGTTGCCACAGGGGGAAGTGGAATCTGTCCAATTTCTGCTGACTCAGTTAGAGACGAATGCATGACACATGTACAGACACAGGCCTCTTTTTACGCTTCACCTAGAATTATCTTTTGCACGATTCTGCAAGGTTTTTCTCATAAGACTTTCCAGTTTATAAAATTTGATTGTCATACAAATAATTGTTATGCAACTTATTTCGGCTTTTCCCTGAAAGGGGTCACCACAAAGGATCATCATGTCCCACATATTGATTTGGCATAGGTTTTACGTCGGATGCCTGTTCCGATACAACCCTCCCATTTATCCCAGCCTGAGATTTGCGCTATGCGACAACTGGCTTGTGACCCCTTTAAATGTGATAAATTATTGACTTTCCTTTTGCAGCTTACCTTGATGCCACTGATATTAGTATAAGCTTTTATAATGATTTATCAACTTATAAATCTCTTAGGAAGAATAAGACAAACAGAACACAAATTACAATGATATATATTTCTGTTATGTTCTGTTATATATTGAAGCAGCTCATCCAAGTATTTGATTCAATAAGAAACCCTATAATGTTCAGTATGTGACAGTTTTCTCTGTCACATACTTTCTTGTAGTAATGCGCATTTGCAGTAGGTCCTGAATGCATGCAAACATGGGAGACAAATGATTTTGGGTTATGGTCATGGACGAGGCAAGTTACATAGTTACTTTTTTTCACAGCTCTAAAAGTGATTGCAAAACCCAATTGAACTTGGATAATTTTCTGAAAGCTTGTGTAATTTTGATATCCGCTGTGGAGAAAACAAGTTCATACTAGTGTATTACTTGATATCGCACAGCAGAAATGAAACATGGGGAAGATTGGTTTTACACCTACAAATGTCAAAAATTCCATCTGAAATATGTCAAATAAAGTAAATTTGAGTGCTTCCAGGAGCCAGACAGAAGAGATTGAAAATGCATGAAAGTAAAGTATTTTGTGTATATCTTTGCATGGTGACACTATAAATCCCTAACTCTGGATTTAAATCATCATGAAATGAACATATAATTTGTTTGATTCATGCATTATAATTGTTTATGAGCTAACGATGACTGGCAACACCTGACAAATTGCTTTTTAGCTCAAATAAAATTTGATTTGACCCTTTTATTACCATACAGAGGTGCTATGTTGTACTTCCTATGTGAGTTGAATCTAAGCTGTAAAAGCTTTTCATGAAGAGGAATAAGCGGATGTGTTAGTACAGCGAGGGTGGAGTCTCTCAGTATCTGTGTGCTGTCTTTGTATGACAGAGGGAACTATCTGTGCTGACCTTACGCTGACAGTTAACACAACACAGCAATCCATCACTAGCCTTTATCTTCCACCAGCCTGCATCTCTGAGCATCACTGTTTCTGTGTGTGAGAACGGTCAAATCAGTATCTACAGTATATCAATAATTGATACATGTTGATGGATTACAGAACAACACATTCATATTTTTCAGAGCAAGTCAAGATCAGCCATAAATGCCATGCACTCCACAAGTTAACATACACAAGTGTATCATTATCTATCAGAAACTAGAAACAGAAACAGAGTTATACAGGCTACGCATGCTCCATGCTCATAATTCTTTAGAAAGTTTGTTTTATATGTGTTTTCTATGTGCTGTGTAATTAGTCCAAAGTCATTATATAGGTCACTGCTATCGCACCACAAGGCAAGTAGAGACAGCCAGAATACTGCTACTATAATTTCTAAGGAAGACAAATCTGAATAAAATGTGTTGACAACAATTCAAAGTGAAGCATGAGCTAACTTGATGTTGAGATGTAACTTTTCTAATCAGTTTATTTTGAAGTGCAGTGTATTGAAGTGCAAAGCTTGAGTTATTTCATGTGATAATACTGTATCTGGAGCTAGTCTTGCTAGAACAGTCTCTTCAAAAACAGATCGAGATTGAAATAGAAGTGAAAATTGGTGTGATTTCTTGAAGGCCCATTTATTAATCCCATTCATTAAGCCCATCCATCCACTCCGCTTGTGCGGAGCCTTTCTTAATCAGAATGGGCCTCTGTAGTGGCAGCGTGTTGCAGCGGTTCTGTCAAATTATGCCTTTCTTTATATCTGCTTGAGATTTTTTTACAAAGGTTTTATCAGTTCCAACTATGATTTTTGAAACTTTTCTCCATGCTGGTTTGGTACCTGCTCTCTCTGGTTGATTTCTAATGTTAATTTAGACACTTTTTAACTTTTGTTATGATGGGTTTCCATTGCAACTGAAAGTTGTTTACATGTGAAAGCAGCAGATTAGCTTTTCAAAGACCAGCTAACAAGGGGAAAAAATACCTCAAATGCAGATGAGGATGTTGAGCACAAGACAAATGAATGCTTTTTTCCCACCCCCCTCAATCATAATGTGGGGTCTGAGAGATCCCTGGGAGGTGGGATGGATGAGCTTGTAATGCTGATAGCAGACAAGAGGAGTATTTTATTTTTCAAGATGTAGCTATAAGAGCGTGTTTTGGAATGCAGCATCTCTCTTCAAGGATGGACAATACAGGTTGAAAAAATACTTCAGAGAGTGCAACAGAAGTGGAGTAGGAGTGCTTACAGGCTGTGTTAACAGATGGTGTTACCCTGAACATGTTATTGTGAGGGAGCACCTCTGCATCCCAGATGTTGAACTGGTAGACGTAAGTGTCTGCCCAGGCTATGTACTGAGAAAGTTCATGTGTGATACCTGCTGATACTGTTGTTGCCAGGCAACAAGAGAACACTCCAATGCCTTCTTGACGATGTCTGCGGATTTCAGCCATGCCTTTTTCACATCAGGCTTATTTTAGTTTAACTTTATGTTTTACTTTCTCATGTATACGACAGAGAAATTTACACTGCAACAATAATAAATAAATAAATAGAGTATTGTTCATTTCAACCACATTCAATTAATATGACCTGGTGGGATGGATAATATAGGGGGATGGAAAATATTTCAAGTCTAGCCTGATTATCCTACAATAAAGCTCGGTTTTAAAGCAGATTAGTCATGCATGGAACATAGCTGAACATTTACAATCGACAATGCCTGATTGGAGTTTATATAGTATGACATGTTTGTGTATGTGTATATATTGGAATACTGACTGGCTATCAATCTTATTAAATATAGAGACATAGACCAGGCCATTTTAACTAGTCCAGTACTCTTAAATTTGTGGGGTTTAATTTGCACAAATGATAGCATAGGCATTTCATTTCATCAACTTACAGTTACTGATTAATAATACAGAATGCTTTTAGTTTTTGATGAGTGGCTTTTAATGGTTTTGTTTGAACACTGGAAAACGCTTCTGTCTTCTTGTTTTAATGTACAGAGCTGTATTTTGGTCATCGAAAAGACAATCCAGGAGTTTCCTACTTATTTATATAATCTTGACATTGACTACGTTTACATGCACTCAATAACCCTTTTAAAACCCGAATATTGGCAATAACCCGAATTTGCACGGCCATGTAAACACTTTGAATAACCCGAATTTTGACTGCAAGTAAACGTAGTCAGTGTGCCTACTGAGCTTTTTTGTAGTTACTAGTGCTCTGCAATTTTCAGTTGTATAATTTGCATTTCCACAGAACAAAACTAAGGTAGCTAAATCATTTCTCTAAAGATTTGAAAATAAGCACAAAAAAATAGAATATATATTACAATTTGAATTTGCCTACATCTAGCAATCCTGACCTGTACCCACGCTAGTATTGTTAAAACAATACCAGTTTTGTAGGTACTACAGGATGGGCAATTACTGAAATGATCTGTTGTCCCAGGACCAGACACTGCAGGACACCCTCAGATCTTCTTTGTCCAGACGCTGATTGGTTCGACCTCTCTTGCGAGCACAAGGAGCACATGCTTAATTTTAAGGAGGGGGTCTTAATGTTCTGGCTGATCTGTGTTTGCCAGAATACATCTAAATTATAAGCAACAAATATCAACGGTTTTCAAAACCAGTTGTCACAAACCCAGGTTTAGCAAAATAAGACTTGAACAGTTCAGCTTCTTTGCGGTAAGAATCTTTTTTGTGGACCCAAATCAATCAACATGAAGTTTGCTTGCAAAGTTGTTTGTAAATAGGACACAAATTGTAAAACTAAGGCTCTTTGTCAGTTAAGATAATGAAGTGGCACATAAGTTCCATCCATTACGTCATTGATTAATTTAGCTTGATGTAAATATATTCTATCGAAGTTATCTCTGTTTTTTATTGTGCTTTGTAAAATATGTAAAATGTTAAGTAATGTTTTTGTTCATAAATCTGGAGAAAATAACATTTTAGATACTAAAGTTTTTAGAAACATCTTGTATTGGAAATATGTTGAGTCCATGCTTCCACTTCCACACAAGAGGAGGTTACACACTTCATGGAATTACGAGCTTGTCTGTCCTGGATTGGGAGGGTTTGCCGGCAGCGTTTCAGCACACAGCTGGGGGGCATGCATGTACTAAAGCTTGATCCTGTTAATACGGCTGCTAGCCAGAATCACAAGGTTCCAGATTTCACCAAGGGACAGAGAGACAGATAGTGGAGTTTTGGGCTAAATCTGTCCCATATAATCACTTAGGACTCAGATTGGGAAGGGTTTGCGTGTGTGTGTTTGAGTTTGTGTGCGTGCCCGTCTTTTCCTTACTGTCATCCTTGTTAACAGTGTTCTAGCAGCCCGCTGTTCTGTTTCCTGTGTTCTGTGCTTTTGGTAAACAGGATGCAAATCTCTATCTTTCTATTACTCTCTTCTTTTCATCTGTCCTTTTCTGTCTGTCCTTTGTTCCCTTATGCTTCTCCTTCCTTCCTTGCGTCCCTTTGCTACATACAGTATATCTAAAAAGGGACAGGCTCCCAGCACATGTCATGATTGTGTAAAGAAAAACAGCCTGTTGTCTGAGCTGTTTCATCCAAGATAACTGTGACATTGCGGAGTGTCCACGGAGGCAGGACCACCTCTTTCATATTTATTTTCTACATGCTCTACTCCTGATATTCTTGTTTATCCTACCCACACTTTTAATGGAAAGCGGTCTCAAATGGGGGCCTTTGGCTATGGTTACTTGTTAAAGGTGTTGACACCACTGGAGACAGGAGGTGTTTGATAGAGCAAGAGGTTGAACAGAGGCCTGTAACGAGGAGGGGAGGCTTGGCACAGTACAGTTTGTTGTTGCTAAGACCAAATATGTCATCTTTGGACTCCCTCTATTACAACATACGCTAGGAGCAGAATCACATAGCACATACAGAGACCCTTACTGGGAACCATACACACACAAAAAGCTTCATGCTTTATCACACACTCTTCCTTTCCTCCCTCTACCTTTCTCTGGTAGTTTTTAGAGAAAGAGTGGAACAGTTAGGTTTAAAGCTTGGACATGGCTGGTTCGTCACAGGGTGTTCACTCTGAGCTTGGGCAATTTTGAGAGACTGATTTAACTGTTTTGTTAGATTTAGCTCTATGCACACTACCCTTCAAACTGTCCAGAACTAAGGTTATTTCAAAGTCTTTCTTCCTTGTTCAGCCTCAGCCCTGCTTTAAAGTCTCATAGCCCCTTCACTTTTGCCTGCCAGTTTACTTGCAAGGTGTTTAGTATGTTCAAACATGCATAAACCTTTCCAGAAGGGAAAGCTTGTAACGTTTTGCAGATATTTTTTTTCATTTGTCTCGCAATGAGCCCCTCCTCACCTCTGTATTTGTTAGTCTGCCACAGTCACTGGTATTTTGGATTTATGACAGGAACTACGTCGACACAGGCTGAATGGAAAGAGGCCTGTGTGGGAGAAGAGACTTTATGGACTAATAACAAGGAGCGTTATGTAGGCACAGGGATACAAGCAACATTTGGGTGGGACGATTAGGGCACCGCCTTTTGGCGACCATTATGTGTTGATGCACAGTTGGCCACTGCTTAAAAGGAATAAAAGTAAGGAGAATAAAAAAAAGAAAGGGATAGACATAACTGTAGCTGAGTCTTAGGGAGTTAAAACTGTCTATCTTTACTTCTTACAATTTCTATTCTTAGGATATCTGGAATGGAAACTACCATCTTGACATTTGTGTTTTTTATCCCAAAAGTTTCTAAAAACTTGACATTGAGGTTCATTGCTTAACTTTGAGGTCATTTTTGAACTAGTAACCACTGTGAAGGCCAAACTCATTCACATCTTCTTTTTAAAATAAACTGATTAAAAATGGCCACTTAAATTAAATTTGAGTTTATTTAGCTTTTATGCATCAGCACAAGTTCCATTTTTATTATATCCTGATCTGAGGATTTAAGGTTCTGAAATAATCTCACAGCAACAACGGTGTATCACGCTCGTCTGGCTGAACCATGATCGCGTTTTTCCCAAGGGAATAAAAAAAAAAAAAAACAATTTAGAATTACTCTCAGGTCACACATTAGTTTGTTTTGGTATTGCAGAAAAATATTTTGAAATGCTTAAATTGATAAAATGCATAAAACATTTTGTCGTGCACAGTATTTTAACAAATATAAACATTTTCTACCGTGGATCACCATCAAACATTGACCATAACTTTTAATTATGCTCAGTGTGAACTATATTTTGATTGGCTGATAGCCGCAGAGAAGTGAGCAGAGAAGTTGTGGGTTCCAGCTGTGCTGAAAGCATCATCTTAATCCTAACCACTGCAGCATCATATATGAATTGGTTGAAAGCCATCCTACTTGTGAAAGCGTCAGCCTTTACACCAACCTTTGGTGGTTTTAAAGTATTGGGAATAGACTTAAAAATTAGTATTTAAAACACATTCAGACAAAGTTAAGATATATTTTTTTTTATTTGTTGAAAGCCCTCAAAACTTTTCTGCTGCACTAGAGACCAGATTAAGACAGCCATGAAGTTTATCCCGCATTCATTTACTTTTCTTTTTGTTTTTAATTAAAAAGTGGCCCATTTGCATGACACTAATTAGGCAAAGTATTACCAAACCATGGTGCAAAATGTTAACGTTCTCATTATCTATATCTTTATCTGTATCTTTATCTCTTCTCTGCCTGCCTCACTCACCGTGTGTACCAAGTAGCGCTCATACCGCTTGAGGAAGTTTGAATGCAAAACAACCACTGCAGATAAAAACGAAAATGATTTGCTATTTACACTGCATTCGTTGTTTGTGGATTTGTAGGTTTGTTTTGTGACTGACGGGGTAATCTGTTGAGTATTTATAGAATCTGTTGTCTGTCCTGCTTCCAATTTGCAGGTGGATTACGTTCCACTTAAACTTCCAGGTTTCTGTGAAGAAAAGAGCAAATAGGCAGCTCAGAGTGCAGGTTTAAGACAAAGAAAGAAGTATGGAGGAGATGATACATGATGACTCACCCAGGAAGAAACCAGCGGATACCTTTGGTTGCAAGGATCCTCCACAAACTGGTGCTTGCCTCCGCTGCAGTATACCTTCCTCACAGTCACTAATGCAGGACTGTGTGGGCTGGCAGGAAGAGATTTAGCATATCACGCTTGTGGTAATACCAATGTAATACATTCATATACTCTATGCAGGCTGGCAACATGAAGTCCCAGAGTGCCAGGATGATGACTTGGCTTTAAAGTAGGCCAAGGGCCAGATTGAAGGACACACAGAGACACATACACATAAGCCCACGCTGAGTCTTTCTCACACACATCTCTGTGGATTTTTCAAAAATAGCAGATTAATCGAGTGAAATGAGCAGTTCTGGGAATTTGTCAGTTGTCCATCCCTATTTCCATCTCCCCCCCTACATCTCTTTGTCATCTGCTATGCACTCTTTTTATCCTGTTTCAAAGCTACCAGGATATGTTTGGTTAGATTTGACCTGTGGGTGGACAGGGAAAGAATGAGGATGATGGATTTATAAAACGATGCAGAAGGATACAAAGGTTGAGTGACAGTTCATATATACAACTTTCCAAGTTTTCTGTTCAGACATTTTTGGCTATGAAATGTTGGTTCCAATGGAATCGTTCTTGGTGATATGGTCACTGTTTTTATGTTAATTTGAGTGGAGTGAGCGCTATTGTTGTGTGTGCACAGCCAGGAAGCGTGTTTGAGGATATTCAGTGGTGGATGATGTTTTGTGTCCGGGAGTTGTGGTCAGAACACTTCCTGGTCTGAAAAGCCCAGCATCCCCACACGCTGTAACTTCATGTTAGATTAATCAAAAGCTTGTTCAAAGTCTTTCCTGACACCCGGTTTTTAAGTTTTTTTCCAGCATGCATGCTGCTTTTCAACATCCTTAGTGAAACAAATACTTATAATCTGTCTTTCTTGTTTCTTCCAGGAGCATGTTTGAGTAAAAAGTGAACGAGGAAGAGGGATCTCTGAGGCTCCCCCTTTCCACTGGTGGAGCATCCTGCACATTTGACCAGAGACCCCTAAAGTCCCTCGGAAAGGTATGAGTATAGAAATGATTGTGAACAAGGTCCGAGTGTCAGAAATGTGGAAATGGATAACGCAGGTGTCTCTGCTATAATGAGCGTTATTGACCAGCACACAATGATATCAATACATGAAGTGGAGAAACATATTCAAACAAAGCACTTAGGCTGTACTGGCATTGTGGAGTTGTTTCAATGATTCCTTTCAGTTGTTAACCGGAAATGAAGGGTTTGAAGAATAACTAAAGATGACCATCATTATAAATATGGTTGTAAATGTGTAAGGAAGCATCTGGATCAATATTCTTGAAGAGTCAACAGTCATCTTGAAGTTACATTTAAGAGTCGTGATGAATGTGGGGCATTAGGAAATTCAGACGAATTTAGGCGCTCTTTGGATTCTTCATTGTTCCTGGGAGGAAAGAGCCTTACATGTCTCATTTAATATACAAAGTTTTCAAAAGAGAAGGGAAATACATCAGGAACTGAGTTAGCAGGACTTATTTTGGTGTTCAGGGAGGGTCTAAGTAAACTGAGGGGGATATGATGGTTCTGAAATTATTATTTTTAATTAATTCCAGGCAATACTGGTTTACAAACAAAATCTGTATGAACTTGGAAGACATGTATACAGATACTTCAACACAAGCTAAAGTTTGTAAAAATAATCATCTCCACCATAAAATATTAAACTGTGTATTACAAAATATTTTCTCATAGATTTTGACATAGATGGTGAAGAGCATTCCAAGTGAATAAAGTCACTTAATTGATAGAAGCAAGTCAAGATAAGACAAAGAAGACCAATTTAAAAGGTATCCAAGTATCCAAAAAGTATAAAAAAAATCTTTGACTTTTCATTAAGTAGCTGTGAGTTACCTGTAAAATAGTGGCTCTTACATGTGGAGACCAAAACTGGCCTCCAGTTCAACAGCTGAGGACAGTTGTGATCTCTGCATGTCAAACTGGTCTGGACTTAATGTTTCATGAAGGACTTTAGTGAGGGGTCTTCATGGCAACGGTCTTGGAGGTCATCATATCAAAAGAACTTCATTGCTCACACAGTGGCACATCAAAGCCAGACTGTAGCCTGCCCTTTGGTGTGATGATGCACATGGCTGATTTTGCTTGATGAAAGGAGGGAGAGGCCTTCAATGCAAACAACACAGCTCCCACAGTGAAACATAGTGGTGGGAGCACAATGCTGTGGTGGTGTTTTGTCGCATCAGGTACAATACCTTTGTTTGGGTGTTTGGGATCATGAAAAGTGGAATATATTGATATCCTAAGAAAATGAAGAAGAGAAATCCATTGGCAGTGTAGCTGTAGGTCCCCGGTGAGTTTTCCAACAAGATGATGATGAAAAGCTTCCATTTATATTTGTCCAAATTATCATTTGTGCGGAAAGGTTGAGGCTTTTGTTTGCTTTCATAAACGAGTCTAATCATTTTTACATTAATTGTAGACCTTGACACCAGCCAGAACACTCAAAATTCAAGTTGCATTTTGGACCAAAGTCTTGTCTGAAAAAGGTAAAGTAAGTTGTAATATCCTTAACTTTTTTTTTTACTTTTTCTATGTTCTGGAAAAATCCCAGAGGAATGTTGATGTGGATAGTCGGCAGGAAAAACCCTGGTGTGATGCCAGAGCCTTGTAAATTCTGCTTGGTTGGCATTAGCGGCCGTAGAAACGGTAAAAGAGTAACAACGATAACAGAAGTGCAGTTCAACACTTATCAAACATACTGTATCAGGCCAGATACTGTACAAATCTGCTGGGTTTCCCTGTTACGTTAGTTAGATGAAAGCAAGTTCACTGTAGAACGAGATGGAAAAGAAGATGAATGAAAGAAATATGTGAGTTGTTAAAAGAGCAGTTTTAACATGTTGCAGTTAAATAGAGCAGAGAGCAGCAATCATGATACTGTGGTTTATGTCGCCTTAGTTTTGCTATACTTAATTAATTTTTAATGCATGTGCCGTCTGAGCTTGAGTGTGTGTCTGGTTTTCTGTTGTGGACAGGCAGCTGCACTCTTCAGCCGTTAAGGGAGCACCAGCTGTGACAGTAATGTGTATTGATTTTGGCCAAAAATGCCCCAGTGATTGGAGCTTGGAGTGCGTAACTCCACATTGCTCCTGAGCCAAGTTTGGCATTGATAATCAGTTTCTGCTGGGACTTTTGCGCTGCCGTTGGCACTTTTCTGTTTTACTGTTTACCTTTTTTACACTGAGCTTTAAAAAATGGTATTGACCGGCGCGGTAAAAGAAAAGTGCTATATTGATTGCTGCAATTAGTTTAAAAAGAATTCCAAAGAAATGTTTATTATTTTTACAAAAAAACATAGTACTGTTGATGTGAATTAAATAAGCTAATAATATAAACAAATATTTAAGACTTTAAATGATATAGATTAAGATGGAAAAAAAAAGCATTTTGATAGAATGATTAACTTAAGGTAAATTTGTAAAATATTTTACCTTGTGATATTGCAGTTCTGTGCACTTGCAACAGCAGCTCTACTTCTGACTGGTTTTACTACTTTTATGCATTCGGTGATAAAAGATACAGCTAGGACACATCATCAGTGATTTAACTCGGGCTTGCTGGGTGTTTGGGGTCTTTTATCAACCCAAACACCCATACCCAGGCAACCAAACCAGAGCTGATGAGACTCCAGCCTGTGTCCTAGCAGCATTTGGCCACAGATCTGGCTTTTTGATTCAAAGCCATCTAGTTTCTTTTTCTGCAGCTTCAGTTGCATCTCAACTGGCTCACCTACTTCCTACGTTTTGGTCCCAAACACCTTGGGAACGGATTAGATGAAGTTGCGTTAGCATCCGGTACAAATGTTTGAATCCTTGAAGTTATTTTTGATCAGGATTTGTTGTTTACCCAGCATGTTAATCAGGTTTGTAAGACAGTGTTTTCATTTCCGTAATATTGCAAAGATTAGGGGCATCCTCTCCAAGACTGATGCTGGAAAACTAATTAACCTGTTTGTCACTTCTAGACTAAAATCTTGTAATGTAAACTTGGCACAAAAACTAAGGAATTTTTTGTTTTGTAGATTATTTCTTTGTTATAACAATCCTTTTTGGATGGAAAGCCTGTTCATTTTCCTTTCAAATGGTGCCACATTTGTAAGGAACATGCATTTTTGGGATGAGCAACAGAGCTGAGTATGTGGGTTGCACCCATGAAAAATTCTGTTACTTGCGTATAAAGTCCTAAAAGGCCTAGCTTTTGTTATCTACAAGATCTGATAACACATTATGCTCCTAATAGAGCTCTCCGCTCTCAGAGTGCAGGTTTACTTGTAGCTTCTAGACTATCCAAATCTAGATTTGGAGGACAGGCCTTCGACTATTAGGCACCGTTATCATGGAATCAACTTCCAATTTAGATTAAGGAGGATGACACCACATAAGACACCACTTTGTCTAATGTACCGTACCATGAAAATATATCTGTGCCTCTCCTCACTCGGTTCTTCATTCTCTTGTTTTCCTCCACCCGGCTGTCCTTCAGCAGGAAGGTCCACCCTTATGAACCAGGTCCTGCTCAAGGGTTCTTCCCTCCTAACAGTGTATTCACACCAAAAGCATCACAGGCTGCCATTCATTTTCTATGAAAGCTCGCTGCAAGAGGCGTCAGATGCGTCCAGAGCGTCAATTTGAAGTTGAGAGAATCTCAACTTTATGCAAATGAGCAGCGGCAACGCCGAGGCAGCGTCCAATCACAGACCAGGTTCCCAAAGCAAGAAGCCTCAATGTAGGGTTTGGTAAAACTTCAAAGGACAATGGAATAAATTGTTTCAAATATTTTATCTTTATTTTTAAAGAAAAATAGCAAACAAATTTCCCTATTGGGAATGAAGTGCAATTGAAATCCTCCTTGAGTTTAGTAAAGTGACAACATTTACAATCTTCTTGACCAAACAAAGATGACTAGACGAGCTCTGTCTGGCTGCAAAAAAGGAAAATCGATTTTCCGATTTTCCTTTTTTAACATCGATTTTGATTAATAAATCCGATTTTAGATTTTAAATCGATTAATTGCACAGCCCTACCTCAATGCACATTGTACTTTCGTGTACACACAAACGTACACTCACTCACATGCATACATGAGCATAGCTGTGCACCAGCAAACTTATTTTATCGGGAATTAATATATTTCATCCAGCAAACTGACATTTTGCTAGTTTGACTGCTGTTTTTACCTGAACTGCTCATGTGAAACACGTAACTGATGGTTGAGGAGCTGGATGGTCTGAACAATTTTATTTTCTATATCAATAGAACGCAAAATAATAATAAAAAAAAAACATGCTTATTAATCACAAAACACAGTTTAAACAATATGACCAAATCCGCTACAACGATGCTCACGGATAGTTGCTGTTGATCCAGGACCAACCTTGTTAAGGAGATCATCAAACTCACTCTTGTCTATGTGGAAATAACGACGAAATATAAAGAAGGCTTCCCAATGTGCGATCCATGCTAAAAGAGGAAACCGAAGATGTGCACGCTATATATAGATATATGTAGGCTATATACACTTTTTCCCTCAATTTCTGCAGCGCAGCTTGCAGAAATAGCAGGCGTCGACAGGCGTTGGCAAGCAGCACGATGCAGGCGTCCTGAGCGACCACAGGCGATTTTTGCTTTCGGTGTGAATCCACAGTTAAGGGGAGTTTTTCCTTTCCACTGTTTGACTTAAGGTTTTTCTCCCACTAGGGGAGTTTTTACCTGCCATTGTTTATGTAATAATTGTTCTGGGGTCATGCTCTGGGTCTCTGGAAAGCACCTAGAGACAATTTGTAGTGTAATGGATGCTATATAAATAAGATTAAATGATGATGCCCAGCATCGTGAGCACTTTGCAGAGGGATTGCCCTGCACATCATTTGAATACCACCTCACAGCGAGTCACCAGCTTTCTTCTCGCACACTTCCACAAGCTCCTGGTACCTGTCACACGTCCTCTCGCTGGCCCGTGCATGTGTTTCTCCCAGGGTACTGTGAGCTCTCTGTTGATCAGCTGTTTGGTGGAATGTGATGCAGTAATCATGTCTGTCCAAATCCAGGTTGATGTTAGGCTGACTGGAAACTTTAGCTGTTTGCCAAGGTCTACCTCCAATTTCCAGTCAGTAATGGTGAAGATGCCTGGGCTAGGGTGGGTTGTGCTCCCAGCTTCGAGGAATTTTGTGGTCCTTTGCTTGTGGTGGTATTTGATGGTGTTGATGGCAGTTATGTTGTCAGCAACTACATTGAACAGCTGGTCATGATACCAGCAAAAACATCTGTCTCCAAGGGCTTCCCTGGATTCTCTGTTCCCGAGGGTCTCTTTTTGCTGTTTCTCTTTTAGGCTGCAAAAACCTTCCCTAGGTTCTTGACCGGCTGCCCTTTGATGGGTGGAGAGGTGGCTCCAGCCAGAGAAACTCAGAATGTGTACACTATTTTCCCTCTCTTGAGCACTGAGGGCATTGATATTGCTGGTTCAAGGCTTTCCCACGCCCCTGTGATGTTCTTTTCTCCTGGTCAGTCTTGGTGATGTGATTGAGATACTTTCGCAATCCAGGAATGAGTGGACACTGGAGTGACCATAATTGCCCAAAAGGGTGGAGCTGAAAAGTAAAATGTAAAACTTGCGAAAGAAGAAATTCCTGCACTTTGACCAGCACAAACTGGTTGCTTTTCCTGGGTTATTGCCAGTGCATTTCAATTGGTTTGACTTTTAAGAAGTGGTCTACTGTTTAATACACAGTTTATTCTGACAGAGAAGTCAGTTTGACTTCATCACAGACCAAGTTGTCTCTTTTTCTGTAGCTCTATGTCTTAATTGCATTATTTGGAGTTTGTGACTGGTGCCTTATTCACTACATAGAGGAGCATTCACTAGCACTGTCCGCACATGTTTATATATGCATGCCATGGCATTTATTCTGGTTTCCACTATTATTTATCAATACCAACAGGCAGCATTCATTCATTAAAAATTTGACAAATAATGAGCCAAATGGTTTCATACCACAATCTCAACATCATTACAGAAGCTCTGTTTTTAAATCTTCTTCCAATTAGGCAAATGGATGTAAGCCTGCAGCATGAGACAAATGACATTTGTGTCACTGTTAGTACTCGTTCACAAGTGTCACACCTACTGGTGGCTATGTTCATGTTTCATTTTCAGCTCACTATTACACTATTACACTGCAGTCTAAACAATGATCACATTGATCAAATTCTTTGTATGCTGCTGTGGTGTAAAATACAGCTTCTGCACTTTCACTTTATTAAACTTTTTTACATCGGCAGAAGTGGTCTTAAGTTCTAGTGGACCACCAGTAGATTTGTAAATAGTCATGCTGCAGATAACAAGATTTTCATTTTTTGCAAATACATTCAGAGTCAGTATTGTGCAGAATGTCTTTGTCATGACGGGGCTGAGTAGGACCAAATGCAGGAGAGATGATGTGGAAAATCCCAAAAACTGGACCGGACACATGGAGGTTAGAAACAGTACAGACCAGCAGGGAGCAAGAGAAAGACAAGACAAGATATACACATAAGGCTTGATGACACACAGGTGCACACGATCAGGCCAACACACAGGGGGCCTGGGTGCCAGTTTGAGCATCGGTAGGGAAATGGAGACGGGTTGGAGCACATCTGGGACCTCTTCAGGAAAAGGGACATGGTGGGGTTCGTTCAGGACCACCCGTTGAACAGGGACAGGAGGGGCCTGAATACTCCTGGGCCCGCCGAGAGCCCGGCACATTCCCCAGAAGTGGGTAACCTCTTCCTGCCAACCCAGCATTGTCAGCTTCGCCTCCCAGCGGACGTACTCCCAGGAAGTGCTAGTCTCTCCTGCTGGGTCCATGTTGGCTGGTCCGGTCTGACACGATGGGGCTGACTAGGACCCAGATACAGGAGAGACGAGGAGGCAGAAGTTCCCAAAAAATGTTGCTGAGCTGCTGAGCGAGATTTACAAAAAAACAAGAGCATGAATTTTGAAAAATTCAAAAACCGGACAGGACACGTGGAGGTTGGAAACAGTACGGACCAGCAGGGAGCAAGGGAAAGACAAGACAAGATATACGCAGAAAGCTTGACGAGACACAGGTGCACACATTCAGGGCAGGTGGGAACAAGGGAAGTCAAGAGATAGGACAGGGTTATGATCTGATATGAATCTTTTTTTTTAACAATATTTTTTATTGAAGTTTAACAAGCATATCAGAACTTATGTCAAATTTACAAACTTTTTTTCCACATATATATACACATATACCCCCTAAAACAATCACATAAAAAAAAGACAAAGTGCTGTAAAATTAAAATTAAAAAAAGGCAGGATCGTACATTCACATCGCCAGTGTAAGTTTTGTTTTGTTATTCAGTGTTATCCATCTCGTTGGTCAAGAAAGACATAAATGAGTCCCAAACATCCATATATTCTTTCTGTTTACCCTTGACTATATAAGTCAACCTCTCCAGACCAAGACCCGTCATCAGCTCCTTCTTCCACAGTCCAAGTGATGGTGGTTCAACGTTTTTCCAGTGTAGTGCAATCACTCTCCTTGCATGGAGAAGTCCAAAATCAGTCATCTTTGATTGCTTTGTTGTGTTGATCGTGTCTTTGGGGTATATCCCAAGTATGCAGACTTTTGGTATCAAAGGGATGTTACATTTGGTCATCAATGACAAGCATTTGACGAAGGGAAAGACAAGACAAGATATACGCAGAAAGCTTGACGAGACACAGGTGCACACATTCAGGGCAGATGGGAACAAGGGAAGTCAAGAGATAGGACAGGGTTATGATCTGATATGAATCTCTGATGTTTTTCCACAATCAGCTTTGTATCTCGGCCACTTCATGGAGAACTACAGAGATGGGACTTCAGGCCACATTGTTTCATTTCACTTCCCTAATATTAGCCCATGCCTCGTTCTGCTCCATTTGAGAGGAATTACGACCGCTGAGGAAATCAGTGATCCCATCAGTGTTGTCTTGGAAACTGTTGAGCTTATCAATTTCATATTACACAAGGACGTATCAGAGACTTCTACTGCACGGCTGTTGGATTTCTTGTAATGGATGCTTCATACAGCAGTGTGTCTTTGTAGACTTTATAGTGGAGAAAGTAGTTAACATAAAAAGGCATTTGGCTTTGTAAAATAAAAACCGTGCTGTACTTAGATGAAGCAAATAAACTTCACCAGCTGTTTGTTATACAAATTAGCAGTTCAAACACTTGTATACTCCTCTCCCTAGCACTCATATTAAATCCCTCCCTTCCTCTAAATGTCCTTTGATACATATAAACAGAAAATCCCCAGAAGGAAAGTGCCCCAGTCTCAGTTGTAAAATGTGAAACAAGTGAAGCTCTGGATCGTCTTACTGAGGTTTTTTTTTTTCCAAGTGGTTCTGAGAATCCTTCTCTTGGTTGTGCAATCTCTAAAGGGGGATTAAGCTTTTAGAGAGAGGGAGAGGAGGGAAGGCTGAAGAGAGACACAGAAAAAGGATGTGAAGGGGGAAATTGTGTTCTTGTAAGGAAGTAGTGATGGCAACCACTCTTGAAAGACAACATCACTTAAAGAGGAACAGGAGAGTGGGGGGCTGGGTGACTGCTAAAGAATGTGTGAGATGCCCAGAATGGAGATGTAAAAGAAAGATTGAGGGAATGTGATATGTTAATGGATCAAGGAAAGTGCAGTGATGGAGGGATAGAGAGCTGTGTGTCTGTTTAATGTCATATAGACCCGGGCTGTTTAAGGGAGACTTCAAAGAAACTAGTGTTGAGCCTAAACTTAACTGGCACACACTCGCACACAGAAATCACACACATAGAAGCAGAGCCTGAGGCTGATATTAGCACAGAGGAGACCTGAGGTGTCCTCTGCCATGCCCGATTTAAAAATACATTGAGCTAAGAGGTATGGCTTAAAGACAGGAATGAAAACATGTTTATTCAACGAACATACATTTAAGTCACCTCTGCCACCGCAGAGAGTGCTGCTGTGTACTATTTTTATACTATTTTCCTCTTCGCTGCGATCAAACAGCAGTCAGGGAAACCAGCCGACATCCATCTGACAGCATTTTGAGACGACTTTGTGAATAAGAATGGGGATTTGTGCCTATGTGATGGCGCATATGCACTTCGGTATCTGTCTTCTTCTTGGATAAACGTTATGTTTTTGCAATATGTCCCTAGCTGTGCCTGTGCACCGATAAGTGTAGAAAGAAAGATATATATGTCCATATTCCTGCTGTGTTATCAGGATATATCTTCTACCTGAAAAGGTCGAGCGAAACTCTCAAATCCAGGAGCAATCAGAAAACCAGATAACAAAACAATCTGAGTGAGGAACGAATATCAGGCTTCCCACTGGTCTTGGAATTTCAGTCATTCAGAGAGGATCAAAACAATGAGACGAGCAATCTAATTCTCTCAGGATATCTCGAAAGTGGTGAATTTTTCCAGTTACTTAGGAAAATTGCAGTATGCTCAGATAGGTTTTCTAACCCTTTTCCCTACAACAGTCCAAATTGTAGTAGTAGATTAATAAGAAGGCAACAGAAAAAAATACATGGTCCTTTGTCACACATTTTGTGTACATGATCCGTGCGTGCGTGCGTGCGTGCGTGCGTGCGTGCGTGCGTGCATGAGTGTATGAGCGTTTGTGTGGGTTGTAACTATACTCAGCATTGTGAACATATGACCTTCACAGAACAATCGTTCCCTTTTTTGTGGCGGATGTAATTACAAGGAAATGCGATCTATTACATTGTATATTGATGTCCTTTTTCCCCTCAAAGTTATTGTATATTCCAGTTTGTATAAGGCTGTCTATGACTCAAAAGATGAAACGCAAATACTGAAAGTGGCCAGTGTGAAGGGATTTAAAATCAGCTGTTGGACTTTGCCAACAGACAGTAGTTTAAGAGTTACTTTTTTTAAAGTTTTGAAATGAAAAAAGTGTTCTCCTATGAAGATTTATAACCTAATGTATAATGTTTCACTTTCATTAACTTTATCAAAAACATGTGGAATAGTAAATTAATTGATTTCACTGAAATTTCTCTTTCCTCACTCTTCAGACCAGACGTGATGGTACTGCATATTTACTACTGGTTGCCTTTCACCACTTTCTCTCGGCCTTCCTGTGTGATTAAAATGAAGTAAAGTTTAAGAAAGAATCACTTGGGGCTGGGTGGCATGACCCAAAACTCACGGTATAAATTGAATCTCTTCACAGTAACGGTACATATCACAGTATAAATGTTGCGGTATAAAAATCCCTTAGCAAAGCTACATTGATTTAAAGAACAACAACAAAAAAATCAAAGATATAATGAAGTAAGGATAGCGTCTCAGAAATACAAAATTCTTACAAAAATAAAGGGGATATTGTACTTACAGTACTTCAAGTAAGAGAGGTTTTCTATGAGGCAAATGGCAAAAACAGTGAAAAGCTACACATCTACAGCGCTGTCGTAGACTGAGCCGGTGTTTGAGCTGAGTGCAGCCTCCGGCCTTCTGCATACAGCAGCACATGCTTCGATTTGAAAAGGTGAAATAAATTGCTCGTGTTTGTTGGCGGTCACAGTTACTCCACATCAGAGCTGTAATCGGGCCTTAAAAGTTGTGCCTGACCCGCCAGAGCCTGACGAATATGTTTTGACTGACAGTTTCTTAAAAGCCTGAACCCGATTACATCCCGGAACTATTCAAAAATGCTCATGCACAAAGCTCCTTTTCTCTTTGTCAAAATGAATAATTTATAGCCTACATGTCGCATCTTTTGTATTTCAAATAACCTACTGGTTAATAATTTTGATTGTGCACATGGTCAAACTTTTTCCACACCTCAGACTCCAATCAAGAGCTTAAATTCCGGAGCGTCTCCGAGACCAAAAAGGAGTATTTAATACTACTTAATAATTCTACTACACACACTTTGCAGATTACATTTTTCTGCTCAACATCCAATTTTTTAAACCCGAACCACATCCAAATCACAGATGTAGCACCGTTTTTATTTATTAGCTCCTCCTTCTCCGCCGTTCCTGTACATGCGGCCATCTTCACACAGAGGCAGGTGTGACGACGTCATTGATGGTAGGATGGTAGAGCAAAAATCTCTTCTGTGGCCAAATTTATATCGTTTCTCCCATCACACCGTGTATATCGCGGCCCTAGAATCACTTTAATTTTCCAACCAAGTATGTGTTTTTGTCAGATAACAACACATTTGTATCTGCTTTTGCTCCGTAATGACATAAAGTAAAAGATGCACTGATCTCCAACAACTAATGTAATTGTTGGACCATATTTACAGATATACATTTAAAATCTTTAAGAGTTCTTATCAAATAATCCTTATCAAACCAGCAATCAGAAACCATTGGCAAGTTGGAACAGCAGCTGACTGCGTAGCCATTCGAAAATGTAGGTAACTCATGCCCACAAAGCCAGTGAGGATTATAAGAGGTTAACAAATTACTGTCAGATAGTTTCTTCAATGAATTATATATCATAGAACTGGCAAATGTCAAGAGTAATGGAGGCCAAGTCAAGGTTTTTTTTTTTTTTTTTTTTTTTTTTCGTTTATTTCGGCATGTTTATATAGACACATTTCATCTCCAGAACATTATACATTGCATACTCAGCACATGACGAAAAGGGTACGGGAGAAGCTGACGCTTATCAAAGTCCCGCCCCGTAAAGTTTGAAAGCCAAGAAAACTTTCCTAAGGAGCTACTCATGGAGTTTCATTGACTGTGAAAGGTCTTCAGGGAGAATCCCATTGCAGAGACACTGGCACAACTATTACTGTCATGGAGGAAGTATTATAAAAAAAAACCTCTTTTGGCGCCAGGAAAAAAAATCTGAGCTAACCAGTTGCTACAAGAAACAAATTGGGCTGATTTTTGTCCCAGTTCTTCCCTTCCCACATTCCTGGATAATGTCCCATTAGTTTGTATCGTTTTTTTATTTTACCAGGTTTTCTCATGATTAGCAGACGTGTTCCTGCTCGAGAAATGTCTGAGCATCACCAATCTCTAATCATTACTATTCAAATATTTGCAATCAAAAATCTTTGTGTTCCAGGAGCAGCAATGAAAAGGATTCACATGATCTGTGAACGGCAATGTGGGGTGTAATGATGCTTAAGCAACAAGCCAGCTGATGGAAGAATGACGTATTATAAATGTTTGAAATTGTATTTAATAATGTAGACTCAAATGGTTTTACAAAAGATACAAAAAAAAAAAAAAAATTGCCAAAAAAATGTTCTGCGTTCTGTGATGGATCAACTCATTCTGTGACTAAAGTCTTTGGTTTGATGTCACTAAGAGATCAATCCAGCCTCTTTGGGAGGATTTTCTGATAGAAACATACAAACACTACAAATAGCCATTATTCTTGTTTCCTCTTGCCCATCGCCAATCATGTTTTTTTGTACTGAAATTGCCTAGTGCTAGAGATTTTTATTGTCGTGCTCGATCTCTTGTATTAAAAAACATCTGTTAGGATTTTAAAATGTTCTACGTGGACCAACTTTAAACAGAACATAAAATTCTGCTGGAATATGAAAGTGACCGGTAGCTTTCAAAGATACAGTGATGATTTGCTCGTGGGTTTCTGGTTGATATATATGTCAATGACTAGTTTATGTTCAAATGTTATTAATCTAATCTATCAACCCTGGTCGGAGCTGCGCAAGTGAAAAACACCTAAACATCCTTGAGGCATTTTTGGAAACAAAGACTGGTCACTGCTGAAATTGAGATAAAACCTTTTGGCAGAAATGAGCAAATTTTAATTTTGAGGAACAAGAGTGTAGAATCTCATAAAGACAGCATCTCTCAGCTTTGGGGTTGAGCTTCACGGGTAAGAGGAATGGATTCAATTAAAAAGCAGAAAATCTCAGAGGCCAACATCTCACAGTATTTTAAAAAGGTGAAGATGAAAAAGAGATAGCTTCCACAATAGGATTATGGTGAAAGTATTTTTCTCAACGAAGATTAAAATCCCTCAAACTGGAAGGGAAACACTGTTAGCGAGCGTTGGCTGCTGCAGAAGCCTGTGACAAGCAGGCCACTTGCTACGGGGTTTGTTTTTATTGCTGTATACGGTAGAAATAAGGCAATCGCATATAAAATATTAAATAGTAAGTCATCTTTAATGTATTGCATCTTGGAATTCAGGTCATTGTCCTTAATCTCCCCTCTGGCTCATTTTGACAAGAGGAGGTGAATTTGATCCTTCACCACAGGGCACAGAGACACTGGCACAACTATTACTGTCATGGAAGAAGTATTTTAACAAAACCTCTTTTGGCGCCAGGAAAACAAATTTGAGCTGACCAGTTGCCACAAGAAACAAATCGGGCAGATTTTTGTCCCAGTTTTTCCCTTCCCACAATCCTGGATAATGTCCCATTAGTTTGTATCGTTCTTTTTTATTTTGATTGGCAGACGTGTTCCTGCTCCGAGAAATGTCTGAGCATCACCAATCTCTAATCATTAATATTCAAATATTTGCAATCAAAAATCTTTGCGTTTCAGGAGCAGCAATGAAAAGGATTCACATGATCTGTGAACTGCAATGTGGGGTGCAATGATGCTTAAGCAACAAGCCAACTGATGGAAGAATGACGTGTTATAAATGTTTTAAATGTTATTTAATAATGTAGACTCAAATGGTTTTACAAAAGATACAAAAAAAAAAGAATTGCCAAAAAAATGTTCTGCTTGTGATGGATCAACTCACATTGTGACTAAAGTCTTTGGTTTGGTGTCACTAAAAAATCAATCCAGCCTCTTTGGGAGGATTTTCTGATAGAAACATACAAACACTACAAATAGCCATTATTGTTGTTTCCTCTTGCCCATCGCCAATCATGTTTTTTCCTACTGAAATTGCCTAGTGTTAGAGATTTTTATTGTCATGCTCGATCTCTTGTATTAAAAAACATCTGTTAGGATTTTAAAATGTTCTACGTGGACCAACTTTAAACAGAACATAAAATTCTGCTGGAATATGAAAGTGACCGGTAGCTTTCAAAGATACAGTGATGATTTGCTTGTGGGTTTGTGGTTGATATATATGTCAATGACTAGTTTATGTTCAAATGTTATTAATCTAATCTACCAACCCTGGTCGGAGCTATGCAAGTGAAAAACACCTAAACATCCTTGATGCATTTTTGGAAACAAAGACTGGTCACTGCTGAAATTGAGATAAAACCTTTTGGCAGAAATGAGCAAATTTTAATTTTGAGGAACAAGAGTGTAGAATCTCATAAAGACAGCATCTCTCAGCTTTGGGGTTGAGCTTCACGGGTAAGAGGAATGGATTCAATTAAAAAGCAGAAAATCTCAGAGGCCAACATCTCACGGTATTTTAAAAAGGTGAAGATGAAAAAGAGATAGCTTCCACAACAGGATTATGGTGAAAGTATTTTTCTCAACGAAGATTAAAATCCCTCAAACTGGAAGGGAAACACTGTTAGTGAGCGTTGGCTGCTGCAGAAGCCTGTGACAAGCAGGCCACTTGCTACGGGGTTTGTTTTTATTCCTGTATAAGGTAGAAATAAGGTAATCGCATATAAAATATTAAATAGTAAGTCATCTTTAATGTATTGCATCTTGGAATTCAGGTCATCGTCCATAATCTCCCCTCTGGCTCATTTTGACAAGAGGAGGTGATTTTGATCCTTCACCACAGGGCACATGCAAACATACATGTGCACATACAGCGTTAACTTGAGCAGGCTAAAGCACTGCGTTGTAAAGACATTGATGTTATTCAGCTAACCGACCCAGAAGTCTGATAAACGGTAAACTTGAGCAGAACCGGCAAATCCTCACTTCAGTTTTCTGCTGAGCACAACCTTTTGCATAGCTAGAATCCTGTCAGTTGGAATTTGGAAATGCTGCTCTGCATTTTTCCGTCCCCGAGAGCTGCCGAAGCAAAGCTGCCTGAGCTAAGCTAAGCTAGCTCGGCACAAACAGCTTCTTTTTTTTCCCCCTCTCTCCCAGGGGCATGAGAGAAATAACTGTGGCCAAATTAATTTTCTCCCCTCCGCTTGTGCTGCTGCAACCTGAGGGATCATTGCAAGATGGTGCAGAAGGAGGGAAGGAAAGGGGAGCAGTGGAATTTTAATGTGGCTGTCTTGTCTTTCACAGCCCACCAAAGAAAAGCAATTAGTCTCACAGCTCCTCTCTCTGCTCTGTGTGTGTGCTTACCTGTGAGCTGGTGCCTGACTGCACCCAACACTGAGGGTTTTGTGTGTTAGTTGTAGACATTATGGATTGCACATTACTGGGAATATGGCAACATGATGCAGTAGTTTCCATCATGTAACATGCCTAAAACCTGAATGCTGTTGAACAATTGTCTCACATAAGTTCATTTCTTCACTCCTTGATCGATGTGTTAGAGGTGTGTAGGAGTGTGTAGGGGACCAACAGGTGAAGCTCTGATAGAACCAATATAACAAACGGGAGACACTGAGGAGAGTCAGACATGGGAAGGGTAAATATTGTGTGGAGAGAGTAAAAAGGCCGTGGAGAAATGAGGAAAAAAAAGCTTGTGAATGTGTGTTTTGTACTTGGCCGCTCACTGTTAGCCCTTATGTCAGCCAGACCTCAATATCTGTCCTCCTCTCCCTCTTTTTTCCATTGCATTTTTAGGATGCGAAGGTTCGCCTACTGTAAGGTGGTTTTAGCCACCTCTCTGGTCTGGGTGATGCTGGACATGTTCATACTGCTCTACTTCAGCGAGTGCAACAAGTGTGATGACAAGAAGGAAAGAGGATTGCCCGGGAGAGACGGTGGGTGTTTATTTACAGATTTGCACATTAGATTCTACGTATTGTCCAACAGCACTTTGAAAACCTGTGTGCGTGTATCTACCATAGATACCTTGTCTAGACCGCGAGACGGGCCCGGTGAAGGTGGAAAACCAGTGGTGATCCCTAAAGAGAACCAGGAGAAGATGAAGGAGATGTTTAAGATCAACCAGTTCAACCTCATGGCCTCTGAAATGATCTCTCTCAATCGCTCACTGCCTGACGTCCGTCTGGAAGGGTGAGCAGCCTTCTAGAAACTATTAATCCATTTTCCCCCTTTGTTTCCCCCTGAACCCATTACAGTCCTCTTGGAACACTGTCATTGAGTGATGTCATGCGTTGTTGTTAGGGGTGTAACAATATATCGTGCCACAAAATTTCGCGATACAAAAATGTCACAATACGTGTTGTGGAGATGACAAAGTGTATCGCGATATTGGGTTATTAATATTAATCTATTGTGTTGACTAGTAACGCGCATCCGACCTCGCGTGCCGACCGCGACTCGACCCGCGGACCAAAATCTTACTCCGCTCAGAAGAAACTAGTACCGTTTTGCGGTCCCGATCACGGGACTCTTGGGGGGTTTTGAGCTCTGAACTTTTAAGTCTGGTGTAGAGTTAAGCCTTACCTTATTAAATTAAACCTTTTTGGGGTCGTGAGTAGGATATACACGGGACAACTTCTGCTGAGTTCGAGTGTACTTTAATGTCCCTCAACAGTGTAGGATTTTAGAGCATCAACACAGCACCTAGTGCTGTATCACTCCGCCCAATCTAAAACAGACTAATCACTACAGATAAACTGACTAGTGTCATTATAGTCCCTGATTTACATCAGAATATAAAGAATATATTTATAAAATAATGAACCCTGAATTACCAAAATAACCTTAACAAAAATAAATCTCCTCTTACACTTATAAGGTGAGCATGAATCAATCTTTTTTATGATGTAAAATTGTATGTATTTATTTAGTTTATTTATTTATTTAATTTTAGTTGTTAAATTTCTGGAAAAGAAAAAAGTCAAATCATACATGAGAGAAACTATTCAGTTTGTGGCAAAATATTTGTACTTGTATGAAACTGAAGATGCATAATGCAAACCTGACATTTACTTTTAGTTCAGTTTGTGGAAAATGGTTGGCCTGGCTTTCTCTTTAAAACTTAAACAGTTATAAAGCATTACAAACTGTAACAATAGGGCAAATGCACAGCATTGTTTTGTATTTTGTGTCTTTCAAATAAAAGACAATTTTTTCCAGTCATATGTTCCTCATGCAAGTTTGTTAAAAAAATACTGCTATAATATCGTATCGTTATCGTGACCTCAATATCGTGTATCGTACCGTATCGTGAGATTAGTGTATCGTTAACTCCTAGTTGTTGTGTATTAAAACCACAAACCCAGTGTCTAACAAAATCCACACCATCAGTAATGTAATTAATACTAACAGGGAGGGGGACGAGGATCTACATACCTGACTTAAACCAGGCCAGACAAGACAACATCAAGAACTACAATTCACTAATGATGTAGAGGAATATTCATATGTAACTGTCTGATTAAGATGCATACCAAAGTTAATAAGGCACCAATTTCTTGGCCTTTTTTTCTGTTTAAGGTCTGGTCCGCCTATTTCCTTATTGGATGGTTAAGATTTTCTTTCTAAGCATTAAAAAGCTTTTAGATGTTTTCCAAAACTGTAGAAGCTTGTAACTCTCGTCTCTGTCAAGGAGAGTTGAAAACATTGAAGTTTCTTGGTGGAGGTTTTTCATCAAAATCCAATAAAAAAAGAAATGACAGTGCATCATCCATTATGTACCTTTTCAAGTGCATCATCAGAATATTTTTCATAGAGCTTGAACTTGAAATACAGTGCTGTATTTTTACATGTGCAGATGAAAATGGCTAGAGCAGGTAATAGAAACAGAACAATCAAACTGATTGCTTTATTGGAAATGGCTTGCTGAAGGTTACACAGTGTGATGAAGAAAGTTTATTAAGTTTTTGCATAGCAATGTCAAAGTGTCTCCTACTTGAGTATTTTGGGTTTCACATATGTGAAACCTCTCGTCTCAGCTATAGAAAATAAATGATCATTCAGTAATAGGAAGTCTGTGGATTTCCTCACAATGCCTCAACATCTTGTTTTTGCTGATACAGTACCTGATAACAGACGTCAGTATTCTATCTAGCCTGAAAGGGTTCTTAGCCTTTGTTCACTTCATGACAGAAGACATGGTCAGTGGTATATTATTGTTTTAATTGTTAGCTTGTTTGCTGTCCCAAATATTTACATTTCTGCTACTCCAGGGCTGAATTGCTAGCTTTTTAATGTACTCAGGGAAAGTCAACTGTGTGCTTGCTGCAGTTGCATGGTGCATTTACTGACCAGAGAAGATAATCTGATTTCTCAACGCTTTATGCATGATTTATTAATGGAAAAGAAAGAAAAAAGGTTACTTGGTCCCTTATTAGCTCGTTATTGGTCAAATCAGCTGATTCTAGTCATTATTCAAGCAATCAATGTTTCTCCTTAATTAAGAAAAGAAAAGATCAATGTTAGTGACATGAACCATGTATGTTGGACAAGCTGCAGCTTTGAAATACCTCTGCTAATCCAATTTAAGGCAGAGTGAGCAAGATTTTTCACAGACTGTAGAATTATTTGTTATTTTCTGCATCTTCACAAGCTTCTGTCATCAATGATTCATTACATTTTTTTCCAGATGAAAGTAGCTCCTGCATTCCTTCCCAGCAGTGTACACAAGAAAAATGTCTGAGCAACACAGTGAAAATCATTTTGAGTGTTTCCATGCCATTGGAGCCAGCTCTGGTGTCAGGTGTTATGGCTCATGTCAGATTCATGGTGAGGATTAAACAACTGGTTGGGTAGCGCCTGAAAGGGAAGCTCTGGTGGATCCTGCAGGCTCTGCTGCGGTTGATCTGAAAGCAAACAGACCAAATGATTTACTTACTATGAACAAACGGTTATCACAAAGTGTTAAATACATCATGCATCCAGATCAGCGTGGGAGGGATTTTCTCTAATTATCAGGGTCAGAAAGCAGGAAACCTGTGGTGTTATTACATCTGTTCATTAAGTCCATTAGAGTATTCTTGACAAAGATATCCCAACAGTAATCTCATTATAACATTCGTTTTCTAGTTGTTTTTTGGGTCTTTTTTGTCACTTTTATGAACTGCTTGGCACATTTTGATTTAAATTTACATTAGCTCTTTTGATGCAGATGATAATGATTACTTTCCTGACAAACTGCGTAACAGAATTCTCACCTCTTTATTCATTTTTTTAAAAGTAATTGTAGTAGATGTAGAAGTTTAAGGGAACAATGCATTATTTATTTATTATTTACTGCTTAAGTCCATATGAAGTTGACTAATCTACAGGTGTGGAAGTCCTTTTGTGATGAGCAGTTTTCCATTGTGAATTCACTATAGATTTCAAATTTAGGATTACAAAGTGCCATGATAATTGATGAACAGATAGCATAGCAAACATTTTCTGATTTAGGCTCTATCTGTAAAAGCTTCCACCTGCGCCTTTCCTCCCAAATCAGACTGCATTTCCTCCCTTTCTCATGGTCCATTTGTTCACTCTAAAGATTGTTCCCTCACCATATGATATCGACGGGAAAAGTATCACACTGAGGAAGTAACGATGCCATTCTTTGAGACCCTGTATGATAGAAGACAAGAGAAAACATGTTTTTGCCCTTGTGCAGGGATGGATAGATGGATAGCTAGACATTCACCCTATATTCATGGACCCTGGATTACATGCTTTTATTTTATTTTTAGTTCAGAAAAATGTGTATTTTGTGTCATAAATTTTCCATAAAAATGTCATTGCAGTGTGGTGGTTTTTACGAAATCTTTTTATTATTATTATAATAATGACTTGGTTTTATATAGCGCCTTTCAAGGCACCCAGAGCGCTTTACAGAGATTATTATTCATTCATACACATTCTCTCTGGTGGTGGTAGCTACGTTTTTGTAGCCACAGCTGCCCTGCAGACTGACAGAAGCGTGGCTGCCATATCGCGCCAAACGGCCCCTCCGACCACCACATTCAAACACATTCACACGGGGCAAGGTGGGTAAGCTGTCTTGCCCAAGGACACTACGACAGCAAACTGGGACCGAGCGGGATTCGAACCGCCGACCTTCCGATCATTGGACGACCCACTCTACCACCTGAGCTACTAGTTTGATGTGTGATTGCGTGAGCTTGGTTTATTGTTTGGTTTATTGTTGGGGTAGTGCACGTTCTTGATGTATGCTTTCTCAAACATCAGTAATGTGCTTGGTTTGCTTGGTCACGCGGAGTAGCTCGCCCATCTCAAAAGAGGCACGCCCTGCAGAAGAGACGTCTGGAGTTTAGTTGAGGGACTTAGTCAACTGCTGTGAACGTGGGTGAAAAGACTTGATTGGAAAAGAAGGCGTGGTTCTTAATCTCTGGGGTATGTTAACCAAAGCGTGTCACCAATATTTGTATAGGGCCTCCGGAAGCTGCGACAGCTTGTGAAAACTTTATCACCTTAAAAGGGAATACAAGACATTTTCTAGCAAACCTTTTATGCATATTGAAAAGATTTATTAGCACAGATTTAACAATATTTCAGATTTCATTAGTGCCAATGGTTGCAGATCATTCTGTCTTCAGACAGGCTTTGCCAAGCAGTCAGATCAGCAGACAGACTCGCATCCAGGAGGCTGCATGAAGGAATGTCAAGGTTTGTTCAGGCAATCGGAAACCAGCTATAGTGGCCATTCCCCTTTGCCCCTTTTTTTATTTAGTAGAGGAACATGCTTAGGTCAGTAATGAGGATTTCCTATGTGATATAGAGACAAAGACTGAGCAAGAGACACAAGACTGACAGGCAGGGGCATGCTGACACTTCATAGGTAGGAACGACAGAAGACATTGATCCGTGAAATGGGTTTTAGTCTGTGAGCGAGAGTTGATTACTAGGTATGTTGTCACACAGCCTTCACTGCATTTATCTGTTTTTCCAATTAGTAGATAAGACAGAGTCTGTATCAAGCAACCAAATGTGCACCTGTGTGAAAGCATGCATACAGCTGTGCTTCGTTTGTATGTGTGTCTGGTGTTTGCACAGGACACACATATGGTTTAGGGAAAATGAACTTGAAACTTGCCTGTAGTCGATAAATGAACTGCAGGATGCAGTCAAGTCTGTGTGTGTGTGTGTTGTCTGAACATGTAGCAGGGTGGGTCTGCAGTAAATGACAACACTTTCCATGACCTCTCCTTTCAGCTGGAGGAGGCTAAAGGGCCATCGTAATTTTAACTTGTACTTGTTACACATATACAAAGCTATGGGACTGGTAAACTCACTGACTCACTTGAGAAATACGTACTCTTCAACTTTAAACCAGAGAGAATATAAGAGGTCGTATAGTGGGAACACCATGAAACATTTCACTGATTTATAAACTCCATTGTTCACCAGCCCTACACAACTATTTACATCTCAGTTTTGAAACACAACAACTGAAAAATGCTTCAACCCATAAGCTAAAGAACGCACCAAAGTTAAAGTCTCGCTCTACAGTCCGCCCTGTAAAATTTCAGCTAAGATTCAGGGGACATGGTGCATCTGCCTTCTCCACCGTGTCTTTGTAGGGGAGGTATATGTTTTGTTCCAGGTGTAAACTCTCCGTCCTCTGCTTGGCAGCAGAATCAGTGAGGATTCCCACTTCTGACATGAGAAATGTGAGACAAAGGGAGACTGGAAAAGTAATGCTTGTCTTTTTGCACATGTACACAGCTTAGACATCAATAAGAGGATATGCTGAGACTGTTAAAGGCTGGTAGTGAGAAGAGCTACTGGAATAATAGAGACTATTATTAAAACAGCGTGAGACAGAACCCATGTAAAGAAAAAAAAACAAGAATATATGACTGTAGCCAACAAACCAGTGTTGAAACAGTTGAACAAATCTGATGGTTGGGAACCCTCTAACCTTCCCTAGATAAACATAAATAGATAAATACACACAAATCCCTTGATGGTTATTCTCCAAATACAACTGGCTTTTTTCAGATGTTGACTGCATTGTTTGTGAATGCATTTATGGATGGACATGCATGTTTTTGTGTTTTTAATGTTGCATGAGTGATGACATTTAATTAGAACTAGCTTACACACCCATCCTAAAAATCCCCACAATCCACTGGCTGGAGAAGCATACTTGAACTCATTAGCTGGCTCTGCTGCTGCTGCCAAATGTCAATCCCCCACCCTAACGTTTTGGATGCTCAGCAAACCCAGAAAAATGCTCACTTTCTTTCTTTCCTTTTTTTTTTTTTTTACAGTCATATATCATAAGTGTTGTTTTGTTCATATGTGTGAAATTGCAGATCTGAATTAATGTCCTGCCTTTGATAAATGAATAAAGACTCATCTTGTGTGCTCAAGAGCACAGAGGCTAAGAATGTCAGGGTTATTGAAGAGTAAGTATGCTGTTGGCCTCCTCACCTCTGTTACATTCTTTCTGTCATAATCGGCAGCAGAGGCTGAGGAGGCTCTGCAGCAGGAGGATCGGGGGGGTATGTAGATACACGGAGGAAGATCATATTCCAATTGACTGTTGGGAGAGTAAATTTGTCAGAGGAAGGAAGTCACAGCGTGGTATCATTTTTGTCCTCTGTTGATGGATGAACTCAGTAAGATTAGTTTTCAAAAAGGGGCACACTGCGATATTATACAGCACATTAAAACATGTAATGCCAAAGTCGTCATAGAGCCTGAGCGTATTATATCTCGTGTTTAAATGGCCTGCTATGTATACTATGGTCATGTAAAACATACTGGTGGTAGTTAGGATCAGTTCATTAGATTGCATCTCTAGAAATGTAAGCTTTTTGATCAGATGGCGTGATAAAAAGGCTCAGAATTCCTAGTTGTGGGGGTTTTCTTGCACATGCATTGAGAAGTTGTTATCCAAACATAAGTGTTGTTTCAGTTGGGTTTACTGTGTCTACCACTGCTGTCCAGTATCTGTGTGAGGTTTTGTCTGTCAGACAGAGAGCAGAGGCTGCAGCTTAAACACAAAACATCATTTTGTTCACCATTCATCTGGCTGTGAAAAAAAAAGAAAAAACCAGTGTAGTTGCTGCAGCTAATAATGGGTCTTCCAAATAAACGATGCGTGCAGTTTCTTTGAGAGCAGAGCAGAATTAAGACCCAGCGCTGCAGTGTGACCCTGTTTGTTAATGTGACTGAAAACACTTTAGACCTGTGCCAAGTTGAAACTGCTGCATGAACGCTACAAAATCCAGCTTAGCAAGTTGTTTAAAATTTCCGACAATTTTGAATCTTGTCTTAAAAACCTCATGTGTCGCTGTTGGCATGTTTTACTCACTTATGTGCCAGCATATAATGCAATCATAAAATTCCATGAAATTATGAAACATAGATAAATATTTTAACCACTCTGGGGATGAGACCGTGATAACTTTGCTTCCAGTGAAAAGCTTTCCTGAATTTTCACATCCTCTCCCTGAGACAACAAGAAACCCTCAGCAGAGCTGGTGCAGGATGTTCAGGAAAAACTTCTGTACTATAAAATCTGTAAAATCAAAGGACTCCTGTGTGCATTCAATGGGGATTGTCTAAGCAAACAATGTTTTAAACAGTCCACTAATGTGGCCATTTCAAATGTTTCTGTCAGGGGAAAATGTACCAATGCCCTGATTTTTGCCATGTATGACAACATTATTTGCATCATTTTTATGTGAAAATGCTTGTATAATCATTGTGCAATCAAATGTAGCTAGTACTTTATTATATAATAATTTTTAGCTCAGTTATGAGTGTAGTCATCTTAGTTAATCAGGATGAATTACAAAGAGATAACAGCAGAACATAACATATTTTTCGAGGCCCACAGGAACAACCCTGAGTCTCTCTCTTCTCACAGATAAGTAAGATGCAGGGACGTGTGACGCAAATGGACGTTCTCAATTCAGCATACTGTTGTGACCACTCTCCGTTTTGCATGGAAAAAGCAGATAAATATGTTTGTTTAAGCTGAAAGTCTCACTGTTCTTTGGTAAACGGGAAAGTTTCCACCACAGTTTCTCAGTATGCTGTGAAGAGCCCCGACCCAGTTTTTATCTGTGCTGTCATTCGTCTGTAGTTGTTTTAAAGGCATTTATATCCTGAACTAGCTCTCTGTAAGAGACTTTAATGTACATGCTGTTCTCTGCTTTGTTATTAGTTCCTCTCATTAGCAACTCTAATCAGTTCTCATCATTAGAACCAACTACAGTTTTGTTGTCTTTTTGTTGTTTTTTGTTTCTTTTCTAAAACTGGGGGATGTGTGTTATATTGCTCCCTCATTATTTTTCCTCACTTTTCTTTGTTTGATACAAATATGATTTTTCACCAGGCCACGATCTGACGATGGCCTCATTGATTTTATGGCTGCTTAATGTCTTAACGCGGCTTAACTGATTTCAAAGTCTGAGCAGTTCCTTTCTTGGCCAGCTTTGTTGTGTAGAGCCACTTCAGCTGCACTTCCTCGTGTTGAGGCTGGATTATTAAGTCTCTCTCTTTGCATGTTTTCCTCTTCTCCTTTCTTTGCATCCATGAGCAAATCACATGTCCAGCATCTCGTGTACCAAAGCGCAAATAAAAAGTGGTTTTGTGGCATTGGGAATTTTGTTTTAAATGTCTTTTTTATGTTTACTTTGTAGGTGCAAGAACAAGTTATATCCAGATAATCTTCCTCGCACCAGTGTGGTGATTGTGTTTCACAACGAAGCATGGAGCACACTTCTACGGACTGTCCACTCCGTCATTAACCGCTCCCCACGCTCGCTGCTCGAGGAGGTCGTCCTCGTGGACGATGCTAGCGAGAGAGGTAAACTCTCACACACACATTGCAGATAATTCCTTCAGGGCCTGTTGTTTGAAGTTCAGCCTGTTTTTCAGAACTACCATGTGGTTTTACTAGGTTTTGGATTTGTGTGTGTGAGTTTGTCTGCATTGCTGCTCAATAGCCAGTGTGTATATACATGAGGGCTGGGATTTCCACTCCACCCCGTGCATGCCGATAATCCCCGTTTGGGGGAGATTAGGTCTTTAATTTGCCAGCCGCAGGGATTACACTTTGTTATTACCCTCAGTCACTCCCCTCCTCCCCAGTCACCAGCACATAGCGCCAACTCACCTACCAGAACTCCAGGTTGGATGTTTTAAGTTAACGGTGTGTGTTTGCAGGGAGGGGAGCCGAGGGGAGGGAGAGAGGGATGGCAGCAGATGTGCGAAGGCACATGCAAATAAACAAAAACATACGATTTTATTTAACTTCAATCTCTGTTACTTCAGAGGGAATAAATTGTAATCCAACTTTAGATTTTGTGTGTGTTTCATGTGTATTTGTTTTTGTGTGTGCGTGGTAGATTTCCTTAAGCGGCCGTTGGAGCAGTACGTCAGAAAGCTGGAAGTGCCCGTCAGAGTAGTTAGGATGGAGCAGCGGTCCGGACTCATCCGCGCTCGCCTCAAGGGAGCATCCATCTCCACCGGCCAGGTGTGTGTGCATATGTCACATCCACTATCCTGTGACCGGCGCTCCATCTGGTGTTGAGCAGTGCTGGATTAGTCTTGTGTTCTCCCTCCATGTTTCTAGGTAATAACCTTTCTGGATGCTCACTGTGAATGCACAATGGGGTGGTTGGAGCCTCTGCTCGCCCGCATCAAACATGACAAGTAAGTCTTGTCTTCTTTTGGGGGGGGGTTGTGTTTACCTTTCTTTCCGTATGCACACCAACTGCAAATGCATGTGTAGTGTGTTTGTATGTTGGTCTTTACTGACATGTCTGTGTTTGTGATTGCTTCAGGAGGACGGTGGTGTGCCCCATCATCGACGTTATCAGCGACGATACGTTTGAATACATGGCAGGATCCGACATGACGTACGGAGGCTTCAACTGGAAGCTGAACTTCCGCTGGTACCCTGTCCCTCAGAGAGAGATGGACCGCCGCAAAGGAGACCGCACTCTGCCCGTCAGGTCTGCCATACACAGCACGAACCTTCAGATCACGCATCCTAACGTTTTTTCATGCATTCAGTCCTTCTTCCAGAGCTGTGCCAACACTGACAGTAACATGCCTGTCGAGTCATGGAAAAGGAATTTCCCTGAAGAGAAAACATTGAGTAACCTTAGTTTTGTAACCAAACACACATCCGGCGCACACGCATCACAATCCAGCTCTCTGTGGAAGTTGTTTGGACTTACGTTTCCTGGGAGCTTTGGCTTCGGTCGTAGGCATGCACAGCTGAAGTTTGCTGACTAACTGTTCAGTGCAGTTCAGTGTGCAAGACTTATATAATACTGATGGAAAGCAGTTAGCGCTCCTCTGCAGTTCAAGGCTAAATCTTTTTGGAAGTCTTTGTTTTTTTTTAACTTGTATTAATTCTTGTTACTCAGACCTTGGAACAAAAACCCAAAGTTTTTTTTCTGCGGGTCTGTCATCCGTTCTTCCTGCTCTTGTTTTTAAGCATGCTTGAGGCCACTATTCAAGGTCACACACATAATATATCTGCTGCAACACCCTCATCGCTGGTATTGGTTGTTTCTCACAGTTCTGCTTGACAAAGTGTTCCTCAGGGTGTCTGGTAAGTGGCCTGAAAAACAAAAGTGGGCTGTCATGTCAGAGCAGAGCATTGATTTACGTGAATGGAAGAAACCCCATTCTGTCACGAAGCAGTTACACAGTACTGAGGAGACTGACAAGTTGCTGCTTTTCCCCTAAACATATAATAAACTAAAAAGTATGAATCCGTTACATATAAACTTTTCTTCAAGAAATCAATTAAAAAAAATATTTTATGTACCGGCAGTTCAAGTGTGTAATTGCAAATCTATGAATGTTCCTTGACTTTTGACAGTTTTTTTAAGTTTATTAAATGCATGGTTTTACTGGATTGGCTTGAACTCTGTAGTCTTTTGTCTTTCATAAGGGGGATTATTTAAAATACCTGGCATGTTTATGAACTGAGAAGCGTCACGATTAATTGCACATGTATAAACATTCAAAATACTCTACATCATTGTTCCCCTACTCCGTTCTGGAGGACTAGAATTGAGGAACACTGCTTTTTCGTCTATGAATTAATAATATTTTCTTACATGTATCGACTCCAATATTGCTGTACATTCAGCTGTAATACCGTATAGGTGCATATTTTTACCAGACAGACTTCATGGTTTCTGACTGCACCCAAAGTCACCGATGATATCATAAAGGTGTTCAAATGATTATTGTTATTTTCACCCTAAGGAAATCCAGGACATGAACTAGGAGGGTGAAGTGACTTTACCAGGAAGCAGAAGTGTAGATTTGGTGTTAGATAACTGCTGATACTGCCTGCTGGGAAATTGCCCCTCGTTAGCGAAAGGCTGAGGATTGCAGGATTTTTGCTGTCACAGTGTCAGGGGCCTAATACTTGGGCAGCACGGGAGGAAACCTCGACAACTAAAGTGACTATTATGAGCTTATCTGCATTACAATTTGCAGTGACGTGATAAAGTCCAGAGCCTTTGCACAGTAAACGGCGGTGTGTCAAATTATGGCTGTGAATTCTCCAGACAATAAGAACAGAGAGAACCAAAAACAACCAAATCAAAATGCTCAAGAATTTAATTCATGGTATGAATTTTGTTGTTTATTTACAGTTTGTGTCAGTGTCAGTGTTTACCTCAGTGTTGTGATAAACTCGGGGGTATAAACACTGCTTTTATGAACGTTGCAGCCCCTGTTTGGATAAATGGCTTTAATCAAGATCAAAGCTTGATGTTAAATTAGTGGGTGTTTCTTGAATCTCCTAAAAAAACGGTGATTTAATCGTAGACTGAGGAGTTCAGAGAACGGTGATAAGTTGACAGTAAAACAGTAAGCATGCATCTGTTACCTATTACAACCCCTTTCCGAGTTATTCAGGTAATATCTTGAACAACAACCACTTCTCTGTGTTGTTAAACGATCCTGCATTTGTTTGCATCTATATCTGTCTTGCCTATTAATTTCAAGCTAAACGCTGCAAAACACACCATCATCCCGTGTGCTCTTAGGATATCTTTCTCTGGCGTTTGTACATAAGCTGCTATGAGTGCAGTGGGGGGTGAGAGGAAGAAAAATAGAGCCGTTCCACAGAGGAAACTGGTCTGTGAGGGGAAAGAAAATTAAGGCCATTAAACACTGACATGACTGTCACAGCAACAGGGAAGTTGGCAGAAGGAAGAAAAAAAACAGAACGAAGCCCATAAAAAAAGGAACAAGGCAAGAAGCACTGGGTTGAATATAAAACCTCTGATAGAATCTCTTGGTACCGAGAGACCTTTCCAGAAACAGGCTATTGGTAAATGAAGTGGCACTAACCAGCCTCGCTCTCAATTTGCTTGTCTCTCCAGGACTCCCACTATGGCAGGAGGCTTGTTCTCCATAGACAGAGATTATTTTCAGGAGATCGGCACCTATGACGCAGGCATGGACATCTGGGGTGGAGAGAACCTGGAAATCTCTTTCAGAGTGAGTGAACACAGCCAGTTAGGATGACTGTTTTCTTCCATGCATTGGCAGTCGTTCAGGAGCATCTGGTCGGGTTCAACAAAAACGCACTCACAGATGTTACACTTTGAGGTTGACTACTCTGGCCAAATGTGTTGCCCTGACTACTGAGTACTCCTTCAGGGGTTATCTTGAGCGGGTCTCAGTCAAACGTTTTGAACGTGTCACAACGTAGTCGGGAGCAGAGTTCAGCATTTGCATGTTCAGTGGGCAGATTTTACCGCATGTCTCGGTGTCTCAGTGTTGACGAGGCTTGTTTTTGGCAGATCTGGCAGTGCGGAGGAACTCTAGAGATTGTAACGTGCTCTCACGTGGGACACGTGTTCAGAAAAGCGACACCGTACACGTTTCCTGGAGGAACGGGACAGATCATCAACAAAAACAATCGCCGCCTGGCAGAAGTCTGGATGGATGATTTCAAAAACTTTTTCTATATCATCTCTCCTGGTGAGTGCATGTCTGTGTGTGTTTGTATGTATATATTTGTTACGGAGAAGGTGTGTGTGTGTGTGAGCGTGGTTTGTGTTTGTGGTTTTCTGTGTATGTGATTGCATGGAGGTTAATCTCTGGGGCAGGTGTGATCTATCCATTAACCTGGAGACAGTGTGATATTGCAGCGTCGGTCCAGCAGTGCAGAACTGGGGGCGGCGAGTAATTTCACACTACAAAGCATCTATTAACCTGCGCTCTCACACACACACACACACACACACACACACACACACACACACACACACACACACACACACACACACACACACACACACACACACACACACACACAGAGGCAGTGGAAAGACGACCAAAAGTAAAACCAAACTCGGCAAATGAAGAATAGTTTTAGAAGTGAAAAAGCTCTTGAAGAGACTCAAGTAAGTCTGTTATTAACTCATTTTGTTTCCGTCATTTAGCAGCTAGAACCATTTTGCTACTTTTATAATATGATCATTTAGAACTACACTAAATTAGAAATGAAAAGATAAAGCTTGTGCAACAGTTTCTGCTTCTGTGATACATATTGCATCAAAAGAAATAGACGACTGAAAGCTTGAATAGTAGAGATGGAGAAGAATAAAATATGGATGCATGAAAGCTCAAGCTTATTTTTTATGTTAATGCGACATAAAATAAATAATCAATTAAACCTGTCTTTTTACAAGTATAATTCTATAAAACTTCACCAAACACCTGTGACCAAGCGTATCCGTCCCTGTTATTTGAAGATCATCGTCACCGCTCCTCAGTGGGACGTGCTTACGATGACAAATGGAAAACATGTTAGCAGTAAAAACCAAAAAGCATAAACACGGTATACTTTTAAATGTTTCCATCTTTTATATGCATGTTCCACACAAGCACAGCAGGGTTGTCACGGAAACATGACATCATGTAAAAAGAAAACTGACCTCATGCATTAGACTCCCTGTGCAATTTCCTGTCCGTGCTGTGACGGCGTCCATCACTGTCGTCAGGGGGAATGTACAAGTGACCAGTGTCTGAATGAAGGAACACCACTGCTTTTGCACATTTATGAAGTTATTAGAGGTACTTATATCCCTTCACTTTATTAAAAAGAGTGTGCCTGTCCAACTTTTAAAAAGGTAGCAAAAGTTTGATTTCATGCATTTTCTTTTGTAATGGCTTTTTAAAATGTTTAATCAGTTGTGGATATTATTGTGTCATAAATGTTGGCGTGCCCTCTCAGCTTTGAAAAACAAATACCTGTAGTAAGCTGCGTGACCTGACAGCGACAAAGACTTTTGCCAATGACAAGAAGATGTTAAAACAAAAGTAGAAATGGAAGAAGTGGATCATGAAATGTGTCCCAGTACGAATACCTAACATGAACATGAACTCCAACATGTTCCTGGCAGATTAGCAACACTGAAGAGTGAGCTTGCATGGACGACGACATCTGATACTTATATATCTAGACTTAATACAAAAGAGTTGACATGTCAGAGGTTTTGGATGGGGCCTTGTTTTACTCAACCATGAGACCTTGGAAATAAAATGTAAATGAACTCTTGAATAATACCATTTAAATACTTTATTTATTCTTTTCTGCTAAAAAACATTGTTAAAAAAAACGTCCTGAGTAATTAAATTATTCTTTTTAAATCCTCACGATTTCTCACATGTTTTGAACTACGTTGCCTGCTATCACTTTATATCTGCAAGGCATTGTGGGTCGATGATGAAATCACAAAACCAGGTTTGATAGTCAACTTCAAAGCTTTTACCGGACAGTAGTCAAGAGAGCTTTTGGTGTCACATGATGTTGCCTTTGATTGTAGTTTTTGGTCAAGTAGTCAAAAAGCAGCAAGTCTTCAGATAACAGGGATTGAATCCTTGAGAGCCACATCTTTCTTCATTTATTTCATTCATTAATATGTTGGTCAACTCAAACTAACAGCAAAGAGCTCATGGGTGTTGCTTGTTTTGTGTTTGTGTTATTACATAATCCCAGCATGCGTAAGAGCTAACCTAATGCTCTAATTTCTGCGGGACACACCCCTCTCCAAAACCACTGAGTCCTACTGATTGCCTCAGAACCCTGAAACACAGTTCAACATTTTTTGGTAAACTAAAGACTGTCAGGCATTCAAACCCTAAAGAAACAATACATCTTTCATCACAACTGAAATTCCAACACAGATAAACCATTTGGAATTTAAGTTAATAGTCCCATGAGTCTTTGCAGTACCCAGGGAACATGAGCTCAGAGTTGTGGCCCACGTTTTCTTTCTCCTCGCTACAGTTCTGTTTACATCATACGGCTGATAACAGAACTCTGTACATCAAACACTGTCCTCTGTTTGTGCTGAACAGCAGCTGCTGCGCAGACAAGACAGACTTTTCTCCTCCCTCGCTGTCTCATCTCATCTCCTTCACCTGGGCGTGCGTTTTCATTGTCCTTAGTCTTTGTCTTTACACTCTGCTCAGAGTGTAGCCAAGCTGAAGTCTTGTTTATCTCATTGTAGAGACGAGATGCTGGGGTTGTTTCAGCCTACTCGCATTACTGCGACCAACAATGGCAGGCTTCTAGTGGAGGGATTAGGTTTTATGTTTTAGGAGAATAAAGACATCTTGAGTCTTTGAATTTCTCTCAACAGTTATTTAACAAGTACACGCTAGCATTGACGCAATGTGTTATGTTAATGTGTGTGTGTGTACCTACATGTCCAGGTGTGACCAAAGTGGACTATGGTGACATCACAGCTCGCACTGGTCTGAGGCAGAAGCTGCAGTGTAAACCGTTCAGCTGGTACTTGGAGAACATCTACCCCGACTCCCAGATCCCCAGGCATTATTACTCCCTGGGAGAGGTACGCTCGCTCCCACACACGCAAACACAGACAACAGCATCGTCCACCAGCCATTTAGCAAGGGTTCTAACACTGATGTGTGTGTGTGTGTGTGTGTGTGTGTGTGTGTGTGTGTGTGTGTGTGTGTGTGTGGTCCAGATCCGTAACGTGGAGACCAACCAGTGCCTGGACAACATGGCCCGCAAGGAAAATGAGAAGGTTGGCATTTTCAACTGCCACGGCATGGGAGGCAACCAGGTAAAAAAAAGTGAAATAAATAGTAATGTGTGAATGATTAACAGCGTGCGCCAAAACGGTGCTACCTACGAGTCCTAATGATGGGAAGGCTTTTCTTCTTTTACTTAATGACATCACTTTGAAGCAAATAATAATCTGCCTGTGGGGCACGGCGGTGCCACCAGGAATTAAAGTTCTCCATCACTCTGATGGTTTTCTGTCAGCTGGTCTCCAGAAAGGCGATGAGATCACTGCAGAGCCAACAAGAAATTAACAAAAGAAATGGTGGTGGAGGAGCCGCACCACCGGCAACTGATGACTAACAGACATTTTGGTTCATGAGGATCATCGTTTTTCAGGCGACTCACCAGGCGGCTGATAGGGTTGGCAGGCCAATCCTGTTGCCTTTTTTGATTGATCTTATAGCCTCTGTTTTCAGTGGAGATCAGAATTGCAGGCTAACAGAGTAGGCTGCTGATTAAGCAGTATTTTTATAATCATGAGGTGATCATTCATGTAGCTGGTACCAGTAACTCTTCAGGCCAGGTGATGTAGCCTGTTTGTTTTTACCCAACACAACTAACATGGTGAATCCAGTCTGCGATGGACTGACCACCTGCCCAAGGTGTAACTCTGCCTTTTGACTTAAGACAACCGAGAATTGCAGCTCCCGCAGATCCCAGTGACCCTAAATAGGAATAAGCGTGTATAGAAAATAGATGGGTGGATGGATGGTTAGTTGGGCAGGGTGGTAAATATAGTCCCTCACAATACTCCCTTTTCTCAATTATTTCTACCGTGTTTCACATTGACTGCATTTACATGCAGGCTATAACCCTTTTAAAACCCGAATATTAGCAATAACCCGGTTTTGCACGGCCATGTAAAAACCAATAACCCTTTTGAATAACCCGAATTTGCTCATATTCGGGTTTTTAAAAACCTGAATATGACCCCTGGGTTACTCCTTTTAAAACACGAATATTGGGTCATGTAAACGCGTGACGGGATACCCCGATCAAACGGAACATGAATTTGTTTTCTGCGCATGCTCTTTTCGCAAGGAATCCTGGTCTTTTGAGTCCAGGACGTTCTTATAAACACGGAGAAACACAAGACCTCGCCACACTTTTGGAGTGAGGAGGAGACTAATCACTTCATAAATGTAATGAAGGATATGAACATTTCGGCGTTTGTAGATGGTATAAAGTACCGGGATAGCGAAATTTACAAGAAGGTGAGCGAAAAGTTGCGCGAAGCAGCATTTGTTTTGAATTTGGATACAGGAAGAGGAAGCGGCAATGACGGTAATTGCGTCATCACGTTCTCCAGCGTCGCTGTTTTGATCAAGATATCCCGAATGATTAATCACCATGTAAGCCGAATATTCCCAATGTTTCAGTAACCAGAATATTAGCAATAACCCGAATTTTGACTGCATGTAAATGTAGTCATTAAACTCTATAGAAAGTGACCACAAAAAAGGTGACATAAAAAACGTAGATGGTGAACCGCTTATTACTTGGCCTGAAAATTATATACAAGGACTTAGTAGATAAAAAAGTATTTCAGACGTAAGGTGGAGAGTTGGTGCAGTAATCATGAGCATTAAAGTTAATAAAACTATGGTCTGATACACCAATAAACATCCTCATCTTGAGCTTGATATGTGATTTTTCTTTTTAAAAACTGGTGTGACTTTGTCCAACATGCAGGTATTCTCCTACACGGCCAACAAGGAGATCAGGACAGACGACTTGTGTCTAGATGTGTCCAAGCTGAACGGACCCGTCATGATGCTCAAGTGTCATCATCTCAAAGGAAACCAGCTCTGGGATTACGATCCCGTGGTGAGTGGGACTGGTATTGTCATCCCAGCTAGGGCTGGGGATAGATTCAAATATCAAGAATCGATTCGATTCCGATTCTTAAGATTCAGAATCAATTATCACGATCCGATTCGATTCGATCCGATATTGATTTGGGTTACTGTTAATAAAACTGTTTTTTCAGCTGTTGCATGAATTATATGACTGTCTAGTTATGCAACATATTAATACTAGTATTATATTGAGATTCAACAGCAAGTATTGCCAGCTAATGATGCTGTAAGGACCAATCAGCTCCCAGAATGCTGATAGAACTGCTTTCAGAAACATCTGTGGGTCAGAATTACCAAACAGATCCAGGGCAGCAAACAGAGACGAAAGAAATCGCTTTTATTTTTTCCCCATTTATGAGAATTTGGTTTTTAACATTTATGCAAATGTAACCCCAAGACAGTATATAAAGCAAAGAAATATAGACAATTTATGCAATTATAACTGAAAACTTCTCCTACTCGTGTCCAACAAAATATTCCTTTTTTGGGCATAAACAAAAAAGTACCAAAAGTTGTAATGATGAAAAAAAACAGATTTTTTTTTTTTTTTTTTTTTTTTTAAATCGATCTTTAGACATATGAATCGATTTTTAGGAATTAATATGAGAATCGATTTAAAATCGGAGAATCGATCTTTTCAACACAGGCCTAATCCCAGCTGCAGAATATCAAACTGAGAGCCAGAATAGGAGATAAGTTTTGAACTATTTGAGTTGTGACATGTTCATGTGAATGCGAATGTTTCACTGTGAAGCCTCTAACTTGTTCTCTCCTGTATCGTGTCTGTGCAGAAGCTGACTCTGATCCACGTGAACAGTAACCAGTGTCTGGACAAGGCCAGTGAGGAGGACAGCCAGGTGCCCAGCGTCAGAGACTGCACACACTCACGCTCTCAACAGTGGCTGCTGCGCAACGTCACACTTCCAGAGGTCTTCTGACCATCCTCCACACACTGACAAATACACACACTCACACACACAGTGACCCGGCGTAAGCGACAAGGAGAACGGACATGTTTATTGAACTTGGGCACCAGGAAAGGAGAGACTTCCCAGGAAAAGGATTTGGGAAAAGAGGAGGATGGAAGGGATGGTACTACCTCTGCCAGAGATCAGAGGGAGGTGTGTGTTCAAACCTCCTCGGAGCAAACAGAGAGGAAAGACTCCCTCTAAGAGACCATGGTTGTTGTTAAACTTTTTTGTTCTTTTTTTTTTTTAAAGAGATATTAACCACAGAGAGTGACTGGCTCCTGTGGGTGAATATGGGACTGGCCAGTGGAGCCGTGAAGTTCTACACTCAGAGCTTCCCTGGATGAAGCAGTCCACCCCTCAGCTCATCACTTAACGTTTACTGACTGCCTCTGATCAGAGTGTGTGTGTGTGTCTGCGTGTGTGTGTGTACGCTTACTTGTAGGTGTGTCTGAGATGAATGTATGCTTGGAGAACGGGGGCTGAATTCCTCGTTGACTTTTTTTGTATTTAATTTTATAATGGGTTTTTGAAAGTTGACTCATGTGAAGAAGGTTGCATGTTCATGAGCCTGTGTGTGTGCGTGTGTGCGTGTGTGTGTGTGTGTGCGTGCGTGTGTGTGCGTGTGTGCGTGTGTGCGTGTGTGCGTGCGTGCGTGTGCGTGTGTGTGTGTGTGCGTGTGTGTGCGTGTGTGTGCGTGTGTGTGTGTGGCCCCTCCTACAGTCTTGCAGCAGTGTTTGTCTCCCTCTGGTGTTACTTCCTGGCATCTCATCTGAACGATTGAAACTTCCAAATTGTGACGTCTCTGAGGACAAAAAAAGGAGAAAAACTAAACAGACCCGACACCTGCCATCAGCAGAGATCTAGAGATAGAGAAATATGATGTTTGTGATATTTTGAGATTTCTGTCTAGTTTTTACATGGTCTGCCTGTCTGTTTTTACTGTTTCAGTAACCTTAGTTTGTCTTTCTCTGTTGTCTTTAAAGATGTTTAACATAGAGCCCACACACATATACACATATATACAGAGGCCACTTGCATATGTTTCTGATGTTTACTGCCTACTGTATTTTTCAGTTATAAGGAACTCTCACAACGTTGCACATGCCGTATACATGTAACACAAAGGCAATTTTTCATTTTTTCTGTATGTCGTCTTCTCAGTGACCTCTTTCAAAGATTACACTCCAAGGGCTCCTTTCTTCCTGTGGGGTGTGTGGATGCATCAATGCAGGCGTGTTGTGTGTTTCTTCAGTGCACATCCCAGTTGATCAGCTCCGTCTTGACCAGGATAAATGACAACAATGAGCTCGTAATGCTGGCTGGAGGGAGATCAGGGTATCTCTGCTTCCTTCTCTGAACAAAAAGAGAAAGAGCCATTACTTCCCAAACAACTTTGCACTCCCCTTTTGGTAAACCTGCAACAGGAAGGTAGTTGACATATGAAAACCACAACACTTGCATGTTCTAGGAGGGTTAAAAGGAGCAGTATAATAACGTGGGAGAGTCAGAGGGCGTGAAAGGGACTGACATTGGATTTCACAGAGATCAGCACCAGAACGTGATATATCTTAATCCATAACTACATATCTCACTTCTGCTAGATCACCATCATTCATATCTTAAACAAAGAGACAACACAACAGTGTGCCATTTTCATTTCAACCATCGTTCTTCCTTTATTCTTTTTATTTCATGTCCCTCCTGCCACTGCAAGTCGGGGCACAGGAGGATGTTTCATAAAGGTTTGAAACATTTCACCTTCCTCCAGTGGAGGAAGAATTTACACAAGGAACAAAAACGTGGGTTCATCTTCGTTGTGGACGAGACAGTGAGAGGACACGGTTGACTGGTTTTTCATGTCTGAGTGAGTGATTGTGATGAAGATGATCTTGATTGTGAGACGGCGGGAGTTTGTCTCGTGTTCTGATGTCGGGGAGCCGCGGGCTTGAAGGTAACCGACATGTCCAGGCTTCCACACTGAGCTGATCCAAATGTAGAAAATAAAAGTGAAAAGGTTTACAGAACTTTTTTTATGTGCGAGTTGATTTTTCTCTTTCTGCACAAACACACAGCAAACACTTAAACGCCAGAAACAGCCCCATCTTTCAACATCTTTCCCCAAATAACATTAAACAAAGATGCAAATAACTGTACTGAAAATTTCCCGTATCAAAATTAAGCTGTGTTAAGCTGTGAGGTGTTGGCTCTTAGTTTGAGAATGCAAAAGTGACCTGTATGATAAAATGATGTGATTTTTGAAAATTCAAAAGCATATCAACCTATTCATGAAGCAGCACATTGGTGAGCTGATTGGAAATGTACAACCGTCCAGGTTGTACCTGTACCCAGGTTACAATTGTGGTAAACTCCAGCACAACCCCTTCACCCTGAATAGGATTAAGATAGTAGGAACATTGAATAAATAAATGAAACTATTGAAGAAGACTTTGAAAAACTGTCCATCCATCCATTTTCTACACCTGCTTACTGCAACGCAGGGTCACGGGTCATCTGGAGCCTATCCCAGCTCTTGAAGCTCTTGCTTCCTTCTCAGTCATGCCAAGCAGTATATCAATACACGCCACTTCACATTTAATATCTGCAGCCGTGCAGAGATAAACCGTTTGATACCAAATTAATATTGTAGCAGAAACTAGCCATGATTCTTTGTATGTGCAGACCATAAAGATTCCCTGTAGCCACTAGCAGGCAACGAAGCTACAAACTTAACCTCAGTTTACAGTATTTAAGGACAATCTAACCTCACTGACTTCATTTGTAGCCACATGTAAACACTTTTCAGTGTATCAGTTGAAATATGCTTCACTTATCTGTCTTGTAATACAGGATTTTTATATATCCTGGTGTGTTCATAAAATAATTTAATGTTTGACTCCAATATTAGACTGTTGTTTTGCTAAAACAAAACAAAAGAAAAAGCCAATCTAAAGAAACTCTTGGTTAAAAGTTCACACAACCCCACAAAAGCTTGAAACAGCACTGAACAAAAATATCATAGACATACATTTTATATCTCATCTTAAAGCTAACATTTGTTTGTTTGGAGAAAAATGAAGAGCAGAGGATCTCCAGCGACATCCAGGTGGAGAAACAAGGAAACAAGTCCCTGCAGGAAGAACTGCTCACAGCTCAGATTTCATACAAGGAGCTGACTCTTAGATACAAAACTGAAGTAGAAACGGTGATTAAGTGGGCTGCGACACTCGAGCAGAAAGGAGGTCAAACCAGGACAAAGTTTCTCAGGACCAGCAGCTCCTCAGCAAACTGAGAGCTGAACAGGAAGATCTCTGTAAACAGATGACGAAAGAGATGATCTTTCTGCGACAAAGCTCAGAAGAGATGGAGAAGAGTTTACAGACAGATCTGGACAAGACCAAGGCTTCATACCTGGAGCTCAGCTCCAGGTATGAAGCTGATGTTTCAGCAGGAAGGCAGGAGGTGGAGAAACTGCAGATGGACATTAACAATAATATAAAGACTCACACGCAGACGATGATGGAGAATCTGCAGTTTTTGAAAAAACTCAGAGCTGAGCAGGATGCTGAATGAGAGAAACTGTTTAAAACAAAGCTCCATGCAGCAGGAGGAGACGTATCAAACTGAATTGGACAATCTAAAAACTGAACTTCAGGAGATCATAAAACTACACGAGGAAGCTCTAACCGAGAAAAGAAAGAAGCCACCTTAATTTTGGAAGAGAGTCTTCCTGGGTTTAAGGAAATCTGAAAAACCCAAGAAGACCAAGACCCCGGCCAATTAGAGCTCTTAAAAATACTGGCCCTCCCTCACCTGCAGTCAAAACATTTCCTAAATAATTAGCTAATTACATTGAATTGATCATCCAGAAATAGGCTATATCTGTATGGGTTTTCTCTGGGTGCGCAGTTTTTCCCAAAGACAAATAAAAGATCCATGTTAGATTTCCTGGTGACTGTAAATTGTCCATAGAAATGTGTGCAAACCTGCTTTCATTGCAGGTGTTGTCCCCTGCAGCCACCTCTCACCTGATGAGCAGGAATCTCCAGACTCCAGCATCTACGACCCCTGGCAACAACAATCTACACAGAAAAGTGTTTATTTCATTTCAAATAAATGTTACTCATACTGCAGTTTTATGTTTATTGTTATTTTAATGTGTGTATTGTGTGTGTTTAATCAATACTAAACATAGATACCGGTAACTGTTCTCATCCTCAGACTGGATCCATCCATCCATCCATCGTCCGCCGCTTTATCCGTTCCCGGGTCGCCGGGGCAGCAGTCTCAACAGTGATGCCCAGACTTCCTTCACCCCAGACACTTCCTCCAGCTCTTCCGAGGGGAGTCCGAGGCGTTCCCAGGCCAGCCGAGAGACATAGGGCCCGATTTACTAAAGGTTTGCGTGTGTAAAAACCTGTGCAAACTTGACAGCACCCGCAAACCAAAGTGCGAGCTGATCTACTAACAGCGTGCAAAGAGGACTGCGTCTCTGAAATGCGCAAAATTGCACACGCAATCCATTTAGTACTTTTGCCCTGATGAATAATCAATATGGGGCGTACCCGGCAGAAATCCTAAATACTGGGAGGAGGGGAAGATGCAAATTGCTCCATTTACCACGCGCAATGAGATTTACCAAGCCTGAAAGTAATTGCGCGTATTGTGATTGCGTCTGTATTTAATACGTTCGAAAGGAAGGTGCTAATCTGCTGCTGCTGTTATTGTGGCAAGGAGGCGACATCCAAAATCAAAGAATACGCAGAGAGAGAGTCTTTATTCTGCTGCATGCTATTTTAAAAATGGTTGCACAAGTTTTATTAAAGGCCACTTTAATAACCTTTAGTTCTTCGCCTTATATCTTGCCACCTTCTTTTAATGTGCCCCCCTCCACTCGCCCACAAGCAGGCCAAGCCTTTGTGCCAAAACTTTGTATTTTATAGATTACTTATCTTATTGAACGTGAAATCATCCTTCGTAAATTACATTTAATTAAAACCCGTGCTTATTAATCACAAAACACAGGTTAAACATCATGACCAAATCCGCTCCGACCAGCTGTGTCAGGATCAGCGCAGAGACTGCAGCTTCGCCTGAATTATGGTTCTGCGTTAAATCGACGGCCATATGATGGTCCCGTCTGTCACACATTTACTGTCAGTGTTTGCTATATAATATATAATATTTGCACTATACTGTGGACATCTGAATAAAAACTTAACTCATAAATAGATGAATCAAAGCGCTCTCCAGCTCTGTGTCTGATTGTCTTTTTCTCCTCAGATCATGCCGAGCACCGCGGGGTCACGCAAACCCGACCAATTCAATATTAAAATCAAATTCAGTCCTGTGGCCCGTTTTTCTATTTCGTATTTTTGATCTGTGCCTAAAATTGAAATATGAAAAACCAGACGTTTTTCCGTTTTTTGTGTTACCAACTGCATTTATTCTATCGCAGGTTTTCTCCGATATTGCGTTTCTTTTGGTAATGTTTAAATTTCTTTGCTGTAGTTCATGAATGTGTTTATTTGCCTCTTCCACTAATATATCTAACTCCAACTCGTCAAATTTCATTTTGCGCTTGTGACTTGTGACTGTGCTTTCCATCCAGACTCTCCATGGCGCAAACGTAAGACACGCAACACCTCATTTAAATACTGCTGTTTGCACCTGTTATCAATTGCGCACGCAATCTTAGTTGATCACCCGCAAACCACACGCAAACAGTACGCGCAAACTTTTTCAGTGCACACGCAATTTAGTACTCTTTATTTAGGATCTTAGTAAATCGGGCCCATAGTCTCTCCAGCGTGTCCTGGGTCTTCCCCGGGGTCTCCTCCCGGTGGGACATGCCTGGAACACCTCCCTAGGGAGGCGTCCAGGAGGATCCGGTACAGATGCCCAAGCCACCTCAGCTGACTCCTCTCAATGTGGAGGAGCAGCGACTCAACTCCGAGCTCCTCCCGGGTGACCGAACTCCTCACCCTATCTCTAAGGGAGTGTCCAGCCACCCTGCGGAGGAAACTCATCTCGGCCGCTTGTACCAGGTATCTTTTCCTTTCGGTCACTACCCAAAGTTCATGACCATAGGTGAGGTTAGGTGCGTAGATTGACCGGTAAATCGAGAGCTTCGCCTTTCAACTCAGCTCCCTCTTCACCACGACGGTCCGGTACATCGACCGCATAACTGCGGATGCTGCACCGATCCGTCTGTCACACTCTATCGTTCCCTCACTCGTGAACAAGATCCCCGAGATACTTGAACTCCTCCACCTGAGGCAGGACTTCTCCCCCACCCGGAGAAGGCATGCCACCCTTTCCCGGTGGAGAACCATGGCCTCAGTTTTGGAGGTGCTGATTCTCATCCCTGCCGCGTCGCACTCGGCCTCAAACCGCCCCAGCACATGCTGAAGATGAGTCCGATGAAGCCAACAGGACAACATCATCTACAAAAAGCAGAGATGAAATCCTAAGGTTCCCAAACCGGATCCCCTCCGGCCCCTGGCTGCACCTAGAAATCCTGTCCATAAAGATTTTGAACAGGACCGGTGACAAAGGGCAGCCCTGCCGGAGTCCAACATGCACCGGGAACCAGTCTGACCTACTGCCGGCAATGCGAACCAAACTCCTGCTCCAATCATACAGAGACTGGACAGCCCTTAATAGAGGGCCCCGGACTCCATATTCACTGACCCCCCCCCCACAGAATGGCACGAGGGACACGGTCAAATGCCTTCTCCAGATCCACAAAACACATGTAGACTGGTTGGGCAAATTCTCATGAACCCTCGAGCATCCTGCGGAGGGTATAAAGCTGGTCCAGTGTTCCACGACCGGGACGAAAACCGCATTGTTCCTCCTGAATCCGAGGTTCAACTATCGGCCGTAAAGACTGGATCTAAATAGTTTATTATATGAAACAAACTATAACATTAAAAAATGATGAGGAACTGATTAACTGATTAAAAACTGATGTCCTTTGATTCTTTAGCAGGAGACGACCCAAATTAAAATGTTCTTTAATCAAATGTCCTCACACTCAGTGCTGAGTCGGTTCATCGACCTCCAGCAGGTGTTTGATCAGATCTGATTGTGTCCCGAAACCTGAACCCTTGGATCCACCAGTAAAACCTCTAGTTAGTGTTTAGTTCTTAGTTCTCCAGTTAACGACCATTAATACTAAGAAATATGCTCTTTTGGACCTTTGACAACAAATCTGTGTCTCTCTCTCTCTCTGTTCTCCATCCTCTCTTTCTTTTCCTGCTCTACCTGGTCTTCAGCAGGAGGCCCCCCTTATGATCCAGGTCCTGGTCCAGGTTTCCTCCCTCTTATAGGGGAGTTTTTTGTTCTTTAAACCATCTGGGGATGTGCATCACAGCTGCTTTACCTCACACTCGCTTCACACTGGTCTGATTTCACAGTTAAACATCTTGTAAACCTTCAAAGTTGAGGGAATGTCGACCAAATGTGGCAAGAATTTCTGCAAAAATGAATTTTAATCACCATAAAAACAACAATCTGCTGCTGGTCCCTTGTTCATCACGTTTCAGCCTTCGACCTCCACGCCTCAGTTTCTGTCAGTCAGATAATCACAACTTTTATTTACAGTCAACCGTCAGAGTTCTGGCAGAACCAAGTCCAGTTTCCTGACGTCCAACATGTGGAGATACAACCGGGGTCAGGAGGTCTTCTGGGTAGTTTTCTCCCCCGTCACTGGACAGAACCAGTTCCAGGTTCCAGTCCGGTCTGAGGAGTCCAGTCCCTCCTGGTCCAGGTCCAGACCTGTGAGACTCCCCTGGGTTCTGGAGAAGGGTGTCCTGCGGCGGCGGCGTCACTGGATCAGGCGGTAGAAGAGCCAGGAGGCCAGTAGCAGCCAGTGTCCGGCCCAGTCCAGCTCCTGCCACCTCTGGATGGTGTGGACGGCGGCGTAGCCCTGCAACGGAGACATAGTCAGACCTCTGCACCTACAACTCGCACTTGAATCAAGTCGGATCAGGTTTACCTCCTCAACTTCCTGCTCGTTGGTCCCAGGATCGAACATGGAGCCCAGGTAGGTGAGATGGAAGACCACCAGAAGACCGAAGACCAGGTTCACCAGCATCACCCACAAACCCTAAAAACCAGAGCCAGCATGAGAAAATGGTTCTGATGTCTTCCTCTGTCGCTCTGCATCATGTTTTTACGTCTGGAAATGTTGTCAACTCTGAGGGAAAACTAGTGATCGAAGATCTCCACATCCAGAGAAACTAGGAACCTTGGAAGAACCAGGAACACTTCCACTTTCTGCCCCAATATTTATGTTATAAACGTTGTTACTATCATGTTATAACTGCTGTTACTATTTATCATGTTATAAACGCACTTGTTCAAGCATTTTGAAAATGGTGAGAGAGAGGTAGAGGTGTAGAGGTAGAGAGGTAAAGGTAGAGAGATAGAGGTAGAGAGGTAAAGAGGTAGAGGTAGAGGTAGGGATGTAGAGGTAGGGATGTAGAGGTAGAGAGGTAGAGAGGTAAAGGTAGGGAGATAGGGAGGTAAAGGTAGGGAGGGAGGTAGAGAGGTAAAGGTAGGGAGATAGGGAGGTAAAGGTAGGGAGGGAGGTAGAGAGGTAAAGGTAGGGAGGTAGAGAGGTAAAGGTAGGGAGGTAGAGAGGTAAAGGTAGGGAGGGAGGTAGAGAGGTAAAGGTAGGGAGGGAGGTAGAGAGGTAAAGGTAGGGAGGTAGAGAGGTAAAGGTAGGGAGGTAAAGGTAGAGAGGTAGAGGTAGGGGTAGAGGTAGGGGTAGAGGTAGAGAGGTAAAGGTAGAGAGACGTAGAGAGATGTAGATAGGTAGAGGTAGAGAGGTACAGGTAGAGAGGTAGAGGTAGGGGTAGAGGTAGGGGTAGAGGTAGAGAGGTAAAGGTAGAGAGACGTAGAGAGATGTAGATAGGTAGAGGTAGAGAGGTACAGGTAGGGAGGTAGAGAGGTAGGAGTAGGGAGGTACAGGTACCTGCCGGTGCCGGTGGCTGCATCCGGGGCTGCAGGGTCTGGACTGGATGCAGGCGCTGAACACGTCGGCCAGTCGCTTCCTCGCCGCTGGAACCGGGACCAGAACCGGGACAAGAAAGGGACAGATACGTCAGACCTTCACACAGCGAACCGGGTCGTCTGCCGGTCCAGATCCTGGACTGGACCTGAGGGTGGGGGGTCCTGGTCCAGATCCGGGGTGTATCTGGACCGGGATCCCCACCATGGTCTCTGTGGTACGTACCGTGTTCCACGTACGAGATGAGGCCCAGAGACAGAAGCACGGCCCCCAGGTGGAAGCTGAGACCCTGAAACCAGCAGAACCAGCAGAACCATGTGAAACCAGCAGAACCATACAATGACGCTGGATGAACATGTGGTCCTGGTCCTGGTCCGTCTGTGGTCCTGGTCCTGGTCTGTCTGTGGTCCTGGTCCTGGTCCTGGTCTGTCTGTGGTCCTGGTCCTGGTCCTGGTCCGTCTGTGGTCCTGGTCTGTCTGTGGTCCTGGTCCTGGTCCGTCTGTGGTCCTGGTCCTGGTCCGTCTGTGGTCCTGGTCCTGGTCCTGGTCCGTCTGTGGTCCTGGTCCGTCTGTGGTCCTGGTCCTGGTCCTGGTCCGTCTGTGGTCCTGGTCCGTCTGTGGTCCTGGTCTGTCTGTGGTCCTGGTCTGTCTGTGGTCCTGGTCTGTCTGTGGTCCTGGTCCTGGTCCGTCTGTGGTACTGGTCTGTCTGTGGTCCTGGTCTGTCTGTGGTCCTGGTCCTGGTCCGTCTGTGGTCCTGGTCCGTCTGTGGTCCTGGTCCGTCTGTGGTCCTGGTCTGTCTGTGGTCCTGGTCTGTCTGTGGTCCTGGTCTGTCTGTGGTCCTGGTCCTGGTCCGTCTGTGGTCCTGGTCTGTCTGTGGTCCTGGTCTGTCTGTGGTCCTGGTCCTGGTCCGTCTGTGGTCCTGGTCTGTCTGTGGTCCTGGTCTGTCTGTGGTCCTGGTCTGTCTGTGGTCCTGGTCTGTCTGTGGTCCTGGTCCTGGTCTGTGTGTGGTCCTGGTCCTGGTCTGTCTGTGGTCCTGGTCCTGGTCTGTCTGTGGTCCTGGTCTGTCTGTGGTCCTGGTCCTGGTCTGTCTGTGGTCCTGGTCTGTCTGTGGTCCTGGTCCTGGTCCTGGTCCGTCTGTGGTCCTGGTCCGTCTGTGGTCCTGGTCTGTCTGTGGTCCTGGTCCTGGTCTGTGTGTGGTCCTGGTCCTGGTCTGTCTGTGGTCCTGGTCCTGGTCTGTCTGTGGTCCTGGTCCTGGTCCTGGTCTGTCTGTGGTCCTGGTCCTGGTCTGTCTGTGGTCCTGGTCCTGGTCTGTCTGTGGTCCTGGTCCTGGTCCTGGTCTGTCTGTGGTCCTGGTCCTGGTCTGTCAGTGGTCCTGGTCCTGGTCCTGGTCTGTCTGTGGTCCTGGTCTGTCTGTGGTCCTGGTCTGTCTGTGGTCCTGGTCTGTCTGTGGTCCTGGTCCTGGTCCCGGTCCCGGTCCCGGACTCACGTGCAGCAGGGCGCTGGCTGAGTAGGTCACCAGGATGGCAGCGAAGGTTCCCAGCTTCACAGCGTTTCTGAAGACGTCTGGGGAGAGACGAGACCCGGGTCAGACCTGGACCTGGTCCTGATGGATCACAGGGGACCCACCATGATGGGACCAGAACTCAGATTTAGGGTGCTTTCACACCTGTGGCCCGTTTGATTTGTTTCCGATTCAGGGGCTAAATCAATACATTTGTTTCGTTTCTCGTTTGTGAGGTTTGTGTTCACAAGGCAAACAAGGTAGTGATTCAAAGCTGTTAACAAATGCCATGCACGAACCAGCTGTTCTCTGATTGGTCAGAAATGAACGCGGAAGGAGTTTCCTCTTCCGTATCCCGAGATAAACAACATGCCCCTTTCACAGAGAGGGCGCGAAGCGCAGTCCGCCACCCGCAATCACATTTATTTATGTGCTAACTGCACAGGAGCGGGCCGCTCTGCTGCTGAGCTTGGTGGCGGGCAAGAAGGCGCCTGCCTGCCCGAATTGAACATTTTTTAATTTCACCGTGCCACGCTGTGACAACATCTCGCAACGTCCAGTAGAAGGGAAGGGGGTGTATGTGCGCCGCGGACCACATACGCAAGGAATGGAGTTGTGTCGGTTGCTGTGTGGATTATGTTGATATGTTCTCACTCCAAATTTAAAAAAACGCACCGTTCCAGGTCTGGAATGGAAGCGAGCCGAGACCACCTCTCCTAGGTGATCTCGGCTCGCTTGTTTTGTGCCACATCCGAGCGCGATTGCTGTGTTCAGATATACCAAACGAACCGATCTTTAGGGGGAAACGCTCCCTGTTTCGGAACAACTGCTCCAAACGGGACAGGTGTGAAAGCACCCTTAGACTGCTGTCGGACAAGAGAACACTGCTGTTTTGGGGATTTCATAGTTTTCTCTTATTTCATAGTAGACACTAAGATCCCTGGAAGGTGTTTGTTTCCAGCTTTTTGGCTCCAGTTTCCAGAGAGCCTGAGGACCGGTACCAGCAGTACCAGGTCTGCTGGGCTGAAGTCGACTAGTCACCGACTACTGAAACGATTAGTCGACTAATCGGATAATTAGCATTTTTTTTCTTAAATTTAGTATGAGGTTTCTTTAATTATGTGGCAAATGATAATAAACACAAGAAAGATGGGTACTTCAATGAAAAATAGATATTGTATTCAACTTTTTCGGACTGCATGCATTTAATTTAAAATACTTTTGTCAGGCACAGTCAGGCAAAATACGCTTAATATCTTACCAAGGCGAGTCCGTTTCGTTCAACACTCCGACGTGCTTTTTCTTCAAATGCTCGTGCATTACCGACGTGCTTCCGTTATAAGCAAGATCTGCTTTTTATTCGCCGTATCCAGGCTAAAAGGCTCCCAAACTTTTGAAGTTTTATTACGCGCAGCTGCTGTACAGGACGCCATCATTTTTGTTTACCCGCCACCGCTTGGCAGAGATTGTATTGAAGTGAGACGCCTCACTCCATTGGAAAAACACGTCTGGCGACAATTGTCGACAATAGAATTCATTGTGGACCATTTTGACCATCAATTTTTGTCGACAACGTCGACGAATCGTTGCAGCCCTATTCTACAGACACGATGGACTCACAGGTCTTGAGCCAGCGGGACATGGGGATGTTCCAGGACGTGACCACCAGGACCATGGAGCGAGGAACTTCCACGCTGAGGGGATCCACCACCCGCAGGTCCCTGAGAGGAAACATCCTGTTAGACACCAGCTTCTACCGATAATCACTGCAGTAATAAAGTAAAACAGTTTAATTTATTCCCATATCTCTTATTGTAATTTAATTTGGGCTAGCACTTAACCTTCTCTTTTACAACCTATTCATAGATTCCAAAAATCTTTAATAAGAATTGTTACTAACTCTCCACGTTTAACACCATCTACACCTCTGTTTGAAACATTACAAATACTAACAATCTACGATGTGAATAAGTATCAAACAGGAATCCGGATGTATAACTCATATGCTCTCTGTTAACTTTACCCAGACATTTTCATCATTATTTAGAGTTTAATTCTTATTATCATTCATCCTCCACCAGAAGAAGGCATGATTTGCATATCCCCTTCTGTAGAACCGCAGTCGCTACATTTTCATTTATGTATCAAGGTGTTGTGCTGTGGAACAGTTTAAAACATCTAAGTGAAACATGCTCAACATTATGTGCATTCAAAAGAAAGCTGAAAAAAAGTTTATAGATTTTTAATATATCTGTTTTTCATTTACCATTATTGAAATATATTTCTAAGCTATTTAATTGTATTCTGAAGTATCGTATAACTGAGTTATCAGTTATACTGTATAAGCCTATGGATTGTGCTTATATAGTTTTGTTTTTTATTTTTTCTTGTTTTTAGGAGGGGGGAGTCGCTTATAAGCCCTTCAGGGTTTTTATGACCTCTCCTGCACATCTTTTCTTAACTTTTTTCCTTTTTACGAGTGCAAACATTAAAACAAACAAAACTTTGTGGTGTGTTTAGTCCTGCAGCTTCAACGTTGTATTAGTCCTCCCAGTCTCACTCTGCTATTGGTCTACTTCCTATGTTGCTATGGTGACAGGGACATCTGAAGGATGTTTAAATGGTGACGGCTCTTGGAGACCTTTATTTACTCCCTAATGAATCCCAGCAGCAGTTAGAGGGTGGTGTTTACCATGTGACGTGGTCCTTCTCCTCGGTGAATCCGGCCCCCGCCAGCATGCAGGTCCCTTCACTCAGGTGACCCACGAAGTAGTTGCTGAAGTGGAAGGACACGGCCGTCTCGTAGGCGTGCAGCCACCTGCAAAGACACAGTCCAGTCAGAGAACCGGACTCCCAAACCCGGACCAAGTGACAATCTGCAGGTTCTGTTTCCTGATTCAGAGATGTGGTTGTTTAGGACGTCCCGGGTGGGTTTTGGGCAGCCATGCTTACCTCCAGGATGGTTTGGTACGTGTCATCTCCTCCCACATGTGGGCGTTTACCGTATTGGCCCGAATATAAGACGGTGTTTTTTGCATTGAAATAAGATTGAAAAAGTGGGGGTCGTCTTCCATTCAGGGTCTAGACATTATACCCATTCACAACGCTAGATGGTGCCAGATATCTTTAAGTGCTGAACTTAACTCCCCAGGCCAAAGCCAACCCGTCACCAAGAAGAAAAATAAAAATAGCAGTAAGAAAGAAAAGAGAAGAAAATAGGAGAAGAGATAACAGAAAATGGAGAAACGTAGCAGCAATCTGGAGAAAAGTGGGTGGAAGATCGGCAGGTAAACCGGCAGCTGAGGAGAAGAAGATGCAAACTTCAAGATTTGAAGGAGGCAAAATAACTGGCTTTTTCTCTCCAATATATTGTTATAATCATTTGTTTCAGATTTACTGTAATTATTTTCTGTATAAAATTGAATTTGGTGTTCAAGTCTTTTTTCAAACTTGAGTCTTGAAAAAGAGGGTTGTCTTATATTCAGGCCGATACGGTATGATAAGTTGCCGTAACATCACACTAATTATCCTCATTTCTATCCCACCACCCGAATTTCCAGCTTCCCCCATTGTGTTTCCCTGGGGGGGATTCTCTGGTGTCCCTGGTGGACTTCGGTTAACCCGGTCATCACGTAGATGACAGAGCTCTGGACCTAGTAAACCTCAGGCTTCGGCCTCTGATGGTCTCGATTGAAGCAAAGGATGGAGAGAAAATCCACTCAGAACATTTGTGTTTGCGTATTATTAGATTTGTCCGTAACTTGCTGGAAGTTACAGACAAAACGATAATTACGAATTCAAAAAGCCTCCTACACACACAAATCCTTAAATACCCGAATCGCCTCAAACACACACAAAGCTGTAGATACACAGAAGTCCTTAAACGCACCACGTAGGAGCAATCTGAGGCTTCTGGGAGGAAAAGAGTCTCAGCCAGCGGAGGGTTTATGGTCCAGCAGAGATCAGAACTACAGAAACAGGAAGGAGGTCCTACTTGTGGGTGGCTGCGGTTCCGTAGACGGGGATGAAGAAGGGGAACAGGTACGGAGCCACGCAGGTGGACACCAGCAGACACACCTGGCTCTTCAGGATGCTGGAGGAGGACCGGAGGACCCAGGACCAGGTCTGGGGACCAGAACCAGAACCAGAACCTACATCAGCATGGAGGTCAGATACAGCCGTCACACCCACCACTCACCAGCCAGGTCCCCCTAACACTCACCAACTACTAATACACAAACTAATACATTACATAGTCTCATTACATGCAAAGCAAGATGTGTTAAACCTTTATTTGTTATAATTTTGATGAGTGAATTGTTTATTGATTTCATAAAATATTCAAATTTTTTGAGATTTTGAGATTAAAGGCTTGAAATATCTCACTTTGAATGTAGTGGGAAATAATGTATTTGTTTCACCTTTAGTTGAATTTACTACGAATGAAGTTTTGCAATATATTCAAATTTTCCGACCTTCACCTGTATATTATGACATCAATAAATAAGAGCATAATATATTTCCGTATTGGTTCAATACGGAACGCAACTTTTAATTCCCAATTACGTAACAATTCTCTATTTCAAGGGATGGGTGGCGACCCTAGGCCCCGCCCACTCACCAGCCTGGCCCCGCCCACGGCGCTCTGGTAGCTGGAGAAGCTGGTCCAGGGTCCGAACACGGCCGTCCCCACGAACAGGACGTAGCCCAGGAACTCCAGGGGAGAGGGCAGGCGGCCCACCGAGCCCCGGTCAAGGTCAAAGGCCAAAGAGATGACCTTCATGGAGACCACCATCTGGGAGCCTGAGGCACAGAGACACATATATATATAAATGTGTGTATATATATATATATACATACACACACACACGCGTATCTTCAACCCTCATCGCTGCCTAACCCTGGATTCACACTGAAAGCGTCAAAAATCTCCTGACGTCTGCATTGCGCTGCTTGGTAGATTCACACTATAGTCAGCGCCTGCCGTGGGCGGGGCTTTCAAGCTGCGCTGCAGAACTGGAGGGAACAAAGTGCACATCTTCAGTTTCCTATTTCACCATGGATCACACTTCGGGAACCTTCTTTATATTTTAGCGTTATATTTAGATAAGAGTGAGTTTGATGCTCCTTAACCAGGTTGGTCCTGGATCAACAGCAACCATCAGAGCCGCTTATCTGTGGTGAACACTGACACACCGGGTCGGAGCGGATTTGGTCATATTGTTTAAACTGTGTTTTGTGATTAATAAGCACGGTTTTTAATAATTTTGCGTTGGATCGATGTAGCAAATAAAATCGTTCGGACCATACAGCTCCTCAACCCTCAGTTACGTGTTTCACATGAGCAGTTCAGGTAAAAACGGCAGTCAAATCAGCAAAATTGTCAGTTTGCTGGATGAAATATATTAATTCCTGATAAAATAAGTGTGTTAGTGCACTGCTCTGCTCATGTACGCATGTGAATCCCAGTCTGTGATTGGACGCTGCCTCGGCATTGCTGCTGCTCATTTGCATAAAGTTGAGATTTTTCAACTTCAAATTGACGCTCTGGACGCCTCCGACACCTCTTGTAGCGAGCTCTCATAGACAATGAATGGCAACCGGACGCCTATGACGCGTGTGGCGCTTTCAGTGTGAATCCAGAGTCAGGTTCTCGCTCAACTTTAGATCCATAAATCATATATAAATTTAATTTGTATTAGTAATATTTTCTTTAGCTTTATTGCTCTCCTGTATGGATGCTTTAGTTGAGGAGTTACAGGTCGGTTGTGTCTGTATATCAAAAAATTCTGCTTTAAGATCTTTCATGTAATGACAGAAACAGTAATTTGAAGTGATCTTTGTCATTTTATTTCTCTAATCTTCCCTGGATTGTGTCCTTGGCTGCATGTGTTTAACTTTTATTCAACAAGTCCAGCTGATCCATGAATCTGCCCTGTTCTCCTCCTAAACCGGAACAGGTTCAATCCTCTTCTGAACTCACTGGACTTTACTGAGCAGGAGTTCTGAACAGAACCGGGACCCGGCAGAACCGAGACCCGGCTACGGGCCCAGAACCTGCATCTTTATTAGACTGATGTAAGTTAAACTTAGCTTGAGGAAAGCCAAGCAGATCACAGACAAACTGCATAAAAATGAGATAATCCTTACCTCTAATCTTATGCCAGGTGACGACGTCAATCAGGTGCAACTCTCTGAAATGAAGACAGAAATAAAAGGACTTCAGTTTATAATAAATATAGAAGTAAATGAGACAATAAACTCTCAGAATAATCTGAGATAAGCTGTGGTAAAGTTCCAACACAAACAGCAACAAAACCATTTCTTCTTATTTTAGAAAGAAAAATCAAACTCAAGTATGAGAAGAGAGGAGGTTTAAATCCAGCTAATTTAAACCTGAAGATTATCAGCAAAGATGCTGATGACTATCTAGTGTTTATGAAGAGCAACAGAGTAAACTAGAACATTTCAGGAAATTTTGATATGGGCCCTATCAAAATTTTAGTGGCTCCTTTCGTCCCCTCTAGCTGCTATGGTTTGGGGCTGTAGTGGTTGTGTCGTGGTTGTGTCGTGTGTGTTCGGGGTGGTTTTATGTCAGTTTGAGGTGTTTATGGTTGTATTGCATTCATTCCTGAAGGGGGTGTGGTTTAGGGTTGTTAATAAACCACACCCCCTGCTTCGGGGTTGTGTGGTTTAGGGTGATTCATAATAGTTTAGGGTTGTTAATAAACCTTTGGGGAAGGGGCCATTTGGCAGGCATTTTGACTTAAAATTTATGTAAATCACAGCTTCATGAAATTTGAATATGTTGTAGTCCACAGCGAGGCGAGTTTTGAAACATTTGAATCATGTCCCTACGATAAAATTCAAATGGACTTTTTTTTTAAATTGAGAGTTTAATATCTCAAAAACTGTAATAATTGGCATAATGAGGTTGAAACTAGGTTTGTCCCGATCAGGATTTTTTTGCTCCCAATCCGATCCTGATCACTTCAGTTTGAGTATCTGCCAATCCCGTTTTTTCCCGATCCGATCACTTTTTTGGCTCCCGATACATTTCCGATACTTTTTCCCGATCAGATACATTTTGGCAATGAATAAAAAAAAAAAGGAAAAAAAAGAGGACTAAAACTCAAATTATCCCAAGTTTCTTTTATTGTCCATTGGAGAACAACATGGACATATATTTCAACAAAGCTTATCAGCACTGGTGCCACAAAATGTAAAAACATGAAATTGTAAACTAAAACAAAAAGTGCAGAATAATGCAATAACAAAAATAAATACATTTAACTTCAAAAGAGGTAGTTGAATGACATCTAGTCTTTTCTGAATGGCATGAAATGAATAGCAGCAGCTTAATGCAACATGAACATATATAAAATTTCACAATTCAAACATGTAAACCATGTTAGTTTTGCTGGCCGGAAGTGACATTAAATGCAACAATATATAAAACGATTTAATATATATTAAGAACATCACTTGACTACCTGCCTCTGATCGTACCTGTGTTCTATGGAGGTAGATTTGTTTCTTAATTATTCAGTCAAAAAAAAGATTGCTTCAATCAAAAAATATATTTTCAATAAAAACAAATGTCACTTCAATCAAAAAAAATGATTTCAATCAAAGAAAAAAAGTGTTTGAATGCAAAAAATTATTTGAGATTCAAAAAAATGCATTTGAACATTGTTTTTATTTCAGGTAGAAGTGAAGTTTTTTTGTTTGAAGCAACTTTTTTGATTGAAGTAGTGTTTTTTTTTGTGTTTGGGCCACATTATGGGTAGGATATTTGTGTCTTTATCATTTAATCAAAAAAGAAGTTGCTTCAAAAAGAAAAAATATTTTCAATAAAAAAAACTTTTTCAATCAAAGAAAAAAAGTGTTTGAATGCAAAAAAAATATTTGCAACCAAAAAAATTGCATTTGAACACTTTATTGGGATCGAAAATATTTTTTTTAATTTGAAGTGATTTTTTTTTTGATTGAAGTGAAAAAAGTTTTGAAGCCTTTTTTTTTTTTTTTGATTGAATCATTTTGACACAAACATCCCGCAGTGGGCAGGTGCTTCCCCATTGGTCAGACCAGAGAGTCAGACTCAGACTGGGTCAATTCTTACCCAATGAGGAGGTAGAGGAGGACTACGGCCGAGGTGAAGAGTCCCCGGCTGCCTGAGTTCCTGCAGAGCAGCAGAACCAGGTAGCAGAGCAAACAGAGCAGCAGCATCCAGAGCAGCGACGTCTGGAAGAACAGGAAGAGGCCCAGCGTCCCGGCCCCCGCTGACGCTGCGTGCTTCACCCACGCCGGGATTCCTGAACGATAGACACGCAGAGGTCACATGAGAACCCACCAGAACCACACCTGACCCTGAACCTGACCCTGAACTCGGGTCAATGGCTTCACATGTTTTCTGTCATGTAATTCACTCTGAGGCCATTAGAAACATCAGGTTGGATCATTCAGGGGTGAAAGGGAGGTCCTCAGCTCCTCCTCAGCTTCTCCTCACTAAAAGGTGATCCTCACCTGTCCTGTTTAATCAAACTCTGGTTCCTGTTCTCCCAAAGTCCAGTTCATCTGGGAGGTGTGAACAATTAAACTCTGTTCACCTAAAAACGTAGGTGTCCGGATACTAGTGCTAATAGCTAATACAGGACCTTGCCTGGTCTGAGCTGGTCTGGTCTGAGTCTCCAGGTCCCTCCATCACCTGCACCCTGACCATCTGGTTCCTGTCAGTCCTGCTGCAGGTGGTTCCTCAGATCTGGACCAAACACTCACCGAGTCTGAAGACGCCTCTGAGGACGATGCAGAGCAGCAGCAGCCTCCACACCTGCAGGAGGCTCTGCTCCACCGTCACCAGGACGCAGCTCTCCGCCAGCTCCCTCCACACCTGCAGCCGGCTGGACAAGTCCATCAACCTTCACAATAAGAGAACAGGACATCAACCGGCTGGACACGTCCATCAACCTTCACAATAGAAGCACAGGACATCAGCCGACTGGACACGTCCATCCTGAGGCTTTCAGAATAAGAGAGACCTTCAGAATAAAAGCACAGGACAGAGACCTTCAAAACAAGAGCACCAGACATCAACCTTCTGGACATGTCCATCCCAGACCGGGTACTGGATCAGAACCCTGCACCTCAGCGCCCCCTAGTGGGCTTAGTTCTGATCATATGAAGCTAGAACAGTCTCATAATTCGCAAATGCACACACCGTTTCACAAATGCACAGGACAAGTTTCACAAATGCACAGAACAATTCACACGTGCGTAGGACAAGATATACAAATGTATTTTTGATGCACACACAAATATAACCTGATTTACAAACGTTTTTTTGTCTGTGAGCTGCGCTGGATTTGTGTGTGACTTTTGAGACTCCCCTGACGTGACTCGATCCACAAATGTTTTTTTTTTAACACAGAAGGATCTGCAACCAATCAGATGTCTTCCTTTGTTTCAGCCAATCATAAGAGCGCACCCCACGTGGGGGACGCAGAGCAGTGGATAAAACATGACTTACTCTAAACCAATCAGATTAAAGGGGCGGATACACCTGCTGTTTGAACTGCGTTAGCGCCGTTCGCTTAGAAAAGTGATTAATATTTCGAGTTGGTGGAGTAAAGATAAATAAACAGCAACAGGAGATAAAAGATAAATAAACAGGATGGAGAGGAGATCACTGTTCTGCTTTTCTTGTGATCTCGGTAAAGAAAACAGCGCGATCGGAGATGGTTTGTCAGGCTGTTCAACCAGAGCCGTCGGGAGACTGGAGAATTACCCGATGCAGCGTATTACACACATATTTGTGTGTGCATCAAAAATACTGTAATGTGTGACAGACAGGGAGGAGACGGCTCGTACTTTCTTGCCAGTTTATTCCCGAGCAGGAAAACAAACAACCAGGTTCTCTGACAATCCCAACGGCAGACTAACACTCTAACGTCTAACGTCTCCGGTAGAACTTAAAAACAACCCCTTAACAAGAACAACAGGAGAAGGAAACCCCGGAGTTCTAAACCTCCCGGTGACAGGCAGAGAGGGTCGCTACACTACCCCCCCCTTACAAAAGTCCTCGCCCACGAGGGACCAATGAGCCAAAACGAAATAGGCAACTCGGCACACAGTAAAACAACATTCTTTTTTTTTTTTTTTTTTTTTTTTTTTTTTAAGAACAGGGTGGACGCATTCCCTTCCACTGAGACTGGGGCGCATTATTGCCCGCTTCTGGAACAAATGGTCTCACTACAACCCAGTACCCCCATAAAAATGAACAAACAAAGTCAAACAAAGTCTCTGAAGCGGCTTGGCGGCCTCCTCTGCCTTTGCGGACGCACCGCCTGGGCGTTTGACAACCCGGGGAACGGGACCGAGGATGCAGCCTCAAATGGGGGAGACGGGGAGGGAGGGGCAGGTGAATCAGTCACTGATGGGCAGCGGACACCCGGTGAATCTGGGTTCCCGGGAGGGGGGTCTGGAAGAATGGGGTGGAGTGCTGTGGACACTGACTCAGGAGCCCACCGTGCTCCCGCTGAGGAACTCTCCCCGGAGTGAGACTGAAGTGAAGCGTCCCCTCTGTACGGGGCCAGTCTGTCTCGGTGGAGCGCCACCTTCCTCCGGGTGTGTGGCAGCTGCACGCGGTACACCACTTCTCCCAGCCTTTCCAGTATTCTGCCAGGGCCCACCCACTGGCTGTCTAGCTTAGGGCAACGGCCCTTTTTCCTCTGAGGGAGGTAGACCCACACCAGCTCCTCGGCCCGAAAATGCCTCCCGTGTGCCCTCACATCGTAATTACGTTTTTGACGCACCCCTGCTCTCAGCTGTTGCTCCCTGGCAAACCTGTGAGCAGACTCGAGCCGGTCCTGCAGCCTGCTAGCATACTCGGGGCCTGGTGGCCAGTTTGGGGAATCTGGTGGCCGACCAAAGGCCAGCTCTGCAGGGGTGCGGAGCTCTCTCCCCAGCATGAGGAGGGTGGGGGTGCAGGATGTGGTCTCCTGCACCGCAGAGCGACACGACATGAGCACCAGGGGGAGGTGGAGGTCCCAGTCACGCTGGTGCTGAGAGGTGAGAATGGCCAGCTGCTGACCCAAGGTGCGGTGGAACCTTTCCACCAAGCCGTCGCTCTGCGGCCGCAAAGGTGTGGTGCGCGTTTTGCGTATGCCCAGACGTTCACACATGGCTGCAAACACCCGGGACTCGAAATTTCTCCCTTGATCACTGTGCAGGGCTTCCGGCACTCCAAATCTGCTGAACATGCCCTCCACCAGGGCGTCTGCAACAGTCTCTGCTTCCTGATCTGGGATTGCGTACGCCTCGGGCCATCGGGTGAAATAGTCTATGGCGGAGAGGACGTAACGGTTACCCCGGTCTGAGCGAGGTAACGGGCCCATTATATCTACTGCCACTCTTTCCATGGGAGCCCCCACAGGGAACTGCTGGAGGGGAGCATGGGAACGGTCAGGAGGACCCTTACGCGCAGTACATGCGTCGCAGCGGCGACAAAAGTCCTGTACATCCCTCCTGCACTGCCCCCAGTAGAAGCCCTGTCGCAGGCGTCGGAGTGTCTTAGTGACCCCGAAATGCCCCGACCCGGCGGCTCCATGCATGGCCTTGAGCACCGCCTCCTTCAGGCCCCTAGGGACCACCACCTGCCACCTCTCCTCTCCGGTGGCTGGCTCCTTCCACGCACGTTGCAGGACCCCCTGACAAAGCCGCAGAGACTCAAACTTGGACCACAGCCCCTTGGTGTGTGTGGAGAGAGCGGACACCTCTTCCCATGGCGGCCGCCGCTGAGCTTCTACCCACTGCCGGACTGGCCGTAGGTCTGCATCCTGCTCTTGATGCTGCCCCCAATCTGCTGAGTCAACTGTCTGTAACTCCCGACAGATGAACACTTCTGAGCGTCGCCCCTCAGCACAACTCTCCTCCTCCCGTAACTCTCTCTCACGGTCTTCTCTCCGTGCACAGTAGCGGCACCGTTCAGCTGCGCATGGGCGCCGGGAGAGAGCGTCGGCATTGGTGTGATGAGTCCCTGGCCTGTGCTCCACTTTAAAGTGGAAAGCCTGCAGTTCCTCTAGCCACCTGGCTACCTGCCCCTCAGGTTCTTTAAATGTCATGAGCCACTGCAGGGCTGAGTGGTCAGTTCTCACAGTGAAAAGAGGGCCACACAGATAGTACTTGAAATGTCTGATTGACAACACCACTGCCAAGAGCTCCCGGCGGGTGACGCAGTAGCGCCGTTCTGCCTTGCTGAACGCCCGGCTGAAGTACGCCACTACTCTCTCCCCTTCGGGACCCACCTGAGACAGTACACCCCCCACCCCCACACCGCTAGCGTCTGTGTCAAGGGTGAAAGGCAAGGTGGGGTCCGCTGGGGCGAGCACTGGGGCCTGGCTCAGGGCTCGTTGAAGGCCGGTGAAGGCCTCCTGACACTGCTTTGTCCACACATATTCCCTGTCCTTCTGAAGCAGCTGAAACAGGGGGGCAGCGATGCAGGAGAAACCCCTCACAAACCTCCGGTAGTAGGAGGCCAGCCCCAGGAAGCTCTTAAGCTGCTTCTGGTTGGTGGGGGCTGGCCAGCCTGTGACTGCCTGCACCTTCTCCTCCAAAGTGCTGATGCCCTCCCCCCCCACTTGGTGTCCCAAAAAGGTTACCTCTCTCCGCATAAAGTGGCACTTGTCGGGGTGAAGCTTCAGGCCCCCGGCTCGGATCCGTTCCAGTACCAGCTGCAGGGCTGACAGGGCGGCCTCGAAGGAGTTGCCATGCGCCAGTATGTCATCCAGGTAAACCAGGCACTGTTGACGGGGGACCCCAGCCAGCACCTTGTCCATCAGCCTCGCGAAAGTGGCAGGGGCGTTGCAAAGTCCGAAACTGAGGACCTTAAACTGCCACAGCCCCCGACCTGTGCAGAAGGCTGTCTTTGGTCGGGCTTCGGGAGCTAGTGGGACCTGGTAGTAGCCACTGCGGAGGTCAAGGGAGGAGAACCAGGAGGACCCTGAGACCAGGTCTAGCGACTCATCTATGCGAGGTAGGGGGTATGAATCTTTTGTGGTTACTCCATTCACCGGCCTGTAGTCTGGGCAGAGCCGCCAGCCGCCCATCTTCTTAGGAACCATGACGACGGCTGCTGCCCAGGGACTGTCAGATGGCTCAATGATACCGGCCTGCAGCAGGTTCTGCACAGCTTCATCACAAGCCTGTTGTCTAGCCAGGGGGAGGCGGCGTGGTCGACACTTAATAGGACGATGGTCCCCAGTATCAATAACGTGTTGCATGAGCTGAGTCCACCCAACCTCCTCCTCGCTCCATGCAAAACTGTCCTGGAATTCCAGCAACAGCTGCCACAGCTGCTCCTGCTGCAGGGGGTTGAGGCCACCACTGTTCTTACTCCACACCTCTCTTACTGCAGGCAGCGCCCCCTGCTTCCATGACGGGGGCCCCAGAGGTGGAGCTAGGGACGAGTGGCGTATTTGACTGGCCGGATCGGCTGTGGAATCACTCCCAATAGTACTAGTGGGGAGGGGGGAAGAGGAGGAGAGGCAACTCCCTCCCCTCTCCACTGCAACATCGGCTGGCATGAAAAGCCTGACTAGAGGACTAGAGGTGGGGTCATAGGGAGTCAAAGTGATAGCTGGCCCCCCTCGGAAGCGTATGATGCTCCTCCCCAGGTCCAGGTGACAGTGCATGGCCTTCAGGAAGTCCAAACCTAGGATGCACTGGTCCTGTACTGCAGCTATCCACACTGGATGACGCACTGCTCTTTTACCAACTTCCACAGTCAGTTGGCATGTGCCTAGCAGCTGGGCCATCTCACCCGTGACCGTGCGCAGCCGTACTGTGGTGGAGTCCAACTGAGTCCCCGCTGGTAGGAAGTCAGGCCTCACCAGGGTTACTGTTGATCCCGTGTCAACTAGGGCCAAGCAGGGCACCCCCTCCACTGAGGCCGGGACATAGCATGAGTCCCCCACACCGGTGTGACCCACTGCTACGACAGGCTCCCAGGCTGCGATGTCCTCTGTTTCCATGGGGGGTGGAGCCCGGCTCTGGCTGCTGTCAGATGGGGCTCCTCCCCCCGCCGAGGGAGAGGTAGGAACCGCTGAGGGTGGGGTGGGGCCCGGGGTCCGCATATCCCTCTCTACGCGTGCCCCGAGCCGTTTCCCTGCCTTGTGTGTGACTGGGGACACTCCCTCACTAAGTGCCCAGGCTGGCCACAGCCCCAGCAGACCATAGGGCCCGGGCGCGGTCTGCGTGGCGCCTGCAGCGAGACTGCACGTATCAGTTCGGTTATTTCAGCCACCCAAGCCGGTCTGTCCTCTGTTGGGGAGCTCCCTACTGCAGCCCGGGCCGCAGGTGAAGTCACCCTCTGCTCGCTCCCAGCGGCTCCGCCCCACACCTGCTCTCTCTCTACGGCCAGCTCCAAGGCCGACTGCAAGGTCTGAGGATGCTGCAGCTGAACCTGAACACGCAAGTCAGTGGGGGACAGAGCTCTGATGAACTGGTCTCGGGCTAACTCGCTCTGCACTCCCGGGGGCATGTGTGAATAAGCCCGACGTGTCAGGCTCTCTATGTCGTTGGCTAAGACCCTCAGCGGCTCCCCGTATCTTCTGCAACGGTTGCTCAGCTCCGTCCGCAGGAGCTCCGGCTGAGAACACTGTCCAAAACGCCTCTGCAGAGCTCCCACCAAAGCTTCATAACTACGACGTTCCTCAGGGCTGAGCATCAGCAGGCATGAGAGGGCATCCTCTGTGAGGCACAAAGCCAGCTGGAGGGCTTTAGTCTCTATTGTCCATCCCTCTGCCTCCGCTAGTAGGTCAAATTGGGCATGGAAGGCTTCCCACTCTGACCTACCGGAGTATTTGGGTGTTTTGACAGCTGAGCATGACGTAGGGCGAGGGGCGGGGTTTACCTCCCGAGCCTCATTTAAGCGGGTTGGGGGACCGGCTCGAACTGACGGGGAAGGCGTCATGCCCGCCTCACTAGCCATCCTAACAGCTGATTCTCTCAGGCGGTCCTTTGCCTCCCGTGAAAGTCTCTCCATCTCTTTGGCAAAGTCTACTGACCACCCGCCTGCAGCTTCCTCCTCTCCGCCCCTCCTCTCTCCCGTCTTTGGTCTCGCACCGTAATTCATGCTCCAACTGCCGCCAGCCAGCCCGTTAACTAGAGCCGCCGTCACTGAAGATTTTTTTTTTTAATCTTCCTTTCCTCCTTTCTTTCTTTCTTTCTTTTTCTTCTCTGGCTTGTCCGATGTCCGAATTTTCACTTCTGACACCAGTGTAATGTGTGACAGACAGGGAGGAGACGGCTCGTACTTTCTTGCCAGTTTATTCCCGAGCAGGAAAACAAACAACCAGGTTCTCTGACAATCCCAACGGCAGACTAACACTCTAACGTCTCCGGTAGAACTTAAAAACAACCCCTTAACAAGAACAACAGGAGAAGGAAACCCCGGAGTTCTAAACCTCCCGGTGACAGGCAGAGAGGGTCGCTACAATACATTTGTATATCTTGTCCTACGCACGTGTGAATTGTTCTGTGCATTTGCAAATCGGTGTGTGCATTTGTGAAACGGTGTGTGCATTTGCGAATTATGAGACTGTTCTAGCTCAATATGATCCAGCTGTGGTTCAGAGTCACTGGATCATTGCAGTTGAGCTTTTACTACTAGTCACCCAGAGTGTCGGGAGAATTAATGCTTCTTTCGGATTAGAAATGAAGCCAAACTTAGCAAATTTATTTTTAAATCAGGGTTGGAGGTGATTGTTCGTGCTTTTATTTCATCTTGTTCAGACTACAGTAACAGCCTTTTTACATGTTACGGTAACATGTAAAAAGGCTGTTTAACAGCCTTTTTGTGAATACATGCATGAGGTAACAGTTACCTCATGCATATATTCACATTTATTTACTTATTTTATCGTGTTTTTACTGTTTTAGTATGTAAAGGCCATTTCAACTAATTTTAATCGACTTCGTCGTCCTGACAATAAAGTATTGAGTCTTTATAACAGGGTGCGTACTCCTTTGAAAAAACATCGATTTATACACGGATGCTTTTGTGTAAAATGAAATAAACTTCAAATATATTCAAAAAGACACGTTTCCCGTGTGTCTCTTGCAGCACTTTAATTCGGCTTGGATTTTGAGTCCGTGGCTGAAATGGTTTGGAGGTTATTTAAATAAAACATCTGGGAGTAACAGGAGTGGAGATGTGACTGCGGTGGTGGTGAGGCATGTAAAACACACACATGTCCGCAAATCTGCTGTAAAACACATGTTCCCTCAGCAGAACCTACACAGTTACTGTCTCACACCTAAACTAGGATTAACTGACTGACTTTTCCAGCGTTTCTGACTATTAAAGTCTGGTTTTGTCGCTAAACTTGGAAAACAATCAGCTGTGCAGGTAAATTTAAACCGTAGAAGAAGATAGTTGCAGGTTTACGAGATTTAACAGCGTCTGTTCCTGAAGATATTGGGGGTTTTAAGGCTGTTAAACCCGTTTAAACCCGTTCAAACACCTACCTCCTGGAAGAAAAGATAAACAAATAGAAAACTAAAATCTTTGTTGTGGAAAAGTCCTCCTTCTTCTTCTCTGGTGGCTTTCACCGGCAGCGAAACAGCGGAAATGACGCTTCGCCGCCGCCTGCTGGTCAGGGGGGGGTAAATAGCACCACATCTTCATTGACATGGTGCTCTCTGAATACTATATGGAGGATTTTTAGTGCCAAAATTAAATAAATAAATACATCATTAATTAATTAAAATGAGAATTAAATATATAATTAATTAATTAAATGTGTCATTCATTCATTAGAATAGGAATCATTCATTGATTAAATGTTATTGTTAATTAATTAAAATTACAATTCAATATGTCATTAATTCATTAAAATACAATTCATTTTAAGTAAAAAAATATATTTATTATTTCAGCATTTAATTCATTAATGACACATTTAATTAATTAATGTCATATTCCATTCCCATTTTAATTAATTAATGACACATTTAATTAATTAATTAATTAATTAATTAATTAATCAATGATGTATTTATTTATTTAATTTTGGCACAAAAAATCCTGCATACTTTTATATGGTAAAATTGAACATTTTATCGTTATTCTAAAACCGCTCCCAAATAAATCCACTTTTCAAAAAGTGCCATTAGTCAAAAGTAAAATCCTCCCCTTCAAAGTGAAATCTGATCACCTGATTATAACAAACTGTAAAGATTACAACACAAACACAGACGTGACTTCATCCTGAACATCTGCCATTAATGTCTGCAGGTTAAGTTTGTGAAGTTTAAATTCAGAGATAGACATATCAACTTATCTAGATAACATGAATTTAACTGAGCCAACAAAACAGTGGATTAGTAGAGGAGCTGAAACCTGGGGCCTGTACTACGAAGCAGGATTTGGGGTTAGCGAGGTAACTTCAGGTTTAACCCTGGGTTTTCAGGACTACGACGGTGGTTCACTTCTTACCGGGGTACATCGCCATGGTAACTTATGCTGAACCGCTAACCTGCTCCGGAGCAGGTTATGTTCGAGATACAGATCGCCGGGTATAAAAGCACCGCCCACTGACCAATCAGCTCTCTTGGAAAATGGCATGTCCTTTCGAAGAGAATCCAGTGGAGCTTGGTGCGCGGATCGTGAGAGGATCCAGTGGAGCTCGGTGCGCGGATCGTGAGAGGATCCCTCCGATCTTCTTCTTGTCAATTTTTTTTCTGTTTGCTGCAAGTAATGTCAATGCTATTTCATTGTGCTTTTGTATACTGATATCATCCTAAAACAGAGAGTGATAGAAACACTAAAGCCTTGTACTTGTTGTACTTCTAAGATATGAAAGTGAGCCTACTTACCGCTTTGAATTATGTTTTTATATTTATTTTTTATTTGCTCCCATGTGCGTTTCACTCTGCTGGGGTTGCAGCTGAAGGAATGAGGCTACAATTGTCATACACGCCATACGAATACATCTAAGCAACACATGCATTTAACAGAATAGACAACTGTAATTATAGTCAGATCTACTTTTGCCCTAATGATGGGGCAGTGATGTTTATATCCCTATGAACTTACGCATTTATACAGTCAGCGATCTTTTGCCAGCTGTCTTTCCTGCATTTTGCAGCTGCAACTGTGTTGCTTTTTGCCTGTATTATATGCCTATACTCAACATATTTCCGTAAAATTATTGTTTGCTCTTCGCTACTGAAATAAGCGGCTCTGACAGCGGACTTCTCCATGCTTGCGATTGGTCATGCGCTGAAAACCCCGCCCCTTTTATGTGCACGCGCTCATATCCAGATTGGAGAAACCTGGGTTGATATACCGAGTTGATAACCACCGTCGTGTGACCGCTTAGCGTGATTGCAATTGTCCGGGTTAGTGAATCTGGATAAGGAAAAGATATCCTGGGTATGTTGAACTTGCTTCGTAGTACAGGCCCCAGGAGTAGAGGAGCTGAAACCAGGACTAGTAGACCTGAAACCAGGACGTAACTGACGTTTGCAGCAACGTAACTGACGTGGCTCCCCTTAGCACCCGAGCTGTGGAAAACAAACCTGTTCTCAGCTGGTTCCCAAGTTGAACGAGTTGTGAACCTGTTGATGGAACAGGGGTATGAGTGCAGTCAGGTTCTCCAGCCAGCAGGTGTGGATCGGGTCTGGTTCTGCCCAACTCCTCACTCCTGAGACTCTTTCCAGGATCTCTGCCAGTGTGATGGTGACTGGGAGATTGCTGTTGTCAGCTCTTAGATGCACTACCCATGGAGCATTGGTGTTCTCTGGTTTCATGTGTTTTGAGCGATCAGTTCAATCTAGAGCGGTTCAGAGCTAAATTTGTGTTTAATGAAGTTACTGCACGCATATTACTGTGTAACGCCGGCAACTACCGGCATTATTGCTGTTTGTTTATTTTGTGGCGCCTTTTTTAGCCAGTTATTCACAGTTTAAATGCTGTGTTTTGCCATCCCGTCTGATTGCACGTGGTGACAAGGGCGCAGCCATCTTTAAATGCGTTGCTGCCCACGTGCAGTGCAGTGCTGTGTCTGGAGACACAGATGGTCAGAAGTTTTGTATCACGTGTTTACTGTTTTGATTTATTTTCCTTATGCAGTTAAGTTTTATTCTTGTTTTTCATTACGGTTAGTGTTTTGTGTTTTTACTGTAGTTTGCCGTCAGGGTATATTTGGGGTGTCGCTTTTACCATCTGCTTGACACCTGTATGTAAATAAATCCTGATTGATTTTAATGAGAGAAGTTGTTTTGTGTTGTTGTTTTTAGACAGAGCTGGTGCCAAACTGGTAATTGCCTTCAACGGTTATTCTGTAGTGATAATAGTAAAATGTACTACTGTGCAGAATAATATCTATTTTTGAGACTGATTTGCTGCTACAGTTATAATTTTCCTGGTTAAGGCTCAGGTGGTGCCCCTGCAAGAATTAAGTCATTTTGATAATTCAATTTGATAAGTAATCTACCTTATTAATTATTAATAATTGTTGAATACAATTATTAATAAATCTTGATAACTGAACAGCGCAACCGCTGTGGTACAACAGTAGGTAGTAGGTATGGTACATATACGTATATGTACGTATGTATGTATGTATATATATATATATATATATATTTACTTCACCAACAGTAGCAGCCCCTGAGATTGTTTTCAGGATACACCATTTAACACCATTTAGCTCTAATTCATGATGAGCCTGATTATAAGACACCCCCCTCTTTTCAAGACTTAGGTTTGAAAAAAGACTTCAATTAAATTTTTATACAGAAAATAATTACAGTACATCTGAAACAAATGATTATAACTATATATTGGAGAGAAAAGGCCAGTTATTTTGCCTCATTCAAATCTGGAAGCTTGCATCATAACTTCTCCTCAGCTGCCGGTTAACCTGCCTTCAACCCACTTTTCTCCAGATTTCCGCTACGTTTCTCTATTTTCTTTTATCTCTTCTCTTATTTTCTTCTCTTTTCTTTCTTGCCGCTATTTCTATTTTTCTTCTTGGTGACGGGTTGGCTTTGGCCTGGGGAGTTAAGTTCAGCATTTAAAGATATCTGGCACCATCTAGCGTTGTGAAGGGGTATAATGTCTAGACCCCGAATGGAAGACGACCCCCACTTTTTCAATCTTATTTCAATGCAAAAAACACCGTCTTATATTCGGGCCAAAACGGTAAGTGACTTTAGAAATGAAGACAGAATGAGAGGCTTCTTCTATAAGCTTGGTCACTTTAACATGAAAAAACATCAACATTTCAGTTTCATTTTCAATTTTGCAAACATAAATGAACAAAAGAAAAACACAAAAACATGAGATATGGAACATCAGGAGCTCCGGGATGTGCTGGTTCTCTCGGTGCTGCCCCCTGCTGGTTCTCTCAGTGCTGCCCCCTGCTGGTTCTCTCAGTGCTGCCCCCTGCTGGTTCTCTCAGTGCTGCCCCCTGCTGGTTCTCTCAGTGCTGCCCCCTGCTGGTTCTCTCAGTGCTGCCCCCTGCTGGTTCTCTCCAGATCCTCAGGGCCGTACTGGGAGAAGGATGTGACCCACTTGACCGGACAGTCCCTGAAAGCACCAAAGAGGTCAGCGTCTGGCGGGCGCCACGGCGACGGGAGGTGTGGTGAGGTGTGGTACCTGTGGTACTTCTGGCCCCGCCTCCTCTGGTACTCCCGTTCATCTACCGTCCAAACAGCCCCCTTCCCTCCTTCCACCCGGATGAAACACTTATGGAGGCTCAGGTTGTGACGCACTGCATTCTGGGAAAATGTTACAGGTTCAGGAAGGAATGTTCTACGGAGGGTGTTCATACAATAGCAACAGAAGTAAGTGAACCCATTAACGAAGAAGTTAGCGAAGCTCTGTTGACTCCTGGGAAAGTGTAACATCTTTTAGGAGTTTTAATTTGTATTAAATATAATTTTTTCATCCTATTGTATAGTTTGTTCTTTTATTATATAAAGGTGCTGTGTAGCTGGAACTGTAAATAGTTGAGTGTGTTTTGAGTATTTTTATTTTATTTTTAAAATATTTTGCATGCTGCACTTATTTACGAGACGTATATTTCTATCATATATTTCATACTTTGTACTGCTATTGTAAAAATCTGAATTTCCCCAATTTTGGGACGATAAGGAATATTTTACCTTGAAATCCAGTCAGATTTATGTAGCACATATTGGTTCTGGTTCTAGTTCTGGTTCTTGGCCAGGGCTGAATTTGGAACTGGGCTTTCTGTTTCCACTGACAAAGAACTGGCTCTGGTCCAGGAGAACCGGTTCCAAGGTAGCACCAGTTCTTTGCTGGGGCAGAAAAACCGGTTCCAGAGCAGATACCTAGTTGTTGCTGCAACTTTCACGCAAACGCAGCGACGTAACTGACGTTTGCAGAGACGTAACTGACGTTTGCAGAGACGTAACTGACGTTTGCAGAGACGACGTTTGCAGAGACGACGTTTGCAGAGACGTAACTGACGTTTGCAGGGATGTAACGGACGTGGCTCCCCTTAGCACCCGAGCTGTGGAAAAACAAACCGGTTCTCAGCTAGTTCCTAGTCGAACGAGTTGTGAACCAGAACCAGCCCTGGAACTGGTTTGGTGGAAAAGGGGTTTGGCTCCAGACCTTCAAACCAGCCCCCTGTTCACCCCTGTCTGGACTTTATTTAGGGCCTGAGCACTGACAGTGCGAAGGCCCTATTGTATCTGTAGGAATTTTTCTCGTTTTTTTTCCTTCTTCCAATGAAATGAGGGCCCTTTTGCCCCCCTAAACATGCCCCAAAAGTCACCAAATTTTGCATGCAAGCCAGGCCGGGCGAAAAATTTTATATTTAATGGTTTGCATTAATCGGCGTGGCTTATGGCTCAACAGTGCCCCCTAGAAAAAAGCACGCCCCCCCCCTCACCTGATTGGTCCATACAGATAAAACTTTGTGCCTCAAGCCCCACAATACGGTTTGACGTACATCCATTAATGCCGTTAATGCGCCCTGAACCATAACGTGCACCCAGGTGTGTTCATCTGATTGGTCAATATTTGATAGTCCCTATTTTCTGCTATAACTTTTAAATGGTTTGACATAGAGAGTCGTGGGTGGTGTCATCTGACTCGGTTTTGACTCCTTCACCTTAATTGGTGCAAATTAGCCCCGCCCCTTCTTCTGATTGTTCGATATGTGATAGTTCCGATTTTCTGCAATAACTTTTGAATGGTTTGACATAAAGACTTGTGGGTGGTGTCATTGGACTTGGTTTTGAGTCCTTGAACATAATTGCTGCAAATTAGCCCCGCCCCTTCATCTGATTCATCTGATTAAGAATCTACATGCAAGTCATACAAGTGCTTCCACTGCAGCACGCCTGAATGTGCACAAGGGTGCGAGGGCCCGTTCATCGCTTGGGGTCTACTCTGATCGTAACTTGGATGAAGATCAGATTGTACTTTCTGAAACATTAACGCAGAAACCAGCGAACTATCGGGGTTCACAAACTTCTGCTGCTCTAGAGTGAGAGTTGATGGTCCTGACCTTCCAGGTGGCCGTGTTGTGTCTGAAGTAGAAGAACATGGTGGTGAACCAGGTGTAGATCTCATTCAGGGTCCGTTGTTTATCTGGAGACTCCAGGATGGACTGAGAACAGGACAGAGGAACAAAGGAACGGAGGGACAGAGGAAAGGAGGAACGGAGGAACAGAAGAACAGAGGAACGGAGAAACAGGGGAACAGAGGAACAGAGGAACAGAGGAACAGAGAAACAGAGGAACAGAGGAACAGAAACAGAGGAACAGAGGAGAAGTTTTCACACTGCAGGATTCCAGATGCATGCTGGGATTTGTGACCTGGCAGCTGTCTCTCACCCATCTGATGAGGTAGGCGTAGGTGTACGGAGGCCGGATGTTGTTGTATTTGTAGCATTCGATACTGGGGACCAAATCTGGAAGACAACCACAGGTCAGTCACCTGACAGGAAGTCATGTGATGCTTTTACAACGTTGTTGTTTTGGTGCAAAAACAAAATACCATCTTCTGAAGGCAGAGGCTCAAATACAACCTCAGACTAGCATAAAACTTGTTCAGTCAGTTATTTCTACAAACTAAATCAGTCATTTGGACGATCACCATGGCAGCAGGACAACCCCTGATCATCACCGCTCCACCGCCGTGCTTTAGCGTTGGTGAGAGGATTTTGAAGAGGGGTGTTGGTACATTTAGTCAGACGAAGGTCACTGAGGGTTTTCAGGAGAAGAAAACTGCTTTTATGAGATCTAAATGTCGCCGTGGGCCCGTGGCAATGCGGTGTCGGCTGGACTGTTGCCTCAGAACGAGTTTCTATTGGACGGCCAGGTCAGGGGTGTCTGTGGGAGGGGCCATCTTTACATCGCTAGTCTGTGGAGGGGGGGGCTCTGACACGCCAGTGGTGCTAGCGTTAGCAGCGTTAGCAGCTGGTCACTGGAGCGTTGCTTCACGATGTGCTCGACCAGCTGGTGGGTTGGTATCTGCTGGTTCTTGGTGTGTTCAGGTCTCATCTCCAGCTATATCAGTCTAACCATTGTGATCCTTAGGGATGAGTCTCGGGACCACATATGCTTTTAAATATTAATGTGTTTTATTTAGGTATTCTAGAAATAAAGCAAGGTATCTTCCTGATTACTGAATGTGTAGCATTTGTACATCCTAATTAGGGCTGTCAGTTTAGTGCGTCAATTTGATTAATTAATTACACTGCTTATTAACGCGTTATGAAAATTAATGCAATTAATTACAAGTGGAGGGTCCAGCCCCCAAGGAGCTGGTTCCAGAGCCCAAGCTATGTGCGGAGGTGAGCCCGACTATCTCTAGCCGGTATCTCTCAACCTCACGCACAAGCTCCGGCTCCTTCCCCCCCAGCGAGGTGACATTCCATGTCCCCACTGTGAGGGTTTTAGTCCAGGGATTGGGTCGTCGAGGCACCCCGCCACGACTGCTACCCAGTCCACATGGCACCGGCTTGTCATGGACCTTCCTGCGGGTGGTGGGCCTACAGGAAGGCGGACCCACTTTCGGGCTGAGCCCAGCCGGGTCCCACGGGCAAAGACCCGGCCACCAGGCGCTCGCCAACGAGCCCCAACCCCAGGCCTGGCTCCAGGGCGGGGCCCCGGTGACGCCGATCCGGGCGACGTAACTGTCCTTGATGTTTTCTTCTTCATAGCAAGCTTGTGAAGCACCAGCACCTCCAAGACCGAGGCCATGGTTCTCCACCGGGAAAGGGTGGGGTGCCTTCTCCGGGTGGGTGGAGAAGTCCTGCCTCAGGTGGAGGAGTTAAAGTATCTCGGGGTCTTGTTCACGAGTGAGGGAACGATGGAGCGGGAGATTGACAGACGGATCGGTGCAGCGTCCGCAGTTATGCGGTTGATGTACCGGGCCGTCGTGGTGAAGAAGGAGCTGAGTCGAAAGGCGAAGCTCTCGATTTACCGGTCAATCTACGCACCTACCCTCACCTATGGTCATGAACTTTGGGTAGTGACCGAAAGGACAAGATCGCGGATACAAGCGGCCGAGATGAGTTTGCTCCGCAGGGTGGCTGGACGCTCCCTTAGAGATAGGGTGAGGAGTTCGGTCACCCGGGAGGAGCTCGGAGTCGAGCCGCTACTCCTTCACATTGAGAGGAGTCAGCTGAGGTGGCTTGGGCATCTGTACCGGATCCTCCTGGACGCCTCCCTAGGGAGGTGTTCCAGGCATGTCCCACCGGGAGGAGACCCCGGGGAAGACCCAGGACACGCTGGAGAGACTATGTCTCTCGGCTGGCCTGGGAACGCCTCGGACTCCCCTCGGAGGAGCTGGAGGAAGTGTCTGGGGTGAAGGAAGTCTGGGCATCTCTGCTGAGGCTGCTGTCCCTGCGACACGGGAACGGATAAGTGGCGGACGATGGATGGATGGATGGATGGATAATTACAAGTGGCAAAATGCGCGAGCATTTGAAATTTGGCCCATTGAGGGACCCGTAGGCCACTACTTCCCACCTGCTGCTAGTCAAACTAACAAAGCAGGGTGACAAACCTGGACGAGATTCAGGGGAGCGAGGCCATCTAATCTTTGCTGGGGCCTTTGAACGGAAAGTTTATGTACAAAAAGAAAGAAGACGGGACTATCAACAAGATATTTGATTTGCGGAGAATTTTCCTATCAGCGGAGCTGCTCCAGCCTGAATTATCATTTAAACGCTAAACATGTCCGGACAAGTTCCACTGTAAACATTACAGGTACTAGCGCAAGCGGGAGCTCACTTCACCAACCCACGCTTGCCGTTGATCTGGGAAACGAAGGAGCAAAGCCACGACAGGAAAACTGACAAACTCAATCGCAAAGTGGGTTGCTGCTGATTGTGACTAAGTCGTATAATTTTGAATTGAGAGTCTGCTTAAGTGCCTATTTGAGACTCAGCCTTATTTTATTTCTGAATTTTATTTATTTAACTGTATTTGCGCATTTTTGAATAATGCACCTGGCCTGATGTGCTTGAGCTTTTTCTTTTGAATTTAATTTATGAAACACACTTCACCAATAAAAATGTGGATTTCAAATCTTATCTTCTTAGGGCCCGATTTACTAAAGGTTTGCGTGTGTTAAAACCTGTGCAAACTTGACAGCACCCGCAAACCAAAGTGCCAGCTGATCTACTAACAGCGTGCAAAGAGGATTGCGTCTCTGAAATGCGCTAAATTGCACACGCAATTCATTTAGTACTTTTGCCCTGATGAATATTCAATATGGGGCGTAACCGCCAGAGAGCGCTAAATACTGGGAGGGGAAGATGCAAATTGCTCCATTTACCACCCGCAATGAGATTTACCAAGCCTGAAAGTAATTGCGCGTATTGTGATTGCGTCTGTATTTAATACGTTCGAAAGGAAGGTGCTAATCTGCTGCTGCTGTTATTGTGGCAAGGAGGCGACATCCAAAATCAAAGAATACGCAGAGAGAGAGTCTTTATTCTGCTGCATGCTATTTTAAAAATGGTTGCACAAGTTTTATTAAAGGCCACTTTTTCTTTAGTTCTCCGCCTTATACTATCTTCGTTTAATGTGCCCCCCTCCACTCGCCCACAAGCAGGCCAAGCCTTTGTACCAAAACTTTGTATTTTATTGATTACTTATCTTATTAAACGTGAAATCATCCTTCGTAAATTACATTTAATTAAAAACCGTGCTTATTAATCACAAAACACAGGTTAAACATCATGACCAAATCCGCTCCGACCCGCTGTGTCAGGATCAGCGCAGAGACTGCAGCTTCGCCTGAATTATGGTTCTGCGTTAAATCGACGGCCATATGGTCCCGTCTGTCACACATTTACTGTCAGTGTTTGCTATATAATATATAATATTTGCAATATACTGTGGACATCTGAATAAAAACTTAACTCATAAATAGATTGAATCAAAGCGCTCTCCAGCTCTGTGTCTGATTTGTCTTTTTCTCCTCAGATCATGCCGAGCACCGCCGGGTTACGTAAACCCGACCAATTAAATATTAAAATCAAATTCAATCCTGTGGCCCGTTTTTCTATTTCGTATTTTTGATCTGTGCCTAAAATTGAAATATGAAAAACCAGACGTTTTTCCGTTTTTTGTGTTACCAACTGCATTTATTCTATCGCAGGTTTTCTCCGATATTGCGTTTCTTTTGGTAATGTTTAAATGTATTTGCTGTAGTTCATTAATGTGTTTATTTGCCTCTTCCACTAATATCTCTAACTCCAACTCGTCAAATTTCATTTTGCGCTTGTGACTTGTGACTGTGCATTCCATCCACTCTCCATGGCGCAGATCTACGCTCGCAAACCGTAAGACACGCAACAGCTCATTTAAATACTGCTGTTTGCACCTGTTATCAATTGCGCACGCAATCTTAGTTGATCACCCGCAAACCACACGCAAACCACACGCAAACCACACGCGCAAACTTTTTCAGTGCACACGCAATTTAGTACTCTTTATTTAGGATCTTAGTAAATCGGGCCCTTAGTGTATTCAATTGATTAGTCATGCACTGCAATTTTGTGTCCTAGAATTCAAATTCTTTATTTGGGGACCTTTTGCAGATATGAGATTAAAATGTGATTAATTAGATTAATTAATTATAAATCCTGTAATTAATTAGATACATTTTTTTTAATCGCCTGAACGCCTTTAATCGCACTAATTATAGTGCGCACTAATCATAATATAATTGAAATGATGGTGCACAGGGGGTCCCCCTGTGTCCCCCTGTGACCATCACTGAGGATGATTCTAGATATGTAGCTGGTTATCTTATAATCGTCTGTTGGTTCCTGGTTCCTGTTTACCTGGCAGCAGGTGGGCGGAGCCAGCGGCTGCATAGTGGTGCTGGGAGAGCTGCTCCAGGTGCTTCAGGCTCCACGGTTCGACCCGGTCGTCCTCCAGGAGCTCAGCCGGTGGCAGCAGCAGAGGAAGGGGGTACGGCCAATCAGAAGCCGTCTTCTGCAGAAACAAGAGGGAAAGATATCAGCAGTGGAGTTAGAGAAGCAACAGTTTCTGCACACATCAGTGTGGAAAAGGGACCAGGTTCTCTGGAACCAGGACCTCTGGAACCAGGTCCTCTGGAACCAGGTCCTCTGGAACCAGGTCCTCTGGAACCAGGTCCTCTGGAACCAGGTCCTCTAGAACCAGGACCTCTGGAACCAGGTCCTCTGGAACCAGGTCCTCCAACGTGGACATGTCTGGTCTCCAAGTCCAGAACCAGGTCTGGAGGAAACCAGCAGAACCACCTCAGACCCACTGAGGAGCACGGCGGTGGAGGGATGCTGGTCTGGGGTTGTTCAGATTAAGTTAACTAATGCAACCAATTAATTTTGTTAACGAATGAATTGAATTGAAAAAGTCAGAAGAAGAAACCAACCAACGTACCAGTTCCGGGTATTTGTGTTCGGAGAGGTGAAGCTGCATTACGATGAGTTTCTGCTTTTCCAGAGCGAGCTGAAAGAAAAAGAACAGGACTAAATTCAGACCAAACCGGGCTTCAGTAGGGGCGCCCAGCAGGACGGCGACATGAGTGTTTTTGTCATTTCTTTTAATTTATTTGGTGAATTTAACAATTTTGATGACTGGGATGCAGAAGAGGAGAGAAAAGAAAATAGCCGAGCGGAGCTGAGCAGACTAGAATATCTCCCGTTACCAAGTAAACTGAGTTATGGCTTGTTAAAAAATATCTGATAATGTACACCTTGAAGGGCATTATCCCTTACTTAACGTATCTGATACACCTGTAGAGATTCCTTTAGTTCCCACCTGACGCTCCATGTACTGAACGATGTCCTGCTGGACCCTCCACTGGGTGAGACTCCTGTCCTCAGGTCTGGGCTCCGGCTGGAGATGCCTGCAAGACAAACCATCAGTTCATCAGGACCAAGGTGACCAGGTGACCAGGTGGCCAGGTGACCAGGTGACCAGGTGACCAGGAGACCAGGTGACCAGACCAGGGGACCAGGTGACCAGACCAGGGGACCAGGTGGCCAGGTGACCAGGAGACCAGGAGACCAGGGGACCAGGAGACCAGGTGACCAGGTGGCCAGGGGACCAGGTGGCCAGGTGACCACTTTTTTCCTCTGTGTAATGTTCCTTTTTATGAGTGCAAACAATAAAACAAAAACAAACCAGGTGGACAGGTGGACAGGTGGGACCTTGATGGTGGGAAAAACATGTTGCTGGCGTTAAAACGTCTCGACTGTGGAACCCTAAACTCCAGATGTTTTTTATTCTCTAAGACCGAGGCTAATGTCTTTTCCTCTTGGCCCCGTGTTGATCTGAGGTTGTATTTGAGCGCCATCAGATTGTTGTGTTTCTGAATCAGTGAAAACAGGACTGTTTTAGGAGCGACTCCGACTCCAACCTAACAGAAGAGTTTCTGCAAACCCGCCCCCAGAAACACGAAGGCCGCAAGGTACGAAACCTCACTGCTTCGGGATTCACCGGCTCATTACAGGCGAGAGGCAGGGGTCCACCTGGACTAGGGATGGGAATCGAGAACCAGTTCTTGTTGAGAACCGGTTCCAAGTGTTTCAATTCCTTGGAATCGTTTGCCTTTTTTGCAAACGATTCCCTTATCAATTCCAGTGGGCGTGAATGACGTCACCACGTCGCATTCGCGCCCAGCAGGAAAACTTGGCGACAAAGCGGCATAAACGCTCGAAAGTTTGGTTACATTTTACCAAAAAGGATGACAACAGTCAGGGTTTGACACTTCCCCCCAGTTTGAGTTTCAGTTCTGTCCCTCCTGTTTCCCATTTGCCCTGATTGTGTCTGCACCTGTGTCTCGTCGTGTCTCGTTATCCCCTGTGTATATCTGGTCTTGTCATTCCTTTGTTGCCTGTCGGTCCGTACTGTTTGTTCCCTCCATGTTTCCCCTGGTTTTTTGGATTCCTGTTTTTGTTGAGTTTAGATCCTGCCAAGCAGTGCTTTTGTTTTTACCAGTTGTGGAATAAATCCTTTTGTTTTTGAGAACTCCTGCCTCCGGCCTCCCTCTCTCTCCTGCGTTTGGGTCCACACCTTACCCCCACACGTGACAACAACAGGGTGACTTGCAATACTTGCAATGCGGACATTTCAACAAAGGGAGGAAACGCTAGCAACATGCAAAAGCTGAAAGCTTTCTGTGTGTGCAGGCGTCCTCCACCCCATCCGAGAGGCTGTTCCACAGCTGGAGACACCATAAATCCAGAAAGATCGCGTATCCTTCCGGAAAAAGCAGATATGCTTATTTTTCTGAAAAAGAATTGTTAATTCCTCATAGTTGATGGTTGCAGAATTGCTCCATTGGACTTGAGTTGATTGTATTTGTCACTGGCTGACGTAGTTTCATTTTCTCAGCTCAGATATCCTTTTAAAAATCGTTTTAAAAAGGAGAATTTTAATTTCTATTAAAAAAATGTTGAACATGTTACTGGACATTCTTGTGTAATTGCCACAGAATAATTTGTTGTATTTAGTTAATTTCTACAGAAGAATATTTATTTTATTATTATTTAATATTTATTCTCAAAACAAATAATTTTTTCTGGGGACTCCCTGCACACCATGGAGGAGCCCAGGGCTAGGGGCCTCTGAACTGTTGACCTCACTTGTATTTTTTTGTTCAAAGATATAAGTTGATGCTAATCGACCTGTTTTTTCTCCTTTTTTCCAAATGAGAATCGATAAGAGAATCGATAAAGAATCGAATCGTTAAACACAATCGAAAATGGAATCGGAATTGGAAAAATCTTATCAATTCCCATCCCTAACCGGGACAGGTAACCAGTCTGTCACAGAGCCACATATACAGACAGACAACCAGGCAGACTAAAACTCACACCTACGGGCAATTTATAATCATCAATTAACCTAGTAGCATGTTTTGGACTGTGGCAGGAAGCCGGAGGGAACCTGGATGAACCCGGAGGAACCCAGAGGAACCAAGAGGAACCCAGAGGGAACCCAGAGGAACCCAGAGGGAACCCAGAGGAACCCAGAGGGAACCCAGAGGGAACCCAGAGGAACCCAGAGAAACCAAGAGGAACCCAGAGGGAATCCGGAGGAACCCACGCTAGTCACGGGGAGAACATGCAAACTCCTCACAGAAAGATGCAATAGCTGTCAAATAAAACAATTAGAAACAGTAAAAGGATGAATCCAGATGTTCTGAACCGAGGACCTGATCCGGCTGTAGATGCTCCTCCAGCTCTCGTCTCCAGACTTTTGCTGCCTATCAACTACTATCCCTGCAATGAGTTAGTGCCTTCACACCAACATGAGCTAATATGATTTCATTCACTTGTTTGTGGTTGTGCAATAATCTCCTTTTGGGTTTACAGTTTGGGAGTTACTTAGGTTCTTTGTTTGATAGTCACCCTTTTGGTCCACTCAGAAGTGAATTATTATTATTATCATAACCTTTATTTAACCAGGAAAAACGTCTTGTTGAGATTAAAAGATAATGAATCGTCAATTAGTAATCCAAGATACCTATATTGTGACACTGTCTCAATTTCAGAACCTTGGACAATAATTGATGGGAGATTCACTGGCTTGGATTTGGCCTTTGAGAATGTCATGAGTTTAGTTTTATCAGCATTTAGAAGAAGCTTCAGGTTAAACAGGGTACACTGCACAGTGTTAAAAGCAAGTTGTATCTTGCCTGGAGTGTCTGGTTTAGGGTAAGCGCAAATAGATAGACAATAAATCACAGTATCGTCTGCATAAAAGTGAAAATTTTTCTCAGCAGCATTTTGATGAAGAAAAACAATATAGACAATAAAAAGGCCCAAGGACTGAGCCCTTAGGCACACCATTTTTAATATTAAGAAGGCTGGAGGTGACAGTGTGTGTGCTGTTGTGAATAAACGTGGGTTTGGTTGGTGATGGAGAGGTGAGTGAGGCAGTCACCCGTCGTGGAGCCGGGCCTCCCCTGAAGCCTGCTGCCGGTCGTCTCCTCTGGGGGGACCGGGTCCTGTTCTGGGGGGACCGGGTCCTGGTCTGGGGCCCCTGTTGGGCAAGGAGGACTGAGGGAGGAGACCTGAGTCCAGCTCCTCTTTACAGACCGGGGGGGCAGCACTGGTCTCTGGAAGCACTGAGAGGAAAACATCATGGAACCAACAGACGGACGATGGTATCAGAAATACAACGGTGTTATCAGCAAACATCAACACACGGGGATGTGGATGTGTTTGTACCGTGACGGAGCTTGAAGGCCGCCTGGGAGACCTGGCGCAGCACCGAAGGCCTCTTTTGCTTGTGCCTCGAATCCTCCATCCTGCTGCACCTGAACAGAAACACAGCGTTGACCTCTCTGTCCCACAACCTACCCTGATACTCCGTCCTGTTAGCTCTGCTAACGTCAGCCACGTTCATGCTAACTGGTTCATTCAACTCTTCTTAAGTTCGTACCAACATCACCAACATCATCCTCAAGGGTCTGAACTAGTGATGTGTGGATCAATACTGAGATATCGATACTTACCAGATCGGTAGATAAGATAAGATAAGATAAGATAAGATAAGATAAGATAAGATAAGATTTTCCTTTATTTCTCCCTCATTTGGGAAATTCGTTTTGTGCAGCAGCAGTAAATTTAGCACACACATGCAGGGAAAGGGTAAAAAAAGTAAAAAAATATATATATAATTACTAAATATAAACAGTATATACATTGGAATGAAAAATAAAAAGTAGTGCAGTATGGGAAAGAAAGAAAAACAGTGCAAAAAAAGCAGAAAGCCCTATTGTATCTGCAGGAATTTTCCTTCTTTTTCTTTTTTCTTTTTCCGACGAAATGAGGGCCTTTTTGCCCCCTAAATGTGCCCCAAAAGTCACCAAATTCTGCACGCAAGCCAGGCCTGGAGAAATATTTGATATTTAATGGTTTGCATTAATGGGCGTGGCTTATGGCTCAACAGTGCCCCCTAGAAAAACTTTGTGCCTCAAGCCCCACAATACGATTTGACGTACATGCACGAAAATCAGTACACACCTGTATCATGTCGCAACTTAAAGAAAAGTCTCTTGGCACCATGGCCGAAACCGAACAGGAAGTTGGCCATTTTCAATTAATCGTGTAATTTTGCCCCAATTTATGCCATTCCTTCGGCAGTTAATACAGCCCGAACCGTAACGTGCACCCAGGTGTGTTATACATCAAAATGTGCGTCTCCATCCTGCGACGACGTGCATTACTTTTCTCAGTCAAAAGTGTTACCGTGGCGATGCTAGACGCAAAAAAGCGCGCCCCCCCTTCATCTGGTTGGTCCATATTGAGTACTTGACCTTCATTGGCATGAATTAGCCCCGCCCCTTCTTCTGATGGTCAAAATTTGATAGTCCCTATTTTCTGCTATAACTTTTGAATTGTTTGACATAGAGAGTCGTGGGTGGTGTCATCGGACTCGGTTTTGACTCCTTCACCTTAATTGGTGCAAATTAGCCCCGCCCCTTCTTTTTATTGGTCGATATGTGATAGTTCCGATTTTCTGCAATAACTTTTGAATGGTTTGACATAAAGACTCGTGGGTGGTGTCATCCGACTCAGTTTTGAGTCTTGAACATAATTGCTGCACATTAGCCCCGCCCCTTCATCTGATTGGTCGATATCTGATAGTTCCTAGCTTCCACTGCAGCACGCCTGAACGTGCACAAGGGTGCGAGGGCCCGTTCATCGCTGCTTGCAGCTTTAATTATTATTATTATTATTATTATTTATTGTGTATATCATTAACAGGAATATGTTGGAACGTAACTAAACTATTTAGATTCTGTCTAAATGACACACTGCTAGTAGGAACTACTTTTGATCATTTTTATAGTAGTTCTTATTAGGGCTGGGCGATTATACGATCTCGATTTGTGATCGCGATCAAATTAAGCTTGATCACGGTGATCAGCTGTGGGTCTACTTTCTCGATCACGTGCAAAACATGCTGCAGCAAAGTGCACGACAACCAATCACAACCCGCTTTCCTGGCACCGCGCTGTCTGCATTAATTGATCATGCATGACATGCCGCGGCAAGTTGCATGACCATAGGCAGTAAAGTAGTCACATCTGCCTCCCCTGCACTGGTGGGAGCAAGCGTGACCAGAGAGAATAAAACTACAAGACAACAACCGCAGGCTAGCGTTAGCTTAGCTTCGAGCCGACCGGGACTCACGGTTAGCGGTTATTTATTTATTTATTTCGCCGGACAACTTCTTCCGAGCGTACAGGAGGAGGGTGTGATGGATTCACAAACTGCCCTTCGTGATGGATGTATTGTGTATTCGAACCGCACTCATTAAAGTTGTGATTCGCTCTGCTTGTACCACAAATTACTCATCACCGCCGACTTCAGAAACTCCGCGGCCCCGACATGGGTGTGTGCGTGCGTGCGTGCGTGCGTGTGTGCGCGCTCAGCGGAGTGAATGTGTCGGAGCGCGGAGGCAACAAGCAGAGCTCACCAGATGACGCCGTAGGCTCTGCGTTGGTGTAACGCGGGACCATAAATCAGCCTTAAGTCCCTTTAGGCTAATACTGTGAGAAATAACCTCTCATAATAGCGGCACTACAGTTAATAAATGTAATAAAACTGCCGTTTCTGCTGGCTACTGAGTCCTGTAAGTGGCGAGTGAGTTTTAACTCCTTAATTACCAACCAGCGTCAGAGTCACGCACAGTAAACAAACAGTGATGTTAGAGAGCCACCTGTTGGTCAATTTAAGCAACCGCATCGCCAGCTGCTTGACAGTGGCTCAAATGATATTAGTTTACTGTTTTTGTTTTTAATAATGTCATTGCAATTTTATCTATGCAATTGTGAAAAAAATGGCAAAATAAATGAAAAACTGTGAACAACCGCATACCGTAGGCTATTCAGTACTCAGTATTCAGCCAAGTCTTTAAATTTTATTCCGCTTCAGTTTCGGCCTCAAATTTTCATTTTGGTGCATCCCTAGTTTTTTCGGTGGGTACCACTGGTAGCATTCTGGATTCTTGTTAAAACATGCTATTTGCTTTATTTGTTAATAAAAAAACAACTAATCTCTGGTTTCTTTCTATTTTATTCCAGAAGGGAGGGGGGATCTTCTGATTTAAAAAAAATTGTGATTAAAAATCGAGATCGTTCAATATGGGAAAAAAAATCGTGATCACTTTTTTTGCCATATCGCCCAGCCCTAGTTCTTATTATTGTTGTTGTAACAGCTCGGCTGAATTGTGAATGAGGACGATACCTCAGTAAACTTCTGACTTTAAAATAAATGCCATGGTTGTACCCCCCACAGTTTCAGGGACAGATAATGGTTTGTTTGTTTGTCTGTTTGTTTTCTCTCTTGCAGATTCCAAAGGCTTGTGGCCTGTTGTGTTTTTTTTCCTGTTTCTCTCATTTCAGACTTGCAGAAAATTATTATTTTTTATTTCACCTTTATTTAACCAGATAAAAGACCCATTGAGATCAAGACCTCTTTTACAAGGGTGACCTGGCCAAGGAAGGCAGCAGCACATGTCCACAAATAACACACAAATAACAGCAATCAAAAAATAAACATTAAAATGAGAGTGCAAACTGTTTCAGCAAATAAAGTGCAGTAGTGGTGACTTCAGTAACATGCAGGAAAAACAACAACTTCAGTAATAATTTAAAAATACGGGCACATGTAGTTTAAAAACACAAGCGCTGCCGAAAGGATTCTCGTTGTCGGTCTTTTAGAATAGAGCGAAAGGCTTCAAGTGAAATAAGTTCAGGCATTTTCAATTTCAGCCACCCCCCATCCCCCTTATATATATGTTTTAAAAAAATAAAATAAAAGATACAATAGGGCCTTTGCACTGTAAGTGCTCGGGCCCTAATAAAACAAAAACAAAAGCTTCATACAATAATGAGAAAACTGGTTTATAGGCTTCTGGTGTCATGGTTGGTCCTCCAGCCTTCAGTGGTTTTCCATTCCGCTCACTCCATCTGCCAGCCACGCCCACCTCGTCACCCACTCCCTTCACCTGCTCTCCCAGCTGCAGCCCCTCAGCAATCAGGACAGCATAAAAGCTCCTCTCTCCTGCACTCTCCCTGCCAGATCGTCACTCTATGTCTGTAGATGCAAGACCTTCCAGCATTCCCTGTCTTGAATTCCCGTTGCCGACCCTGCCTGTTTCTGGACCCTGCCTTGTCTCCTGCTCTCCGTTGCCTGACCTTGTCTTCCGAACTTGACACCGATTGCTGCCTGATCCTTGTCCTGCATTCCTGCCTGCTCTTCGTCCCCGTTGAGGGTAATAAAGCAAACCAGAAAAACTACCACAGTGTGCGCCGTGTGTTCCACTTGGGTCCAAAACCTCAGTCCGTAACATCTGGCCTGTTGTTGCTACTATAAGTGACACTGATGTGTTGTCTTGGACATCGGGTGTATTTGCACAATGTATCTGTATGGAATTGGTGTTGCTGATACCAGCCTGAATTTTACTGGATATCGGATTGGAAAGGAAGTCTGTGGAATCGAACATCACTAGTCTGAACTCCTCCATCGCTGGAGTTTTACTGAAGCAGGATCAGCTAACGGCTAGGACCAGCCGTGCTGCCCTGCAGGGGGGTGATGAGGATGATGAGAGGAAGAAAGCAGCAGAAATGTGAGCATGTCATGGTGGACCAGGACCTGCAGCTTCTACTCTCCTGTGCAGATCAATGGTTTCCTGTCATAATGTTTCCAGCAACGCTGCTTCAGCAGCTGCAGACTCCTTCCACAACGATATTTGGGGGTTTAGGAAGTGGTGAGCTGCTTCCTGCATTGTTGTGTTCCTGTTGCACGCCTGACTTCCTGAGGCGTGTGGTGACACCGCCGGTTCAGGGTGGGAGGGGTTCTGGCAGTGCGACGCTGTCCTAAACAGATCCTACATGGAGGAAACCCTCAGGTGGAGGCTCAGGCCTACCGGCTCGTACTTGTCCTTGTTACAGGTGAGTACAGTTCCTATCAACCAATGAGGGCGGAACCAGAGTCCTCCAGGGTCCCGGTTGGTGAACCATCAGTGATAAACGGCATATCGGCTTCACTGTCCTCCCATAATTCCATGTTCTGGCTGATGCAGAACGGGTCATGTGACCTGGACATTCAGATTGATGCTGAACTGTAAGACTCAGATATAAATATAAGACACATGTGAAGTGATTGCAGGACTGATGAAAATATAAAGTTGAATTAAAGAAAATAGGCCGATATTAAGATGTTTCAAACATGGTTCCTGCCTTCCTTAAAACGCTGATGCTTGTTTCCTTAGATATCAGATGAGAAACCGGGTTAGAGACACAGTTTTAGAAGAAGCAGCACAACGTTTTATAGATAAAAGGAGGAAACAGTGGAACTCACTGATTACTTCAACTCACACACAAATGGTGACGATTTCTCATTTCATCAGGTTCGAATCGGTTTTCCTTCATTTGATAAAGAAAATACAGCTAATTCTCCACAACGTATTGTAGCTTCCTGGGAGGAGATATGGACAGATGAGGCACTACAGTCTGCATCCCATCCTGAGTCCCAAGTCCCGACTGCCACGTTCAGCTGAATCTAGTTCTTCTGTTCTAGGGACTCAGTTGATGTCATATTTGACTATAAAGCAGAACATCTGTTCCTTTCAGGGGAGGCTTCATTCATTTATGTTTAGGCGTCAACATCACCAGAGTTCAGCTCCCAAACATGAAGGAAGCAGTGAGATCAGAGCTGTGGTTGTCTCAATGTGAGGCTTTCAGCTCGTCACAATCACAGTTTTCACACCAACCTCTTCAACATTGCAGAGAATCAAAGTTTCCTGCTGCAGCTTCTCACAAACAGGTTGCGGTTCAGCGCAGGTGCGAACGCCGCCACCAACTCACTAGTCACCACGAGTGGGAGGGAACAGGTGTCACCTTCAGCCCGGGGCCCAAAACCATCAGGGACCCGGGGCCTCATTTATAAAAGAGTGTGTAGGATCCATACTAAAAGTGCACGTAAACCCAAAAGACGAAAATGGCGGGCGCAAAAGAAAATCCGGATTTATAAAACCGTGTGCACGCACACTTGCACGCAATGTTCGCTTTATAAATCACAGTCCAGCTGGAAGGTTGCGCAGGTGAATTCGCCTCATATCCCGCCCTCTACACGCCCACTTCATACCATAAATGGGCAATGTAAAGTATTTCATGACTGTATTTGCATATGAATGAGCCTGCTGAGCATGCGCAGCGGCTTCCTGCAGCCTGTTTCTGCTGCACGTCTGGATGAATGAGGCGTGTCGAGCAACTAAATTTCACGGAGACTGAGATCGAGATGTTGTGGATGAGGTGGAGGCCAGGAAAACGACATTATTTGGTGGTCACAGTAAAAGTATAAATAGTATATAAATAGTATAAAATAAAGCGAATGAGTGGCACGTCGTTGCTGTACTAAACACTGTTAGGCGCAAGGGCGCAATTTCCACTGGGGACAGGGGGGACATGTCCCCCCCACTTTTTAAAATCATGTTTTTGCCCCCCCCCCCACTTTTTACAGTTTAAAAACTAACGGTAGGCTCAGCCTGTAATTGCAAATCATCAAGACACCCTGTGCGAAGGCGATGCGAAAACGGCACGGCAGCCCCGCTCCCCCTCCTCCCTCCTCCCTCCTCCCCTCTCCCCTCAGTGCTGCTCAAGGCTGATTTATGGTTCCGGGTTAAATCGATGCAGAGCATACGGCGTAGGTTACGCGGCGGCCCCGGGTCTGAGTATCTGAGGGTTAGGTTCTGTAATCACATGCCCCCATGGAGGAGTGCGTAGTCTGTCGTAGGTCACAGCGTAGGTTACAGCGTAGGTTACAGAGTAGGTTCCACTGTAGGTTACAGCGTAGGTTCCACTGTAGGTTACAGCGTTGGTTACAGCGTTGGTTACAGCGTAGTGTGGCCTAGGTCACAGCGTAGGTCACAGCGTAGGTTCCACTGTAGGTTATAGCGTAGGTTACAGCCTAGGTTACAGCGTAGGCTACAGTGTAGGTTACACCGTAGGTTACAGCCTAGGTTACACCGTAGGTTACAGCGTAGGTTACAGCGTAGGTTACAGCGTAGGTTACAGCGTAGGCTACAGTGTAGGTTACAGTGTAGGTTACAGCCTAGGTTACACCGTAGGTTACAGCGTAGGTTACAGCCTAGGTTACAGCGTAGGTTACAACGTAGGTTACACTGTAGGTTACAGCGTAGGTTACAGCGTAGGTTCCACTATAGGTTACAGCCTAGGTTACACTGTAGGTTACAGCGTAGGTTACAGCGTAGGTTACAGTGTAGGTTACACCGTAGGTTACACCGTAGGTTACACCGTAGGTTACACCGTAGGTTACACCGAAGGTTACAGTGTAGGTTACAGCGTAGGTTACAACGTAGTGTGGCCTAGGTCACAGCGTAGGTTACAGCGTAGGTTACCGCCTAGGTTACAGTGTAGGTTACAGCGTAGGTTACACCGAAGGTTACAGCGTAGGTTACAGAGTAGGTTACAGCATAGTCTGGCGTAGGTTACAGCGTAGGTTACAGTGTAGGTTCCGCCGTAGGTTACGGCGTAATTTACAGCATATGTTACAGCCTAGGTTACAGCCTAGGTTACAGCGTAGTTTACAGCGTAGGTTACAGCGTAGGTTACAGTGTAGGTTACAGCGTAGGGTACAGCCTAGGTTACAGCGTAGGTTACAGCGTAGGTTACAGCGTAGGGTACAGCCTAGGTTACAGCGTAGGTTACAGCCTAGGTTACAGCGTAGGTTACAGCGTAGTGTGGCCTAGGTCACAGCCTAGGTTACAGCGTAGGTTACACTGAAGGTTACAGCGTAGGTTACAAAGTAGGTTATAGCGTAGGTTACAGCGTAGGTTACAGCATATTCTGGCGTACGCTTCGATGTAGAAGTAGATATCAGGCTTAACCTTCTGCTCCTTCACCCAGCGGTTCCTTCGAGATCATGAGTTTGCCGGTGTAGGGACGTATACAGGAACTCTGATTCTCCCCGTCAGCAGGAGGCTCACGTCTCTTCAGACATCATCCCGTCAGATCAAAGACCTCCAACCTGCTTCACTCGTTATTTCTGTCAGTCACATCTGTGTTTGAGGAAGTATTTCCTCCATCAATAATGCACTTGGCCACATTACAGGATGGAAAGTCGCAGATGCCTCATCCGTGTACTACTATGAATGTGTGGGTTTTTGAGTCTCATATTTAAAATTTTATGTCCAAATCGGAACAATACATCAAAGTCGATGAGTAAGAAGCTCGTTTTCACTTCTTCTGAAAAAACTGCACGGAATCATTATTCAAATCAACACCGATAGTGATCACATCTACTAAAATTTAACTGCACGATACCCACGTATGACAAAACGCTGATCAAGACATCAGCAAAGGCTTTAGAGAGGCAGTTGTTGCTGTATATCAAACCTTCAAAGCAGAACTGCCTGAAGACCAACTCAGTCTGCTGTCCTGGAATACGCCACAGACGTGGTCCAGATATACAAGTTCTGATATTCAACTTTTCATGAATCAATTGATCCAATGTTCTTCTGATATAGATCCTGATACCTGGGATTTGGGTATCGGCCAGTGATTCCTATAATAACAGATCCAGAACCTTGCAGGATCTTGAGTATTCAAACTGGTCTAGACAGTTATCACAAGTGCTACGTGTTCTGTAGCCACTGCACTTGTCCTACAACTGTTGGTGTTTCTACTCATCTGCTGTTGTTCGTGTCACTGTAGTTCCACCACCAACCATCAGGTGGAGCAGTGGGGTTTCCTGCAGCGTCACCTTCATTTAGTTTACTTCCTGTATGTAGCTCAGACATGACAACTAAGCAGAACTGATAAACCTTGAACCTCGGTAGCTTTTACTGACCTTTTAGAAAACTCTTTCTACACGGCTTGAAACAATAAAGATGTTGCAAGCAGGAACATTAAATTCAATTCAATTCAGTTCAATTCAATTTATCTATTGTCTATTACAACAGAAGTTGTCTCCGGGATGTTTCCAGAGACCAGAACATGACCCCTGAGCAATTATTACATAAACATAACCTAAAAAAACAACAGGTAAAAACTCCCCTTTAGGAGGGAAGAAACCTGGACCAGGACCTGGATCATAAGGGGGAAGAAACCTGGACCAGGACCTGGATCATAAGGGGGGACCTGGACCAGGACCTGGATCATAAGGGGGGGCCCTCCTGCTGAACACCAGCCGGGGCAGAGCCAGAAAGAATGCCGAGAAGCAAAAACAATGGTGCATCATCAGCGAAGAAGCATAAACCAGATGTGGCTGCAGGACTCAACACCACCGGTCCAGGCCAGATGTGGACCACAGAAAACTGGACCTGTGAGCCCCGTCTGGGCCAAACCTTCTCTGCTGTCCGGGTCAGACCAACAGACCCCAATGAGCAGGTTAATTACACATATTCTAACTTTCAAAGCTTCTAAATGGTCTTAAACTCTTGTATCTCCGGAAAACAACGGATTAATCAGTAAATAAAGTTTAGCCGTACGAGGAGCTTCCAGAAACTCCTTCCTGCTACCACAAACATCGGTTCCATTGGCTGATTGGTCCTCTGGTCCTCTGAACTGACGTTTGGTGTTCAACAACTGTCTGAAAGTAAAATGACAGACATGCTAATATAATACAACAGAAATAGAAAATGTACGGAAAGGAAAAGGGGCACTCCCTCCCTAGTTATGCTTGTGTAGGTCACGTAAAGAGGAACATATCTTCTGATGTAAGACAGCTTTGTCATATCTGTCAGACAGTGGGTTATTAGCAGATACCACCAACATAACAAGCTTCAGAAATGTCTGTATTTTTAAACTCAGATCAGTTTATACAGTCATGGTGTTTGCCTGCAATGTTTTCTTGGCATGGTCAGCTACCACAGAAACGTTTCCTCTGTTAATCCTCTTACTAGCTGCTTAGTCCCAAAGTAGAGTTGTTGTGGACTCCCCTGAGGGTCTCCTTGAATTTGAAAGTGTAAACACTTCCAGACCCTTATGACCCGAGGTGGAACTGCAGCAGAAGCTGGAGTTGTCCTACTGCAGGAAGATGGAGCTGATCATCCCTGTGTTACTTTCTATATAACTATGGAAATATAGTTATATTTACCATTTCAACCAACACCGGATCAGTTGTTCCACCTGCCCTGCTTCTACCTGGGTCTGGTCCTGGTCCCATTACTGTTTATACGGACCATAATCCCTGTCTCTCTCTGCCCTACATGCATAACCCTCATCTGCTGGTCCCTGATGGTACAAGATCATCATTTGGACGTCAAAAATAAAAGGGGGGCAGCCAGCTTGTCTGATGAAGGCTTATCTAGGGAGAAGGTTGTTTTTTTGTTTTTGTAAATAGCAAATTTTGTAAATTGAGGAATAATGTTTTTGGACGTTCCACCTGGTACCTGGCTGCTTGGGAGTTTTCCTGTTCCTGGTCTGGTCTGGTCCTCCTCCTCACCAACCAATCCATCATGTGGATCTTTATTTGAACCCCGGCTCTCCGTGGCAGCTGGTCGTGTTGAACAGTTTGGCACTTTGCCTTTGTGTTTTTAGTGTTTGTAATGGTTGTTTCTTGTTTGATGTGTCTCTCTTGTTTGTTTTGGTAAATAATCTGTTTAACATATATACATGGAGAGGTACACATACCTGTAAATATGCTCCTGTAATGATTATAATAGCGAAAGTCGAGCCATCTACAGGAAAAACAACCATAACGCCAGTAGTAATATTAAAAATAATAGTATTATTGTTGGCCATATTGTTGGCCCGGTGCCACAACAACTGCAGTGTGGGGAATAACAATTGCTTTGATAAAAATCAGTAAATTAAGTTTTTAACTGTGATTTAAAAACAGTTTGCAGTTTCAGGAGACCTGATGCATTCTGGGAGTTTGTTCCACAGGTGAGTAGCATAAACCTGAACACTTCCTCTCCATGTCCAGTTCTGACTCTGGGAACAGGAAGTAGACCTGACCCTGACGGCCTGAGGGTTCTGGCTGGTTCCTGGTGAACCAGAGGGTCAAAAAAAACTCCAGGGTTTTTAAAACTAATAGAAGCTTTTAATTTTATTTTAACTTCTATTCTGGGACAGACATGAAGCCAGGGTACATCTACTTCCACTTCCTGCTGCCGAAACTACAAGCTGAAGCATCATGGAAGTATCTGCTATGAAGACCTGAGTTGTGTTTTCTGATTAAATAATGGCTCAGAGAGAAGGTTCTCAGTCACAGTCCACCTGAGGTTTGTCTGAGGAGAGCAGGAACTAACTTCTGAACTGATAATTGGAGCATTATCTCAAGTGAATAATCTCCTTATTTGGCGTTGAAGTTTCTCTTCTTCAGATATGTGAGTGGGTTTCGTCGTTCAGCATTCAGACCAACAAACATCAGAGCAGATGAAAGGCAGGAGGAACAGGAAACGGGCCCACATACCTCTCTAAACATCTAAACTTGTATCACCAAGGCCCGGATCACATGAGTCAGTCTGAGGTCCTGATCGGAGACATGTCTGCACACCTTTTAGCAGATTGTTCCCTATTTATCTCACTGTGTGGAATTGTGGGGATCAACATTTAAAACCACCTTAAATTCAATAATAAAACTGCAAAAACGAGTTATACGTATCATCAATAAGGCTGATTACTATGCTCACACAGAGCCACTTTTTCTAAATTTTCATGTTATGAAATTTTATGATTTGTTTTATTATAAAATCATGCAAATTATGTTCAGAGCAAAATCAAAAATGCTCCCTGACTCAATACAGAGGGTTTTTTCAATTCAGGAGACTCTATAATCTTAGAGGTGTCTGCAATTTTACTGTACAAAAAGCTAAAAAAGGTATGAAAAGGAGATGTGTCTCCATTACTGGAGTTAAATTCTGGAATGATGCCAACACACATTTAAAAATATGTCATTCTCTTTTGTTTTTTACGAAAATGGTTTGTAAAGCTATTTTTGAAGCTTATAAGTGCGATTGACTATCTGTTAATGTTTCTTTGCTTTTCTATTGTTTCTTTGCTTTTCTGTTGTTTCTTTGCTTTTCTGTTGTTTCTTTGTCTTTTGTTGTTTCTTTGCTGTTCTGTTGTTTCTTTGCCTTTTGTTGTTTCTTGGCTGTTCTGTTGTTTCTTTGTCTTTTGTTGTTTCTTTGCTGTTCTGTTGTTTCTTTGCTTTTTGTTGTTTCTTTGCTTTTCTATTGTTTCTTTGCTTTTCTGTTGTTTCTTTGTCTTTTGTTGTTTCTTTGCTGTTCTGTTGTTTCTTTGCCTTTTGTTGTTTCTTGGCTGTTCTGTTGTTTCTTTGCCTTTTGTTGTTTCTTTGCTTTTTGTTGTTTCTTTGCCTTTTTTGTTTCTTTGCTTTTCTATTGTTTCCTTGCTTTTCTGTTGTTTCTTTGTCTTTTGTTGTTTCTTTGCTGTTCTGTTGTTTCTTTGCTTTTTGTTGTTTCTTTGCTTTTCTGTTGTTTCTTTGTCTTTTGTTGTTTCTTTGCCTTTTGTTGTTTCTTGGCTGTTCTGTTGTTTCTTTGTCTTTTGTTGTTTCTTTGCCTTTTGTTGTTTCTTGGCTGTTCTGTTGTTTCTTTGCTTTTTGTTGTTTCTTTGCCTTTTTTTGTTTCTTTGCTTTTCTGTTGTTTCTTTGCTGTTCTGTTGTTTCTTTGTCTTTTGTTGTTTCTTTGCTGTTCTGTTGTTTCTTTGCTTTTTGTTGTTTCTTTGCTTTTCTATTGTTTCTTTGTCTTTTGTTGTTTCTTTGCCTTTTGTTGTTTCTTGGCTGTTCTGTTGTTTCTTTGCTTTTTGTTGTTTCTTTGCCTTTTGTTGTTTCTTTGCTTTTCTGTTGTTTTTTGCCTTTTGTTGTTTCTTTGTCTTTTGTTGTCTCTTTTTCTTTTCTGTTGTTTTCTGCCTTTTGTTGTTTCTTTGTCTTTTGTTGTTTCTTTGCTTTTTGTTGTTTCTTTGCTTTTCTGTTGTTTCTTTGTCTTTTGTTGTTTCTTTGCCTTTTGTTGTTTCTTGGCTGTTCTGTTGTTTCTTTGCTTTTTGTTGTTTCTTTGCCTTTTGTTGTTTCTTTGCTTTTCTATTGTCTCTTTGCTTTTCTGGAGGTTGATAGCCAAAAAAAGAAAGTTGGTAATATAGGATAGGCTTTTATAAGCAGTTTGCTTCTGCCTATGCCTTTTCAGTCATTGTTCAACACATGATTATTTAGACCCTCCAGAAAAACGCGGGCAAAAATCCTTTATTCCGCGGGCAGAAATCCTTTATTCCGCGGGCAAAAATCCTTTATTCCGCGGGCTAAAATCATTGATTTTGCGGGCTAAAATCATTGATTATGCAATTAAATGTGCGGGTTTTTTATGTGCTTTTATGCGGTGAAATTGCGGAATATGCTGGAAGTTGCGGATTCGGCGCTGAGCTCTTCCCTCTTAAATTCAGCGGGCTGTCTCGTCTGATCTGAGGTCGTAGAGAAAAAAAAAGGAGAGCGCAGGTGGAGAGGAGAGGAGAGGGGCGGTGGCCGTCTCTCTCCCTCCAGCCCGCGGCTCAGTGCTCGGGTGATTGCCGGGCGCACCGGCGCGACGAGGGGGACGAGACAGAGCTCCGTCACCCATGGATGTATAACGCCGTCACCCCACGCGTCCGCCGCCAAGATCCCCCAGTGGATGGGAGCTCCGCCTCCGCCGGCCCTCGCAGGCGCAGCGGTACGCGGTCAGCGCGGAGACCTGAGTCCACCGGCAGCCGCGCCCCCCGCGCAAGCGGCACTCTCTTTACCTCTCACCCCCGCGGGTGAGAGCTGCTGTTTGGGGGGTGGCGGTGAGGGGTGCGGAGGTCCCCGGGCGGGTCCCGCACGTCGCGACCGGGCGTCCCGACCTGTCACTCACAACACTCCCCCCTTTTCCAAACTTTATGCGGCGATGATGCGGTGAAATCAAGCGAGCCCCGCATAATTCGCATATTCAGCGCGGACATATGCAATATTAACCCCAGTAAAAGTGATTTTTCTGCACCAGACATTGAAATCCGCGGAAGGTCTGTAAATCCGCGGACAGCCGTGAAATCCGCGAAAAATTCCGCGATCACGGAATCGCGGATTCCTGGAGGGTCTAATTATTGGTTTTGTGTGAAATGTCAATGCTGTGTTTTGGGTGTTGTTTTTGTGTTGTCAGGATTTAAAAACTCCATTCATTCATTCACGCATTCATTCATTCATGATGGCGGATCAAAGACCCGAGGAAACTGTAGTATTAATTAAGACGAGGCTCGCTGAGCCGGATGATGGAGACAAAACCGTCAAATGTACAACTCTGCATGAGCTGCTCAGTCCAACAAACATTTATCTAAATCCGAGCCCCTCAGCCGGGTCTGGACCAGAACCAGAACCAGACCGACCTCCTGGCCTCACTGATCATGTCCATGACTTCACAGTTAGAAAAGAACAGAACCACTTTGGTCTCTTTGGAAGAGTCTCCAGGAGGAAACCTCTTCTGTCCAACAAGTCCTGGTTCCTCTGGAACCAGGTCCTCTGGAACCAGGTCCTCTGGACTCATGAGACCAACGTGGACATGTCTGGTCTTCAAGTCCAGAACCAGGTCTGGAGGAAACTAGCAGAACCATCTCAGACCCACTGAGGAGCACGGTGGTGGAGGGATGCTGGTCTGGACCTGGACCCCTGCCGGTCCCTGGTGGACCAGGAAGTTCTCTATAGACCAGAGTCCTCTAGGATTCATGAACTAACTCATGTCTGCAGCTGGAAGCGTTCTGGTCCAGGATGTCAGAACTGAGGTTATAAACGTCGTCACCAGGAACACGAGAACTTGTGTGGGTGGAAACTCTGCCTCATCTCTCACTTTAACTCAGACGCAGAATAATCAAGACGCTGTTTGGAATCATGGGGTTGATATCGATCCGCTGCAGTGATGAGCAAGACGACCAGAAACTGAAACTAGAAAACATTTTTCCAGCAACTCCACATCAGCTGTTCGGATGTTGCTGTATCTAATCCGGGCGAAGCAGAAACACCAGTCATCAGATTACCGTATTCTCATCTTTCATTTGAATCGGCACAGATTACTTTTGTAATACTGTATTTGATCCGGTCTTTGTACGTTTTGACCGTAAAGAAACGTAATTCTCGTTTAAGAAACGTTTAAAAAATTAATATATATATATATATATATATATATATATATATATATATATATATATATATATATATATATATATATATATATATATATATATATAAATATATATTAAAAATGCATATATATATATATATATATATATATATATATATATATATATATATATATATATATATATATATATATATATAATGTATAAACCATTAATATATATGCAGACGAAAAAGATTGAAAAAAATAAACTTAATTCTCGTCAGTTGTGTGTAAGACCTGGAAACAGGCATTGTGGCATAGAATTGTCAAATTGGTTTAATTCACCGTTCAAATTGTTACAGATTACTTTTGTAATACTGTATTTGATCCGGTCTTTGTACGTTTTGACCGTAAAGAAACGTAATTCTTGTTTAAGAAACGTTAAAAAAATTTATATATATATATATATATATATATATATATATATATATATATATTATATATTAAAAATTCATATATATATATATATATCAAAATATATATTATATATTAAAAATGCATATATATATATATATATATATATATATATATATATATATATATATATATATATATAATGTATAAACCATTAATATATATGCAGACGAAAAAGATTAAAAAAAATAAACTTAATTCTCGTCAGTTGTGTGTAAGACCTGGAAACAGGCATTGTGGCATAGAATTGTCAAATTGGTTTAATTCACCGTTCAAATTGTTACAGATTACTTTTGTAATACTGTATTTGACCCGGTCTTGACCGTATAGAAACGTAATTCTTGACATTGTAACAAGGAGATGTACCTGCTGAGTCTACTACCACTTACTTAATTTTAACAACTTGTGCTTTTTATTATTTTACCTCTTTTCTTATCATTTTATTTCATTGTATGGGTTATTTACTGTTTAATCTTGCTGCTTTTAATGTTGGTGTAAAGCATTTTGAATTACCTTGTGTTTAATTGTGCTACAAATGAACTTGCCTTGCCTTTATTTAAAGTATCGTTCCGACCTTTGAATATACATTTGTCACTGATATTTTTCTTTTTGTGAGTTTGTGTTTACATATTTGACATTTCGTGTTGCACACATACACAAAGACACACACACACACATGCACACACTATATTAGCAAACTATTAACATGAAATAATTCAAATTGTTAGTAAAGAATCATCTCTTGAATAGATACAGGGGTTGTAAGACCCAGATGTGAGTCCTCCAACCCTGGACCAGATCTGGGTCCTAAAACCTGGTCCAACCAGGGCAGGTTCATGAACTCTGGGCCCACCTTCCCAAACAGCTCCTAATGATAACGGAGCGGCAGATCAAACCCACGTGTGTTTTCAAGCTTTTGTAATTGAATAATCAGTTATAAATACACAGATCTTTCTAAAATCCTGTAATATGTAGAGTATATTTGCATATTTACATAGTAGATCTACATATATCGCATCTATATTTCACTGCATTTAGCATAAAGGTCTTTTTTTTCTAACCGATCTCTGAATCTGTTTGTCTAAAAAGAGGTTTTTTATTTTGGGAAAAACTGTGTAAGACGGTTTAAAGATAGAAAACAAAATAATCTGCATCTTAATGTATATGAGAACAGAAACTCCTCAAGCCGTGTTTGAAGTCCTCTGCGTCACCGTCGAACCTGAACATGACGATCTAAACTGAGTGTTTGTTCTGAAGGAATCATGCTGTATGGAGCTGCTGACCCTGAAGGTCTGGAGGTCTGAAGGTCTGGAGGTCTTAGTAAAATACATAAATCTGAACTCACCGTCGCCGAAGCAGAAGTTCACCTCAGTTGTCTTCCTCTCAGGAGAAGCTCTGAAACGATGCAGAGGGGGAGTTATTCCACAGGAAATAAGATTTTCACCTACCTGAACTTAAAGAACGTGGCAACATAAATATGTCATGAAGAAGACTGAAGGATGTGGAAGAAAATCGAAGAAAACTGCAAAAACAGCTCAAAAATATCCCTCAAATGAACCTCAAACCAACCGAGCGTTTCTGGATGGTTCACATAAACAGTTTCAGTTTCAAAGAGAAACTTTATGTGTAAATATAAGAAGTTGATCACCTGAAGGAACAGAGTCGAAGCTGATGTTTGCAGACGGCTGATGAAGACATCTGAGAGGAGGGAGGTATATAGGAGGTATTTATCCCCCCAGACGACACCAAACATCCTCACGTCACTGAAAACCATTTTAAATCAAGCAAAACCCGCCGCCACAATTAATATATATATATAGACACATGTATCTAGCTATCTATATAGATATAGATATACAAATATATCTATTTAAATAAATCAAATCGCATCTCAAAACTCACCTCTTCAGAACAGCTTTTAATGTGTGATTTGTTTCTTATCTTTTATCTCTTATCTTTTATCTTGTGGTTTTTAATTTTTAATTTTCTTGATCTCGATGTTTTATCTTTATGTCTGTGAGGCGTCTTTGAGATCTTTTAAAAGCGCTATATAAAAAATAAAATCGATTATTATTATTATTAAATACATATCTATTTATCTATTCATCTAAATCGAAGTAATAAAATATATATATATATATATATATATATATATATATATATATATATATATATATATATATCTTATGTGTGTATGTATGTATGTATGTATGTATGTATGTATGTATGTATGTATGTTGCTAGGAAGGGGGTGATTTTAAGGGATTTAACATGTTAACATGATGTTTATTTACAACAAATCAAAAAGGTTTGTACAATATAGAAGCATAAACCTGCAACGATCCTTAATTTGAATTTTTTTCTTTATGTATGAAAATGTGAAAACATATTTGTGACATATTAAACAGTTTGAAAATCAAAAGAGTAAAATAGGTAATGATTAATTTAATGATTAATTTCTCTTAATCTCATCTAATATACATTTTTACACTTTTATGTTTATAAAATATACTGGAAGATAGAAGGAGTTTAACAGCATTGACATGATTTACTTCAGCTATCATCTACTTTCACAATGGTTTTATGTGTCAAACGCTGATGTTTCACTTCTTTCCTCCATCAGCTTCATTTAATTAGTTGAATTGAATTGAATTTAAATTTTATTTCGAACATGAAACAGTAGTGAATACAAAACAAAAATAATAATAATCAATCATAAATAAATGTAAATAAGAAAACAAAATAAACAAAAATATAAATAAAAACATGCATCCATCATAATTAACATGCTGGAAAAGGAGTAGGAAGAAGTAAAAACATATTAAATCCTACCCCCTAAACTATATTTCATTATATTATATGTATATATACATATATAACACACACACACACACACACACACACACACACACACACACTTTTTTGATATGATATACACACATATATATATATATATATATATATATATATATATATATATATATATATATATATATATATATATATATATATATATATGAATATCAATAATAACATATCCTCACACCTATATACACTGATATAAATATACCCATTTATAAATTAATATATCAGCAATATACAATATCAACAATATACAAAAAAGTTAATGTTCAATTCACCTTTAAATCACAACAAAAGTAATGTTCAGCCACACAGAAGACAAGTCCTCCATGTCAACTCGAAGATGCCTCAGATTTCTCCAAATCACACCAGATAAATCCAATTTAGACCAGTTCAAACCATTTAAAACCAGTTCAAAAAGGTTCAAACCAGTTCAAACAAGATTAAACCAGTTCAAAAAGGTTCAAACCAGTTCCAATCAGTTCAAACCAGATTAAACCAGTCCAAACCAGATGAAATCAATTCAAACCGGTTCAACAACGTTGCATAAATTTAAGCTCAACTATTTCAAAGGCTGTAGTTCTGATTGTCAGGTTTTGTTATATTTGGATTAAATACTCTCTGTTATGGTTTTATTACTTCCTGTTTTATTTTGAAGCCTGTGTCTTTGTGTTTCAGTTCTGCTTTGACTTTCCTGTTTCCTATTTGCCCTGATCGTCTCCACCTGTGTCTCGTTATCCCTTCTGTATATCTGGTCTTGTTTTTCCTTGCTCCCTGCTGGTCTGTACTGTTTTTTCCTCTGTGTTTCAGCTTCAAGTTTTTTGTACTTTGTAATCTTCATGTTCGGGTGTTGTTTTTTTTTTTTTGCAATCCTGCTCAGCACCGTTTTTTGGTTTTTGTTTAAAGCGGACCTATTATGGCATCTAATACCTATTTTAAACAGGCCTTGAATGTCTTAAAAACAAGCTTTTGATTTTTTTTGCTAAATAAATTAGAAATTCAGCCTCTGAGCCATGTCTTTATCTTCCCATTCTGTAACCTCATTATCTATGCGGGATTCTGAGTGGGCGGGGCTATGATAATAAGGCTCTGTGCTGATTGGCTGCATGAATGACGTGATACACCGCTACGAAAAAATGGCGGAAGCTCCGGCCGGCGGAGTTAGTTGTGGGCGTGGTTTCACGCATCGGAGGCCAACCGATGTAAATCGCATTTTCGTTACGTAACGACAGGAGCAGAATCTGAACGGCTCGTAGAAGCCACATCACACTGGATGGCTCATCCGGGCGGCTGTACAGACACTGCAGAATTTGGTTACTTTCCTCCTTCTCTGAGTTGGCAGGCTGAGGGGAGACCACTTTATATATGTTAAAGCAAGAAAAAACGTGTTTTTCATAATAGGTCCCCTTAAGTTAAATAAATCACTGTTTTGGGAACTCCTGCCTCCTGCTCTCCTACATCTGGGTCCTACTCCACCATTTCCTAACACTCTCTTCTCTTTTACCTTCCTGGAGTCACCACCTTGTGGTTGAGGGGTTTAAATGATCCAGGAGGTTTAGCGTCAGGGACTAATGGGGCGGGTCTGGTCCACTTCCCTGGAGGTCAGATTTGTTCTGGGTGGGACTTAGACTCATGTCCATCTCTGCTTTTTGCAGATGATGTGTTCTATTATCTTTGTTGATCCAAGTTCTTCAGCTTTTCTTCAGGTCTGGAAAGACCAGAGCAGATATACCCAGAAGGCTTGACGAGACACAGGTGCAGACAATCAGGGCAGATGGGAAACAGGAAGTCAAGACGCAACTGAAACAAGGGCTGCGTCCGAAATTACCTACTTCCACCCTAATGAGTATGCAAAATGAATATGGGAGTTTTTAATGCGTCTGAAACATTAGAACGTACTCAATAGTATGATCTATCCATACTCATTCCGGAGAAATTTATTAGTGCGGATTGATGGACACTAGCTGAGCAGAAACTTCCCACAATGCAATGCAGCAGTGTTTGGTTGCTAAGTGATACATATGTCATAAGTATAATAATATATATATATATATATATATATATATATATATATATATATATATATATATATATATTATAATAATATTAAGTATAATAATATTATTATATAATATTAATATTATATTTGTATATAATAATATTAAATAATTTCATCTTGTTTCGGCCAGAATAAACGGGAAACAGCGGAGCGGTGCGCTGCTACTGCTGCTGTGACACGTCACTTCCTCCCAACGGCAGGAAGTGACGTGTGCACTCTTAATAGTACGTCCGAGTTAATGCATACTACTGATATTTACTCCAAAGTGTGCCGAACTTAAAGAGCATATTGCAGGTTGGAGACCCCTGTGAATGTGTAGGAAAATAATGTAGGAACTGAATTTTCATTGAAATACGCATAAATATATACTACAGTGACCTCCGGAGTTGTTTTTGTGAGAGTATTTTACTTCCGCATCTGAAAAAGTTGAACCGGAAGTGACGTGACATCAGGGAGACTGCTCTCTGTCTCTGTCTACACGCATGTACATAAACGGAGTTTTCAAAAATCTTCACTTTGCCCGGAGTTTTTTTAAACCTTCGTTTATTTGTGTTTTCATGTGGATGACAGGTCCAAACGTAGGAAAATATCTTGGGTTTAGCAGATACCCGGCTACGTGTGTACGGGGTCTGGGCAGTCAGATATGGCAGCTGTGGAGATGCTCCCTGGTGTGACGTCATATGACGCGGTGTTCGAAAAAAAAAGCGTTTGTACGAGCTTTGCTAAAATCAGCCACTTTTTCCTCTGAATACGTGCCCTTATGTCTTGTAAAACATATTAAATCCTACATTAACTTCTCACATAGTCATTTTCACATAAGGTCAGGTATCATTTTTGAAAAAATTCTAACCTGCAATATGCTCTTTAAGTATACTTTTTAGTATATACTTTTTAGTATATACTGTTTAGTATGGCATTTCGGACGCACCGAAGGACACGGGATTCAAAATAAAACAGGAACTAAATAACAAAACTGTGACAGAAAGTTTTTGGGGTCTGGCTGGTCCTGAAGGTTCTGGTTGGTCTGGAAGGTTCTTGAAGGGGGTCCTAGTGGACCTCTAGCAACATCTGGACCCTCTGGTCTAGAGACCGTCACCTCGGTTAGTGGGACGTTTCCTCCCTTAAACACAACAAATGCCGTTTAACTGATAAACCTCAGATCCTGTTGTGATGCTGATTTACGTCTTAACTTCACTTCCTGTTGCTGCCATGACTCAGCTGTTTCTGTGACGGTTGTGTGTGTGTGTGTGTGTGTGTGTGTGTGTGTGTGTGTGTGTGTGTGTGTGTGTGTGTGTGTGTGTGTGTGTGTGTGTGTGTGTGTGTGTGTGTGTGTGTGTGTGTGAGAACCACAGGTGCATCGATGGCTGATTTCAGGTGTGATTCACAAATGTGAGAAGATGCAAACGTTTACACGTAAATCTCGTCAGCGGTATCGGTGCGGCGGCGGCGTACTCCTACCGTGAGACTTCCACGACTCAGCAGGACTCAGAAACTTCATTCACGGTTTTTCTGGTTTCACTCTTCAAGACATTAGCACTGGTTTAGGCTGGTTTCTGGACTACTGAGGTAATCAATTAAATTAAATCTTATTTATATTGCGTCTATTCCAACAGAGGTTGTCTCTAGGATCTTTCCAGAGACCCAGAACATGACCTCTGATCAATTATTACATAAACATAACATTTGTTTATTTGTAAGGATCCCCATTAGCTAGGCCCTTAAACACAGCTAGTCTTACTGGGGTCCACATTAAAAAACACACATTTAAAACACACAGTTAAAAACAAGACATAAAGAAAGAAAACAAAATAACACGACAAAGCTACATTAAACTTTACCGTACATGTAAATCATTATCTAAAACAAAAAAAACATCATCTAGGCCATGAAAATCAGATCACAAATACACCTCACCCTGTCCAGTATGTATATCTGTATAAGTGTGTGTGTTTGGTATCCTATGATATTCCAAGGTGTTTCTTAATTTGCGTTTTGAATATTGATTTCTGTGTTAATTTAGTCATATAGTGGTAAAGAATTCCATGATTTCATCGATCTATATTCTACTGTATGCTTGCTGTTTCGCTCAGGAAGTGAAAACAGGCCCTTTGTTTCTTGTCTAGTGTATGCAGATGACTGCTGATTGTGTCTTAACTGATTGTACTGATATAATGGAGTTTTGGATTGTAAAACCTTCCATACATGTAACATTCCAATATGGAGTAAAACATCATCATCTAGGCCAAGAACATCTTGGCCTAGATGATGGTAAACAATGGCAAACTCCCCTTTAGGAGGGAAGAAACCTGGACCAGGACCTGGATCATAAGGGGGACCCTCTTGCCTGTTAGGAAAAGATCCTGGTTGGGGATTAAAAGAGAAAGTATGTGAACCCCACGGTGCTAACTGGTTTTCCGCATTAATTTGACATCTTCTAAGTCACAACAACAATCACAATGTGCCACAAAAGCATCGGGGGACAATTGCTGAAATGGAGAGTTTTGCCCGAACAGCAAATATGGCTGAAAAACCCATCTGAACTCATCTGTTGCTGGAACATCGTTAAAATATCAGCAGAACACAACGAAGACATGGATGAAGCATTGCTTAAACGTCCGTTAAACATCGATATAGAAGCTCTCAGCACCGGCCTGGAACCCGGATCAGAACCTGGAACCTGGATCAGAACCTGGAAGGACGACTTCCAGGGTTTACTGAGCCACGATGCTGGTCATGGACCTTCTTCAGATGTGGAGGACCAACAGCATCGCTGAGGGGTTCAGGTCTGGAGTCCAGAAGGTGGACTCCTACTAACCCCCCCCCCCGCCTAAAAACTAACAAAATTATTTAGACTTAGATTCAATATTTCTGAGCTTTCGTTTAAAAATGTTTCTTGACTAAAGTCAGAATTTTAAAACTTTATTTTCTGAATTTGTTTATACAGTTTATAAAATCTGAATTTTCTGTCAAATATATCAGTTTATAAAGTTAGGCCCAGTCCCAATACACCCACTACCCCTACTTTTCAGCACTACCACAAAATTTTGCACGTTCCCGTGAGGGTAGTGGTGTCCCAATTCCTCTTTTCACCTAGGGGTAGTGGAGAAAACGAGTGTAGTGGCTATGAATCTGTCCCTACGGATCGAGGGTTTTCAGATGCACACTAGCTGAACTAGGGCCAGAAAAATTTCCCAGAATGCTTTACGTCATCATTTGCAGACTGAATAAAATCAATATTTTGAGTTAGTTTCTGCATAAAAATGCGTTTTGATTACATTTCTAGAGAGAAATATATATTTTACTTTCATAATATTCACTCAGTGAATGTACATAATCACTCGTTTGCCCGTTGTTGCGAAGTCTTTTTCAAACCTCACACCAACGCAGAGCCTACGGCGTAGGTTACGCAGCGACGCGCGCCATACGCCGTACCCTACGCCGTAGGCTCTGCGTCGATTTAACGCGGAACCATAAATCAGCTCCCAAGCCGGCAGGCTGTTCTCGTCCCGAAAACCCGCAAATTTCTTACTTTTACGCCTGAAAAAATATTAAAACTTAATAAAGTGGCATATTAACAGCGCAACAGCGGAAATTAAAACAGCTTCTAGCCTGCTTCCTCTCGGCTTCCTGATATGGTGTGACGTATGTGCAAACGTAACTACGCAGTCACTTACGTACACGAACGTAAAACCACGCAGTGACGTAGCAAGTGGTGTCCCAATCCCTAGGGAAGATTACAAAGGCCCTAAAGTTTGTGGCTTCATTTTTAGGGCTAGTGGTAGTGGGTGAGGGCTAGTGGTAGAAAGTAGGGGGTGTATTGGGATTGGCCCTTACACTTTCTAAATCTTCTTTGTGGATCACCTTGTTGTTGAATTGTGTTGGAGAAGTAAACTTGCCTCACATGTGATGTTTTTCTGCTGCGAGTCTGAAATGAAAGAAACACACAACGAGCCCAACCTGATCTCACAAAAATCCGTGAAATGCCCACGGCCTCTCACCATTATTTTCCGTGGCACCAGCACGGAAATGATAAAATTCCGTGTGAGCACCACGGATATTTTACTATGCAAAATCAATTGGGATCCGTTGTCGTGATATATACACGGATTATTACATTATTATTATGTATATATTATTCTTTATTATAGTGGCTAAGTTATGAGTTTTTGACGCGCAAGTTACTGTTTATTACTGTCAGTTTGTAAAAGCATGTTTTTAACACTGTTTTAATGGTGTTTTGATGATTTTTAACAATATTTTGACGGCGAGTATTTAACAAGCCTTTAGAATCTGCAAGACAGAAAACAAACAAAGGAACAGGAACAGAGACACAAACAGCAACCAGTCCAAGTCTCTGAAACTGAATCAGGACTAGGCTACTGCCATTATCTGCCACCAGAATTGTCGGGGGGGGGTTTGTCTGTGTAACTGTGTGTGTGTAAAGTGAAAACCCCAACAGACGCTAACATACACTCACTGACAAAGACATGGACAATCATTCTCTCACCACTCCCATCTCCCCGGCACCGCCCAGCAGCCCCCGCCCCCTGGCAGCAGAGCTACATTTATGCTAGTAATGCTACATTTATGCTAGCCAGTTTTTCTGAACGTGACTTTGAACTTCAGATTCTCAAATCTGAAGGCAAGTTTATTTGTTTAGCACAATTCAACACAAGGTCATTCAAAGTGCTTTACATCAACATTAAAAGCAGCAAGACACAATTAAACAGTAAATAACGAAGAAAATTATAAGAAAAGAGGGGCACGGTGGTGCAGCTGGTAGTGCAGCCGTTTCACAGCAAGAAGGTCCTGGGTTCAATTCCCGCCGGGGACGCTGTGGGCGCTGAAGTGCGTGTTAGTCCCCCCATGACTTCAGCACCCACACCCTGGGTGGGGTTGGCGAAAGGGCCTTTCTGTGAGGAGTTTGCATGTTCTCCCCGTGTTCCCTTGGGTAGCAATGTCAGTTACCCTCACAAAAACATGCACACAGTCCTGGGCTATACATGCCCCCTCTGGCCAACCGGGGCGCCAGATGGGGTGGGGAGGATCTGGCTGGAATAACGTGATCCTTCCACGCACTACGTCCGGCCGGAGAAGCCCCATCCTGTCTGGTGAAAAGATGCGGCCTGCTCACTCCTCAGGTTAAGGAGGAGACCTGAGCTCAGTGCAGGGCCCTCCCGGGGTCGGTAGAGGATGGCAATGCCCAGGACTGTCACTTAGGTAGGAGCACTGGGTGATAAAATGGGAAAAAAATCGGGGTTAAAAAAAAAAAAAAAAAAGAAGAGGTAAAATAATAAAAAGCACAAGTTGTTAGGCAGTAAGGGCAGTAGAGTCCAGCAGGATTACACAGTAATGTTTTCAGGCCTGATTTAAAGGAGCTGACAGTTGCAGCAGACCTCAGGTCCCAGCTACCTAAGTGATCTAATCACTGTCCATAAACCGGCACGCACCCTTCGCTCCAGCCACGCCACTCTCCTTCATGTCCCCTCTCCACGGCTCGTGACGATGGGACACCGTTCCTTCTCTGCCTCCGCCCCACGCCTATGGAACTCTCTACCTGACGACCTCAGGAATGCACCTTCTGTGGAGTCCTTTAAAACGGGCCTTAAAACACTCTTCTATAAGCAGGCTTTCCCCTGAACTCTTCCCTTGACCCCCTTTTATTCAAATATTTTTTTAATTTATTTTTTATCTTTTTGCTGCCCACAACTTTTTATCTTACTTTTATCTTAGTAGCTAGGTTTTGTCTTAGTTTCTTAGTCTTGTTTTTAGTCTTCTCTGTAAAGCGCTCTGAGATCTGTCATTTCAGGTGAAAAGCGCTATATAAATTGAAATTATTATTATTATTATTATTCAGGTCTACAGGAAGTTTGTTCCACCGGTGAGGAGCAGAATAACTGAACGCTGCCTCACCTTGCTTGGTTCTTGTTCTGGAACCACAACAAACCAGATCCAGATGAACCTCAGGGGTCTGGGAGCTTCATAATTCAATTCAATTCAATTCAATTCAATTCAATTCAATTCAATTCAATTCAATTCAATTCAATTCAATTCAATTTTATTTATATAGCGTCTAATACAACAGAGTTGTCTCTAGACGCTTTCCAGAGACCCATACCCAGAACATGACCCCCGAGCAGTTATTACATAAACAATGGCAGGTAAAAACTCCCCTAGTGGGAGAAAAACCTTAAGCCAAACAGTGGCAAGGAAAAACTACCCTTTAGGAGGGAAGAAACCTTGAGCAGGACCAGGCTCATAAGGGGGGACCCTCCTGCCGAGGGCCAGACCGGTGGGTCAGGGACGGCAACAGCACAGCAGGCAGGTGGAAGCAGCAACGGGATGACCAGGGGTGGGGACCGCAGGCCAGCACGCAGCTCCCGAAGCTCGGGCCCATAGGGAACTAACAGATCCAGCATGGATTCTGGTTCAAGACCATTCAGGTCTTTGTAGACCAGCAGGAAGATTTGAAACTCTATCCTCTGAAGTTCAAAGTTTCACCGGACAGGGGGCCCAGACAGGACTGAGCCTGTGGCCCCAAAAAGCTCCAGGTCGGAGGTCGGGCTGCTTGAACATAAAGAAGATGCTGAGTTGCTGAGTCATGGAAGGCCGATCTCGTTGCCACGGCGACGACTCGCTGACGGGTCTGTGATTCACGCCTGAGATGGTGGTGATTCACGGTTCCTCCGCAGGAGCTGGATGTGAAGAACGACTCAGCTGTCCACATGTTTCACTTCTCGTCACCTTCTCACAGCGTGGGAGGAATTTCAGAGTGAAAGTCCTGAATTCACAATTTCAGAGAAGAAGGAGCCCAACAGCAGAGCGGCATCAGCCTCGTCCCGATCCAGCGGCTCACCAATGGCTCACAGAATCAAAGCTTTCTAACGAGTTATATCTAAAGGTTCATGATTTCACTAAAAGTTAGTAAAAGTTAGTGCCTCTTTCTCACAATAACAACATATATTTTATCTTTTCTAGCTGTAAAACAACCCAGACCATCATCCTCCACAGGTGTCCATGAACCGATCATCATCAGTGCTGATGATCGGTTCATTATCGATCAGTAGAGGTACTCTGGTTTGGCCCCGTGATTAGTTTTTTCTATTTTCATTAGTTGAGTAAATCGATATCCCCTGAACTCATAAATGTCGGATTATTTTGGAACATTTGTGGGTTTTTACTGAAAATAGGGATAAACATATAATAGAATAAACTTTATTGATCTCCCAGAGGGGAAATTCACTTGTGCAGCAGCAGCAAACATACACATGCTTAACAATTTTTACAAAATATACACGAAAGTATGAAAAGGTATAAAAAAAGTATAACCTAAAAAAAATAACCAATAAATAGCTAAGTAATAAAAAGCAATATAAAAAATGAGCAATGTACAAAAGAAATACTAAACCCGAAAAACAAATAATATACATGTGCAAAGAGACAAAAATACCAGTGATGTATTTAGAGAGAGAAGGTTATTGCACTTTTAAACTGTATTTGTGGAGTGATGTGAGCCATTACTTGAAGAAAAGCAATTTACAAAAATGCTGACCATAAAATATGTATACATATTGATGGCTGTCGGGATGAAGGACCTGCGGCGTCCTTCATCCCGACAGCCATGAACGAACATGAACGTTAAATGCAGTTTTAATAGATGTGAGGATGTTTTTTCCTCTAAAACCAATAGAATTGTCTCCGTTTGTCCGCGTTAGCAGTGTTTTCAGTCGGTGATGTGCTTCGGCAGCTATATTTAGGTGTTTTCCACCCAAACTTTCATTTTCTGTGTGTTCTAAGAGCAGTCTGGCTTCGAGTCATTGAAGGCATCTCTAACTTTGTCTGTAAAGGGTTGTTTTTGGCTTGAGATGCTCTTTAATGGCGTGTCGGTGTTGTTTAGAGCTGATGGAAAGAACATTTCCTGACACCAGCTGTTGAGCAGCAGCGTTGGTGAGGAGGAAGCCTCAGAGCGGGGGGGAAGCCCGCCGACCCGCACTGACATTCAACAGGTGTCAGCCGCCTTGAGCAAAGGTCACCTGGGCGGACGTCCGCTATCACCTTTATTACCAGCCTTATTAGGTAAAGCGTCTTCTGAGAACTTCTGCAGCGTTTGTTCTGTTCTGGAGGAAACGCAGATGTTTGACAAACATTGCAGGCCGAATCACGCAAACGCGGAGAAACAGCGGCTGCTTGTTCGTTTTCATGCAGATATTACAATCACACAAGCTTTCCCAGCTCTTGTTTTCAGGTTTCAGTATGCAAATTCATCTTTTTTACCAAATTGTCACCTTTAAACTCAAAATTCCTTCAAACATTGACTCACATCCGCAGTCGTCGGCTCGTATCAGTGAAAAGGCTCGATCATCACCGAGATGCTCTTCTCTGAACATGTTTTACTTTCATCGTGTAACCAAGCCAACAAGAAAAGACATCAGCGTTTCTGGCTTATTTTACACGCTTTAAGATAAAAATAAATCAGATATTAACTTGAAATTACAGTCATAAAAGATCAAAATTGGTTGATATGTGTGTTGAAACAATGCTAGCTGGGAAAAGACATCAGCATCGGCCTTTGTGGAACCAAACTGTTGTTAGTGCATCAACAAACTCATCACTGAAACTAATATTTGACCAAAAAAATATTGGGAACACAATGGTTTTATGAAGAGATGCTGCACTAATAACGGTGCGGTTTGACGGAGCTGCAGAGCTGAAGAACAGTATTTTTATGTTTCTACGAACGTCTGAGCAGCATGAAGCGGCAGCTGAAGGACGTTTAGGGAGAAACACCAACTAAAGGTCGATCTCTCAGCTTCTGATGCAAAAAAGTGACATCCGGCACCGAGAAGGTCTCAGGGAGCTGCTGAATGAGGCTGGAGGCCTCAGCAAAGAACGGAGGAGTGAAAGGATCCCAAACAATCTCTAACTAAGCCATTTACATGTGAATTTAGAATCTCCTTTTTAATGCTTTTTTCTTTTTGTTTAAAAATTAGAAAGATCATCTGATTTGCTGGATCTACGGAAGAGTATTAGAGCCAGGCAGGAGAAAAGTATTTGAGAGGGGAAGATCTTTTTTTATTGTGCACTTTGAGAAAAAAGTTGAAATGTCGAGAAAAAAGTTGAAATGTTGAGAAAAAAGTCAAAATGTTGAGATTATTGTTGAAATACAATTTTGAAGAAAAAGTAAAATGTCGAGATTAATGTTGAAATACAATTTCAAGAATAAAGTCAATAGCAGTGGATAAAACATAAACACTGCGGCAGTAGATCACCGGTTACCACTGAATTAATTGTTTACCTCTGATTTAAAAAAAAAAAAAAACATGTTTATATGCTACGTTGAGTTTAATTATTTTAAAGGTAATCCTGAAAGAGCCTTGTGAAGTTTCTGCTGTCAATAGACTCCACAAGTGGGGTAGCTATAAATTACATGAGCAGCAAAATAATTTTGTGGCTGTTCCTTTTCTTAGTTGTGTATGTGAGTCATGTTTTCGTTCTTGCAGGGTTTGCTGTTCCTAAAGCGATGCCTTCTCCACCTACAGGAATGAGAACAAAGTGACCACCCTTTGCTGAGTCATTTTTTGATTTAAAAGCATATGTCATCATCTGCTTGTCTTGCTTTTCTTTTATCAGAGTTCAGTGGATGTATTTGAATGTGTGTGTCTCCCTCACAGGTCCCAGGTTCTCCAGCCCAATATTTATAGTCATTTCAATTCAATTCAATTTATTTGAACAGACAAAAAAATCAACAGATTATTTAAATGTCAGTTTCCGCAGATACTCCTTGGGAAGACGAGGATCCTGCTCCCTCTCATCCTTGATCTGCAAATAGAAATATAATTTATTTTCCTGCTACACTAACACAACTAGTCATCACCATATGATCACTGTTCTACATACAATAATAAATTTGCCATTGATGAATATATAGACATTAAGATAGTGAATTAAGTGTATGCTCAGATGCTAGATTACTTTTTCTCACTCTTCAGTCTCCCACAGGTTTGGTTGATGTGCACAGATGATAGTGCTAAAGGATATTGTAATAAAGCCAACTTTTACACCAGATACGCTTCTTCTTTTTTTTTAAATTGTTCCCCTTTGGAGAAGTCAGAGTGGGTTAAACACTACACTGATTACATATTAAAGGTTTACGGGTCCGTCCTGCCCCTTAGCAGGAGGTGGCGTCAGGCGCTTTTCAGAGTATTCTAATAAAATATATGATCATATTCTCTGTAAGTGTGTAAAAGGAACTTGTGTTCTACTGTAAGAAACGTAAGACATTTCGTAGCCCCACCTTTGTTCTGCTATCCTAATGCTGGAATACAGTCTCTGTTAAATAAAATTGTTCTTCCGTAACGCCAAACATATTTTTCTGTGATGTAAGAGCCTTCATACATTGTCTTTTAATTATTTTTCTTGTTCTGACAGACAGACACTTGCTCTTATTGTCACATTCATCATTTAAATACATAAGACTGTATTTGTGTCTGATGCTGCCTCCCCAGCAGACTGCAGCATAAAACACCACACTTGACACCACAGACTGATAAAACATCTGCAGCATCGTAATACAGATAAATAGATCTGGATCATAAAATATTTAACTGAAAACCATAATTTATCATATCCAATGTAAGGGAGTAATACATCGCTTACATTAATCTCATGTAGCTACACAAGAGATGCATTGCACCAGATTACAGTTCAATTGCTAGTTTATCTGCAATCCATGAAGCGAAGTTTTCCCTCCCCCCAAAATAACACAGAAAAGCCTGTCTAATTACATTTTTAGTTGTCATCCAGCAATTCAATACACGTAACTGACATTGATGTATTTACAGGGATTCAATATCAGTTGTAAATGTACCTGTGTATGTAATGGTGATAAAATGCCTATTAGTTCTGATTGGCAAAGGCCCTTGGATTCATGATGTTGTAGCAGAAAAAAACGAACAAATATCATAATCCATCACTTTGTAAATAATGTTTAACCGTTGTTTTGCTCATCGTTTGTTAAGAAATGTCTAACCGTTGTCCTGCTCACCGAACGGGTTCTGATTGGTTGTGCCTGCACTTACCGGTAGAGGGGAGACGCGGTGTCCGTTATTCAGCCAATACAGAACTGGACGCTGATTAACGAGCATTGTGTCTGTGTGTCTGTTTCACACCCCCCTTTACAGGTAAGAAATTGATATAATTTAGCACTGTGTATATACTTTTTATTTGTAGGAATACAGGCAACAGTTAATATATATAGTATAGTTGTAATGACTTTGAGAGTGAGTTTTAAAGGAGCCGTGTGTAAGAAATGGCCAAAACTGGTACTGCAGTCACTTTCAAAATACTGTTGAGCGGCGTGTACCCCCCTCCTCCCCGACCAGAGGTTGCCAGGTAGGCTGCAGAATGCAGCAGGAACGTAGGCTGCCATGGCAAGCGACGAGTCCTACACAGTAAGTTTATTTTCTGTATTTAATGCTTTATGAAAGATCTTTTGCGAAGTAATAATGTACTGCAAAATTTACTAATGGCGATTAGCCAAACAGAATCGTAAATGTTACCGAAGCGCTCCGTACGTGTGCGTCACCGCGTACCCTACGGCGTAGGCTCTGCGTTGGTGTAACGCGGAACCATAAATCAGCCTTAAGGCTGCAGCGTCGTGGGAGCGATGGATGACTGAGGGAGAACACAGTTTCACCAAGAGTGGAAAGCAGCGCCGGGCAAGTTATGCCACAGTTTGCAGATGTATTGTTGATGCGTGGGCTAACGTGTCTGCTGGGACTATTTTGCGAGCTTTTGCAAAAGCCAGCAAGTCCGAGGCGCCGCACGGCACGGAAAGAGACTCTGACAGCGAGGAAATTCGGACTGGCACAGCTGATTTAGCGGGGCTCTTTAATGCAGAAACAGAGGATGAGACTTCGATGGGTTTGATTAATGTAAAAACTGAAATAAAGTAGCCTACAATCAAACAAAGTTTTGCTCCCGCTCTATTTTTAAATATGCAAACTCGTGTGCTTGTGTGTGTGTTCTGCGGCGCGCGCGTGTGTGTGTGTGTGTGTGTGTAGACGGCCTTTAGGTTCGGTGCGCCGTGTGTGTGTTTTAAATACAGAAATGACACAAAACTGAGGGTGCGCCTTTCCACACGGCGCCCGTATGGTCGCAAATATACGGCAATATATGAAATGTCAGATAGGTAATTTTTTGACGACACCACATGAATCTTACCTGTCCAGGAGAAAATCAGCAACGTTGGCGTCTGTCTTCAAATTCTTCTCTGCTTTCAGCCGTCTCCATCTATCAAAAGCATCTCCTATACAAATCTTTGTTTTATTTCGGACCTTGTCACGACGTAACTCGGATTCATAACGAGGTCTTTTAGGTTTTGGAAAGCTAGACATTTTTTCATCCAACACGTTCGTAGCGGCTGCTGCGATAATTAGAGCCGAGCTGGCAACCCGGATGCCGAAACATTACTGACTTCGTGATTGGGAGATAGGTGGAGGGTGGAGCTTCAGGCCAAAACAAAAAATTACAACATAAACATCAGTTGAGGGCTGCAACTCCTCTTTTTAAACTGGAATATCCTTGCTTGAGTGCTGTTGTCAGTGACATAAGTATTTGAAATGAACATGATTTTTAAATGTCTGTTGACATATCGGGGTCATTTTATGATTAGTTTTATTATTGCTCTTACATACAGCTCCTTTAAGAGTGAGAGTGAGATTTTATTTACCTGCGGACTTTTACTGGCTGTGCGTGCCTGTGTGTGTGTGTGGTGTGTCAAAAGAGATTTGCCATTAGACAATGTTTTATCCTGTTATGAAAAATGTGATGTTTAAGAAATATATGTTTGAAAAATGTGATGTTTAAGAAATATATGTTTGAAAAATGTGATGTTTAAGAAATATATGTTTGAAAAAAGCCAATACAGAACTGGACGCTGATTAACGAGCATTGTGTCTGTGTGTCAGTTTCACACACCCCTTTACAGGGGTATAACATGTATGGATTATTTTAATATTTACCGTTCAAAAGTGAGCTCACTGCTGTCTGTCCCATAGACTAACATGACAGCGCGGCTTTGTTTTGGAACTCGCGGGGCTTCCATTAACCACGTGACTGCTCTGGCGGTGAGATCAAAAGTTGTCGCCACTGTTTTATCCACTGCTCTGGTAGCGGTGTATCGCGTCATCCAGGCAGCCAATCAGCACAGTGCCTCATTATCATAGCCTCCCCGCCCACTCAGAATCCCAAAACAAATCAAAACAAAACAAATCACCTTTTATGAAACATCGATCAGCAGCACCTGGCTTATTGTGCCCTTCTAATTCAAGTAAGAGCATTGAGGATGTAGCGCATATATATATATATATATATATATATATATATAATATATAAAGCTTCACTTTATATTCAGAAAAACTAATGTGGCAGCTACAACTGTTAGATTTCATCTATTAAACCAACATTTATCTTCCTAAATGAATTATTTCAGCCAGCAGTAATGCTCCACAGAGCTGCAGGTTTCTCCCCGGGACGACGGCAGGTTGACCCAGCGATCACGTCTGTCCCCCTGGCCGTGAGCTGCTGCTGGTCCCCGGGGCCGGCGGCTCTTCTGATCCCCGAAACAACGGATCAAATTTCTTAACAGGCGTTATTTGGATAAACTGAGCCCAGGTTGGGGATCTGAATTCTGATACAGCCTGTGTGTCCCCTTCTAATATAATACATCCATGGTCCTCTTATCCTTCGCCGTTTGTTTACTTTCTTCACTTCCGTTTCTCTTCTCGTGCACTGATTCGCTACCTGAACAGCCAATCACAGTGAGCTGTTTGACCGACACGCCGACGCCGATTCAACATGTCGAATCCGCTGAAAAGCTCCCGACGGGACCTGTGGCGACGTGCGGGACCACACCGATGGCCCCACGGCCGATTTTCGGCTTGGTGTGTTAGGGCCTTTAGGGCCTGTCCCAATACTGCCCCTACCATTCGTTTTCATCCCTACCCTTAAATTTTGCGCGTTCCCGTGAGGGTAGTGGTGTCCCAATTCCTCTTTCCACCTAGGGGTAGTGACGAAAAGTAGTGTAGTGGCTATGAATTTGTCCCTACGTTTGTAGGGATTTCCGATGCTGACTAGCTAACCAAGGGACAAAAAAATTTCCCACAATGCTTTTCGTCATCATTTGCGGACTGAATCCAAAAAAAAAAACATGGCGGACATTTCTTATTTTTTAGTGAATAAAATCAATATTTTGAGTTAGTTTCTGCATAAAAATGCGTTTTGATAACATTTCTAGCGAGAAATATATATTTTACTTTCATAATATTCACTCGTTTTCCCCGTTGTTGCAACTTCGCCGGAATAAAGGCTGATTTATGGTCCCGAGTTACACCAACGCAGAGCCTACATGGCGACGCGCGCCGTACCCTGTACCCTACGTCGTAGGCTCCGCGTCGATTTAAGGCGGAAACATAAATCAGCTCCCGAAGCCGGCAGGCTGTTCTCATCCCGAAATTTTCGGAGCAAATTTCTTAACAGGCGTAGCTACAACTGTTAGATTTCATCTATTAAACCAACATTTATCTTCCTAAATGATTTATTTCAGCCAGCGGTAATTCTCCACAGAGCTGCAGGTTTCTCCCCGGGACGACGGCTGAGGCTGAGCTGGCGATCACCACTGTACGTGAGCTGCTGCTGCTGCTGCGCCCCGGTCTCATCGTCGCCGAAAACATCAGATCAAATTTCTTAACAGGCGTTATTTGGATAAACTGAGCACAGGTTGGTGATCTTAACGGTTACTTTTACGCCTGAAAAAATATTAAAACTTAATAAAGTGGCATATTAACAGTGCTACAGCTGAAATTAAAACAGCTTTTGGCTCTCAGCTTCCTGATTTTAGGGGTGGTGCTGAAAGTAGGAGTAGGGGGAGTATTGGGACAGGGCCCTGGGAAGATTTCAAGTGCCCCTAAAATCTGTCCCTTCTTTTTTAGGGGTAGTGAAGAAAAGAAGGGCGAGTGAAAGAAAGTAGAGCTAGTGAAGAAAAGTAGGGGATGTATTGGGATTGGGCCTTAGTCTGCATTTTGGCTGAATTTTATAAAAATGAATTAACCAGTGTAATATGTCATCTGTTCTGCTGAGACTGTATTAAACAAATATTAAGGGTAATGTGGAAAGATAAGACATAGTTCTGAGGTTTTTGTATCATCTCTGTATATGCTCAATGTTTGTCTTTAGACTATAATGATGAACATGGCTTTGTGATCCCATCCATCTATCCATCCACCTACGACTGATAGATAACTGATGATAAATAACAAATTGATTGATAGGGATTTGGTGCTTATATATATATTGTTGCTCATCTTGAAACGCAGATGACCATAGTGACAAAAGGAAGCTTTGAGACATTGAAAATCCAGAGTTGAACATAAAGTTGGCCACTAACTAATAAGTCCCTACTACTGCTTGAAACGGCTTATGCCCCAGAAGGGGTAGTAGGTGTAAGTGCGTAAGTAAGTAAGTAAGTAAGTAAGTAAGTAAGTAAGTAAGTAAGTAAGTAAGTAAGTAACTGCTTGAAAGCACAGACCAATGTATTTTGATTAAGCTCATTTTCAAAGTTTACATTTGTGAATCTGAAGAAAAATTAGTTGTGGCACATATTTATGCTTGGATAGGAAGCAGAGAGAAAATTATTTTGAAAACCAAAGAGTCAACATTATGTATTTTCTCAACTGTGCCTGAAAGACATCACTCATAGGACTAAAGCGTGTGGGGGTTAAAGAAAACACTTAAAACAATACTGAGTAATGAAACGTTTCAAAAGTAGTCGATAAAAAGTAATAGTGGGAATCAGACCCGGATTAACTCAGTGTGGGGCCCCAGGGTGACCGCACTTGAAGTGCCCCCCTCCTCCCACATTTTACGGTAAAAAAAGGGAAATTTACTATGTTTATAAAGACCATAGATTTACACGTATTGCTGAAGTACATGCTCAATACTCATACTACAAATAAATGTAAGACAAGCAACCAACTAAGAGTAACACCACATATAGACATGAGTCTACAAACACCGTACTACACTGATGCTCCAATTGGAATAAAACTCACATGCCAGTGTAACTCCACATGTTAACTATCATCATTTCCATCATATATGGCCTGTCTGAGGACTACATGCAAAACTATTACAGCATATGACTAAACAATCAAACAGGCCTACTGAATGAGCTGATGTGAAGGTAGGGAACAGCACATTAATAAAATAGCAATGTGTAGACTGTTAGATTTAAGGTTGTTAAGTTGTTAAGGCACTCACTCAAACGCAATTCTTTTTATTTTGTTATTGTATTAGAACTGTTATAACCTGTATTCGCGGTAGCATTTTCAGGCCTGTAGAGGGCATAGTTCGTTTATTTATCTGTTTTAGGATTTTCCCATAGTCCGTGAAGTTACATGAAGTGAGGTAACCAGAAGTGTTTCTTCTTCTGCTCCGCAATAAGAGAAACGCACAGACAGCGTTCAGATCTCACTCTTCCTCCAACTGACGCTGCTCTGCCGTAGATCTATGAATACTAGATCAGCCATGTCCCTTATTAAATGACATCGTTTTTGTATCGGCCGTTAATTTGTATTTTCTGTACTTTGTGTTTCAGTTTCACAATTTGTGACATTAAACCTGTCCGACCACAACTTTGCCTGTTCCTTGGAGGTCATAGTGTCATGAAGAGTTAGGCTGGCTGTGACTCCCAGTATATGACAGGAGTCACACTGGGTGTAACAGTACAGTTATTATTATTATTTTCATGTATTTTTATTATATCATTAGTTACTGCTGTACCTGTTTGCTCCTCTTCCAGCAAATATATAGAGAAAATAACAAAATATGACATATATGATCCAGTTAGCCATTTGATTTTGTGCCCCCTCATTGGCTCGCCCGTTCAGTATATGGATCATCCGGCCTGGGTGGGAATCTCCATTCCATGTTACCAATGGTGTTCGGCAGGGAGCGATTTTGTCACCGGTCCTGTTTAATATTTATATGGAGGACCTTTCTGTGCAGTTGAATAAGTGTGGAACAGGTTGCATGATAGGTGATGTACTTGTCAACCACTTAATGTACGCGGATGATCTTGTTATTTTCAGTCCATATAGTGGCCTCCAGCACCTGCTGAGGACATGTTCTCAGTACGGGTCTGAATATGATATCAAATTTAATACAAAGAAGAGTAATGTGATGATTGTCCGTAGCCGGGGAGATAGAAAGTTAGCTTTTCCTGACTTCTTTCTGGCAGACTCTGCCCTCACCGAGTGTGACCAGGTGAAATACCTCGGTCATTTTATGACTAAGGATCTCTCTGATGACGGAGATATTTATAGAGAGTGTCGAAGAATGTATGCCCAAGCTAATATGCTGCTGTTATGTGCTCGGTGGATGTTAAAATTTCTTTGTTTAAGACGTATTGTACATCCCTATACACTGGCCACTTGTGGTGTCAGTACAAGAAAAGCAGCATGCAGAGGCTCACTGTGGCTTATAATGACTGTATGAGGCTGCTTCTTAAAGTCCCAAGGAGCTGTAGTGCCAGTCATCTGTTTGTTAGTGTTGGAGTACCAACCTGTGCTGCTGTGCTATGGAATTTGATATATAAATGTATATGTAGACTAGAGTATCTAACTCTTTAAATAGCATTATTACCTGCTTAATGAATCCTGAACTTAGCTGTCAGGTTCACATCTATGTTGTGGAACCACTGGCGTTCATGTCTGGACACTTGCGCTTGACACCGTTTTCTTTTTTCGCAAGCTCAACTCTTTTAGTGTGAGCAAGCAGATTATGGAGATTGTCTATAAGAACCTCATAGAGGGAATCTTAACCTTTAACATGGCAATGTGGTACGGCAACCTTAACACAAAAAATAGATGCAAGCTACAAAGAATAGTGAATCTAGCCTAAAAAATAATAGGGAAGACACGGATAAATTTAAGTGGTATTTATAAGGAAGTGATTGGGAAAAAAGCTGCTAGGATAGCAAATGATCCTACTCACCCACTCTGCAGCGAGTTTAAATGACTTCCCTCAGGTAGACGGTACAGTGTACCAAAGGCTAACCGTAACATATTTAAAAACTCATTCATTCCCAACGCCATTAGGGCTCTGAATGAGGGCACGTCTCGGTAGACTTGTCTTTTATTTACATGCCCTTGTTGTTCCTCCTTTTTTGCCACTAAGATGTTTTGCGTGTAAATGTTAAGTGTTTGTTGCTGTGTCATGTTACTGTTGTTTTTGCATTATGAGACAAAAGACAAATCTCCACTTGTGGACAAATAAACTAACTAACTAACTAACTTACTTGTGTCACTGTTGTTTTTAAGTCTTTTATATCGTGTATGTTGTATGTATAATTTTATGGTACTATGGACCCAGTACTCGAGTTGAGGGGGGATGGCATCCCCCCTGAAATAAAAACGGTCCAAATCATCCCCCCTGTAAAACTGCCATCCCCCCTTTCCATCCCTTATGTCATTTCAAGTAAATTTTCACTTGAAATAAGTAGATTTAAGTCGATGCAGATTTATCTTCTCATTACAAGCAAAAAATCTTGTTCCACTGGCAGATTTTTTTACTTATTTCAAGTGAAAATCTACTTGAAACAGGTGAAAATTTTTGTTTTTTCCAGTGATGAGTCTTGTTTTAAGTGTAATAAGATTATTTTTTTTACTAAAATGAGACATTTTAACTAGAAATAGGACACATTTTCTTATTTTGAGTTTTTGCAGTGATCCATTTTACTTATCCTGTGAAGGACAGAGGCCTATTGATAAATTCAGAAAACTGTTTTTTATTGTTGTGTTTTTAAGTATTTGATGTAAACCCAGTGGATATTTAAAGCTTACAGAAGGCTGCATTTAACTGCTGCTATGTCATTCCTGCAGTATTTATGCAGGTGTTTTGGTCACTGCTATTATTTGTAATCAAACAAACAAATTATCTGTCCCCTTATGATAAAATTCACCATCCCCCCTGATTTTTTTTTTTACAACTCGAGTACTGGTTGTATGTATAATTTTATGGTACTATGGACCTCTTCTCGAGATGTGTCTCTAATAAAAGTGTGAATTGAATTGAATCTGAGCAGCAACAACGTCCAGTGGCCACTAGGTGGCAGCAATGTACCAAACGTCTGTCTTGACTGCTCGGAAAAATGAAAGTGGCAGAAAGAGGGGAAATGTAGATTGGGAGGGGCGTATTTTTATAACGCTATCATCACGACTTTATAGAGACATGACGCTCACAGAACAGACTTTGTAACTCGCACCTGTTGTCTCTTTAGTCTGGTGAGTTCACGCGTGTCGACCACAAAGCGTGCTTCTCTTTCTCTTCCCGCGTGTTTCCTCTCGCCTCAGACTGTCCCGCGTGGCGCACGCTAGTAAACCCGCATGTTTGTAACAAAGTCTCTCTGAAATTCCAGACACCGTCGGGGGCTGCGTGGTAACATGGCTCAGATCCTGCGAATGCAAGGCCTGGACGCGAAGGCGGGCACTGAAGACATCCGGACTTTCTTCGGGGGAGAGCGCATCCCCGACGGAGGGGTGTTCGTGGTCGGGGGGAGTCTCCGGGAGGCTTTCGTCGCCTTCAGCAGCGACGGAGATGCACAACTCGCCATGCGGAGAACCGGCTGTTCCCTCAAAGGGTCTAAAGTGAGCCTGCACACAAGCAGCATGGACGAGCTGGAGGACAGACTGCAGCCACTGTTAAAGGGGAAGAAGTCCTCTCGACTGAGTGTTAGGAAACCTCAGCCACATTCCCATGACAACGTCGCAGGGTTAAATGCAAGGCCTCGTGATGACAATCCTGCAAACCTCTCATCTTCTCCGGCGTGGCCACAAGATCCGGACACGGCGAATCTCCCTCAGTCTAACCCGCAGCACGGTTCCCCCCCTGATACTGGGAACTTGCAACATCTGGATTCCAGTTCTGCGTTCCTGCTGGGCATCTGCACCGTCCTGCAGGGTCTCAGCTCAACCAAAGCTGATGTTCCCAAGGCCGAGAGTGCAGCTGCCTTATCTGAGGTGATAACAGAACAAACCACAGAGTCAAGGCCAGGATATGCCAGGCTCTTTGGTCTGCCAGCCTCAACTACGAAAGAAGACATCAGCCGCCTTTTCAAAGGGCTGTCAGTGCAGGAAGTTATTGTAAATGTCAAGTTAGGAGTTAATTATGGCTGCCTTGTGAAGTTTTCAAAAAAGGAAGATGCACTCAATGCTCTTAGCTTCAATCAGCAGCCCCTGGGCTCAGGCCGCGTAGAGGTGCGTGCAGCTGATGAGAAAATGTGGATCGGTAGTCTCCAGGAATGTGAAGATGCATTCGATGTTGGAGTGAGACTGAAAGATAAGCAGCATGCTCTAAAGGAAGTTGCAAACCACAGAAGCGAGTTCAAGAGGCGACCCGTCAATCAGTTTTCATCCAAACCACCCAAAAGTCTAAAAACCAGTGATGACTCAAATACCTTGTTACCACCCACTACGGAGTATGTTGTCGCAGTCAGCAATCTACCAAAATCTATAACCAAGACTGAAATAAAAGAATTGTTTGGGTGTCCAAAAGTTCCACATACAAATGTACTCCATCTGCTCGACAGACACGGCAAAACGACAGACACGTCTTTTCTGATTTTCAATTGCACCGAGGACTTTGAGTATGCAATGAACCTTTCTGGCTGCCACGTGGGGTCTGGGGCCATTGTAGTCTCATCAATCACCAGGGAGATCATGAGAGAAATGATGGACAAAACAAATCCCAAACAGCCAAGGACTAGTCTGAGAGACCCAAGAAAACAACGCGAGAGACAAGCTGGGCCAGGAGAGACGTCACAGATACTACCAAGTAGGAACATGGACCAGGAAACTCAGACGTGCTTGTTTGTAAGAAACATTCCTGCAGATGTTAAGAAAAGTCAAATTAGGGGCTTGTTCTCTAATTACAAGGTGGAGATGGGTGATATTATTTTACTAAAGAACAGTGACGGGAATGGCACCGGCGAGGCTGTGGTCAAGTTTGAATCAGAAAAGCTTGCTGCTCTGGCCCATAGGATGCATGGTAAATACTTCCTGGGAGCAAAAGTGATTCTTACTCCCATTAACATGAAGCAGATGGATGATATTTTGGCAAATGTCTGAGGAAGGTTAACCCCAATTTGTAAGAACAGATAACTCCCTCTTTTAAATTTTACTTTTTGGTTGTAGTAATGGTTCAGAATCAGAGTTTAAGATGAGCATACGAGTCCGTTACATTGTTGGAGAAGGATGTTCTTGACTGTCAATGGTTTACATGCTGCATAAACTTAGGGCCAGCAAATCAGCCTCAACTATTGAATAGAGATGTTTCATAGCGCCAGTCCTAATTTTTTTTTTTTGACAGCTCAAACTGACTGGACAAAAGAAGGTAATGTGCTGTACATCTGAATTATGTGGGAGCAATCTTGTTCATGTATTACACGACCTGAAGGACACGTTTTAAAAAGAAAACACTTTTATTGCTGTTGACTTCAAAATTGAATGGATTTCACTGTTCACATGTTTTTCACAAGTTTTATTTGGCCTGGGAAATAAAAAACAAAGAAACAAAAAACAAAACAAAATCAACAATAACCTGTTAAACATGTCTGGACACAAAAAACTACCTGGTAGCAACACAGGAGAACTATGCATTAACATCCCCTCCACCAGACACCTGGACAAATATGAATGCTCTGTATGTGGGACACAGATGGTGCGATAAGGAGAAAGTTGATCTTGATCATCATTTGTAAAACCTCTGTGGACCGTCAGAGTACCTGGGTGGACCTGCGGATGAAGAAAAATGTATATATGTATGTGAAAGCAGACAAAAAAAACACAACCTAACTCCATACTACTTATATTTACAATAAATTTTTTCCTTCCTGAATTACAAAAAAAAAAGTTTTTTTTAAATTACACTTTATGCATTAAATTGATTTTTTTTCTAATTTGCCTTCCTTTTTTTTTTAAAAATATATTTTTATCCCCCGATTTTTCCCCTTTTTTTTTTTTTTCTTCTTCATCACCCAGTGCTCCTAAGTAACAGTCCTGGGCATTGCTCCCCTCTACAAACCCCGGGAGGGCCCTGCACAGAGCTCAGGTCTCCTCCTTAACCTGAGGAATGAGCAGGAGGGAGGAGGGAGCTTTTCACCAGACAGGGTGAGGATTCTCTGGCCGGACGTAGCGCGTGGAAGGATCACGTTATTCCGGCCGGATCCTCCCCATCTGGCGCCCCGGTTGGCCAGAGGGGGCATGTATAGCCCAGGACTGCTGCATGTTTTTGTGAGAGTAGCTCACATTAGCTACCCAAGGGAACACGGGGAGAACATGCAAACTCCACACAGAAAGATCCTTTCGCCAACCCCACCCAGGGTGTGGGTGCTGAAGTCATGGGGGGACTAATACGCACTTCAGCGCCCACAGCGTCCCCCTGGCGGGAATCGAACCCAGTACCTTCTTGCTGTGAGACGGCTGCACTACCAGCTGCGACACCGTGCCCCCCAAATTTGCCTTCCTTTGATTCACATATTCATTATTCCCAACATTGAATTTCACTTCTTTTTTACCTTTTTGTGAAAGACTGTTTAGAAAAGTTCATAAAGTTTATTATAGACTGTCATAAATAAATACAATTTTAAGTTTGACAAGAGTGCTTTTATACCTGAGAGACTCTGGAATCTGTCACTGCTGTTTCCCAGTCTTAGGTCTGGAGAAGGAAAATTTGGGGAACTCATTGGCAAACTGTTGAGACTTGGTCCCTTTGGATGAAAAGTAAATAAATATTAGACATGATAATCTGAACTCGCTCAAAATGTTGTTATCTGACAAATCAGATAGCCATGTTTTTTCTTTTAAAAATATTTCTTAACATTTCATTTTCCAAACATCTAATGATTTTGTCTCAAGCAAGATTTACTTGTAGTAGAATAAATTGAACAAGCTCCGTACCTTTGACACGCTCCTCAGTCTGTACTCCATCAACACATCTGTTAGTTTCTGTGTCACCTTCAGCACTAGTTGTGCATCATTCTCATTCTCAATCCGGAATGAATCCTAAAAAACATTTTCACAAAGTTTCAGTCTGTTGTCTTGATCAATTGACAAAAAGAAAAACACTAGATTTTGTTGATTTTTTAAGGAACTTGCTGCTAGAAACATACCAGGTATGTCAACAGTGTATTCGGCAATCTATTGGTGTCTGGAGCTTTTCCCATTAAGCCTGGTCTGTCCTGGGGTTTGTCTATGAAGCCGTCACCCATCTGGTTACTCCGGAACCCGTCAGGAAACATTTTTCTTGGGTCATCATTCATTGGTCCACTCCTTCCATAGCCAGCTCTACCACCAGCAAGTGGGCGACGACCCCTACCATCTGGGAAACGTCCTCTATTCATACCACGGTTAGGAAAATTGTCCCTTGCCTGGTATCCTCCAAAGTCAGGCGCTCCATATTCTCCTGGTGAAAAGTCAGGTGGACCTCTGTGAGGGGGAAACTCTCCTGGAAATCCTGGGCCAGGGAACCTGGGACCTGTGACATAAATGTGCATTACAATTAATAATGATAAGACACATTATTTATAGAAGCTTTAGAAAAAAAAAATCAATAGGTTTATTGAAGTATATGAGAGCAACAATAGGTTATGGAAGGTTAGGAGCAGGATTCTAAATCAATGCATACACGGACAACATGAGTTTAAGGATATGGGTTATTTATTGTGTGTGATATTCTGGGCCCTCATCTGTGTTCCTGTTGAAAGGAATACCACATGTCCTCAAGAAATTGCACAGAGGGATAAGGTAATGATTAAAAAGGGAAGGCCCCAAGACAAAGCCCTGGGGAACACCACAGTTGACAGGAGAAAATTACAATTGGAAATTCTTCAATTAAACAATCAGAGGGATATTAAGTAAATCAATACACAGAACTGTATTAACCAAAAGACGCAAGATGGTTGTGGGAGATGGATATAAAGCCAAAAGCTGTGATTAGTCAAAAGGGGATGAGTGTGGTCCAAGTCTGCTTTCATAAGAAGGCTGATTTTTAAATGGAGCTGTTGCTTTTCTGGAAAGTAAAAAAATAAATAAATAAAAATAAACTGTCTAAAACTGTTCGGGGGTTCTTGCTAGTACCATGATTGAGGACCAGGAAGCTACTAAATTCTAAATAGATACTGGAAGTTTACAATAGGCTTGAAGTTTTTAAAAGTTATGTGAACAATCTCCCGCCAGTATTGTAGATTGTGTCTACATGGTACAAGACACCTCACCAAAAGGAGGTCCTGGTGGTCCCATTGCTATATTCATTGGAGGCCCATGTCTGGGAGTAGCAGAACCTGTGGAAAGAGGAAGAGAAGTGAGCTAATATCAAATACTTAACTACTGTTTCCAATCATTAAGTTTGAAATTTTACAAATACAAAAAAAGTACATAAACTGATTAAAAACTACCCATTATACTACCAGTATGGCAGATGATAAAAGAAATGCAACATGACAGAAAATATATATTTGCCACAGTACTACAGACATGGATACATTTGTTTATAATTTTCCATGAAAAATAACTCATTTGTGAAAAAACAGTGAATTCATAATTGTGGTTGACATCTGTTCAGAAGGTAGTAATTTACATCCCTAGTTTGATTGACTGGACCATGTGCAAGAAGAACTTACGGAATCCCTTGAAAGCGGGCGCGTCAAAGGGCTCCTTCAGGATCACCTACAGGAGACAACAGGAATGCAAAAATGTTAAAACCACCATCATGAAGTGTCAAATAATAAACCCACTGCTAAATACATACACATACATACATACATACATACATACATACATATATATATATATATGTTTTTTTTCCATTTGTATTACCTTTGTACAGATAACTTTATTTATAATAGCTTTTCAAACAGTGACGAGGGAAAAAAAGATAAAAAAGTAAAACAGCAGAAAAAAAGGAGACACCTAAGCCCGTGGTAAGGACAGACAAGAGGTGAAGCGAGGAGTCAAAGCTGAAGTTCCATTCCTGTTTTGACAAAACCCAGACTGTCTGCACATTCAACAATATCAAACCTCAGCAAATGGGCCACAGAGGAGGCCCATAAAAGTGGGGACATGGCCCTGTACAAGCAGGCCAGAAACAGCCTAACAAAGGAGATCAAGGTAGCCAAGACGAGCTACAGCGAGAAAATGAAAAACAGTCACCAGGTCAGTGACCCCACATCAATCTGGAAAGGCCTGCCACACATCACCAACTTCCCCCCACTCCATAGAAAACCTTCTCCTCAGGTTTAAAGAGCTCCTTCACATCTCTCACCTACACAATAGGATGCATGCACCCCCGACTTGCTCCACTCCCCTTCCATCAGACCTCCTGCCTGCACTAAAGATAAGCAATGAGGATGTGTCTCCCATGTCTACCCGAGAGGCTCTGTTTAACTAAACCTTGAGACAAATTGCATTTTTTAGATAAGACACCGTTATTTTCCCTGGATGATGAACTTGTTTTTAGTGTGCAATGGGAAATGTAAATGCAAGGCATGTTATTACCTCCCAAGTGCCTAAAGCCGAGTTGAAGGGAAAGAAGACGACCCAGGAGGCATTATTGAGTGGTACTACGTAACATGACGGCCCACTGTCTGTTTAGTTTGGCCTTGCTGGCTTTACCGACATCAGAAAAACTGTCTGGATGCAGGAGATGGAGTGGTTGGTGGATAGATCCATGCTGGATTTGTGTAGCGACTTTCTAAAAATCACATTGCACAGATATGACCAGCAGTCTCCCTCTGCCCCTCCTGCTCTTGTGTTCATTGACGTCAAAAAAAAAAAAAAGTAAAATCTAATCACCTCTTTTTTACGCCTCCCAAGGTACACCAAAAGGCATAAAAAAGGAGTAACCGGTCGCGTGTGTGAGAATTAAACAATTTTCTGACCACAGTCTCTGTGGGTTTAGGTCCGAGTCCATGACTACACCCAGATTTCTTTATCATTCAGTCCCTGTCCTTTAAGTCAAATTCAAATCAGGCAAGTACTGTGTTTTTTCACTTTTTACTGGAATAGAATAGGGTATGATCAGTGTCCCAATCCTTAAGAACACTGACATTTGTAAATAAATAATAGAGAAGATTAATATCCCATGGTATTTTGTGTGAAGCATGGACATACTGTGGGTGAAATTTGTGATGCCTGTGATCATGTAGGCTAACTGTGACAAAAACTAAAACCCAACGCTCTTAAAGGGGTATGTTGAACTAAACTTGCTCTTAACCAGGTTTAGTTTAGATAGACAATTACCAAGGCAACAGACTGAGTATGAGTTACCTTGGTTTCTGAAACTGGCGCAGCTGAACCCTTTTGCTAAGGGTCAAGCAACCTCACACCTAAAACGGAAAACTCAGTTTCCCTGAGATCAGGTTCCAAATACTCAGAGGTCCCGCTTTCTGAAATGTACCTCTACTAAGAACCAGGCATTGTCTTTTTTCCATCATATTTTTCTATGTAAATCACTGGAATTTATAAGGAAACTTTTCTTTTTTCATGTCTCTTCTTGGTAATAATGAATACATCTCAACATAACTGCATTTTGATAAAAAGCTACTGGTGAGCTCTAGACGTCCAAATCTTTTTTTTATTCTGCTCTATGTTAATTCTAGCAATGAGTTTGTCATTCTCCTTTACGTTTAAACAAGGCTCTGTGTTTTTGCTTAGTTTATTTACCTTAATTTGTCCCCTTCCCTCCGTGCTCTCCACCTCAGCAGCAGCTGCTTTGACTGCCCTTCTGACAGCAGAGTCCTTGATTGCATCTTCTTCTTCACAGGTAACCTTGTCAGGGTGGACTTTTTTCTGTGTGACAGTTTGATATAAATATACAGTCATTTGTAATATTGTACTTTTTGCATTTGCATTGCAGACCTCAAAGCTGGCAGTACTCACCATGTATCTGAAGCCATGTTTCCAGCCTTTCACGTGATCAACCATGTCATGCTGCAAACGGGCCAGGGAACAGAGTTTGCACTGGTAGTGGGGCTGGACTGATTTACTGGGGCTGCGGTACTCCCACACATACTGAAGGCCTGAAAACATGTAATCCTTATTGATTATTTAGTTTACCATTTAATAGCTCAAGGGGAGACAGCTAAGAAGGTTTATTTGAGGAAAATGGCTCATCAGCTTACCAATTATACATTCTGTGATCCCCTTCAACAGTTTGGTGAGAGATGGCATGGTATGGATCGTAGTCCCTTTTGCAAATACTGGAAAAACACAACAGTTGTCAACGCAAAATAAAGGCTTTCCAGTCTGAGACTAATAAAATACAACTCCAGCAAACTTGGGGAAACTGGAGAAAAATCTGCAATCACAAATCGCATGAAAGAGGAAACTGTTGTTGAGGACATATGTACTGTTCGTGAGTAATAAATTAAAAAAAAAAAAAAAAATCTATATTAATATTGCCAGATCGTCCAACTCTTTATATACTCTTAAAGCCTGGGGGAAAGAACGGGAACAGCAGTTCTCAGTCCCTCATTTACGTGGGAATCAAGCTGTGGGACACAGCCTTGTGTGATGCACTGCCTCTCACCATGCCCAACCACAGAATAAACACTGTTGTTTTGCACCAATGAAGCAGTCCATGCACATACTCAGATGAACTGGTAATGCTTATATTGATTAAAAGGGGGCCCCACAATACAATTCCAGCCACGGAAACTTGGGCAACTCATTAAAAGGCAGAATAGACATAGAGTAGCATGCTGCAATTTTAAAACTATTCAGTTGTTCGGCACATGAAGAGCATTACAACGTCATGATGATGCCCTTGTTGATGTGCTACAATTGGAGAACTGATCAAGCTGTTTTATAAAAGTTCTCAAATAAATAAAATCTAAATAGGAAACTTGGCAGCAAAATGGAAAGTTTTTGCCAACCCATTTCCAGCATGATCTGACGGCACCACTACAGCACCCTGATCTCAGTTAGATCACTGGGTGGTGAACACGTCACCATATACGACATGAAGCAGGGAAGTGAAGGTCTCGAGCTTCAACTCTTAGTACTGGAAGTGGCACCATGTGTAAGAGGACTTACCTATTTCACCAGATTGCTGCGCCTGCTTTTTCTGTCATCAGAGGGGATAAACCCACAAGAAGGAGAGAGACACATACATAAATTAGTGACAGAATGACACTTAAGTAGAGGACTGAACTTCTTGTCCATGTCCACCCCACCATGCATGCCTAGAGCCGCTGTTATCATTCTCCATGACCCCGCATCAAGCAGTGACAGTCACAGGAATAAGTATACATGGGCTCTAAACCGTGTCATCTGGAAGTGGGTCTAAATTCTCAGAAAAAGGAAACAGTAGCACTTTCTGCAGCTGTTTTAGCAGCAATTTTAATAAGGGGGGGTGGGAATACATTTGTTACACCTTAAGGAATAACAAAGTTAAGTATGAATAATTGTATACTTTCACAACTTTAAAGAGCGCCAAGGTCAAAACCTCAATGCTCCTTAACCACTGTGGCTCAAGTTTTGTGTTTGGGGGCCATTTATCAAAGTTTCACAAATGAAACCGGAGAACCTCAATATGCATCATGTCAAACATGGATGGATATTAAGGGTATGTGTCCCCTAAGAAACTTCATGAGCCTTTTCTCTGGTTACATTCATAACACAGATAGGGACACTGAAGTGACGCAACAGTTACTTGGTGACTGGCAAGACCAGTCAACATGACATAATTCTTCCATCATATGAAAAACATTTTTCACATACTTTGCCTATGGTTTATTCCTTTTGAACTTGAAACAAAAAAGTAATGAAAGACGTCGGACAGTACTTTTGCTGTTTAATATTAGTTTGAATAAAATTATAAGTTTACAAAAGGAGTTTTGGTATGCCAACACTGATAATCAAGTAAAAGATTAAAAGTAAAGCAACAATGTGTGCGATGATATTTCCCAAATGATAAAATCCACAGTTCGAGGACAGAATTTTAAGTTCTCAAATTTATATATTTTGACCATTTCAGACTGAATGTATAAGTGTTAAAGTGTAAAGGCCCAGTTATGCTCGATGCAGAAGACGGATACGCAGACACACGGACCCTTTTGTCCGTCTCCTCTGTCATTTATGAGTGTAATTTGGTCTGTTTTGAGGGGCCTTGCAGATCCGTTGCTTGATGCAGCAAATGGAGCAGTACCACCAGAAACCACAGGGGCAGTGTTGAGCATATTGCTAACATGCAACCAGCAAAAGGAACAAACTAGAAAAGAAAAGGAAATTGCCATCCAAATCCTGCGATGTATTTAAAAGGTCCAACAGACCACTGCCATCCACTGCACTCCCTCTTATGTCCTTTACTAAGAGTGAACATTATCATGACACTGTCGTCATGTTAGCTGAAACTACTTCTTTGTCCTTTTCTTCTGGCATTTCAGGGTGGTTGCAAACTACTTTGTAGGGGTTCATCAACTGGTGTCTAAAACTGATGTCAAAATGCGGAAGTCTCTAAACTCAGCACTGCCCATCAGTGGATGAATTGACTTAATCAGGGCAACATAAAAGATGCATGGACGTATGAGTGCGGGGACGTACGACAAAAGTTGAAACGGACATGCTCATTTACGTGGAGCATAAATGGGCCTTCAGGGTTAGACCCAGTTATTATTCATGGATGAAGAATGCATGTTTAATACGCACTGGGCCGTGTAATAGCAAGCGTGTTATTGCCCCCCCCCCCCCCGTTAACTGAAGCCGAGTTGAGGAAAGAATAAGCCCACACTTAAAATACTATCACTTCATGTTTGGGTTCTGCTAGTATTCATAACATACCTGGCGCAACAGGAAATTAACTCTAAAATGAGCAGTTTTCCAACAGTACATGATGTACATTTACTGAAAGTGTTGACAGCTTACATGCCAAAAACTTGTAGAGAACAACGGTAATGCACTTGTTAATGTAGAGTACCAGATCTCTGTGCATGTGCTGCACAAACCTGCAGTTGCTATAACTGGCATAGAGAGCTGCTGGGTTGTACACAATGACTGAAAGAGATATTTCCTCTTGGTCAAGAGTAACAAAAATACATCACATATTGATATTTTTAAAAATTAAGAAAAAAATAAATATATTTACTTTGTTTCAACTTTTCAGTGCTGAAAGCCACTTCATTAACATCTAAGCTCACTGATGCTTGTTGTCATCAAAAGTGTAACCTAAAGACCCATTTAACAGGGCAAAAAATAAAAGACAAACATACAAAGTCCTCGTTACCAACCTGCCATAATTCTATGATGAAAACATTGCCAGTTTGAGCCCTGAGCTGTAATTCCTGTTCTTAAAAGCCTAGAAAAACTACTGGGGTTAGCCAATTGTAAGTCCCTATTGGAAGAACATGTACTCCAGTAAAGCAGACAACTGTTGAAAACACAAAAATAAATAAATAAATGTCAAATGTAACCCATATTAGTAAAACATCTGAACAAAATGTGAAATTGCCTCATGTACAGTATGTTTTTTAAAGCATATTTAAATTTGGAGATTAACATCTGTATTCACGTCATCAGCAATAATGCTAATCCACATTGCACTCCTGCATCATTACAAGTCTGTAACGATGTAAAGAACTGCTTTAATTCAAAACAAACTTCCACCAAGAGCCCTGCTAAGCATCAGGCCTATTCAGCTTTGAGGGTTGAGTTCATCATAAACAAGTCTTTATCAACAAATGTTCCAAAAGAGCTGACTGAATTTGCTGTCTCTTGAAGTACTGAGATTGCTTATACACTTATTCTCTACAATTACTGGGGACTTATGTCGATGCAGGAACACCAATGATCTGATGTCTCTGTAGGAAATAACAGACTACTTACATCATGTACAGTATGTGTATGGCAAGTTATGACCAAACACAAAACAGCTGCATTTAACAGACTAAACTGGATGTTTACTCCGTCAAAGCAACATTAAAGTTTATCTGTTCACTCAAAGCTGCATCTACTGGGTTGTGTTTGAACAGATATGGGACCACTATGATTAGGAAGAAAAATAGAGAACTAATGAGACTACTATTATATATACACAATTAATGTGATCTAAAGCAACCTTAAGGCACAGATACAGACAGCTAGTCTACTAATAAAAGACTTCTGCTACCTAGCTCACGAGCATTTCAGAGACCAACGAATGGTGGTATAAACTTTAAAACCTAAAATATCCAGCGGAAAATCATATTTCCTTCTTGAGAAGCTAACATTACACATGTATGGCAAGTGATAATTCACCCGTTCTGAGAAAAAAATTGTCAAGTGGTTGCAACACATCCAGCAGGAGATACTGACCTTTGATTTTTTCTTTTGTTTACCGGTAGTTGCATTCAAATTTGGTGTATTACAGATTGGTGGATCATCCTTTGGTGGGTTATCAGCTGATGGATCATCAACTGGTGGATCATCAACTGGTGGATCAACTTGAGGATCATCAACTGTTGGATCAACTTGCGGATCATCAACTGGTGGATCAACAACTTGCAGAGCATCAGCTGGTGGATCATACATTTGTGGACCATCAGCTGGTGGATCATCAACTGGTGGATAGTCAAGGGTCGGATCAAAATCCAGTTGATTATAATTTGCTTGATCACCAGTCACTGGTTCATCGGGTAGCGGGTCATTAAATGGTAGATCTTGAGTGTCTGAAGCCTGTGGCTCCATGTTCTCAGCTTCTCCGCTGTGAAAAAAAAGGCCGGGGGTTATAAGGAAAATACATAATACATAAACAATAATTACAATTAGTTATATGCGATGATTAACACCTTCTTGGTTCACTTGCGCTGCATTCCCCCCCCCCCATCTGGCCTGTGATTAGCTCAGGTTCGTAAGAATATTTACCAGCATTAAAAAAACAAAAACAAGGATAATATTGCAACGTAAACGTCACTTTCAGTAGGTTGGATTATTGCAATGGCATCTTTACAATCCTTAACAAGAAATCAATCAGTCAGCTGCAGCTGATCCAGAACGCTGCCACCAGAGTCCTTACAAACACCAGGAAACTGGACCGGTCATGAAATCACTACACTGGCTTCCAGTGAGTCAAAGGATAGGGTTTAAAATCTTACTGCTGGTCTACAAAGACCTGAATGGTCTTGGACCAAAATACATGGCTGATCTGTTAGTTCCTATGAAGACCCCTGAGGTTCATCTGGATCTGGTTTGTTGTGGTTCCCAAGAACCAGAACCAAGCAAGGTGAGGCAGCGTTCAGTTATTCTGCTCCTCACCGGTGGAACAAACTTCCTGTAGACCTGAGGTCTGCTCCAACTGTAGATCCTTTAAATCAGGCCTAAAAACATTACTGTTTACTGAAGCATACTCTTACATTAAATACTTACCTGCTGGACTCTACTGCCCTTACTTTTAAAAAACTTGTGCTTTTTATTATTTTACCACTTTTCTTATCATTTTATTTGTTATTTAAGCGTACTCTTAAATGAAATACTTTTTGAAAACCGTGTGAAGTAATGGATAAACTCTGAATGCAGGCATTGTGGCGTAGAATTGTCAAATTGGTTTGATTCACCACACGAATCGGCACAGATTACTTTGTAATACTGTATTTGACCCGGTCTTTGTACGTTTTGACTGTATAGAAATGTAATTATTGCCATTTTAAGAATGAGATGTGTACCTGCTGTACTCTACTGCCCTTACTTTTTAACAACTTGTGCTTTTTATTATTTTACCTCTTTCCTTATCATTGTATTTGTTATATATGTTTTAATTGTGTGTTGCCGCTTTTAATGTTGATGTAAAGCACTTTGAATTACCTTGTGTTGAATTGTGCTCTACAAATAAACTTGCCTTGCCTAATCAGCTGGTTAACACCTGGTTTTCTCCAGGACAGACCGGTGTTCTGCAAATCTTTGCTATCTGCCGAGAAATGCTACTTTGTGGTTCTGCGCATGCGCACAGTCGATTTTCAAAGTTTGCATAATTTCTTGCAGGATGTAAAATTGATAATATGGGATGTTGAGTATTTGATCCTTCAAAATACACTTACCCATGACATGAATGCATTACACTTTGTGAACATTATACAATAAAGAGAGTAAAACATAGTAAAATTGTAGCTCTACAAAAGGTAGAAACCCATTAGGGAGCATTTTTTTGGCTAAGTAGCAGAAATTGTCAGAACACCGGTGCGTGTTTCCGTCGGTTTCCGTCCACGCTGCTGGCGGGATGCTAACCACTCAAGTTTTAATTAATATTTACAAATATGTCCTTTTATAATTCAGATGATGGCGTAATTACTTTCATAACAATATTTAAAGGCTGTTTAGACGTTTATACGCTACATATACAGTACATCACACACAACACGGACGCGTTTATTCTCTCCAGCTGCAGGAACAGGGACAGGCCCGGATAAGCCTTTAACAGCACCGCTTCAAACGCGAGCAAGCTCACCAAACACGGATTTACATCATCTAAGAATGCATTTTAGTGTTTAAATCTTACCTCATGTGTGAATGAAAGGTGTTTCTTGGAGCAGAGTTAGCGGTGGTTGATGTTTCTCGGAAAGCGAAACAACCGACCGACAATATAAGCGGTGGTAGTAGCGCAATGATTTCGCCAGTTAAAAAAAAGACGATTTTATTTTAAATATATAGCTATTTTATCTCCAAAATAGACTGTATATCTATTTTTTTTTAATAACCATGTTTGAAATATTACATTTAATCACAGTTCTTTAATGGAAAATAATTAATATTTATAGGGCAATTGTATGGTCAACTATAAGGTGCGTTTATTTTGTATCAGCGCTTACACATGCGGAGAAGGAATTTAGAAATACCGTCTCATTTCTCTTCACTGTAGATTTTTATTATTCTTTTTTTGTCTTTCCAAGTCAGTTAATAAAGCATGTATAAATATGTAGTAAAACTACGCGGCCACTCAGTCATAGAGGTTGTTTTAATGTAAGCCCCGCAGCTGTGGAGCTGCACACACCAAACGAACAGCCTTCCTCAACATGTACACACTAAAGACTGAATTATGGTTCTGCGTTACATCGACGGCGTAGGTTGCGCGTCTCCGCGTACCCTACGCCCAGTACTCTAGTTGTAAAAAAATATCAGGGGGGATGGGGGATTTTATCATATGGGGACAGATAATTTGTGCTGATTACAAATAATATAATATATTACAAATAATAGCACTGACCAAAACACCTGCAGAAATACTGCAGGAATGACATAGCAGCAGTTAAATGCAGCCTTCTGTAAGCTTTAACTATCCACTAGGCTTACATCAAATACATCAAAACACAACAATTAAAAAACAGTTTTATGAACTTATCAATATGCCTCTGTCCTTCACAGGATAAGTAAAATGGATCACTGCAAAAACCCAAAATCTTAACAAGAATATTTGTCTTATTTCTAGTTAAAATGTCTCTTTTTAGTAAAAAAAAAAAAATCTCATTACACTTAAAACAAGACTCATCACTGGAAAAAACAACAATTTTCACCTGTTTCAAGTAGATTTTCACTTTAAATAAGTAGAAAAATCTGCATGTGGAACAAGATTTTATTGCTTGTAATGAGAAGATAAATCTTGTCCCATTGGCAGATTTTCCTACTTATTTCAAGTGAAAATTTACTTGAAACAGGTGAAAATTGTCAAATTTTTCTGGTGTTATTTTTCTGGTGATGACTCTAAATGTTGAAATAGCAGTAAAACCACATTCATTGATGAAATGACATAAGGGATGGAAAGGGGGGATGATTTTGACCGTTTTTATTTCAGGGGGGAGGATGCCATCTCCTCTCATCCCCCTCAACTCCAGTACTGGTTACGCCGTAGGCTCTGCGTTGGTTTAACGCGGAACCATAAATCAGCCTTAAGGACCCAATCTGCACAACCGAGACCAGCATTGGATCATATTTTTTTGTATGAACTGATAATAGTTATTCCGTTGAAAGTACAGAGTAGATGTTTGATGCAGTGTAAATCTCTGACGGGAGAAGTCGGACCTTTGTGGTAAGTGGATTTCACCAATTTCCCCTGGTAAATGAAAGAAACATCATTTCCATGCTTGATGTTGCGCATGGAGGAGGCGTTAGCCACATGCTAGCTATGGGGTGTAAACGTGCAGCTACTTTGATGCACTTCAACATGCCAAACATGAGTATTCAGAGCCGTACTTCAGCAGGATGCACAGCTCTGCAAAACTCTGGCTGTAATTAACTACTTGTTTTCTTTTTTAAAGCGTATTAACTAATCCAAACTCCTTATGTTTATGTCTGGGAACACAGACAACAGGCAAGTCTGCAAAGATGAAGAGCAAAAAGAAGAAGAGGCAGGATGATTTTCAAAAAGTCAAGCTAAAAGTTGGAAAGAAGAAACCCAAAGCTGATAACGCCACCAACACTAACTTTCGCTCAAGAGGGATTCATCTGCCAGAACAATTAAAAAAAGACTCAAGTGGCCCCACAACTCACAGACAGCTTGGTGTTAATGTAGGTTTAGTTAAGTCAAAGTCAAGTCCAGTCAAACAGTTTGAATTAAATGTATGAATATCTCATTTGGTTTCCATTCTCCCTTTTCTCGTCCCATAGGAGCTGCTGTCTCAGCTACACCATTACAACGCCAATGTGAAACACAGTGCCTTGTTGGGTTTGAAAGAGTTGCTGACCAGTAATCCCTCCCTGTTAGAGCAGCATCTTTCACGCTTGGTATCTGAAGTGGCTGCTGTTCTGACAGACAAGGATGGAAATGTTCGTGTTGCAGCTACACGTGCACTCAGGTTGTAGAAGCGGCTTAGACACTAAGGTAAAGCATACTAAATGTGGTTATGTTGGTGTTTCTAATGCATAATCTGAAACTATTCACAGGTTCATTGCACAGTCCGTGCCTGCAGAACGTGTGGCTCCGTTTTTTCCTCTCCTCAGCGCTCACTTGTCTTGTGCCATGACTCACATCGAAGCAAGCATCCAGGAGGATGCAATGAACGTCCTTGATGTGTTCCTGGAGCACTACCCATCTTTGCTAGCAGCACGGCCTGCAATACTCCTCACAAACTTTTTAGAGCTGATCTCTCACAGACAGAGTAAAACAGCAGCCAAAAAGACTCAGGATGCCAAGGGAAGAAGCTGGACACTGTCAATCAATCCTGACAGGACTGTGACGAGCCAGCAGTGGCGCCTCTCTGTTCTCCTAAGGTATAGATGGGAGGGAACGGGTCAAGTGTACAAAATCGAAATAATCATAATTTTGAAGGCTAACTTTGTTGTATGTTCCACATTTGTTTCAGGCTCGGGCGATTTCTGCAGGCGGTAGTTGAGGAAAGGCCAGTGGGGGAAAGTGATGTGTCTGTCCGAACTGAAGGAGTATTTGTTTCAAGTGGAGAAGGCCGTTTTACACCTCTGAGTGTCAGTTGGGAAGAGCTTGTTTCCAACAAAGTTGGGGTTAAAGTGTTTGAACACTCTGGAACCAAACCATCACCTCACTCCACATTTAGACTCAGGTGTGATACTGCAAATGTTTTAGAAAATTATAAGTAATGATGCTTTTACATGAGCACACTATGCTTTTTTTTTCCCAATATGTGTGTTTAATAATATTTATTTTATTCTTTCACCGAGTAGACCTGAGATGGACTCGGGGGCTAGTATGAGTGAGGGTCTGGACTCAGCTGAGACGGTTCAGAGCTTTGCAGCTACACTTGTACCTCTCCTGCTGGAAGTGTGGGTTGAAGCCAGTGCCAATGACTGCACGTGGAATAGCACAGAGGGTGCTCATCTGCTCACTCCAGAAACGATGTCAGTAATGTTCCAGGTTTTGTCTATACTGCAGCTGCTCAGAAAACTGGCCCCGCAGCAGGAGAACCAGGATGCACTGGTGAGATGAAGCATACACAAATGAAACACAGTTGCTTTCTTTTTCCCACTTTATTTAATAACGGAATTAAATAATTAAAAAGGAAAAAAGAATGATAACATTGTCATTGTTTAGGATGCATGGTTCCGTAAAGAATACCTTGGAAATTTTAAGCAGCACTTCATGAAAAACTTCCCCTATGGTTCCCGGGACACCGCCAAACATAAAAAGAAAGTTGATCTCAAAAGGTAAAAATATAACAAAATGAGTAATCTAACACTCTACCTTCAGTTTTAGTTTTTTGTCTCACTTTTTGACCCTGGTTTGTTTATGTCACATGTTAATTTAACATTTCTGCAGTCTGTTTCATTGCATAATGGTAACTGCTGAGAATTGATAGTATCAGTTAGACATGTTGTTTAATCGGGCTGGAAAAGACTGAAGATGGCGACACTAAGCATTTAAGATTTTAAAAGGTTTAAAAAGAAGAAGCCAGATTAAAAAGAAAATTAAATTTTAGTAATTTAGCTACAGCCCTACTTCAGAAGTCTTCATGTCTAGTAATCTGTTTCAGCTATGTCCCTTCCTTGATGGAGGTGCAAGACCGCACACAGTTTTGGCATATGTTTCACTTCCTTCATTGTTTTTATTTGACCAATTTTTTTTATTGAAAAATGCATACAAAATTACTCATCCATACATTTACATAATTTTCTCCCTTTTGCTTCCTTCCTGCAAAATGAGTACATAGGGACATACATTCACAAATGCAGTTGCTGGGAGGTAACAAAAGTAAAACCTTTGTATCCCTTCCCAATCTCCTCGCAGTGATTTCCTATGAACCTCCGCACCCAGATCTCGCCCCCACATGACAGATAAGATGAAAGAGCCAAGGTCGGCCATGGGGCACCTTTCCTTTTATTTAACTCGTGCTGCCTCCCCATACCAATAAACATGCATGAACGACCCTTGGACATTATTAAGTGAGCATGGATTCCAATCGGGAGATGTAGTGATCTTCATAGAGTAGCGCCCTCTGGGGGTGAGGTGCATCATATGACTATAAGCATGAAAATGTTTGGTCAAATTTTTGTATCACCATGGGCGCCTCCACGTTTAGATACTTATCTGATTGGTCAATGGTGGTCAGTATTTTGTAACATCCCAAATGCTTGATAATACTTTTTGAACCAGCTAATCTCTGTTCATGTTTGGAGGATTTTCACCCATTCTTCTGTGTCGCGGCTTTAGTCATATGAGATTCTCGGTACACCTGGCATAACCTGTTCTATCCACAGATAGAACAGACCTTTGGGTCAGCAGATAGTCAGAGCCATGGCCAGACTCTCAGCTTGTGCCTGTTGAGGTAGTTCTTTGTGGATTTTGCAGTTTCTTTAGAAAGACTTTGCACAATATTTTTACACACTGTATGCTGTTTGATATCAGAATTTGCATATATATATATTTATATATATAGAGAGAGATATTTTATTTTCCCCTGGCAATGAAATCTTTCTGCACTTTTTGTGACAATCATCAATCCACCTGCAAAAGTAACAGTTGTGGAGTTTTTAGGAATCCTGCACCCCTTTTTTCTAAACGTGCTTCTGTTTATTGCAACTAGAAAGATTAATTTAGTCTTAAGTCCACAGGGGTCATTTTCAAGATTTGAGGAAGAAGGTTTTGTAATATCCATCATCACGTTTTTTCTTTCCATTGATTGAGCGCCAACCATAGTCCCTAATAAACTGTTCAAGGTCTTAGTTTGTAAAAGTTACCTTCTAGTTCAAATCTGCTCGCACCCCCAGAACTTTGCTTTGTTATTCTTTCCCCCTTTTTTCATTCTGAGAGAAAGTGAAATAAAAATGTATGCAGTAATTCTTCTTGTAGACATGATTTTATCATCCTCTCATGTTAACTGCTGATAGTCAGGAATTAAGATCTGGTTACTTTTTCATGTAACTTTATATAAGAAAAAATACATCTGAAAATTGATTTTAAGTTAATTTACAGAGGCTGAAATTGAGTTGAGTCATAGAGATGCTGCTGGAAGTGGCTCTTTTTTATTATTATTTATTGTGACGTTTTGCACTTCAGGTTTCTTATTTCAATCTTTTACAAATTTAATCAATTTTTGTTTCACTTGGCTGAATGTTTAAGTTCTACTGACAAATACCTTAGGCCATCAAATACAACGAGATCCTCTGATTATTTCTGTTTCAGACTTTAGTAGCTACATTTTATTTATTTATTTTGTATTGCATTAGTCTTTATTCATCCAACAAGGGGAAAATATTCTCTGCTTTTAACCCATCTCTAGTTGGACTAGGAGCAGTGGGTTGCTATTATTACAGCCCCCGGGGAGGGTTAAGGGCAATCCGTTGACTTGAACCTACACAGGTTAATTGTAATGCACTTGAAGTTTAGAGAAAACCCAAAGCAACTCATTCATTCTTTATGCTTATGCAAATTTTCTGTGACAGGTGGCTGTTTGTATATGTGTCATGATATGAGGAATCTGAAATGAAAACATTTTCACATGCAAAGAATACCAGCTGAGTTTACTTTTATCTCTTTGTCCTCTCCTCAGGAGCAAGCAGAATGCTGCCATTCAAATTCTGACTGTCGAGCCTCTGGCCTTAAATATCACGCTTTGCCAGGTTATGGTGTCCCTGAGCGAGAAGCAGGGTCTCGGTCGAGAGGTGGATGGGGACTGGCTGACGCCACTGAGGACTTTTGTCCGTGACACCTTGAGCAGCGGGGTGAAGCTGAGCTATAGGCAGCTGCACATGCTGCTGGGTACGGTGTGGAAGATGGTGCTCACGCAGAGAAGCAAAGGTAAGAGGCATGAAATTGATGGTATTAGAATAGTTACTTGTTAATGTGTTGGGGCCCATCAATCTCACCTAAATTGTGTTGTTTTTCCCACACCAAAGCAGTTTCTATGTGTTTAAGAATATGTAATGCATATTATTCCACCTTTTTGACCTTAATGTGTAAGTAATGTGCAGCTCTGGGATAATCTTTACCCACTGCAACACTTCTAAAAAGAAACAAGTAAGAAAAAGTTCTGTTCTCAAAATAGATGAATTGGAGAGGCAGTATGTAAAGGTGGAGCACTTTTCCCCTCAAATATTGGCCCACCTGGATATAAGCAAACAAACAAGCACCTTATTGTCACAGGGGTTAGAGTTGAAGATGTCATCATCCACTTTAGTGTGCCCACTCTCATCTGAACACAGCAGGTCACACTGTGAGATTAATGTCCGTTGATTTTTGTAGAGCACCTAATAGGATTCAGCCTGCACTGCTGTGTGACAATCGTACAAAAAAAAAAACGGCAGGTGAATGCTTTCACAATACCTGGATTATTGACTCATTCACAACTAGACCATAGTTTGTGAGGCAGAAGGGAAGTTTCTTGGAACAAGTGCTCACTATATGCACCTCAGCCTGTGCAACTCAGTCCTGTCATCTGCAGAAATACTCCAATGACAGTAATTGTGGTACTTGGTGCCATTGGTGGACAGGAGACAGAATACAGAAAACTGCTTGACACCTTTTACCTTATTTTGTATGTGAATAAGACAAAAAAGAGGATTGTGGATTCTAGGAGTAGCAGGATTAAGCTCAACATGATTTCTATCCTGAGAGAAGTGGTGGAAGGGGTCAGAGGACTACAGATAGCTGGATGTTCACTTGGAAAGAGACCAGATTAGAGGTGCAACACTGATGCTGTCTACAAGAAAGGATGGGGTATGTTATATGGTTTGACAGGGATTAGGTCTATCAGTGTTTCTATCAAGTTGCGTGTTCTATAATCCTTTGGTGGAAAGTGTAGTTTTATTTGCATCTATCTCTAGTGATGGCAGCACGTGACTCAAAGAAACCAGACTACAATGAACAAGGCTGACTTGGTGCTTGGTAAGGGGGGCTATTAGAGCTGATTGTGCAATAAAGAAGGTTGTGTTAGTTGCAAAATGCAGTTGACAATGCTGCCCATCTCACAAACGGACTGTTTTTAGTCTTCAGGTTTGCTGCAGTCCAGTTCAGTAAAGAACATCGTTCCCAACCACAGCCAGAGCCTGAACATTTGTGTCCCCTCAAGGAAATTTAAAGGGAAAAAAAAAAATCCCATAAAGAAATCCTCTAAAAAATGATTTTGTGTAATTGTTGGGCCACAAACTGGTGTGTAGTCGCCATATGGTACTACAGTGATCATTTGAATCTTAAAAATGATTTCAAGGGGAATTTTTCAGTGTGCATTATCTTATATGTTATATCTGTATGTGTTTGTGCAGCAGTGACAGAAGAACTTTTGGCAGCGGTGTATATCTACTATAAGCAAAGGAACCTCCCTCTACAGACAAGATCTATGCTGCTTTCTTTCTACAGCAAACTCTACCTGCAGGAGCAAGGTCATGCACACATTGCCAGGTAACCTGAAGGTTATTCACGACATGCATTGTAGGTTCTTTAACCTCAGCATTTACAGTTATTGTGTGCAGTTAAATAGTTCAGTCATAACCATTGTGTAAAAAAACATGCACACCACTCTGTCACTTAGTTTGGGGTAGCCTGGGTTTGAATACATGTTATGCAGTTGTTAAGATTTGTAGATCATCAACTGTAAATCATGCTGCATTCACTGTACCTCACAAGTGTGAAGAATCTGATTTTTGCTTCACTATTAACTGCAAAGTTTCATAAGGATTTAAATGCTCTATTTGACTTAGATACGATAATCATGCTCTCCCAGTATTTTATTTTCATATCCATTGTAGAAAATCCAGTCCAACCTCTAACTGGCATTTTTCTCCACCATTTGGAAGTTGGAGATTCTGCTTTTCTGTATTTCATTAAATAGATTATACAACATTTCACACTAGTCACCTTTAAAAATAGAGTCACGTAAAAAAGAGAAATGACACTGCAACACGAATCCAACATGTAAATAAGGGAATATTCCTCTTGTGAGACGGGCTCAGTACTGTAATAATATTCAACAGGTGTTTGAATGCCTGGTACGTATAAGGACTGTTTGTGTATCATTCCCCCTGTCTGAAGGAGCAAGGTGCTGTGTCGCTGGCTGGCATCTCTTCCTGTACAGTTGTCCCAGCTGGGCCACCGAAACCCCACGCTTTCTGCACAGCTTATCATTTCCATCCAGGCTGCAGCTTCTCGAGGAAACAAAGACCTTCTCAACAGTCTGGAGACACATGCCTGCAGGCTCTATGGTGAGCACACACTTTTACACGAAAAAATTAGTGGTCATACAGGTTGGAGCTCTGTGTCTAAATGTTCTTCACTATCTAAACTTAACCAACGCATGCATACACGAGAATGTAAGTGAAAATAAATATAACATGTCCACTAGGAGGCAGTATAACTCAAGTTTTCTCCCTAATCTAAGACAAGTTGTAAAACAGCTACAACCAATGCTAGAAGTCTGTCCACATGCACAGCCCAGTGATGGTCAGATATTGAGGCTGGTGTGTGACACAGAGGGCCAGGAGGAGGGGTATTCTGACAGAAACTCCAGCAGAGCCAACAATTCACCATCACAAGACTCCTTTTGTCTGAGGGCTTCTGACATCAGCATGTGCGTCAGAGGCCGACAGAACACCACACACACACACTCACATTATCTACACCCTTCATGTAGTAGTTATATCTTTCTGGCCTCTTTTTAGTCTGTAGCTACAAAAATAGTCTGGTGATCTTGGTTTTATTCTAGTTTTTTCATGTTATAACCCCCCAGAGGGGTGTACTGCATTTCTTTCACTGTTCAATTACAGTGTGCATCTTTGTTTTGTGTGTGAAGATCCACAGGAAGGAGTTGTGGTGCTCTTACCAGCGGAGTCCCAGCAGCGAATGGTGCAGCTACTCTACTTCCTCCCTCAGATATCCCAGTCTCTTCTCTCTAATCTGAGCAGTTGCTGCACGGCTGGACGGATCTCTGCCAGCCTTGCTACCTCTCTGATCCGTATCATACGTTTTAGGTGAGCTTGAAAACTGTCTTTGCATAAGAGACCCCCCAACCACCCCCGTCCAACATGTTGGATGCCTTTGCTTTGGCACTCACGGTCTTGTCAAGCATTTGTGTCAGATACATGAAAAGCACTTTCACAGACCACCATGAGATGGCAGTATTGCACTTTCACAGATTGATATTGTTTAAACTGATCTCTTAACTTCTTGTTGATAGATACTGATGTGACTGCATGTTTGTTATTTATTTATTCATATATGTATGCAACTTACTGTTGGTAATAACAACAGGTTCTTGTCCCTAAGCACCTTTCCCTGTTGTAAAGTCCGACCTTTTTCCCATGTCAGTGGGCCAGTGTTATACAAATTTTGAGTGGAGGGAGTACTAGGTTCATATGGGATAGGATGTGTGCGTAATGGATTTGACACAAAGAGCTCTTTGGGAGGCTGGAATGCAGCATCGTCATGGAGTATTGAGGAGACGGTCTGCATGTGCCTCCCAGGCTTCATAAAACACCCTCTTATTCACACACATTTCCTGCTGTTACAGATCTATCTCCCTCAGGACAAGGAATCATTTTCATAACTGAATTTACGTGCGTTTTTGTTCCGAATATTGTGCTCTTACAAAACGGATCAGAAATAGTCCTACGAGATGTGATAATGCTCACTAAACTGTGAGACAGTGCAAATATGTCATATACAGAAAGATGTGGCTTTCCATGACAGAGTTTGGGTTAATTATTGTATAAAGCATTTGTCGTTGATGCTCTGCAGGTCTTCTCTGAGTGGCTGGTCGGGTGGGAGCCAGGAAGCAGCTCTGCAGGACGTGGACTACATCAGCTTCCTTTTCTCCACTCTCACAGGCTTCTCGTCTGAAAATCTGTCCATCCTGCAGGAGGACGAGAGTGTCCTTCCTCCCACTTCACTTTCACCCCTTTGCCTCTACCCCACCCTGCTGGACCAGTTCACTCACCACTGGGATGTTGTTGAGGTGCACACTGCATTTTACTGTCACCCCAACAGTTATAATCATGTAGCTGTCGTGATCGCCGCCACTCAAAAGTCAATTAGTTGAATTTAAAGTTTTCAGGTGAAAAGGGAAGAAGAGAAGATTTCATTTTGGAAATTGCAGAGTTGATATTCTGGACACAACCGTGATCTTTTAGTCCCCCCTGGTGTCTGTCTGTCCCTCATATAGAGCTCAGAGGGTGGAAGCTTTATCATGGCTCTCCTGCTGAGAGGGGAACCTTTATCGCGTTGCGCAGGTTGGAGATCCATGGTTATCGGGCATAGTGGATATGCACAAATGCTAATGAGAGCCTATGGCATGATGAGAGAGTGACATTTCTGGACAGAAATTACCGTTAACGTAACTATGACCTGGGGCAAATGTGTGTGAGCTAGTGGGGGCTTATAATCACAAATTCCGACCCTCAATTAAGGCCTCAGATCCTGCTTCTCTCATCTCCCTGTCCAAATCAATCACAGGCAAGTGGCGGGATGCAGGTGGGAGGGGGTCGCGTGGAGGTGGGGGGCGGTGGGCAGCATTAAGGAACGGACTGTGTCAGCTCCTGTTCGACTAATGAGACGGGATTGTTTTTAATGACTGAGAGAATGCCAACAGGTGCACCGCTCAGACACACCTCAATTTGATAAAAGGTAATGAGAAATTTGATTTGGATTTCAAGTTAATGAGGAAAAGCGGAGCCTTATTTTTCACCTTTTAAAAGTTGGTGGCATTGCAGCTTTTTAGTCCTGAACTGGGTCTCGCCTCCGTTGCAGCGAGAAGAAAATCATTCATTCAGACAGGAGGCAATAAAACATGGAGGATAAAAGCAGTCTAGACAATGATTTGTTTTTTAATTGTCTCTGAAATATCATCCCTAGAGTTTCATTTCCCCATTGCAATTCTTATTTTAAACATTGTTTAGGAGAGTTGAAGTTTTCTCTCTATCAGAAGTTATTACTCAACATTACACATCAGAAATAAAAAGCGTTGGAACGTGTGAACAAAAGACTTTCATTGTATTTGTTACTCCAGAAAAACTGTCATAGGAAAATTAAACACTGTAATGATTTGTGTGCCTTTTTTTCTTCTTTTCTTTACATATTTCCATGCATAGTTAATAATTCTTTTGTATGTGGTATTTGGAAATGTAATAATATAACTGTTTTATTCATTTATTTTTTTGCTTTAGGAGGTTTGCCACTGTCTGGAAACGGTGGGATCAAAGTCTCAGTGCTTTGATATCTTGCAAAATGGCATTTTCAAATACTTGGTAAGAATGTGTTTTCATTCTTCTCCTGAGCATGTTTTACATTGTCCATCTTAGGGTTGCATTCCTTCAACAGTTGTTGTTTATGCTTCTTTTTTTTTTCCCTCTTCTTCTATACCGGTGATATAATTGTGTTTGTCTCAGATCAAGTTGGAGGTGATTCCTGACAGCTTGGCAGCCGGCTTGCTGAGAGCGGTGTCCAGATTACTGGATCTGTCCGTCCTGCCCATTGAGCCTGTGCTGCGCTTCTTGTCTCAGTGCTGCCTCAGCCTGCTGGCGTTGTTCGTCACTCTGCAACAGGAGGCACCTGCTGAAACCAACCACAAAAGGTGCGTTTTACATGGTCATAGAGGGAATTTGTTGTTCACCACTTTCAAGACCTTTAACGGGTCTTGTCGTGATTACAGGGAGGCCATTTGGGGGGCTTGTGTCACAGCGCTGAGCAGCGTTCCTCGCCTGCTACGGATTGTTCTGCAGTCGATGCGTGTCGGAGATCTGAACGAGGAAGAGCTGCCGCAGCTTGGGCAGATCCTATCGATGCTCTTGCAACACACACCTATCCATAACCAGCTGGTGGCCAATGCTCCTCTGCTGCAGGAGATCATACAGTACCTCACGGTAATCACTGCATACACATTTCAGTGCTTCTGCAGAATATGGACAGAGATTAATATAGTCCCTCTTTTGATGCTCGTTACCTGACTGCCCTTTGCATGTGTGTTTCAGCGGTACCCCCGGGGTGCAGCCAGGGAGCAGTGGCTGACAGACTTGCTTTACTGTTACAGCGTCACCATGGCTCACAGCTCCTCTGCACATCGAGGAAGTATGGGCCTTCGAGACATGTACTAACAGACGCAACCAATAGACGAGTACAGGGTGTGTTGCTCAGTTCATCTTTCAGACATTTAGAATAACAAAAACACAAAAGGTCAGTAGGAACAAGTACATGCAGCAAAACTTTTATCATTATTATAAGTAACCACGAATACTCCTTGTTTATTTTTTTTCTGTCTCAAACTGCCTCTTTTTGGCAATTCTTCTTAGTCTATTTGTTCCGTCTTTGCCTTTTATTTGTGAATTGTTTTTGCTGAAAGTTGGCTCAGAGTTTACAGCGATATGAGTTAACTTTGGATCAAAGAAAAAAAAAAACGGAATAAAGACAAAATAAAGTAAAATCAGAGTGCACTTTGCTTTTTTTAAAGTTATTTTATTATTCTTTAATATGCAATTGACAAGAAACAATGAGGTATGTGTTTATAAAATTAGACTTTTTTTTTTTTTGCCAAATAAGATTGAAAAAGAGCTTAGTTCAGAAATACATATTTCTCTTGAGAGGGAACACACTCAAAGACTGATGTGTAGCAGGAATGTGTGTGTGCGTGTGTTGGTGGCTGCAGGTGGGCTATCTGTATGACCGGCTGTTGATAGACCGCCTCATTCTACACAACAGGAGGAAAGGTTATCTCAGTGTGTGTGCAAGAGCAATGGAGAACGCGGGACAAGGAGTGTGTATGCGTTCCTTCCACAATGGATGAAAGGTTATCTTTTACACATGCCATTTCTGTAGACTTAACCCCACCCTGTGAGGTCATGGTTCTGATGTCATACGACTTAATTTTAGAAAGCTTGGCACATCGAGCGAACATTGTGTGGAGTAATTCTATAGAGCTAACCTGCCAGCCAGCTGAGAAAACACCAAAGAACATGGTGTGTGTTTGTGTGTGTGTTCAATGTTTCCCTCGTCCCCGCATCCCCTGTCCTGCGCTGTGTGGTCTCAGGTGGTAGGAGAACTGCTTCGCCTGATTCGCTGCATCAGTCAGCTGCACGTAGTCTAGTCCACTCACTGGAAAACAAGATGATAAAATGAGCTTTAGGAGACTACAATTCATTAAATAAGTGTTTATGTGTGTGCGTATACTTACACTGGCTCTGGGTGCGTAGAGGGACGTCCAAAAACAGCTGGGATTGAGAGCCCTGAAATGATCGCCCTCGTCTGGCCATAGAGTTGCCTGATGGACAAAATATTTAAAATGTTTGAATTACACTTGAAATGAGATTCTCGGTCACATAACGTTCACAGCTTCGGAGCTGAGTTTGCTTTTATTGCGTAATGGTTTACTGCCAGTATAACAGGTTACTCTAACAAAGCACCACACCCATGTACACAGGTGTGTTCAAAATTGAGATGGAGGACAGGTGTCTCTGTCAAGGGCCCTATAGCTCAGTGGTTAGAGCACTGGTCTTGTAAACCAGGGGTCGCGAGTTCAAACCTCGCTGGGGCCTAATTATTGCTTTTATAATTTAATTTTCTCCAATAATTAGTTGTCACAAACTTCACAGAACAAAAAAAATTAACTGCTTATCATGGAATAAAAAAATAGATTAAAAACATTGAAGCAAAAGGCAGTTTGACAGATTTTAAGGTGTAAGCTTTATTATTCTTCTCCAAGACAATTGAACAAAGCTTGTGAGTTAAAGTTACACATCTTAATGCCTTCTTGGCAACCAGTGTCAGGTCTGGTTTTACAGAGTACGGTACTTTGTACCGTACTCTGTACGGCACTGCAGGGTCTAAACTGCAGAGCACAGCTATGCATTACTTTCAATCAAGTCAAAACCACAGTCCCTTCCATGTTTGATAATACAGATCAACGAGAAAGATGGCTTGAAAGGAGAAGTTTTTAGAAAGAAAAAAAGTAATAATAATGAGGAGAGCATTGTGACCTGCTCCACATTTGTGTGTCAAACGGCCCTCGACTATGTCGAAGAAACAAAAAGTAAAGACAGAGTGAGACAATAAGTCTCATGAACGTTGTAAGGCATGGCGTGGGGGTTTGTGTGTTCAGCTGATAGCCCGACGCAGTCGTCTGACATTCCCCTGACAGCTCTGAACTTTTCACAGTACCAGGACTGTCAGAGAGAAGGAGAGAGAGGAGGGCGAGGTGAGAAGGGGGAGGGAAAACTCCACGTCAGAAGGTAGGGTTTGACCAAGGAGTCATCTCAGTCCATCTGTGAGAGGAAGAGGCCACGTGCGCTCACATGTTTTGGTGCAGCGAGGGTTCTGCCTGTCCTCCCGTCATCACCTGGTGATGTGCTACTAAGGTCAAGGCTGTCTGTGCTGTTAAACCATGGCAGCGGTTCCACACAAAACCAAGTTGATACCGTCCTCATGTAAGACACTTTCACAGCTTCTTTTCCCACAGGATTAAGTAACTGATTATCCAGGTCTCTTGGCTTCTTCCTTAAGTCCTCAAATTCCAGACTCCCACAATTAAAATATCTGCTTCCAATGTTGGTTTGTTTATTCAACTCCTCAGCCATGCTTATTGTTTACTTAATACTTTCAGAATGAGGTTTTATGATTCCCCACAGAAACGGATCCTGTCTTGGATTACCAACAGAGTCACGTTTACTGCCGTTCACTTCTTCAGAGGTCAATTTAATTGAAGTTTTCTGTTTTTCCTCCTTTGGTGTGGGCTCAGGGAAGTCGTAATGTACACATAAGACTACTTTATCTGCAGCAGTCACAGTTTAGGTCTGAGAATTAAAATGAATGGAAGTCGAAAAGTAAACCCTGATTAATAACAGATTACATTATGATGGTTATTAACTATAGTGTTACTCTGAACCCTGCAATAACTCTTCTGGAAATAAATGAAAATCCACAATTTTTCACCATTCTATAATCAATAACAATAGCTATGTTGGCTATTGCATTTTTATGTTGCTTTTTTAAGTACGTTAAACAATTGTAGCCTCCATAAACAGCAGCAGTGTTAATACTGCAACCACACTTTTAAAGGGCTCGAACCAAACGCCTCTAGCAAAAGGAGGGTAACTTAACCTATGTCTATTAAATGGCAGCATAATTTGCTCCTTTAAGATCTCCGATAATGTCATTCTTATTTAGCTTTGCTGTAAACACAACACCTGAATCCTCCCGACCAGTAAACTGCCAAAACATCTGCTCTTAGGGGCCCTGAATAGCTCAGTGGGTTGAGCAGGCGCCATTTGTAGAGGCTGTAGTTCTCATGCTGGCAGCGCAGGTTCAAGTCCCAGCCTGTCGCATCTGCAATGTACTCTACACGTTTCTTGTCTACCTACTTTCTCAATAAAGGCCACTAGTACCACAAACACCTTTTAAAAAGATCTGACCTGCTGATGATCAATAATCAAGTGCATTTGATAAGCAGCACCAAGCTGATGTTTTTCACACTGCTGCTGCATTTTGACTTCCTTTGTTCGTATTCAATACATAAGGACACTGTAATATGCCATGAGTTGCATTTCCCTCATTAAGATTTTTTAAAAATTAAGCGTTTTAAAAATAAATACAGTGAGCTTTCAGACTTATTCACAGATTATTACAGTTTGGTCTGTCTTTCTATTCAGCAACAAATTGTTTTCATTTTTTCTTTTTGTGCTGATGCTGTTTTTGGAGGAATTGCCTGAAGGGCATCAGTCTATTTGTGTAAACTGGTAATCATTTCAAATCTCTGCCATTTGTTAAAAGTTTTCCTCACAGTAAAGAGATTTATTGAAGATAATCTGGATGTGCTTTTAAAAATCTAACCAGACTCACAAGAATCCGAAACCCGTCTTCTGAAGGCTTTGGGAAGTTTTTTAAAGCATTGCACGATGATGCCGAAATGACTTCAATGACAGAAATCTTATGATCCCAGATTTCAGAGGTTTAGCAAAGACAGACTCAGTGCGTCTCTCAATAAGAAGGTCTGAATAATAAGCATCCTAATCATAAACCTGCCACCTCATTTGGAGTCTCTGGTTTTACTGATTTGAAGGAGTCATGAATTTAGAGGTACAGTACACTTCTATGTGACCCACTAAACAAAAACCAGTCTGACCCGTGTTTTAATACTCTTACCATAGATGACTTTTAGCACCGAGCTTTTACTCTGTGCTAGTTTGGAGAGCTGAGATCTGTTTTCCATTTTCCTGTTCCTGTTATGAGCATAGGTTGATTCACTTGACTCCACCTTTTTGCGGTCCTTCATCTCGCTCCCTCTGCGTGCACAGAACCTGCAGACACGCATCCAAACACACACATAAAGTCTCCGCTCAATAAAAAAAAATCTCAGACAGTGTTCAAAGGCCTAAAAGCTGGCAAATTCTAACTTTAATGCTCACTAAGCGTAAACAAAGTAAAACAGTTTATTTACGGCATTTAATAGGCAGCATGTACATATAATTGTGAAGCTGCACAGGAACAGAGAGCCTCCTGCAGTGGACTGGCAGCCTCTAAGAGAAAACGCAGTGTGCGTAAGGGGGGGCAGAGAAGCGAAGTGAAGCTGCTGGTAGCTATTAGAGCAGCCTCGCTGAACTTTTAGCCTCTTGTTAAGTTAATATGAAAGTTCTAGATTATAGCTTTTGTGTCCCCTGCCTCCCTGTCTTGCCCCTCTCCCACGCTCTCCCCCCCACTGCTCCAGTGTTGATGGCATCCAGAATGAAAATGAGGGGTGTTACAGCAGGGATTGCATGTATGTGGGCGAGGACACATGTGGACTTGCGCCTGGGACCGCCAGTTTCCCACAGTAAAATAATCTTCAGCCACTGAGCTCCCTTCCAGGTCCACATTTATACAGTACATGCATATATTTTCCAAAACTCTTTACAGACTCACCTCTGCCAGGCTCGCTGGATGATGCGTGCAGCCTCATTTCTCCTCCTGACCTGCTCTTTGTCATGGTCCCTCTGCATGGATGTTGGCATTTTGGCATGTGGGCCAGACTGACTTTTCCTCGAGAGCCTTTTGTGATCTGATGATGAACTGGTTCTTAACGAAGCACGTGTTTGATCTTTGACAGTGGCCCTCTCTGAAGTCTGCTCCTTGTGGTGTCTGTGCTTTTGGGGATGAGCATGGGCATCAGTCTTGCCAGAGGTGGCGTGTACTCTCATGTGAAAGTCTCTCTTTTTCAGGGGGGTGCATGCTTTGGTATATGGTTCAGTGTGGTCCGTAATGGACACGGGTGTGGAAGGAGTCAATGTGTTTGAGGGGCATCTGTCCTTGACTTTGGGCGCTGTAGGAGGTGTGGGTTTTAGGCCGAGTGGCTCACTGTGGCCAGCAGGAGACAGAAGTTCCTTCAACCTGGTGGTCTGAGACACATCAGACATTGTGTAACTATCCGCATGAGAGTTGCAGGTCAGAACTTCAGGAACCTCATGATGTTCATCTGCAATCATCTTTCTCGAGGACTTGTTCTTCTGGGCTGGTGAGATGGAGATAAAAGTCCTTTCAATGTCTGCCTCATTTGATACAAATACTGTAATATTACATAATACATGATATATAAAATAGATCTGAATCAAGCATTTCTGCACTCGTACCTCTGTGTCTTTCCTCTTTTCTCTTTGCACGTTCAGCTTTGGATAATTTCTTTTTTTCCACCAACGCATCATTGATTGTAAGATCCTCTATAATGTTGTCTAAGGGGAGCTTTTCCTGCTCAGCTCTCACCAGTGAGATCTTTCGCTTCTCTGTGGTGGTCACAGAAACTTGCTGCACAGCTCCTCTCCTACGCTGTTCTTCTTCTCGCTTCCTAAACACAGACAAACAACATATGATGTGAAATGTATTGCCAGGAACACATGTCAGAAAAACGTGTGGGGATTAAAAGTGGACATTTTTCTGAATAGCACTGATTGTGACCAGTTCTATGCTTTGAAACATAATGGTAGGACCTGACATAATCAATGATAATATTCAACTTTTCATATATTTTAGTTGTACTCCTTCACTATAAGGAAGAAAACTTTAAAAGGAAAGTCCCAACTTTCTTTTTTTTTCTTAGATAATTAAAAAACTGACTGATTTGGTTACAACTCAGGTAAACAGTTCTGGTTGGATGTAGGGTCTCTGTACTATTCTCCCTGTGCATGAGTACTTCTTGTACGTTATCACAGTGTAACAGTCAGCCAAACTCAGGTATGACACTACACTTGAGCCAGGATTAGAGCGTCTTGCTCCCGTTATTTCCTTCCTTATATAGTGAAATACCACGAGTGAAACTGTAACAGAAAATAACACAAAACTCAGTTTCCTTTACAGTATATAAACAGTGTTGAATATACCTTTTAAAATATAAGACAAGAAGTGCGCACCAAAAATATCTATTAACATTAAGAATAGGCTAATAAACTATCATCGTTAGCATACGATGCGGTTACACGCTCGCATTCGCCCGTTACATTAACTTCTTGCATGACTTAAGAGTCAATAAACATATGTTCGTTGTCACACTAAACTTAATGTCATATATTCCTTAGTCATTCATATACTTATACACTTGATGAACTTACAGCCATTGATTTCTTGAGCATGAGAAGAGACGACAACAGTGTGACAGTCTTTTTAAATTGGCTGCTCCCGTTGCTACGGTAACGTAAAAACAACGGAGCCTCCGATCACACTTTAAAATAAAAGTGGTTGGGCTTCAAATAAAAGTCTAGTTCTCTTTAGAACTATGAGTGTGTGTCTTTTCTCTACCACAATATTACTGTAACACAAACAATTCAAACATGTCAAATATCATAAAACTATGAAAACAATTCTGAGGGCAGAACAGTCTCCATGGAAATTAATGGAATGGCAAAATTAGGCTTCGATTGTTTGAAGTGAGTAAAATATACAACTATCAAGACAGGATGGAGTTGGCAGAGTTCAAATAAAATTCATCGATGTTTGTGAGTTAGACTTTGAAGCACATTCAGCATTTGTTTAATAGATCTAAAGCTGGGCTATAATGTGCCTCCCAATCAAATGAAATGACTTTCCTGGAAGGTCCTTCCAAAAGCTTTCTTTTAAAATGCTTTAATTTCACATATACTTTGATGACTTTTCAGCGTCACTGTTGGAGCACGTACTTGTGTCCAAATTTGTGTCATCCTGGAGAAATCTGAGGTAGTTCCTCTTCATTAGCCCAACCACTTACTGCAATCTAGCAGAAAAACCCCCCATAGCATGATCCTACCACCACCATGCTTGTGTGGAGCCTGTTCTTGGGGTTAAATGTATCCCCCTTTTTGCATCACTTTTTTCCACAAGTGTGTTTCCCTCATTGTCTGCAAACCTAAGCAGAACGTAAAGGTATCAGTTCTGAAGCAAGGCCTTCTTTCTTGGATGGAAGCTTTTTGCTCCTTTTTTTTTTTTTTTAATTTTAAATGTGCTTGACTGTAAACCGTGTAAACCGTGAGTCGCTTCCTGTTCACAGCAGACATGAGTCTTAGCGGTTTGTGAGTTCAAACCAGTTCCCTTTCACACAAGGGTGACAGTTTTCTTCTTCTTTCTTGGTCAAACCAACAAACCTCTCATTCTCTAATCTCTCATTTAATGTTTCTCACTCTACAAATGTTTGAACTGATGATCTTAGAATGTTTTTTTCTCAAATATGCACTGATCTCCCTGAACTTTATCATCATTCCGTGTATTGATTAGTTCAATGACGGACATGGTATCACAGGGAAATCTCCAACTGCAGCCAGTTGGGATCACAAACAGGAAGTCAAAACATCTTGTCAAGCTGGGAAAAATGATATTTGAAAACAATTAGATATGTAGGAAAATACATGAGAATATACTACTTGAGGAATAAAAATTAGATCTTTTACTTTGATTAAAGCACTTATTTGCCACATATAGATTTGAATTAGCTTTGGTAATGTGACAAGATTTATTTCTAGTCAGGGTTGCAAAGTTTTGACCAAAATCCTAATTTGAAGACTGAAGAGTGAACTGCTGCATGAAGTCTTTTCCATTATATCGTAGCAATTCTTAATAGTGTTAAGGTGTGGACTCTGTGTTGCCTATCCATGTGTGGCGATGATGCTGCATGTTGCTGTAACCGCTTCACAATGATATAGTAAATCCTTGAATCGTCATCTTGAAATATGCCTGTACCATTAGACATGAACATTTATTATATATACCAGTAATTCGGTAAATTAAATTTTCAGATGGCCAAATTTTTTGGACACATAATAGGTCTGCTGAACCCAGACCTATAATACTGCCTTACAAAAGTGTGCACTGTACACAGTTGGAATGATTATGCATCACTCTGATTAGATTTCAGCAAAGAAGCTGTATAAGTGAACTACAATCACAATCATTCAAGATTTTTTCAAGACATTTTTCTTGGAAAATGGTGGTCCATCAATGTCCCTCCATTAATAATGTGTTTAATAGTTCTTAGCCCTGCTTCTTTTCTTCTCTCTTTTTGCTGAGAAACACTAATAATTTGACCCATCTGAAAATGAGTTACATCTTTTCCATGACCACAGGATATGTCACTAGACCTGGTTGTTTGAAAAATGAGAAGCTAGTTAGTGCACCAGTTACATTTAAATAACTTGTTGCCAAATTAAATATATTAATCACTGCAGTACTTTTCCAACGGAAGAATCCTGAGTATTTGTTAAATCCAATTGCCGTATTTTTCTTCAGGGGCCAGGCGGTTCCTCAACTCCACAAGAACGTTAAATACTAATATTTGCATAAAACGTCCTGCTTAAAATAGAAAAAAAGTCACATGGTCCTCACATGGCAAATTTACTTAACAAAGAAAAATACGGTGGGACTGATGAGTAAATGACAAATAAAGGACAAGCCAGAAGAAATGGACAGATGGAAGATGCATGTGTGTATAGATGACAGGAAATAAGACGGATATGGAGAGAGTGTGACTGTTTTCACATGGATGAGAAGAAGAAGACAAAGACTGATGGTGAAGAAAAAAAAGTGAACTGTTTCCTCACTGTGCTTACAAAAGGAATTACTGTTGATGTTGCAGGTGCAAAGACCGACTGGAATTCAGCTCTTGCAAAGCCTGATAACTGAAAAACTAAATATTGTAGTTTTAAAGTATTTTTAATGATGGTGTACTATTTATATTTGTGAGTTATACTTTCTTGATGTGCAGAATTTGTGAAGTGAGTGTATTACTTCAAGGTATCAATTGACTGCAGCGGCGATTTGGCATTTTGGGATGCCGGACTTTCATTTGGGATTTGGGTGAACCACATTCAGAAACATGTCATGCTAGTGTATGTAGCTGCAGACTCATCTCTTACTTGGCTGCATCCTTGCGCAGCTGCTCGTGCCGCATGAGGAGCTGCTTCCTCTCCCTGAAGGCCTTGCGGACGGTGTAGCCTTTGTAGACAGCCTGGATGGAGGCGGCAGCAATGTCTTGAATGGCAGCTATAGACAGAGCGCCATTCTCCAGCATGAACTGAGTGACCTCACTGTGTCCCCCCAGCAGAGCATAGTCCAGAGGGGTGTACCTGCAGAATACAAAGTGTGGTTGATAAATCTATTTTTCCTCTCTTCTGCTGCTTTCATGACCATTGCTCACCTCTCCTCTGTGTGCTCCATTTGATTAGGAAATGCATTGTAGCCCAGCAGTAGTTTCACAGCGTCCAGGTAGCCGTTGTTACAAGACCAGTGGAGAGCGGTCCGGCCCTGCGCTCCCATAAACAAAGACCACCATTCAAATCTTATTTGCCTCCAAAGACAACATGGACAAAGGAATATGTAATTCCAACCAAAGGCAAGCAGTTTTGTTAACCTCTTTGTCCTGTATATTCGGATCTGCGTTGTTTTCCATGAGAACAGCCATGCAGGTGATGTAACCCCCATACGCAGCACACTGGAGTGGAGTTCGTCCTGCATGATCCTGTCGACAGAACGATCAGTCATTAGTTTAGAGCAGTGGTTCCCAACCTTTTTTCCTTGGAGCCCGCCCTACTTGTGTCTAAGACCAGCCGGGCCCCCTGACCCGTACGTACTAGCACCAAAATAGTCTTTAATTGAAAAAATGAACATTAATTATGTTTTTTTGATACTTTTCTCTTTGGTTTACTATGTATACATGTGACTTTGTTTTTCTCCAATGTCCCCAATGTATAAAATACTCACAAAAGGACATAAAAGGACATAAAAATATTTCTGAAAAATGTCTCTTAATATGAGACCAACATTTTTTAACATTTTTCCTTTAACAACCTGTCGGAGTAGATTAAATGTTGAGTAATGATATAATAATAAGGAATGAAATCATTTCCTGTGTTTGTCAGTGTATAAAAAACACAAAAAATATTCAAGACATTCATAAATTATTCCTAACAATGTCTTTTGAATGACTCATTTGCAAATATAATTTTTACAACTACATAATTTCAAAGCAGACAAAGTTTCGCGCCCCCCCAGGGGGGGCCCGGACCCCAGGTTGGGAGACACTGGTTTAGAATACACTGTATCAATTGCTGCACTAATTGCTTTTTATTTTAGTTCTGGCAGTGACGTAAATCTTTTAACATTTGTTTGATATACTGTGAATGATGTAGGTCCAGGACAACCAAATATCATAAAGTTTTCACATTTCCTGCTACACTGCTGCTTTTTCTTCACTCAACAGTCCAAGACAACACCAACACAAAAATCTGAACCACTCTCTCACCGTTCTCCCACCATGAAATGCTCTAATGTTTACCTGAACATTTGGACTAATGGCATTCTCCATCAGTATCTGGCAGACCTCAGCGTTCCCTCCTAGAGCAGCCCAGTGTAAAGCAGTGTGACCATCCACATCCACCAGGTCAACATGAGCAGAACCTGCATTGAAATATTTCAGTTGATGGACACAACAAAACAATATTGAAAAAGAAAATATGGAAAATTAGTGTTTTTCTCATCAGTCGCTGAACATACACAGTGTAAATAATGCTTTCACTTATAGTGTGAGATAATCACACCCAACCTTTGATGAGGGTAAGTATGACATCTCTGTAACCCATCTCACAGGCGCGGAACAGCGGCGTATGCTTCATAACGTCCAGAGAGTCGACCATTGCTCCTTTCTCCAACAGCAACCTCACTGTGCTCACGTGCCCTGACAGGGAGGCCGCATGGAGCGCTGTTTAAACACACAACAGACAAGTACATGAGGTCCTGAATCAAACTGGATACACCCTCAGGACAATTTCTTGTCTCTTTCCTACCCTTTCTTTGTTCCTTTATACCCTTGACTGCAGCCCCTTTGAGAGCCGCGGTTAAAGCCTGGTCAATGGAGGGTTAAACAGGCAGATGTATTTAATGAGGAGCCATGCACTTAATCCTACTTACAGATACCCCACCTCCCCTTCTCGGTCCCCCTGACAGCACAGACGAGAGTCAAGTGCATGGAAGTGATCTGAGCACCAGTCAGTTCAACTGCCCCTCACACCATCTCATTAGCATGGCTCAATCCTTCCATGTTATTCATGTATAAACAATGAACGCCTGGTTGAGCAGAGACGATATCACCATGGAGATAATGTGTATAAACTGCCCTGAGGGTCAGAGTGTGGCAGTAAGTCATGAATGTTTGCGTGTATGAGAGTGAGCGCGTCAAAGGACAGTGGTCTGTTCAGCAGGCCGGGAACGATTCTGCTCACAACATCTCTTTCCTCTTTCCCCTCGGTCTCAGCAACTCCTTTGCAAGTTAAGAGGAAGTTCCCTGTGACAACATAATCTATATTCTGAAACAAGGGACAAGCTGCACATAAATAATAATGTTCACGGTGTGTGTGTGTGTGTTTAGGCACAAACCCAGAAAACAGGGTCACCATCCCATGAAAACACAAAGGGGTGAAGTGCAGTTTAGAGAAGCTTCAGTTTCGTCGTTCTCACCGGTGCCGCCATACTTGTCGGCCATGTTGATGTCAATGTGCGGGTTGAGGGCGAGCATGGTGCGGATTACGTCATCACTGCCCTTCCCAGACGCCCACATGAACGCCGTTCGGCCCTCCAGATCGGGTTCATCTTTCACAGATGGATGGGACAGAAACACACCGACTGTTTCCTTCACATGAAAAGACAAACAACTGTATTTTATTTACTACCGTAGGTTAAATTTGACATGATGAGCAAAGATACTTCCAAATGCTTCTGACAAAAAATTTAAAGTGGGACTTTACATTTACCCTGCCAGATCTACCATAAGATCTGGAAGATCTGCTTGATCTACCCACAGAAATAACCTTCTACAATGAATATTTAAAGAGTCTTAAGTCATGACTACTGCAACAATTCATTTCTCTTTTTATACTGAACCTATACAATCGTATAATGTTTTTATCTCTAAATTCTCCAACTAAACCCTTTCTTCAGTGATTGATAATAGTGTATTTGAATAAAGTACCACAAAAACCACTCACTGACTGTGTGTATAACTCACAGCGTTGTTGCTCTGAGCCCCGTAGTGCAGTGGTGTTGCTCCCTGGCTGTCTGAGGGAATCGTACCTGATGTGTTTCTCTCCAGCAGCAGGTGGACGATCTTGGCATGGCCTGGAAAATATTTACAGTAGGAGGACGTGCAGAGTGGCAGTCACTGTCAAAGCTTTAGGAGGCTAAGGCAGTTTATCAACCATACTGTTCTCAAAAGAAATTCCTCTAGTATTTTGTTTGTTTACTGTACTTCGTATGTGTGAAAAAAGTCTACAGACAGATATTGCATACATACAGTATAACTGAGTCAACCACAAAGTTACAGCACATTGTATTTGAATATTAGCGATATTACTACTAAAAACAGGATCTAGTTGTGGCAGATGGTAACCTCACTTGCCTGTGGCACTAGAGGATCACCACATTAGTAGGATTTATCCTCATGAATCATGGCTGTCTGCAGAGATTATCACAGTAATTCATCTGACAGTTGAGATATTTTGGTAGTGGATCAACTGACAGGCAGAGTCGGAGTGCCATGCTGCTGGCATGACGAAAAATAAAACAGAGCCGTGTTTTACAACTAACATCTGACTCAGAATAAAAAGACCTAAAGAGAAGGTTGCTGTTGGGGTAATGTCTGTAAGTCACATACAGCAGCTTGTGCGTGACTTACTGTCTACTGTAAGTCACTCGCTGGACGTGTCTTCACTCACCCAGCAGAGCTGCCCAGTGCAGCGGCGTTCTGAAGAGGTTATCATAGGCTGTCACGTTACAGCCCTCATACGATGTAAGCACCTCCACTACTGCCTCGTTACCATCGGCAACAGCAAAGTGCAGGGGCGTCCGACCCTCATAGTCCTGCCAGTTCAGAAGGGACTCAGTGGGTGCTGCTTCCTTCACACACGCACACGCACACACACACAGAAAAGAGATGAGGAATAAATGGTGAGGATGGCAGATGAGGACAAATGAACGTGAACGTGTGTGCGTGCACTTCAGCGTGTACCAGTATGCAGCGCACGGTCTGCGTGGCGCTGGCCTCCTGGCTGTGCGCTGCCCAGTGCAGAGGAATCTTTCCTTCGCTGTCTGGTATGCCTATGTTGGAATCATGCTTGATCAGGAGGCGTACGTGCTCTGGACGGTTATAAAATGCTGACCAGTGAAGAGCGGTTTGCTGTTGATAAAAAGATGAAAAGTCAGAGACAAATATAAATGAATGGAGCTAAGAAAAAAAAAAGAAACACAAAAATAAAGGGAGTTGTTGTATCCTCAGGGCTGAGGTTTCCACTTACGTTCAAAAAATTACTCCACTATGACATGTCCAGGAAATATAGAGGAACGTGCTGCACAAAGCTCATATTGATGATTCAATAGCAGGCGAAGATTTTAACCCAGATACTGACTCCATGACGGCTACTGAGCTATTCTAAGATTTGCTGAAACCACTGTCATCTGACCTGATGATGCATATTGGATTATTACAAAACTAACTACTGATGTCAGATACACATCAGCTCCAACAGACAAAGAGGACTGTGTATTTGTGGTTTTATCATTAGAACACAGGACAAAGCCATAGATTGTTACATCGCTTGCTGCTGTATGCGTGGGCCTCTGAGTTTATGTGTGTATGACTTAAAATTCCAGTTGCTTCCAGCAAACTATCTTAAGTCAGTCAGTTATCTCTTTGCAGGTTATTGGTTTGACGCCAAGACTGGCTGCATTCTGACTGACTCAAATTAAAAGCATTTGTGAAAATAAACAACTTTTGCGTGCGCGTCTGCGCTCCCAGCACCTTGTTCTTGTCTTGTGTGTCGACTTCTCCAGGTCCGATGTATTTGAGCAGCAGGGCGAGGGCTTTGGGAGAGGGGTGACGGGTGGCCAGGTGGAGTGGAGTCATTCCTTCTAAATCTTTCTGCAGCCAGTTGGCACCTTTGGACAGCAGCAGCTTGAGGAAACGTACATTCCCCTGTAACGCACAAGGAGGACAAACTGTGCCAATGAGTCTCAGATACATCAAAGTCTCCTTTACATTAGTCATGAACCAGAGGCAGTGTCACACACACTCCCACGTGCGTGGATCCACCAAGCTTTTAGTGGCGTCTGCTTCAATCCACTGGTCATTCATCTTCGTTCGCTCCACCTGCCTCACTCCTCCGTCCTTGTGATGAGCTGCTAAACAGTGAACAGCGGCCGTCTTCCTGCCTATCATCCCCTTCACATCATCATCATCCTCACTTCTGGCCTCTTTAACCAGAGGGCCCCTGGGTTATCTATTGTAAAAAAAAAAAGAGCTGACCCCCCCTCCAAAAAAAAAAAAAACTAACAAAAAATGGCAGTGTGTCCAAACAGGTAGGACGTGTGTTTTCTATATTTGCCATTCTGAGACCACAAAGCCAAAGTCTGACAGATCTATCGCGTGTGTGAGCATGCATCTCGAGGTTGAGAGGGAAAGTGTGTGTGTGTATGTGTTTGTGTCTGTGTGTGTTCTTGTCCTCTCTATTCTCAGTCCAATTAGATCAGTAATCCCTAGCCTCTCTTGCTGTCTCAGCCACTTATTGATCAGATGTCAGAGAGACAGGGCTTCCCATCACTGCACCTCTCAACACACACACACACACACTCACGCACACACTCTTACACACACCAAATAACCTATTACCACACATCTCTCCTCAATGATATTGTGATCCTTTATCAGGGCACTCCCCCAAAATAAGAAACAAATAAACAAGTGAGATGTTAACAGATATTATTAGTGCCACATCCCTCTGTCTTTCTGCTTGCATCCCTGTGGAGGTGGTGACATTTATGCCTCGTAAGAAGTAACGTCATGCCCCTGTTCTTCTGCTTTAGGAGTGGTAAGAAACACAACATACTCCTTGAAAAACAGGTTTTTTTTTTTATGTATTCGATTGTGTATAAAGGAAAATGATAGCCTGAAAACAAGTTTATAATGACTTAATGAATTGATATTTCCTCCCATAAGCCCTGGGGCCGTGACTACTGCCACTAGGGGGCACTGGCTTCCCACTGGAGCTTATGGATTGAACAGATCTGTCATTTGACCTTAATGAAATCAATCACAGGCTTCATGTTTAGAATTATTAATTCTTACAAATTAATTTTTCAAACATTATTACATAAAAAGGCTCACACATGATAGCCTTTTCTTTCATTTTTTTTAATTTGAAAATAATAGTAGTACCGGTAGTAGTTTTCTCAGTCTTGTACAGGTGTTGCTGATATGCAGTTTACCCGACCGGAGAAAAAAAACCCCAACAAATGTATATTTTCTGTGTGTCCTCCTGTAGATATAGCAGATTTGACAATAAAGTTCACTTTGACTTTTGTCAGCTTTACGTTTGTGTCTACGAGTGTATTCCTGCCTTTGCAAACGTACCTTCTGTGAGGCCAGGTGCAGAGCGGTTCTTTGGCTGTGGTCCGCCTTGTTGACCGAAGCACCGGCCTTTAACAGAATCTCTGCACAGTCCTGGCGATCGGCCAGCACGCAGTACATCAAAGGGGTGCGTCCAAACTGGTCCTCATGGTCCCTCAGCGAGGGCTCCGCTGCACATACATGTGGACATGCACACAAATCAAGCGCTGTCAGAAGGTTTGGATTAAACAATAATGGGGTCAATACTTCCTGGAGTTCTAGTTGAACACATCAGCAGATATCAGTATGTTATAAAATGTTTTGCACTTACCTAACTAAAGACATTTATTTGGAGAAGCTGGGAGTCTGAAGAAAATACAGTGCCTTATCTAGATCTCGTGTTTAATATCAGCAAGATACAGCATTTTAGTGTGCACTTAACCACTTTCCTCACTCTCAGCTCTTCCAAAATGTTATGTAGCTAAAACTTTTAATGAGGATATAATATAACATAGACGCTGACTGCTAGTGTGCAACTGACCTGTGATTAGTTTGCTGAGGGCACTTTTATCCCCGTTGACAGCTGCTGCATGAACCTGGGAGCCCAAAGAGACGGGAGCTTGGCTGGACGTTGCCGACGCCTCCAAAAATATAGAAATGAATAAAAGATAAAAGTTATCGTCTGGACCTAAAGCAACATACACATACTTGGCAAGTGGGTAATCTAATATTTCCTGTTCATTCAGTTTGCTTTAAGCTGAGCACACGACAAGCAATGAGTTTAGTAACAGTACTGAATTTTATGTTGGAAAAGAACAATATGAGTACAAATAGAAGTAGGAGTAGTAGTTTTAAATGCTCTCATCAAGAACAATTTGTTTAGCCTCAAGCTGACATGGTTGATAGATAACAGGCACAGAAGAGCACATAGTGATCAATTTTAAGCATGGATCCTGCAAACTGAGAAATAAAGGCACCAATAAAGATTCATATGCTTTGTTGCTCAACCTGCAGAGAACCTGTACCTTCAATTGTTTTAACCTTCTTTCCTGTACCTTTGAAATAAAAGATCTGCAGCCCTTGTGACTTAATGTGCCTGTATGCTCTGGTAAAATAAAGTAAAATAAAAAAAGATAATAAATTCCCAGACCAAAAAAAACAATATTTATTATATATAAATATGTATTTATTATATATAAAAAACATATATATAAATGCAGTAAAATGATGAGTTGTGCTGTCACAAGGTGAGAGTCACCAGTCACCAGTCCATCACTGGGCCGACACACAGGACAAGTTAACCACTAACTTCTCTAAACAGCCATGCTCACTCTCACTGTGAAAGGAAGCTGACGTCCCAGGAGAAAACCCATGTGGGCACAGGAAGAACATGAAGATGGGAATCAAACCAGGAACCTCGTTGCCTTTACGCTACAGTGTTAACCACCATAGCGGTGTGCAGGTCGTGCCAAATAATCATTAAAAAACATGTTAATGTAAGGGCACCAAAAATGCCAAACAACAAAACTGTTGAAATGCCAATTAAGAAAAATGGAGAGTAAGCATTTTACACTGATTAAATAAACAAACTCTTGCTATAATAATAAATACCCTGCCAGTTGAGTTGAATGGTTCAAGAAAATTTCAGAATAAGCTAAGAAGAAGTCATCTTCATCACATCTTAAATGTATTAAAGTTACATTTATATACCTTTAGTTGTAAGAGATGATTTTGTAAAGTAGCTTTAAAAAAAAAGACTGTAATTTTTTTCACAAGTAAAACTTTTTCAAATAATTTCTGGTGCTGTGGCCCAAATATCAAAAAGATACATTACAACAACTCCCTTTTCCACATGTTTTTACAGAATTTATAGCAGCTCATTTTAAGGGGTGCAGTTGGACCCTCCGTTTGACTCCTCCCCTTCTCTGTGGGGGGTGAAATTGCTCTTTCCAACAAGTTGTGTAGAGGGAAAAACTGATCATTCCTCTTTGCTCTGTGATGTCACGACGTCCTGGAAATCTGCATTGAGTTACATAGTTTAATACTTCACGTAGCCCCAACCAAAGGGACAGGGTTGTGTTATTTTTGAGTTTTCAGAAATATGTGCATTCAAGCACAAAGTAGAATACAAAAATTGGGATAACATAAAAAATAGAATAAAAGATAAAGAAAGAAAGCGCCTTGTTCTAAAATGTACCTTGATGCCTTTGTACACAGCAGGAACGCAGTTTTACACAGAATACAAAATGCAAGCTGCAACAAAATATGCAGTATGTGAGAAATACCTGCAGTGGTGTGTTATTTCCAGAAAAATGTATGGTGTACAATTAACCAGTTTACCCAGAATACTATATACCATAATGCAATGTGGCACTATCTGAAAGGCCAGTCACGATGGTCACATGGTGGACCTCTGGTTGAGCTGTAGCTTAGTCACTTTTATGGAGATATAATGTATACAAATGACAACTACCTGATGAGTATTCAGTACAGTTAACTGCACTGTTTGACAGTATGCAGTATACAGTTTCAAAAATGACCTGAGTCTCCAAAGTGCAAAGATTTGTAGAGGATCTTTACTGTTACACAAATGTCTGAGAGAAATCATTAAGATGTTTAAGACATGTTCATCAAAGAAAGATTAGATTAGAATTTGCATTTTCTTCTGCTACAGGGCATACCATCCTTAAACAAATGTGGAAGAATTTCAGTGCATAAAGCTCAAAAGCATAAGCTGGATATTCTCATGGCACTGCATCAATTAGATTAACGTATCAATATCTGGTATAACCACACGGGCAAGGGATTGCTGTGAGAAACATTTTTCAAGTAACTACACATGGCACTGTACTGAACTAAGGCTTCTGTTGTACTGTGCAGAACAGAAGCCTCATGTTGAACTTGTCCAGGGGTTCCACCACCATCCCTGAACTTAGAGGGATATGCCATGGACCATCATTGGAAATGTAAATTGTAGCCAGAGGAATCAGTATTCCACATCTTTTTTCTTTGAAAGAAAGGGATGCTTTGTGTTCCAGACCAAATATTTAAAAAGGACCGACCAGACTGTGGCACGGCTGAGGAAGAAGAGGGTACTGTTACTGGACTGGCTGTTGTCTGACTTGTCCCGTTGTTGCATTTTTTTCAAACCAAATATGCAACAATGACTCTCTAGTGTTGTACACATTGTGACATGTTCACAGGATGAATGGGGCAAAATAACATCTGACCATTGCCTTTCAGTGTTATGAGAATAAATAGCTAAACTAAAAACGTTTCAAGTTTATGTTGCAGAAATGGAAAAAAGGGCGTAAATTAATAAATTAAATAAAGCTGATGGAAACACATGAAAAAGATAATACCCAAAGTTTCTTTCTGTCTGCAAACAAATGGAATTGAGAATCACTGTTTCTTTCTTTTTTTAAATTATTTTCCATATCACCTAGATTTTTTCTAGTGTGGGATTCTATTTTTTTCATAATATGTCCCCTTTAAAATCAAGCAAATGTCCACAGTAACTATCTTAAGGACCGTTTCTGTGTCTTAAAACTTCCTATTTTTTGAAAACTGTACCTTTAGGGTTAATAAAAGTTAGTACAAAATAACCTTTACATATGCACAGAAAAATGAGACCCTGATTTATCTGTGTATTCAAAGTAGATAATAAACACCCAAAGCCCTGTAAGCAGTCAATCACGCAATAAAATAAATGTTTGGATGATATAATAAAGCAACTAATGTATGCTGACTGTAGGAAGAGTGCGCGTGTGTACGTGTACACACTTGTGTGTGTATGCTGTGTGTCTTCTCCTGCTGAGGGGGTTAAAGCTCTTCCTGGCCCCACTTAACCAGACCCCAGTGAAAGCTGGGTAATCTGCTGACAGGAAGCAGCTGGGGAAGGGGGTGGGACACTGTGTGCATATGTAAGAGGGGGGTCTCTCTTCATGTCTTATTCATGTCTCATTAATATTGCAGCGAGCCTTACTGTGTTAGTGTGTGTTTGTGCTGGTGTGTGTTGGGTTCGGCGATGTGGGACGAGCCCTGCGGGGCACAACACAGAAATCAATTATTGCCCATGAACACATAAACACTGGAGGCACAAACTCATGGCACAATCAGAGATTTCTCAGAAACATTTTTATCACCTGTCTCAGGGACAGATTCAGCTAAACACTCATGAAATTACCAAGTTATTATTGTATTTTCATATAATACAGGTGATTGAAAGTATTATTAAATTACATGAAGGTTGATTACTTAATTTACTGTTGCAAAAACTTTTAAAATTTTGGTCGTAGCAGTTGAGGCTTCCCATGTCACCTCATAAAAACTGGATCTGTACCCACTGTGTTCAGTGGGGCAATTGCCCATCATGCTAAGCTCTTTCTCACGCTCTGCCAAGCAGTGGCAGAAACTTTATATAGCTTAGTTATTGCTCCTGTTCCAAAATATGTGTTTAAAAGATGAACGGTGGGAGAGATGGTAGCCGCTGCACCTTAAAGGTGTGTGTGAGTGTGTCTGTCTCTTTACTTGGCACATCTGCCACTTCATGGGAAGTGGTTTTCCGTGAGAGGGAGAGTTTTTAAAGGCACTTTTCCAAAATTAACCACAAACTTCTCTAAACATCTCTAATTAACAATGATTACTCAGTCAGTAGTGCATATTGGCATGCAGGCACACATACACTCATGCAGTCTGGAAATACTAATATCAAACACGTGCAGAAATAGCGGGCGGCTGCATTTCAGAAAGAGCAAAATCGTGTTAGACAGAAAAACAAAGACAAGAGACAATCTGACATGGTGTCTCCTCTCATTCTGAACTTTTCTCTACTTTTGTTGAATTATTTCGATCCTTTTCTACATTTTTCAAGTCAACTTGAAAGCCCCAGCTGCGTCAACAATAAAACAAATTGATTATGAATAATCTTAGATGCAGGAAAGAAATTATAATTGGGCTACACCGGCATGAGAGGAACAAGTCAATATTTCAGTCTGTGACTGGGACATTCATAACGCAATGAGAAGGCAGTTATAGTTTCATGAGGACCTGAGTGTTTTGGAAACACCCACGGCGCATTCAAATTTAGCTAAAAAGGCTTTTGCGATACAGTGTCTGAACTCAAACAAAGGAGGATGTAAAAACAACAAGTTCCTGGTGAGAGGTTTGGAGTGGTCTCATTTAGCCATTCATATGTGTTCCTCAGGGAGCTCTCCACTTGTTAATATGAAGACAATAACTCAGAGTAAACCATTGATCACAGGCTGAGGTCCAGACCAAGTGATTGTGCATCTGTATGAGTATTGATTCATGCTGATGCTGACATTATTTAGTCTTTATTCATATTCTGCATCATATAACTGTAGCTATTTTAACAAAGAATCTTGACAATCCCATTAAACCTTTCAGCATCTCTACAGGAGTGCAGCACACACACACACACACACACACACACACACACACACACACACACACACACACACACACTCACACACTCTGCATCTGTGTATTTGTGTAGATGTGTGTGTACATGTTTGTGCAAAACACAAATGGCTCAACAGTTCTCTGGCTGACACTAAGGTGTCTGTATTTGTTGGCAACACAGGTATGACATGCTGGCTAATAGGAATGGGCGATATTTTACCGTTCACGATATACCGTCAAAAAAATTCCCCACGGTAAGAATTTGTCATCTCGCGATAAAAACGATAAATTCCCGTTGATGACGTTTTTGTGTAAAGCTGATTTATGGAAGGAAGGAAGGAAGGAAGGAAGGAAGGAAGGAAGGAAGGAAGGAAGGAAGGAAGGAAGGAAGGAAGGAAGGAAGGAAGGAAGGAAGGAAGGAAGGAAGGAAGAAATGAGCCTAAAAGAAAGAAAGAAATGAGCCTGAAAGAAAGAAAGAAAGAAAGAAAGAAAGAAAGAAAGAAAGAAAGAAAGAAAGAAAGAAAGAAAGAAAGAAAGAAAGAAAGAAAGAAAAAGAAATGAGCCTGAAAGAAAGAAAGAAAGAAATAAAGAAAGAAAGAAAGAAATGAGCCAGAAAGAAAGAAAGAAAAAGAAATGAGCCTGAAAGAAAGAAAGAAAGAAAGAAAGAAAGAAAGAAAGAAAGAAAGAAAGAAAGAAAGAAAGAAAGAAAGAAAGAAAGAAAGAAAGAAAGAAAGAAAGAAAGAAAGAAAGAAAGAAAGAAAGAAAGAAAGAAAGAAAGAAGTTTTGCAGTACAGGTGTACTAATTTAATAGTTTTTTTATTAATTCAATTTAATTGGTGTAGTTTGGTTAGTTTAGGTTTTTTTATCATCATTTTTATCGTTATCGGGATAAATGCCAGAAATGATCGTGATACATTTTTTAGTCCATACCGCCCATCCCTACTGGGTAAGCAGAGGGCAACCACGTCTGAGCTTGTGGCCTTTATGTCACTCATAGACACACAGTTATATATTTTATATAGTTCATACCATTACAAAAGAGTCTGATTAAAGTCTTGGCCAACATGGGGAAATGTTTCAAGTATAGAGCATGTTTCAGGTGTCTATACCACCTACATATGCCTCTGTGTGTCCAAGCATGAGCGTCTTTATACCTCAGATAAAAGATAGGGGCAGCAGGGATCACTTCCTGGGTTTTGATTGACAGGTAAAGAGGTAGGAAGAAAGATATCAGTCCTTGGGGATGCCCAATCTGCAAAGCCCTATTTTCTGGGGGACTACCCGGTTCCCCAAAGGCCAATGAACTGGCTCCCTCATTGGGGGCCGAGCCCCGGGGCGCAGGGGGGCCAATCAGCAGGAGGGGAGAAAGCTGAGTGACATATAGATCTGCTAATTTACATCATTACCACAATGCATCCTGACAAATGAGCCCCCAGGGCGCGAGCCAATCACCTGGGAGAGTAATGCAATTAGGCGGGACCACAGCTGTCAATCTCACAGTCATGGGGGTCAGGTAGTGATGCCTGTGGCTAAAACACCCCTGCCTGCTGCCTGTCTTTCACACACACCATCTATACCTACACATCTTAGCGGGGAGTGCACCGGTTAGCCATGCAGATTTGAAGTTCATGGATGAAAATGTGCGTGCACAAGCACATTAGGGGTCGGATCTCTATCTTCATCCTGAGGGTGACGGGTGGGTAGGAGTCAGAAAGGGAGATGGTGGGTGTGACTGCTTCAGGGACGCAAAGATTGGCTTGTGTCCTCAGAGAACTTACACCTGACTGCAAATGTGCACATATCTGCATACACCTGGGTGGGATTGTGTGTGTTTACTATTTCCCTAGCGTTGCAGCCCACTGAGGCCTAGTGTTGTTAAGCACAGACAATGAGCTCTGTGCAAAGACTGTGATTATATCAAGTAGTAGGTGAATTAACTATTGGGAACCAAAACTGGTATAAAATAGCTCTAACTGATATGTAAGCAGGGTTTAATCTCATTAGCTGTTGTGACATCATATTGGACCCCTGTGTTGAAATTGTTCTAGTCTGTAATTTTAATATCTTGAGTTTTTCTTGTGTGTGAATACGTGGGATCAATGCTGTTGTGACTGGCAGACTGTTGGTGGTTTTACTCTGAAAATCTGACCACACAAGTTCTGCAACATTGTGCAGATCGAGGCTCTGTCAGCTTGTCTGTGCAGCTCAGCCTCTTCTCCAGACACTTTTACAGTTTCAGAAGCTGTGTGGTTTGTGTCATCACATTATTTCACTAATGAGCTACCCTCAGGAGGGAGAGAGAAAGAGAGAGAAACACAGCAAGACAGGCAGACAAATAGAAATGAAGAAAAAGAGGAACGAAAAAGTGAAGAGAGCACCAGACGGGGGAAGGGAGACTGAGAGACCAGCTCGGGGACGTTTTCCTCTTCTCACCTCCATCCCCTCTTCTCCTACACCTCTAAGTCTAATTGGACTAAAACTGTGATCTAATTAAATGGCCAATTAAAGTGCAGAGAGCAATGTGCCCACCGGCGAATCAGAGTACAGGGACATAATCATCTGGAAAAACAAACAAAAAAATCAATGGGAGCAATGCAAAGTGGAAAAAGATGGATAAAACAGAGAAGGGAGGACAGGATGGACAGATTAAATCAGAATGCTGGCAGAGGTGTGGGCGTGTGCTGCATTTAGCTGCACTGTGATGACACCACGCATGATACGTTTCGACAAATCCACAAGGAGAAAAAAAACAAGATCTGATTTGAAATGCAAATCTGAATAAAGTTACCAAATTTCAAACCAGAAATGTTTGAAACCAGGAATTTTGAAAGAATGTAAGAAGTTGTTATATCTTTTGGTGGTCCTTATTAAGAAATACGTTTGGATTGTCAGTTCATTGAGTGTTGCGTGATTAGTGTTGCACTAGTTATAACCTACTCAAAAGGGGAGGTATCTTACACCAACACATTAAACAGGACATACTATGAAATCAAAATCATTTTTTTCTGTAAGAGCAAATATTTGGCACACCACAAGAAAGAAACAGGTGGACTGGAGTTGAGCTGTTCGTTCGATCCCTTAAAACCAGCTGCTATGAACAGAGCTGTAGTTGAAAATTAAGGTTTTTGACCCAAATATTAGAACCTAAAGACACTGGGTCAGCTTGTGAGAAAGAAAATACATGTACACAATATATACAAAAGAAAATTTGTATAAAGCACAATACAATCTGCGTCTTTTAACATTTAGTCAAATGCAACAAGCACAGTAGAGACAATTTAAGAAAAAAACAATTTTTCATACTTCAAACTGATATACAGGACTGTCTCAGAAAATTAGAATATTGTGATAAAGTCCTTTATTTTCTGTAATGAAAAAATGTCATACATTCTGGATTCATTACAAATCAACTGAAATATTGCAAGCCTTTTATTATTTTAATATTGCTGATTATGGCTTACAGTTTAAGATTAAGATTTCCAGAATATTCAAATTTTTTGAGATAGGATATTTGAGTTTTCTTAAGCTGTAAGCCATGATCAGCAATATTAAAATAAGAAAAGGCTTGAAATATTTCAGTTGATTTGTAATGAATCCAGAATGTATGACATTTTTGCATTACAGAAAATAAAGGACTTTATCACAATATTCTAATTTTCTGAGACAGTCCTGTATATCAATACAAGCACTCATAACCTAAAAATACTTTTTTTTTCTTCCTTCACCACTGATATTCAAAAAGAGAAAAATCTAGTTCACTCCATCTGTGAGTTACTCCCACACTGTGAACCCCCTGTTGACAGCTTTACCTAATAAAATATTAATGGTGAGATTCAATTCAACAATCCTTCTTAATCACCTTAACAATTAGGCTGTTGCTGCTTGGACAATTAACTTTGTTGCACATGGTCTCAATAGTCTCGACTCTTGAGAGTTAATTTAAAAAAAAACAAAAAGATGCTAAAATGGCAGACAAATGCAGAAGATAATGACAGAAAATAGAATCTCTGGGGAGTATACATCAATTAGATCAGTGTAGTTGCTCCTTGTGCAGACAGGTCTTACCATCTCAGTGCTGAGGGGAAGCAGCAGCAGATGTATCCCAGCTCAGAGCATCCTGGGTGGGTGTGACTGCAGGTCCAGATCCCCTGCCTGGCTGATCCTGGCTCCTGCCAGGGCAGAGAAAGAGGCTCACTCACACACTGCGACCAACCCACCTGTTCACACAAATAACTGCCAGTATAACAAGACTGTTCATTATTCAGGTAAATAATGTCAATTTGGCCGATTGCTTTTGTGTTAGTTTGTTTTGATGCTGCCCACTTGGACTAAGTGGCATCAATAATTTGCTTCAGTGATACCGTGTGGTTCTGAGTTGTTAACATAAGATAGGCATACTCTCTGAATGGCCACGAATTACAATGTCTCAAGGCTTTGGAGACTTTTAAGAATATTTGCAGAGATTTTTGGGGTAAAACACATACAGTATGTGCTTATTACTTTTACAACAGACTCTCCATATTTGTATGCATCGACTAAATAGTCATTAACAGTCAATCTTTCAACAACACTAGATTTTAATGAACATTTGTTCGAAGTATTACAAAAACTTAACCATAATGATGCAACTCCTCTGTGCTCAGAGAAATCTCTTATTTTTAATCGCATCATGGATCTAAAGGTTGACACATCAGTAGTTTGTCAATTTTCATTGCACAGTAACTCCGCATCAGTATCATTCATGCTATATTTACCCAAAGAGTCCCTTTTCTTTTAGATGAAAATTGTCAGAAAGTTTTTCCCGTTGGATCGAGGCTGTAAAATACTACAACTCCCGTTGCTGTTATAAAAAAAAGAAAAAGTAGAAAAAAAAGACATCGCCATGATTTGAGTTTTCACTGTAGTGTACGTTACCTGTTTTACGGCGACAGAAACTACACTACCCACAAAGCTCAGCGGTAAACCAGGAAGTGCGGCTCACGTTTCCGTGGTCACCGTGAGATCTGCTCGCCGTTTGTTTCCTGCAGCCTGAGTGGAGCGGCGTCGAGTCCGACTGGAAAGACAGAGCATCATCTCCTCCACAAAAACACCCCGTACAATGAAACTATTAGCAATATCTTTCTCTCTTGAGATCAGCTTCGTCACTGTTATTCTGCTGGTAAGCATCGTTGTCTCAGCGTTTACAGCTGTTCCAGTGTGAGCTAATGCTAGCCGGGGAGTTAGCTCTGAGCTAACTGATAAAGGTCTGGTCGCAGAAAAACATGCTTTTAAAGTGACACATGGCCGCGGATTATGTGTATATGCAACAGGATCAAAGAGCATGCGTTTTGTCCTCATTGCACACACCGATTCAAACACATAGTCAAGTTATTGAGCTGCTGGGTTTAACTTCGATTGTTATCGAGTAGCGTTACGTTTTTGTTAATAACTATCTATAAAGGAGGAAACAAAAGGCAATTGTGCTTTTTTTAAAGTTACAAATTGAAGTAAAAGTATTAAACTGTATGTAACTTATTGAGGTTACGTCCAGTTAGCAATCATCTCTTGACAGCAGTGAAATATTCACCAAGTAAGAACATTGTTGGGTAATCATTGTGGATATTTAACTCATTGGCTCATCAGTATTTTATTGGGTTTAGTATTTTTGGTAGTGAAAGTTAATGTTGGTTGATGCTCGCCGGTTGGAGAGTTCCTCTGTTGTGTCTCATTCTTATTGGCTGAGAACCCGGAACTAAACATCGCAGTTTGGCCCAAGTGAAAACTGTAATAAGCCGCACAACAAGCAGCGGCTCCAGCACGGTCTGACTGGTCTGACTCTATCTAACCACAGATAATGTGTCATCCTGCACCTGTTTGAATGCACAGGTGTCAGAACTAACAGAGAGGACGGCCTTGGTCCATTTGATCCTTAGTTAAGACACAACAAACAGTGGCACATCTTTTTGCTTGGCACTAAAACATAGTAAGTTAAGGCATAAAGCAGTAAGACTTTGTTCATTTTAGTTTCATAAATCATTGTAAATGTAATATGTTTGCATTTTCTACTTCTGTTTAAAGAAGGATTTAATATATGATATGATATTCCTGTATTAGTCCCACAGCGGGGAAATTCGCAGTGTACAGCAGCAAAGGGGATAGTGCAAAACAAGAGGCATCAATAGAAATAATACTAATATCAGAGTATGACACACTATAAACAGTACTGGTATATACAATAATAGTAATAATAAAAAATACTGGTATATAAAATGAGATACAGATTGATATTTACACAATTGCACGTTGCAGTGAATGATATTGCACATTATTTTCAAGTATGTACATTTATTGTCAGGTTGTTATGTATGTGGTCTACTGGGAGCAGTGCTGGTTGTGTAGTCTCACAGCTGCAGGGAGGAAGGACCTTCTGTAGCTCCTTCACACATTTAGGGTGAAGGAGCCTGTCGCTGAATCATAACCCCTTACTTGGTTAGAATATTAGAACATAAACATATGAGTCTCTAACGTCTAGTTTCAGCCTTAATTTAAAGGGAATGACAGTGATGCTCTGGTCTGTCTGATTGGCTGTATGACGGTTAAAAATGTGTGATCCTGTTTTGAGGCCGTGTTATCGGTGATGGGCATGGCGTCTTACATCCTGTTTGAAGAGGATTTTGAGTCATCACAGACCAAAACCAAATAAATAAAGTAGAAGCGTAATTTAAAAGCTGTTACCATTACAGAGAAGTTTTTGATCCTGTTGCATAGGGTGACTTCAGGGGCTGTGGTAGTAGGTGTTTATGGATCTAAAACACATTGGACTACAGTTGTAAACTATATGAAGAAAAAGAGAGGATGAGTGACAATGCATTACTGTTTGTCCTGACATTTGTGTTGAAATATTGCAATTTTAGAGAACTTGCTCAGGTTACAATGCTTTCTCAAACCTTTGTGTTTATACTCTGCAGTCGTTTCCCACAGTGATAGTATTTCTCTTATTTCACTGTATGGTGACTGTCATAACATGTAAAAAATCTAAATAAAAAACAAACAAACATTTTTTCTGCTCTCTAGTATTAACATATCTAAAGAAGCTGCAAATAGTGCTAGGATTAAGACATCCCCCATGGTTAAATCATTATTAAAACCAAATTCATGTTTTAGTGACCGAGCAAAGAAATGTTTACAAGAATGTATCTATCTGTTTACAAAACATAATGTTCCCCAGGCAGCAGCTAATGATGGCTATGTCAGTGAAATGTGAGGATGATGATAGCAAGTGTAATATGATATTTCAGCTAACATTTTATCGTGGAAAATATTTCTGTATTTAAAGCCATGCAGCAGCGGTATGTTAAGACAAACCTTTTTTTGTAGATTTTGATCATATGAAAAATTGAGATTTAGATAATGTGCCCTGCCCAAAGTTATTCTTAAATGACAATAAAATCAACACACCTCTCGACTACTGTAGGTTAAGTTGAAAAACTAACAGGGGAGCATTTGAGTTACTATGTTAGATATTCATGAGATGACCATTGAATATCTACACTTCAGCAGTATTATTACATGCATTCTTCTCTTGGACATTTAGACCATTACCATTGTGGTTTATCAATATATGTGCTTGTTTAAAAAATATAAAGGTTCAAGCTACCAAAAAGTACGCTGCTACTTTGCAGTGTCTTATCACATTTTGTTCATGTAAATGCCAGACGTTTGTAAAACTCCAGTCATAGTGATCTACGTGCTTTTATGAAAATCAGGTTACCTGGAAAGCAAGTGATGCTCTGTTGGTAAGGACAGGTCAGTGATATTGTCTGTCATACATTTAGCCGAGTACCAGGAGCAGTGGGAGAATACCAAGGATCAGACAGTGGAAAGATGACACACTTTCATTTTCCTGGAGCACTTGGGGAATTTAAGAAAAGTTTTGGATAAAATGATCCTTGCTGGTCCACTCAACTCAAGCATGCTCCACAGCACTGCATACACGCTGCACGCAGCTGTCGCTCCTTGTTATATTCATCATTGAAAGGATTATGTGAAGCAGTCAATTGGTGTGTTTGGGGCCCTAAGGCTCTATTTAAGGTTTATTCTGCTGGAGTTGATGGTCACCTGAGTTGAAGCTGTCGTAATATAAATCTGCATTTTCATTTTTTTTTTTTTTTTTTTTAAAGAAAAAGTATTAATTGCTAATCTGTCTGATTCCTGTGTGTCTGTAGGTGATGGGCCTCTCTACTCCAGGGCAAGCAGAAATCACCAGTCTGGACTCGGGCAACATTGATGATATCCTAAGTAAGACATAACACTTTTTTCCTTCGGAAGTTACCAGAGGGAACAGTTTGATGTTTGGTGAAATGTCATTAATATTAAAAAATGGAGTCCACTCTTACATCTGAGCATTAATATGAGGTCCACTCACTTAACTAAGAGGTGGAAATGGAAAAACTGAAAAAAAAATTAATTTGACTATAGGCAAATCAGTCTGTTTTGCATATTTCAGTAAAATAACTCCAGTTTTAATCCAGTTTCATTCCAGTTGCATTTAACTTGGTATGGTCAATTTATAATCTAATTAATTCCAATTCAATCCAATTAATTATAATTGTGCTTACAGCGGTCTGGCTATGGAAACCAAAAGATTGCATCAAATCTTCACTTCATTTCCCTTTCCCTTATTCTGACCCCTGGTCATAAGGTGATTGTGGAAAGGAAATACTCGCTTTTAATAGGAATACACTTCCAGCACCATCAGGCTTATGAAGGGTGACCACTTGCTTCGTCCGGTCAGGGGCTGACAGAACAGAGACTCCAACACATGAAAAGAGATTAGTCCAGGGATATGAGACAGAAATGACAAGTTAATGACAGCAGTAAAGGCATAGCTACACAAGGAGAGTGAGGAGTAGAGTCAGGAAAGAGTCTATTACATCACAGGAGGCCGCCATGCAGACGAGGTGTGTAGCGACACAACTGAAGGATTGGTTCAGTGTCACCAGCCCTAGTCATGACCTCCATTAGAAAGAATATTTTATATATATCAAATTATAAGGACCTGTTCAGGGTGGGATGCAGGGGTGTCTGCATGCTGAAGACAATCTTAGAGCTCCTTTCGAAAGAGAGGAGCCTCTTAATTAAAGGCTTTGCCTCTCTTTCTACTTTTGGAACGGTAGGAACCACAAGTAAGCTTGCAGTCTGAGAACAAGATGCTCGTTAAAAAACAATTTAATATCATAACCCCTTATTTGGTTAGATTATTTAAAGTTTAATTAGAACATAAACAGAGTCCCTAATGGCTAGATTCAGCCTTAATTTAAATGTTATGACAGTGATTGATAAAAGGCTCTGGTCCGTGCCTGACTGGCTGCGTGACTCCTTAAAAATGTGTGGTCCTCTTTTGAGGCCGCATTATCTGTGACGGACATAGCGTCTTACGTCCTGTTTGAATAGGATCTTGAGTCATCACAGACCAACCTCAAATAAATAAAGTGGAAGCATAATGTGGAACCTGGAGTTTGCCCTGTTGGGGATATATTTGTGAGGAGGAGAATTTTAAATTCTTCCCTGGATATTTAACATGCATTTACGATGTCAATTATGATAGAAAAACATAACACAAACATATTCATGTATTGAGGTTTAACTTTATTTCCTCTTTGTATGTTTTACTTGCAGATAATGCTGGGGTGGCATTAGTGAATTTTTATGCTGACTGGTAAGTGTCTTTTTCTTTCACTGCAATTGGACATCTATACATCAATTACCTACAAAGTGACTTCTGCTCTTAATTGAAATCCTTCCTGCACATATCACATGGCATCTTAAATTTAGATCGAATGCTTTCGGTTACAGAACGTATTCTTTGTTCATAATATTTACACTGTTATCATGCCATTGTTTTGCCAATTTTTTTTTAGGTGCCGATTCAGTCAGATGCTCCATCCGATTTTTGAAGAAGCATCAAATATAGTGAGGGAGGAGTTCCCCGATATTAAACAGGTGGTGTTTGCTCGCGTCGATTGTGACCAGCATTGTGAGTATAACAAACTTATCAGTATAGTTACATTTCATGTTGATAACTAAACAGAAATCTAACTTAAAAAAGTTCCTGTTGGAAGTCGTCATACAGTCATCATGGTTTCTTTGAATTGTTCTCTTTGATTACAGAATAGTTGTGTTGTTCTCTCAGATGTAAGTCGCTTTGGACAAAAGCGTCTGCTAAATGACAGTAGTAGTAGTAGTTGGGCAACATACATCTTTAGCAGAAGAAATAAGTTTGAGATCTATGTACGGTCAAAATCATGAATAAAAACAAAGAAGTGTGAACATAACATGTATACTGTTGTGTCATAAGTCCATTGCATGCTTAACCTGCTTAACCACATTCTTTTGAGAGACGCTACAGAAGCAGAGGCTTCATATTTTCGATGGAATTGAAGTCAGGACTTTGGAAAGTTAGAGGTTTTGTTTTAGCTTAATTGATTATTTCTCAGCTGGTTTAACTGTGTACTTAGAGGCATTGTCCTGTAGAAACTACTTGTTTAAAAACAAAGTTTTAACCATCTTGCTGAAAGACTGAGTGAATGAAGACAATTTAAAAGGTTTATTATTCCATTCTTGTTATCGTAGATGTGTCTGGTGCTATTTCAGACCCAGGTCTAGTACGAACCCGGTTTTATGCGTTTTTCTGACAGGAAAGTTCCATCTCTTAGCTGGATCCAGGGGTGTAATAGTAGCACTTGTTCGCTTGAGTCACTAGCCGATGGCAGGATTACGGTGAATGGCCTAAACCAGCCAAACTAAAACTGCATGACTGCACATGCTGTTTTGGGGGAGGTGCTTCTCTCCGGGAAGGCATCCTCATAAGAATATGGTGATGTAAAACCCACTGCTGTTCCCAGCAGCTTCCATTTCATGGCACATCTGTTCCCTGGTGGTTGCTGGGTTGTTTTTGGCCATCCAAACTGATTTCCTCTCAGCTGAGGTTGACGGCTTCCCAGACTATGGCAAACTTCAAATACCCCGTGTTTATGTTTAAATGTTTGAACTGATGGTCTTGGACTCTGCAGCGGTTGGTAAATGGCTCCCACAGACATTCATGACTTATAAAATGTCAGTGATAATCTTTCGTACGTCTCTGCTGAGCTCTTTAGATGTTTCTTTTTTTACCGTGTTGGCCAGCCTAGTGAGTCCTTTTTTGTTAACCTGGAGACTGCACCAGGTCCTGGATGAGTTGACTCCTTGGCAAAAAGAAAACACACGTAGAACTTTTAGTCATTTAGTATTTAAAAATAAAAGTTGCTGTATGTATTTTTTTTCTTAAAGAGGCATGTTCATTCTAACCCAAATAACAATTTCATAGCTATACCATTTGTTTTTTTACATTTTAAACTAGAGATATATGTTATTCATCTAACAAACAACTAATATCAGTACATTTGTGATAAAAAGTGTTTAAAAAAAGAAATTGTATGAATTTAGTATCCAAACTATTATATCCGTTAAAAAAATTGTATGAATTTAGTATCCAAACTATTATATCCGTTACAATTAGTATATGCTGTCGGATGACATGCCTTAACTTGATACCAGGTTTATTGTAGAGCATGAAATAAAATATGTGCACATGTATACCTTTACTGTATCTGATGCTTAAACACACACAAAGATGCCCGCCACACTAAAGCCCCAGCCTTCTGAGATAGAGCAAATTAAAGAGAATTATTGATGACCTGGAAACTGTTTGAAGACTAATGACAAAACTGCTGCTTCCTGTGAAGACTGGAGGCTTAGAGACGCCCCGCAGGGAGATTGACACCTGCCACACACACACACGCACACACACACACACACACACACACACACAATGACTGTGTGTAGAGAGAATATTTACTCTTGGCGGGGGGCTGCTTTCATGTGGGAGATCAGAGCTCAGAGCTGACTGAGGGCAGTTTTTTCAGACTAAGATTTAGCTGCCACCTCTGTCACAGCTCTGCTGCTCATCTAAGCATCCCCATGTGTTTTTACTCTACTTCTTGTTCTTCATCAATTGATTTGTCTCTCTTTGCTTAACTCCCCTGCTTCTGTGCGTAGCGGACATAGCTCAGCGCTACCGCATCACCAAATATCCAACGCTGAAGTTGTTCCGCAATGGGATGATGATGAAGAGGGAGTACAGGGGTCAGAGGTCGGTCACGGCAATCGCTGACTTCATTCGACAGCAGCAGGTCGATCCAGTGAAAGAGATGCACTCCATGGAGGAGGTCATTACGCTGGATGTAAGTGGCAGAGACACATATTCTGTCCAAGAACAAGCAAATGTGAACATCATTCAATAAAACTTGAGACTTGTTTCACTTTTTTATTCCACAGAGGAGTAAAAGAAATATCATTGGTTACTTTGAGAAGAAGGACTCTGATAACTATCACACGTATGAAAAAGTTGCTAACATCCTTCGAGATGACTGCACATTCTTAGCTTCTTTTGGGTGAGAACACAGTACCATATTATGCTTGTTAGTCATTGTTCCAGTACTTTCATTCTGTTTACATGCGTGCACTTGTCTTTTCCTGTTGCAGTGCTGCATCAGAGTCCGAGCGCTTTAGTGGAGACAACGTGATCTACAAACCTGCAGGGGAAAATATTCCTGACATGGTCTATCTCGGCTCCATCACCAACTTTGACCTGACGTATGCCTGGGCGCAGGACAAATGTGTGCCTCTTGTTAGAGAGATCACCTTTGAAAATGGAGAGGTTTGTTACCTGAACTTTTGTTTTGTTAATCATAGATGTATAAATATGCTTGTGTGGATCTGTAAACGGCTGCACCCAGAATCAGCTTGAAGGCTAGTGATGGAGTTGTTTGTATTCTTGCTGAACCACAAAAAGGCCAGAGTCCGTTTATCCTCATGTGATTTGGTTGTCGGTTTTCCAGGAGCTGACTGAAGAAGGACTTCCTTTCCTGATTTTATTCCACATAAAAGAAGACACAGAGAGCTTAGAGAAGTTCCAACATGAAGTAGCTCGCCAGCTCATCAGTGAAAAAGGTAGAAGTGCTAGTTTGTCACATTTTTTTTTTGTTTTTAATCCTTATTAGAGATGTTGCTTTGTGTGAGTCAGTTGTTGTGCAGAGGTGACATTCATGACGTTGGTGTTTCCTTCTCAGGTTCCATAAACTTCCTCCATGCGGACTGTGATAAGTTCAGACATCCTCTGCTCCATATTCAGAAAACTCCCGCTGACTGTCCCGTCATTGCCATAGACTCTTTCAGACACATGTACGTCTTCCCGGACTTCAAAGACCTCAAGTAAGTTCTCTGGGCATTTCAAACAATGTTAATATAACTGTGACATTTGTTACATCTTTAACCCACCACACTGCAACATTTCAAAAATACAGACTTGTTTTTTTTTTTTTTTAAAGGGGCCAAATATAAATCGAATATATTTGTAGTTGCTTTTGTAATTTTTAAATAAATCATTCTAGTTTCTAGTCAGTAAGACATGTTAAACATTCCTTTGAATATTTTTGAGGAATTATTGCCTTTTTTTCAATGAGCTACATGACATCATTCATCTATGTGTGTAATTGTTCATAATGAGAACTCTTGGTCATAAAATAAATTTTGTTAGACACACAGGCCACCATAATCCACTCTGCACTCAACAACAGAGAAATGTCACACCTCCTAAAATCTGCCTTTCATGAATGGGCCAGGACACTGGAGCTAATGTGACATGATTTGGCATGTGCAATAAGTGTTAAACTAATCCACTCTAATCTAATTTAATCTTATTTATTCTGCCCCCCACCACTCAGCACCCCTCCACAATCAGTCTCATCAGATAGACAGAAGCCCGGAGGACTGACTAGCCTTCCACAACCTAATTACATCACATACCCACTGCATGTAGCACACAGATTGTAATCACTTTAGGACAGGGTGTTTGTGTATGTATTTATATATATGTGTGTGTGTGTGAGTGTGTCATCTGGAAGAACATACTGTATATGTTCTGAAAGAGTTAATTCTGACCTGCTATGTAATTGCATATCTGCGCTTGTGTTGGAATTTTTGAATGATTGATGTTTCTTAATGTGTTAACTGCATTGTGATTGTTTCATGAACATGCAACACCTTATAAGTGCCACATACTCAGCAAAACAATTGTTTTTGTGGTTAAGAAAGCCTGCTAAATCCATCATGTTTGTACATAAATCTGCATGCGTATACATTAGTTTTTTTTTGTTCCCTTTAGCATTCCTGGTAAGCTGAGACAGTTTGTTTTGGATCTTCACTCCGGTAAGCTTCACAGAGAGTTCCATCACGGTCCTGATCCCACAGACACCACGCCTGGACAGGTCAGTCAGCAGCATCCTCACTCTGTGGACTCTCAGAAAGTCTTTTGTTATGTAAAACTTTAGATTGTCTTTAATGTATTGTATTTATTTATTTTTGTTCAGGAGGAGACAGGCAGGGAAGTAGCCAGCAACCCTCCAGAGAGCTCGTTCCAGAAGCTGGCACCCAGTGAGACTCGCTACACCATCCTCAGGGATCGTGATGAACTGTGACCTAAAGGGCCCACCAGTGATCCTGTGACTCAATGCCAGGCCCCAGGGTCGGGGACGGGGTTAGGGTTGGGACAGGCCAGCGGGACAGTACAGTAACACCCAACACCCTTACTGAAGATATCAAGATAGAGATAAGGAGAAAAATGAACAGGAAAATGATTTGAAAAGAAGAACAGCAGACAGAGGAGGAGAGTGCATCCAGTGACACAACCATGTCAGAATAACCTGTAACTTTTTTCCACATACTGTTTTTATTTTGCGTTAAGAGGAACTGGGATAAGGAAGAGAAAATGTGTTTGGGAAGAGGGATGGGGGCACTAGGACATCAAAAGAAGTTTACTTTTTTTTTTTTTTTTGGAGCTTGTAAATATATATGTGCTACATTGGAATCACAATGTTGGTCTAAATTAAATTCAGAGTTTTCTTTATTTAATTCATTTCCTTTTCATCGCCCTGCTTTTTGTTGGGAAAAACGAACAGAGCAGTCTCCTCATTCCAGTCGTAAGATTGTTATCTTTGGGTAGTTTAGTCTGTCTAGTAGAAGATGCTTGTTTCTTCTCACTGCCCTCATGGCTGCATCTCGATACAATCAACTTCAGTCTAATTTGTTATAAAAATAGGTATAACTACATGATTTTATTTCCATATCATCTCTGCACACACAAAATGAATAGAAAAACTCTTTGTAAAGAACAATGGAGCAGCAAGATTTCTAATTGAAGCTTGAGAAAGATATAGTTTCAGCTACTCCAGCCTTTTGAGATGCACCCCCTCTCTTCCAGGTTTCCATAGATGATGATGTATTTTTAAACTGCTTATAAACAAATTTTAGAACCTTCATTTTTTTTTTCTTTACAGTACTGTGCCACAGTGGATGTAATGAGTTTTGTTTTCTTTTTCCCCCATCACCAATTAATAGAAAACACCTAAAGCCCCTGGCTCTCAGATTACTAAATTCTGTTTCCTTTTAAAGCACAAAACAACACCTTTAACACAATCCCCTCCTTGAAGCCTGGTGGTGGCAGCATCATGCTGCGTGGATGCTTCCCTGCAACAGGCCCGAGACAAGTTTTCGTGGTAGATCAGGTTAAATACGTGCCGTTTAAATACTTAGACCTCGGGTCTGTTCAGGGTGCATTTTAAAGTTGATCTGAGATAGACTGTAGCCCCAGCTCTTATCCTCTGTGTGCATCAGCAGGGGATGCTGATTGATTTATATAAATACATCTGCATTTTGAAATATTTTATAATGCAAGGTCAGTCTGATTTGAGTTTTGAAATGAAAGAACCTTCTTCTGTTGTCTAATGACAAAGAAGGCGTGGTTCCAAATCACCATAAAACCCCAAGTTATGTATAAAATGTTTCTAAATGATGTACGTAAACATGATCAGAAATTTATGTTATCATTTTTGCTGTTATGTTTGTCATCATGTTGGGGGTGAGGGAAGAGACTGCAGCTCTCCCACTGTTTTACAAGACGAGAGGGGAAAACCCACTGGGTAAACGACGGAAGTTAAGTCTGCCACTTTACACGAGTTCTCTTTAAACTGCTTTTGTTTCTTTATATGTCTTTGGGGTTTTTGGTGCAGATCTTGATTCCTGAGAATCTGAAAGTGGAATCCTGACTCAGTTTGGGGGACCCACTTATTTTGTGCATCCCACCCTTCCACAGAGGTCAACAGATACTTGTGGCACGTCGGCCGTCATACAGAGCAATGGGAGGAGGGTGATGCCATTTCAAAAATCAGTCACCTCAGTGAAGAGCAAAAACAAACAAAAAAAAAAGTGAAAAGTACATTAAAAACCATTTTACAGATATATGATGCTTTGTGTGTTCAGTGTCTTGTAATCCTATTGCTATCAATTGTTCTTTTTATCCAATGAATGGTATTACTGTTGAAAAGAAACATTTATTTAGTAGCATTAATATAAATCTTGACATTGGCACTTTTACTGCAGGTTTTGCAGGATAATATAATTTTTTTTAAGTATTAAGGCAACATTACTTCATTTCCAACAGACCCTTATCCATTTACAGCATTTCTGCATAGATGAATACAAGACATAGCCATAATCTGAAAATACATACTTGCAAGTCTGCACATGCGTTTGGTCAGCAGTGGGATTCCACACAATGTTAGTTGTGATGAACTGGCTGATCAAATGCTTCAGCAGCACGGAGACGTGCCTACGGCATTGTCACTGCCCACACTAGAAGCTGTAGTGTTAACTGCTTTGTTCAAAGGAGTTGTATGTATAAATAACTTTAATATCCCAAAAGAGATACCTGAACAACACATCTGACTCTTAATTAAGGCTGTTACATAATTGTTTTACAGAGTGTTGGCCAACAGCAATGCTCAGCAACATTGGTTTACGTCAAGTCTTTGAGTTGTGCTTTTGTTTTATTTTTTGAGGTCAGTCCAAACAGGAAGCTCAATGACAAAGGACAGCTGTGTCATTTGCTTTTCTCTGGTTCATCTGCCGGCGGTGCTGTCAGTTGTTTCATCTTTACATCCACTTGAGCTCGGCGCTGTTTCTGGACCAGTTTGCCACCTGCAAAACCCAGGGCGCCTCCTCCCATAGCAGCAGCCACTCCTGCGGCTTTAAATCCCGCCAGCAGGCCCAGCGGACCCGCTAATACACCGCCCAGCAGCGCCCCAGCAACCGGCAACACCGCCAGCTTGTAACCCACCGCCTTGAGAGACAGAAAGAAGAGGCAGAAATTTAACGAGAACACACTTAAAGGCATTTGCACTTTATGGCTTCAAAACGTTTGCAATGGAGTTCACATGTGTCTATCCTTTCATGATCGTACATCAATCCACAGAAGGTGGAAGGGGGGGGGAAAGTGACACAAACAAGCCTGCATGTGTTAATGTAAACGGACGCTTCCATAGCTGCATCAAAGCATTTTCATTATCTTCATTTAGGAGAAATCAGAGAGATGTGGCCTGTTTGTTATTACAGCTGTTATCATCAGAGTAGAAGGTGCTCTTTGCTGATGACTGATTCTCTGGTCATCCTTAAATGCACACCTACACACATACACACACGGAGGGACAGTCTCTTGATTAACACTTCACCATTAAATTAATCTGGTTCAAAAGCCAGCACTGCTTGTCCCAAACCCCTATGGCAGTCGAGGGAATTTTAATTTCATCTGAGCTGACTTAAAAGGATCCTGCGTATGGAGGAAACGGGGTGTTGTGTGGCCCTGTTTGTGTGTGTATGTATAATGCTGTTTGACCTGATGACAGATTACAAGCTTTCAAACACGTTAAAACATCTAACACCCCTCTCATCTGCTTTATCTCGCCTCATGCCTTGATCTAATGTGCAGCCCACTACATCTACCAGCGACCTTACAGAGAGGGCAGTCTTTGTTTGACTTCCCATTTGTGTAAATTGAATTTAAATAAATCATTTGCAATTAATGTTTGATCACTAAGCATTAAACCCAAAATTGATTAAAAAAAAAGAAGATCCGTATGCACACATTTCAGAAATGAATATTTTCTTAACATTATTGAAAACCAACTACGTAGTTTTGGCTGCATTTGTTCAGATCTTTGTTCAGAAGAACTTTCCTGCTGCCATTTAAGGACAGTTTTTTTGATTGATACGCAGCATTGAATCACCAGCAAGGTTAAAAAAAAAGTTAAATAATTTGAAGACATCTGACACATAATGACAATGAAATAACCAACGGTAGAAATCATTTAGTGTGAATTTTTGCAATCTAACATTTGAAACAGATGTTTCTTAACATTAGGTCAAATATTCTTTATTTTTAAGTTGGGAAGGTCTAAGTTTCCTAAACAAAAAAGAATTTTGGTAACAGATAAAATTGATTCAGATATATCCAAGTGGCAGTCATGATAGGAACTTGAAGATTTTAAACCCCTTTGAAAGGAGTTTCTCACAGCTCGCTTTCTTCTCTTCTTTCTACGGAGGAAACACTGGTCAGTCGTTAATGAAGCAAAACACCCACAGCAGAAGTGCTGTTCAGTTAAATTCACAAGGGAGCATTTTAAATATTCAGGAATACTCCTTGGCATCTTCCCTAGCGTTCATCAGGTTTTCCAGTGAGTTCATTACTGCAACACCTTTTTAATGCAACTTTAAAGAAGAAACAGTTTTTTTTGCAGATCGTTCAGATTTACTTTTATCAGGTGATATCTGGCTAATGCACCGTTTAAGGCTTCTGCAAGCCATTTTTCTTGAGATGCATGAAGCAAGAGAGTCACGATGTCTTTGTGTGAGAAGATGCAACTCCTTGCTTCGTTTGTAATCAGATAACATTTTCCAAAATTATACTGCCTTTTTCCACTCAAAAGGGATTTTTTATATTCTCACATGGCAGAAGTTTGCTACTTTTGTCTCTATCACATCTATTTAGTTGTGCTGCAAACAACACTTTATGAAAATGACATCCAAAGAATGTGAAGGGACATCAGACTTATGCAGGTACATAAAATATCCCGATAATTGAGATTTAGATAAGAAAACAATGCATTGGGTTATAAATATAGCTACAAATAGCTACATTTGTTAATTTCTGCCCTTGTTTTTATAGTCTCAGTGATTGTCATTTCTTGATGTTTTGTGAGTCACTAATTCATGTCAACTGTACTTTGGTGACGGTTATAATCCATCCATCCTTCTCCCTTATTCCTAATTATGGTCACAGGGATCTGCTTGACACTGTTGCAGCTTTGAAAGGCAGGAATACACCCTGGACAGGTCAGTGTTTTATCACAGTAACCAAATATGTATCTGTACAAGTGCAGATGAACAAAATACTTTTTCATGATTTGGACTAAGTGTGCCAAGAAAATGCTTTGTCTCTTTTCCATTTTTTACTGCCCTGAAGTTGTTTCAATATTTCTTTCATTGCACTCAAACAGCTTCACAACCTTATGATATATTCCACCAAAATAAACATCAAATCAGACTACATCTCTCACATGAGATGAAATGCTTATACTGGCAGTTGTTGTGTTAAAATAAATAAAAACAAGTGATTCATTCAGCATATTACAGTTGAAGTGTTTGTATGTGAAGCTCAGTGACTCATCCTTTGCTTACAGTCCGAACAGCTCCTGAAATAAACTGATAGATAGTAATTTAAACCCCTTCCTCAGTGCAATGCACACATGAACAGGTAGACTTTCTTTTTCAGCGCTCTTATCCAACCTCTCTATCACTCCCTCCCCTCCACTCCCTTCTTCCCGTCTCCTCGCTCTCTATTTCCTTAATTGCAGCTTTCCTTCGAATTTGAACGGATCAATAGGGACAAACACTGTGGAATGGCTGGGAGGCAAAGTGCCATCGATCTCCCCATCTCCAAAACACCACACACACGCATCAGATTATCAGGACATAAACACACACACCCACACACACACATATATAGCCACACACACACCTTCCCCAGGCTCTTGGTCCCCTCCTCCACGTTGGCCGCGGCTGTGTTGACGTTGTCCTCTATGTTGTCAATCTTCTCCTGCTGGGACTGAAGCGAAGGGGTTAGACACACACATACACAAGCGTAATCACATGTTAACACACACTCATATGAAAGAATTCACTGACACACTGTATACACTCATGCATATCAACCACCTGTTGTGTACAAAGATCTTTTTCTTTTTTTTTCTTTAAGCATCCAAATTCTGCTCTATGGTACAAGTTGATATGGGAGAGGTGTGTGTGTGTGTGTGTGTGTGTGTGTGTGTGTGTGTGTGGAGGATATACTGTATGTAGGTACACTCTACACAGATTTCAGGGGGGGTGTTAGTCCTACTGAGTGTGTGTTTGTGTGTAAATGTGCAGTATTGTGTAGATCTCATGAAATATTCAGAGTGGCAGCTGTCTCTCTCCATGTGAAGGTTGGATGGACACAGTGACCAAACAACAAGCAGAGTGCTTTCCTTTTTCTCCTCTTCCTCCTCAAAACCATCTCTCTCTGACATGCTCAGCCGGGACCAAAGTTATTTTACAGATTTAAAATGGTCCTGTGCCTGTGTGTTTTCCCATCATTATGCCACAATCTGACAATTGTCCCTGTACAGTTATCACTTCATTCACGTTTTTTTATTCTATTTTTATCTTCTCTTTCATCTTCCATGTTATTCTTTACGACTTTAAAGTTGCAGTTGAGCTGAGGTACAGACATTACAGTCAAACAACACAGAGACCGATAACAATGGGACACAATCAAGTATTTATTTGTGTTATCAATTAGCTGATTGCTTTCAAGAAGGAGAATTTTGATCGGAAAGGCAGGAAAATAATGAAACATAATTTAGTCGTCAGGTATTTTTCAAGAGTTACAACAAAAATCAAAGAGGGAACTGAGAAAATGTGCAAATCTTCATCCTGGAGACAGTGAAACTAGGAAAGTTAGTTCCTAAAAGACTAAACACCTGGAGGAAATCACTTTAAAGTTAAGCTTAAAGAAGCTTTAGGCTCATCATACGCTGGATCATAAAGCAGAAAACTGTTACAGTCTAAATCTTAAATATTTTATAACATGGAAATAAAAACAAAACATTCTCTGGTACACTGTAATTGTATTCTTAACTTGGAAACAAAATCAACAAAATTAAGTGCCCATTCACTCACAACTGTGTTGGAAAATTGCACACCTACTGTCACCCAACATCTCCATCTAATAGTCAACAGGAAATTGTTCCTATTGTTACATTTGTTCACTTGTTAGATAATAAATTAATAAAGGACGTGTCAGTTTTAACTGTAGTGGAGAGCCCTAAAAGAGATGCCCCCCCCCAAAAAAAACAACAAAAAAACAGCGGCTAAGAACAGCAGCACACAAACATCGGAACGGCAGCTAAAGTGACGCATGTACTGACACAAAGACCGACACAACCACACACTCAGTCAGTATTTCCACTGTGGCTGAGCGCTGGAATATTGCTCCCCGAACAGCGTCTTACACCCTTGAGACACCACAACATGTCTATGCTCTTTCTACCCCCCTCTATACTTCTGTCTGCTTTTTTTTGCACCAACTACATCTTCATTCCCTCTTTCACTGATCATCTTTCCATCATACAGCCTCCCTGCTCCTCTCCCTCCATCCCTGAGGAAAGAGTGATAATCTGAACCGTCTGTTCTCCACCTGCTCTGTTGTGTCCCTCGTTTCCCTCCTCTCCCCCTGTGACAACCTGCTGTCCTCTCCCAAATCCTCCCTCCCTCTCTACCCTCATCTACTTCCCAATCTCTCTGTGGAGGCCCCAGGGGCCCCAGCAGTACTCCTGAGCTGACAATGTCTGATATAGTTCTTATTATTGTAGTCTCGCGAACATTAACCTTTAAAATACTTTGCAATATAGTTTTAAAAAGGGCTCTACATGTATTATTATTATTATTATTATTATTATTGCAATAAGTGTCATTTTGTCTCAGAGGGGGCTAATCAGGCAACACAAGCATAGTACTTACATACGTACATAGTGGCATAATACTTTTCCTGAAAATGCTGCAGGCAAGGGGACTCTGTAATACTGGTGTTGTAACACATCTGTTAAAATGCATACAGTGTGAAAATGTGAAAGTAGTAATTAGCAAATATTTTGTCTGCACTCACATGTACAAGCAGAGAGAACTCTGTCACCAAACCACACAGCTCCTTCAGGTCCTAGAGGGAAAAAAATATACATACATGTATTTTTCAGTTATTACATTTTGCTCATTACATAAACCTGCAGGTACATGTTGCCATGCCGTCAGTCAGCATGCAACTACAGCTCTGATTATTACAGAGCCAGGCTAGGAAGTTTTGTATACATTTAGTCCTGTGATTTCTTGCTTCTGTTTTTCTCTTAGATGTAAGTCGCTTTGGATAAAAGCGTCTGCTAAATGACAGTAATAGTAGTAGGAGTAGTATTTATCTATTCATTTTTGGCCTCTTATTTAGGACGGTGGGGCCATCGGTCTGAGCAGAGGTTCTAAGACGCTCTTTGACCTTTACTACCCCTCCAACTTTTCCGAGAGGACATACAGCCATTTTTTTTTTTTATTTAATTTACTTAGAGTTGATTGGTCATGCATATGTTGATCTCTGAACTTAAATATAAGGCGATTCCATAAAACTTTCATACTATAAATAAGTTGATAAAAGAACTCAAATGAGAAACTGAATGATGCAACATATAATATGACTGTTGAACTACATGTTTTGAAAGTGCTAATAACTCCTTCAGCCATGCATACCTCTTCCAGGTTATCCCAGGACTCAGCTGCACTCTGATCAGGAGGGATTTGTGGAAGGTATAGCTGAATTTGCTCGCTCAACACTTGCTCGTCTTCACCTACATCGTCAACGGCGTGGCAGTGTGTACTAGATGAAGAGCTGGATGACTGCGCGGCGGGTGGCGATACAGGAGTGGGATGAGGGTTGGAGTGCACAAGCAGAAAGTCTTGTGCAGCAACTGACGCTCTGTCCCTGACCGGCTTGACAAGTGCTTCTAGAGCTGCGGCGTCTTCAGCACGAACCCGGCTGCACAGCTTCTCCATCTCTCTGATGTTAGCTCTCAGCTGCTGCAGAAGGGCAGAGGACAAGTGGTTTTCTGTGAGAGAAAATCTATCATGACAATAACTGGAAATTTGGGGCTTTTATATGTCTAAAGAACTGAGATGCTTGATTAATGAGCACAATGTCAGGAAGGACTAGCAAACTTGTGGTTAAATGCAGGTGTCAAAAAGGAAAAATGTATATAATTGAAAATTTGCAGCCATTGCAACAAATCTAACCTAACTGCAGTTAAACAATTTAAACCAAAGTAAATTAAACCAAAAATGTGAGTAAACTATAAATGTAAATTAACAAATACTCACATATTATTTTTCCAGTTTCATTTAAAAAAAAAAAAAACAACTCCTTGTGATTCAGCCATTCATCCCAGTTAGAAAGAAATGTTCACGACAACTGATTCAGCCCTGTTTGGCGTTCCAGCAATGAAACGTTAATGAGAGCTTAATAAGGTTTAGATATGAAGCTGGGGACACAAGAAGTGCCCTGAGGGCGACATGAGGATTACATCCCAGCCATCGGGCTGCACGGTCCAGGTTTGAGGGGTCAACTTGCTGCCAATAATATATTTCACTAATTTCATACTTCCAGGGACTTGTCTATGAATGCAGAAAAATAAAGAATCACTAAAATTAAGTATGGAAATATTGATTTTGTATTATTAATATGGTTTAATAATTTAATTACTTAAAGGGATTGTGACATGAAAAACAAATTTTTCTTGATTTTTTTGTGTTTTGTTGGGTGTCTTGACATCAATTACACCCAAAAAACAACGAACTTTTAACATTCAGTGTATTGTGTGCTTTCTGGGATTTTCCGCATAACTGTGCAAAAACGGCGCATGTGGTTTGGTGGCGGATCGTTACGTAACGATCCGCTAAATCACCGCCCCCTCCACCCAGCTCCCTGCCTCCGCTCCTCTCCAGCGCACCATAAAGGCTGATTTATGGTTCCGCGTTACACCGACGCAGAGCTTACGGCGTAGGGTTACGCTGCGACGCGCACCATACGCTGAACCCTACGGCGTAGGCTCTGCGTCGATTTAACGCGGAACCATAAATGAGGCTTAACACGGAGCTGTTTAGAGCGTCTTTTGTTCTAATCACCGGAGGAAAACTGCTAAGAAGACCCGCGGCCACTGACTGGACTTAAGATAAGGGGACAGTGCTGCTTGCATGCCTTTATTTTTATGATTGTTTGCTGTGGTTCTCCCTGCTGCTCTTCCGTGCATGCTTCGCCTGTCGCTCCGACGCCGCTGTGAGCGTATGGCTGGAGGAGGAGGAGGTTTGGAGGAGGAGCGGAGCAATGATTGACAGGAAAGGGGGGAAAGGAAGCATTTTTCACGGCGCAAAAAAACACTGTAATAAAAAGCCAGGAAAAGAGTACTAAGAGTGAAGTTTTTCTTGTTACACTCTTTTAGACACATTTGAGGGATGTTGGCCAAGACTTTTAATAGTGTTAAAAGCATGTTAAAAATGATGTCACAATACCTTTAATCATTTAGGTAACTGATCTTTTAAATAATTTATTTTACATAATTACATTTTTCTTTTCTTTTTTTTTTACCTTTGTTAATTGTCAATTGCTGCTGCTTTTACCATCTCCACATTTTTTTTATTGTTTCTCTCCTGTGCGTTGAACCTGAGTGAAGTTTTCAAGGTGGTGAAGTCGACTGCTAGATTAGCTTTACTGCCTTGACGATGGCCAGGTAGCTAGAGCTTGCATGTCTTAGACAGTTAACAGTTTCATTTTTAAGAGTAGGACACGTAATAAGGAAATAGAAAAAACTAAATGGCGATGATCAACCCGCCCAACCAAAAACAACAGATACAATTGAAAAGGCAAAAGAATTGTGGGAAAGAAGGAGGAGAAATAGAACACAAAGAACAATAGAATACAAATAAATTAATTAAACCATGATTAAATAGTAAAAAAAAACAAAAACATTTAGTCTGTCATTAAAGTTTCTTTATATTTTTTGTTTGCAGATGTATATATATATATATATATATATATATATATATATATATATATATATATATATATATATATTCTTAGCACTAATAGGATGCCATACGTGCCATACCTGTATACTAACCATAACCATAATGCAGCTGAGACACACACAGGCAAACCAAACGCATAAAATAGTATAAAGGAACAGTAAAGACAGCGATCTTCTGCATCAAAGTTTGCTGTGGCTGATGTGGTGAAGGTAGCACAAGTGAGCATGCATCCATCTTTTTCTTGGGGGCTCTGGTACTTGTAAACTACCGGGAGTTCATGTCAATCATTACAGAAAGCCGGGTGGCAGACTGCACTCCCGCTTTATGAAGTTGACAGTTAAAGCTCCATAAACAGCTTTACATGAAAAGATGTACAGAGAAGCACAGACAAGAGCCCACGGATGTATATGATCTATAGGTCTGCATACCTTCCTACTGGTTTCTGTAAGGAACAAAAACACACACGCCCACATCTAAAGCTAAAACGACAAACCCCTACTCTGAATTAATGCCATGAAGACATGAGAAAGCACTCTATGTCTGCCCTTGGGGTTTGAGGGGTAATGGTGAGAGGATAGGTGTGCCTGTTTAGAGTTATTTCACCTTCAGAGACATGGTGGCTTCTAGGCAACAACATCCCTTGAGGCATTTCACACCAACCATGTGAACAAGCATGCAAGTACTAGACACACACACACACACACACACACACACACACACACACACACACACACACACACACACACACACACACACACACACACACACACACACACACACACACACACACACACACACACACACACACACACACACACACACACACACACACACACACACACACACCTGCGCGCGCACGCACGAGACAGTGCATTTGGGATTCAGCTAAGCTTTTTTCTCACTGATTTTTGTTTTGTATGCACGTATTAATTTACATATTTGTTTTCAAAAAAACGGCACACTTAAAATGTCAAATGCACAATACAATAATATTTTTTGAAATTGCTGAAACTGCAAGTGAGTTGGTTTTAAAAATAAATATTCAAATTGAAGTTGGAAAAGTTGGAAGAGTACCACTGTGATGCATTTTCTTCTTCTGTGTAATCATTTGGGAGAGCAGGAGGTCAGCTTGTATCTGAATGTCTAGATCTTGTGAGTTTTTTCGTCTTTGTAATGGTGTTTCTTCACCTAGTTATGTGTTTGTTTAGGTTTAGGCACAAATATAGGTGGTTAGAGTTAGGAATATACTGTATTTTGTTAAAGAGCCCATTCTTGTTTAAAAAACCCCTTGTTTGGACCTCGTATTAACATCCATGCTGAGTGATCTGATTACAAGTGGACAGCTCTAAGAACAACTGTTCACACCTGGTGTTAACATGCATCTCCAGTGGCAACTGGAGATGCATGTTAACTACTGTTTTATGATTTCCACCTGAAAAGGCTTGTGGCCTCTCAAAGGCAATGCAAAAAACTTCCGTCCTGTCTGTTGGATTTTTTTTCCCCTCCTTTATTTGACAGATGAGTTGTACACGTACGACACGGACGGCACATAGAAAAGCTCCCAAAACATGTAAGATGACAAAAGGCTTCAGACAGGGTGAACTGAAATGGAATATATTGGGGGGAAAAAAGAACAAAAATAACTATGGTAGCCAAATCCTAACAACACAGACCATCAGTCCAGCATGCTCTAGCTGTGTGTTGTTATGGCTTCCATTTGTTGTTTTTAAATTTAATATAATACTGTTGTTGTGTGAACAAGTGGCTGTTTTCAAAAACGTATAGGACTAGACAACTGCACTGATTTTGCCAAAATCTAGAACACATTATGCAGTATGCAAACAACTGTACAATTCGGACTATACAAGAGGTACCTGGATGGTTTGCTGCTCTCATTAAGGTTTATAGAGAGCAACATTGCACACTTCATCCCATAATGCAATGCATCACTACAGCCAGAGCCAAGTGGAGCAGTCACACAACCAGCTTTCATATGTGCTGCAGCAGAGTTGTTTTTACGTTCGTATACTACATACTAATGATGACAATTGGACCAGTATGGAGTACTACATTACATACAATATACAATACATTGTATGTGAACTACGTAGCGTACAGTTTCAAAACTGCCTATATTTACTTCCAGTACACAGAAGACGTCAGCTATGTTGGAAGCTCTTAAATATGGCCCAGGATGCACTGCATTTGCCAAAAGACCATGGCCTTATGCAGGCCAGACCACCTCCACATGTGCTTTGACTGATCGGATCTCAGTGCATCATTAAACGCATCCTGAATGCGTTAACACTTGTAGCGAAGGCTGTCCACTAGTGATTGGATCACTCAATATGGATGTTTACCAGCTGTAAACAGGGCCTTCATGTCTGCTCTCCTCCAAATGAATGAGTCTCCAAACGTTTTCACAGAAGCAGTGGTGGCCATGACACCTGAGGAGTGATTTCTTACCATGGAAAATGTGAAGAAGACATGGTCATTCACCGTAGTTGTCTTAAACCAATACTTTCAGCTATGGGTGTGTTATAGTTATGAAAAAGTCTTTGTTATATAGTTATATACTCAGTTATATAGTCATGATAAATCAATAAATAAAAGAACATTATTGTATTTCTTTATAACTACATCTCAATGCTTTCCTCAAATGAAAGAGGTGCTTAGCTGTCTAACAAGATTATTTAGTAGTTATCAAGTGAACTAATGGTTTAAGATGGTTATTTATGGCAGGAAATGACATCTACTGTCTTAATGTTGGTCTTTTAAGTTGGATATTTGCGTCATAGAAAGTCAAGTAAACCATCTCCATGACAGCTAAACAAATTCCATCTATTGATGGAGGTCACAAATTGTGGTTGAAAGCTTTGGATACAGCGAGTGGCTGGACTGTACTTATTTATTTATTTGTTAAGCTCTTGTTTGAATTTTCATTATTCTGTTGATGAATGACTATTATTTTAAATGAAAGAGAATTCAATTTACTCATTTTTGTATGACATGGTTTAACAGATGTCTGTTTATGTCAGAAATCAGTTTAAATCTGCACTAAAACACAAGACTGACAGTTATTTCATTCACTTAAACGCTGTCTGCACATAACTGGATAAAGACGCCTGTTGTGGCTCTTTGATCTCAAAACCAGGGGAAAAAAACATGATTGCTACAAAGCAGGAAATGTCAAGGTCCAGATTTAGGAGGTCACAAGGTCCAGACAATTCGAGACAATGTGTAAAGCGGTAACATGGACTTGAGTCTCATTATCTTGTAAACTATCTTCAGATTCACTGACGCCTAGGACTTTTTTGTTGTTGTTGTTGCTAAGTGTACAGAGTATAATATTGTACCTGAACGGTTCTGCTGGCATTAATATGCTCCTGGTGGAGGCGCTCCCATTGCTGGCTGTGTTGATACTGTGAACAATAAACTCAAGTTAGGACTTATTCATTTGAGATCTGGAAGTAATAGTTTAAATGTGATCCTATGTCCTGCCTGATTTCAGTTATCACCTTCAGAATGTTATTGTGGTGCTTATGCAGCCTCTCCAGGTCCGTGGGTAGAGCCACTTTAATAAACTTGTGGACCGGAGCCTCCAGGCGCCTCAGTGTCAGCTTGTTGCTTTCCTCTGCCATGTGTCCCGCTGGGCGCTCACAGCCAACACCTCTCTGTAACATAGACACTGCTCCCGCTCCGTTTTATCTCTCCGCGCCCACATGCACTGTAAATTCCAGCAAAGCGTGACTTTAATAAATAAGCAAATCAAATTAATAAACTCTATGACACATGCAAGCCTACCTACAAATTTAAAACTGCCTTCTCAATATACACACATTTGCCAAACATCCTTTATTGAAAAGAGTTAAAGTGGTGAAAAAGCTTCTCAAGCTTGGCAAATTCATCAATAAAAATGGAAAATATTATTTTTATTTTCTAGATTTTTAACATTATTTATATTGTATTTAACTATGTAAGAACTTTTAGATTCATATCTCACTATTTCCATAGATTTCCTAGAGTAACATATAATCAGTTTATTGTAAAATATTTATTCAATTACGTTTCAGCCCTCTATTAAAATTCTCGTAGCAGTTTATAATACACTTTGTGGAGACAACATGTATTCTTTTGGGTTAATTTTATTGTTGAACAAATACGTACAAATATTACCAAACATACCCATCAGCATGAAATCTCAACAAAGAAAACGTTAGTTTTGACTAATTGTTGGCAATTAGGTAACTAAATTATTATTATAATTAGCTATTTTTAGAGCAAGTAAATCATATAACGAGTTACAAAAGAGAACTCAGTAACATTTTTGGGCTTACAAAACAATTTAGTAAGTACTATGAGCCCTTCATTCATGAATCCTTTTTTTTCCTCTCTCTTTTTCCTGAATAGCCTTCTTAACTGTTGTTGGGGCGGCAGCCACAGTTTCCTAAATGGTTTTCAAAGGGGTGTATTGTTCATCTGCTCTGCCTGACTCGCTGTCGTATCGCCCCAAAACCTTTGAAACACACGTGTTCAGAAAATTCCTGGTTCAATATTAAGATTGTGCATCTTTCTCAGTTGTAGTGGGTGTTTCAGCCTACTTTACAACAACGATGTCTTTTGACACATTTTACTTTTGGATGCAGTTCTGGAACATGGTGACACTGGAAACTAACCAACAACCAGTGGCTTCATGTTACATTTTCCTTGTGTCATTATCAAAATTGTTCAATTAAAATAAATAAATAAATAAATCTGCAAGTTCTTTGTAGCCCTTCTGACCATTTAGGATAGGAAAGAAAAAAGACTGACTAAGTTATTAGGATGTTTCAAAAGTACTGCATCTATCTGAAGGATATTTGACGGTTCGGACATTTCATTGTTCGTTGCCTCCCTGGTTAGTGAGCATAATTATTTACACCTTAAGAATTATGAGTCTATTTTGGCCACTGCTTAACCTGCAATTATTAAATCCAGTATGCATTCAAGTGTATATGAGGTGGAGATGGAGATGTAAACAGAACTAATGAGATGCTCAGAATACGATCTTGGCTAAAGCTAGCGAAGATTATCATCATCCAGGTCATGATTATCCTTAAAACCTTGAATAGAAGGCAAATCAATTTCTTTTGAGTCTATAAGACATTTCATGCCTTCCAAAAAGCGTCTTCTGTTCTAACTGCTTTGTAGAGAATTTTAAAAAGAAGGGAAAACAACTTATGAAGGAAAAGACCCCCATAAGATATTTGCCTTTCAAAAAATGCAAGTTGTTCTGATCCCATGAGTCACGGAGTGAATCGTTGTGAAAGGGGAAGAGATTCAAAAGTGCTTTGCAAGTGTTGGATAGGAAACCTGACACAACGTCTTTTGTTTAATGTCTTTTTTCCATTTAACATAGATGGTCTCTTTCACTTCTCTCACAAACTGTCTTCTATGTCCAGAATCAATGTGTGCCTTACTCTTCTCAAGAGTCTCACTGACCTGATGACACAACTCTCCTGTGTTATGCCATGTGTTTGTGAACTTTTGCGAACTTTTCTCTTATATGAAGGTCTGTGCACTTTGCCTTCTGTTTGGATGTTTTGTTCTTATTGTGAACCAGTTACTGTTTGAGGATGCTGATAGGTTTAAAATACAGTAGGATTATTTTAAATGCTCCAGAGATGTCACATGAAATTGTGTAATTTTTGCTCGTGCTTTTATTTTCTTCTCTGTTTGATGCCATTGTATTTTTATTTTATTAATTAATTAATTTATTTATTTATTTTTAAAGATTTGTAGCTGATTTGACATAGGCTAAGTCTAGATCTCTGGAGGTTTGAAGCATTTTCTTAACGTATTAACGTTCCTTTCCACTTTCTCAGCTGTAGTAGTCTCACTCAATGGTTAAGACTTCTACCGATGAACATTTTTGAGTTACAGTGGGTGGTGTGACTAAAAATAAAGAAAAAAAAAAGATATTGCCTAACGTGTGTTGGTTTCTGGTGTACAGTGGTATTCAGACTTACATCCTCCTCAATTTGCACAGCAAAGTCTTAAAAAGCAGCTTGTCATTCTTCGCATCCTGATATTGCTGTGGTCTGAGTAGATTTGTTTGGTGAAGGCCTTTACTTCTACTTCATTAGGATTTTGACCCATGTGTCATCCACATTTCTGAACCAGTACACTAGTCTTGTTTAATGGATGCAAGTGTTTTGAGTGTGTTTATTTTCTCTGTATAGATAATGGCAACAATTAATGCCACTCGAGAACTCATGGCACATCCTTAGTTCCATCCGTAAAACCTGTCAATATTGTATTTGAAATACGTGGCGGGGGGACAGAGGTCCATTTTCCATTATGTAGCAGGAGTGTCTGAGACATTTGAGTAGGATCTTCCCCAAAGACAACACCATGGTGCACTTCAAACTTAATAAACACCTCAGATAGAGATGAGTTCACCCTTAGGAAAATAAACCCATAGAGAAAATGAGCAGCACTGCACATGCAGTCCAGAGCAGAAAAGAATACCTTTCAATAGGGGTTATTAAACAATGCATGGCACAGCACAGGAGAGCCACCACCTTAGGACGAGACTCAGAAGTCCACTCGGTTCTCAGGGATAAGGGGCTCTCTTTTGAGGATAGTAATCTCCACATTTTGGACAGAGTAAAATAAATGGTTTTAGAAAGCAGGGAAAGGAGCATCAGTATTAAATCGGAAAAGTTCAACATTCGGGGTGGTCTCCGGTTTCATCTATAAAATACTTACAACACAATCAGGAATATCCTCCCCAGACAGTTTCATAAACTTGTGCACCTTGATTAACATGACCAAAACATCTGACATGGCAAACCGTCCAGAGTGGACACATGACTTTACTGAACCGCAGGAGGGTTGCTGGTTTACAAGAGGCTGGACGGCCTCACAAGCATGTCTGGCCCATCAACAACCAGAGGTGGGTAGTAACGAGTTACATTTACTCCGTTACATTTACTTCAGTAAGTTTTGGGAAATGTTGTACTTTTAGGAATAGTTTTGAATCACTATACTTTTTACTTTTACTTGAGTAGATTTGTGAAGAAGAAACTGTACTCTTACTCCGCTACATTAGGCTACGTTGAGCTCGTTACTTTTCTTTTATCCCTTTTATCCGTGTACGCGTCGATCTCATGACATCACTGAGTGATTCTTTGGGAAAAAATTTTGTTTTGGGATGTTTTGTCACATTTACACAGACTCAAACACACACACAGAGTTTCTATGAGTTAATGGGCTTGTTCTAGTTCTGCCTGGTTAAAAAAGAAAAGTACAAAGGCTTGAAATTTTGTGCTACTTGTGCTTAATTTATTTTTTTATTCTGTTATTATTTTATTTATTTTATTATTTATTAAAATACTTGAATTCACTTTAAGATTATTTTAATTTAAGCTATTTTTTAGTAATTTTAATTTATTTTATTGATTTAATTTGCCTGAAGATGATTATTTTGTACTTTTGTCTGTTTGAATGGTTGTGTTAAAAATTAAATCAGACGTTACTCAACAGTTACTCAGTACTTGAATAGTTTTTTCACAAAGTACTTTTTTACTTTTACTCAAGTAATCATTTGGATGACTACTTTTTACTTCTACTTGAGTCATATTAGTCTGAAGTAACAGTACTTTTACTTGAGTACAATTTTTCGGCTACTCTACCCAGCTCTGATAATAACCCACTGGTCAAAGCTGAAGGAGCCTGTTGGCTGAGAGGTGAAGTAGTTACACCTTCTATTCCAGCCCTGTAAGGACATTATTGCCTAATAATTGTGCAAATGTTTTTTTTTTTTTTTTCGCTCATGATATGCCTGGTGTACAATCATTGGGGTTCAGGTTTGTTGTCATTGTTTGAACACATTAGAAAAGACGAGCATACAGGACTGTTTAGAAAATTTAAATATTGTGATAAAGTTCTTTATTTTCTGTAATGCAATTAAAAAAACTAAAATGTCATACATTCTGGATTCATTACAAATCAACTGAAATATTGCAAGCCTTTTATTATTTTAATATTGCTGATTATGGCTTACAGTTTAAGATTAAGATTCCCAGAATATTCAAATTTTTTGAGATAGGATATTTGAGTTTTCTTAAGCTGTAAGCCATGATCAGCAATATTCAAATAATAAAAGGCTTGCAACATTTCAGTTGATTTGTAATGAATCCAGAATGTATGACATTTTTGCATTACAGAAAATAAAGTGACTTTATCACTATATTCTAATTTTCTGAGACAGTCCTGTACCCATTTTATACCTGTTGTTTTAGCCCTTTGAATCTTCTAAAAGCCTGTTTTCCAAGAAACGAGAATACGTGGTTAGTTTCAAGATATTTTACACTTCATGACCTCTTATAAACTGTTTCGCTCTCGACGGTTCAGCAATGTCTCGTTATCAGAGTCTAACGACTCAACAGAAAGTGAAATTAGGGAAACTCTTTGAAGGCAAGTGGCAGTTTCGACAAGTAACGTTGAAAAACAAGAAACGATCAGCTACGTCAGGAAGCCAAACTTCTTCAGAAATCTTCCTGAACAGAAACATCAAGAAACAGCCAAGTTATTAAACAAATGTTGCTGCAATAACAAACTTTATAGGCAAAAGGCGACTCTTACCGGTGACAGCACCGCTCCACAATCTGATTACATTCGCTTAGGACCGATGTGAGCCTCCTTAATGATGATAAAATTAACATTTAGTCACATTTAATGATTTTGATAAGATTTTCTCTAATACATTAGTTGTTTGTAAACAACTGTCCTACCAGTGTATCCATGAATAGTTTCCGACGTAAAACACAACCCACAACACACACAGTTCCCACCAATATGTCCCGTGTTCCTGAAACAAGTTGGTGACATTTTCCAAAAATAATATTACAGTGTCAGTGTGTTTGTTTGTATTATGGGTGTTGAGAGAGAATCTTTAAAGCATCACAAGCTTTTTGAAATAAACCAGTTCCTTCTTCCTTGATGGTTATATGTGGAAGTCCATATCTGTCAACGTGTGTGATCATCAGGATGATTAGAAACTTTTCAATTAATAATTTAGAAAATAACAAATTACCATTCCAGAATTATGAAAATAATCCCAAAACGGCAATAAAAATTCAAAATAATTAGAAATAAGTGTATTTAAATGATAAGAACATTTCTTAGATTGTCACTCATTCATATCTGACCTGCACCTTGTAGAAATAGATATTTATTAAATAGATATTTATTAATCTGCACTGTACATACATATTTATATATATATATATATATATATATATATATATATATATATATATATATATATATATATATATATATATATATATATATATATATATATATATATATATATATATATATATATATATGTGTGTATATGTGTATATATGTGTATATGCTGTACATTGTGTTTATTTCACTGCATAAGCACTTCTGGTTAGATGCTAACTGCATTTCGTTTCCCTGCACTTTTGACATGTGCAATGACAATAAAGTTGAATCTAATATAGAAATTCTGAATTAATCTTAAGAGTGGAGAGAAAGAATAAGAATAAGAAAGAATAAAAGGAGCTCTAGGCTACCCACATAGATATGGATATAATCAATGACACCAACTGTACAACATGACAAGACATTAAGTGACCATAGGTGTTACTCATAACACTCACATTCATTGGACAAATTCAGACCAAATACCTTGATATTAATTCCTCTTCATTTCTGTTTTAACTTGCAAAGTACAAAATGGATTAAAATATTTACATCTTTTGATAGTCTGTCTGACTAAATGAAGATAGATAAACGTTTCAGTGACAATGCTTCGACCGTTTTGTGAGTAGAAAGAGTAAACTTTCATGACTAGTACAAATTCATATTTTTCAGATGAATGAGGAAGAGGAGTTGCTCCAAGCTGGTTATCACGGTGCTCCTAGTGGTCGTATTGATAAGTACAAATACACTTGATCAGTGCCATAAGTGATAAAAATGTGGCACATTTAAAAAATATGTCAAAAACTTTTATTACATTTAAACAGTTAGTTATTTAGAAAAGCCAAAACGTGTTGACATTGCTGCACAGGTTTTGACAATTTATGGTGTAGAGAACATGGAAAGTGACATTAGTGTGGTATTTATGTCTGTACTGTGTTTGACAGACGGACAAAGAGAGAAACTGGGGTTCCCCCCTCCTCTACTCTGAGCTCAGTTTGTGTGAGTGGGTCTATTGCATGTTTCCACTTATCTTTTTTCTGCACCTTTTACCTTTGACATTTAGGCCAACCCCCACACACACTCTTCCTCACCGGATGCTACAACAAGGGGCAACAGCAAAACAGCAGTCCCCAGCTGCTGCGGGATTTCCCCTGGTGCTGTACACAAGTTGTGTGTGTGTGTGTGTGTGTGTGTGTGTGTGTGTGTGTGTGTGTGTGTGTGTGTGTGTGTGTGTGTGTGTGTGTGTGTGTGTGTGTGTGTGTGTCCACTGTCCACTGTCAGGGGACTCCCAGAGTTGCTGACAGGGAGAAGCAAAACTGTTCAACGAAAGTAAAAAAATTAAGTCATCAAAAATGTTTGACCTTAAGCTTTCGCTCTTTCGTGTCTTGGGGTCACAAAACAAGTTCCCATCCTGAACATGAAATACTTACATTTTCATTCTACGTGTGTACGTATGTGTATCGTGACAACAAAGTTCTATTCTATTTGATGAAATCAAAGTGGAAACTTGGTTTAAGGTTCAAATACTGTTGTCATGGCTGTGTTCAGCAGAGAAAGGAAACCTGTCTCTCTGTGTGTGTGTGTGTGTGTGTGTGTGTGTGTGTGTGTGTGTGTGTGTGTGTGTGTGTGTGTGTGTGTGTGTGTGTGTGTGTGTGTGTGTGTGTGTGTGTGTGTGTGTGTGTATTCAGCTCAGGAGGACTCAGGTGTCATTCGTTTCAGTCTAATCCGGGAAGTTTGTCAGCAGGAGAGGAAGCCAGCAGGGAGCTCCACTCACGTCTTACCTCCTGAATCTTATTGTTTGTTATAACAGGTGTGATTAGTGCATTCTGACGCCTTTTTCACAGTACACACCCTAGCATGTCATTGTATTTAACACACAAGTGTTACTTACAACATTAACAATATCTCTGCCCTATGGAGGCGCTTCAACAACCTGTGACACTGTCATAATGTCATAATGAGACTCTGAATCCACAGCAGCCAAATGGACCATCAACGTTTTTTTATTTTGTTTATTTACACCCAGGCATATTCTTCGTGACGCATCCTCTTCCATGAAAAGGCCTTTTCCCACCACAGGCTGCTGCATGTACACCTACAGGTGCACTGATTTTCAGTCTGACAGTTTAGTAAATATCAGCAGCGCAAGTAAGTGATTTACAGGGAAGGTATCCATTGTGCATCTGCTGCTCTCTGTCAGACGATAATACTGAACCCTATTGAGATATGAAAAATTCAAATATTTAAAAGTCTTTTATTCATGTTGGATGTGATATTTATATTGTTGTAGAAACGATGTCATTGCCCTCTTAAAATAACAGCCTAAGTCATATTTTTCTCTAAATTTTCAGATTTTAAGAGGGAGAAGATATTATAGTGCACTTTTCTCTTTTCAAAGATATGAAGTTAATGTTTGGTTTGCTTTATTTATTTCATAACTTTTTGCTATATTTTATTGCATATAGCATTTCTTATAACCATCCCTTTTTCTAAGAGAAATATATCAACGTTTTTGGACAAGTATTATGGTGTACCTGAAAAACTAAAACCTTTTTATGGCTAAATCTTGATTTATTTTCTTTGGGGGTCATTTTATAATTCTGATTAGATCAGAACTTATACACTAACAGCCAGGAAAATATCTGCTTTGAATGTGTGTGTGCATAATTATTGTGTATGTTCTGACGGGAGCTTTAATTAAGACTCTGGGTATCTGCTACCTGTCAGCACGGATCGATCAACTAGAAGAGTGACAGTTCAATGTGCATATTTGTGCAGCCATGCAAAGTAAAGTGTGTGTTTTTATACATCTAGTTCTTTGCTTCATGTCATATTGTATGTGGGGTTCAGAAATGTCATTGCAATAGAATGACGATGAACACATGTTCATTTGCACTCCTACACATGCGCGTGCACACACACACACACACACACACACACACACACACACACACACACACACACACACACGCACACACACACCGTCCTGATACAGACAGGAGCAACCACACAAATCACCATATACCAGACAGTAACATGAGCTTTTGGATGTTACATACTGTACTCTTTTCAGTCCCAGATCAACTCACACATGGACGAACACAGAATGAGGTGTGGTAAGAAAAACATACTTATATTTTGCTTCTGGTATAAGCTGTTCTTTTCGTCAATAGAGAAGGATTTAATTTTCATGGTCTCGTGTGGGGTAACATCAAACACTTGACTGTTTCACAAGCACGGACACATGGAGCACTCTAACCTTTATTCTGATTCTTTTCTTTCTCTCACACTCATACAGATAGATCTGTTCACTATTTCACAGTTGTTATCAATCACCTGGCAGGTCGAGGGAGAGAGAGAATAGTGCTCTCAGTGTTGTGCAGGATGGCAAGTGAGTGATGGCAGTGACAGTATAGACGGCATGTGCTGTGAAATGTCACAGTGGCGATCGATGTTGTTTAACGAGGCTGGAGGCTGATCTGGAACCCATGCTAACATAATGCTGTCCTCTCCTCCCTCTTCCTCCCCCCTTCGCTCTTCTAATCCCCCTCTACTCTCTGTGAGAGCCTAAGGGTTCCTCAGGGGAGAGACGAGGCCTTTTACCTGTCAAGAGGCTTTTGTCTCTGACAACACACACACACACACATACACACATACACATATGTGTATATATATATATATATATTCTGTATATATACGTATATGTATATCTATATCTATATATATATATATATATATATATATATATATATATAACTGCTCAAATTTGGCTTCTGTTTCAAAAGCCATGAAACACTGATGTTTTGGTCATTTTAGTGATTTGTGTGAAGGAGTTGAGTTCATTTTAAACAAATCAAAACACAGGGGACAGGGGATCAGAATAATCAGAACTAGTTTATGATTTCAAAGTGCTGAACAGAAAATCCAGTGAACAAAAAGAAAAAGAAAAAAAATCAAACAGGAAACTAACCAAAGAGGGACATTGAAAAACAGCATTTTTTTTCTTTACTTGTTTCTCTTCAAAAAAGAAAAAAAATACACAACTCGTACCACAATATTTGAAAAAGCTAAAAACACTTCAAAATATTAGTTTTGTATATATTTATATATATATTTATATTTATATCTATATAATTTTTTTCATTTTAAAACTGCTGCAGTGAGGGTGTGAGTGGGTGGTGGAGGCCCAGGGAGATCCCCATAAAGTTGCAGTCTGAGACACAAACACAGGCTGAGCTGTTCTGAAATGCTATGGCAGCTCTCGACAGCTTATAACACACCATGCATATGATCCTGACTTCTCTAAGCATGTGCACAAAGACGGTGTCCTCCGCACTCTCACACAACCTCCAGAATAGAAATGTAAAGAAGGAAAAAAAAAAAAAAGAAAAAAGAAGCACAAATGTGGAATGTTTCACCCCCTGGACGTGCGTCTATCTGTCGAGCACCCTCCAACTCCCCACCATCCACCGGATGAGCAGGTCGGGTGTGTGTCTATGCTTCTAGCCCTTCTTGGGGTCTAAGTGCTTCAAAAGCCAATTTCTGTCAAAGTTCATTCCTCAGAGTCTTACTTGACCTACAATTTCAAAATGAGTTAATAATAATAATAAAAAAAAAAAAAATTTGAGCAAGTTCAAGTCTGGGTGACTCAGTCATCGACCGTTAGTGCACAGGGATCTCTTCTGCCGCTTAAAGCCAGACAGAAAATGTACCTCTTGTGTTTAGCTACTGACTGCACAGGAGAAGTCTTTGTATTAAAATAATTTAGAGTTTGAAATTAGACTGTTCCTCCTCCATCTCTTCCTTTAGTGGTGAGACAGCACTTATGAAATTGCACTTATTATTAAGAGCCCACCTCCACAGTCACTTCCATGTGTTTATGAAATATCTGCTTCCTGCTTTGACGTGTTTCTGCCTCTCTATTCTTCTGCTGTCTGGCATTTACGAAAAAAAACACTGCGGTGCTTGTTTCAGCGAGAGGTAACTTGTGTCTCTCTGTGACATCAACAGCTCAGAACATTCAGTCATGCTGACACCTCAATTTTCCTAAAAAAGAAGGTTCAGACAGATTTAGCCAGGCCAAAACATAGATAAACAGTACTCATAAACTCGTCTTTTTTTTTTTGCAGAATGAGCTGCCACCCAGATGGAGAAAAACAGTGAAGTCTTTTTTTCTGTTGTTCATCTCCACCTCGACATCCTCCCTCGTGTGAGAAAAACAGGAGGATCAAATAAAAAGTAGTAAAGCATTTAAGTAACTGTCTTTTATACAAGTGAAAAGCATTATGTTGGCTGTCCATTTGAGTGAAAGGCGTTTTTAGTATCGTCCTGCTGACTGAGAGCTTTGGATCGGCTCTCTCTGCTCCACATCAGTCAGAAAGGAGCGCGTTTCTCATCTGGATATGTGTGCATGCTCCTTGGGGAGGGGGAAGGCCTGAACAGGATATGAAATGGGTTTTTTCTCTCCGTCTTCAGCCTGAACTGTCAGTACGGCAGGGTGTCCAGGAACCTGTCGATCAACGGTGGAGGTGGTACCAGATCCTCCAACTTCAGATAAAAGATTCGCTGAAGGCCCTGGGTCCTCTGAGAACGGAGTTCTGCCCTTAAACTCAGAACCCGACTAAGAGGAGGCAAAGCCTTGGACGAGGAAGAGGAGGAAGGGCAGGAGCCCAGGTGGTCTCTGAGACAACAAATGACTTTATTTTGCAGTTCCTCGACCCGCTTTGAGTCCTTCAGACCTGGAACTTGTTCTGTAGATAGAAAGGAAAACAAACAAAGTGGTTTAAAGAATAATTCATTAAATAGCAAAAATTAAGTCAGTGGAAAACAAAGCGCACACACATATACATACATCAGAGCTCATTCAGCTGAAGAATATTAGCTACATCTTGTTTTATATTGAATTTCACCTCATTAGCCTGTATAGCTTATGTTCTTAACAGGCCTTAACCTGTCTCATTCACCACAGATCAATACACAGACTAACCCAATAAGCCCGCTGCAAGACGTCTATGGACACATACACTCAAACACCGTCCACGCACAATAAACACATCTGTATGTGCACATGCTGTATATACTTCAAATAAATGCACACAGACTCACAAATAGTCCCTGCAACTTAACAATTTAAGACACTAATAGAAACAAAACTGCTCAACAATTAGCTGATTATTTGGCCTTGTGAGCAGCTAAATTAAATTACAAATACACAAGTACACACACGCTGCTGCCCATAGCAACTCCAGTGGCACTCGTAGCAGGCTTAATGTGACACTAACTCATTCTGCAGAGAGCATGGTGTCCAGGCCACCCGCCCCCACCCTCGCTCACAAACAGATATGCACACACATATATATTCAAGTAGCTGATCCGTGCTGCAGGGAGGCTACCGCTAAGACCAGTCTCACTTTGAGGTATCCATTATCTGAACCTATTTATTGTTTGTTTATGGGACTCTTTTGTTTGTGGTGTTTGCTGCAACAGCGCCCCACCAGCCCTCCTTCCAATGCACCTTTCAGACCTCTCTCTCACACTTCTGCTTCCTTGTGTTTCTTCCTGCCCTCTCTACCCCTTCTTTTTCTATGTGCGTGAGCTCCTGGGGAGAGATCGATGACAGCCTTTCTGCACAGGCCACTCTGAAGTGGTCGATTGCCCGGTGGTTCTGGTGGCTCAGCCATGGCTGTGCGCTGTGTGCTTTGCCGAGGTGGCAGAGTGCCACTGAGAACGCCGCAGACGCCATTCCAGAGTCGTGCTCCACGGTGGACTGGTCGATCAGGCACAGAGTTAAGTGCTCCCCCGGAGAGCAAGGATGGGGTTGGAGGGCACAGAAAAGAAAAAAAGAGCTGGAGGAAGAGGAGGTGGCGGGGGCAGGGTGAGGTACGAAGCTGAATTCAGGGGGAGGGAGATTTTACCCACTGCACATTAATGCGCTGAGTCTGACTCCGGAGTAAAGATGTAAAGAATAAAATGTTGATACCCAAGTGCTGTGTTTCCTCCATCGCCTCAGGCCCCATCTCCAATGCATTTTACCAACAACTCAATTGTTGTCCTCTCTGTTGTTTCTCTTAAGTGTGTCCATGGAGAAAGCTTTCATTTTTCACCCATGAACACTGATTAGAGGGCCAGGTGTAAGGCAGGTGCAGCAGGTGCTTCTGGGTATCAGGTTCTTGTTTCAAGCAGAGATGCACGAATAACACGCGTGCACATGTGTGTCTTTGAGCTCCTGTGTGGCGTAAGTGGATGCATCCACCTGATCACTGTCACAATGAATCACCTACAAGCAACACTTCTAACAATTGGAATAAAGTAAAGTGTGTGTTTATAGCTGTGTATTTAAGTAAATCCCGTGGTGCATGAAAGAAAGGACAGCTATTTTTATTGACAGAATGTGGATCCTCTAGTTCTATTAGCTCCTGCAGGTGTTTTTTTTTTTTTTTGTCAGTTGTTACCTGTGAGCAGTACGAGGGCGGCCAGGCAGGCAAAGGCAGAGGCGTCCAGATTTAGGCTCTGGAGGTGGGTGGAGAAGTCCCGGATGGAGTCCAGCCACTCTCCGAACCCTCGAAGGCACTGGAACCTGTGCAGCACCGAGCCATTGCAGAACACCAGCTTATCCTCTGACAGCATGGACCTGAGGAAGGAGAGGGGGAGAGAGGGCAAAGGAGACGGGGGAGTTGTTAGCGCTCCATTCCAAAGAAACACTGTATTTTCCCTAATGTATTGTAAATATAGCTTGCGATACTGGGGCAAGGAAACAATTACAATAAAAACAATGAGAAAACCTGGCAGCATACAAACTCACACAAACATGGGACACACATCAAACACAGGCATGCAGCTGATTAGGGTTGTTTTTTTCCAAATTACTGCATTTTAAAACATTCCTGTGTTTCCTTGTGGCAGGGCGGGGTGAAGGGTTAGGGCAGAGGGCTGCTTTATGTGTGTATGTGAGAGAGAGTGTGTGTTTGCAGATAGGTAAACTATTATGGCTTTAATGTGCCCAGGCTGTGGTGTGCAGTGGAAACACAAAGCTTTAATGAGGAAATGAAAAGGCTTCTCAGATGTATTTAACCATCACTTACTCACGACACACAACATCCCACTTTTTTACCGTCCAGCGGAAAGGGAAGGGGAGCGAGCAATGAGGGATGCAGAGGGGAGTTAGTTCAAGAAGAAGGCAAAAGGGAGAGCCGAGAGCTGAGACAAGAGATGATGCAGGACAAAGAGAGACAGAGGAAAACAGATGACGGTGCAAGCAGAAAGGTACAGAAGAGGGGACTTGGGGAGAAGACGGGGAAGCCTTTAATTACACCCTTTGCAAACATTGGTTTAGGAGATACGAGGATACAATACTGTGCCATTTGTGTCTAATTATCTTTACTACAATTGAAAACAGATACCCCACCCACTGGCAGTCCAATACATGCGCAAAGATCCTTGCATATAATTCCCTAGTCAAACATGCATAAAAGAAGGATATTTTTCAACTCTTACATGTTATTAGGAACTAGACATTTATCTGTGGTTGCAAGGGACAGCATATGAACTTCACATGAAGTCATGAGGCATGACGATTCTGTTTTTTGTGTTACTGCATAAAGTGAAAGACGGGTCTGTTCTTTCACGGTAAACCTAACTAATTATTTAACACCATGAAATAACACATGATACAAATAAATGAAAGGCAGCTGAAAAAGCATGTAATTTTTAAAGTAAATGAGAGCCAGGGATTGGGACATGATGTATAACTCAGTTATTTCCCGCCACATATTACCAGTATAATATAATAAACTTGGTAACTTTATCCCCGCATACTGTGTCGTCTCTGCTAGGCTATGGTTTTAGTCTGATTGTACAATCATGAATCTACTTGATGTGAAAACTTTTTCATAAAGCATTTGAAATTGTCACCCCCCGTAAAAGCTGCAGAATTTCCATCAAGGTAGCCATGAAGTGAGTGTGCAGTCGTGATATATTTTTAAAAAATACATGTTTTTGGGTGTAGAAGAACTGTCTTGCATTTCCGAAGCATTGATAGACAGAATAAAAACTGAACAAATTTAATCTGTTATTAAAAATACAGTGAGGAAATATGAAATACATAAACATAAAACGAACTGCAGTCTCTATTTTTGTTTGCTGAAAAGTCTGCACTGTTGTAATGAAGTTAACATCCTTCTTATATATATATATACCCAACTGAATATTAATGTATTTCATAATACTACTTAACCCATCTTTGATTGAAGCACATGATCAAAACTACAGACTGCCTGGCAGACAAGCAACCAGGCAGATGCGAGTGCGCATACATAAACGCACAAACACGCACAAACACACACAAACACACAAGCACAGCTGGATGTCTGCCACACATTCCACTCACCCCTGACTACGCTGTCACCACGGTAATCAGCCAATAACCACAGAAACTGTTTGGTAACGGGATGCTTAGAGCAATGTCGGCCCAGAAGAGGGAAGTAAATTTACTCTCCTCACACGAGCACGAGCACACACACACAAACACACGCGCGCGCGCGCTTGCGTGGGGGTCTATAAGGCATCTTGGTTCAACACAGGGTCAAAGCAGGGCTGCGTCAGTGATGAGATGAGTGTGGACTGCATCCTTTGCTCTTACAGAAGATCCAGAAAGTACGACAATGCTGCGCTTGTGTGCATTTCCCCCCGTATGGCTGATGGGAACATGAGTTGTGTTTGTGTGAGTGTGTGTGTCCTTGATAGAGGAATCTATGAGTCCACCCTTTAGCGTGATTCAGAGCCCCCCCCCCCTGCTGGGACTGTGATGCCACCACCAATCCTCTACCCACCCTGCACCTGGACATACACTGGGAGGCGGAGAGAAAGTTTTACTTCGTCAGTGTGTGTGAGTAAGTGTGCGCGTCTGTCTGACTGTGTTGGTCTTCTGCCCTAGACGACGACGCGGACAAAAGGATGAGCTTGTCGTGCGATACCCCTCCTCCCCATAAATTTAACCAGCCACATGCCTTACAAGAGCACACCGGTAACCCGGGGTAATTCCAAAGCACAGATAGGCCAAGGCAGTCATAAAGGCACCGCAGGTATCCACGAGGGAGACACCCACATCCTCACACACACACGCACACACACACATATACTGCTGGATGCACAAAGTACACAACGTTTATTCTCTTTTCATTCCTGTCAGCTGAACTAAATATGTATTTCCTTCAATAAAAGCCCTTTTCAGTACTTCAGCTGACCAGCTTTTATGTGGCATTGATCCTGTCACTTCACAGTTTGCAATGTTAGCACAGTTTTATCCTGTGGAACACACACAGAGCTCTCCGTGCGTCAGATATCAGACGAGCGAAGCGGAACTTTGTGGGTGTAGCTGCTGTCATTGCTGCAGACTCCATTCATAATTTGGTTCATATGGCTATTACTCAGTTCCACTCCTCCTACTCTGGAAGTACACCAACACAGCAGCGCACAGTTTTGACTGCACATTTAATGTAACAGTAAGGATATTAAAACCCTCTCTCCCGTCCTTTGGGATGCCAAAGAAAACTAATTTGCGGAAAACTGAGATTCTCAAGAAGAAGTGATTTTAAAAAAACTTAAGAAGGAGGCATAAAAGCTGCAATCTGCACAAGTTTAAACTGGGAATGTTAAAAACAGCCTGTCTTTAATCTCCTTACCTGTGAGCCAGTCGCAGGACAAACAGCTCCAGGAAGGCAGAGTCTATGAGCAGGTTCTGATCATCACGCTGAAGTTCAGAGAAGCCGGGCAGGTGGTCGGCCCAGCACCGCGTGGAATCCATCGAGATGGTGAGCAGCCTGTAGAAGAGCTGGATGTGCTCTGCGTCTGAGGTGGCAGATGGAGGGTCAGCGGCACTAAACTGTACCAAACAAATAGAGGAGGGATATAAGAGACATTTAAAAATGAAACACATGTTGTAATATTTCACAACAGACAAATGCATTTCTCAAACTGAAATGAAGTGTAAGTGGGGGTGGAGTTACCTGGCTGTAATCAAGGTCTCGTGGTGTGCAGTGGGAATAAGCCCTGAGCAGAGCGGAGAGCAGGCTGAGGGGTGGGGAGGGTGGAGATGCCTCTGACTGCAGGGGGCTTTTTGGTTTTGAGGGCAGACGGCCTCGGCGCCCCTTCAGGCTATCAGTACGAACCACTGTGAAGCAGAGAAAGACAGACCATAAGCCTGGATGAGGATGAGCTTTTGCTCTTAATTGTGGTAATATCAACACTGCAAGCGCAATGGCATTCTGCTCTCCAACACATTACATCTCCACAAGCGCTCTCCATCATCAAACACAGGAGGGTTCAAACCAGCAGATGGCAGTGGAGCTGCTCTCCGGCCACATGCACTAATGTGACAGGAATACATATGTGTGCTACAGATTTGTTTTGCATGTATGTGCTGTGTGAATGTGGGTGGGGTATTACAGGATGTGTGAAACAGGTGAGAAACCTCAGGGAAACAATGGCAGGATGAGTGTTACTCTGAGGTACACACCAGCAAAGCATCTCTGCTGCAGCCAGTCAGCATATCAGACATGACACAAATGGAAGGATGAAAGAGTGATAATCTGTTCTTTTGATGGTCAGTTTGACTCTGTGTGTCTTTTACATGACTGTGGATTAGTTTTAATGCAGTGTCTCCCACTTTCCTCCTTCACCGGACAGAAGACAGGTTAGTGCATGGATGCGTGTGGTGCTACCCAGAGGTGGACAGAGTACTCGACCCCAGTACAAATACTACTGGTCAAAATTTACTCTGTTACAAGTAAAAGTAGCTCAGTCAAAATATTACTCGAGTAAGAAAGTACTTGCTTTTAAAGTTACTTAAGTATCCAAAAGTAAATGCTTTTAAATTTACTTTAAGTAAAAGTAAGAGTAAGAATAAGAGTAAATTTCTTATTTTCCACATCAGTAAATTACTATATTTTTTCTAAATTAATTGTTGCGGCTCTGTCTTGACAAACGCAGGCTACTTTGGCGGTATCGTTTTGAGGAGGCTTGACGTATTTCCGCTTTACGTACATCCCAGTGGAGAGCGGGCACTGTGATAGGTCTCCTCCTTTGACAAAAACAGCTTGTGTCCAATAGGATTTTAGGGAAGAAGAAAAAAGAGCAGACCTGAAAGTAACGAGTACTTTTCAGCCTTCCTAGAAATGTACTCGAGTAAAAGTAAAAATATTTGTCTTGGAAATGTATTCAAGTAAGAGTAATACGTACCAAAGAAATCTAATAGGCTACTCAAGTAAAGTACAAATCCTCTGGATATGTACTTAAGTACAGTACTCAAGTAAATTTACTCCGTTACTGTCCACCACTGGTGCTACCAAACTCCAAGTCATGAATGACTGACTAAACAGTGCTGGCAGGGACAGATCTGATGGTGTGGGGGGGTTGGGTCTCTTACCTTCCTTCACCATGCCCACACTCAGACACTTCTGAAAGCGGCAGTACTGGCAGCGGTTGCGTCTCCTCTTGTCCACGGGACAGTTCTTGCTGGCCAGACACACATACTTGGCGTTTTTCTGCACCGTGCGCTGCGGAGAAAAGAAACATACCGATAATCAGCCTCCAAACACCATCGACACCTAATATTTGATTTGTTTAATTCAATTTTCCCCCTGTCAAAGAGGGAAAGCAGAAGCTCGCAGGTCAGATTTTAATTACGCGCTGAAAGGCTACGGTGACATCAGTATAATTAGATAAAATTAATTTCCCAACAAGCCTCGCCTGCAGGAGGGACAATTTTATTAGCGCCGGAGCTGACAATGGGGATGGAGCGTGGCGTGCCGAGCCGGGTCCCGCGGGACGGGGGTGGGAGGCTGGGTGGGGGGCCGGGGGGGGTCTGGGGGGCCGTAAGAGCTGCTGATCAGATTGTTTGTGAAGCTGCGGGTCAGCTCCGGCTCCTCCGGGGCCTCCGCATCGCGCCTCTCTCAATGGGCCCCGCGGGAGCGGTTTTCTCCTCGGCTGGCTCGCTGCGATTATTACTGACCTTATTAAAATGAAATCAGAAACGGGCCGCGTGGGGGCCCGGCGAGCTCACCGCGTGGACGAAAAGACAATGAAAAACTGAAATGACGGTGGGTGCCTGTGTGAGCCCAAGCGCACGTCTCAAGCCTGAATTATGGTTCCGCGTTAAATCGACGCAGAACCTACGCCGTAGGGTACGCCGTAGGCTCTGCGTTGGTGTAACGCGGAACCATAAATCAGCCTTCAGTCCCGTTGGTCGGACAGGACGTTGCGCAAAGTGCAGTGTGAGCTGATCTGCAGGACAAGTGTTGAACCTTATTGACTTTTGCCTCATTTAGTAGCTATTAGCCTATAGTGAAATGTGAGAATGAACGATTAGTCAATTAATTGACTGTTTTAATAAAGAAACTACACAACTATTTTAGTTATGTAGTAAGTTGCCTCCAGGGACATCTTTACAGCGTCACAATTGTCCAAAACACCAGAGCGCACCTCATTTCTCATTTTTTCACACAATTATATGTCCTTCGTTTTTATGCTGGGCCTCACACAGCTTTAAACTTCAATTGTATTTCAAATATGTGAGAACTGGTCTCACTTAATGCTTTTAAATCGCTCCTGACAGATCTTGAGATGTCCAATTCTGCCTGCAAATGCTATGAGTAATGTCAACAGTGTTTTGTTTTGTTATGTGTCGTGTCATATGTCATGTTACTGTGTTGCTGCCTGTCTTGGCCAGGACCCTCTTGTAAAAGAGATTTTTAATCTCAACGAGTTTTTCTTTCGGTGAAATAAAGGTTAAATAAAAAAATAAATAAAAAAAATGTGCGCATCGTTCATTTGTTTTGACAAAATCTACCCAATGGCAAACCGATAGACTTTAATTTATCATCAATTAAAACAATACCCTAAACACTGTTGCCCACTATGTCCACTAGCAATTCCTCCTCCAGCAAGCGTTTTCAGGATTACATTTTACCCTCGACACACACATTCATACACACACACGCGCACACACAAGCAGACTCTCAAGGTGAAAATAATTACAATTACCGCCATTCGCTAACTGTTTTATAACAATTTATAAGCTGTCCAGCTGTGACTCCAGCAGTCCACTCAGACAGTACCAGAACAAACTCTAAACTAAACGAACGCAACGCACGGAAAGTGCCGCGGTCTTCCCTTTTTCTTTTACACCCCTAAAACACATCAAAAACAGATAAATCCAATTAGAAACCCCTCTCGCCACACATGCCCGTGCCCCCGGGAGACCAATAACACACCAATTATTCTATATGCTCCAACGACACTGCGGAACTGACGCGTAATAGGCGCCGGTGCCGGATGAGAGTGGTTGCCATGGCAGCGCTGATCGCTGTGAACGTCTCCCTCTCATCGCCTCGATGGCCAGTGACCCGTGCGTGCGAGGATAAGTTAGTTAGGGCCATTAATGTGGTCGAGGGAGAGTAGCATCCGTGTAGTGAGAGTCGGAGCAGCAAATGCGTGCATGTGGGGCTGAATGACGCATGAAGCCTCCACATGCCAGCAGGTATTTACACCTTTGCAGCTCCGCCGCATGGTCAGCACAACGTTTGAGAGCACTTGTGCGATCTCTGATGTAAATCTCCACCAGGAAAGCAAATTAATATTCCGTAGTCCCATGCCAGTCCTGTGATCTGGCTCCAAGAAGCTCCAAGAAGCTTAGTTAGATTTACGGGAGAAAGTGGCGTATAAGCTTAGTTAAGTGTGGTGGTTGATTGAGGACAAATGTTTCCTCTTCGGTGACCCCATGAATTAATTTATAAGATAGCTGCTTCCAAGAAAAGCCAAAGTTTTCATTGATCAATTAAGGTTGAGATAAATTAAGCTCTCGTGAGGGAGCGCTGGTCTGTCGCCACTATTGTGTGCGTGTGTGTGTGTGTGTGTGTGCGTGTGTGTGTGTGTGTGTGTGTGTGTGTGTGTGTGTGTGTGTGTGTGTGTGTGTGTGTGTGTGTGTGTGTGTGTGTGTGTGTGTGTGTGTGTGTGGTGTGTAGTGGGGCGGGGGGGGGGGGGGGTATTGGTCCCAGCAGAGTTCCTATAGAGCCAACAACCCTGATTGTCACTGCACTGCATAAATGTGCTGGTGTAAACACAAAAATACACACATCAAGTCTTATCTGTACTATTACCAGACTGTTTTTCCTTCTGCTGTAGATTCTGTCCTAGAGCTCATGTGTGGATGCAAATGATTTTATCAAATGTAGTTAATTGAGTCTCACCTGCACTGTGATATCCTCACAATTATTCCCAATTTAACTAAAATCCATTTAAAATTTGCTTTTAATTTGACACTGAAATTTTGTGACCTGTAAAATCTGTGCAGGCACAAACATAATTTGGCTGAATGGAGTTCAGTTAAAAGTTGAGGACCAGGATTGAGGAATGAGTTAAGTGCACTAAAATCATTTTCACAAATGAGCACACACGCTAACTGAGGCACACATGCTGTGGGTGTTGTGGGGGCTGGATGCAGGCATGCAGGGGCAGATTCGTCACATGTTTGGCTTAAATTAAAGGCCTTTAGGGACTTTTTGCCCCCTTCACCCTAAATCTCATTTCATCTTCTGCTTCAGTCCCATCTTTCTGTCCCTATAAAGATGATGGTTTGATTTGAAGTGAAAAACAATGTGAGCTACTTCCGCTGTCTTAATTGTTATCCTTTAAAGGGCTAAGCCATTCACATATACAAATATAACCTACCTCTGTGCTTGTTATCAACTTAAATTTCTCATTTATACATTTTAAGATATATCCAGCTTGCTTTGCAGTTGCCAGGTCAAATGTGTTTTACAAGCAATGGAAAACAAAAATTGTGCGCAGTGAACTGAGTGGACCTGTATTTCTGGTAAAAGCACAGCAAAAGGAGTTCACTGGTTTGATGAGTGTTTGCATAAACACAGATAATTTTAATGTTCCTTTTGTTTCCAGCATAATGTATTATAAAAAGAGCTGAGGTAAGTTCTAATTTTAAAAATTCAAATTCTGATAGAGCCAGGTCATTAATGGAAACCAGTGAATAGCACACATTATTCAGTCAAAAAAAATAAAAACAGGAAACACTACTTGGTTAAGAGGTAAAATGAATTCCCAGGGAAATGTGCTTTAAATTGAATTAATGAAACAACTACAATTCAAAACAAACCTGCACTATGGTTTTAATGTGTAATAAGTATTCATTGATAATTAAATATAATCTGGAAAGTACCTTCATGGGACAGTAAAGCCATCACCATAATGGAGGTAATGTGCTTGAGATTACATGAAAAATAACTGGTGTGTAAATGGGTTTGGTTTCTGCTGCTGCATCCTGGATTATCCGTGAAACAGAAAACAGAAAAAAACAGAAAAATCTGTACATGTATGTTTTTCTATACATGTGGTTGCATGCATATGTTATGTGTGCACAGTTGCATCTGCAGTGTCTGTAGAGGAAACATAGTGAGGCTTGACAGGCTTTGTGGCTGCTGAGTGCTGCAGCAATCAGACAGCCTGCAGCCTGCTGCCACCAGACGCTGCTTTCATTAATTATTAAATAAAAACAAATTGTGAAACTAATTGAAACGAAGGATAATTCATTTCCACCGACCAGAGGCATTATTCAATTACCTCTGTGTGTGCACCCTTTGTCTTTCTGTCACTTAATTTTAATTCTCTTGTCTCAAGCAACCAATAGAAAGCTCAACAAGTGTGCTGGAAAATGTTATAATTCAAAAACTGCGTGCATAGAAATGACTTCACTGTCGTTTAATGTGGGTTCACCGTAACTTCAAGTGCTGTACCACTAAGCTTCATATATACATACAGCTGTATAATTTCTTGCACGTGTCAGAAAATCCTCTTTGAAAGTTTCTCGTATTTTATGACTTGCATAAGGAAAACCAAAAATAAGTGTGACTAAAAACTGGCTCTTACTGATGTCAAACAATCTGTTCTGTGTGTTAGCGCATGTGCGGCAGCACGGGATGTGAGCCGTCAAGTTGAGACGTATTGGACTGATTCATTTGATGAGCCAAATTTCAGCCTGACTCATATCGTCCCCAGCATCATGTCAGTGAATTGTGGTCAATATCGTGGCCACTGATTCTGACTCCAACCATACAAAAGGGACACTTTGATTTCAAGAAAGGAACTCTTTTCCACTGCACTTTATGTCTGAGTGGCTGAGCAGCAAAGTGTGGTTGCCTGAGGAAGAATATATGTTTTTATCATCCTGGCACTCCCACGTAACACAATCGTGCAGGCAGTGCACAAATTTTGCCCACTTGGTTGCTGGGAGAGACGACCCTTGTGGGTGTGTCATGCTTTCACTTTGACACTGAAAATCATTTAGAGAAAAAAGGTGGAGAGTGGAAGAAAATCAGTTTGCAAAGAGAGGCTGGGTTAATAATGTGAGAGTGTCTGTCTTTGGTTGCCAAAGAGGTACAAAAAAAAACAGTGGATATTTAAAGTAGTGAAAGCAAAAATGACTCTTAGCTATAGTCTTGAAGAGTTTTTACCTTGAAGAAACCCTTGCAGCCCTCACAGGTGCGTACGCCGTAGTGCTGGCAGGCTGCGTTGTCCCCACACACAGCACAGGTGCCCTCTCCTTGGTTGCCACGATGGGGTGGTGAGGGCAAGCTATCCCCTAGTAGAGGGCCGCAGGGCCCAAGAGCCAGAGAGCGAAAGGCGAGGCTGCTGCCCCCAGGCCCTCGGGGCAGCTGGTACATGGGCTGTTCCAGGGGTGGGCCGTGAGGGTGGGACACCGATGATGATGAGGAGGAGGAAGAAGAAGAGGTTCGAACCAGTCCTCCCAGGCTCTCATAGCCGCCGACGCTGCCACCACTGTGGGGTGGCGAGTGCTGGTAGAAATGTGGAAAGCGAGGGGACTTGAGGGGGCCCGTGTCTAGGCCAGAGCCCAGAGAATGAGGGTGGGACGGAGGAGCCAGGGGGTGGTCCTCCCACAGGAAGGAGGTGCCAGGTTGTGGCGGCAGAGAAGGGGTGGTGGGAGTGGAAGGGGGAGACTGTTTAAAGTACATGCTGGAGGAGGACATGGCCTCCAGTGGTGGGGCAGTTGGGTAGCTCTCCTCCTCCTTTTTGATGGTGGGTCTGTGTGGGGGCATCTGGTAAAGGCAGGAGGACTTGGGCTCATAGCTCCCCTCCACGAAGACGTTGAAGCTTGGGAGGGAGGTGGTGGCAGCAGCAGAGATCTCACCCCCACCCAGGTCCAGCTTGGTGTAGTCAGGGGTCATGAGGTCAGAGCTGTAGCTGTCACCCTGGTAACTGAAGGACTGGCCAGAGTAAGCTGAGCCTGGAGGGGCGGGCCCGTACTGAGCCTGCACACAGGGCATGTCTGGCGAGGAAAAACAGTATATGTTAGAGCGGCATGGCACATCGCACCACAGGTGTTTCATGCAAAAAGTACTTTTATGTTGTTAATAGAATACAGTGATCGTCTACGGCAACAATGACCCAGGGAATAAAATGTAAAGCAAAATTGATTGAACGTTAATTGTAAAAGAGGAGCAGCATTGTATATAAAACGTATAAAGGAAGGACTAAAGGAAAAAAGGCAGAGTCTAAAGTAGGCACATGCACACAAAATGTATTACTAGACAGGGCGTACACTTGAACAGTGACTAAACAGGTCTGCACAGCTCTATTGGAACAGGCAGTTTTTTTCTTCAGTTCTTAAGGTGTAAAAGACGCACAGCTTTTATCTCAATGTGCATTTTGGTGAATTAAAGCTTAGAATAAATCTTTCCATGTATTGCCATTTAGTCAATTTCCTGCTTTAACACTTGCATTTCCATTGCAAGAATAGCAGAACTATTAAGCGCGCACACACACACACACACACACACACACACACACACACACACACACACACACACACACACACACACACACACACACACACACACACACACACACACACACACACACACACACACACCATCATCAAACATAGCTGATTACCCAGAGTTAGTTTGGTTAGGGATGCTGGAGTTGATAGAGCAGGATTATGGTGTGTGGGTGGGTTTACTGGTTAATCAGATGGCAAAGCAGATGATATAACACTAAATAATAATGGAACCCCATAGTGGTGTTGGATGTTTGCTGCACAACCTCCATACGCATGTATACACAAACACACAGCCATACAGGCACACAGTAAAAGCAGACAGAAACATAGACACAGATATTCCTTCTAACTGCTCCAGACGCCAGTCCCCCCCCCCCCCCTCCTCTTCCTCTGATTTAATTGTGTCACAGTCAAAGCAACAGGCAACCACCTCTTTTAACTGCGCGCACCAGCCTGCACGGTCCTGTCTTATCAAATCTCTGACGTAACACGCATTTACGTGTATTTGAGCGTGCACACGCAGTGTGTGCGAACTGATCGGTCAGAGGTGTCGTCGTAACCAGCCAGGTTTTTGTGGTGTTTGCTCGGCTCTCCTGAGCAGGGAAGTGTCAACACAGCGCTGCGCCCATTGACGCTCAGCGCGCCGCGCTCTGCCGTAATCAACCCCGATCACCGCACGTCATGTTTGTCTAGTCAAATACGAGACGCTTCGGTCCTGATGGTGTTACAGCACTCACCAAAAAGGAAAAAAATAGGAATAAAAATACCAGCATCCATGCGGACTCTCGTTGGCTCAGTCAGGGAATTAAAGCCAATTTGCTTTATTTTCAGCTTCAATTCAATTTCAGCCAAATAAAAGTCTCATAACTTGATAAAACCCCCTGTTTCTTCTCATCAAAAGGCGACTAACTTATACAAACAGGGTTAGTCTATAATAGGACAATTTGAAAATTGCTTGGAACTTTACCTTTGCGGTCAAATATGCCTGATAAACTGCACAAATGGGACTAATGGCACGAGCAGACAGAGTGACGCATGCAGGTGGCTCCAAGATAGACATGTACGGCTTTCTCCATTTTGCTGGATTCAAAATAATGTCTTTTTAAAATCTCAATTAAATAACACTTGAGGGCCGGTACACGTGGAGCCAAGAAAAAACGATTAATTAAGTTTGAAAAAACATGATTTACATCCATCTACAAAGCTGTATCTTTTTATTAGCCTTTTTTTAATCTCCTTTGGCATGTTATCAAGTCTGCTAGAATTAAAAGATGTAAAACCGAAATAGATGTACTTTTTGCGATTATGGTAATTAAAGTGCATAATCCCATAATTAATAATAAAAAAGGAGATCCTAAAGATTATTATTCTCTCGGGTACCGAGAATTTTTTTTTTTTTGACTTTCACATAACAACTCAGCCACAGCACATTCAGACATACTATGTCACAAGGGCCAACTTTTTTTTTTTTATTGAGGATATGAGTCAAGCTTTAGGCCTACGTGTGCCTGACGTCATCAAGTTTTTTTTTCCTCTTGCAGGGTACGAGTGACCAGCTCCTCAACCCACGTGGAAAAACGGGCGTCATGGGGGGTTTTATGTGTCTTACCTAAATACTACTTCAACTGACTAAGCAACAGAGATAAGAAAAAATAAATAAAAAAACAAACACGACAAAACTGTGACTAGAAGAGAGTGCTGGTGTGAACTCTGTGGGTCTGTCTTGTGTCAGTAGGTCAAACCCTAGATCAGGGAATATTATTGTGCAAGCTTTCAAGTCTCTTGCACCTGTCATGTCAACATGGATAGCATGACAGCTTGTAATGCAAATAGTATTTATACTATATTTTGACATGTCTTGGTATAGGAAGTCATATAAAAACAAAAGAGGAGTGTTAAGATGAAATAATTTTTCTGATTTTCTTTTATCTGAAAAATCTGGATTTTTTCGTTACATTCATGTATGCACTCACATGTTCATGCTAGTCAGGTTATCAGCATGCACCTATGTGTGCTTAATCTGTTTATGACATACATCATTCTAAAAAAACCTGTAAAACGACTTCAGTCAACTCCTACCATTTGACTTTTAATTGGGGCTCTGACTAGGCAGCACTGAAAGACATACATGCCAATGTTACATGTTTGTATCCTCTCTCACACAACAGTACAAATGGAGTTTAATCACTGGCAGGGTTTTTCTAATCTCACTGAAGACTCCAACACCACCATCGGGACTGCCTTAATTACACTTGCATGCAAGCATACATGTGTGTGTATATGAATGTGTGTGTATGAGCAAGAGGACAGACAACCCAAGCAGCAGAGTCAGACATAGGTGGTGCAGCTTAGCGAGGTGAAGGGAAACAGTCTCTAACCTCGAGGTGTGCATTTCAACTGGACAAACTGCAGCTGTTCCAATAACTGAGTGCGCTTGCTCATTGTCAGAATGCCATAGATCTAACAAATGAAAACATGAGGTTGTAGACATAAATAAGTAACATTTTTGCTTCTTTTTATGGTCAGTAAATCATGAAACAAATTTGTTTGAATTCACAGGCCTCTCACACAATAGGCAGTCCTATATATGCACATACAAATATGAAGAAAACAAAACAAAAAACCACAAAGCAAATAGACACAGTTACAACGCAGATGAACTGATGGTATTAATTAACAAGCAGACCTTTGTTTGAGTGCTTTGTTACCTCTAAATATTATAGGACAGACATGAAACTGTGTGGGAAACCGGTGGATTATTCAACTGCATATTAAAATGTCTATTGACATATACTCTAAATACTAAAATAACACAAATATATAACTATAAAAAAATCTTTCTTCTGTTTTGCCAAGGTTGAGTGATTAGAGGCATCAGTGTCTCTGACACGTGATTAACCTGCAGTTCGAGGGTTGAAGTGCACAGGTTTCATAAATGTCTTATCGTAATGATTGAAATGTCAACTCCAGCCCCAGACACCAAAACACCTACACACACACACACACACACACACACACACACACACACACACACACACACACACACACACACACACACACACACACACACACACACACACACACACACACACACACACACCGCACCACACCGCCGCTGTAAAACTATCTTATTTTCTCAGCTGGGTTGAGAAATTTTATGTGAGATCTGATTTAAATCTTAACTTGAAATCTGACTTTATACCTAAATAGAATAGGAAATATGTCACTGCAGTACTGACATTTGAAAGAAAGAAAGACAGAGAAAAAAAGAAGAAGAAAAAGAAAAAGAAGGAAAGGTTGTTTTGGTGTACCTGGTGAAAGAGCTTCGCGCTGAATGGTGCTGGGTGTCCGGGGTCCGGGGGTGTCGTGGCTGCGGCCGGGACAGTGCTGCTGGAGCGGGCAGGGCTCGGCGGGCTGCTCACAGGAAGGGTCCGGTCGCCGGGGCTCCGAGCTCTGCTGGGCGCGCTCTTCCGAACCTGCGCATCGGTGGGAGACGCAGTTAAAAGCATTGATGCGGCCGCGGCTGGATGAATGAAAGGTGAGCACTGTCCCCTCCAAGCAGCGAGGACGAGCACCCAGACAAGATGAAAGGTAGGCTGAGGGATGTTTTCCTATTTTTTCCTATTTTTCTGTCTTTTTCTGTCTTTACCTCACCTCCACAAACTTTGTTTATATCAACTTCCAAGTGAACAACAATCTTGAAGTAAAAAAAAAAAACTGACAAAAACAAGGTAGCCTAACTTAAACACAAGACAACTGGATACGAGGCAGTTTTAGTCAGAAATAAACCATAATTAAAAAAAATAATAAAAAATCTAACCCGACGGTTCAAGTCAGTAAATCAGATGAAGAGCGCAGAAAGAAATGAAAACTGATGCGTGCGTCTAAAAAGAAATTACCACACAGATTTATGCAAATGCAGATACATAAGTAGAAAATTCAAACATTTAGATCAAACGTGGCCAGTTTTTAGATTAAATGGGACACTGGATCCTTGCTACAAAGAAAATATCAAGAACCACAACTAAAGGCTGTGGGCTCATTTCACAACTCACTCTTACGTGGGCGATAGGTTTCATTGTAACACAAAAAATAAGCCCCATTATTATCATAATTTGAATGTTAGTCTCCAAAAGATAGATTCACCGAGGCAAAAAAAGAGAAAAAAAGCGAAAGTTCTACACACCTACAAAAGTGAGAACTCTTATCAAAGGAGCATATGACAGCGCGCCCGGACCATCGATTTTCGTGCCTCTAATCGCCACCGCATTGGTCTGCTCAAGGTTCATCCAGAGGGAGAGACAGATCTAGAAAATACTGGAGTCGGACATGAAACCGAACCAGCGGGCTTCTGTGCGCCGTGCGCCTCCAGATCTGTCGACTGCAAGGAGCGCATTGTGGCTGGTGGATTTCAAGGCCCAGAGCGCCCCCTTTCTGTCACACACTTCCTTATATCCATGCTCTCTCTCCCCTCTCTCTCTCTGCCACACAGACACTCACAGAGCCACGGCTCAGTGGCGAGACCACTTAGACTCCCACCGTGTATCTTAAGCGCAGCCTGTGATCAAGTTTCGTAAGTGTCACCTGCAACCTTTTCTTGTGCCCCACCTTTGCGCCAAAAGATCAACTTCCTGGACAACCAGTTTTCAATGAACTCTGAAGTAACAGGGTCACTTAGGGAAACACAGGAGCGCGGTGCGCTCTTTTGCTGGTCTTTTCGTCCGAATATAGTTTTTATACACATCAAATCCGCCTCGGTGTCTCAAAATAGGCACAAAATAAACTAAAGCAACAAAGCAAGAATAAGCCAAAAAAAAACCCAAGTTGTATAATATTAATTTGATTAGGGTTGATTCGGAACAATTAAGTCATTATTCAATCCTTTGCTGTGAGGCAAAAAACATTTATGCCCAAAAAGGAGGCTAGTAAGAACAAGAATAAGACTGCTATTCAGTAATACGGTCTAATCTACATCTATTCTTGCATAACTTCTCATGTAAAGAGTGAACTCGTGCGTAAATACGCTGTTATCACAACTTTTCTAAAAATGATGAATAAACCCCATTCACTAAAAAGTATACATAAATATTAAAGTGAACCATTCAGTCCGGGTTTCCCACTAAATGCGCAAAACGAATCCCTTCTCGTGTTGCTCCCATGCAGGCCGGGCCGGCCGGAGGGTTCTGGCCCTGCGCGCTCCGGTAACCAGGAGAACGGCGTGAGAGCTGCAAAACACGCGCCCCGGAGCGCCGGTAGGCCCCGGTAGCCCCTCACAGTAATAACCCGGACAGCGCGAGGCTTCCAGCAAACACAGGCAGAGAAAAGAGAGAACATAAAGGAGAGACCTGGGAAATATATGAGCACTGTAAATCAGCTCTGAGAGGGAGACTGTCAGAGGTGCCTGTCCGCGTGCGTAAAGCTGAGAGTGTGAGAAAAAAAAGCGGGTAAAATAAGTGAGTTACCAAGCACCTCAACTTGTTTGTTTCATATCATCCAGCATTTTCTAGGTAGATCTTAGAGAGCCCATCTTGTATCGTTATGTGTCTTCAGGGTGCACATTTCATATGGGCTACAGAAATTTGACGTGGTTTTGGTTGAGTGTCTCTTTCCTGGGGGAGTGGGAGGAGAGGTCGTGTCCCCAAGGAGTCAAGAGGCGGTTTAACTGTGGCGACTGACCATATTAATTCAATTAAAGTCTTTAAACATGAATCAGGACTGCCTAAAAGAAACTATGAATCTTTCTGAGGAGGACAGATCCCAACAAGCATAACACTGATTTAATATTTACTGAAACATGAAATATAAACTCAAAAACTTAAGCACAGAACTATCTAAAAAAAATAAACCCACACCCACCATGCTGTAAAATAAATAAATAAATAAATAACTATATATATTTAAAAAAATCTTCCATCAACGACACAGACATGTCATCAAGCCACATCAAAAGGCTCTGAAAAAAGTGATGGAAATGAAATCAAAGCGATGTGACTCCAGCCCCCTGATCCTGTTTGAATGAAGGTTAGACTATTCTACACTCAGACCATTTGTGCGTCTGACTCCAGTCCTCATTGTGAGTGAGAGGCATCTCATTTCCATGACAACCAGAAAGGATATGATACATTCCCAGCGCAAATTAAGTCTGGATTCAGCTTCATTTGGAAACAGCACATGCAGATCCTAAATGAGCATTTATGTGCGTATACTGAAGTTTACATGTCAACAGGTTACACATAAAAAGTTGAACGCAGCGGACGGAGGATATGGAGGTGTACATTCAACATGACACGTGGTTTGGTTATTGTGAATACACACATCTGAGAGCTTTGTGTTTCTATCAGTCTGGTAATCTAACAGCATATACGTTACAGCGATCCATTCATTCACACTTTACTTACTGGTTTTCTGTAGCGGTTCCGTCTTTACATATGGTAATAACCTCGCATGAAGTATCCCCTTTCCATCCAAAATATTCAGAGTTGAAAAAATGATAAAAAAGAAAATATTAAAAAATGCTTTTAGTAATACCGAGAAGGCACACAAGCATTAGAGGCAAAAGAAGAAAAAAAGAAAAAAGTTTCGCGATCTTCCTCTTACTTTTTCTAATGAACAAAAAGTAGAAAATTAAATAATAGTAAAAAAAAAATAAAAATGAAAAAAAGATCAAACTCCCGGGTATGAGGAGTGTATCTGCGTCCGTCCCCGTGAGCTGATAGTGTCAGTGCTGACGGTGCTTTGTAAAGTGTGTGCAGTTGTAACGCGGGTTTGTTTATGTGCGCCGTCTGAGGGGAGAAAGTCAAATAGTGCATTTATGTGTCCGCTGCCTCCACACAGACGGCTGGTATGTGCTACGTCAATGTGACGCCATGGGAGAGGTGACGTCACTCCGAGTAGAGCTCCCTCTCTCCGTACAGTACGAGACACATAAGCCCCAGCGCGTGTGCCAGAGCGGGGAGAGCAGCCACAGGGACGGCGGGCTTGGTCTGATGGTTGCCAGGCAAGAAGCTGAGGGGGATCCGTCAGGAGAGCAGGGAACACAGGACCCAGATCTCATTCTGCGTTTAGTTTAGCAGTGTCAACAGCAACATTAGGCATGGCAAGTTTATTTATGTAGCACAATTCAACACAAGGTGATTCAAAGTGCCTTACATCGACATTAAAAGCGGCAAGACATAATTAGACCGTAAATAACAAATAAAATGAAATAAAATTATGAGAAAAGAAGGTAAAATAATAAAAAGCACAATAAGTTGCTGAAAACTAAGGGCAGTAGAGTACCCCAGGTACACATCTCATTCGCGGTTTTCAGAAAGTATTTAATTTAAGAGTACGCTTAAATAACAAATAAATGAAATAAAATTATAAGAAAAGAGGTAAAATAATAAAAAGCACAAGTTGTTAAAAGTAAGGGCAGTAGAGTACAGCAGGTAAGTATTTAATTTAGGAGTACGCTTCAGTAAACAGTAATGTTTTTAGGCCTGATTTAAAGGAGCTGACAGTTGGAGCAGACCTCAGGTCTACAGGAAGTTTGTTCCACCGGTGAGGAGCAGAATAACTGAACGCTGCCTCACCTTGCTTGGTTCTGGTTCTTGGGAAACACAACAAACCAGATCCAGATGAACCTCAGGGGTCTGGGAGCTTCATAGGAACTAACAAATCCAGCAGGTATTTTGGTCCAAGACCATTCAGGTCTTTGTAGACCAGCAGTAAGATTTTAAACTCTATCCTTTGACTCACTGGAAGCCAGTGTAGTGATTTCATGACCGGTGTAATGTGGTCCAGTTTCCTGGTGTTTGTAAGGACTCTGGCGGCTCTGGCATTAGGTTATTTAACGACAACTATGATTTATGCTTGATGCAACTTTTGCAAAATACACACCTACTTAAAAAACAACGGTAGTCAATAAAGGTCAATCTGTGATGGAAGAAGTATTGAGATCATGGATATAAAACGCAGGGCCTGGGGTGAAGATGTGCAAAAGCCCCCACACCCACAGTGGAACAGGAAAACCGGACTGAAAGAGGCACAACACAACCAGAAACCATTCAAGAACAATTTGAGTTTTTTTTTTCTTTGGGTATCTCCTGTATACGTTACAGATTATTATCATAATTACTTTGCAGTTATTTCAGTTCTCTGCACCAAGTCTGGACTATTCAGCTTCACTTTATTGCCTTTGCCATTTCTCATTTTACAGTTCTTCGTTTCTGCATATCTTTAGCAATTTTTTTTTTGTAAACACACAATATGTTTTCTTGGACATTATCGGGTGCCCTTGACTCTTTTTCACATAATCTCTCATAATGTATCCCTAATTCAGATGATGTTTTTAGTATATCTACAGATGTGTCTGTAAACATTCAATGCACAAAGCACAGACTGAAATTTGACCTGGGAATCTGTTTGCAATGTTACAGCAGAGCCCCGGAGCAAGAACCGTGCTGCCTCAGCCTTACAATTGTCTGCTATAAAGTCTGTGTAATGTAAATGTGTCATAGCATGTGTTGAATAGATTTTCGACAACACTCCCCTTCATGCTTCCTGAGACACAAGAGCCTCCGTGTGAACATTTTAAGAGCAACTCTGAACCTTAGGGGCATTTTAAACCCCTGCCATATTATTTTGTCATTCCGTAGATCATAGAACAACACCTTCAAGGCTCATTTTACACTTCTTTCCCATAAGAAACCATACATCAGCACAGACATACAACAATTGCTCCATTGGTTGCATCTTAAACTGCTGCGCAGGGATTTAAATGATTCTGTTCTTTGTTTTCACCCTTTTCCAACACAAATCAACATATTCAAATACACTAATCTTCCAAAATCAGATTGCAACCTGATTATGCCAAAAACAGGTATTTTAAGAAAATTCCTGAAGTAAGGGATATTCCAACAATAGAAAATAGGATTATCTCAGCCTTTTAGTAGAAACAATGACGTTTAAGGCCCAGAATAACACTGGCATTTCAAAATTGGCATTTTTGTAGTTCAAACATGTTGTTATTAAAATTCTCATGGCTTCAGTTCATATAAACACTAAGAGGTCCATGCTTTGTAAAAAGTGTAATACCTCAAAATAAAGAATGTACAAAGTGGGTAAGTAAATAAGCTGCTGTGATGAATCTGAATAAAGTAAACTTTGAATGGCATACAGGGACAAGCTATGCTATATATGCTATATATACATACATACATACATATATATATATATATATATATATATATATATATATATATATATATATATATATATATATATATATATATATATATATATTATATATATGGTGTGTGTGTGTGTGTGTGTGTGTGTGTGTGTGTGTGTGTGTGTGTGTGTGTGTGTGTGTGTGTGTGTAATAATTAGCCTTCCAAAGGGGATATCATATGATATACATATTGATTTAATTAAAACTAACCACTTAACCCAAGAAGACTTTTTTCTTTAAAGCTTGAGTTAGTTACTTAGTAAAAAAAAAGCTTTTTAGTTCATAAACTCAAATACAGTTCTATTGTTTTACCTCTATAGGACTGAAACTAAAACAGTTCTATTCTTTTAGTTCCAGTGCTATAGTAAGCTCTGACAAGTTTGATTTCATTTTCAAAATGCATGAACATAAAATGTGGTCAAATTAAAATTCTGATCAATCACTTAAAAGTAAAAGCAGAGATTCAGAGAACACCCCACCGGCGTGCACAACAACCTCAAAATTAAAAAGCGCCTCCGGAGACTGGGAACAGCGATGCACGGCCGCCAATCACGGGGCGCGTCTTTTCCTGTCAGCGTCCTTATTCTAACCAATGATGAGAAGCGGCGGGCGGGGAGAGCCTTGACGCACTGAGGCTCGTGATTGACGCAAGCTTTGTTTCTAATTTTAGCAGCTGGCAGTCCGAGGCAGGGTGAGATAGCAGAGCCTATTCATTGTGCCGGGGCGGGCCCGACAATTTTAGCGGTGCGATTGTGATCCAGCCAAGCCAAATATAGTCGTAGACAGGTATTTTTAGCCATTAAGCGTGTCACCCTTTTCATTAGGCAAAAGTGCGGTATAGGATACAGTTTGAAATGAGCCACTGGTCCGAAATCGGCGCACTGAGTGTTAAGGTGGTCAGCTGGGTGTTTTGGCCCCCTGTCAGCTGAGAGGGAAAGCTCTCACTACAGCAGGAAAACGGGAGGAAAACAGCGTAGATCCGAAAATAAAGTAGTCACCAGGTCGTGTAATAGACCCTCTCTCCGCAGGTTTGTGAACGTGATGGCTTGTGTAGTGTCAGGTTGCGCCGCCGCTTCTGCAAACTTGAGGCGTCTCAGCCGAGGACTCAGCCCCGCTGCTGCAGATCTGCTGAGCAGCTGGAGCGACGTCTTCCTCAAACACATCCCTGAAAGAGGCAAAGAACACCTGTTGTAGGACATTTTTGAGAAACTTTTATTGGAGTATTTTGAACGAATGAATGAATGAATTAAGTTTATTCAGTCATTGCAACACAAAACAACATCAAAAATTGTACACAGCATTAACTTTTCATACAAAACCAAAAAAATGTGTTGAACAATAACTGAAAAGGCATAGGCAGAAGCAAAATGCTTATAAAAGCCTATCCTATAGTACCAACTTTCTTTTTTTGGCTACCAACCTCCAGAAAACCAAAAAGAGAATAGAAAAGCAAAGAAACAACAAAAGGCAAAGAAACAATAGAAAAGCAAAGAAACATTAACAGATGGTCAATTGCACTTATAAGCTTCAAAAATAGCTTTACAAACCATTTTCTTAAATACAACAAAAGAATGACATGTTTTTAAATTTATGTTGGCATCATTCCAGAATTTAACTCCAACGATGGAGACACATCTCCTTTTCATACCTTTTTTAGCCATTTGTACTGTGAAATTACAGACACCTCTAAGATTGTCCATTTAATGCAGCCTAATCAAGATTAAGTTTTTCACATAATGAAATGTCCTTGTCCACATTTCCTTGTTTTAATAAACTTGATGCAAAATATTACACTAAATGAAATATCAAAGAGGAAAAAAAAACAATCTTATTTGACATTTCTTCCAGTTGGGTATGGCAAGGTATGGCAGCCGCCACACCTTGGCTTCAAGGGTTAAATGTAAATGTTTGTTTTTTCAAATACATTTATGTAATTACTCTGTGTCTCTTTGTATTGATTATTCTATTACTTAATACATATAGAATAACTACAAATGCAAATCAGAACAACATGATCGATTTCACTAGTTATTATACACTGCAAAAACTCAAAAGTAAAAAAAAATCTCATTACATTTAAGACAAGACACAAAAACAACCATTTTCACCTGTTTCAAGTAGATTTTCACTTAAAATAAGTGGAAAAATCTGCCAGTGGAACAAGATTGTTTTGCTTGTAATGAGAAGATAAATCTTGTCCCACTGGCAGATTTTTCTACTTATTTCAAGTGAAAATGTACTTGAAACAGGTGAAAATGGTCAAATAACAAGTTATTTTTCTGGTGATGACTCTTGTTTTAAGTGTAATGAGATTTTTTGACTAAAAATGAGATGTTTTAACTAGAAATAAGACAAATATTCCTGGTAAGATTTTGAGTTTTTGCAGTGAGCGAGACTGCATTTGAAAAAGTTCCAATTTTCTTGACCACACAGATAAGCTACATAGCAGACTTCTGTGATGAGTATTTGCTGGACGTGTTGATTGATACTCTAGTTAAGTTCTGTGACTCGTAACCTTGCCATACCTTAGCTTCCACTGAATTGACGCCACTGATTTCTTCAGCCCCCTGTTTTTTAGTGTCCCTTTGCATAAATTTATATATGTAGAAGTTTAAGTTTCAAAGCACCCACACGTCTGTAGTTTAATACTCTTGAGTTACTTTATTACTTAGTGAAGTTTCATGCAGGATTTTTACTTGCAATGAATCTGCATATTGGCGGTTTTACTTATGTAAAGCATATGGATATCTCTGGTACACCTTAAAACGATAAGAAAGCCACACATTTGCTTATGCTCTGTGCATGCCCACCAAAACACTCTCTGACCCAGATTCTCCCACCTTCACACTGTAACAGTGTTTGCAGTTCGCAGTAAAATGAGCAGGAGATCCAACGTCCCTGGTAATTGCCAAGTTTGTTTGTAGCGCAGTCAGAGTGTGATATGATTAGTATATTTGTAAACACCAGTTATTGCCATTGTGCCACAATTAGCTGCCGGGCGTGCAGATCACATGCTCCATGGCATCAGACCTCCAAAGGTTCATTCAGTTGCAATTTGTTTTAAGACACGTCCTCCTTTAATTCAAATTGGCATTTTAGTTGAGAGCAGTTTGCAGTATGTTTCTGCCATTTGATGGTCACTATGTTTCATGACAAATATTGAACCTGTAATCAGTCCATCCCCTTATCCTCTCAGTGTTCAGATGTGACTGCCCTCTGTTTGTCACGTCCCGTACTATCATTAAAATCTTCACTAAATTAATAGTTGACCTACTTCCGTCGGCATGGCTCTTAGAGCAGAACATATCCTATAGGCATAGATCACAAGATCGTCTGCATGTCCTGTGTTCCTTTTTCTTCTTCATTTTAAAGTTATGCCTGGGTCATCAAGGGCATGGTGTTATAAATGAGTCACTTATTAAAAGAAAAAAAGTGGGGGCCTGGGGTGATGTGGGGTGTTGTTCATCTAAGCTACTTCTGCTATTGCATGCAGGTTTCTTTTTTGTTTTCTGTCATGATCTCTAAGTAGGTTTTACAAATATAGTCTCTACACATGTGGTCAAATTTGTTTTTACACTTCCATTAAAGAAAGAAAAAAAAACAGTAAGCAAAAGGACATGATGTTAACAAAAGTAATATTAGATTATTTACAAACCACTGCCTTTGATTCGTGGTTCCACAGAATCATAAAAAGAAAAGAAATTGACCTGGACAAAAATAACAGGATGGGATTCCCAACTTAATATCTTGTTGCACAATCTTTTGAGGAAATCCCTGCAATCCAGTGATTTGTGTAATTTGAGAGACTTTTGCACTTATAGACAGGTAGGAAGGCAGAAATCTCAAGGCTGTCAAGTCATTTGACCCACTGCTCATGAGCAAACTGCTCCAGCTGTCTCAGGTTTGAAGGGTCTTCTTCTCCGGACTGCATGATTCAGCTCTTTCCACAGATAGGATTTATATCAGGGTTAATAGAAGGACACTTCAGAATAGTCCAATGTTTTAATGTTCACCATTCTTGGGTGTTTTTAGTTTTGGGTCATTATTCTGTTGGAGGATTCCTGACCTATGACTGAGACCAAGATTCAAGATACCCTGTGTCAAACGCAGCAAAGCAGCTCCAGAACATAACTGGGCCTCCTCCATGTTTCACATTAAGTACAAGGTTCTTTTCTTTGAATGCTTCATCTTTACGTCTGTTAACATAAAGCTGATATGACTTCCTCAAGAGCTCCAGTTTTGTCACATCTGTCCTCAGTCATTCTCCCAGAAACGTTTTGGCTTGCAACCATGCATCATGACAAATTCCAATTTTTCATAATTTGCTTTTAGTGTCTTTTTTAGTGACTTTTCACCTTTTAAATAGTCAGACTGACTGACTGTGTGATTAAAGACACCCGTGATGCTGATTTCAGGACACTCTTTTGTTTAATACATCATTGTGCTCAAATTTCTTTCAATCTTTTCATGGGGTATCGGATCATTTGTCCAGGCCAGTTTCATTCATCTGGTTTTTTAAGTAATTCTGTTGAACCACAGTTCAAAAGCAATGCTTGATTTTCATTGCATACTAATCACATAAGTATTATCTATTATTACTTTTGTCAGTTTCAAGTTATTTCAGTGACTACTGTGTATAGGGAAGGCGACCAACGCATTTGTCCACGTCTGTTCACTCTTATAACTTTGTAAACAGATCATTTTTTTTACAGAAGCCTTTATGACACGTCAGTCTCAAAATGTCTCGGTTGTAGTGTCCCAGTGTGTATTTGTGTATTTACACCTGGTATTTCCAGCATCCTCTGGCTCCTTGGTGTGTCAGCTGCCTTGGCTGTGACCTCTCCATGGTGACGTGTAATCCAGATTAACCTGCTCTCTTATTCTGCCTGCTATGGAAGTGATTACAGATTAGGACTACGTCCTTTTATTAGAACTGGATGTGTGGATAATTAATTGCGTCCACCAGTGTCGCGTGTCAGGTGACTCACCCACGCATTCACTTGCACTCACAAAAACAGCCTCTTATTTGGTGATTTTGCAGTACGTTGCACTGATTAACGTTAATTCCCTAAATACTCATTATATGCCAAATCAAAGCTAATGCACGCTTATCCTCATGCTTAACTCTAGCGAAATCCAAAGTTGTGAACCTAAAATTGACTTGTTTACTTAAAAGTGGACCAGCTTTTGTTCCCAAATTAGCCACAAAACGTGACTGCTGAGCTGAACACACGTTTGTTGTTGAAGTGCGGAACAATACAAAAAAGGAAACATAAACCCGTGTAACACAAGCTGCCTCAGAGGAAAACCTTGTACCCTTCTACAAGACTGGGTTTCTAACTCAGTGGCAACAACATTGATTTAAAAACACTCACTTTATTCTCTCATTTCTGGCTTTTGTTGTGATTAGATCAGAATTATAAATTTCTGTTGAAGCGAAGTGGACAAGGTGAGCAGTTATTGACAGGTTAAAAATTCAATATAGCACATTTTGCTCTTAACTTTGTCACTTTTATCCTTTTGTCTGCATCTGTGCGCTCACTCACTGCCAGTCATGCTGTGCTCTTCTTATTTAGCTACACACTTATATTAAATTAGGATTTGGTTTTAGAAAAAAATTAAAGCCAATTCATTCATTTTACTGCCAGGAAAATTATGTTTTACAAATCTGATTAAGAACTGCCTTGGTTCTTCTTCTTTTTGCCTTCATATCTTGTTGTCCTCCAATAAAGAGTCAAGACTGACAGTTTGAGTGTCAGTGTTTGGGGCTTGACAGAGCTGTGAGATTAACAACACAGGAAGTTAGGTCTTTTGTATAGGAAGTGCACTGGAGGCTCTGCCCGTAGCAGTTGTTGCATATACAGAAGACTCGCTGCTCAGGATTCGCATACACAACGCAAGTGGTGCACATATTGCAGCAAGATACACTGAAGTCTTCTTTTCTCATTACAAACCAGAAGTTAAAAAAAAAAGAAAAAAAAGTGGTTGTATCAGTTTGAATGAGCTCTCTATGTTTGTGGCCAAAGCAGCAGAACTCAGTGCTCTGGTGACACTGGAGAAAGAGGAAGGACAGAAACAGTGGAAGTCTTTTATCTCCTTGTCACCAAATCTGCTCCAACTGTACGTCAGAGTGCAGGCGAGGAGTGGGAGGGGGACTCGTGCGGGGGAGAGGATTGCTGGCGCAATGGCAGAGTGCTCAATGGTGGTATTCTTCCTTTTCTGTGGGCACGCACACACACAGAGCTACACCAGGGGATTCCCCCAAGCGTAATACAACCCATCACTACCTTATCACACCAGTGCCCAAAGACAGGCGAGACGAGTTTAAAGAAAAAAGGGTACTCTATGTCACTAAAGTACTCTTTTAGCCCAGTCTAGTGTTTATTTTCTTAGTTTAAAAAAAAAATGCTTTAATCAGAGTTTTTTTAGTCTTAATGTGTTTATATATATGCAAATCTATATATCTCGCGTTAAGCAGTGAAACTTGCACGAGTTATTCACATGCTGTACCGCATTGTTGAAGTCAGGCAAGCAGATTTTGAGGGATGAGTGCAGAGCTTTCAGTAGAGCTTTTGCAGTTTTGCCGTCAGGTCGCTATTACCCTCTGTTCATATTTGTAGCATGAGGGAAAGTAGAGTTGGAGGCTTGTTCTGACAGTTGCAGGGGGTTCAAAGAGTCCACATGAGCCGCAGTGGGATTATCTCTTCACATCAGCTCTGAAATCTCTCCTCGAGCAGTCACACAGTAACATCTTTAAGTACAATCTTCAAGAAATCATACATTCAACCCATTATACTGTATTATGCCCAAGTTCACAGTTGTGAGCGGCTGCGTGTGATCAGACCAGTTATGTGTCGGACAGGAACCAACATGCTGCAACACAGACTGTATATTGTATTTCAGTGACCAGCTATTTTCCTCGATGCTGCATTTGGCTTTAAGCCAGTCTTAACAGGATTTACACACTTTACAATTCACAATTATTTTATGGTATTACTGTGTCAACTGCAGAAACAACAACCAGACATTTGAGGTTGCAGCTGCTTATCAGTAAATAGGCAGCTAATAACTCTGACAGCTGAAAGTTTGTTTAGAGCTCTATATGCTCAGAGATGAGACAGAGTCATTTATTTTGTCAGTCTGCATTTACAGGGACCTGTTAAAGTTTTGTTAACCCCTCCTCTACTTTCTGTTGTGAACAGTGTGCTGAAAACCTCCAAAGGGTCGTGGGGGGCATTGTCCCGCGTGGCCCGGCACTCCCCGCCTCACGCCTTATTATTATTATTAGTATTATTGTTAGTATTATTATTATGTATAGTATATCTTATTATTAGTATAGGTATCGGATAGGTGAATGGATGAATGAATGGGATGCCTGGGTCTGGGGCCCTCCGTTGTCGGGCCTGCGCGGGTGTCGCCCTGTTGGGGGGTTCCCTCTCTCCGGGCCTGTCTCCGGTCCCCCCCGCTGCCTCCGCGGCGGGGGGCCCCTCTGGTCTTGGAGGGCCACTTTCGTGGGGGCGGGTGCACCTGCCCGCGTCGGCGGCCGGGGCGGCTCTGTCTCTCCGGGCAGGCTGGCCCCCTGCCGGGTGGGGGTCGTTCGCCTGAAGGGTGAGGGCCTCCTGGCCGCGTGTCCGGCCCGGACCGGGTGGCCGGGGATTGCCTGGGTCGCGGTCCGCCGCCGCGGGATCCCTGGCTGCTTCTTCCCGCGCCCTCGGCCGCCGCCGGGGGGGGGGGGCTCGCAGGCGGTGGGTTGCCTCCCTCCTACTTCTCCCCTCTGTGGGGTTGCTGGTGGCCTGGGTTCCGGGTTCTTCCGTGTCGGCCTCTGGTCTCGCGGGTGGCGGGGTTGCTCCCCCCCCTCCCCCACTATAGATACACTTCAGGTAGAGCTTTGTTTGGTTTATTACACACACACACACACACACACACACACACACACACACACACACACACACACACACACACACACACACACACACACATATAGCCACTCAGTCACATACATATACACACACATACACATAGCCACAAAGACATGTACACACACACGTACGCATACACATATACACACACACACACACACACACACACACACACACACACACACACACACACACACACACACACACACACACACACACACACATGATCATATACATACACGCGTACACACACATAGACATACACACTGGCTTGTTCACCTGCATGCTGGCTCTGTAGTTTTTGGGGTTAGGTAGCGGTAGCGGTAGCTTAGCTCAGACTGCGATCAGATCTCAAGATTTGGGTCGATTGCTGTTCGTGTTTTGGTTGGCTCCGTGCCAGTTTCGTGTTTTGTTTGTGGTTTTTTGTTGCAGATTTCCAGTGCTTGACGTGTGTCTCCGTGTGTTCCTGCTTCCTGGATTGGCAGTGGATGTCGTCACGCCCCCCCCCCCCCCCGCCCCCCAAAAAAATTTAAAAATTTAAAAATTTTAAAAAAATCACTGGGTTTGTAGGTGTATGCATATGTATGCGTATATATATGTATATATATTAAATATATATTATTACATATTAAACATTGCTACGAGTTGTACTGTTGATTTCAGATTTCAGCAGATTTCTTTTTGAAGATGATGGTTCACCACTAACCTTCCAGGGTTGAGAATGCATCGCACAATTCTTCACCCAGTTTTAGTAGTTTCAGCCGTCTCCTTTTGTTGTTCTTTCCTTCATGCTGACCTTTTGAAACAAAATCACACTTTTTTTCCATGATTTCCATAACTTTTTTTTTCTTTGTCTGTTTCGCAAATGTAGTATAGGCTATTTACATTAGTTTAAATAGCTCAAATATCCAATACAGCAAGTCTTGCATGCTTGTACAAAAAGATTACAAATATAGTAAATGATTCACCCTTTCATTTGCACCTAATATTCACAACATCACCCGGACTGCATTCTTCCACCTCCGCAACATCTCCAGACTGCGTCCAGCACTGTCCCGGTCCAGCACTGAAATCCTGGTCCACTCTTTCGTCACATCCCGTATTGATTACTGCAACGCCCTCCTCACTGGCCTCCCAACCAAACTCACGACAGATTGCAACTCATTCAGAACTCGGCCGCCCGGATCATTACCCACACCAAGTCATCTGACCACATCACCCCTCTTCTTATCCAACTCCACTGGCTCCCAGTCCACTACCGCATCATCTACAAAAACCTCCTCCTCACCTACAAAGCCCTTCACCACCTAGCTCCCACTTACCTCTGTGACTGACATGAATACACTCTCTCCCGCACCCTCCGCTCAACCTCGGCTGGACTTCTCAACTTTCCCACTTCACGCCTCAGCACCATGGATGCCCGAGCCTTCAGTTGCTCAGCACCCAGACTCTGGAACTCCCTCCCCCCACACATAAAACAGACAGAATGCATCACAACATTCAAAACTCACCTGTTCAAACTTGCTTACTCACTCTAACCGGCCAGTGTGCACTACACTACACCAGTTTGTTTTATTTATTGGTCAATGTACTTTTTTATGCTGTCGGTTGCTATTGTATTTTAACTTCTAAAATGTGTGTTTTTAACTGTATCTCTTGTAAAGTGACCTTGAAAGGCGCCTGTAAATAAAATTAATTATTATTATTATTATTCATTCACTTGAGCATGAAGGCTGTGACCTAATGTAGAAGAGAAATAAAAAGGCTCCAAAAACTAACAACTAGTAAAAGTCTTTGTATATTTACGTAATTATATATTGCAGCTGCAACCCACTGCTTAGAAATGATAATATTGTGGGGTTATGCTGATGCACCATATGACGAGTTGCAGCCCTTGCACTGGTTCCCATGTAGATAATAGTGTACAAGTGTTTTGCAGCAACCAGCATGAGGATCGTGAAATAGGCAAAGTGTGCAACTTCACATCCTGCTTATACTCACAGGGCAGATCTACAACAGATATCTGTAGTTTTCAACTGAAAGTCTCTCAAAAATATACATTTGTTTTCCCTGTTGTTCCTTTTCTTTGCAGAGTGATGAGTCCAATAATATGTTCAAGATCAGATTTTTATTTTGCTGGGACTCAAACCTGAGCTGCCTGCACAAGTGCAGTAAATGGTGCCCACTCAACCCACTGAGCTATCCAGAACTCCACAGTACATTTATATTCAAGATAAGAATTCACAAGCCCCCCCCACCCCACCGAAAATAATACCAGCCAGCTTCTCCTGATCAGTAATCGTGCACATGACAATCAGAAGCTTAGCAGCAGTCCTGTCATCCAGCAGAGGGTATGCCCATGCCATCAGGGAAACTGTGTAACTTTTGTCAAAATTAAATGTAAAACTAATCTACCAGTAGTGAATTGAAGTGTGTGGGCGGGATTTGTAAGATAGCGTGTGGAAATAGGTGAATAGTGGGTGTATGAGTCACTTTAGTGTAGGCAGTTGTTTAAAGGCCAATTTCTTGAAGACTGTAGAAACAGGAACACAAACTCGTGTGTGTGTGTGTGTGTGTGTGTGTGTGTGTGTGTGTGTGTGTGTGTGTGTGTGTGTGTGTGTGTGTGTGTGTGTGTGTGTGTGTGTGTGTGTGTGTGTGTGTGTGTGTGTGTGTGTGTGTGTGTGTGTGTGTGTGTGTGTGTGTGTGTGTGTGTGTGTGTGTGTGTCAGTATGTGTGCAATGCAGTTTGGTCATTAGGTTTCAAACATGGCAGGACTTCCCTTCTCAGACTGTTTACATCAGATATCAGATAAGCAAACAGGCAGAATCCCCGATGGTTGAGATCTCGTTGGTTTCTACAGGACCATTCAAAACAGTTTACCGCAGTTATAATATAAATATAAACAGACTGTGCTCAAGCCGATATTATGTTAAAGTTGGTGAATCCCAACAGCATTCATATGTGTGTGGTTTAGGAAAGTTCTTGGTGCTTGTGTGAGAAACAGCTGCCCTTTAGTTTCTCCTTCATTGAGACTTGTGCAATCTGGTTGTATTACCTGCACACCTTAATTTAGTTTCATTTAAGATCATTCAAATGTCACTCGGTCCAGGAATTCTCTTGGCAGTTGTAGTCATGCTGGTAGTATAATAGACTGATGACATTTTCATGGCTGAGTCATTGTGTTTGATTACCTTCAAATATTCACTTGAGCAGAATGTGTGTTTGCACGTGCATATTCTACAAATTTCTTCTTCTCAAGGTATGGGCTGAAAACATGTAATCTGCGTTTAACCCTTGGCTTTTAGTCCGACTGGTGTCACTCTGGGACACACACTTGACCACATGGGTTCATGCAAGGGCAAACACATACAACATAGACGAACAAGTGGTTGCATTTCTCCATGAGTCACAGTCGTGGGCAGTGGTGGAAAGTTTCCTTGTTTGGGCTATTCCCCAAGGCTGACACTTTTGATGCTCTTATGAAGAATTTGATCTGTTTTGGCTTCAAAATTAGCTCATAGTAGACTGTTGCTTCAGCTTGTTCGGGAGCCTAAGATAATCAGCATGATCATTAAATAATTAATGAAATCTGTGTCTATTCAAACTGACACAACACAGGAAGTGAAAATATTGTGCAAATAAAAAAATAAAAAATTAAATTACAAGTGTCAGCTTCTTTTACCCTTGAGGATTTATTAGAATTTTTTTTGTCAAAAAAGTTTCTATCTAAAGATTTTATCTTTATGTGTAGTTTAATTTAGCCAAATACTGTAATAGTCAGCACTTGAAGTCGATCAAAACATTCAATCAAAGTTGTCCTAAGATAAGACTGTATATTGTTTAATTCTGGTATTACATTTAAGTGTGTTTTTGATCCATTTGAATTGCTGGTAAAAAATTGTAGGTTATATTATATGTTTAACCATCATATTTTTTTTTTCTGCACAAGACAAATACTGTTAAATGGGGAAAAGTTAGTGTTTTTTTACGTGATTTAATTTTCAGTGAAATATAGTTAGCTTTTCTGCGTTTTTTTGATGAAGCAGTTGTTTTCAGCATTTAAACTGTGTTAAATATTGAAGTCCCTTTCCTACAGTTATTAAATCCCAGTGATTCAGCGATGGAGTGTCCTGAGTCAGAGGCTTCTCCAGATCTGCTGCAGCACAGACCACTACAGGAGATTCCTGCCTGTAGCACAAAAACTCCACAGTGACTAATTAATAAAGTACTTTTGATTTTTTTTTCTTTTTTGAAAAATGTATCTGTTCTTCAACATTACTTGTCAAAAGTTTTGCAATGGGGAAGTAAAAAGAAAAACAACTTGTGGGCTTTATATGACTCAACAGCACTTTTCTTAGAACTTGCTGACCTGGCATTGCCATGCAATGGCAAATTCAAATTTTGGGATAATTTAGCCCTATTCTTTTGAAAGAGTAATTCTCAGAAAGGGGAAGGTGCTGATAGAAATATCAAAATTGCAATGTATTCACTTTATATTGCATTAAAATATTACAGAAATATAGCAGTCATGGATAATAACAGTAATAATAATAGTATGTGATGTTTTACCTGAAAACATTACTGGAAGCTTTTGGTTCAATTTAAGCAGCTCCCAGTAGGTGAATTCAGGCTGCAGCCAAGCCCCTTCCACCTGAAAACTCAACCACACGGATGCAGGGGCCGCAAAGAGAAGTGAAAAATAACGATAAACTCACGGGTTGATGAGTGTCCTCACTTAGTTAAGTAGCAAGATCCAGCTGTTTTTAGTCAAAACTGCAAAGCAATTATCAAAAAAACAACAAAAAAGAAAAGAACACCACAGAGCCATGTTGTCTTTAGTATTTTTTTTAATAGGACACTTATGTACTTTTACCGCTCTCTGCATTGAATACATTTGGGTAAAACATGAAAGCCTGAATCTGATTTCATATCATCACAGCCTTAAACAGAACAGGCCAAGTCGGCCAATTGAGCAACAAGAGTCAACAAGAGTTTTTCTTCTTCTTTTCTGCTGTCTTCTCCACCAAGCTTCTCCTTTCATGGGTGTCTCACATTGCATGCAAACTAGCGGTCAAGTCCCACTCAACATATAAAACATCTCATGGACATATTAAAGAGGCAAAAAACTTATCAGAGAAGGACTTTATGCTAATATGTCAATGTTACGCTAATATAGGACATCAATAACTGAAACTGTCAGCACTCAATATTTACAATCATTTTAATATTCAACATTGTTCTGTCTTGCTGCCATGCAAATTTAAAATTATGACAGTTTTGGTTTTCATGTTGGACAATTTATAAAAATTCTATTTTATTTTTAAAGCAAATCCATTTAATTGATAATTATCATCAAACAGATAAACCCCCAAATAATTTGGTAACAGTCACATATGCTTTCGTTGGGAAGTAAAAATGAATTTTGCCATTTTCCTGATTTCCTAGTGGAGCAAGGAAACTTCTCCAAATAACCCCAAAGGAATTTCCTTAGCTGTTTTTGCTTAAGCTTTTTTTTTCTTCCAGGAACTTGGCTAAAATTAGGTGGCTGGAGGAACATTTTAAAACTAAATCCAGTCTATCCATTTGAAAAATATTTGGCACAATTATGTTCCACTCAGATTATGGGAGACAAATGTCTTTTGTGTATAGGTAAACATGTCACTCTTTACTTGACACTAAATATGCATTATGCAAAAATGTTTCACAGTGATACCAAACAACACAAGAGGAAAATTCTGTTCTGCAATATGTTGCTTTGCAAGAGAGGTGGGATTTTAAGCTTTTATCCTGTAAACCTTTTACATTTGCAAAAAATGTAAATGCACAGTCTCAAGAAATAAATGATGACCCGTTTAAGACACGTCTTTATCAAGTGTAACTTCCAGTAAACACTCCTCCTTACAGTGTATGAATTATTTTCTTGAATCAACCATGGGGAGTGTCTGTTGTTAATGGAACACGATCTCTTTAAGCCGTATGCGCACCGGGCATGTGCAGCTTAGAAAGAAGGAACGGCAAATTGTAATTTTTGGGAAACAGACTTGCCCAATCATGCCTTTGCCTGTGGCGGTCTGTGATCACACACATGTTAATGGGTACGTTGAGGCTTGCTTGGACATGTTAAATACTTTTTTAAAGGTGACTCAATGAGTGAAGGTATTTGTCAAAACTCTAGCTCCTCTTAAAATTCTCAATTATATTTCATATTTTAACATGTTACCTTAAACTAAGACTATTTATGCATGTTAGCATTAATTGCAAATAGCTACACAATTTATTATTATTATTATTATTATTATTATTATTATTATTATTATTATTATTATTATTATTATTTATAACCCGATAATGCTGGATGTATAATATTTGATAAATGGATTTCTGAGACCTCTGTAACATCCTGATAATTAAAAAAAAATGACATTCAAATAAAGAAAAATACATAAAATTCCCCCAATCCATTCATAATAATAATAAAAAATATTATTTTGAAATTGTTAAATACAAAATTGGAGGTGTTTCTGATTTCAATATATAATAAATCCTTAAAATATATGGATTTAAAAAAATATTTTTTTTCATATGTCAGGCATTAAAGGGTTAGATACATTTCAATTGTATTTCCCTACCTCTCTATTGTTTTATTATGTGCATGGAAGACAAGTCTGCATTTGAAATCAAAATTGAAGGAGATAGATTAAAATAGGATTATATTTAATAGAACACAATTAGAGACCAATAATTTAGCATTTTCCCTTTGCACTTTGTGATGTCAATCACTGTTAGGTTAAAAAAACATAACAAACAAAATAACTATTTTGCATTCAGTAAATGGGAATCTTCTTTTAAAAAGTCCCTTCAGAAGTGACTTGTTTCTGGAGAAAATGTTTGATGTTATCTTTCTCCAATGTGATCAAAACGTGGCAATGACCTGATGTCCTTTTCTGACTTGGAGGGTAAAATCAAACTCTTATGAAGTTGATGCAACCAGTCTGTTATTGTATGAGATGACTCATTCACTGCAAGTCACGTTTCACTTAGCATCTTTATAAAAGTTGACCTTTTATGATTCACTGGATCTCAATTCTGACATTGACATTTACTGTCCTCATGATCGATACCTAGTATTTAACAGTTGCATGTGTGCGGGAATACATGCGTGTATATTTATTGTTGCGTGGGCACCAACTTGAGGTAATCCCAGAACCCGCATTGTGGCCTTCCCAGAAGTCCTTGAAGTGCATAGTGAGAGACACTCCCAGTCATTTCCATATGAAAGATTTCCTCCAGTGAATGACGAGTATGAGGATTTCCCTCCTGACGTTCATTGAACCACATAGCTGAGGATCTAGTATTTACGCATGCCGCTCCCCATGACTGGAAGTGCTGCCTTGATGCGTGGGAGTGCAGTGCCCAAAAGTCCTGACACAACTCTTTGCTGATGTAAGATGTTGATAGAGAATCACACAGCGTCATTTATTATTATCAGGAATGTTCGAAATCTAACATGCCTCCCCCTTTTTTCTCTTATCATAAGTTCATCCAACTTTCAGTAACAACAAAGTAAAATTTCTGTATAAATAATAAAATATCCTTGTATTATATGAGAACAACTACTGCTCTACAGATGCATGAAGATGACCTCATAACGGAGCACCAACTGTGCTGGAGGTTTCTGAGGTTTATAGTCATGCCCAGACTAAAAAACAAAAATTGTGAAACTGTGCAAACATGCCACATAAAGTAAAACAAGTGAATATGATTTGATGGTCTCTTGGTGATAGAAAAAGGCAAATGTACTCCACTGATTAAATTAGATTTTCTTCTCACATCGTTTTGTACAGATGTTTTCAAAATGATATGCACCTTTGAGGAAAAACTGCTTGTGAACACATATAAGTAAGACATAAAAATGGCAACATCATGCTCATTTAACGCCATCTAATTAAATCTTTTAGTACATATAAAGTATCTTTAGGATGTACAACTCCACTGCCCTTATGTCACAGGGGTGGTTCAAGTCCCCAATTAAATAACTTTCGAGGGTGAGCAGCGCTTAGTAACCCACAACAAAAAGCAGGAGTGCAGCAACAGACATTTATTGCTCCAAGACGGTTATAAAATCAGGGGTGGGGGAGTCACTAAAAATAGAACTGTTTCTAAAATGGCCAATCCATAAAAGGTTAAAAAAGGTTAAAGATGAACAGTCTTAGTCTTTCTGGGCTCACTGTCCTCCAGTGCCCTCTCAGTGCCCCCTCCCTGTTGGCCCACGCCAACAGGGATCCCCGGTCCGAGTCCGCCGGGGGCTCCCCAACCATCTGGGCCCCCATGGGCCTCTGTACGTCAGTCCATCCACTCTTGTTCATCAGCTCTCGTCCCTCATGGGCCTCTGTCCGTCCGTTCAATCTCCCAGCTTGAATATATAAGGGGAAGGAAACCCTCCCCTCGTTCACCATTGGTCTAGGGGGGCCAGCCTGCAGTGGTTTATTGGCCACTGCAGCTGTCTGTCAGGATTCAGTTGCTGCTTGATTGTGTTCAGCTGTGTCTAATCAACTCAAACAAAAAGGTGTCAACTCAAGCATGTCAACTCAAAACACAGAAAAGATAACATTTCAAACAGTAACTAACAAAACAAAAACATGCAAATAAAATGGTTAACACAATTCCAAAACAATAAACAAACAATTAGACACAGCCTGGCACTCAGCATGACATCCCCCCACAGTTTATCGTTGGCAGTCCCTGTCAACAATCCCCATGTCCACCAACAGCAGCCTCCAGCGGTTCCTTATCCCAGCAGCTGCAGCCAGCTCTCCGCAGCGTCCAGCAGCCCCACCAGTAGCCTCCGGTGGTCTCGTGCTGCAGCCAGCTCTCCGCAGCCCCACCAGTAGCCTCCGGTGGTCTCGTGCCGCAGCCAGCTCTCAGTAGCATCCATCAGCCCCACCAGTAGCCTCTGGTGGTCTCGTGCCACAGCCAGCTCTCAGCAGCATCCAAAAGCCCCACCAGTAGCCTCCGGTGGTCTCGTGCTGCAGCTAGCTCTCAGCAGCATCCATCAGCCCCACCAGTAGCCTCCGGTGGTCTCGTGCTGCAGCCAGCTCTCAGCAGCATCCATCAGCCCCACCAGTAGCCTCCGATGGTCTCGTGCTGCAGCCAGCTCTCAGCAGCATCCATCAGCCCCACCAGTAGCCTCCGATGGTCTCGTGCTGCAGCCAGCTCTCAGCAGCATCCATCAGCCCCACCAGTAGCCTCCGGTGGTCTCGTGCTGCAGCTAGCTCTCGGCAGCATCCATCAGCCCCACCAGTAGCCTCTGATGGTCTCGTGCTGCAGCCAGCTCTCAGCAGCATCCATCAGCCCCACCAGTAGCCTCCGGTGGTCTCTCTTGCTGCATATGGGCAAAGGTCGCATCACTGTTACGACGGGCAAAACATCCTCAGGGCTTGGGGCAGAGGGCCTTCTTTAAGGCCCAGCAAAAAACGGGCACCAGGATAAATTATCATTTTAAAACTTTGTGGGTACCCAGCACTGCTCACGAACTCGAATCCTGCCAACAACGCCAAATGTCACAGGGGTGGTTCAAGTCCCCAATTAAATAACTTTCGAGGGTGAGCAGCGCTTAGTAACCCACAACAAAAAGCAGGAGTGCAGCAACAGACATTTATTGCTCCAAGACGGTTATAAAATCAGGGGTGGGGGAGTCACTAAAAATAGAACTGTTTCTAAAATGGCCAATCCATAAAAGGTTAAAAAAGGTTAAAGATGAACAGTCTTAGTCTTTCTGGGCTCACTGTCCTCCAGTGCCCTCTCAGTGCCCCCTCCCTGTTGGCCCACGCCAACAGGGATCCCCGGTCCGAGTCCGCCGGGGGCTCCCCAACCATCTGGGCCCCCATGGGCCTCTGTACGTCAGTCCATCCACTCTTGTTCATCAGCTCTCGTCCCTCATGGGCCTCTGTCCGTCCGTTCAATCTCCCAGCTTGAATATATAAGGGGAAGGAAACCCTCCCCTCGTTCACCATTGGTCTAGGGGGGCCAGCCTGCAGTGGTTTATTGGCCACTGCAGCTGTCTGTCAGGATTCAGTTGCTGCTTGATTGTGTTCAGCTGTGTCTAATCAACTCAAACAAAAAGGTGTCAACTCAAGCATGTCAACTCAAAACACAGAAAAGATAACATTTCAAACAGTAACTAACAAAACAAAAACATGCAAATAAAATGGTTAACACAATTCCAAAACAATAAACAAACAATTAGACACAGCCTGGCACTCAGCATGACACTTACATTTGAGACAATATTTTGCTCTAAATACTTTATGTGAAATTCACTGAAACCAAGCAGCTCTTTTGAGGAAACGTTGAACACTGCAGTGGTGCTACTTTGAGCTGTTCCTTGTCCATCACCAGTGCGTCCATGTGACTGCAAACTTTATTTGATTATGATTCGACAATAATGAACCTGTGCTTATAGGAGGAGTGGAAATTAGAGCAGTTTTTGCTATGTCACTGGGGCAGAGGAGACAGTACTCATCTCGTTCCTCTCTGTTGAATAATCTTCTTACTCACCGGATGTGATTCACCTAACTAACTTGTTAGAAAAAGGGCTCTGTTGTCTAAATGTTTGCTTTATGCTGTTGTGCAATGTTTGTAAAGTTGTGCACTTGTGAGATAAATAATCTCATTTGAGTTTCTGCCTGTTCATCTGTCCTAATTTAGCATGTGCACAGACAGTCCTCTGTGTGCAAAAATAGTAATGGGATCATTTTATTTCAGTGCAGAGCATTTACAGTTATCAGTTTAACTGTTATTACAGAAAAGGCTGTTAACATGGCCAATTTGTGTTCAATGTCCCTCAGTTTTCTGGGGACATTAAACAAAAACAAAAAAGAAAAAAAGAAATGTGACACTACGTTTGTCTTCCAGCCTGGTTGTAGGGTTAAATCATTCAGATTTTCTAGCGTTGCTGGGATTTTATTCTGTTCAATATATCAATATGTCAAATACAATGTCCATTTTTGAACCTCCCCACGAATGACATTTAGGTCCATCAAAGAATTTGCCAGTTTTTCACCCTGGTTGAGTTTTTTCTCAATAACCTGAAATTAAAAAAGAAACCCAACAACATCCCACTTTCTACATAATCTTCTCGAACATCAAAAGCACTATTTCTGCTCCTATTCAAGACCTTTAATTCAGAACAAACTGAGTTCACTGAGTTCAGTTTTGAGCTATGCTGACTTGATGTCAATCTGACATGTACATGTATACATCACTGCAGTTGAGTCACCAAACTCTGAGTCCACATCCACTTCTAAGTTCACGTCTTTAAAGAAAAACATGAGTCAAGTCCACATCAACAGGCTGCAGTGGCAGCTCTGCACGGTTACAGTGGGCTAGCAGTCATTGGAAAAATTACAACAAATGTGCGTTTTAACTCTAGTTAAAACGCGGTCAGCAGGCCCAGCTGTGACATTTTCTCCTGGCATTTTAACCCCATTAGTTTGTTCCTAAACATAATGCACGTAAGGCATGAACTGATGGCACGTGGGACGTGCATCTTGCATAAAATTTATATTGAACTATTATTACTTTATCACATTTAGATATAATCCTAACATATTATGGCATTACAATAAAATAAAATAAAATAAATACATAAAACAAAAATGTTGTGATTTCTTAAAGAGAATGTTGGCATGACCCCAGAAAGATCCTCAAAGGTTGATCAAAACCAACCTCTCAAAGCAGTTAGTTCAAATGGGGATGAATGCACCTGGCCTGTAATCATTCAGACTGGAGAATGCTAGGTAATAGGAACAATGGTAACTGCTTTCAGACATGCAGGAATAGCTGACTGGACCACTGGCAGATTAGAAATGTGAATACTCCAGTCAGTTGTCTGGCACAGGTCTGCAGCAGCTACCACAAATACCATCAGGACTAGCAGCTTTCCCTGGATTCATTCGTTGTGGTGTGTAGTGAAGTGTGAGGGTTGCTAATGGGGGAAGGAGTGGTATCTCCAAATCACCCTGTGCGTATCTCAGAAATACCAATCATTTGGCTCTATTTTACAGCAAGCCAATGAGAATTGGTTGATGAACATGTGCAAAAATACAGGAACATTTTTACTGAAACGAATGAAAGAATTTGAAAGTGACACAAAAATGATCTTTCTTCTGCATAATGTATGCATGCAGACTCGTAGTAATCAAGTCCACAACTCTACTATTGTCCAGAAAGTCCACAATGTTTTAGTCTGCTTTTTCTGTGTATTTACATGTGCTACAGAGGTAGTGTGGCTGCCAGACCAGACCTGGGTCAACGGCAGATAATAACCTCAGTTGAAACCTCCTCTTTAGGCTCCCTCCCACGCTCTGCTGTTCCACCTTTTTGCTGTTTGTTCTTATCATGTTGTCTTGATGTCACCGGTAAAGTCTCCTTTCTCTCGATTGCCCTCTCTATAAACTCACCGCTCACTCCTTCCCTTGCTCTCTCTTTCCCTCCTCTGTTCCTTTGCTCCATTAGGAGGGGGAGTTCCGCTCTAGCTTCTATCCAGGAACAGGCTTCCGCAGTGGAAACACTGCTACATATTACTGCTCTGCTTCTGTTCCATACCAAGACGGGGAGGTGGAGCTGGGCTTAGATGTTTATATTCTTAGAACCTACTAGCCAAAAAAGCCATTGAAGTAAGATCGCTTGTGTGCTTATTTTAAGCTAATGTTAAGTGACACAGGTCTGACTTTTTCTCCTTTCTTAGTTAAAAAAATGATCTATGGAATTATCCACCCATCCTCAAAAAACTTTTAACATCGAAGATGTTCACAAAGCACTCTCTTCAACTTCTTTCTCGTTTGTTAGCTTATTGCATGTACTAGATTTCCCTCTGTCATAGTCTAGAAAATGTCACACAAGTGTCGATATCTGGCTGTTGAAGCAGAGGTCTGTATCTCTCTGTATCTTCTTATTCTATTCTCCCCCTGAAAGACAGCTGGTATAATGAACCATTTATCAGCCTTAGTGGCTAGACAAAAGACATAAGGAGGGAACTACTCGTGCACACACATGCATACACAATAAGGAAAACCGGCAAGAGTCAGAGAAGACAGAAATAGAAACAGACTACATGAGGTAACCAGAGTGGCGTAAGCGCTACCATTACCTCAACAATGATCGTGACCAGTAGCCTTTATTGTATCTGTTTGTGTGTGTAGCTGTGTGTTAAAAGCCAATAATGTGCACCCCCCCCCTCCCATAACATAAAGTATGCCTGGGACAATTCTTAGCACCTCTTTTCCTTTTTGTATTTCTTTTTTTTTTTTGGCGTGTGTATCTGGAATGCTAACACCGTTTTGTGTGTGTCTGTGACAATTTGGCAGCCCTCCTGGCCACAGCTGTGGAAATGCTCCCCTACTCCACAGAGTGGGGACAATGGTGGACACGCTGATGGATGGATGCATAAATGAAATGGCTGGGTGGAGGAGAGAAAAATACTGACAGAGGCACTCACAGCGAGACAGAGGAAAAATGAGAGGAGAAAAGTTACCTCAGACTTATGTAATGTAATCAGTCTTATGTAAGTCACATCTCATTTGTAATCAATTCGCTTCAAGGTTCGACTCGATGTGACGGACTTCTGTCAGATCACCGTCACATGGAACAGTGTACCTCACACTTACTGTTCACTTTCTATGTAGTGTCTTATCTTTCCTCAGACAATCAGCACACTTCTTTAGTCTAGATAAAGATAGATACAATTCATTTAATCTATGTCCACTGTTTGCTCAGTTCCATCAGGTTAAAGCTTTAACATATGCTGGCCAGTCTGTGGATAGACCGGTACAAACTTTTGTTAAAGATATTCAGTGCACTCAGTCAGAATTTCCACTTGAGTTTGATGATTCACAGACTGGGCAGTGGTGATTAATACTGTCTCACGGCAAAAGGGTTGCGTGTTTGGGCTCAGGTCTTTCTGTGTAGAGTTTGCATGTTCTTCCTGTGCCTGCTCGGCTTTCATTTGTGAACTCCAACTTCCTCTCATATTCCAAAGACAAGCGTGTTACATTGAATGATAATTCTACATTTACTTTAGGTGTAAATTTGAGTATGTTTGGTCTTTTATCCCATTAGCTGTTGCATTTCCTAGTGCGTACACTGGCTCTTTTACTGACAACTATGCTGTCAGATTCATAGCAAATGTACCAACACATACTGTATGCATTTGTGCAGACGTTATTACTGCTCCTTTTTGGAGCGCTCAATGTTATAGCTTCTCCTTCACTGAATAACACACCTTCAGTTAAGAAAGAATTTCAACAAGGAGAGGGATACTATCTGGACAACCAGGAGGAAAAGTGCTCAAACTTTAAGATGCATTGTAAGTTGACACCATTGAATGTCATCCAGGCTAGTTAATGTCAACTTCCAGAATTACTTTTGAAGGGATTGAAAATCATTAAGAAAATAAGCATTGCCCTGATGGAAAAAACAAAGTATAACAATGCTAATGAACAACGGAACTATGTAACTGCTGCTAACTGCAGTATATTCAGAAAAAAACTGAATGTGCTGTGGTTTTCTGGAGCTTTTGGAGGATTATTATGGAACTTTTTTCAAAAGTTTGAGAAGAAGTTAACCTAATTTACAGCATCATTGTGACACGTGGAAAAAACTTGCATAGTACTTCACAATAAAAGTTTACATTTGTCGATTAAAGCTATAAGTGTTCTCGACCTAGCGCCTGCTGGTTATTGGTGGCACTGAATGTGCACATTGGCCCCATTTCTCAGATCTGGTGGGTGGGTCCATGATTTTCTCAGTCTATGGATTAAATCTAGTGATTTAGTTCAGTTTAAAGGGGACCTATTATGGCATCTAATACCTATTTTAAACAGGCCATGAATGTCTTAAAAACAAGCTTTTGATTGTTTTTGCTAAATAAATTAGAAATTCAGCCTCTGAGCCATGTCTTTATCTTCCCAGTCTCTAACCTCATTATCTATGCGGGATTCTGAGTGGGCGGGGCTATGATAATGAGGCTCTGTGCTGATTGGCTGCCTGAATGATGCGATACACCGCTACGGAAAAATGGCGGAAGCTCCGGCCGGCGGAGTTAGTTGTGGGCGTGGTTTCACGCATCGGAGGCCAAACTATGTAAATCGCAAATTTCGTTATGTAACGACGGGAGCAGAATCTGAATCTGTAGAAGCCACATGACACTGGATGGCTCATCCGTGCGGCTGTACAGACACTGCAGAATTTGGTTGCTTTCCTCCTTCTCTGAGTTGGGAGACCACTTTATACATGTTAAAGCAAGAAAAAACATAAAAAAAAACATTTCATAATAGGTCCCCTTTAACTATACTGAGATCAGTAGCGGAACACATCAGAGCCGGGCCGGGGTGCGGAGCATATGACCGGGCCCTTTGCAGCCTGGAGCCTGGAGCCTGGAGCCCGGGGATGAATCGCTGCTAACAACGTCAGGTTCATCTCCCACAGGAGGAGGATTAGGGTGAATAAAAAATGCGTCTAGCTTTGGCAATTTGGCTTTTTCTTGCTCCTTTTTTTCTTTTTCTTTGCATTTTATCACTCCACTTTTGTGTTTATAACTCCCGCTCATGTTTAGGCTGTAGGATTACTGTGCTCTGTTGACAAGTGATCGATGATGTATGATGTTGATAGACGGCTGTTGATGACGAACGATTTTACCCAAAATACATTTGGAGATTCAATTGCAATTTTTGTTTTAATGTTAACTGTGAGTTTGAAAATCTCAGCACAAAATATTAATGCTTTATACCTAATATGAACCAAGTGGTGCCGCAAAAAAAATAAATCTCGTGGGCGGGGCCTGCTGCCTCAGGGGCGGGCCCCATTGGGCCCCGGGCTGGGGAGTACTAACCGCCCCCCCCAGCCTCCCCTGAAGCCCCGCCCCTGACTGTGATCACTTTTCACAATGACAAACATGGCTGTGTCGGATAAAAAAAATGGCAGCAAGCAGCTGAGGCAAAATGGAAGAAATTTGATATGAAATTACGCCTGAATACCCTGAGTTATATGACACAAGTTTGGATTTGTTCTGAAACACAGAGGTTGAGACCCAAGTGTGTTTGTGAGCTTTGTTTTAATTATGATGTAACCCTTTGTTGGTTAATTGTGTTATATTTGAAAGTGAAAAAGTGACAGTGTAAGTTGAAAGTGGATGCTTTTTTCAATACTTAAAATTCTTTATTTCAGTTTAGTTTGTGGCAAATCACATGCCCTTAGAATGTATTTAATTAGTCTGTGAATTAGTTTAAATACCTTATTCTGTTTAATGAAGCAGATAATTTTGAACATTACAGCGTAGTTGTCAATATACCGTAGGTTAATCATATATTAGTGTTTCACTGTAGAGTATTCCAGCGTACAGAGGAGCTTTTTCTTGTGTATCAGAGGGACTGCCCTTACTTTGCATTATGGGAAGCCCCTTTTAGAGCTGTGTCACGGTAGTAATTTGCATGGTGTGTGCATGTTGCAATAATCTTTTTATTTGTAACAACCTGATTTACTTTATTGCAACAATATACCAGTAGACAAGTAACTGCCACGGTGTCTTGTTTCTCTTAGTTTCCCATTGTATATCAGACAGGAATTAAAGGAATCTTAAGAGACAGCGTGCGTGTGTCTGTATGTGTGTGCGTGTGTCTTTTAGATGTAGTGGAAACTGTGTCATGGAATGTCTGGGAAGGATTCCCTCTTTCTCCCGGTGGAGCAGACCATTTACACACAACTATCTGTGTTTAACGTGAACATGGAGCACAACAGGCTTGGAAGCACGTCTGTATCTGAAAGTCATTGCTGAGATCATGTGCGGTTTGTACTCATAGTACTACTAAATATAATTCATTTTTATTCACATGAGGATGTGATACCAAATTACTAAAACGTTAACTACGTCTGTCTGTCAGGTCTGTTCGTCCTTCTCTGGTTCTCTATCTGACTTCTGGGTTCCTTGCTCTCACTTTCTCCAAAGTTTTCTTTTCCTTCTCTTTTCATCTTCTTCCCCTTTAACTGGAGCTCTGTGCTGACCGTGTGACTGTCTCCCACACTGACCACACCAACGGTGCCTATCTTACACAGGCCCAGTTCTGACCTTAACTGTTGCAGGCACACTCGCAGATACGTGCACTTACTCCTACACACACACGCACATGTAGCCTCACACTGTGGTGTGGCTGGTTATTACAAGACAGCGGTTCCTGCTTAGCTGTCTTGTCATCCATGATGTCAGAGCTTTGTTGTGTGTGACTGACTGACGTTGGAGTGCGTCTTGCATGTGGGTGACATTGTGTAGGAGCCTTTTGCTCTCTGTGCCACAGAGAGTCATGGACAAAGTGGTCAACTGTTCTGTGACCTCAGAGACAAACCAACAAAAGAATGACATGTGAGGCAAGCCGGCAGACAGGTGACATGTTTATAAAGTCTCTTTAAGATAAAAGCAAAAAAATATGGGAGCTTGATTCTTTTACTATTTAACTACCCTAATGAATATCATTGCAAACATCTGATTGGGACAGTTTGCTTAAAAAGAGTCAAATTGTGCTTGACTTTTAAAAACATTTATTAACCTTTATTAAAATTATTAAGTTATTCCTCTGGTTTTAACCCATCACTAGTTAGACTATGAGCAGTGGGCTGCCAGAGGTCACCGGCTCCCAGGGAGCAGTTAGTAACCACGAGGCTACTGTACCTCCTCAGATCCCAGACAGACTAATGTTAGGATCAGAGTTTTCTGGAGGGATCGTCCCTTCCAGGACTCCTTTATTCTTTTTGCACTCTGACGATAGTTCCTCATGGCATTGGGTGCATGTTTGGGATCATTTTTTGTGCCACAGAATATAATATTGGGGATAGCCAGACTCCTCCCTGATTATTACACGATGGAAAAATATCTGCTTGTAATTCTCAGCACTGAGGACACTAATACTAGTCACCGAATTTCCAACTCCACTTGCAGAAATGCAGCCCCAAACTTTGCAAGGAACCGTCAACATGCTTCACCGGTGCCTGCTGTCACTTATTATACTGCTCTGCAGCCCTTTTGGCGAACATACTGACTTCTGTCGCAGCCAAATATTTCCAAATTTGACTCATCGGTGCAGAGCACCCCAGATCCTCTGCTTTCCTGCATGTGAATCTCATGCCCTTGTTTCTGTGTTAGTGGTTTAGCTTTTCAGCTCATTTATTTTCTCCCATGAAGACCACTTCTGGTCAGATTTCTCTAGATAGTAGATGGGTGCACCTGGGTCATTCTGGTTTCTGCTAGTTCTTGGCAGATGGTATTGGACATCTTCCAATTTTGAAGGGAGTTGAGGATAACGTGTTTTCTTGCCAGATTACTGAGTCTATGGTCACAACTTACTTTTCCTGTCTTTTGTTGCCTAATTCCCAGCTAATTTTTTAAAATAAACTTTCTTGTCATTAAAAAAAGGGTCAACATGACTTAAAACATTTAATAACATTTTCTATGTTCTTATTTTAAGGGTTTTTAAAAAAAGTATTGTATGATGATTTTAAAAGATACATTTATGAGTTTAGGGTCATTTTTTGATGTGCAGGTATTCATCTATACGTCAGGGTAACTCACCCCGGTAATTACAAAGTTGATCTGATGCAACAAAAACAAAACAAAACAACTAAAAACAATTGATAACCCACATTCCAACAACAATAACATTGGAGACATTATGACCAACAACAAAATACAACAAAGTACAAGTCCAAATCCAGTTTACAGTGTAAAACAAAAACAGCATGCAAGGATTTGCAAATCTCATAAAGTCATGTTTTATTCACAATAGGTCATAAAAAAGCATCAAACATTGGTTAGTGAAAATCCTGGGACTTGGGCAACAAAGGACTGAAAAAAGTAAGAGACATTTAAAAGAAATACCTGGTGGAGCATCTCAAAAACTACCTAGGTTATTTGGCAAAAGGTCAGTGACATGTCTGGATATAAATAGAACATCTTAGAGGGGGAGAGTTTCTATGAGGTAAAAGTAGGCAGAGGCACAAATATGTGTGAAAAATGGCATCCACAAACAGTTAAACAGTTTCAGAATAATATTTCTCAGTGTAAAATTGTGCAGACATTGAATACTCCATCCCGTTCTGAACATATCATCAGAAGATTCTGAGAATCTGGAGAAACCTCTCGAGATCTATATGGCACAAAGTTGAAAATCAATACTGGATGTCAATGATCTTCAGGCCCTCAGGAAACATTGCATAAAAAACAGGCATGATTCTGAAGTGGAAACCATTGCTTAGAAACACTTCTTGAAATCACTAAGAACACAGTTTAACCTCCACAGATGTAGGTTAAATCTCTATCAAACAAAGCTACACAATATGTGAAAATGATTAAGAAATGCTGCCAACTGGGTCGAAGGTCATTTAAAATGGACTGATGCAAAGTGGGAAAACATTCATGTGGTGAGATAAATGGAAACTTTCTAATTTCTTTGAAACCATTGACACCATGTCGGACAGATGTTAGAACAGAGGAAGCATCTGGGTTGTTAGTCTTCATTTCAGGAGTCTGCATCTATCAAGATATGGGGGTGTATTGCTGTCTATAGAATGGGAAGCTGGCAGATCTGGAAAGGAAACGTAAGTGCTGAAAGGTATGAACAAGTTTAAGAGCAACATATGCCTGAATCTAGATTATATATTTCACAGGGAAGAACTTGTTGCATCTGTCAGCAAGACGAATCTTAACTGCATTTTGCATTGCAACAGAAGGGTTCAGGTGCTGGATGGACCTGCCTGCAGTCCAGACCTTTCACCAGCTGAAAACATTTAGTGTACCACGAAACAAAAGACCCAGGTGTTGAGCAGCGAGCATCCATGTCAGACAAGAATAAGACAACATTCCTTTCCCACTACTCCAGCAACTGGTCACCTCAGTTCAAAGACGTGAACTTGTTAAAATGCCAGACAGTGGTAAATATCACCTAGTTCCAACTGTTCTGAGAGACGTCTCTGCTATCAAAGTCAAACTTACTGAAGATGGTCTGTTTGAACATTTGAAATAAAACATGGGTTAATTAGATTTATAAATCATTATATTCTGTTTTCGTTTATAGTTTATGCAGTGTCCCTACATATTTGGAAATTAGATCACAGAAAGTACATACAGCAAGCAAAGTGAATCTTATCAAATGAAAATAATGCATTTCTCTTGTGCAATAATTAGGATTCACCTTGTTTTCAAGACTAGTAGCCAGACCACTTGTGGAAATTTAAATAACAGACACACTGGAATTAATACCTCATTAAATTTTGGTCTTAAACTTTGGTCCATAATCTATAATCGTGGAAATTAAGATGTTGAGTTTTTATTCAAATAATTCAGTTTTGATCTGAGCATAATTATTAGTATAGAGACTATTGGTAAAAAAAAAAAAAAAAAGACAATTGTGTGCCAGATTATTTAACAAATATTCATCAACACTTGAAGCAAATTCTGCTTGTGTGTGCCTAGTCATGGTCACCATGGAGAAGTCCTACAAAAAAAGAAAAAAAGATTGTCATGACAACTCCAGCCATCGACCACCATGTTGTAAGCCAAAACACGTAACTGTCTCCTACGCATCAACACTGTTCACACATGCAATCATCCACACTCTGGCACACACACACACACACACACTCACACAGCATAGACGCCCACAAACACAAAGACGTATATGACAGATTTAAACCTGAGTGTCAAAACTGAGTTACTTGTTTATGAGATCAAATTAGGAACTTGTTTATCCCGTCCAGATGGATGGAAGAAATGAAATGTCATGAAAAATCTGCTCATTTTAGGTCTCCCATTTTTCTTGGTCAGGATCATGAAAAAGAGGAGAAAAAAAACACCACAACTTTGTTATCCAAACATAAAACATTGTTTTTGAAAAAGAAGTAATAGGCATGAGTGTGCAGGCCTTGGGGAGGTCAGCACCAGCTCTCCCTAATCACGCCTAAACACATGCAGCCTGCGCCCTACGCATGCACTCCTTGATGGTTGAAACAGAAGCATCCTCCTTATCCATTTCTGTTTCTGACCCATTTTCCTGCATACACTGCAGACACTGGCAACCAGCGCTGCCACTCGCTTCTCCGTGTTTCCACTGGGGTGGAAAATTCTGGTGGAATGGGGGAAAATAGGGCGAGTGGGAAGAGAGGGAGCTGCAGAAGATGAGCTTCAGGGGGAGAGGACAATATCAGGGTGAGTGAGTTTGTCCATTAACCCCCCCAGAGGTGCGCCTTAGGGAGGGCTTGGGGATTTGCCCTTGTACTTGGGCTAAGTGTGTGTTTTTACAAAAGGCCTTAGTTATGTGTTGGTGAAAAGGTTGGAGTTCTGAAAAAATGCAGTTCTGGATGAAAAACATCCCTTCTTTCCTTCTCTCTCATGTCTCCAGTTCCCAGAACATCAGAATACCCTTCTGATTTACCTTTACTTTCTTCGGTTATGGGAGTTTTGATGTTTTAATCGCTTGTTTAATCCTGTTGCCACATCTTTTGGTGCCAGAGTGAAATCAATACTGTGTTTTAAAGTTTGAACGCCTTGTAAGCATCAAGCTTTTGATTTATGTCAGTGAAAAGCTTGGCTCAGAGCCAGAAAATACATTTTAGGGCTGTATTGAAGGTTTGAACGATCCTCCCAATGTTGCATGAACGGATTCCCCACCTTTCAAGCATCCGTGCATTTATTGAGGCAGCCGGTTCCTTATAGAGGACATTCAGCTGCCTTCATTCACTTGACAGCGTTGCGGTACAGAGTAACGCAACTCCAAACTGGAAGAGTTTGGAAAATTCCTTGTTTGTTGATGCATTCAAAGTGCTTGTGGGGGATCTCTGGAGAAATGCTAAACAACAGCGTTTACAGTGCAAGAAACTACAGTATCAGTGTTATGTCATGATGTTCAAATATATTTCCTGATTCCTCTGGTTTTGATTTTTGGCCCCTTGAAATGAAAACTTTGTTGTTTTCCTCTGAAACTGAACCCCAAGATTTGCTCCAGTCTTTACTTGCTAAAAGGATATAAAGCCAGTTATTTCTAGCAAACAGCACGAATCAAAGGGAATGAATGTAAGCGCTGAAGACATAATAGGATATGATTTGGATCTCTCATAGTGTGGGAATGGTTTCTTCTTATTTCTTTACAGTAAATGGACCAACCCTTTCTGTGAAAAATATGACCTGTGGTAACACCATCACAGTTGTGTTTCACGATGCCGATACTCACAAAGTCCTGTGGGTCTGAGGTTTTCACTGTGAGACCAGGGTTGCTGGTCAATGGGCCATCTTTCTCTCTGTGAACGTTCTGGCAACACAGCCAGCGCGTTTGTGGTCCACTGATCAAGGTAGTGACAACACCACCCACCCACAGTCTCACTTGCTGGTTTCGTCCCATTACCATGTGATGTAAATGGAAGTGAAAACACCCACTCTGCTCTTACTGCCATGACAATCATATGACATCAGTATTGCAATGACACAGTGTTTTTATCACCTGGACAGTTCTGCGTGGTATTTCAGAGGACGGGGTGTTGATGCTTATCTTATACTTTGTGTGTGTCTGTGTAAGTTTTCAGTAGTAGTTAAGTAAAAGTACTACACAGACCTGACCTGTGATTTAAAAGAAAAAGGGTTTTACACTTTGTTCTCTCCAATCATCAAATTTCATTGTTCCACCACATGATTGAAGATAAAAGGATGCTTGCTGGTCTCTACAAAAAGAATGGTACCTGCAACTATCAGTAAAAAAGAAAAAAAGTTAAAACACACATTGCATCAACTCCATCACTGGAAGACAGTGTGGGTGTTTGTGGCAAGGAAGTGTGCACTTTCACTGTGTCCCATTGTGTGTTGTATGTGGGTGTATGTGTGTACATGTCTGTTTTTTTATGTGTGTGTGTTTTAATCCTGGAAAGTGAAGTGAGATGGACACTTCCGCTCTTTTCTAAAAATAGGCTGCAGTTTTCATCACTTCCTCTTTCTGATACATTGCACATGCACAAACACACATGCAAGTAACCTAACAACGTTTGGCAATTTCCTTATCTGGCATTATGTGGCAAGCATGTTGTACGTGTGCTTTGTGTGTGTGTGTGTGTGTGTGTGTGTGTGAGTGGAAAGTTCTTTGGTGTAATGGCACAACGTGTGGGCTGGGAAACAGCTGGCAACTGTAGTTAACACACATGGGTGCGTTAAGTGCTGCGTTATGAGGGTTACTGCGCACTATACATCCATCACTGATCAGTGATCAGTGATCAGCTCGTTCTGCATGCGTATAGATCTGCGTGTGAGCGTTTGTGTGCGACTTACAGAGAAACAGTGAGAGTTGGAAAGCGGTGCCTTACCACGTGACGTAGGTTTCTGGTGTTTTCCAAAGAGAGGAAGTGGAACCAGCAGTGACGAGGATGTGATGTCATCGCCAGGCGTTCTTTTCTCACTGTGGCCCCATGTCTCCCACTACTCTTTTGTCACTTTTCATTTGTCTGTCTTTATTTCCATCTCTCTTTTTATTTGTCTCTATGTGTCTGTATCTCTCCCTGTCTTTATCTATTGCTTCCCCTCCTGTTACACTGCAGAGGAGTAGGCGTTTGTTGGCTGATTTCTTTTCTTTCTATTTTTTTTAATTTTTTTATGAATGAGCTGCGTTGTTTACTCTCTGACAAAGCTATTTCTGTCAGCTCTGATGATGAGCACATACAGTGTGACCACACCAACTTCCTCTGCTTTAACCCTCCATGCTATGATTGGCTAAGGCTCTCCTCTCAATGGCAACGGTTTTGAGGTTGTTGCGAATGTGTGTGTGTTTGTGAGTGCATGCATATATTCACGTGGGCCAAAGCGTTGAGGGGTCTCTGCGGGCTTTTTTTTTCAGATATAACTGATAAAAACATCCTGTTTCCAAGAGAGAAACAGTCTTTTTTTTTCCAAATGATGTCACCACAGCCCACGCTATAAAGGACAAATTTATATTTCAAAGTGTGACTGCAGTAGTCTTGCAGCTGTCAGGAAAATTATGTCTTTGCAATAGGAAGAAACACATCTCTTGATTAAAATGAGTAAACTTACATGAACAATCATTGGTTTAGACTCAAGTTTTTTGGTCTTTTACCAATTTTCACATTTTTCTCCCTTATTAAAAAAAGGTTTTAATTAATTTCGATACTCTATTTTTCCAAATAGAAATGTGAGATTTATTGCAATAAAACAAAGCCTATTACTTCAATTTAAAACAGAGTTGTCTGCAGTTTGCACAGTATCACATCATGGTAATGTAATATTCGCATGACTTTTACTTTCTGCTGGCTTAAACCAATTTTTATGGCCAAACTAAGATCCATTCATCAGGAGCCTCCCTGCTCTCCAAACGTAAGATATTCATTTGATTTTTTTCATAAGATAAGAATAAGAAACAAAACTTGCAATAATTTATGCAAGTTTTTAGTTATTTGTTTGTTTTCAGGAAAAGCTATAGTACAAATACAGTGTGCATGCTCATGCATTGACTAGAAGCTTATATAGTATAGTATATAGCTTATAATCCCCAATCTACCAAATTTACTGACTATGTATACAAATTGAGGTTGCGAAATGGGACTATTGTTACTCTGGATGACATAACTAGAAAATAGTTGTATTCCTGTATGTAACGTGCTAATAACAGGTGAACTGTGTATCCGTGCATGAATGTGGATGTGTATAGTGGTCTATGTGGGGAGATATTTGATTGATGTGTGAATATGTGGGGCCTGCACAGTGGGGTATTCAAGTTACACAGGTCATGTCAGAGTGTTTAGGGGTCATGATGACTTCAAATAGATGCTGTGTTTAAAGTGACCAATGAAATGTGATTTTTTTTTTCTTCTTTTGTTACTATCTTTCTTGAACCCCTCAGGAGGTTATGTTCTTCCATAGCTTGGTCAGTTTTCAATTTAATGGTTTTATGAGGATGCTGTGGAAGATCTGTCATAACAAGAAACATACAAACACAAACAAACCCATTATAACACGTGTGTGTACGTCACACAATCAGTTTCTAAATGTTCTGACTGCAGAAATAACAGCAATGTAATCTTTGATAAAATACATATCTAATTGTGCTGTGAATTTCAAAGCAAATAAAAAAAACAAAGTATTAGAAACATAAAGCAACCACTGAAGATATTTTTTTGTCCTTGTGTTTCCAGAGAAATTTAGCAAAGATGAATATGATCGTTGGCTCTGTGGTCTCTGTAAATTGTTCAGGGAAACTGTTTCTTTTCAAACTTCCAGCAACAAAACTAATATATTGCCAAAAGGGTGTTGCTGCGTTGTAAATGTACTTAGTGCAGGTTTAAAAAAAAATTGATGGAAAAATGTCCTCATAAGAGAAAGTAGCCCCATCATACATACAATGATAATTTACTATTGTTATTATTGTTTTAAATCTCTGCATCCTCAGAACCAGAGTTATACACAGTTTTGGTAACATGATGGTCTGAGCCATCTAGAAACCTACAATAAAAAAATGCTGGGAGGAGCCTTCCATCTCCATCTATCCAAAACAAACAAGCGATCACATTGGCAGAGTGGAACTATTTGGTTAAATCAAACTCTCGTCCAAAGCAGGAGAGGGGTGAAATGTGGTTTCAAGTGAAAAGAGCCTTCAGCGGTTTCTCAGCTGTTTTTTGTATTTCTGTCAATGAAAAAAAAAAACATTCCTGTAGTTCTAAAAAATGTTGTAAATCTCCACACTAACCTTATTAAAGGAGCCCTTTGTTGACTGCTGATCTAAAATTCATTTGTGGTTGCTAGATGCACCCAGAAAATCTTCTACCATGATCTTGTATACCAAGCTCATCAGAGTCCAACTTCAACTACAATAACAATTTGAGTTTATTTGCTCTGCTTGAGCGGACGATGGCTCACCATCAGTGAGATGTTTACACTACCCACAAGAATGTCTCATTTCAAGTACAATACAGACCCAGGGCTGGGCAATTCTGGTCCTTGAGTGCCGCTGTCCTGCTTCTTTTAGATGTTTCCCTGCTTCAACACACCCTGATATACCAAATGACTCTGCCATTAACAGATTTGTGCAGATCTTTAGAACAAGCTGAGAACGATCCATTAATTTGAATCAGGTGTGTTAAAGCATCTAAAACCTGAGGAACAGTGGTCCTCGAGGACTTGCATTGCCCGGCCCTGGTGCAGAAAAACTTGTGAGAAACAAGGATGTCTGATGTGTTTGAGTCTGTTTGATCAATCAACCTCTTGCTCTTATTATTTGCCCAACTTTACAATTTTAATGATACATCATTCATTGAACTCACACGGTGACGATTTAGATTCATATGTGAGGTGACAGAACTTGCTGATGAAGCATTAAGTGTTACTGAGTCACAAATGTCTCTCAGTTCAGTTCAGCAACTGTCAATATATTCAAAAGTATGATTAGTTCTGAATTCAGTGTTCTGGCATTTACCAGCTTTAATGTATTCATGGCTTTTTTTTACTTACTCATAACCACAAAGTGATCTCTCATTGTGGTCCACTGACACTGCTCCAATAAGAGTAAGACTCCATATAGTTATATTTACTTAGTTTGGCTGATTCATACTGTTTGTCACTTAACACTACTGAAAGTGGATTTAAAGAGCTTTTCTCTTTATCACTTGAAGCAGAGTGTTTCAAGACCTCAATTTAAAACTCATTTAGTTTTTATGTATTCAGAGCTAGATACTGTCAGTCTCTTTGCAAAATCTTCACTCAAACCATATGTTGCTCAGCAGCAAAAAAACAGGCAAATGTTTCAAAAAGTGTTAGCAACCACTTTTCAGAAACTTTTTATTTTCTTTACATTTTACCTGCAAAACATAATTAAAATGGTGTTTTTAAAACAACCTTGAGTGTAATTTTAGAATCAGTTTCCATCTTTAAATCTAGATTATAGACTTCATGCAGGTCTAATATCAGTGAGAAAACATGAGTTCATGGTACAGTTTACTTTAAACTTGTCTGTTGTCTTTGTGCTGTACTATTATACAGTATGCGTTGTAACATTTTCTCCCTTTGAGAACATATATTTGTGTGCCTGAAGAGACAACAAAATGTGTCACAGGCATTTTAATAAGATGTAAGGAAAATGTGTCAACTTGTGGAAAAAAAAGAATACTTGACCTTTAAAAGAACAACCTTAAGAGGGTTAAAAAGAAGATAAAAACAGAGCTTCATGCAGTTATGTACATTTTTTCCAGGCATTTCTGTTGGTCTAGCTCCTCCTCTGTTCTCTCATTTCTGCACTCTTTTGGCAAATTTCAGTATTGACGTCTGTGCCTACCTGCTATGTATAAATGTGTGTGTCTGAACTGCTCTGAGGTTGCCCAGTTTCAGCGTTTCTCCTCCGATGCTCTTTCCAGCTGAAGGACAGTAGTTTTTCTGTCGATGGGGCTTATAGATCGTCACATTCAGTATCTCTGCCCCCGCTCCCTCATCCACACAGGCAAACATAGGAACAAACTAGATTCAGATTTTACTAAGATATAGTCAGATGACAAAAAGGGAGATTTTACAGAAGGAGTAGTTTTGCCACATTTTGTATTTGCTGATTTTTGAGCACTGATGGACAAGCATCCAAAAATTATGTAATGTTATATAGCAGTGCTTTTATTCAAGAGACAAATTTAAAGAAAGGCCAAACATTTATTTTCCCTCTCTCTTTTCCGGCAATTACAGTTTATTATGCTGAATATTTGTAAAGTTTCCTGCTAGAAGGATGTGCTCACATGCACTAATGACAGAGTGAATATCCTCTGAATTTCTGTTGTTAAAAGGTGGGGCCTATAAGCCTGATTTGTGACATGACTGACAGTTTGACAACAAGGGTTCAGCATACACACGAGTGATGTGGGAATTTGAAGCCTCTTGATTACACAGGTGAGTAGGGCAGCACAACAGTTTGTACTCAATAGGTAAAAGTGAGATAGCAGGCATCCAGCATTTCACTTTACCTCTTGAGTGCAGATCTGCAGAACTACTATATTTGTCCTCAGATGTGCTGCAGTCTTTACCTGAATACAGTATGATGGTGCCGGGTTTCAATGCAGCATCCCATTGTCTTGATGATGTTTCTGCAGTAAAAGAAAAGCTAATTGCTGCATAACTTGTTTAAGGCTACAGGTGGATGGAAGAAGGCAAATAGAAGAAACGTAACAATCTGCTGCTAAGAAAAAAACATGTGCATTGTTAGTACTAAACGTTCAAAGGGCCTTTCTCAGCAGGACTCTGTCAGATAAATGGGTCTTTCCTCTCTGTGTCTTCACGCCTCTTTATCAGTGACGTCATGCGCGTGTTGCTGATGGAATCTCCCGCTTGACGCTGCCGTGTGAGAAGGAAAATGCCAGTCATCGGGTCACAATGGCGACCGGATGACTGTCTTCAAGAGTAACGTCACAAATACGTCCAACTCCAGGAGCTTTACTATACACACCTGGGACACTGTAAGCTGGGGGAAACCCTCTCACACACACAGACGCACAGCTACACTTGCTAATCCAATTACAGCAGTAGTTAGTGGCAGCCCGGCTTGGGCCTCCTCCGACGCATGCTGATCCAATTATTACCGGATGGATAGGCTAGGCAATCCCTGTGCTTCCCAGCTCAAAGGTGCTTAAATGGCACTGTGCCACCACATTAGGAGGACAGCTCATACGCACAAAGGATTCCCCTGCTATTTTAGTGTGCATGCACGTTTGCAGCCCGGTGAGTCAAAGAAAAGGAAGAGGCCAAGAAGGGACTTTCGCTCAGTCAGCAGAGTTGCAGATCATGAACAGAAATCCTAGAGCTAAACCAGAGTAGGTGACTTTCCTCTGGGATCAGCCATATTTTCATAAAACTCGTAATCATATTTCAGGAATAGTCACATACATGCATGTATGCACATTTGAAATAATTAGCAAGATTAAAGCATTATGGAGTGATAGAAGACCTTGGGACGGTGCTTTCACCCTTCAAGCATGCACTCATTTACCGTGCATTAGAAAAGCGCTGATATGGTTTATAGGTGGTGAATACGTGTGTATTTTCCAAGAGGGCTCTTCATTTAACAACAAACCAGAATGAGGCACTCTCTAAACAAGGCCACAAGTCCACACAGAGGCTCTTACCGCATTGTGTAGTGAGTGGTTATATTCTCCTTTATTCTCTTGTACGCACACACACATACTCACCCTGCATACTGTATCAGCAACTGTCTAATGCAGCATTATTGAACACAATAGCCTAACCTCTTTTCATGTGATGAACTGTGCCGCGATGCTGAAGTCACGCACTCACATGCGTACTTCATGTACACAGACAAAACGAAAGAACAGGCTCACTCTTGCTGAGAGAAAGCTCATGAAAAGGTGACAGAGCGAAAGGGGAGTTGGTTGTGTCTGTCATATGTCATGTCAGGCCCTCCCTTATGCTAATGTACCATTCATCTGTGTCATAGAATGATAATGACTCTCAGCGCAGAGAGCCTCGCTGAAGCACTCAGACGGAGTGAAGCTCCGCTGTCCACTCAACACTCAGCCTCTCTGCCTGTAGCTCTGTTCCTGTCTCAGTCTCATTAATCCCATAAATCTTTCTCTTTTAGTTTCATTAGTCTATCTGTTTCTGTATGTCCCTTTTAATGCTCCATAGAATTAATGCTTTTTTACACCATTTATCCAATTGCACTAACTTGTAAAAAAAAAAAAAACAACCTGGTTAGAATTATTGGATGTTATTTAAAGACACATTGCATACGTTTTTCACCTTATAGCTCCACAATCCTTCACCACCTCACATTACTGCTTGTTTTTTTGCCCAGTTTTTGTTGTTTGGGACACTATTATGAGTTGCGTGGAGCACCTTTGCACACAGAAACCACAGTATGGCAAAAAAAACAAAAGAAACAACAAACAAAAAACATATGATGCATGCATTTGTAGAGATATGTCGTTTATATTACAGCAAGCTACCACTGCCGAGTTGAAAGTTGGGATTTCACTGACATTTTTTGCATGGACTTTGCTTTTATTTTGGGATAAACTGGGGTTAAACTGGGCTTTCGCTGGTATACAAACCACATGCACCACTGTCTGTAGGCAGGGCTTTTATATTTACCGCAGTGATGAACGACAGCTGAACTGTATGGAGCCCACTAGACCAAAAAACATAATTTTTCTTTATGCTGCTTTAAATTTCATGTAGATTATTCAGAACACCATCAGAATACTCTAAATGTGAATAAGCCAACAGTGAATGACTCAGCATTAAGAATCTTAGGGGAAATGCTCAGATTTATTCAATAAACAAAAGAATTAACTACACTTGGATAATTGTTAAGTAACACAAACACGATATGAGCCCGTGGATAACTCAAAACATACATTTTTCATGGGATAATTTACAGCGTTTAAGGCTACTGTAAACATACTGAGGAGGATGTGAGTGACAACCAGCTCAGTCTGGGACACTGGCTCAGACTGCTGCTTTGTTAACTTTGATCAGGCCAATCATATATACATAATTTCAGGATGTTATTTGAATGGACCAAAGTAAATTGCTGCAATTGAGTTAACCTTATCCTGTAATTTTTATGAATATGATTATGTGAATATGATCCTCTGGTGAAAATAATTATGTTCTCTGTCACAAGGTAATTACAATATACAAAGTCGTATGGGTTTTAAGACAAAAAGTAGGTACTATTGAGACTTCCAGTGCCTTCGCGACATGCAGGACCTCTGTCTGCCCTCTTACTGATCTGCTTCCTCGGCCTCTTCTCGACTACGGGCTGTTCCCTCAGAATATTGAACAATTTTCATTAAGACTTCGGCTCTGCCAGACAAACCAATATGAGGGCCACTCTCTGCCCGTGGGTGTGCGCTCAACTGTTTGAAGATGTTGCACTGTAAAAAAGAGGGCTGTTATTTATGTAATGAATCTGTCACCATTGATCAACTCAGGTGATGTGATTACTGACAACTAATCATGGGTGAGTTTTTTTGTGTTGTTTAGTCTAATTGGAATTCATAAAATACTAATTGTTTCCAGATGACCAAATCTGTATTTTTATTTGTTATTAGTGAGTTTCATCACTGTAGATAAGCTGTAAATGCTGTACTTACAGTTCAGGCGTATCCATTTTTCCAATTAAGAAAAAAAAAACCTATCATCTGCGACCATTTCTTATCTCTTGGAAAGCACTAGATTTAACAATAAATGCAACAATAAATAAAAATGTTGTAATATTTTCCCCCTTTAGGCTGGCCACAGAGCAGCAGCTTTGTGTGCTTATGTAATGGATTTGTTGAACCTGATTTTTGTTCCTATTTTTTAATGTCAGTTTCAGTGTTAAGCAATTAAGGCATCCACACTGGCTGCATGACACGCATGCCTCAGTTGCTGTGTGCCATCTAGAGTTTTTACATGTGAGGTAAGTGTATCACTAACTAATACAGTTGTTTAGAAAGTGTGTTGTTACTGACATAAGGTCAGTAACAACACACCTCCCACTGTTGGTCCGATGTGTGGGAAATAATATAAATGAGAATAAAACTATATTCTTACCTGTTTCTTAATTTTTGAATTGAATGAATTACATAAAACTCTGTGCATTTATAGCCATTAGAGTAAACTTTTCTGTGTAAATTGCAGGCAGTAGCTACACTACACAGAAGCTAAAGGTTGCAGCTGCAAGGTGGTAGTTCAGAAATGCATGACACCGCTGGTGTGAAAAGCCAGCAGCATTTAGAAGTTTCTTAAATTTTTATCATTCAAAATGATTGATTTACGGTAATTTCTTTTTTCACAGCTGAATTTGTCATAATGCAACACTTTCATATCTAAACTGTCATGTTCATCATGTTCTTGCTGCCGGAAAACACCACATTATTAATCAGAAAACTGGAAGCGTTTGATAATAAAAAGAGAAGTGAGCATTATGCGAATATTTACACATGTGCAGTAAGTATCCCGTCCTGGACAGCTCCCTGAGTTTCCAAACGAGCAGCGTATGCTAGCCTTTGTCCGGTGGGACTGCACAGCCCGTCTGACACAGAGAGCAAATGAAGAGGCTGAGGTTTCCGCTAACGGGGACGTGGGGGGGGTAGCACACAGCCCTGAGGAGGTCCAGTGATGTACAGCGTTACTATGGATGGGTGTGTGTGTGTGTGCCTGAGGTGAATTTGAGATGTTGATGCTGATGTGTTCTGATGGACTCACACACAAACACAGACCCTGCCTGTGACTCAGAGACGAGACGCTCGTATTCCCTGTAGGACAGCCCAAGGAAGACAAACACACACTGTCTCACACACACACACACACACACACACACACACACACACACACACACACACACACACACACACACACACACACACACACACACACACACACACACACACACACACACACACACACACACAAGGTTGCCAGGTTAGATATCTGCTGGAACCATTCATGGTGAGGAGGGGAGGGTGGAATCATCAAGATGTTTGACTGTAATTCTGTGGAGACATAAGATGCACTTGAAGCATCTCATTGTGTCTCCGATTTTTTTCTGCCATGTTTTTCTCCATGTGAAATTAGATTTGGCCTTCTTGGGGGTTTCTTGCTCACCTCTCGTTCACCCTTTCATTGGCATAAATGCATGTAAGCACAATGCTCTATTTTGTTCCTTCCTATAGCCTGAATAGCTCTTATTGAATGGCTGTGGGAGTGTGACTGAGTTTTCTGGGTGCACTGCTGACTTCTCTCAGGGCTCCAACAGGAGAAGTTAGGGCAGCGACCGGAGGGTTCAGCCCTGATAAAGATGGATGATGAGGCTGGATGAGGAAAACAAGGCAGCACTAAAACCGTAGCTCTGAGCCAAAGAGTTTGCTTCATTCTTTCCCTGACTCACCGCTTATAATCAGACATTCAAAAATGAGTAAATCACTTACTTTACCCATCGCTTTTAATGTGAATGAGGACACTCACATGAATGAGTATGTAAGTAAGCATTTACAAAGACAGTCTTGCACAAAACTACATAGGATGCTAAAAAGGGCCAAGGGCTTAACATGAGCTGTGTGTGACGCCAACCATGTGCTCGTTATAACAGTGCTGCAAGCCTCTAAGTGACAGATATCACACACAGAATAGATTATCAGTGGGTCATTTTGAGAACAAAGCATTCTTCACAAGCGACTGCCCAGTTATTGGGGGAAATTAATTTTTTTTAAGTTGACCTCAATTTCAGTGGAGTTCCATCAATCAGTCAGTTGGTTGTTTGCTTCTCATGGGTCTTGAATTTTTTTGCATTATTTGCATCTTTTATGCTGCACCTGAACAACATGCCCTGAGAAATTCCGCTGGGTCAGATTGGTACAACTGGGACGTTAATGTAACGTTCTTACGGATATGAACTTTTGTGCTTTATTGTTGGAAAATAAGAGCCGAAACATAACATAGTCCGCAGCCAAGACTGGTGGTTGAAAGTTCTTACTGTGACTGTGATTTTAAAGTGCAACAACTGTTTCAAAAGGTGTCCTTTAATGCTGTTCACAATTTTCTTCTAGGCTTTCAACTGTTCATACTTGAACACTCTTGGGCTACTATAGAGGAGTTTTGGGGAAGGAACCTCCAACAACTCCAAGGGGATCTTTCAAATTAATTCACGAACGACATACAAACACAACAAAAAACACACAACTTAAGCATTGCTCAAATATGTAATTATCATGAAACCCTGTATGCAATCAAAGGGCTACATCTAGTCTGATGTGAAGCTGGAAATGAAGGAAACTGTAGTTCCTCTGCTGACCACTGGGGGCTGGCTTCAAGAGTGAGTTAAATTCCCAACTTTGCAGCAATATTAAAGCCTGATTTAAAGCGGTCTACAGTTTCATATCCACGACAACTAAACAGAGGGTGAATTTTTATGTACCACATTACAAAATTATGTATTTCATATCAGATAAAATTATATAAATCCACAAGTTTATGCATACATTTTGCTGGCTATGGTTGATGGATAGCTGCCAACAATTTAGCTACATAAAAATAGTTGCTAAATTGTATAAGTATAAGTTTAAGTATACAAATAAACGGAGTCCACCAGCTGTGAGTTGATCTGGAAGGCGATCGGGGACGAAGCCTACCTTTGTCCACGGACTTGGCTGCTCCCTGGGCTAAACAGTGAAGAGGCTCTAGAACTTTGGACACTCGTCCTAGGAGCAGTCAGGGTAGCCAGCTCCTTCAGCTGAGCCACTCCCCCCTTTGGACCGACTAACTTTGGCCAAACTGCGATCCGGCTCTAAAAAGCCCTGAGGACTCAAAGGCTGCGGTCACTTAGCTGAATGTGGGCTCACCAGTGGTTTCAGCGCCTCTCCTCTCCATCAGAGCTGCCCCAGGACACATTTCACCTGTGGCAGCACTGGTTTCAAATGTTGATTCAGTAATGACAACAGAAATGAGGACATATGCACATCTTTGATGAGAAGGAATGTAATGTAACGTTAATAAGCATCAGAGATTAGCAAGAGCTAAGCCAAGCTAAAATAGCCAAGGAATGATATCTAAACTAAAGTGGGTGTGTTTCCAGTGACCTCCAGGATTGCTCATTCTGACCATTTTCCCTTTTTTGGGTTAACTGTGGATTGGGCAGTCTTCCTTGGAAAGATGGCTGACCGAAGAGGTTCTCCAAAAAACCTATGTGGGGATTGTCCAAGTCTTTTTATAAAGTTTATGATTCAAGCCTATGTGCGTGGTGCAGAGTCCACCCCAGCCCACAGTGGAAATGCACACAACTGAACATCCTGGTTTGTATCTAATGACTACTGTCTGTTAGAGAGGTGTCAAGTATGTGTGTCATGCTCTTATCTCTTGTGTGCTTAAATGTCTCATATTGTGTGTCGTCTAGCATCATTCTAATATACCTGTCTGCCTCTGGAACCTGATCCTTTCCATGATCTCAGCTGACAAAAATGAAAATGGAACACCAGATACACTGTATAAACAGATAAATAAATAATCAACACTGTTCAACTGATTATGTTTTATTAAAGGCAGTTTTGGTCATAAGTTCTGTCAGTCATGATAAAGTTTTTCTTAGCAAGTTAAAATTGTATCCCCAAAATTTGTGTTGCTAATCAAGAAACTGCTCATTTCAAATACAGGTTGTCAAATATTCTCGTTTTTTTCAAACTCTCTTACTTAAACAGAATGGGCCTGCGTGGTGACCCATCAAGTATGGTTGCATTTCACACTGGGCACAAACTATGACATTGAACAACCAACCGAGACCCTTTAGAGAGAAATGGGACTTCTGAGTTTTGTTTTCTTCAATAGTTTCATCTCAGAAACGTGTTTGGGTCATTTGTAATTTCCAAATGATACCAAGAACTTGTATTTATTTATTTTTCTCTCTCCCTTGTCACTTTTTGGCGCCAAATTGTCCTGGCAAAGCAGCAATGTAATAACTTGTTGGATGTGAGGACAATTTTTTCTCATCTTTCTTTCTTGAAAAGCTGTCAGTAAGAGTTTTACTTCCTTGTCATGTGTTAGAAAGGCGCACTCATTTGGGCACTTCTGGCCCTTTCAGACGGACAGTTCTGCTGCAGATGGTTTGCCCAAGTCATTGTGAGAATAACATTTCAGCTATGTTTGTAGAATGGTAATCTTTCAATTAGAAGGTTGATGATTTGATCTCAAGCCTACACAGTTTTTCATATCAAAGTTTCTCTAAACTCTTCATTGCCCCCGATGTGTTGCGTCTGTTTTAAATTTTGAAATCCCTTCTCCATCTTGGAGACAAAGGCATTTAGCCACACCTGAGAATAACTGAAATCAGATGTTTCAGTCAGTCATCAAGCCCCCAACCACGCAGACTCCATTTGCAAAGATTTGTGTTAAAAAATTGGTCGTTCTGGAGAGGTCAGTGACTTCAGGCATGATTACTGTGATAAGCTATACCATCGTAGCAATAAGAGGGTTTGCTAAATTTAATCCCTGCTGGGTATTCCGTGTTTAACTGTAAACATATTATTAGAAAGTCAAAGCATTTTGTAACAACAGCAGCTCAGCTCATAGCAGGGTCAACGACTGCTAAGATCCACGATACACAAAACCCACGGACACTGCTGAATCCATAGCTGAGAAGAACTTCCACTGGGATTATCGTAAACGCATAAACTATGTGGCGGGAGCTTCATGGAATGAGTTTAGATGGCTGAGCAGCTGCAGTGTGGTGAATGCACACCGACACTGGGCTGTGGAGCACTGGAAATGTGCTCTGTGGAAACAAATCACACTTCTCTGTTTGTCAGTTGGATGGGTGAGTCTGGGTTTGGCAGATGCTCGGAGAATGTTACCTGCCGGGGGGATTAGGTTTAGAGACTGCGAGCCAGTTCTTCTGGTCCAGCATCAGTGCCTGACCTCATAAATGCTCTACAGAATGAATGGGCACAATTCCCCACTGACACACTCCAGAACCTCGTGCAAAACCTTCCAAGAAGAGTGGAAGCTGTTGTGGCAGCAAAAAGTGAGGCAACTTCTTATCAAAGTGTATTTGAATACAATATAATTACTGTTCCTGTTCCATCCGACTACTTTTGTCCTTATAGTGTACATTAAACTGTTGAATTTGCTTGATTCAAATGTACTATAGTATTTACCGGCTGAGTACATGCACAGAGTTAAACTTTGGATCGTGTATCTTATTTACATTTCACCACTTAACACTAAAATTGCCACATTTGCAAAGAATATTACTGACATATTGAGGGGGGTCATTTGTTTTTCGTCCAAAGGAATTTTGAATACCGGTAGATATTCCAAGTATATGTTATTTATTTAATCTTAAAAATATGTCTGTTGATGTGGTGGGTTTTATTTTGAAAGTAGATTTACCGATGATAGTAAAACCTTGTAAAAGCTTGGATGGTCTCAAGTACGAGAAACCCTCTGAGCATTGTTGCATCACTACTTCAACAGATTCCGGTTAATTGTCCCAGTCTTTACTTTTCCTCTGCATTCCTTTCATCTGTGAACCTGCTGCTTCTTTCCTCCCTATGACTTCACAAGTGTAATGGCAAAGCATAGATATTCTTTTATTGCATTGTTGGACTGCTATTAGGTAACTGTCTACAAAACTTGTCTATAGTGAGGAGTAAACCTGACCACTTTGGTATCCCAGGAATCCACTGCATCATCACATTCTGGTCTGATAACACTGGAACTGCCTGATCCCTATCACTGTCTGTGTTGTAACTGTCTCTGCCTATGCGAGTGTTTGTGTGGGTATTTGGGTGTGTGGGAGTGGGAATTGTTGTGTCCTCATACCATAATAGGCTTCTCTCAACTTTCGTCTCATAAATCTAGTCTCGTGAGGACAACCTCAAATGGAAAAGAAAGATGGGGAGATTGTTGTTGTAATATTCACTCTCTTGACTTGAAATTCACACATACCCACACTCAGACACACACACACACACACACACAAACCCAAGACCTTAATTCACCCTCTATGTCAGACAGCAAGTTTTTCCAAAAGGAATTTTAGGCATCCTAAGAACTATCTTCCTGATTCCTACGGACTTAGTGTTAGACTCATATTGTCTAGATGCTCAGCCAAGAAACACTCACATATACAAACAATCCAATAAGCCCAGATATCCACTTGAAAAAGCTGAATTTACATAGTGACTTAGCAGCAGGGAATGTTGCTGTAATATGTGCTGTGCTGAAGCATGTGTGATGAATTCCATCAGTGATGCTGAGCTGGCATGCACTCACGGGACAACCACAGAGGCAACAGGATATGCACAGGATGTTTGGCGGAGATGAGAGGAGAGAAAGTGTCTTATTTATCTCAAATACGTGCCTCAGAGCAATGGGGTGGGCCCCTCTTGCCCTGACGCTTCTAAATGTTCATACCAGCTGTCAGGGTAATTTTTCCATTGTGAAGGGTAAAGAAAGGCCCTGCCCTCCGCTGTGTTTAAACAACACATACAACACATAATAAGCTGGTCCACTGGATGGCCAAAAGTGTGAGGAGATGCAAACCATGGAGCATGGCTGAATAAGCTGCCAACACTTTTTTTTTGTTTTTAACCAAAGCTAAAATCCTTCTAATCTAATTCAGACGATCAGAAGGGACTGAAGTTATGTCAAAGGGGACTCAGCACAACTTGTGTATTGGCAAAAAACAATGGGGCAGTGCCCCTCAAATAGTGCTATAAAGAAATCTTGTAAATTTGTAAATGCAGGGGTATTTATTCTTTTTATAATTATTTTTATAAAATGGTCAATATTTGCAAAAATAACCTATATTCAGAAAAAGTTAGGAAAATATGATTAATGCAAAATAAACTGAAACAAAAAATGCAGTGAATCTCACATATACACATTTGCCACTGTTACACCTTAACTTTAATTTCTTCGATGACATTGGGAACCCAAGATCAGCAAAGCTTTTTCCACTTGTATTGTTGCCATTCAGTTTAATAACAGGAGCTGCATGTAAGAGCAATAATAAAACGAATCATAAAATGACCCCGATATGTCAACAGACATTTAAAAATCATTTTCATTTCAAATACTTATGTCACTGACAACAGCACTCAAGCCAGGATATTCCAGTTTAAAAAGAGGAGTTGCAGCCCTCAACTGATGTTTATGTTGTCATTTTTTGTTTTGGCCTGAAGGCCTGAATATGAAGTGATGATGTTTTTCCGTCATTTTGTGTAGTTCTTCCTTCAAACCCATCTTAATGTGTGGAAAAGTACAAGACATGTAAATGACCTTCGGCAGGAGGGTCCCCCCCTTATGAGCCTGGTCCTGCTCAAGGTTTCTTTCCTCCTAAAGGGGAGTTTTCCTTGCCACTGTTTGGCTTAAGGCTTTTCTCCCACTATGGGAGTTTTTACCTTCCATTGTTTATGTAATAATTGCTCGGGGGTCATGTTCTGCGTCTCTGGAAAGCGCCTAGAGACAACTTTTGTTGTATTAGACGCTATATAAATAAAATTGAATTGAATTGAATTTGTCCTCCTATACCATATATACCATCACAGGCCCAAGATTTTGGGTTTGCTGCTGTTAATGGTCTGGACAGCCCTTTTTGTCTGTGGTCCAGAGGACATGGTGACTATTAGTGCTATAAAGGAGGTATGGAGACCCAGATCCAGGAGATGATGGAGGCAGGAGGAATCAAATAAAAATCTTTTAATATCAAACAAAAGGCACTGCACCCTAGGAAATCCAGTAAAACAAAATCAAACTAAAAGGCACAACCAAAATTAACAAAAAAACACTGGGGGGGTTAGATAGGCAGGAAAATATACGGATGCAAGGCGGACTGCCGGATACACACACACACAAAATGATGCAACAGCCACATACACTCACCAGCCACTTTATTAGGTACACCTTGCGAGTACCGAGTTGGACCCCCTTTTGCCTACAGAACTGCCTTAATCCTTCGTGACGTAGATTCAACAATGTACTGGAAACATTTCTCAGAGAGTTTGGGCCATATTGACATGATAGATTCACGCAGTTGCTGCAGATTTGTCGGCTGCACATCCATGATGCGAGTCTGCCGTTCAACACATCCCAAAGGTGCTCTATTGGATGGAGATCTGGTGACTGTGGATCCATTTGAGTAGTGAACTCATTATCATGTTCAACAAACCAGTCTGAGATGATTCACGCTCTATGACATAGTGTGTTATCCTGCTGGAAGTATCCATCAGAAGATGGTACACTGTGGTCATAAAGGGATGGACATGGTCATCAACAATACTCAGCTAGGCTGTGGCATTGACACGATGCTCAATTGTTACTAATGGGCCCAAAGTGTGCCTGGGAAATATCCCCCACACCATGACACCACCACCAGCCTGAACCTTTGATACAAGGCTGGATGGATCCATGCTTTCATGTTGTTGACGCCAAATTCTGACCCTACCATCCGAATCTTGCAGCAGAAATGGAGACTCATCAGACCAGGCAACGTTTTTCCAATCTTCTGTTGTCCAATTTTGGTGAGCCTGTGCGAATTGTAGCCTCAGTTTCCTGTTCTTAGCTGACAGGAGTGTCACCCAGTGTGGTTTTCTGCTGCTGTAGCTCATCTGCCTCAAGGGTCGACGTGTTGTGCGTTGAGAGATGCTCTTCTGCATACCTCGGTTGTAATGAGTGGTTATTTGAGTTACTGTTGCCTTTCTATCAGCTTGAACCAATCTAGCCTCTGGTATCAACAAGGCATTTTCACCCACAGAAACAGCTGCTCACTGGATATTTTCTCTTTTTCAGACCATTCTCTGTAAACCCTAGAGATGTTTGTGCGTGAAAATCCCAGTAGATCAGCAATTTCTGAAATATTCAGACCAGCCCGCCTGGCACCAACAACCATGCCACATTCAGAGTCACTTAAATCACCTTTCCTTCCCATTCTGATGCTCGGTTTTAACTGCAGCAGATCGTCTTGACCACGTCTACATGCCCAAATGGATTGAGTTGCTGCCATCTGATTGGCTGTTTAGAAATTTGCGTTAACGAGCAGTTGGACAGGTGTACCTAATAAAGTGGCCGGTGAGTGTCTGTACAGAAAATATAAACCACACTGGTCAGTGATGGCCAAATGTGAGGAAGCTTTGTTTTAGGTGTTGCAAATGAGGCATATGTCAGATATCATGGACATTTACACCAGGACTCCCTGGCAGAAGAGATATTGTATCTCAATGGGACTTTCCTGGATAATGAATGAATGAATGAATTGTTTATTTCGGTTACATTACATTATTTCCAATTCAAACTCTGTGTGTGTGTGTGTGTGTGTGTGTGTAAATAACAAAACACTTTCATACAAGTTTACACTCATCAGTTTCACACAAAAAATAATAATAAACTCTGTAACCGAAAAAGGAATAGGCTGAAGCCAAAGCTTATATTTGCCTACCCTGTACTTTCCAACAGAAAACCCAGATTATCTGCAATATGAAAAGAAACAAAAAGAGAAATTTCCTTTAAATTGTTCTGCTTAACCAAATTATACTCTAATCATTTAGCATTGTAATCCTTAATTATTTTACTTTTCAATATTTTTTTTAAATTCAACAGAGATTTACACAGTTTCACTTCATCACTAAGTTGATTCCATAATTTGACTCCCAAAAATGAAACACATCTATATTTAACATTAGTCCTCACACGACATCTTTCAAAGACCCACAGCCTTCTTAAATTATAATTTGTTTCTCTTAATTTAAAGAAATGCTGAAAACAAGCAGGAAGGCTATTATTCTTAACTCGAAACAAAATTTCTAATGTTTTTAAATATACAATATCTATGAATTTTAATATGCATGACTCTACAAATAATTTATTAGTAGTGTCACGATAAGAAACTTTATTTATTATTCTTACAGCTCTTTTCTGGAGTTTAACTATAGGGTCTATATAAGTTCTATACGTATTCCCCCAATAAAATAAATAAATAAATAAAGGATAAATAAATAAAGTATAAATAAAATAAAAATATCATGGACATTTGTTCCATGATGATGTGGATAAGAAAAAAAGGCCGGGCTTTAAACAACGTCCTTTTTTTCTTTCATTATATCACTTTATTTTTTCACGTGTATTGCAGTTTTCATATTCTGCCTCTGTTTATGAGGTTGAGTTTCAGTGTTTTGAGTGTAAACTGTGAATATAATCAGAAATGTTCCACACTCATCGCCAATTCCCGCTAGCTTGTTCACTCAAATTTGAGATTTCACACTCCATAGCAGATGACGGGTGAGTGAGTGCTTTGGAGTGTGCAGCCGATGGAGTACTATGCCCATGAAAGACTCTTCTCCTCCCACTCAGTGGGAAGAGAAGGGTGGGCCGCTGTAGAATTGAGAGCCCTCATCCCCTTCCCTACAGTGGGTGAGAGCCAACGGGTCCACGCTAAGTGCTGCTGGGCACTATTACCGTGAAAAGGACTCCTCTCTTGGGTGTCCTTTCAAGTGTCTGCTGAACGGGACACTGCTGAGAGCCACTGCCAGCTAGTATGTTTAGATGTGTGTGTGTGTGTGTGTGTGTGTGTGTGTGTGTGTGTGTGTGTGTGTGTGTGTGTGTGTGTGTGTGTGTGTGTGTGTGTGTGTGTGTGTGTGTGTGTGTGTGCTTGCATGTGAGGGTCTGTGCTTGCTTGTACAATGTGTTGCTGGGAAGGTTTGGACCACTGAAACTAGATCAGGTATGTGTGACAGCCTCTGCGTGAGTGTGCATTTATAGAGCAGCGAGTACGTGCCAGGTTACAGTATTAATAGACCGTAGTGTGTTTGTAAAAGACTCTAATAGCTGCATGGCTGATATTAGTGGATCAGTTTCCATCACACTCTGTGGCGTAGAAGCACCTGATTCAGCAGGTGTCTCCCGTGAATGTCCTCGATGTTCTCAGATAGTGTCGGTTCTAAGGAGGGTTTGCCTTGTGATGTGGCTCGACTGCCAACCTAGTAGGGGTCACACTTTCACAGATCAAATTTGTGAACCCAGGGGAGTTGTTTTCAGCCAAGGGGATGCAGGGAAGGGCCCCAGAGGAGCAAGTGACACTCGCAAACGCTTACAAAGCAGGTTATTCATTCAAGCTTCAACTGTTTATTACATTAGTATGGAGATCAAATTTAAAATAATTACAAAAAAAACCTTCGAAACTCTCAAAAATGTTCCAAAATATTATAGAGAAAAAAAAATGTTTCTAACTTAATGTTGAAATGAAAGATAACTGATTCTGATGGAAATTAGAAAAAGGTAAATAAAGAAGAAAAAGCGGAATTGCTTACAAGTCAATACTTTACAATATTTACTGTGGAACTCTGGGGCCTTGTTGTGGCAAAGCTTTGCTAATCCATGCTGAGAGCTCTCAGTGGGTATCATCTGTGCTTGTTGGCAATGGAAACACTTGAAACCTTTAGGATGGCAGTGATTCAGCTGTGGCTGGGGTGTTTGTGGAGTAGAAGTTAATGGAGAGCGAAAGGGATCTTGGAGTAAAAGCTGATTAAGTGTGTCTTGAGTTTCTCAATTGGTAAAACATGGCACACTGAAGGGTTTGAATCCCACTGAGGATGATGGAAGTGCAAATAGATGTGGTGTTTTGTGGACAATTTGGAACAATGTTTGCCAGATGGTGAAATGGTTTTGAAAGCTTAAATATAGCATCGTGTTTTAAAGCTCTACACCAAATATTCAGCAGGCAGGTTTGGTGGTCTGGTATGGTGCACACTGAGGGCTATCCCGCTCTCCATGCAGATCTGGATTCAGGATGTTGCTTCAGTGCTGAATATGGAGGACCAGGAGGGTCAAGTCTCCTCAGCTTATGGGGAGTTATCAGTAGTTTGAGGTGTTTGATCTGGGTCAGGATGGGGGAGTCATACTTATGTACAGCCTTGAAGTAACAGGTGGTGTGATCATGTTCAAGTGTGTGTGCCCATAGACACATATGAGTGTTACACAAGTCCATAATTACACTGTAAGGAGGAGACTGAGTGAAATAGTGCACATGTGAATACAGTATGGCGGCACACGTACATGCAGATACACACACTTCACTTAAACAGCATCATGAGTTGGCAGTGGGCTCATTTTCCGCCGTAGGTCAGGCTTAGTTCATGCATAAAAGAGTGTATGAGTGTCTGTGCGTGTGTGTGCGCCTGTGTGTGTGTGCGCGCACACGTGGTAATCCTTCTCCAGTTTTATTTTTAAAGTGAACTCAGACAAAGGCCTCCAGTCAGACTTCTCTGAGAACAGGACCTTGGGAACATGACCAGTGGCTGTTGCGTCATAGTGTGTGCGTGTGTGTGCTTGTGTGCGTGTGTGAGACAGAGTGGATCTGAGTTTTCGCTTGAAAAGAAGTCGCTTGTTCGAGTTTAAAAAGGAACAAAGGAAAAAGCTCTTGCAGCTCCTTGCCAGATGTCCAAGAGCGTACATGCACATACACACACTGCAGTTTCCTTTGAAAGGTGGCTTAGCGGACATTTGAATGTCAAGGGACGTCACTGTGTGATGTCATAGGAAGGATTTTTATGTGTGATAGAAACACAAATCCACAAAAGTCTGAAAGCACAGTGGATGCAGTGTTTGCCTAAATCACCACACCCAGTCTTCTACTTTCTCAACAGGTTTGGAGAGAGACAGGAGAAACAGGAAAGTAGAGGAGGAAAAAGGGGACAGGGGAGACGATATAGGAAGATTGAAGCCAAAAGAGGGGGAAGAAAAAGAGATGGAGATGAGAGAGATTGTTAGAGAGTAATTGTAAGAGTGTAAGAGTAATGAAACCAGAGGTAAAGAACAGAAAGAAGAAGATAAGAGAAGATGGAGAAAATGTAAAAAAGTAAGGGAACTGGAACAGACGAGGAGAGGGGAAGCCAGGAAGGAAGCGGTTAAGAGTGGCAAAACAATTGAAAGGAGGGAGGATGTGACAGAGAGGAGGGAAAGAGGAGAAAAAGAAGGGGGTAGGGATCACCTGCTCGACATTTCTCTCTTCTCGTGTTCTGTGGGTCCTTCCCAAACCTGTAAAACTTGGGGAAGCCCAGCCTCAGTTACATCACACACACACACACACACACACACACACACACACACACACACACACACACACACACACACACACACACACACACACACACACACACACACACACACACACACACACACACACACACACACACACACACACACACACACGATGAATGTAATCTGGAACATGGCTACACTGTTGTCTGCTTCCGTCTTATCTTTCTTTCTTCCTCCTTTACAAATCCTTTGTTTCAGTGTTTATTACACACTCTGGCATAATGAAACAGTTAAAAAAGAGTCCAGTTGAGGACTGAGACCTGAAGAGGTTGGGGAGGGGGGTAAAGTGACACTGCACCAGGGCACTATATTTACAATGCGCCTCTTTAACACGCAGCCTATTTATAGCTGCCAAATCTTTTCCCAGTGTCTGCCACACACTGTTGCACCGTCACAAGCGCAGGCATCAGATGGCACCAGCAGATTGACACCACTCTGTGCTGCCAAAGGGAACACGCCTTATCCTCTAGCATGTTCCTCTGCACCTCACCTTGCTCCACCTGCCCAGACATTCAGGCTCAGGACATTCCCTCCTCTCCGCTAACTGAGCATTCAGTCTTTTATTTCTTTGTTTCTCACAGGCCTCTTCTAAAGATGAAATGAGAGAAGAGCGACTTAAGTTTCTGTCATGACTTGAAATTGTTATCAAAAACGGAAGGAAGACAGGTAGGATAGGCAAAAGAATTATACTCATTAATATCTTCTGAACACCTTTTGAATGGCAAACAAAGTACAAGATCATTTACAAAAGATTTGGAGTAGTATTATAGAATAAAGGTAATGTTTCACTTATACAGGGGTAGCGAGGGTGGTGTACTGAGGTACAAAACAAAAAACACAAGAGGAAAGACATCATAGAACAAACACAGGGTTGGTTTTTTTTTTGTTTTTTTATTTTAATCTTTTTATTTTACTGCTACAAAAGATACTTTTTTCCCCTGTAATTCTGCCTTTTTAGTGGATTTTGTTGTCATTTGCCCCGAAATGAAGTGTGCAAAAGTTTTGGTAGTTTGATGCTCTGGAGTGTTTAAGTATATTAACACAATGCCAACGAAGACAGACACAAGCAATCATCTTAAACCCCATTCAAAGCCAGTTCACCCCGTGTTTGGGTGTGCCTTTATTCTGCAATGTGATGCTGTGTAAATGGCACAGAGGTGGAACACCATAACATTTTGTTTTGCCACTTTGCTACTTTGCCACAAAAAGGAGTAACAGGGCAAACGGGGGTAAAATGAGTGCTGTGAATTCACAATGCATAAAGGCCCGGGGTGCGAGGATGACTGAAAGATCTGCACAGACGGTCAAATCAATCTGTCCTGGGGATGGTGAGAGACGGCCTAATGGGCTGTCTGACTCACGTTCAGGTTCACTGTCACTGAGAACCAAGCTAAAAATGCAGTTACAAAAAAACTGTGTGTGTGTTCTAATTAGTGCTGGATTTTTAACCACTGTGGTCAGGGAGTCAGGGACTGCTTGAACATTTTGGGGTACTGTACTCCCTGCTGCCATTCTTAGAAACCTGGAGGAGCTACCAGCTGACGCCAGGCTGGCATCTTTCTCCCGCTGAAGCTCCCTCCCTCCCAACTGCAGTAACATTACAAACTACAGCAGCAACAGGAAAACTGCTGTGTGTCTCATAGGAACAACTAGGTCAAAACCGTCTTCAGATCGTGGAAGGTCATGATGCTTTGTAACTGCGCAGAGTGGAGACGGAATGAAGAAGGAAAAACCAGTGCGTCTTTGTAGCCCACTCTTTGTGTAAATCAATCTGGGAAAAGTTATCAGGCCATTTACAAACAATCTGGAGTCTATTATTCAGAAAGAAAGCATCTTGTTTCTGAAAAGAACATAGCAGCATGGCTTATGTTGCAAAGTTGATTCAGAACAAACTACAACACTTCTGGAAGCTTGTCTATTGGACTAATACACCAGAGTGGAATTGTTTTGCCATAACCCACTGCTCACATGATGCAAACTCAGCATGTTCACATAAGCAACTCACCAACTGTCAAGGACTGATTTGGTTTTATTTTACAGCCACCTGACATGGGCACATTACAGTCATTAAGTGAACAAGGTGTATACCAAAGTGTTAAATGTGAGGCGATCGGTCTGGAAACTAAAGCTTGGCTGTAATTGGGCCATACGAGGGGACAATAATCCCAACACTACCATATCCACAATAAAATGAATGAAACAGTATAGAATCAAGGTGTTATAATGGTTCAAAGACAAGACCTACTTTTGATTGAGAGTGGGCTGGTGTGACCTTAATAGACCTTTATGTCCATGAATAGATTCCCACAAAGCATCACTGGTAACAGGGACACAAATGTGGGAGACTGAGGATATCTGAGAAAATTATTACTTCATGGTTTTGCTGCTGAAAGTAGTTCTGAAGTTGTTGTTTTTTTTACTTTACATTTACTACTCTTGTGTTTCAGATTAGTTTTCCTCCTTTTTATTCACTCAATAGATAATGAATTGTGTTCAGGCTCATGTTCTGGGTCTCAGAAAAATACCAAGAGATAATTTTGTATTATAACTGACGCTACTGTATATAAATAAAATTGAATTGAACTGAATTAAAGATGGTCCACTAAATTGTGATGTTGTGTATCTATAAGTTATAGCTATATAATTGTAAGCCATTTGCCATTTACCATCTAATGATGCTTTTACCCTATTTAAGGCACCATCATCACATAATCATTAAAAAAAATCATCATGTCCTGATACATAAAATCTTTGAAAAGAACTGATTAAGAGTGTACTTATTTCTTTTTTTCCTACAGCACTGTACATCATGAAATTGATTTATTATTCATGTTACATTAAAGTGTGAGGAAAGTATACGTTTTATTGTTATAGTTTGTCAAGTACAGCAAATTTGTCCATTTAGTGCATTATAACTGTGCACTACATATTATTATTAACATATTGGGGTATGTTAAATGAAAATCATAATATATGAATAGATAATTGACAATAGCTCAAAGAAAACAATCAACATCAACCGATTTTGAATTAAAACATGTTACATTTTGTTCAGGTAATATGTTTCATAAAGTGCTTTAAAAGGTAGATTATATGAGAAAACATTAAACCTGCTTCTCCATTGATCTAACTGTGCAACAAGGCAAGAGAAGGAAGAAATACAACCCTGCATAGTCACATGCAGTGTTTTGTACACACGTAGGAGGACATTCAGGTTTCTGATCCAGGGGAGGAATCTATTCATTGTATCATGACTGCCCCCTCTGGACACTGCTCAGGCATACGCAGTGTATACCAGAGCACAAACTTCACAAAAACACTAACATAAAGACTGAACCTGTGTATGTATTTAATTTAAAATGTATGATGTATAATGTATACATAAAAACTGGTCGCCGGGCCCAGAGACAAATGCACGCAGGATGACATTCTGAACTCGGTGTTGGATCAGTCAGCCAGCTCAGGGGCACAGCATGTGGCTGCTGATCAAAACATGCAGCTCAAGCTTTTTTTACATGATGTTATAAAATCCTATTGTGTCCTTTGTGTGAAATATTTCAGATTTTTTTTCCCCACAGACTACTTTTACTTGTTTATTTTTAATCTCAATAAATGGTTTTCATAATGTTTTGTAATTTCCCTGCCGCCGGCTGCAAAGAGCGCACCGAAAAGCTGGTTCTAGTTTCTGCTTTCCTGTGATTAAAACAGGGTTTATATTAATGGTTTAGATCAAACACTTACTACAGCCTTAAAGTAACTTGTTAAAATAACACTCAAGTAGTTAATGATCCAGTAAAAACCCATCTCTGAGTAATTCCTATTACTCCTAATGTGCTCATTCAGGTATTAGTGTAGAAATTCAAGCACTGCTGTATATAGAGTGACTATGTAACCGAAAAACTGTGAAACTGTGAAAAACCAGCGACCTGTCCAGGGTGAACCTCTGCCTCTCGCCAGTAATGAGCTGAGATAGACTCCAGCAGACCCCGTGACCCTGCATAGGATAAAACGGGTATAGAAAATGGATGTATGGATGGATTATAAAGCACTTTGTAGGACCTAAATAAGGTTAAACAGGTGCTGTATGGGTATAGGACCACTTATACAGTGGTATATACTTATATACTTAGACTTATACAAGGTCAGTTTTGCAAGCTGGAGAAAAATGTGGTGGAAAAAAACTTCAGTGCGTTCTGATAGGACTGTATCTATAACATATAATGACAACTTGTTGCTAAATTAGTGATCATTTCTACTAATCTAATGACTATGCTTTCTATACCCATGTAAATTTGCTTCCACTCACATCTTCAATTCATCTTCCAACTCTCCTTGTTTTTTCCTGCTGCCCTATGCAGTGGCCAGCTCTTATATCAGGCCAATTCAGCCGTTATATAAACAAAAGAGTTATTCTCAGGAACAAGATCTAAATTATACAAGGTCGCACCCAAGTGGATGCATCAAAATATTTGCTTTTATTTCGCAAAACCACATTGGAGTCCAAACATTAATGGGTAAAATGAGCTTTTTGCTTGATGTTATCAGCTAGTTTGCAATGTTTTTGTTGGGTAAACCTTGTTCTCAGCTCTGGGAAGTTTTGAAAGAACTTAATGTGAAGCTGAGTAGAACGAAAACATGACACCACATTGGAGTTTTGGGGTCAAATAGAGGCCAAACAACATTTTGTGTTCCCTTCTGGGACCAATAAACCAGGTTCATAGTTTCATATATGAATTAGTCTTTGGAGTCAGAGGGAATCCTTTTTTTCCCCTTTCTTTCCTTTATGTATGTGTTTCTTTCCTTGTGGAGCATGATGCTGAGGTGTGCTGATAATCAGAGGCCATTAAAACCAAAATACAGGTATGTGTTGTATGTGTGGCAGCAGTGTAGCGAAGCAGCTCTAAACCTTCAACTGGCGCTGTCTGTTGGGCTTGACAGCGCTCACCCGACGGCTGCAGACGTTGCTCAGGTGCTGATAGACATGTCAGTGTACGCTGGCCGTCGTATGTTCCTGCGCTGGTTTGAGTTTCCTTGCGTGTTTACTCAACAGGGTGTTAACGTCAGTCAAGAAAATCAATGTTTATCCTCACATGTGTCAAGAGAGAAGTATGTGAGTGTGTCTACACCACTTTGCTTTGCCATCATTTCTTCACTGTCCCCAAACACACACCGGCACATACACGAAATGTGTCCATAATGTCCTGAGTCAGTCTTCATCCAGCCACTGTTAGTGAACATGCCCACTGGCTGGCCAGTATAACCACAGCGCAACGGTGTGGTAGTTTTCCATATGTGTAGTGAAGGGCAACGGGTGTACAGTTGCTTTCCGCTGTAAAATCTGTGGTGGGTGATGTGAGAGCGTCACCACTGCTTCCTGTGTGCAGTGCTAAACGCACTCTGTCGCAATATGACTTCAAGATGACTTTAGTGACTGTGCACAACAGTGTGGAGCAGCGTCACAATGCATCCACTAATAACATGCTGCAGTTAGGGTCGCACCCCCCCCCTCCCTCTGTGTCTTGCCGAGGCCTTTGGGATAAGATTTATGGCAACTTTCTCAGCTCTCCCTGGGGAGTCTGTTCCAGCTGCTCCAGATCCACTCAGTCCCAAACCTCAACCCAACTTCACTGACCACGGCCTGCGTGCTGACATCACTGTCCAGGCGTGCACGCACATGAAGCACATACGCACATACGCAGCCCTACTGAGACGTCACAGCCAAGGCAAGTGACACAGACACAGTAATGTCTCTCTGCAGAAGATAAGGTTCCCAGGGCTTCTTGGTTGTACAGTCTTGGCCAGAATTATCGGCACCCCTGAACTTCTAGTACTTCATTCTAAATTTCTTTCTTTAGCAATACAATAAAAATTTACCGATTGTGTGTGATGGCACTCATGAATATCTGTCTGAATAATCAGTCAGCAGAATAAACATTACCGTTCTGCTGTCAGACAATCCGCGGTTATGCAGAATATCAGTGGCTAAAACAAGCCTGATGCATGGACTGCTGCCAAGCCTGTGTTGAAATCACAGTACATGCTGCTTCCATGGAAACAATGAAAATATTAAGTTTATTTAATTCTTTTTTGTAGTGAACATAATATCACTTTTCATGCTAAGCACATGAAATATGTCGCACAAGCTCAGGAAGTATGTTGACTCAATAAAACTTGCTAGAGGGAATAAAGGGGCAGTAATGCAAGACTTCCAGCCAAGTTCCAGACTTCCACTGAAACATTTTTATCAAGTCTTATTTTAGAGTGCTACTATGTTTTTGGTAGAGTTTAAATACATCTAAATAGGGTTTGAAAATGTTAAAAGCAGTCCAATGGCAGCATGAATTTGGAATACGTCTATCATTTCTGCTATCTTATGAAAGAACAAATCTCATGGAAGTGGATGTGCTGTCACCACTATCTAGGGCTAGGCAGAACATGTGATTCTGGCAACCAAGCAGATTACTCTGACAGACGTGGCAGGAGCATGACTTCTTTACATGGTTTAGTCATTGGAAGATGAGTTTGTCACTTTTTGCGGCAGCTGAGCCAATGTGGTGTCCAAAATTCATGCTTAATTCATGTTTTCTGTGAGATCGTGCCGCAAAAATCTGATGCAATTGGTCTTTACAGAAGAGATTTTAACATGAGCCGGGTCATAGTTTGATAGTGTGAGTGTGACTTTTAGTGTACAGTGAATTCAGTTGGCAGCAGTTTGTATTATGAAGGACCGAGGGAGTTGTAGGATTCAAGTTCACACATCCCCCGGTCAATGTTGGTTGTCTGACACTGACCCACCCCTGCAAGCATTCATTCTATCACTTTGTTTTGCCTCACTATTTGCACCTTTTCCCTCCACCATTTTGCCTTTGGCCTCAAAGACCTGTCAGTCGAGGTGTCAGAGGCACCTGGTCGTCTTTCACTGCCTGTCACCGCTTGAGGTAAACACTCTCAATTTTCATGCTTGCAAGTTTCAGAAGTCAAACTCAGAAGAATATCGTACAGAAAATGGAGCGTAAACAAGAGAAATACTGAAAAAGCTCAATGTGGAGATGGGAGAGAAAAAAAAAACCCAGAAGATGGGGGTAGGTAAACTGTCACGTATCAGGCCTGGTTGAGTCTCAACATTGATCTCATGAATAATAGAGCCTCAGTGGCCATGTGATTGGATTAGACATGACATCCGACAACAACCTGGTCCACCAGTTTTTCAAGCTATGCACAGCAGCAAGCACACATATTCTTGCATGTGTGCATAATTGAAGTTAATTCAGTAAATCTGACTAATCTAGTCTAATCTGTACCACACAGCTGGGTTTATAGAAAGAAATGTTAAGTTGGCGAATAGCCTTGTTTAATAAGGTAGTAATACATGCATATAGATTGGTCAAATGAAAGGCTCTTTATCATTTTTAGTAACAAAAATGGCTAATAGAGAAAAATAATATTTTTCTCAAATGTTAAATTAGCTTTGTGCAGAACTGATAAACCACAATTCAAACATAATTGCATTTTTTTCCTTGGACAATTTCCAGCATAGATTAATTAATGGATTGATAAATAGCTTAAAAAAGTAGTCATTCATGTTCATCAAGTGTTTAGAAATTCAACCAAAGGGTTGTTCAGCTGGAGGGCCTCTAGCTTGTCAGCTTCCAGCCGCCGGAGCCTTGGACTGAGCCTTGTACTATTCGAGGACCCTTGACGTGAGGTTGACGAACCAGACATCCAGCGAAGCGAACAAGAAGTCAATTAACACAGAGGTAACACACGCCAGAAAGGCTAAAAAATAGAATTCAAATCGAGGTTGACAGACGCTAGTAAGTAATTTATTCACTTTCTCAAAGTCACAACCTGAGTTTCTGCAGTCTGATTTTCTTTTTTGTGATGTCAACAGACCCAGACTAAAGAAATGCAGCTCAGGTATGTCATAAAATGCTCCTTCACAGCTAGATGTCACTAAATCCTACTCACCACTGCTTTAAAATTGTGAAGTTATAGTGTCAAAAAAGGTCGCAGTTAAGTTTCTCAAACATGAAGTTGAATCAAAGTAGTTCTCGTGTGGATAGAAATCACTGACTCACAACATAGTCATCAATATGAAAGACCCTCATCAAAGAATAACTAGATGTCTATGAAACACGGAAATCTCCCACGATGTTCTGTATCCTTCAGCCTCTTAATAATATATAGTACAACAGCCAAAGTCCAGTGCTCCGAGCTAACACACACATGTTCCCTCTGTCATGTTTATTTGTGTTTACTGTGTCCCTGCTCATCAGTCATTCACTGTGTCAAATCTATGTGAGAAGAATCTGCAAGTCTGCAGTTTCCTCTCCCAGTTGGTTGTTTGTGTCAGTTTATTCTACCTGTTCTTCCCTTCATCCATTTATGCATGTGAACAACTGAGAGGATGAGGTGAGTGGACAAGATTTTATAGACCAGTAAAAGAAGAAAAAAATAGATAGAATCCTTTACGCTAATTTTTGTTTTTGTTTTTCAAACAGACTCAAGCACTGACCTCTGCATGTACCACATCTGTAAATTGTGGAGTCGGTCCAGAGGCAGTGATCACACACCCAGAGCAGCGAGCAGCCGCAGGTGTAGCATCTGGGAGCATTTCAAGGTGAGCTGCCTTGCTCAGGGCTCTTCAGCTGCAAATAGGGAAATAAGGACTGGTCATTCCTGCTCCAGCACCAGGTTTTCAGTCAAGGAAACAAACAGGGAACCTTACAATTTGCTTTAAGCCCCTTTGTCACAGCTTTTTTTCTGAATTCAACTATTAAGTATACTGATAACACTTTTGAACTTTTACTTAGGTGAGATTTTAAATGCAGGACTTTATCCTAACAGTTTTTTTTTTTTAAGTTTTCTCCTAAGAGTCATTGAAGCAAAACATCTAAATACCCACCAAAGCAGCAAAAAAGGACCGGGTTAACTCAGTAGTAAAAGAAACCTTTTGCCTGTCAAAACACCTCCTAACAACCATGCACCTTACCCTGAAGCTACATGAGAATTATGACTGGAGGACTCGAGGGGTGTCATCATGTTACTATCCTCTCTGTCACCTGAGGCTTTGACATGCCTGTGCAAAAATGTCTACAAGTGCTCAAATACTTATCCTGCTTATGCACTGTGTGGAAACTCCCTGCCTAGACCTAGTGAAGATAGGCAGCTGAAGTAGAACAATCAGACAAGATCATACCTTGTAGTATGGCATGTGCTAATTCAGAAAAAAGAAAACATGCATACCGGATCAAATTCTTGCACATCAAAAGTAAAGAGAGAAGATTACATAATGCTTGGAGTATAGGTCAGGCGAGTGTGTCAAAACTGCTGTTGGCCGCTGGGTAACAGGAAGGCACAAGCTGAGAGCATGTTGACATTGTCTGTGGGAGACCTATGAATAAAGCTGTTGTTTGAAAGCAGTGTATACCTTTTTTTTTTTTTTTTACATCCACATGGATTATTTTGAACAAAGTCTTCTGGCAAAATGCATACATTACTCATAAAAGGACACAAGGTATTCAGCTAGAAAATCTTATGATTCATCAATAAACAGAGCTATGCCAGTTATGTTTTGAAGTGAACTGCTGGGGTGCAGCTCACGCACTATAGGCACTTAGATTGCATGATGCTCCTAGCTTATAATTGCATAGCCCTGCGCATACGTGACATGCAATAACTTGCTTTGACAGGTATGTTTTCAAAGAATGAACATGCCTCATAAAGAGTACATACTGAACCCAACAGCCCCATATATTCAAATCAAGTTGTCTGACAGCAGCTGCTGACATCTAGCTGCTGAATGTATGTAATATGGATATTTTGTACATAACATTCCCTCTACAACATATAGTTGAGTAGATATCAAATTTAATAGTAAAGCGACTTGCTGTTAAGACTGATAAAACCAAAAAAAAAAAAAATACCCGGGTGGGGTAGCATGTGAAGAATAAACATCTGGTTAACTGTGCCCACTTTCTGATATTAGATGGCAATAGTTACTTTTTGATATTACTATAAATTGGTACATAAAGAAAAATAAATGCCAGCGAGGCATTTCAAAGAATTCAGGAGCAGTCTGTTCTGTGGTACAGAATCCTTTCCATTTACTGTGGACTTGCCAACTCTGTGTACCTACTATACACACAAAAAACTACTTTTAGGAACAGGGGAAAACCCAAAAGGCATAAAGTGATCTTTTTAAGAATACCTGGCCTCATTTATTTGAAAAAAAGAAAAGACAAATGTTACATTTTAGTGGCAATTACCACTCAGATGAAGGTGTGTTTATGTCCAATTTGTTAAAGATCCTGATATCTGTTGAAACATTGCTGGAAGGGATATCAAGAAAAATGTTCTTGAAAACGACACTTTCACTTACTGTAAATCAATGTACCTGGAGGTCACAGCCTCCAGGTATTTCCTTTGTTTAATCATACCTTGCGTCACAGCATTTTAGGGCGTGAAGTCAATGAGAATTCACTGTTGTGAGAACTAAGAGAGCAGTAGTCAAATGTCTCTCTCTCTCTCTCCATCTCTCGCTCACACACATACATACATGTACTTTAACAAAAGGTAATTCATCATGATATTGTGTACAGGTCTATCCATCCATTCTTCCACTTATCCGTTACCGGGTCGGGGGGCAGCAGTCTTAGCAGAGATGCCCAGACTTCCCTCACCGCAGACACTGCCAGCCCAGAGACATAGTCTCTCCAGCGTGTCCTGGGTCTTCCCCGGGGTCTCCTCCCGGTGGGACATGCCTGGAACACCTCCCTAGGGAGGCGTCCAGGAGGATCCGGTACAGATGCCCAAGCCACCTCAGCTGACTCCTCTCAATGTGAAGGAGCAGCGGCTCGACTCCGAGCTCCTCCCGGGTGACCGAACTCCTCACCCTATCTCTAAGGGAGCGTCCAGCCACCCTGCGGAGGAAACTCATCTCAGCCACTTGTATCTTGTCCTTTCAGTCATTTTTTTTCTATCATGTATTCTATGTATTTTATTGCTCTAAACTGTTTCTATTCTATAAGGCACTTTGTGACAAATGTCTGTGAAAAGTGCTATATAAATAAACTTTACTTACTTACTTACTTACCCAAAGTTCATGACCATAAGTGAGGTGGCAGCATAGATTGACGGGTAATTTGAGAGCTTCGCCTTTCAACTCAGCTCTTTCTTCACTACAACGGTCCGGTACAACGACCACACAACTGCGGACGCTGCACCAATCGGTCTGTCAATCTCACGCTCCATCTTTCCCTCACTCGTGAACAACAGCCGGAGATATTTGAACTCCTCTACTTGAGGCAGAACCTCTCCACCCACCTGGAGAAGGGTACGCCGCCCTTTCCCAGTGGAGAACTGTTCTCATCCCTGCCACGTTGCACCTGGCTTCAAACCGAGGTACTCAGGCCGGACCTCGTCCACCCCCGGTGTCCTGCCACTGAGGAGCTTACAAACTACCTCAGTGACCTCGGCTTGGGTGATGGACAAATACATCTGCTTCCCCTTCTGAGGCGTCGAACGGTTTGACAGAATTTTTTCAGGGCTGACCGAAAGTCTTTCTCCATGGCCTCACCAAACTCCTCCCAGACCCGAGTTGTTGCCTCCAGGACTGCCCGAGCTCCAGCTTGCTTGACCTGCCGGGACCTATCTACTGCGTCAGGAGTCCCACAGGCCAACATAGCCTGGTAGGACTCCTTCTTCAGCCTGACAGCATCCCTTACTTCCGCTGTTAACTACCGGGTTCTGGGGTTGCCGCTACGACAGGCACCAGTGACTTTGCGTCCACAACTTTGAGCTGCCGTATTGACAAATGGAGCCCTCGGAAGTTGTGAGAAGTTCTCTCGGAGATGAGAGTTGAAGATGTCCCTGACAGAGGGCTCAGCCAGACGTTCCCAACAGACCCTCACAATACGTTTGGGTCTGCCCGGTCTGTCCAACTTCCTCCTCCTCCAGCGCATCCAACTCACCACCAGGTGGCGATCAGTTGACAGCTCAGCCCCTCTCTTCACCCGAGTGTCCAAGATATGCGGCCGAAGGTCAGATGAAACGACAACAAAGTCGATCATTGACCTCCGGCCTAGGGTGTCCTGGTACCACGTGCACTGATGGACACCCTTATGTTTGAACATGGTGTTCGTTATGGACAAACTGTGACTGGCACAGAAGTCCAACAACAAAACACAGCTAGGGTTCAGATCGGGGAGGCCGTTCCTCCCAATCACGCCTCTCCAGGTATCACTGTCATTGCCCACGTGAGCGTTGAAGTCCCCCAGTAGAACAATGGTTGGAGCACGATCAAGTACTCCTCCCAGGGACTCCAAGAAGGCCAAGAACGCTGTACTGCTGTTCGGCCCGTAGGCACAAAAAACAGTGAGAGACCTTTTCCCGACCCGAAGGCGCAAGGAAGCGACCCTCTTGTTCACCGGGGTGAACTCCAACACATGGCGACTGAGTTGAGGGGCTATAAACAAGCCCACACCAGCCCGCCGCCTCTCACCCTGGGCAACTCCAGAGTAGTGGAGGGTCCAGCCCCCTTCAAGGAGCTGGTTCCAGAGCCCAAGCTATGTGTGGAGGTGAGCCCGACTATCTCTAGTCGGTATCTCTCAACCTCACGCACAAGCTCTGGCTCCTTCCCCCCAGCGAGGTGACATTCCATGTCCCTACTGCAAGGGTTTTAGTCCAGGGGTTGGGTTGTCGAAGCACCCCGCCACGACCGCATTGCACCAGCCTGTCATGATCCTTCCTGTGGGTGGTGAGCCTACAGGAAGGCAGCTTCATGTCGCTGTTTCGGGCTGAGCCCGACCAGGCCCCATGAGCAAAGACCCGGCCACCAAGCGCACACCTTCGCAATTTTTCAAGTCAATAATTGGGGTGAGATTTCTCCAGAAGGCAAATATCAAATATTAAGTTTAGACTTCCCACTAAAGCAGCATTACTCAGGAGCAGTGGGGAGGTAGGGTCTAATCTGAGAGGCAACGTAGGAGTGAATTCATCCCACAGTTCAAAACCATGTTTTTTAGATTGTTCATTCTAGATGGATTGTAGGAGTGAATATAAATATGCATGGTTGTTTGTCACTTATATGAGCAAACTGGGGAGAAAAACAAACAAATGACATTACAGAACACCCTGTGTCTGGGAATTGACTTCTCTCACCTTTAACTGTTAACTGATTTAATTAACTGGTTGATAACCAAAACATCTCTGAATTTGCTGCACTGCACAAACAATCAAGAGGAAATGAATAGAGTATTAATTTTACTGCATTTTCCTGAATCTTAAGCACAGCAGCTAAGACGGCTTATAATCATTTATAATTTAAAACATTATTCAATGTTATTCATTACTCTGTGTGAAGGTGTCATGTTCCATGTTTGTCACGTAGATGTGTGATTGAAGCCTGCTCTCACAGTGTCTGACGGCCCTCTTCATTCACTAGCAGTACAACTCTTGTATTCTTCGTATTCAAATCTTTCAAAAGGATAAACCTAGAAATTTTTAAAAAATAAATCAAAACTCTACAGGCCTAAGGCTGTGACTCAGTAGTATCAAGTGTATACACAGGCCTCTTATTCAAGAGCATGTCATATTTGGAATAGTTTTGGGCTGTAACCCTGAAGGAAAGAAAAAATTGTGGCAACTATTTGAAAATATGTTAAAGAATAACCCAGGAACAATATTTTATAAGAAGAAGCAGGTGATTCCCTGATTCACTGTACCCACCCTCACCCCCCTCTATCAGAGCCATGGAGTGCTGCACAAGGAGTGGAAAATCACCTAAAAATAAACTGCACATCAACAACACACAAACACATGGGCAAGCACACAAGCCAAGAGTCTTTTATATTCGAAAGCACAAGACTGACACTTGAGATACTCGGCACAGCGGGTCCACCATCCTCTTTCACCCCCCCTGCCCTGCCTAAATTAGCCCAGCCTTGGCCCTGTTGTCCACGGTGGACCGGTCCCAGCAGGCAGGGCTGGGAGTGAGAGGCAGGTGCGGGGCTGGGGTTGGGGAGGGGGTTCTGGGACACACACATGCTCATGACATCACAGCAGCCCAGTTGGCTCCGTCTGCGTTCTTGTGGCAGTCACACGGGGCATCACCAGGCCTGACGCAGCTCGTGAGGGGATGTGTGTGAAAAGGTCGTAAAGACCAGTTTGGCTTCCGTGCCTGGATTCACCCTATCATAGCCACCAAGCCCCCACCATTCACACAGTACTGCACATCAACACTCTGAAAAAACACTCACTAAGGTTTTGCATTTATGGTTTATCTTCCCGCATAATATAAATATGTGATATATTTTCACTGTTACTTGCCTTTTGTTGATATTTTATCTGTAAAGCAATGTATTCCTCACCATGCGGTTGCTCCTTTCTCATCAAAAAGCTGCATTTCCTCTTCTGCTCTTTTATTCAGTTCTCATCTCTGTGTTTAGTGGTGCCTCCACATTGTTCCACACTTCTAATGCATCGCATCAGACTTGTAAAATTTATTTTGGTTTTTCTCCCACTATCAACTGTCTCCACTTGTTTCCATCTTCCTGTAGTTATTCATATCTCTCTCCATTGACTTGTGCTGGTGCCTGTGTCTTTGTTTTATGTTGGGTTTCTGCTCTAACTCCATCTCTCTCAACTCCCAACGTTTTTGTGATTTTGTTTTCTTTTGTACTTTTAATGTCTATTGTTTGAGCTGGATTGTTCAGACTCTCAATTTCCTTCTGTATTTGACTTGTCTATTTTTGGATGTCTTGTCTCAAAATTGTAATCTTTAAGACAATTCTCTCCTTATCTTTACATGTAATAACACAAGATTATAATTTTTTACTCCAATGTGCAGTAAAGTTCATACCTTTTTTACTACAATCTAAAATAATTTCACTTCTATTTGACTAGCCCACTATTTTGTTTACATACATACATAAAAATGTGAGTTTACCTGTTACTAAATACTAAATTTAAACTTTAAGGCAAGTACTTCCTGTCAGTTAAACCTGTGAGATCTCATTGTAAGATAAGAGTATATTTTCAAAAGATTTTGGTTTACATTTTGGGGGTCCTTTGAGGTTTTGAGTGTTTAGATTCAGTAACTAACAAATAATCAAATAAAAATAAATAGAAAAGTGTCCAATAACTCCCCTGAGGTTGTGCATCGAGCACGAGGTGAGTTTATGTCACATAGAGAATTACAGAGTGAGAGATGAGGTGCTGACGGGTTCAGACTCATTCTTGGCTCTGTATCTGACTCTCTTATTTCTGTCTGAAGGGGCATCCACATCTAAAGCGAGATCAAGGAGCATCCAGCTGGCACATATTGTACACACATTCACAAATTCACACTCAGCTCGAACCTTCGTGACCCACATCCAGTTCATATGACCACAACCATGTAGCCTCGGCAGCAGAATATAGAGTCAGATTAATTTACAGTGAACAAGTTCTCACCTCTCAGCAGATCATTCTGTGCTACTGATCGCTGACCATTAACTGAGCGTGGCACCCAATGGCTAACAAATCACTGGTCACGCTGGTCTTGTGATCGCAGCAACTGGATGCATCTGATACAGTCATGTGAAAAAGAGTGCATCCTCTTTCACTTCTAAGGTTTTACATATTAGGATATGATAGTACCAGGTTCTAAATTACAACTTCAAATAAACAGCCACATGCTGCTTCAATTTGCAGACATGTGTCTATGCCGACCTCTTTTAAGGTCCAAGCTTTAGCTGTTGAATACTTTATACAGAGGAGTTGACTCAATGACTTCAAGGATCCCCAAGTCATGCGGCAGGAAAACGAGACCAAATCATCACCTCTACATCACCCAGGCGGACAGCTGGTATCAGGTGTGAGTGTAGATGTGTTGTGTTTATATGTCACGAAACATGGCTTTTGACTATTTTCATTTTCAACTTTGCAAACCTAAACCATCCCACTGTGTTTTTATTTAGAGAGGAAAGATTTTTCTCCTGGAAAATCTTCCAAAAAAACTACTTTTTTTTTTTTTTACTATGTAACCTGAAATTAATTAAATGAAATTGCTCTCTAAGAACTTTTCTTCCCTTTTTTTCTCTGAATATTGGAGGATGTGACCTCTGGGTAAGCTTACTGGGACACCCACTTGTGGGAAGTTTAGGAGTCTTCAGTGTTTTCCGCTTGAGGCAGAAAATCACAAGGTTTCCCATTTGACCCCTGACTCACAGTGGGACCAATTGTCCCCACAGTGTGAGTTTCCTAGAATATGCACATTAAGTTTTCAGACAACCAAAAGACAGCTGAGTACACTTTTTTCCTCTTTTTTTGGGGGGGGGGGCTATTGTTACACTTTTTCAAGATAAGAAGCTGAATAGCACTTACTAACTTCTCCTCACTCATATAATTCCCCTTTCAACAGCTCAGTCTGTTTGGAGGCCTTTGTACAGCTTCCCCCACCATCTGACTGCGCAGATCCTGTTACAGGTATCTCAGCGTCCCCTCTGCCAGCCCACAGTATTTGGACATCCCTCAGGACTCACTTGGTCAGTGAGCATGGATCGATTCCACCCGCGTGTCCATTCATTCCACGCTTTAGCAACCAGGCGATCTTTTCAAAAACACACACACATACATGTATCTGACATAACTGCATGCAACACTGGGCATTCACATTCATCATGCAGAAGGAATATTGGGCTTAGTTTTTTGGAAAGAAAGTTTCAAATGACAGTCCCTCTGGTGCATCTGATAACTCGAAACCTGTTTATTTTGAGTACAGTGCATCTCCATTTTTTTTTATTTTAACAATAATACCACCACCAATAATAAGGTGAAGAGCAGCGTGTAGAACTGACAAAAGTGTGTGTGTGTGTGTGTGTGTGTGTGTGTGTGTGTGTGTGTGTGTGTGTGTGTGTGTGTGTGTGTGTGTGTGTGTGTGTGTGTGTGTGTGTGTGTGTGTGTGTGTGTGTGGTGGTGTAAGGGACCATCCCTTCTAAAATCAAGTGGCTTCTTTACAGGATATGAGTTTCTGGTGAAGAAGACACAGGAAGGAAGTGAGAGGAAAGTGTATTTTCTTTTCTGTCTTCCTCCTTCTGTCTCACTGCACTCTTTCCACAAGACAAATGTCACCTTACATGTTTGTGTTTGGGATGATTTATGTAGAGCTCTAAGATAAAGGCTTTACTTGGAGCTTTGTATTGATCTCTCCTGACGCGGCTTGATGCCATGGAAATAAATGATCTCATCTGCATTTTTAAAAAACCTGCTCATTAACGATCATTTAGACAAAACAATTAATGTTCCTGTTGTTACATTCAGTTATCATCGGGAGATTGAAATCAGAGCTCAAAGTCATTTGCCTTTTACGCACAAAGAGGAAAAAAACACAGTTCTACTCAGTCGCTTTCCTTCAAACAAAAGCACTCAAGAGAGATGCCCCCACCACACACACATATACATTATCTTTTTAATTTAACCTATTAATTTTGTGTCACGCACATAACTAACATAACACTTTCTGCAGGTCTTCCTTGATCATTTTTAGCAAAACGTCCCAGACACACAACTTAGCTTTGATCATTCCTTTCAAAGAGTGAGATTCCAGTAAGTGACTGCGTTTCCAAACACAGCATTCAAAGCTTGAAGGATTTAGATATATATGTTCATAGAACAGCCAATTAAAGTGAAGGATGGCCCACAAGAAAAACACTACTGCATATCTGAAGAGCACAAGGCACAAACCTAAAAAAAAAAATCTAAATAGAGATCATTTTACTGTTTTCATTGGATTGATTTAAACGCACCATGGATCCATCCGTCTAAAACAGAAAATGCAGCTCTCTCTTTGCAGAATTGAAAGAATAAAGAATTTTTAATTAAATGTCCCTGAGTGAAATAATGAGCTGACTTGTATACAGTGTCAGGAAGAGTTGGGAACCACAGGCTGCAGCAGCAGGGACGGCCACAGCTCTCCACATGCTGCCCAGGATTGTTTGACTCCTGAACACCAAGGGACAGCTTTTTCCACAGCTCCTTCATATTTAATTGTTTTGTTGAATTATTCTGGCTCAATGCTGTGTTGTGCCACCGTGAATTGGGCCATGGAGGTTGTTAGTGTATCTCAGTGGCCGTGCATGCGTTTGTGTGTGTCTAGGATGGCGATGATGGGGAGAGTGATGTGGCAGTAGTGACTGAGTTTGCCGCAAAACGCTGGAAACCTTTCAGAAAGCAGAGCCATAGCAACAGAATGAATTAATGAACAGGACATGAATGCTACGTTTAACACAAGGAACAAGTACACGCACACACTCACACACATCAGTACAAGCCGTGCCAGCTGGTGGTTTCATATTCAACGAGGATAACCTGGTGATGCATGCTGGGGTAGAACTACTTCTACAGGTCCAGCAGCTTGCATTAGCACCCGTTACTCTCATTGAAATAAGAGAAAAGAAATTCTGAGAAATTCAGAGGGCTCCACTAAGTTCACAGCCATGTCACCATGTCAGTCACACCGCTGTTGTATAAAAGCAGCTGTGGGTGCAAAGCACTTGATTATTGGTCAGACTAAATAATCATGCTGTGGTTCATCAGTGTGGTTGGGGAAACTGCAGCAGAACACATGATTGGGAACAATTATATACAGTAGTTTCTGTCTGCTGAGTCAGTAATATTCAGAAAATAGTCTGCAGCGCCCCCCTCAGGCGAAAGATGTAAAACACCCGGGCAAAATACTAATTAAGCACATTTATGATTTTGTTTTTTTTTTCAAGCAAAAAATATATCAAATATACACACTAAATGTGATTATAGAAATAAACTGTTTGATTAAAACCAAGGACCAGGTTTTGAGTATAACTACATAAAAATATACCAAGACTGTCTGTAAAGGAAGAGTTTCATTTAAATGCACACAGTTGGTCAGATTCAAAGGGGACAATTAGCAATAAATATAAAAAGATGTAAACTTTTTTTCAAAAAGATAAAAAGAAAAGTTGGGTCACAACATAAAATGAATAAAAACCCAATGCAATGATGTGAAAATCTATATCAAACCTAATCTAAAGAGACAACATTCCAGCTGTTTTCATTCAGATGTTCTGTCATTCTTTGACAAATATATGCATATTTTGAGCCGAACTTGAAAATGCAGGGGATAAAACACAAAACCATTGCATCACATCTTTTCACAGCATCCTGTGTGGAAGCTGAGGAGACACCTGGTTGTAGATTGGATTGTCAGTATTTTTTAATTCTAATTATTGAATATATCAATTGTTCAACCATCTGGAGAGTTCTGCAGCTGGACTCTTACTACAGAGCCATCTTGTTGTAATATGTGCAGAATGTGGTTTGACATGATCTTGCAGCAATAAGCAAGACATTCCCTAACACATAAAGGATATTAAGATGGCAGAAAATGTTGTCCCAAAACCTGTGTATATTTGTTTTCTATGAATGTGTTTTCTCTGAGTTTCAGGTAATCAACACCATGAGCTTTAATCTATCACTATGTAATGTATCACTAATATACCAAACAGAGTTTTCAGTTTAAATCATTATTTATCATATAGTTAGCAAGCAAACAGGTGGCAGAGCTACTTGATCTTGTGCTTTGTTCAGTGCTGAGGTGTGCATTTTATTGTAAGCATTTTGTGATTTTATCTGCGAAAAGCACTATAGAAATAAAGTTTGACTGATTTTTTTAAAGCAGTAATGACTGGCCTTTTAAACAGTCATTCAAGATTAGATTTTGGCTTTGCTGTTGTTGTGCTGGTTTTTCCCGTCTCCGCTTGCCTGTGATAGTGTTTATGAAGCGCAATGTTTCCCACCTGTTGCTCTTTAACCTACTAAGTTGTGAGATGTTGAATAAACGTGTTTTTCGCCCTTTAAGCGTCTTTCCCCTGTTACAACTGCATTATGAAAAACAAGTAAAATATAAAGAAAACCATACAATCGTCCAAAATAAATAATTTTGCTTTTTCCCACATTAGTCTCCCAAGTTCTATAAATGTTTAGTCAAAAATGAAACACGTAATCATTTAGGTTCAATTAATGTGAAAATCATTGCTTTATTTTAAGCATCAAGACCTTTCTTGAAACAAGACAGCAACACACAGTTAATGTGATAACGTGGCCTTCTTTAACATCTGTATCTAGTTGCTGATCAATAAGGCTATTTCTATATCCAATTCCAATTTTCCAAAATCAAGGCAGCCAATGGACAGTTTAGGGGGTTTAAGGTACCTTCTTTGTGGATATATTTCTTTTAAATAGAGAAAGCATTTTCATTTCAACGTATTAAATAAAACAAAGGGTAGCGTGTTTTACGTGCAGAATTGTTATACAGCTGGATATTCTGTTGTGGGCTCACCTATTATTAAATACACAATATTTAATTGGTCTGCTTATTAGTGACATTGATTACTTACATTTTTCTACCTTCAAATAGTTTCATAGAAGCCTTGTAATTTATGTTGGTTTGTTTGGCACTTATAGCATGTATAGCAGTTGATGTATGCACTTGCTAACAAGCATGGTTTTGTCTGCTGATGCAGAAAACTTTAATAAGATAAATTAATGCAAACATAAACCATTAGGATGACATGGTTAGATCATTAAGATTTCTAATAAATGCAGTTTCAGGATTTGTTAAACTACCCAGGTTAATACAAAAATCTACTACAACAGCAAACTGTCAGTTGAGTTTGTGGTTCTAAAGCCATTTTTATTATAAGTCTACTGATTTTGTTCAAACTTGCATATGAAAATGCATTTTTTAAAACAAACTGTTTTCAGCCATCACAAAGAAACAGGACTAATTCATTCAGTAAACAAAGGATTAAACCATCAAAAATCACACTTTTCTTTTTCGCTTTTTAATTGTACAATTTTACAATTATATTTTTGTACAAATGCTGTTAACAAAAAATGTATTTCAGACTATAGGGAGAAATGTTTGTAGGGGCCCTGTAAACAAAACTGTCCTTGGGCCCTGCACCGTCTTGAGGGAGGGACAATCCGAGGCAAGTTGGTAAGCTTTCCTTCCTTTCACCCCATCAAGTGTGAAACACAGCGACAGGAAAAGAAAAAAAAAAAGGAAAAAGGGAAGGAGGTTGCCAAGTCTGATGAACATTATATCTTGAACTACAATGGTCACAAAAATCCAATGAGTGTGTTGCCGGGATAGTGGAGGAGGGAAACTTGAAACTTGTTCATATGTCGTTTGGTCCAGGTCCAAAGAGTTAAGAAGCTGAGGCGCAGAGTCAGAGGTCATCAGGCGTGGTTTAAGAGCGGGTGTACTTCCCCCAGATGTGAAGCATGAAGACCGAAGCAATAAACAAGAGACTCATCACCAGCACTGGCACTGGACCGCTGTCACAAGAATGAGACACTGATTAATGGCTGAACACACACACACACGCACACACAAACACAAAACCCATCACTTTCTGCAAGTGCAACCAAAATGAGCGAGGGGGAGTAGAGGCTGATTTTATTGATGAGATTTGGAAACAAGGAGGGGCTCTCATCATTGAAGGAGGCTCTGAGAGGGGGGTGGAGCAGAGGAGCGCATCACTAAGTAGCAACATTGCCATGCCAACCTTCTGCTCTGCAGCCCCCTCTTCTCCTGTCAGAAGGCTGTAATTGAGTTGACCTTTCAGAGTGGATCCTTTAATGAAGCTTTGAGGCCGGCATCTAACGCAGGAACAAACACGCACTCGATAAAAACCACTGTATGGCGAGTCTGCCCTCCTTCGACTGCTAGAAATACACACTCAATATCACCACGACACCACTGATCACTCATGGGTGGCTATGGTCAGGAGACAGGATGTCTTTAATATCAGGGGTAAGGATATCGCAAACATAAGCTGGTGGATGAGAGTTATCTAAACATGCAGTCTAATCATACAATTATGTGTGTATGTGGCCACACACACTCAAATCAGGCTCACAGCTCATACATAATTTGTTTTTACCAGAGAGACACGTCTGTCCAATTTCCTACTATTAAAGAGCCCAGGTGTCGGAAATCTTGAGGATTAGTATGTTTACATGAATCAAGTTAAAATGTCAAAAGGCTAAATTTGTGAGTGTATTGGTACAACTGTTTGGTGCCTTTATGAACTGTACTTACACTTTGAGGCCTGGTGAGTCCTCAGTGTAGAAGCGCCACATGCCACCAGTGCCTGCTGATCCTGTGCTCCTACCGCCGCTGCGTGTACCACTGCTGGTAGCTTTTCTGTGGAATAGGCAAGTCAAACGTAACATTAAATCCAGTACCGAGGACAATGCCTCCATCTCGAAAAAACACGTTTTTCCACACAGATGTTGCAGAAACACGTTTAAAAAAAGAAAAGAAAACCATCATTTAAAAAGGAACCCAATTTAATCTCAATTATAAAAACAGCAAAACTTTTCGAACTTTACACATTCATTTTAAATCAATGTGACTGTTGACATTTAAAATCTATTCTGGATTAAAAATATCAGGCCTATTACACACTATATACAGACTAATTCCAACACAACTACGGACGATGGTAATGAAGAAGCAGATTGATTCATGGCTGCTTCACTCATTTCTCACTCAAGAGATTAAACAGAGGTTAATGAGGTAATGAAGAGGATGGTGGTAATGGGTAATAAGGAGAGAGGCTACACTGAGCCGTTGATTACACTCCGATTAACACACAGCACAACATCCATCTGCTTCTGTCTATTTGGGGGGGGGGGTCTCAATACCTGATGTGAGTTGCTGCCAGATGTGAGATGTGCATGTGCAGCCATGGTGGGGTTATGCTAGTTCATTTAAAATCAATCAATTGATTAGTCTTATACTTCTTATCCTCTTGTATTACTTTCCATTAGAAGTGGAATTTAAAGATCCCCTTTTTCCCAAAACTTAACCTCATTAACAGAAACACTTAGGAGGAAAATATTTAGCATCAATAATATTTGTTGAGGCGAACTCTATCTTTTTAGGCTACAGATATGTCCATTCGTCCCCCCAATGTCTAAAGTTGATCGAATAAAGCAATGATTCTCCTCTTTATTAAAGTGTAATTAGTCTATGATTAAGATTCAGTTTTAGTCTGAAGAAGTGGTACCAAACTCTCAATATCTGGAGGAACTAAGGGAGACTCACGTTCTAAAAATGTTGATAGATCTCATCCGAATGTGTGCGACAGTAGAGGCTGATTTTATTGATGAGATATGACGCTTTATATTATATATCAATATCTGATCTTAGTCCCAAAAGGTCCCAAGCATTATATCTAATTTATCATGTTTACAACAAACAAATTGCCATGAAAAAACCTTGGGAATCATATTTCAGTCAACGGTGGAGACCAGATATATGACCAGGGGTGCACACAAGCCGGGACTCCAGGGCTCGTCTACTGCATGTTTTAGATGTTTCCCTGTCTTCAACACAGCCGATTCTAATCACTGGTCGTCATCAACATGTCATCACGGTTTACACAACTCTGTTGGTGACACAGCCTTGTCTATCAGGGTTGTGTTGAGGCAGGAAACATCTAAAACGTGCAGTAGACTGGCCCTCGAGTCCCGGCTTGTGTGCACCCCTGTGTATATGACATTTTACATCAGTGGCCAAAGAATCATCTATGTTTTCTGTATCATTACAGGGTAAGAGAGAGTGGGAGAGTTGGTACATTAAGATACATGCCTGAGTCTCATTCAAGCAGTCGCGTCAGGTAGCAACTCACATCAGGGAATGGTAGGTCGCACCTAAAATGAGGAGGTCTAAAATACCCTACACCAGGGGTGTCCAAAGTCGGTCCTCGAGGGCCGGTGTCCTGCAGGTTTTAGATGTTTCCCTGCTTCAGCACACCGTGATAAAAGTAGCTGTGTCACCAACAGAGTTGTCCAGACCTTGATGGCAAGCTGGTGACGACCGTTAATTTGAATCAGGTGTGTTGAAGCAAGGAGATATCTAAAACATGCAGGACACCGGCCCTCGAGGACCGACTTTGGACACCCCTGACCTACACAATCTAATGACTACCAAAGGCAGAGCCAAGAGTGAGCAGGGATGGGTATTGAGAACTAGCATTACACTACTATTGGTAAGAATCAATAACATATGGGGTAACTGTTGCAGTATCATGTTTGATAGTGAATATCACCTTTGAAACATTTTGCAAATTATAACAAACTGCCTGCCTCTGACATTTACGTTTGACCCATGACCATGAGCGAATCATAATCAAATGCGAGATTTGTGGTACCAAATGTGTTTGTAAAGGTCGTAAACCAGTAAATTTAGTATTAAAATCTGCAGCTAAATAGTTAAAATATCTGTATTTTACATATTTGGCCTGTTCTACTTTAGACTTCCCAACCCTTAAAGTGACACTTTCCATTACATTTGAAGTGTTTAAAACCAATAAATGGCCCTCTGCGTCTGACATGCATTATTACAATGCTATTTCCCAACCTTGATGATGTTGTCTTTAAAATAAAAGATATAAAGAGATTTAATATATTAGCCACATTTAATGCATTACCATCCACTGATAATAGCATGTGTTATGCTGGTGTATTTGTTTCTGTTTAATGAAAGCCTAGAGGCCACAGTCAGTACCTCTGCCTGACGGTGGAGCCTGCAGCCCGGGGGGCCACCGTCTTGCTGGGGGACCGACCAGACGCCCCCACGTTGGTGTTGGTTGCTGCTGGACCAGGCTGAAATACACACAACAGGATTAGAAACCATAGACTAAAATATACACAACAGGATTAGAAACCACAGTCAGGATTGGAATAGAATCAAACTTTATGAATTTATGAACTTTTTCTATTGATTGATTTGTTTTTGTGATTTTGTATTGAGGGGGAGGATTTTTTATAAGCCCGTCGGGCTTCATTTCCTCTCCTGCACAATTATTTGTCCTTGTATTGTTAATATAATTACTGTTTTATCATTGTGCATATGAATAAAATAAAATAAATGAATCCCCCAGAGGAGAAATTTGCTTGTGCAGCAGCAAACATACACACACTCAACAATTTTACAAAAAACACACGAAGTATGGAAAGGTATATAAAAAAAAGCATATCCTAAAAAGAAAAATAACCAATAAATAGCTAAATAATTTTAAAAAAAAAGCAATATAAAACATGAGCATTGTACAAAAGAAATACTAAACCTAAAAAAAGGAATAATATTTACATGTGCAAAATTATTTAGATAGGTATTTAGGGGGTCATGAATCATGAATGGCCACTTGATCTTCTGTCCAAACAGTCATACGGCCAAAAGCAAAGCTTTTTAGATCCTAACTGTAAATTCTCATATGAAAACCCATCTTACATTTTAACCTCAGCTGTCCAGCACAATCATGACAGACTGGCGCATTACGCCTTAATCGAGTAGCTACAAGTACAACATTCACCGAATGAGTCCTAAAACATAAAAATAATAATGAATCTGGTGTTAAATTTTAACTTTCTCGTGTCTGTGGTTCAGAAAAACCAGCCACGTCCACGGATAGTGGACTAGCAGTACCAGCTAACAGACATCCAAACCTTATTACAGCTCTAAATGAAACATCTACACCTTCACTAAAGGTAGCGGCTTTTAGATGGATCCGAGGGGTTTACCATTTTGTTGTATTTGTTCTGAAGGGGATACTGAAGACTTGATCTGACGTCCCAGACGAAAAAGCAGGCAGTCAATGTGTGAATTTGGTCAAAACTTGAGAGGAGAGCCCACAAAGCTGACGTCCGTCTAAAAAGGACACGACTGCTTCATTCAAGACCAATGAAGCCGCCCGAGCAGAAGCCTGACCGGTTTAATGTCAAACACAAAGAAAATACTACACGAAGCCCAATTTTACGAGCCAATATTTAACCTGGTTGTGAAAATATATTTCTATGATGTATTTATTTTGTATGTGTCTGGATTAAAATATAAAAGCCGATATTAATTTGAAGGCGAATAATTCGACCGCCTGGAGCCCAGAGGGTAGACGTGTCTCACGGGATGTGTGCAGTAACCATTGCGGGGGAGGAAACAGGCGCCATTGCGGCTCCAACACGAAGCTGCTTCGCCTTATCGCCCTGCTGGAGTTGAGCCAAAATGGCGGCCAGAGCGTCGCTGCTTCCTGCGAGGGCACTGGGGCTCATCCTTTGGCTAGACTAGACATAACCACAGTTTCCAAACTCGGACAGCGTGGTGGACAGTTTGACAGGTAAACGTTTAGTCGTTTTAACTATCAAATTGCGTGTAGTTGTGATGTTCAGCTACACAGCTCACTGGCATCTAGTGTGGCCATCAATATGGTTCAGAATTTCACGAATTGGTGTTCATATTAACACCACTTGAGCTTTATACTTTTTAGTGAGTTAGTTTCAGCAGAGGTTTATGTTTTGTTTTGTTTTGTTTTTGTAAATCTTATTACTACAATTCCTTGCCAAGTAGTTTGAGACTTTCCCATTTTACATATAAGACTCGATAAGGACGCTGAGACAGGACAGTTTGTTGGGTGTGTGATAATCATAACTCCTCTTGGGATAAATTATATTACCGGTATGATGATGCAGAGTCACACGTACAAATTCATAATGCAAAAGAGTCATTTTTCCCGCATAAATTACATACATCTACATACAATCTTAGTTAAGATTATTTCTCTTGAAGCCAGGAAGAGCTGTTGTTTGTTTTCATCTATATAAAGTTTAAACAGAGGTGTCAAAAGTATTCACATTCATTACTCAGGTAGAAGTATAGATACTAGAGTTTAAAAATACTCCTGTAGAAGTTGAAGTATCAACTCAAGTTTTTTACTCAAGTAAAAGTATAAAAGTACTGGTTTCAAAACTACTTAAAGTATAAAAGTAAAAGTAATGTAAGGGGGAAAAAGCCATTAAGGACAAAAGCCATTGAAAATGAATGTATCTTAGTATAATGCAAATATATTAAAGAACCATATATGTGTACTATTGAGCACTAACATGTGTTTCAGAGAGCAGAAGATATGATGACTAGTTGCCTATAAGTATTGTAATGGTGCAAAAAGTCAAACTTCAGAGCCATGTTATCATTTATCCTAACCTTTATTGGAATGTACATCCAAGTTTAGTTGCAGGAATCTGAGGGAACGGATGTAAGAACAAAACTGGACAAGAACATCTGAAACAACCACAACCAAATTCACTCTATCCGGATTTTTTTTTAAAGGCCAAAATGAAATAGAGTAATGAGGCTGTTTTTAAAATGTAAGGAGTAAAAAGTACAGATAATTGTGTGAAAATGTAGTAAAAATAAAAAGTCGTCTGAAAAATAATTACTCCAGTGAAGTATAGATAACCAAAATTATTTTAAGAAAATTCATTAAGTGAGGTAACAAAGTATTTTGTACTTCGTTACTTGACACCTGAGTTTAAATGATTATGTTTCAAAGCCAAAGAAAGATATCTTTCAGATTTTATCATAATTTGCACTCTAGTCATTGAAATCACAGTATGTAATATTGTATAGAGAATTCTGATGTTTTTTTTCTGTCATTAAAATATTGCAAAGCGGCATTATTTTTTTGATGACATGTATTTTAACAACGCTTGTGTGCAGAATGGTGAGGGTGGTGTTCCTCCATCCGGACCTTGGTATTGGAGGTGCTGAGCGGCTGGTGGTTGATGCTGCTGTGGCTCTAAAGTCTCAGGGATGTAGTGTTCAGATCTGGACGGCCCATTACGACCCAACACATTGTTTCTCTGAGACCCTGGACCCAGACCTGCCTGTGGTGTGTTCAGACAGAACTTATGATGTTCTCATAAATAAATAAAGTAATTAAATGTGTGATTAGTTCTTCATTTTTAAATGACCCCACCCCACCTCTCCAATAGGTATGTGTGGGTGACTGGTTACCTACCAATGTGTTTGGCTATCTGCATGCCCTGTGTGCATACCTGAGGATGATCTATGTGGCCTTTTATCTGGTCTTCCTTAGTCAGGTGGAGTATGATGTCATTTTCTGTGATCAGGTGAGTTTTCGTAACCCAGATCATGTTCACATTAGAACATTTTTATGTTTTTGTTTTAAAGTGGCCTCCTTGTTCGCATTGCAGTTCCATGACAGACTCCCTCCATATTACACCACCATAAATGTATCTCACATGGCTATCCATGCTCACATGAGTGAAAACTTCACTGGAAATAATGTTTTACTCCGACACAAACGTTGGCTGCATGACAGCTCATACCTAAGACAATAAGCACTGCTTGTTCCTCCGTCTCCATGTTGTTTACACCGCCGTTAATACGTGTCTGTGTGTTATCCTCTCATGATGGACATATGTTTTGGAAAAGTATAGTGAACCAGCCAAGCAACTCGTGAAACAAATCAATGCAGTTATGTCATCATTTTTAAGTTCAGGTTTTCTTCCTCCATGTTAGACCTCCAACAGTTGTGTTTACAAACTAAAGGGAGGCCTGCAGTCAAGCAAACATTTTCTGTGTACGAGGACTTGAGTACTGTGGATACCAGGCAGACAGAAGTTTTACCTTTTAGAAGGACAACGTTCTTATGTTATTGGAGGATTCCCCCCATTGATAACAGTGGACTCTACATTTTAGTATCATGGCCTCTTAGGACACATGGACAAGCATTGAACACTCCCTGCTTTATATTCATTTAATCATGCAGTCAAAGAGAACTTAAAACATTTTTTGTCTCACTTGACCCAGGTGTCTGTGTGTATACCTGTATTGCGACTGTCCCGTCGCAGGAAGAAGGTTCTGTTCTACTGTCACTTCCCGGATCAGCTGCTGACGCAGAGGAAGTCAGCTTTGAAGAAGATTTACAGAGCTCCCCTCGACTGGCTGGAGGAACGGACCACTGGCATGGCTGATATGGTATGTAACGCACTGAGGGGAAGGGCTGATATACATACGTGTGTGTGTGTGTGTGTGTGTGTGTGTGTGTGTGTGTGTGTGTGTGTGTGTGTGTGTGTGTGTGTGTGTGTGTGTGTGTGTGTGTGTGTGTGTGTGTGTGTGTGTGTGTGTGTGTGTGTGTGTGTGTGTGTGTGTGTGTGTGTGTGTGTCTCCATAGCCAGGTTGTGCCATTTTGTCTCATTCATACAGTGTTTTGTAAAAGTACTTGTTCAAAATAATGGGAAAAAAATAAAGCAAATTTTAAAACTGCATACAAGTGCCTTTGAAATACTCGGGTTGTTTGTTTCATTTGCATTGTTACAGCAGTTTACAAGTAAAAATAATCTGAAGGCTTTTTACAGCCCCTTATTCACTAGTAGTAGAAGTAGTAGTAGTAATGGCTGTCTTGCAAAGATCCGGGACTGGCCAGAGGATCCTTCCTGAGTCTGCATGAGAGCCACAAAATAAACCTGTGTATGTCCTGTATTAAATCACCAGAATATGAAGATTATTTTTACACTAATGGCTTAATACAATTTGTTTTATCATATTATGTTAAAGCCTTCCTGTTGAGTTTGGTCAGTGATTTGGTGATTGACCGGTGGGGCATTTGGAGACAACCAAGATACGCAACATCCACCCAAGGACTGCAGGGATTTCACAGACATTATTGGAACAAAAGCATAATTGCAGACAACATTAAAGCGAATAAATTGTACAGCCTGAACTACTTGCATGTAGAAATGGGTAGGAAACAGAGTGGTATTCACAGTAACTTACAAAAATTTGGGTCAGGATTTGAGTTACTGTAAATTCTTAAACAATGAGCAGATAAAGTGATCTCCAAAAGGTTTGAAATGAATATCTAAACATGTCATATTTTTTGGGGAAAAACACAAAGCATCAACAACAACGGTCAGTGATGGCTGTAAAAAGAAACTACGGTAGCTCACAGCGCTACAGTGGACATCATCACAGAGGTGACGGAGAAAAAAATGCTGGAGGAAATGAAGACGGGCAAACAAGAGTGTCATAAAGGCAACAACATCAGTATCTATAGGACCATCTGAAATTGATAACGTTTCCTTATGTTGTTTTAAAATCCAAGGTGTCATTACCCCTTATCCTGGGAATAGCGACCCCTCAGGCTTCCTTCCAGGTGTAAGGGATTTAAAAGACCTGTAATATGTGTGAGATCCTCATGAACAAATCTCTGTGCTTCTTCTCAGATTCTGGTAAACAGTCACTTCACTGCAGGCATCTTCAGGGAGACCTTTCACAGTCTAGGCAGCATCCAGACAGATGTCCTCTATCCCTCCCTCAACACGCACACCTTTGACCAGTCATCCACTGAAGCGCAGGGCCTGGAAGGCCTGCTCCCTGAGGGAACCTCCTGCCTGTTTCTGTCTCTGAACCGATACGAAAGAAAGAAGAATTTGGGTCTGGCTCTGGAGGCTCTGGCAGTCCTCAGGTGCAACCTTCCCCCAGGTCAGAGAGCAGGTATTCATCTGGTGGTTGCAGGGGGCTACGATGACCGTGTTACTGAAAACGTTCAACACTACACCGAACTGAAAGAATTAGCGGAGCAGCTGCACCTGGGGGACTGTTGCACTTTTCTGCGTTCCCCGTCAGATTCCCTGAAGGTGGCGCTGCTGCAGGGCAGCACCGCAGTGCTCTACACGCCCAGCAGGGAGCATTTTGGGATAGTTCCTGTAGAGGCCATGTATTGCTGCTGCCCTGTTATCGCTGTGAACTCTGGGGGGCCGCTGGAGAGCGTGGCAGACGGGGAGACGGGCTTCCTGTGCGAGCCTACAGCAGAGGCTTTCTCTAAGGCCATGGAGAGACTCGTCAAGGAGCCAGACCTCTGCAGTATCATGGGACAAGCTGGGAAGAGGAGAGTACAAGATAAGTTCTCTCTTCAGGCCTTTTCAGACCAGCTGCATGACTACATTGTGGGGCTCAGCCAGTGAAGGCACGGCAGCAAGAGAAAACCAGTGGGAATGTCAAACTGACTGTGAACTGAGAACTGCAGTGAATGTCTTCTAACAGGATATATGTGAATATGTTGGGGGATGGTGAAGGGTGTATTATGAGGACTTAGAGGAAAATTAATCAGCATTCCCCTGGAGGGGTTGCTTAGAGGAAAGGAAAAAGGATGGAATTTCTTCACCAATTAAGAAATGAGAAATGAGTTTACCTATCGTATCTCTGGAAAAATACCACCCTTTGCAAAAGTGTGTGTTTGTGTAAGTAATTGCGCGAGTGGAGCAACACAGCAATAAGGAGCCTCGGAAATGAGCGCACCAAAAAGATTGATTGTTAGAGTGAAATGTTCTGCTCTGTTTGTGCGTTTTCTTTTCCTACAGTTCTCCTTGTGTTGGTGTGTTCTGGGAATAAAGAACAAGAATCTAGTTGTCACTGCGAACCGTTGGGCAGTGCAAAACCTTGGATCGATAAACAGGATGCTTTTTTGCAGCGTCCTGTCCGCACAAAGCTTTGTTCCCCTTCTTCTCCAGAAGACACTGGCCTGTCCATGACTCTTGCAGCTACATGGCTGTTATTAGTAAAAGATTGAGAGTGTTATGGCTTTATTAGAGGTCTGGCTGATGGACAGTGTGTCTGTGTCTGGGTCATTATCAAAGAGGAGAATAGCAGAAGGTCATTGTGTCTGCACATAAGACTCCCTACTGTATAGAGATGCTTTTATTGACATTCTTGAAGTCTTAATAAACAAGAGGGCACATAGTTTCCTGAGTCTGAGTCTTACTTTGTTGGTAAGGGTTTTCTTGTTTGGCCTTTAATGAAGTTTGAGAAGGATTTTGTGGCTGCGCAAGGAGCCAGAGAAAAGATTAATGCTGTGAATGGTTCTCATTGCTCATTGAATTGTTGAATAAAACATTGTCAACAAAGCGGCATCAAATGAGTTTTATTCCCTAATTAACAAAGGAGCAAGGAGGCAACAGAGAAGAGCTCCAGTCTGTCTCCATCCGCTGTGGCATTATCATTTTCAGACTCTGACTTGTGTCAGTACGGGCTTCATTCTTATTCTTGAAGGGAATCTAAGAATGAAAATAAAAAGATAATGTAGAATATTGGGGATGAGATCATTATCACTGTCATTTGAAATGCAATTTCTTTTTCTTGTTAGCCATTTGGAAAACAGTAAAATTTCCCATCATTAATTCACTATGGAAACCAACAAAAGATGGTGTTTATTACATCAGGAGTCATCCCCTTTTTTGCAGTCATCTTGAAATAATCTACAGCTGAACTTCTAAACATCTCTAATGAATCCCCATAAGTCCACCTGGATGCACACAGCTTGGTCATACCGAACAAATGCGACAAAATGCTCGCTGTTCATCAGGTCTATTTGAACTCCTGATGCAGGGAAGTGTCACAGCGCTTCCTCATCATCTCCTGCAGAGAAGGAACCAGGTTGTGTTTGTTGTTGTTGACCCTGATGCGAGTCCCTGCAGGCAGTTTGATCTCAGCAATGCGCTGCGTGCGGATTCTGGTCTTCTTCAGAATCCAATCACCTTGTGATTTTGGAGTTAGCAGTTGAAAGAAGCTGCGACACGCTTTCTGCGTCATATTTTCATCTGAAATCAAAGTCAAATTGATTGTAATGCAACTGACATTTAGAAAAAGGCCGACTCAAATGAAGTGCATCAGAAGAGAAGTGTCTAAGCTCCGTCACCAACATAAACAACCCAAAGAGACAGTCATAACCGTGGGTTCGCAAACTCAACCAAGTCTCCGATCTCTGCTGTGGACACACTCAGATCAGTCTAAAGAAGAGGAAAGCAAAGGAAGAGCAGCACACAAATAAATCATGTATAACAAAAACCTGGGAAAATAGACTTAGTCATAAAATATCTCTGCTGCTCTGTGACAATGAGAAGCACCAGGGGAAAAAGACTTTAAAATCAAAGTGCACTAACTAGTGTACATTTCAGCATCTGTGTGTAAAAGTATTCTGGAAAATGCATATCCCACACTGTACAAGAAAAAGGCTATACACTGAAGAAGTCCTGTAAGTACTGGTTATTGTTACGGCTGAAATAATACTCACCTGTCGCCATGACGTTTGGGTAAAGCTGTTGCTCCATTTTCCAAAATGGTCCATTGCTGCTCTGGGCTGAAGTCAGGACACTGTGAGCAGGTTGTATAATAATGGAAACACTTTCAATGTTTCCATACAGCCTTGAGTGTAAATGTTTCAAGATCATAGTAAACCTAATGCATCACCTATTAATGGTAAAAATATGTGTTCAGTTATTTCATCAGGCTCAGGTAGATGGCCTACCATGAGTCTCGGCCATTTTCACAAACATTTGCTGGTGTTTGTATCAATTAGTTCAAGTTGTGCTTTACCTGCATTGAGTTTTCAATCCCCACATCTCATTGATAATCACATTGATTCAGATATTTATTTAGAGTCAATTTCAAAGGCCTAAATGAAAGGAAACCAACACGGATGCCACTTGTTTTTCAGACATCCAAATTATTTGTCCCTATAGGTCCAATTAGTGCCGATGTCTGGGGTTTAATTTGCAACAGACGCTCTGCTCCAGCATGTAGAGTATCTCTCCGATTCACCTTGAGTCGATTCATGTATGTGAGCCTGACATGTTTGATGACTACATATTAAGACATGTATATATTTTCACGAATATTCAGGACCTGTTTGGTCTAAGAAATCACACTTTTACAGACTTGACATTTGATTTGTGGATGCTTGATCTGATGCTATCTCTGATTGATAATCTGTCTAATAAACAGATGCTATAGAAATGATCATTCTCACAGGGCCATATTTCAGTGCTATTTAACAGTTACTTTGTGAGCTTGTATATAAAAAAAAAGGCAAAATAGGCGTGGACCGCATTTAAAGAAAGTCCCTTATCTCTGAGATGCAGGTGGACCACAGAGTCTGACCAGAGGAACTGGTTCTTCTGTATTGTGGTTAGTTTCACTTAGTGCAGTGCACTCCTCCCTGCACTGGGCGGTGTGTACAATGTCAATTTGTTTCTGTATGGCAGTTTTTCTCCTTTGGTTTAATCAGTTTTTCTTTCAAACTGTCATTGGACTGAAATGAACTATGAAGTTGCATTTGAGGAAGATCCTCCTAAACTTCGGGGACACTCCAACATGAAATGAGAACATTTTTGCTTTTTCTTTAACTCTCTTTGATCCTGTAGGGGTTTTTTTTAGGTTTCTTATCTGACTTCAAGGTGCAATGCATATTAAGGAGAACATAAGTCTGAACGTGCACTAGAAGCCTGCAACCACACATCCATGGACATTGGAACTGCACCGTAGTCAAGTCAGTAGTCTGGCTTTGAAAACATAGTCTCTTGAAAATCAGAAAAAACTTTTAAATTAGTTAAATAGATTTTATTTGAGTGACTATTTGATAACTGGGTCACCTTTTAGTTGCTTTTACGTTATCTAGAAACAGGTTTTGGTGGACTTCTAATGTAGGCAACATGACTAGTAGCATTTTAGACACAATGGGTCTGGGAAAGTTGGACTCTTCTCCACGGGCTGAAGGCAAGCGGCGTGGGGTGATGTGGGGGTCATTTGCATATTAATAGACTCTAGCATATCAAATAAGGCAAAGATGTTGCATTACTAAGTCATTTAAAGGCTTGGAAGGATTACATTAATGAAAAAAGCTCTTATTTTATTTCTTTTTTTCTTGCAGTTTATCCAACACCCAAAAAAAGGCCACAGGACTGTGATGCACAACATATTACCTATACCAGGGTTTATATATGGCTTTTGAAAAGATAAAAGACTCCAGTAGAGCTTTTAAAGGAAGTGGAGGTTGCACAAATAAAAACAGACATACTAAACACTCTTAAGGCTCCACTCACTGTGTCCCACTTTACATATTTCACAGAAAGATGGTGTTTCAGGTCCTTATTCTGTCTCCCCGTTATTTCTTCTCTCTTATAGTAAACTGTCTGTACCTCAAAGTTGTGCCACGTCCTTTCGGCTCCCTCCCTCACCCCCACCCCCACTCTCTCTGCCCTGTGGTGAAGTGGTTAGTGAGATCACGGTGCGTCTGAGTGGCAGTGATAACCGGTACCCAGGTGCCACTGGCACATGGTGTTTAATTAATTAATGAGACCGCGGGGTTGGTTTTCTAATTCCACCTAGTTGGAGCTGGGGTGTGGGGGAGATAGCCGTGAAGTGTTTAGGTGTGTTTTCAGGCGGAGAAAGGAGAGATGTATGTGAAGAGGTGTGTGTGTGGGTAACGGGCATATATCTATTTTGTTGGCAGTTTGGGAGCTGCTTCCCTGTTAGTGGAACATTAAACATGTATGGAATATTTTTACTCTGACTTTTAATCACGCCCTGTGATTGGGAGTTAATCATCGGCTAAATGAAGCTGATGATGAGAGAAGCACAGTTAGTGTTAATACATCAGTCTGGACTGCTCCTGCACACTAACCAGGTCATGGACCCAACGACCTGAGAAAGAGAAAGACATTCACAATATAAACATAGTACAGTTAGTGGAGGGGTTTAGTTATGCAAGCAGCTTGACGGTAACAAGGATAGCATTTTAGACTTTTTTTTCTTCTATGTGAAGTATTTAATGAGTAAATACCAAAAATATTTTTTAAGCCATAGATTTTCATACAAAACAAAAAACAATCTAAAACTTCAGTTTAGAAAAAAATAAGATAAGTTCTCAAGCCAAATTTAGATGTATAGGATATTTGATAAATACTACACGTTTTGCCCTGAAATTGAAAATGACAGAAAATAATTACCGTAGTACCATTTCAATTCTTTCTTTTTCTTTTCTTTTTTTTCGGCATGTTGTCATAGCAGATTCATGTGACTCGTTCAGTTCTTAACAACCTTTTTGTGTGTCTCCACTGGGATTCTGGACCGCTTTTGGTGTCCATCTCTGGGCTTTTGAGGAATTACAGTCACCTAGAAGAAGACTTTACTCTTAAACAGTTTGAAACACTGTGTTTGTGGTCTTGGCTTTTGTATTGATTCTTGTTTACATCATCACGATACACGTTTGCATTATACCTGCCTGACGATTAGTTTGCACCCCTCCCTTACACTTTGTCATTTTTGACTGCTCAGACTGGGCCTTTTGGAAGAGACTCCTGAAAGAGTTAAAACAGCCGTAGGTCTATTATTAGATGGTAATGAGTGTAAATTTTAGTTATGGACTAAAAGGACATAGATCAAAATGTGTGTTTTTAGTAAAATGACAATAGAGATAATAGAGCTACTTTGAAATAAATTACTATTTAAGCCTCTGACAAGACCAAAAATGTAATTCCACTTAAAACATAGTGTGTATAGGATCCCTACAGAGAAACCAAAGTAGTTTTACTTTGAGTACAAAATGAATTAAAAAAAATCTGTTTCCTGCAGATGTGTAATAGTTGAGCTCTGCTCCCATCAGGTCTGACGGTATATTATTCATTTATGTTACTACATGGGTAATAGCAATGTACTGATGTTAACTGAAATTATAATGGGAGTCTCAGGGGCCACCTTCCTACTTCTACTTCTAGTGCTTCAAGTAGTTCCCTTATCAGTTTTACCTTCTTGTGCCCCAACTGTCTCCGCAAGACTTTTACTTGTAATTTGCCTAAGTTAGAAAAAAAAATCTCCGGCAGCTGAAGATGCATTAGTGTAATATAATGCAGCTTTCCATCCAGCTCCAAATGGAGGAATTTTCTTGTTGGAGGGATGCAGCGAGGAGAAAGCTCTTTCCCTGTCACGAATGATCGAGTGTGCTTAAACAACAGAAAACCTGCATTTGTATTCACAGCTCATATTTAAAAGCAGTTTTACATGGTTCATGTTAGCAAATTATGTATTTCATACTTTACTGCTTCCATAAACTATTCAAATATATTAGCTTACATGCCATAAATGTTAACACTGCACATTCTTGCACTCACACACTGGCAAACGGTCTTAACAGCTGAGATCACAGTTAAGAGGAATGATTTACTGAAGCCCCATAAAACTCTTCCCTCTGTGGGAGATCACAATAAAACATCTCTAATCTCTGCTAGTGAAATATTAAAGATATGCTCCATAAAAATAGCTTTATGGCTCAGGAAAGGCAAGTATTATGACTTGTTCACTCCTGAATATTGCAGTTTGAAATATCCTATAGCTTACAGACAAATGAGTGCATGCATTTCTTACTTAAAACATAATCTAATCCACAGGGGGCCTCTCAATGAACACGTTAAGTCTTGTTTTGGATGACAAATACAAGAAAACAATTAAAACAGGTATCCACTTCTTGTGTCACAGTTTTGCTATCTGGATATCTGGATGTTACTGCTGTAAAAACCGTCTCCTACACAGTTTTCTGTCATGGATTCAGTCATTACAACTCGATTTAACACGAGTGTACTTCGGGTATCTCGGGTCTGAATGGGTTAAAAGTGTGTCAGTTATCGGTGCACAGTTTCAATGACACTCCCAGCTAAAGCCAGTGATGCTCTGTTATCGATGCACTTCACAGTTGGTACTGCACACTCTCCCTGCTCTTTAGTATAATGAACATCATTTACACAGTGTCGCCTGTGTTGTGTTTTACTGCTTAAATAGGTAATTAACCGCTCATGTCTGCCTCACTCTGCTGCACCTCTCACTTTTGTACTTCCTTTTGTATAATTTTTTGTATTTTTTGTATAATTTGTCTGTTAAAATTGTATATAGGTTATACTTATACTTATTCTTATTTTTATTCAGAACTATCCTTCTTTTATCACTACCTCAAACTGTTGCACCTTAAAATGTTAAAATGTTTATACTGTAGATAGTAATACCACATTTGTTTATTGTTTATTTGTTTATTGTTTATTTTTTTACTACCAAAGAGCGAAATAACCGAATCAAATTCCTTGTTGGACAATGTTCGAACCTGGCCAATAAAGCTGATTCTGATTCTGATTCTGATTCTGATTCTGATTATAGACACTAAACCAATCGGTATGTAGCACCTTTTAAAGTTTGATGGGTACACTGAATCTGGAAGAATAAAATATCTTCATTTTCAAACAACAACACGAATATGTACAAGTTTTCTTCAGTTTTCCAGGTGAGATACTTCAAAGATATGGAGGATGGAAGGAAAATCAGTTTATAAACAAGAAAAACTCACATATTCTCCAAACATTAGTTATTCTTTTTTCCTTTCTGTTAATGAAGGCATGATATTAATCTCAGGACACTAGTGTTTTGGAGTTTTAAAATGATTTTTAAACAATAAAAGTGATTAATTCCTCCAAAAGATTTTGTCTTCTGTTACCGGTAAACAATCCAAGAACACAACTTGAAAGATCAGACAACATGCAGCATGATTTTACTCAGGAAAACCTGTTTCCACCTGCTTCCCTTCTTTAAACCATGAAAACTAATCTGACAGTATGACAGTAGTATTGATTTGCTCTCAAAAACAAAGCAAATTCCCTCCAAAAGTGGTTAGCTCTTCCTATCAGGTCATTTCACGCTGTCAACATGCAGAAAATTTCTGATTTTCATCAATACCTGTAGCAGTTGATCAGCCTGATCCGATGTAAAGAATTAAATCTATAGACTACATAATGAACTCTCTGCTTTAACTGATCTTTGATGTTAAATTCGAGTCTCAGCTAAGTGCGTGTCTTATAACACACAGATGGAGACACATCCTGTCTCCCAGGTGGCTCTTCCTGGAGCAGCGGGGCTGATGCGGGAGGAGGAGGAAGAGAGAAGGGGAAGAAGAGACTAAGCGGCAACAGAAGAACAGACCTCCCGCTGAACTTGGCCGGCTTCCAGCCTTCATTCACCCAGTAATCAGCTGTGAACCAGTCATTCATACCGGCTCGAAACAAATACATTAACATTCGCTGATTAACATTCCCATTAAACTGGCACGCGCAACTGGACACATATGCAAGTCTCTAACCGGATTGCAGAAGGAGTGTTTGTGTCTGTTTACCTGCTGGGTGTATTTGGCTTCGTGACCCCCACAGAAAGGGTTGAAGGGCTTGGGTTTACACAACACTGTGTACAGCAGTAAGATGGAGATGGAGATGCTACCGTGATGCACCCTGATCAAAGGATGCCAACTACGGCCCAGGAGGAACTCTGTGCCTGCGGTTCCGAAGCCACGGCGCTGCGCAGGAGAGGCCGAGCCGAGCCCCACGCAGCTGGGGAGGATAACCTCCGGTGATTACACCCACAGGGGTGAATGTCAATCAAGTTGTCTGGCTGGATGTGTGTATGTGACTGCAGGTGTGTGAGACAATGCCCCTCGATTGTTGATATGCTTTATGTACAACTTTGCCTTCACAAAGTGTGTGCATGTGTGTGCAACAATGTGTGTGTTTCCAGTGCCCAGTGATGGCCTGCTAGATTGAGCTGTCAGTCGGCAGGCAGCAGATGAAGATTAATGGAGCGAGCAAACAATAAGAGGCTGGCAATGATCATAAATATGCTAATGACCGTTATCAATACACACTCACTAACATGTATATAAGAGAGAGAGATGGTGTGTGTGTGTGTACAGTATTCATGCAGGAGAGATTTGGGATAGGAGGTGATTCAGGTTACTGAGTTAAAATCATTCTCCCTCCCCTCGGGAAGCCCACTAACACAAACACACACACACACACACACACACACACACGTATTTTTAAACTGGCAGAGTGTTGGCTGCTTGATGGACGGGCAAGCCAAGCCTCCCATGTGTTATGTTTGAGTTGTGGGCTACAAAAGGGAGGGGAGGAGGGCTCATTGAGTAGATGACATGATTGGTGTCGCATTAAAATGTGTTTATTTAGTGTTTGTGTATGCGTGAGAAGGGCGATGGTGTCTGTGCCAAGCCTCTGATTAAGACTACAGGATCAGCTAATGGCACAATGAGAGGCTGATTAAGAGCAGAGGAGATGGTGAAAAAAGAAAGCAGAGGGAGATAAAAGGCATAGACGGACAGATCTATTCACTAAACTGATGATGGGGCTCTTTGTTGTCTCATCCCATTCTGCCGTTCTCTGGGGTCCTTCCTGTGTCTGCAGCGTACACTCATTTTTTAAATGAAAACCCTCTTTATTTATCTCTCTCGCTGGCCCCCCTCCTCCTTTCTCATCGCCTCCCTCACCACCCATCTGGGTCACCCTACACATAGGAGCCTCAAACTGTAACCTGGCCGTGCACTCCCTCACCTGAAAACCCACTTCTTCACCTGCTTTTCTCCACTTTCCATTTTCAGTTGTCTTCTCGCTGCCCGGTTCTCTGTGTGCTGCTAGGTGTTCTGCAGTGTCCACCGGGAAATGTTGGGGGCTCCCGGGGCCCTCCGACCTTCCTCGTCCTTTAAACACACATGTGCTCCTGCTCTGTTAACTCATGCATGCTGGCTGACCAATTCTGATGGAGAGTGCCATTCGTGTGTGGGAAGGTGTCGATGGATGGAGTGTTTAAAGCTCACACTGGGAAGTGGTTATGATTGGGGCTAATGAGCTCACTGGGGACGCTGGGATAGATGAGGCGGGCCTGGCTCAGGTACAGCTCCCTGGAGTGTTTCTGAGACCCTTTACACCCCATGGGAATGTAAAGGGAGAGGAAAGGGACGTATGTGTGTGTGTGTGCGTCTGTGTGTGTGTATTTGTGTATGTGCAGGTGTGTGTGTGTGTGTTTGGATAGCTCCTGTTTGAATACTCAACAGTCCCGGCAGTCATTTTGCACCAATTTTGCTGAGCTGGTTATTACTACATTTAATAAACTGAGCTAGTTACAGATTTAGATATTAAATCAACCCAGTTATTAAAACAGAGTCTCTGTCGAGTGCTTGTTTTTGTGGTTGGTTTTTTTCTCGAGTGTTAATAAGCAGAAGTTGCAGCTCTTTGAAGCCCAGGAGAACAAACTCAAAAACTCAGTGTTGACTGCGACCATGGCATCAGTGGTAAGTGTGTGTGTGTGTGTGCGAACAGGTGTGTGTGACAGTGTGTCATTCTGCGTGTGTCTCATTACCATGCATGGTGTGTCAGTGTTGTCCAGGAGGCTGAGCCTCTTCGCTTTGCTCCAGGGGACAGATATAGATTACTGGCTGGAACAGGCAGAGGAGCAGGAGAACCTCTGGATCCCAGACCCGGGAACTCTGGGCTGGGCACGGCTCTCAGCTCATCAGCCCGTCTCCAGAGGCTGTGGAGCTTAACCTGGAGCAAGGCTCTGATTAACCAGACTAATGACAGTACGGCCCCCAGTTCCCACTGCCCAACACCATAATCACTGCTTAAGGCCCCGGCCAGCCGTCTATATGGAGAGAGAGCCGTGTTACAGCTTAATGGATAAGTCTACTGACAGCAAGCATTTTAAGTCAGCTGTCAATACAAGCTTTGAGAGTCACTTCCACTGGAGGGACTAATGTATGAGAGGCTGGAGTCGTGTCAAATAAATTCAGAGCGTAAATTCATTTTTCTCTGTTTGTCATCTGTGCCTGTGTGTGAATATGAATGTGCATGTCACCACAGTTGGAGGTGTTTAATGAGCACGGATCGATGCCGCATGTGTACCTCCTTATCGCTAAAGCAAATATTTCATCAGCAAAACGGATCCCTTCAGCCCATTGGTACGCACAGAGAACCCAACAGACAAACGGCCCAAACCAAAGCACGTATGCAAATAAGACAATGACAGGCATGCCTTTCCTCATGTCCCACTTGTACATAGGATCACCCGCTAGGTGCAATAAGCATTCAGTGGTAAAGATTTGTGCGAAGCTGGATGGGAGTGAGAACAGAAGAACATGCCAATAGTGCTTACTGTGAGTAAAGTGATTTCTGACAACTCCTAAATGAATCCCTGTGGGTAAAGAGGCTTGCAGCAAGATCACAGACCCGCTTTATGACTGTTTGTGTGCGACAGAGAGTCAGAGGTAATAGCTTGGTGTTATAAGCAGGGTTGAGTCGATAAGTGATCTTGCTTCTGCCCGATAAAGATTGAGGGAATGATGTTGAGTTTAGATTGGCCGCTTTTCCTTTGCTGCTGTACGAGGGAATACAACTCTGCACTTTTACTGCATACACAGTATGAGCCACCAAAGAGAAAATAGAGGGAAAAAGGAGAGCTCTATTTAGTCTGCTGATCATTTTTATCTAGATTATTGAGTATTTCTTTCAGTCAAGTCAGCCCGAAGAAAGACTGAGATAGAAAATGTGTTTGTTCGTTTCTTAATACTGTCTAGCTACATCAGAGGTGCAATCTCTAGAAATATATTTAGTAAAAGTGGCTGAGGATTGTAATACCAAGCCAGAGTATGTATAATGACCTACAGGAGATGGTACACAATCTCAGTTTCCACTTGGAGAGGAGCCTCCAGTCAGATGCATTTCGGGTGCTGGTGGCAGAAAAAGTTGTTAGTTGTGTGCAAAGAAATATAAATGAAGCCGTCATTCCTTTAGCTGTTGGATTTAATAGAAACCTCAAAAAATACACTCTCTGGAAAACATGACTTCTTAGGACGGACGGCAAAATTACAGAGGCCAACTATAAAGCCTTGCAATGCAAAATGTAGGCCCATGGTACTGCAATACATCGATGTATTTGACGTTATATTAAGTTAATTGTTTTAAAACTTAGAGTATGAATCAACGTTGAGGTTTAAACACTTGTTTAAACACATGGTTCTTCAGTTAAGGAAATATAATAAAAAAGTAAATTACTATCTGGGACAGAAGCAATGTGTCAAAAATATATTTATTATGTGTCCCTCATTCTGAATATCTCTTAGTCTAAATCCCTATCAGAGATCCTCCCTCATTCTCCAAACTACCTGCCGTGTAGAGATAAGACTAACTACTCATAACGGTTGATAGCACTTCAGAAATACCTGTAACATGCACCTACACTTGTGCAGGTCTACGCCACAGCGGCTTTTAGACTGTTAAAAAGTGAAATGGTTCCTTTGCACTTTGGCTCAAAGGACCAAAAGAGACAACAAATCATTTTCATTTTACTTTTCCAACCACTGAGCTGTCCCCTAATTTATCTTCTCATAATCTTTCTTCCTTTGTGAGTTGTTTTCTTTAGAAATACAGTATCACTGTCAGACTTCATATCCATGCAGTCTTTTAGAGAGTCATGGGCCTCTCTCCATCTTTATTAAATACTCTCTGGTATGCCCTGAGTTCAACTAGCAGTTTATATACTGGGTATACAATCAGGGTCTAATTTATTTGCAAAAAAAAAAAAAATTTAAATCAACATTTTACATCACGTGCCAACTGTTTGTTGTTGTTGTTTTTTGATGGCCTCACACGCTTTTAATTTTCTAGAGGAAAAAGGGTCTCTTACTTCAAGTTGTGACGTAAATTCAAATCCAGGTGAAAAATATTCATATCAAGAGGAACCGCATAATATAAATGTAGTTTCACATTGATATAAACTAAAGTTAGAAGGTATCATATCATGACTCTCTAGATATGAGAGCTCTGGAAATAATCTTAGGAGAAATAGATAGACGTGAATAAACTTACTCCAAACCATAAAGAAATGTATTACTTATCAAAGTTGATGTATATGTGGAGGTAATTACAATATATTATATCAGGTTTTTGGTATCATAAACAGATTGATTTGTTCTGTAAGTTGACACAGTGGAGAGAAGAAGTTGTGGCACATCAAATATTCCAGTTTTCAGTCTACAGAGGCTCTTGTTGACAGATGGCTCTGACTAAAACCATCCACATTGCTGCTGATCCCTCATATCATCCAGAGCTCACCCCATGTGTCCGGACAGCACAACTGTGCAAGACACCAGCCACGTGCATTTTTCTACGAGTGTGTGCGCACATGTGTTAAAGCTTTACATATGCCGGTAGACGGCTGAGCAGAAGACGGATCCCTGTGTGCGCGCTCAGCAGCTGCGTTTCTGAATGGATCCTGAAGCCATTGTTCTGCTGTCACTAACTCGTCTCTCAGGCCCAGGAGACATGCTGCTGACATTTACCAGACACACACACACACACACACACACACACACACACACACACACACACACACACACACACACACACACACACACACACACACACACACACACACACACATAAGTGTACGTTCCTTTCCTCTCTCCTGTCTCATTCTTCCTCTCTTTCCCACTGCTTCCATCAAAGTCCCTCGCTCATTCTCTTTCAGTCACTCCATCTCCTGCTATGGCATGATGTACGGGGCCAGACGTGCACAGAAATGTGTGTTCAAGTGTGAGACAGATTTCGTGTTTGTGTTAATGAGTGGCCCTTTAAGGCTATTAAGCTCAGATTGGTACGCCCAGAGTCCCTCATTACCCAGCAAGCATCGCCCTCAACACGGAATGGTAATTGGTACGGAGACAGGGAGGGTTGAGGTAGAGGTGGGAATAATAGGAGGATAAACATGGCATAATTGGGTGGATCGAGACCAGGAGAGGCGATTGATCAGGTTGATTTGTGTCTGCTCAGAGAGGCTGTGTGAAGAGCAGGAAGGTTAAAGGTCAGACACTCTAGTATGTGCATACACGCATGTTAACCCACACACACCTGACATAGGTTTAGGAGCAGGAATTCACAAACACACACTAGAACATGCAACGTCTGTATGACACTAATCTTATTGGTGTTTAAATTGTTTGTCAAACTGATTTTTTGTAGATATTCCATACACATCACATGTTGCTGTTTATTTCATTCTCTGACTGTGTGACTGTGCATCTGTGTGACTATGGATGTCCGTCAGACTGTGATCTTTCTAACTCTTGTCACTCTTGACCATTTATACTTCATCCAGTGTAACATCAGCATCACCTGCAGGATATATACACAAACAGCAAAGTTTTTTTTTCCGGTCATTACTTTTCTTTAGTGCCTATTAAATGTATTCATTGATAAAATATCAAAATCTGAATAGGTATCTAAAGAGGAATGAAAATATGACTCAAAACTGCCAAACGTGTTCTTTTTGTATGAAATTCTTATTATTGTATTAGTTATTATGTCCAATGGTTTGTTACATTATTTATGCTTTAGCAGTGTCAATGCTTAATCAGATGGATACATATACTGCAAATATTTTTGATAACTTTGAATATAAATGTAATAATATGTACTTTACCTGTATTTCCTAATTCTCGAAAAGCATGAACGAGAGAAGGTAGTGAAGAATGAAATTTAAAACGTGGATAAATGTCGCCATCAAGTGACAGATCTGGGTATTACAACCAAAGACAAAGGCAAGGCAAGGATGGAGGAACAGGTTACATGCACTTGCACACTACGTCCAGGCCTTTATGTTTGGTGTTTGCATGGCCATGTATGTAATGTATGACTTTGGTTAGAGATTGTCTGCAGTGAAGAACATGCATTTTTGATCTCTGAATGGTTCAAAACCCTCTATATCAGTGAGTGTGAGCGTGCATTGTAGTTTATTCCTGTGATGGACTGAAGACCTGTCCAAGATGAGCCCTTCTTTCTGCCAAACAAAAGCAAGCTTACAGCTCATGCCCCTGAATAAAATGCAGCTGGTATTGAAACATGATAAAGATGGTTTATTATAAGGTTCTTATAAAGCACCTGGTATAAGATGGTATGAAGTAGTCTGTATAACACATTTCTTTTATTCAATTTTTGTGTCATTTTTATCTTTTGCCTCCTTGGTCAAATGTGTGAGTGTCACTGATAAGGACAACCAAATCTTGTTCAACCTGACAATGTGAAAACTCTGAAGTCTGAACTGCACAAGCAGTTTAATATTTCCATATGAAAAACACTTTGTGTTCGTCAAAGAAATCAATGCAGAATACTTTATTCTGAAATGTCTAGTAAGAGACAAAAGGGCATGTATTATTGTGTCAGGGAGTAGCCTAAGTCCATCCATGCATCCATTTTCTATACCCGCTTTATCCTTTGCAGGGTCTGCTGGAGCCTATCCCAGCTCATTACAGGCGAAAGGCAGAGGTTCATCGCCCTGGACAGGTCACCAGTCCATCGCAGGGCCACATAGATAAACAAACAACCAGACTTCCAGTACAGAATCCTCAGCTGGGAAAACCTGACAAAATTCACTGATGCCTGCCTACTGTTTAAAATTTTAAATGGTAAGGCCCCTCCACCTCTCAGTACTTTTGTCAAACAAAAAACATCTCATAATAGGTCCACAAGATCTTCCCAGAGGGGGGACTGTATGTACTGTGCTGTTTAGGTCCAGCTCCTTCAGTCAATCCTGTTTTTCAGTCAGAGTTCAGTCACTCAGTTTTGGAACATCATACCAACTGATATAAGATACTGTGCTACCTACCACACCTTTACAAAAAAAACTCAAGACCTGGCTATTAACAAATCAAACATGTGACCACATGTAATCAGTTAATTGTGTATTGTATTATTGTTTATACTATTATTACTTTTAATGCTTCTGTTTTAGGTGTAATGTTTTATAACATCTTGCCAAAAGGACTACAGTTGCGAATTAGCCAGTTGGCTAAAACTGGCGCATTTACAGTAATGTTGATTAATGTGTACTGTCCTTTTTTAAATAAACTGAAACTGAAACTGAAACATACTCACACTCACCTACTGTATTGGCAATTTAGAATCATAGCCTAAGTCTTTTTTCGTTTTCTTTTTTTCAATACACTCATTGCATGTCAGCATGCCTTATTCGATGTGTAAAGGGAATTTGAAAATACATAATCCACTATTACTATGATTCCACTTCACATCCAGAGCACTGTTGTGGAATTGAGTCTCCAATTGATCGGTCCAATAACCGCACGACGTCGCGAGTGCTCATTGGATGGCACAGTGATGGACTGAGTCCGGAAAGGAGAGGACGAGTGGGCGAAACCATTCACCCAGCTGAAAAATATGTAAAGATTAATGCCCCCCAGTATCCGCCTTCGACTTTCACAGTGGATTATGATCATGTATGTGTATTAGCTGGTAAATATACAAATCTGGGCAATTTAGAGTAGGATTATCCTCCCTATCAGCCGGTGAGTAGCGCGGTATCCCCTCATATCCGCGCCAACCAGACGGAGAGGATGCTGAGATGATTCCGTGACGCTGCAATGGATACCTGCGAAGATACACAAATCCAAACAGTAACCGGGATCCAGGTTGATTCGTTTGCCCTTTAGTCGTTTTTATTTTCTTATTATTTGCTATGATTTTCTGGCGGGGACTCGTCCAGCTGTCGGTGCTGCTCAGCCAGAGCAGATGGCCGGGGGTTGCGCCGAGCCCCACCGAGGAGGGAGCGCTCCGGAGCGGCCACGGGGAGCACGGGGAGCCGGGGCACCAGGAGCCGCACAAGGACTCCTACAGCACCTTCGCCTCGGAGTTCCTGGAGTCCAGATACCTGTCTGACGACGGTGAGGCACTTCACACAAGATTTAGAGTATAGTTGCATTTGTTTACATGTTATTTACATAGAAGCAAACATACAAAATACAAGCAAATAGAAGAGAGGAGAAAAATATGCAGGAACTGAACATTTCCTCTTTATTTTTGTGTTGCATCCAACCTGGTTTATCTGTTGAAGGCCTTTCAGCACCCAGGCCAGCTCCCTGCTGGCTGCGCCTGCGCACGCACCTGCATGTACACAAACAGTGAAGATGGCCTCTCCTTAGTTGGCCTTTCTCACTGAAAACAGGCCTCCCTTGTCATGTGTGGACCATCAGAATGGATGATTTTTGCATCTTGCAGGTTATCCATTCCCCACTGCTCCACCCGTGGATCCTTTTGCCAAGATAAAAGTCGTCGACTGTGGAGTTACCAAAGGCTGCATAAGGTCAGAAACACTTCATCGAAATCACCACGTCCTCTTTCTGAAAACACATCTTACAGTAATTGCATTTACATGTCTCCTAGCTCCATTATCCTGCAGGCCACGGTCTAATTTCAGAGAACTGAAGCAAAATTGAAATTCAGACACAGCCTTTGTGTGATTCGCCACAATATTAAATGAGCCACATGTTCTCTGATGAGTTCTATGCAGAGGTGTCAAGTAACGAAGTACATATACTTCGTTACCTTACTTAAGTAGAAATGTTGGTTATCTATACTTCACTGGAGTAATTATTTTTCAGACGACTTTTTACTTTTACTCCTTACATTTTCACGCAATTATCTGTACTCTTTACTCCTTACATTTTAAAAACAGCCTCATTACTCTATTTCATTTCGGCCTTTAAAAAAAAAGTATCCAGTTAAATTGCGCCATCCGGATAGAGTGAATTTGGTTGTGGTTGTTTCAGATGTTCTTGTCCAGTTTTGTTCTTACATCCGTTGCTCTCAGATTCCTGCAACTAAACTTGGATGTACATTCCAATAAAGGTTAGGATAAATGATAACATGCCTCTGAAGTTTGACGTTTTGCACCATTACAATACTTATAGGCAACTAGTCATCATATCTCCTGCTCTCTGAAACACATGTTAATGCTCAATAGTACACATATATGGTTCTTTAATATATTTGCATTATACTAAGATGCATTCATTTTCAATGGCTTTTGTCCTTAATGGCTTTTTCCCCCTTACATTACTTTTACTTTTATACTTTAAGTAGTTTTGAAACCAGTACTTTTATACTTTTACTTGAGTAAAAAACTTGAGTTGATACTTCAACTTCTTCAGGAGTATTTTTAAACTCTAGTATCTATATGTCTACCTGAGTAATGAATGTGAATACTTTTGACACCTCTGGTTCTATGTGTCTGTTGTGCCTTTAAAATGATTGACATTATCTCTCTGTGTCCAGGTATGGGAAGCCAGGGTGTGATGCAGAGTCGTGTGAATACTTTCTGAGTTATCGTCGCATCGGGACAGATGTGGAGTATGAGATGAGTGCAGACACAGATGGATGGGTGGCTGTAGGGTTCTCTTCTGACAAGAAAATGGTGAGTAATTGCACAACTTTTCTGACTGTTGATTAGTTGGGACAACATATCAATCCATGATACATTTTAATAATTTCTGCACTGATGCAAATCACAGAAATTCACAGCCAATCATCGGCAATCATGAAGTAATCGAATGCTGTGAAAGACTGTATTGAATATTTGATTTAACATACAAGGCTTCCAAAAGTATCTGATTGACAGCATCATTAACTAATCAAGGTAAAGTCACACTAAAAGCATAAAAACATGTATATAGATTTGACTTCTTCTGTGACTGTAAATCCTACTCATAAACAAGTTTTAAATGTATAAATAGCTCTTTGATTGTACTGCTTATCATCCACTCTGAAGATACAACCTACTTGGATAAGACTCAAAAAGAAAAAGTCATAATTATAAAGGGTCATAAGCTAAAGATTTGGAAGTTTATTTGAGGTGAAGGTGAAAAGCTGTTATGTTGAATTTTATATCAGTACATCAAGAAACCCCATAAATATTATTTTATTGCCTGATAGCTCCATCACACTTAATGGATTTTTATGCACTTCTGTGACTGTAATCTATTAGTACAAACCATTGGAAAATAGGGTCTGCACATGTGTTCTGCAAGAAATTAGTGAAGTGATGAACATCCAGTGGTCCACTGTAGAATGTATAAAAATGCTGAGAAGGCCCAGTTTATCTTGCTTTTGTGTCAAAACGACAACCCCATGATTGTAACCGGAGGTTAATTGTATGGAGCACCCTAGACAGGAACCTGTCACATAAAGCCACATTTTGATCGGAGGTACCTAGTGCATACACCTGTCAGCCTCAATGTTATGACCACCTGTTGAGGACGGAGCAGATCCTCCTCATTCTGCCAAAACAGCCCAAATCAGTCAAAGCATGGAGAAGGAACATCTGAAGGTTTTCTGGGGTGCCTGGTACTGGGATGACAGCTGTAGATCCTGTGGGCCCACTGTCCTGTGGGGTACAGCCTTTGGATTGAGATTGAGTTTAGTGTCCATAGAGGTTGTCATATCCCATCAGATGGATATCTGCTTTCTGGAGGCTGATTCTTTGTTGTATTCTTTGAGCACTTCTTGAAGACCTACTGTGGGGTTCTCAAAGAATATTTTGGTTGTTGTCAACTGGTCTGTACCCCACTGAACAGTGGCCCAACGGTGTCTATAGCTGGAATCCCAGTACCAGACAGGTCACAGTAAAGGATGCAGGTGTTTCCAGCAGAACATCATATTTTCACAAGATGAACAGTGCTACTTTACCTTTTAGTGGTTTTAATGCTGTAGCTGATTAGTATATAGTCTGAGAAACTAACTGTAAGAATAGTGCTGACTGGACCCACATGACTCCAAGAAGCATCAATGGTGGAGATAGGAGGCATAATTTCTGGTCAGAGCTTTCAGAATAAAATCTGAACAATATTACAGGATTTGTATGAACATTTGTAGTATTTGTGTATTTGTGTATTTGACATCTGCTGTGTGCAAAATTATTTTTTTCAAAATTAATGTATATATAATATTAAAAAACAAAGCTCCTTATTCCTTGATCATCTTTGTTGCTTCAGGGAGGAGACGATGTCATGGCATGTGTGCATGATGATAACGGACGTGTGCGGATTCATCACTTCTACAACGTTGGCCAGTGGGCCAAGGAGATCAAGAGGAACCCGGCTAGAGATGAAGAGGGCGTTTTTGAGAGCAACCGCGTCACCTGCCGTTTCAAGCGACCTCTATACGTCCCCAGAGAGGAAACGCTGGTGGACTTGCATCTGTCGTGGTATTACCTGTTTGCATGGGGACCTGCCATTCAAGGTGAGGAGCAAGCATCGGCATCATGTCTCCTTCCTGTCTTTGTTTTGTTTTTTCTTTGTGACATCCTCCTGCTGTTTCCCCACAGGTTCCATCACAAGGCACGACATTGACAGTCCCCCAGTCAGCGACCGCATGATCAGCATCTATAAGTACGAGGACATCTTCATGCCTTGCACAGCCTATCAGACCTTCAGTTCTCCCATCTGCTTACTCCTCATAGTAGCTCTCACCTTCTATTTACTCATGGGAACGCCGTAAAGAAGAATAGCAGATTACAAAGGGGTTAAGAAGAGAGTGAAGAGAGACTGAAGAAGCAATAAAAACAGTGTTGCCATTTTTTTCTGATGCAACATTGAAGTGTGTACTTAGCACAAATAGAGATACTGTATTAAATGTATTTAACATGACAAATTATGTGCATTACTCATACAGGTAATCTTCACAAATTAAGCAAGCAAATTAAAAGAACAGTACTAGTTTAAAATAAGCAATTTATTTTCAGTATTAATAGCTTCTATTTATTCAAAAAATGTTTCCACATGAGAATAAATAAGTCTCACGAGTCTTTGAAACACTGCATGCACTGGAAAAATCTAGGAATTATTTGGAATCCTGCTGCTCACAGTTGAACTTGGCTGAAACACAAAGGTTTTTGAGAGGATGAAAGAAAATGAAAGGGCACACACGCACACTTTCTGTCCCGTTACCCTGCTGTGTTTATGTGAATAACAGCCATTGTATCTTCCTCAGCCAGAGCGACTGCTTGTTTATCATGGCTGTGACACTTTGACTGCAACTAACAAAGAAGGAGTGATTCATGGGTCGCTATTGCTTATGCAGGCAATAAGACACTGAACAGGAGCAAACTGGGGACTGAAAATAAACAAATTCTTTGCTAGCATATGGACTATTTTTCTCCAGATTAATGTAGCATTTCAATCTGTATTAAAAACAGCTAAATATGTTGAAAAAGTCCATCATATTAGCACATGCAATATACATTTTCCTGTGAATGAACAGATTTCCCTGTGTAACCGGAGAGTATAAAACCACAAAAAAAGACTTTGATCGTTACACATTTAGCCCTTGTTTATACCTGTGTCTAGATAGACTAAAGGGAAGTTCGGTCCATGAAATAATTATGGTCACCTGTTATTACAGGCTGTGCAGTATTATTAAATGTCAAATTACTCAAAGTTGTATCAACTCCCAGTCTTCTTCTTTCTGCTTGTCCCTTTAGGGATCACCATGGCAGGTTATTAATTTCCATAGTTCTCTAACACCAACCATCTGCATATCTTAATCGCTCTGCATCTCATCCTGCCTGGCAGCTTAGTCCCTTTCTACCCATGCATTCCCTTTCTCTTTATGTGTCTAAACCACCTTATCTAGTCTCTCTTACTTTAGCTCCAAGATGTTTAACCCAGGCTGTTTCTCAAATGTGGTCACTCTTAATCTTATCAATCACTATCATCCCAAAGACATATTTACTATTTCCCTCACTTCCACCTACAGGTTTGCTTCCTCTCTCTTGTTCAGTGGCTGACGTAAATAGTATTTATTTGTATTGCGGAACAAAAATCTCTTTTCTCCAAACTTGATGCCTCGCACAGTTTGCTACATACAGCATAAGCTATGGAACACAAACAGGCAAATGTTTAAGTAATGGGGTGTGCATAGAATAGAAACAAACAAACAAATGGGAAGATGATCCCAATTAACTTTATATTATGTTTTATATGACTAGAATGACAGTGAGTGTACATTCCTGATAGTGAGTCTGGAGGTGGGAGACTAATGATACGAAGCTGCACACGTGTAAAAGGTGTTGGATGTGATATTTTTATAGATATAACTATACCATCTATACTAAACCATACTATCTTCACATGCACTGTTTCATCATGCCTGTGAAGATATCAAAACACTAATTGGCATGACTCTGTGGATGCTTGGGGCGAGGTCAATGTTCCAGCCTGAATATTCAAAGCACACTGCCTGAATCCCACAGGAATTGTTGAAAAAAAAAATACAGGGCTAAATATAACACTTGACTTGAAATCAAGAAAGATTTATTTTGCCATAATAAAGACAGAAGTACAACGCATCTGCTATATCCATATCAGCTGGATATTCCTTATCTGTCACCCAGCAGAGGTCATTTGAAAACCTTCCTATTCAGGAAAGCTTTTAACTGTTAAGGAAAGTAGAGAGGAGAGGACGCGGGCGTGTTTGTTCACCGCTTCTCAGTCTCTGAGTTTTTAATTTTTATTGACACTGACCTTTTCCTGTACTTGTTTTAACTTGTTTTAATCTTGTGAGCACTCTGAGATTCCCTGAATGAAGAGTAACTATAAATACAATCTATTATTATTATTATTATTATTATTATTATTATTATTATTAATGTTATTATTATTATATTATTATTAATTATAGTGTAGTTGATCACACATCATTGTTTCCATTTGTAGTATATAAATGTGCTTCCTTGCTTCCATTCACATTTTGTTGTTACGGCTGTATTAAAAAAAAATTGTGATCCAGGAGTAAAATTACCTTATATCAAGTGGATAATATCCAAAACTAATTCACTGTAAATAAATTATGCAACACCTGTATATTTAGAGAACTATAACTAACTATATTAAGAGAAATGCATGGAAATCACACTAAAATAAAATACAGGGAACTGTGTGTTCTTTCTTCCGGCACCTGTTTTTAAATTTGTTTAAACAAACAAGGCATCGGCCATGGAGCAAGCACATTAGAAAAGGCCTGTACTGAGTGGACAAATTAATGAAATAGGAAATAGAAAATAAGGAACAAAAGAAAACAAATTAAATAAAATAAATAAAGGGCAGCACGGTGGCTTGGTGGTTAGTTAGCACTGTTGCCTCACAGCGAGAAGGTCCCCGGTTCGACTCCCAGGCCCGGCAGGGTCTTTCTGTGTGGAGTTTGGATGTTCTCCCTGTGCTTGCGTGGGTTCCTTCCAGGTACTCCGGCTTCCTCCCACAGTCCAAGAACATGTATATTAGGTTAATTGGTGATTCTAAATTGCCCGTGAGTGTGAGTGTGCATGGTTCTGTGTGTATATGTGGCCCTGTGATGGACTGGTGACCTGTCCAGGGTGTAACCCCTGCCTCTCACCTGAAATGAGCTGGGATAGGCTCCAGCAGACCCCCGTGAACCTGCAAAGGATAAAGCGGGTATAGATGATGGATGGATTAATACATTTTCTAAACATCATAAATGTTATGACTAAAATAAAAAAAGACAAATAAAATAAATAAATGTAGCTTAAAAGAAAACAAGGAAAAAGACATTTGCAGTTATAGTTTCCTTCTGGTAGGGTTATACAACATTTCGATCAGAATCTGTTAATTTATAAAACTGAATGTAATTCAGCAGTTTGTTCACAGATTTGAAGTTCATATTGGAACAGTCTCCCCCCACACTTGATTTCAACCACAGGAATGGCTAGTTTCAAAAGTAAACTGAGAGAAGCTGTGTTTCAACATAATATTCTGTTACAATAGTCTATTAGAAAACTACGTTAAAGGAATCCATTCATGTTAATTTTTCAATGTTCATATTATTATTATTAGTATTTGTTCATATGCACTGAGAAATTTATGTTAATATTTTCAGGTTAATTGATCCATGTAATTCTTTGTATAAATGCTGTATTGTTGATTAATTGTATGATTTAATGTGGACCCCAGGAAGAATAGTCTTCATATTTATGCGGACTAATGGGGATCCAATAAATAATAAATAAATATACTTGAGGGATTTACAGTAGGCCTACAACTTAAATTCGTTATAAAAGGCATTAAAGATAGGTGTGGTTTTCATGAGTTTCGAATGTGAATGTAGAACTACATTTCCCATGGTGCCCGTGGGCACATCGCAGCTCCTACGTCACATGTTGTCCTTCCTCACGCCGGGATCTGCTGGACAGACTGCCGGACGGAGACTCAGCTGGGAACATGGCAGACGAGGAGGACTCTGCCCCGGACCCGGGCAGCCCTGGCTGCGGGCCGCCTCACTCTGTTTCTTTCTCCGACAGCGTGCAGCCGGCCGTAGGCATGATGAGCCAGCTGCTGAGCCAGCCGTCCTCCCTGAAGTTTGACAAGAACATAAAGCAGGCCTTCTACAACACCGGGGCGATGATCTTCGTGGGCATCTGCTGCGGGGCGGCCGTGCTGGTCTACTTCATCCTGGAGGCTTTCCTCCGGCCGCTGCTGTGGGCGGTGCTGTGCGGCACCTTCCTGCACCCCTTCAAGCACTCGCTGGCCCGCCTGGGCCGCTCGTGGCTGGGCGGCCTGCAGGACAGCGGCACGCCCGCGGTGGTGGGGCTGCTGCTGGTGCCGGTGTGGTGCGTCAACTACGGTGCCGAGGCGCTGGGCCGCCTGCTGCTGGAGCGGCTCACCGTTCTACTGCTGGTGGGCACCGGGGCGCCGCTGCTCTACCTGCTCTACCTGTCCTGGAGCATCACCGGCATGCAGCTGGTGCTGGGACACACCTGCGGGGCCGTGGCGGCGCTGCTGGACTGTTTCCGCGCAGTCTGGGTGAGTTGGATGGCAACAAGTTGCACCTCCTGGAGTCTAGGGGTCGGAAACACAAAATGTTGAAAGAGCCAAAAAAAACAAATATGTCTGGAGCCGCAAAAAATGAAAAGTCTTGTATAAGCCTTAGAATGAAGGCAAACACATGCTGCATGTATCTATATTAGTTATAACTGGGGGAAGATTTTTTTTTTTCTTTATGCACTTCGAGAAAAAAAGTCGAAATGTCGAGAAAAAAGTCGAAATGTTGAGAAAAAAGTCGAAATGTTGAGAAAAAAGTCGAAATGTCGAGAGAAAAAAGCCGAAATGTCGAGAAAAAAGCCGAAATCAAGATTAATGTTGAAGTTGTAGTGACCACTCACTAGCAGGACACTGTTTAGTTTCAGTAGGTTAGAATTCACAAGAATCTAGCCGTTATTAACAGATGACGTTGAGTTTTGTTGTGTTTTAGTTTAGTTTATTTTCGGTCATGACACAAAAAAATAAAAATAAAAAACCAAGAATAAAACTGACAAGAAAACGTTCAACTGTTCAAAGAAAACATAACAAAAAAGTTTCCAGTATACAAATAAACAAATAACATCTAGACCGAAAAAGGGGTAGGCTGAAGCAAAGCTTATTATTTGCCTACCCTCAAAAGGCAAATAATACATTTATTTGCCTTTTGAGGCAGAACAGTTGTCAAAAGAACAACTGTTCTTTTGAGGCAGAACAGTTGTGTTCTGTTACCGTTGGTTACGGGGCAGTTGTAACGAGAGACTGGAATAAACAACTCATCTTTTTCCTTCGTCCACAAAAAGCGTTTTTTTTTCAGCTCTTTTTGTTCCCAAACTCCTACAAAGTACAATCTTGAGAAAAAAGTCGAAATGTCGAGAAAAAAGCCGAAATGTCAAGATTAATGTTGAAGTACAATCTTGAGAAAAAAGTTGAAATGTCGAAATTAATGATGAAATTAATGATGAAATGAAATTAATGAAAATAGCAAATTGTCAGGTTTTCCACATAAAATAACAAGTGTAAAGAGTTATTGTCATTTTGAATATACCTCTATGTATGAAAATGCCCGGATTGGCCTCATGAATGTAAAATGACATATTTTGATACTGGACTGTTGGTTGGACATTACATATGACACCTGTAACCTGTTAAAAATGAGGATCAATATCCGTAACATTTTTATTATAACTATAAATCCACTCACACATTCTTAATACAGTTGAATAATCTATTAAAAACAATCCAGATCTAGATTGAGTATAACTTTAAACTGCATTAGATTATATTGGACATTTCTACTAATGTTTCACTCAATAAACATCCGTACAGAAGTACATTTCTTGGAATCTGCAACTAAACTTTTAGGTCAGTTGATTTCCTCCAGTTCCAGTGTCTGATCGATCAGTATCCTATTAATCCACAGAATCCCAGAACAAACCCTTCCTTGCATGGCCAAATCCAAATTCTATTATGTTTTTGTTTGTTTGTTTTTTTTCACCAGACAGCCTGTGCTTTCTTTAAAAACAGTGCCAGACTCACAGGATTTATAAATAGTAAGAACACTGTATTGAATTACATTGAAAGATACCTTTGTCTCCAGTGGAAACAGGAGACATCTTTGTGAACAGTTCATACTAAAAATGAAGCGCAATATCTCAGGCTTTTACCTTGAAATGAATGTTGATTAACAGCAGAGTAGTTTGAAAATCTTTTCGAGGCTTTTAAATGTGTTTGGGAAAGAAAGCGGTTTTAGAGAACATCAAGAAAACATTTTTTTCTTTAACCTTGATGTTGTTCATGTTTGGAATTTATATGATTGTATGATACATTCACAAGTTGTCTATGGAGTAAATATGTGCAAGATCACCCATAAAGTAATCAAGTAGATGTTATCAATGGTCATTTGTGTTTTGTAGTTCACACACAAATTGTGACTTTTTCTTTTTTTCACCATAAAAACAACATGCCCATATAAGTACTTAATGCAAAGAACAATTTTTATCCAACTTTTGAAGATGCTAGAAGCTCTAAATGTCTTGTGCTGCTGTGTCATTTTCTGGTTCAGGTTTGCACGGTTGTTTTTGGCTACTTGCTGGCCGTTTGTCTCAAGTGGAGCCCCCAAACCGAGCGCTACCTGAGGGCTCTGGCTCTCCCTGTCTGGGCTATCCTGCTCTTCTTTATTGGTGAGTGTGGAAGCACTGGATGGGCTGTTCAGGCAGGTTTTCTCATACTTTCATGCCAATCGCCTCTTTGCCTCTAGGGAATAGTTCTTCTCTCTTACATGAGTGCAACAGGCTGCTGCAAATGAGCCGTCAAAAACATTTTTTATTCAAGGTGAGCGAGGGAAGAAAAGTTTCTGTCTCTGCAAGTCCGACCGACTGAAACACATGCAGAGTTACACAGTAAGACGAGGAAGTTGCCAGTATTTTTAGCACGCTAAGGCACACTGAAAAGAAGTGGTGACCTTCAGGCGTGAAATGTTAAAAGTGACCACATGCGTTTAAGAAGTTGTTCTGCTCAAGCAAAGATCAAGGAATAAATATTCCTTTTACCAAAAGTGATCTTAGTCTACAATTTATATAAAAATCCAAGAGATCCAAGCACTGCAATGAAGGTCGGCATTTGTGGCTGGATGATAACCACTGCTATCAGTAACTGTGGGAGAATAACAGGTTTTTCTGAGTCAGGGGAAGATACATACTTATCTCTTTTCCTTTCTTTTTTCTGTCTTTAGTGTCTCTGACTGGCTCGTGGAGAGTGCCCATATTTGTGATTGTGGTGATCCTCCTTGTTGTCGGCTCCCTGGAGAAACCACCTGTCCCTGGCAGAGGTGAATTTTTATGGACTTGTCCATATAAACTTTTTGTTGAGAAGGGGTTCTTCCTAATTGTCAGTAAATGGTTTAGAAAGGTACGTTTTAATGCACTTAGACGAGATCTTCCAGAGATTAGGCTTGTTGAGTTTTTTTGGGGCTCTTTTGAAAATATTAATGATAAGATGAATGTGAAACCCCTTGTTTAGCTCTGAAATAAAATAAAATAAATTCTCATAATTTCTAAAGGATCCAATTAGCTTATAAATCAGTTTCATGAATGTTCGCAGGAGAGGATCTTGAATTGATCTGCCCTGATCCTTGAAACATCCTAAAATAGCCTTCATTAGAATTTGACTTTGCCATTTTCGAGGCTCAGCCAGCACTGACATATTACGTTACATATAGCGTAAGGGATTCTTAACTGAGCTTTATCAAGATTAATAGCAACGTGAGGAGGACACTAGGCTCTGTGATGCTTGAAAAGCCAAGTGGAAGAAAACAGTGCACAAACCCGGAGGTTTAGAGCAATTTTCTTTCTATTGCTCTGTCACTATGTGGGTGCTAACATTATTATCTGTGTCACCTCCTCAGGAGAGCTGTCGGGCCAGGTGCTGTCATTCGCTGCAAACACTATTTACATGGCGATTTCCTGCGGCAGTCATCAGCTGAAAACTGATCCCAGTCAGAGTTCCAGCAAAGGTACGACAGTTCATCCGTACTGAGCTCACAAGTTTTCTTTCACATTTGCTCTGAGCTTTGTTCTTTCTTTTTCTTCCCCCCTTGTGCTTTTTGTGCCTGCTATAACTCATCTGCCCCAAGATGGCGTGCCAGCAGTAGGTCCCCTTCCCGCCACCCCTGGATTCCCTCGGGGCTCTCGTTCTCTACCAGCCAGCCTCTTCCTGAAAGAGAAGAGTTCCCGTAAAGCCAGCGATATCTATTTTATTCTGCTGGTCTGGGCCATCGTGCTGGTTCAGTTGTGGCTCAACCTCTGGATCCTCCAGCTGCTGCCTATCCCTGTGGCTGGTAACACAGAGACACATACAAACAAATGCAAGATACCTTTCACATGTTTCAGATGTGCTGCAGCTGCATGTTATCTGTTGCCTTGATGTAGTGTGGGTGCTGAAAAAGCTGGTGGTCCACTTTGGTCTGAAGAGCTTTGCAGAACGGACTCTGAGCTCATGGTGGACAGTGTTGGAGAAGTTTGGACGTGAACGTGAAGATGCCTTGCTGCCTGGACCAATCAAAGGCCTGGCTCAGTTTCTGCTGCGTATTGACACCAAGGTAACATCTCTGGGCGATCTATAGGGGATTTATGTGCTGCGATTATATTTATTTATTTTTCCCTCTGAGGATTTTCTCCATCCTAATCCAGGCTCATGTTGTCAGACTAGTACACCTTTTGAAGGTTCATGCCGCATAATTATTGCTGTCCACATTAAGTGACTCCAGTACATATCAGGGTTGTTTGTTCAACAAACTGCAAATAAGCTAGGTATCAGAGGCTCTGAGATTACAAAGTATTATAATTGTAGTCCAAAAACACAGTGAGGAAATTATCTTAAATGTATGTAAAATGAAACACACCGATATGGAAATCATGTAAACCCTATATTTAATTTAATTTGGTACAACAAAAAGTTGAAATATTTAGAAAAATATTTTCTTATTTTGAATTGAGCAATTATGAAAGCTTTGTTTACCAGTGTGTTGTATCCCTTCTTAAAAGCTTAAACATTTATGCTTAAGAGCTTTTTTAAGTGAAGTGAAGTCAAGCCAAACATTTGTAACTGTATTTGTTGAACGACTGACAGACCAGTTTGGGACCTTCTTTTTTCTTTTTTCCTGCAACACCACGCTGATTTTCGGGAAGGCTTTCCTGGTTTCAGATTTCAGATTTATCTTAAAGGCTAATCCATGACATTAATAGACTCAATCCATCACAACTGTTGTTGGGTTTAAAAGGGTAGGCAGTACTCTTGGAGCTTGTTTATGTGTTTTTTTTACTTGTGTGTTAGGATTTTAACTTGTATTTTGGATGCAGCAACATACTGTGTTTGCACTAGAGAAATGTGTGTGTAATCCCTGCAGTTTCGACTGAAAACCTAGAGGTACCGGTTATTCAGTACCAGTCTTTAGGCTTGTTTTCTTGTGTACAGAGATTTCTCTAAATTATGAGAATATTTAAGTAACACAATGTTCTCTGGGTGATGAAATCTACAAATTCTTTTTAACTTGAAACTTTTGTTCAAAATTGCTAATTTATTCACCGTTCAGTCTTTCTAAGAGAGGTTTCCCCTTCCACATATTTATTTCTGAAATATTCTTCCATCTTGGATACTCTTTTTGTGCCTAAGCATATCGCTGAAAGTCTAATATTGGAGTCATGCGCAAATTCAGACTTTGATTTACAAACAAAAGAAAAGTAAAATACATTTAAAAGCTTTACTTGGTCAAAATACCAAAGAGAAACAACATCAACCAAGCCTTTATCACTATTTTTATAGCAGCCTGGTTTATGGGGTGGAATGAGCAACTTGACTCCACTTCTCTTTTTTCAAAGGTTGTGCCTCTTATGATGATACCATGCAACATAGTGTGAACACAAATACTCTCAATAACTTTTGAAGTACATTAATACTTTTGAGCGGGCATACAACAGCTACTCTGAGAGCTGACACGTCCGCACACCAAGCTGGCAGGAAAATAAGTTTCAATGTTTATTTTTGTAACAGATCAGCTGTTGCTACTGATGGTGCGTTCATGGCAAATAGGAAATCATAAAATCCATCTTCTGAATGGGTAACATTTTAAAAAAAAAAACGTATTGTAAGTTGCATTTTATAGCAGTTGTGTTGAACCCGAAATAAGACTTCGGTAAGGGATTGGTAATTTTTCAAATTTTAATCCACTGTTGAACTGCTGATAATAATTTGCTGTTAATAACAAAATCAAAATTCCAGTACAAAAGAGTTTTTACTCCCCACTTCTGAGGTGCAAGGGCTGTAATATAAAGTGAAATTGAAGTTTGATTGAGATAAAGACGGGCAGGCTCCATATTTTTACTCAGATTTTGGGCCAATCTATTATGACCTCATGTCAACGACACGATTCATTTTACTTCCATAAATCGATTATTTTGTTTGAGCATCCCCCCCAACAAAAAAATAAATCACCACACACAAAAAAAACCCCACAGACACACAAATGAGGTATTTAAGGTTTTGAGATAGTCACCACAAAGGTTATTTATTAAATTCCAACTATTGCAATTAAAGCACTTGCAGCGTGAATATTAGAGTCCTTACGAGATGGGTCACGGTTCACTTTAGCATTAAAAAAATACAAAAAAAAACAAACGAATAACTTTCATTACTTACTAATAAAGTAAATAGTTTAAAATTTTTTAATATTGAATGGCAGAAACTATTTTGAATCTTTCTTTCTCTCTCAAAACAAATATCTAAAATAAAGCCAATGAAAAATAGAAAATAACTTTTCAAAGGTCACACTTTAAAGAATCATGCTCTTAAACAGTAGAACATAAATATCTTTTGTTTTCTCTCGTAAATGACGGTTTCAAATATTGCCATGTACAAAGTGCAAAATATCTTATATCTCTTGCAAACAAAATGTAATTTCAATAGTGACACGACCAAAATAATCGACCTGAGCATGATTACGTGGGTTATAGGTTATAAATGTCTGTTTCGATGAATTTTCAGTTAATCGTCCAGTCCCACTCTGATATAAACCCATGTGGCTCCAGACCGTGACGTCAGAATTCCCAGCGTGCAACACTCTAGAATGACTGGGATGCAAGAATATTAGAAAAAATGGGAAGAGATAGAGCTTTTTATCGGATTCGTAAAGATCCAGAGAGGCGAGATAAACTAATTTATGCCATAAAACGCATGACAAAGACAGCTAACACATGAGAGCAGCTCTCACTGAATGCAGTGGGCTCCAACCACAACACCATCCTCTCTGACCTCGACCCATGCCTTCATAAGAGGGTCATTATGTCTTTGTGAATGCAAAGAAAATAAATAAATTAAAAGGCACCTGCATGATAACCATTTATCATAGATGTATGAAATTAATCCAAGAGGCGCTGCCTTAAAATTGTCATTCACACAGTTAACACAGTCTAATTAATCAATAAAATAAAATAATACAATAAAAACTCAACACATGTTCAACACCCACAGCGTCCCTGGCGAGAATCGAACCCAGGACCTTCTAGCTGTGAAGGTCCTGCACAAACAGCTGCCCCACTGTTCCCCCTTTCAGTATTATTGAGTCCTTCAACCTTAGGAACATTATTTCTTGATCCTTTGCGTTTGTATGTGCAGAAAACTCAGATGCTCTGAAGTTCATGATTAAGCCGTGACTTTTGACTTGCACAAATGGTTTTCTTTCCTGCCAAAATGGCGGTGTAAACAAATCAGGTCACGTGGGGTCCAGAGCTCTATTGGTGAGAAACGCATTTTTTAATAGAGTTTGCTGTATTTTCAGAACATCCACATGCATTGAAAAAGCATAGAAACAGTAGTTTTTTGTTCCTGGATTTGTTCTCTTTAATAAACCAGCTGTGGAGTAATTAACCAGCACCAAATACCAGAATACCAGAAACATACGGCTAGTCTCAATAAGAGGGCTAAAAGAAGAGTGAATATTGGATTAATGCTGATCAATTGACCATAAACAGAGTCCCACTTTTTTTTTTTTTTTTTCTTTTTACATGCTGACATCGGCAAAAATCTCATCACGTTCCTTGAAAACCTTTAACACTGGACCAGACTACAGATGTTGCCTACAAGTTTGGTATACGACTGTCTGGATTATATTCAGCTCAGTTTTATGGCATGGCCTTTATGACCCTGTTATTGATTCCTTATACACTTTCCTCTGATGTGGGATGAAATAAAGTTGTCTTTGTAATCACCCTGATTTGCGTCCCATTAGAAAGGCCAGTCCACAATCCCCGTATGGCCTGTAGTTAGTTCCTGCCTGCCACCTTGTGACCCCCCAATGCTTGTACCCAAACAGAGATTGTCTACTTGTTTCATGGGTACATGTGATGGCTGCTGCACAGATCTTTCCAATAATAATCTTCCCAATGTCTCTTTGTCTCCTCCCCAAGCTCTGGCATTGGCTTAACAAGCAGGTAATGTGTTTGTGAGCGAGAAAACGAGGATTAAATAAATAAGAAACATTCCATATAGGTGTGGGTGTTTGTGTGTGTGAATGTACGAACACACCTCGTAGTCGCTTGGACTGGCTTTCTTTCTACCCATCCACTGCCATTTCCCTGTCATCTTGTCCTAAAGTCTGTTATCTTGCTGCTTTCCCTCTCGCTGCGTTGACACATTGAGGAAGCCACAGGCGGGACGGGACGGTCTTGTTGATCCCTCAGCCCCGTCTGTATCTTCCCTGCTTTGATCTTGCTAGCAGGTTTGTCCTGAGTGTGTGTGAGCTGCATGGAGCGAAGGTGGATTTAAACAGAGCAAAGAAGAAAAAGAGAGAAGTGTTTTACAAGATAAACCTTGAAATTGTTATAAGAAGGGACCCAGAGGTCTTTTATGTGGTAAGGGGAGGCGCGTGCCAAACAAGAACAGTTTGTTAGTGTGACATACTGTTCAAATCACTGTGAACTCTGGAAACCTGTTACAGTAGACCTCACTACTTTAAACTACTTTTTTTTTTGGGTGGGGGGGATAAATGGTGAGTACATATGAGATTTAATCATAATTGGCTGCTTGTATTTTACTATTATTGATTTTTTTTTTTCCCTCTGTTATCTGTTAAGCATACACTGATCTGCAATGCAAAACTTATAAATGATGGGTGATTGTGTTTACTTTTTAATTTTATTGATGGGTTTTTGTTCTGTAGGAAATAGTAATGGAATGAGATTGTTTAAATATCTATTCTGCCAAGTACAGTTTTATGGTAAATCAAGTAGATGCTGATAATTGAGTCATAGAAAGGCCTGTTGCTGTTGCGTCACAACTATTGATTGAATGTTGACTTTATTTCTGTTGGTGTGATTTAATATTACTGGATTAAAAGTACAGTGTTTTTAACTATTAGACCTTTTTCAAAGTTGTCTGGCAACTGTCGAAAAAGGACGCTTTCATGTTGATGCAAACTAATGATATTTCCTTTGACTTAATTCACCTTTAGAGTGCTTTTTTTAATGTGTGGTGTTTCCCCTTTTTTGTTTAACCAACTTTTTTCCCCCTAGCTAGTCTGTCAAGCATCATTTTAGTCATTAAAGGTAAAGCTTAAAAACCAAATTGAATGAATGTGTTGTATGATGCAGTGGGACCTACGCTGACGGTCGTATCACATCACCACCCACATGTAAAATCCACTCATTAGAATGCAGCCTCATGATCAAGACACGTCTAACGCCTGTGAAATTAACACACAATCACAAATGCATATGAGAGTAAATCTGGTTATAAACTGCCGATACAGTTTTGGAGCATTGAGAAACCTGAGTTAAGAACCACAGCGTCTTAGAACAGAAGGGGCACTTTGGTCGAGCCATTTTCTCTGAGATTAAAAGGATAAATGAATAAGAAATAAAGGAATTTATGCATTCTTGTCCATACCATTAATTTATATATATATTTTTAAATCTGACTAATTAATTTTTAGAGAAAACCCAGTGAATTTAGGATGGGGGATTTATGCTTTTAATCTCAGAAATTTCACGCACACCCCGAATCATATTTCCCTTCACCTCTGATGTGTGCAGTCTTAAGCAATCATTCTTGGCTTAGCTCTTTCATGCCTCAAGTGCTAAGATGGTGTGTGTGTATGCATACACAAATACCAACTGGTGGTTCACCAAATCATCCACCTTCTTGTCCTCACTGGTGGAATTGAGCATCTTTGAAATAAAACACGACATCTCCACATGGGCAGGACACAGGTTTCTCCATGTGTCTGTTAACTGTGGGTTTTCTTCCCCTTCGGAGTTCAACTGACATGCCGTTTTCTCCCTTTGTGTCCTCTATCTCTCCATGAATGCAGATGGTAGTCTGGTTGGAGCGATCGTTGGATAAAATCATCAGCATTTTCATCATTTTCCTTCTGGTCACAGGAACCCTGCTTATGGCTCTGCTGCTCACAGCTATGGTAGGTTTTTGCTCTAAAATTGTATCACTTTGCTTTAGTGGAAATAGTGTAACATAAATCTGAGTACAAGGGCCACCTTTATCTCTGTAGGTTCACAATGAAAGTGTTCACATCATCGAGGTAACCAGTAACCTCATCAACGAGACCATTTCTAACCACCCCGAATGGGCCAAGTAGGACAGTTTTTATCTTGATTTCGCCTTTGTGTCTCCTGTTTCTCCCTGTAAATAAAAACATGCATGTATGTCTTTTATATTATCTTCTCTAGTTGGCTCCCAGAAGCGCGTGTGGTGCAGAAAGCTCTGAATTCAGCTGCTACTAATGTTTATCAGCATGGGAGAGAATGGATAACGCAGAAGGTTACAGCACTCATTTGCATTTTTTTTTTTTTCAAATATGAATAAAATGCAGTGCTTTGCAACTAATCTTTTGTTTCTTTTATGTGAAGCTTCACAAGATGTTAGGCGATAAGGTGAACCATACTGCAGTGATCGAGAAGCCGGTTTTGGAGCTATGGGACAGACTGTACCATTCCTGGTTTGTGAAGGTAGGATGAGAAGGCGACTGCCTCTTTAAAGTCTTATTCTCTGTGTTCGGCACTGATACGTAAAATTTCACGCACACATCTCCAGAATGTCACCCACTCTGGACGTCACCGTGGGCATAAGATGACGGGTCAGAGACAGAATAGCTGGCTAGGAGACATCCTGGACTGGAAGGACATTGCCTCTTTTCTACAGGAAAATATTGAGACTCTGCTGTCTGTAAGTATTATTATTATTAGTATATTTAACACTGAAAACCATGTGAGGAATATAATTTCTAGGTATTTTAAATATGCTCACCTGTTATCAAATGCAGTAGATAATTTACATTTACCCAAAACATAATTTGATACTCAGAAGATGATACTTGACGAAGTCCTGCAGAGATGTAATGCTTTCTCAACTGACCTAAACCAGCTTTTGTAACAACCTCAGTCATAAACCACTGAGATATGTTATACATTGTGTCTCCCATGGGTGATGAGTTTACTGTTGTGGTATGGTTTGGCAGATTCTGGAGTCTCTGTGGGTGGTGATGAGCAGGAACGTCGGGCTCCTCATTTCCACCACCACCACCCTCCTCACTGTCTTGTTCCACAGCGGCACGGCGCTGCTCAACTTCGCACTGAGTCTGGTATGAAACTTTTTTTTTTTTTTTTTTTTTTTTTTTTTTATTTGCTGTGATTAACTTCAACAAACATGAGCTTATATTGTATTCTGTTGTGAGTCGTAAAGCATTCATTTCAGACTCCCTGCAAGCCTCCATTTACCTGATTTTGTGAAGACTTTTGTAGCTTTTTTTTTTGTTCTTGTTCTCTTGAATGTCTGTTACGATACTATTAGCACTGTAGAGTTTTCTTTACATCTCTGTGCACTTATTATTGGCAGCGTTCTTAAAAATCTGGCATACTTTGGTTATAAAAAGAAAGATGTGTGATTGTAAATGTGTTTCAGGTGATTTTCCTGACTACTCTCTTCTACCTGCTGAGCTCCAGTGGTGAATATTATAAACCTGTTAAATGGGTGATCAACCTGACACCTCTCTCCCAGCCGGGACCCTCCTCTAACATCATCGGCCAGTCTGTAGAAGAGGCCATCAGGTAATCACAAAAACCGAATCTATAAATATACCGTCAAATAGAGGGGATTATTTTTGACCCTGTGCATGTTTGATTTGAAGAGGAGTGTTTGACGCCTCTCTGAAAATGGCGGGCTTCTATGGCCTCTACACCTGGCTCACCCACACCATCTTTGGAATCAACATAGTCTTTATTCCTTCTGGTGAGTCAGCGTGTCCGCTGCCGACCGTGCCACCATTAAACATGCACCTGCCAAGCCACGCTCTGTGTTGTCTCTCTTTGAATCCCTCTTTCCTTACCCTGCAGCTCTGGCTGCCATTCTGGGTGCCGTGCCGTTCCTCGGGACCTACTGGGCAGCGGTGCCGGCCGTGTGTGACCTGTGGCTGGCGCAGGGAGAAGGTGTCAAGGCTCTGCTGCTGCTCATTTGCCACCTGCTTCCGACATATTTTGTAGACACGGCCATCTACTCAGATATTTCAGGGTATGTATGCATGAACAGCAGGGACACATTTGAAAAGCAAATTTCAGCCTTCTGCCCGTCACGGTTGGAGCCATAATACACTGAAATTAAACAGTATCTTTGGAAAAGTCCATTTGCAATCCATTTACTTAAGTTATTTTCATAAACTAATTTGCTTGACGCAATCTTTTTAAAGACAACATCCCAACCTTGTGTTGTTTGCTGTTTCACTCATAATCATTCCCACAGGTTTCACCTCCAGTCCTTTAATGCACAAATTACAGCTGGGAAGTTTGCAAGATGTTTAGTTTCCTTAATGTCTGCATGAATAAGAAATAATAAAATAAACGTTTGAGGTTCTTTATTAAAATAAAGAACCTCAAACATAATCTTATTTTCTCAAAAGACCTAAAAGTGGACATGGGGAATCCAATGAAACAAATGAAAGGAAGTTGAAAGTTTTATACTTGATCTTTTATATGTTGTGGGAAATTATCTAATTGAAATAAATGTATTTTTCTTGTTGTCGTCTAGCTGCATAAGGCAGTTTCTTTTGATATTCAGTTTACAAATGGATGTTGTGACATTCCCTCTAAATTATCATTGTATTATTTAAAATTCCTTGCTACATTAATAGTCATGACCTTTGCAGTAAAAACAGCCTAAAACAAAATACCACCACTGTCTCACAGATTAGATAAAGGTCTTATGATGGAATTTTTTTTTTTTTTTTATTTAGCTATTCAAAGCCTGGCGTAAAATAATGCAGAAAAAATCCTTATTTTTCTGTTTAGAGTATTAAATAAATACTGAAATTCCCCCAATTTTGTCTTAGTTTCTAAATAATTATTGTATCATTATGAATGCATTGGGTAGTTTTTTAATTTAAATTATTTATTGTTGTATAAAACTTGCAGAGGCCGCTGAAATTAATGTATCGATATATCGATATAGATACAATGCATTATTGGCTTCAAAACACTTCACATTTTAAACATAAAAGACAAGAAAATCTATCCATAACAACATTTTTCTAACAATGTTTTGTCTTTTCTTCTTGTCGCTGATCTTTGCCAAACTGCAGACAGCCAGTAATATTTTTTATTATTTTTTTTATTTATTTATTTTATTTTTACTTTTTTTTTAGCACAAAGCTTTCTCCATGCAACAAATCATTGTCTTTGAGAGTTGTCCTAATGGTGGATCGTAAATATTAACATTACATTCAGTGGGTTGGATTAGATTGGTTTTGAATTTCATCCAATTTTACACAATCTGATTTGTTTTTGTAGATGGTTTTATAATTTTTCTCAGCATTAGTGTCATCAGCTTTTTTTTTATGAGGTTTTCAGAAATCTCCAGAGGTTCACATTGGTTTGTCATTCTTGGATATTAGATATTGGATTGTTTTCCTGAACAAATTAATCTCAAAATACAGCATTGTGTTGTCTCATCTATTTCATTTGGTGTTATTTATCTACCTGTGTGAGAACCTGTTAATGTTTTGAGTCATATTTCAGCAAAAATAACTGTAACAAGGTTGTGATGCTGTGCATTTTGCTTCTTTAAATGCCTGTTTTTTAAGTCTATAATATTTCCATTCATTTTATAATTGTCTTATTTTGTGAAAGAAGAACTGTTTAGTTAGTCTTTCAATCCATCCCCACTGAAAATATTTTATCTTCATATTTCAGTCTAAGTGGAGTCATCTCCACTTGTATTAAGAAAACTTTTGCCAGTAAAACCTACCGTCATAATGCTCTGCTTTGTGGTCAGAGAGAATCATGCTTGCTGAGACCTTTTGCTACATTGTTCTGTTGTGTAAGCCATTTCTTGCTCCTTGTGTCAGGGGTGGACACCCGTACCTGACGGGTCTTGCAGTAGCAGGCGGAGCGTACTATCTGGGCCTGGAGGGGGCCATTATTGGGCCCATCCTGCTCTGCATCCTGGTTGTGGCAGCTAACATCTACAGTGCCATGCTGATGAGTCCGAGCTCCTCGCTACCCACACCAGTGCAGGCAAACTGGCCTGCTCAGCACTCGAGGTAAACAAAAATGATCCAAACACACAAAAACATCTGATTTAACATTTACCAGTCTGAGCTAGTGTTGCACTGTACCACAGGACATTCATGGAGTCCACTCCATCCATCCTGAAGAAGACCAATGAGTGAACGTAAGACGGTGTTTCCCTGTGGAACGTCATCCGGCTTCCTATTGGCTGGTTCCTCAGGGAAAGGAGGGGCCTCGCCACGCCAGAGCTCCTCCGGACGCTACCTGGCTCTGCAGGGTCGACTTGGACCAAGTGTTGAAGGCGATGTACCAAGTCATGATGCTGTTTGCTCTCAGGAGCGGCTCCTCTGAACAGCTCCTTTCCTACAACAGGCTTATATCCTGATCCCCTACGTGGACCAATGACGGCACGTTAGGTTTATGATATTGTATGACAGAGATATTGATGCTACTCGCGTCATCTCTCTGAACTCAGTGCCTAATTTTATTTTGGAATATTGGCAAAAGTCTAATATTCTTTGTTTTTTTTGTACAATGATATATTTGATCTACGAAGCCTCTGATCTCACTCCTGCCCTCCCTGCCTGTGTCTCTCTTGCACGTCCTCCCTACCTCTCTCTTCACAGAGGCTCGAGTAGAGTTTGTAGTGAAGCCTGGTTTGTGTGAAGATGAAATGAACTCTTCTTGTTACAAAGCTCAGATGTGGCTCAAGACGAGGGGCTATTGATGGTTTCTCTGCTAAGTTAAAGTGTTAATTGTGATAGAAGCTGTGAGTTATCAACACTCAGACTTTGCCATAACGAAGATGTGCACTCGTGCTTTCATGAACATGACTGTGTCACCATTACTTTTTTTTTTCTCTCTCATCTTAAAGGTCGAGTTTTAGCAAAAGTCTCTGTTGAGATTTTAATGGTTACAGGTTCAGACTGTGCTTCTTAGCCATTCACAGCCGGAATAGGTCAGACAGCTACTGTATTAACTTATTGAAAGCTTTTTCTCTTTCTTAGGCACAAATACCCAGAGCTTTTTTAATCTGCACTTAACTTATCTGCAAGTGCAGAAGCACATTTACACTCAGAGATCCTTGATTCCGTTACCTTTACCTTGCAAGCACTTTTAGGTTTTAGCAAAATGTGATGGTCCACCGCATCGTGTGATTCCATCAGCGTAAAGGAGATGTCTGTATATTTTCTGCTAAATTCACATGCTCTTGCATTTCAAAAGCCCCACTTTGGCAAGAGTGCAAGCACTTTTTAGAAAGGAGAGTTTAAAGTAGTTTATGGAGTTTACATAACTTGAAGCTTTAACGAACAAGCAGAACGGGTGTGTTGTGTCTGTACACTAATACTACTCACTGATCATACGGCTACCATGTTAGCTATCAGAGGGTGGTGAGTTTGGGCTGAAAGAAATGGGTGCAGAGTATGACTAATAAACTGTAGTTTTCCTTTGATACGGTTGCTGTTTAGTTTTTTAAATACTGAATATGCACTGAATAAATATTGTAATTAAACCTGCGGCTGCTCTCTTGTATTGTGTGATGTGCCTCAAGCTCACCTTTTCATACCACTTGTCTGTTTCTGGCTGCAAAAATGAATAAGGCAAAAACCAACACATTAGTAATGCTTAAATTCTTATCACAGAGCAGAATTTTGTCTTGTGTCACGTTTGTAAAAAGTTAAATCATGAATAATTACTTCCTTTTTTTGTGATGTGTCATAAGCAGGGGGGAGAAACAACCTTCATGAGATGAAACAGAAATTAAAACGTCCTGTGTTTATGGGAGCTGAGTCAGACTGTCATCTGTTTTGTGAAGGCCTGACAGATTGTCAGTGTGTCAGCAAAGCTCTAGACGGATGGACAGTAAATATCAAATCTCACAAAACTCCAGTGGGGCTGCTGGTGAAGTCATCACTGCAGCACTGACCAAACGCTCATGTGGCCGTTCAGTCCAATCAGAACTATTGTTTTGCTCTGAATTTGGTGACATTTAAATACATTTATTCCATTAATTAAAGAACTAACTCATGAGAAAGCCAGGAATGTGGCTCATGCTCAGGGAATGATACCTTTTAAGGTCAGTTTAAGTTGGATGCCGCTTCATGCTGTGCTTTATAAAAACAGGCAGCGTAACACCTGATGGTGAACCTAACATGGCGCAGATGCAGGATATGCACAATCACTCCTTCAAGCATGCTGGGTGGAGGAGTGTCACTGAAGGAGCTCCCGGTGCAGACAGATCCCCCTGCCTGGGATATGAATGAATGAATGAATGAATGAAGTTTATTCAGTCATTGCAACACAAACACAAAAACAACACCAAAAAAAAAACATTGTACACAGCATTAACTATTAAACCAAGAAAAAATGTGTTGAACAATAACTGAAAAGGCATAGGCAGAAGCAAACTGCTTATAAAAGCCTATCCTATATTTAACAACTTTCTATTTTTGGCTACCAACCTCCAGAAAACCAAAAAGAGAATAGAAAAGCAAAGAAACAAAAGGCAAAGAAACGATAGAAAAGCAAAGAAACATTGACAGATGGTCAATTGCACTTATAAGCTTCAAAAATAGCTTTACAAACCATTTTCTTAAATACAACAAAAGAATGACATGTTTTTAAATTTATGTTGGCATCATTCCAGAATTTAACTCCAACGATGGAGACACATCTCCTTTTCATACCTTTTTTAGCCATTTGTACTGTGAAATTACAGACACCTCTGAGATTGTAACGAGTCTCCTGAATTGAAAAGAACCTCTGTATTGGGTCAGGGAGCATTTTTGATTTTGCTTTAAACATAATTTGCATGATTTTAAAATAAAACAAATCAGAAAATTTAATAACATGAGAATTTAGAAAAAGTGGATCTGTGTGAGCGTAGTAATCAGCCTTACACCTGCAGCAGAGTTACTGGGGCCTTCTTCGGGCCCTGGGCGGGTACTACTAGAGGATATGAGACCCTGTCTGACAGGGATGACAGCCTGGCCATTATTCCCCTCTCTCCCACCACCCCCACTTTGTCTATGGGGTACACCAGGACAGACGTGGCCTGGTAGTAGTCTATGAAGTGTCTTCCTGTCTGCAGCTGAGATGCTGCTGCTGACCCAGCAGACCACTACATCAAAAATGGATGATGCAACCACAGTGTGATAGATGGTCCTCAGGACGTTTCCTGCACTCCAGGGGACCTCAGTCGCCTGACAAGGTGGATTATTTTGATAAAGTGCTGTTGCATTGTCAGTCCGGTCCAGTTGTTACAGAGGTGAACACCCAGGTACTTGTTTGATGTCACCTTCTCAATGTTCATTCCCTGGAAGGACGGCAGTCTCAGTCTGCGGAGATCCACCACAAGCTCTTTTATCCTCCCAGTATTGATCTGGAGGTGGGTCCTTAGACAGCAATCCAAAACGTCCTGTCAATTTTCTACTCCCTGTTGACTCCATCTGTGGTGAAGCCAACGATGGCGCAGTCGTCGGAGCACTTCTGCAGGTAACAGTTTGGTGTGTTGAAGGAGAAGTCTGCAGTGTAGAGGGCAAAGCCAGGACTGTTCCCTGTGGGGCTCCAGTACTGCCGACAACCATATCTGAGCCCTGACATCACATGCACATGTATTGTTACTTGATATCACAAATGTAAAAATGTAAAGCATTTTTATTATCAAGTATTCCCAAACATACAACAGACAACAGTATATGAACAAAACTGAGGGGTAAAGTAGTAATAAAACTAAAGTAAATAATAAAACATGAAGCCAATTTCACAGATAAGTATAAATGACAGAATATTCCAAGTCCCAGTAATTAGATGAATAAACTTGTAAATGAATACCTTCACTGTTGCTCTGAACACACTTCAATATTCAATAGTCTTTTCTCTGAGTTTCACTCTGGGCCGCAGCCCCATCCAGCTTTGATCCATTTTTTTCCAGATCAAAGACTTCACATACTTCTTCTAAAGTCTGCTCCACATAAACCTGAGCGACGTGAGAGGCTTGGCTCTAAATTTCTTTAACGGCAGAATCATTGTTTTGTTTGCAGGGAGAAACAGAGACAGACGTGTCCTCACACACTTTTCTTGGCACTACAGTGCAGATAAACTGTCCCTGAGAAACAGGACTGTTTTTTAACCCTTAGAAAATGTACACCCTTGCAGCTCAAAAAGTCCTATTCATGCTTTCAGATACAGTATGTCAGGACAGCCATGTAACTTTTGATCTACTCAACAGATGCCTTCAGCTAATTAATGCAAATTCTATGTGAACCACGGTTTTTTTTAATGCACCTTCTTGATGGCTATTGTTGTTGACCTTATCTTCGTGAATAAATAATTCAGCAGATCAAGTAAAGGAGTTTCAATTATCTAGTCTGCACTAAGCACTTACCCAGTCTGCATCCCAACTCTCTCGCTTAGTCTTTAGATGGAGGACAGTCCCACAAGACCTGTCTCGCTGCAGCTCAGGCTCATCGCTCATGCAGCGGTGTGTTCCTCACTGTGGGGAGATAAGACACTTATCTTTTCAAGACACACAAACTCAGACAGTTTTACTACAAAACTTTCAGACAGTATGATATATAGTACAATACATAGAAAGACAGGTGATGAAGGGGAAAAGCAACATAAGTGTCCTAATAAGGAGTTTGGCCAAAGAAATCCTTTCAAAAGATGAACGGATCTTGTGTCACAATCGGTAGGTTCTTTTCGATCCCCAATAGACCACAGAAGCAGGTGGAAGGTTACGACACTTTATTCAATAGTGAACAACAAGTAATATATTTTCGGCTCACTGGGGTAAAAGAAATCTGGGGGTTAAGATCTGCCACTAATAATATTAAAAACAACAACGGGAGGAGGGGGCTCAAATTAAATAGCTTGGCCACCAGAATTAGACTGAGACCTAGATACACCACTGCAAGAAACCAATATCAGAATCAAATAAGGATCACGGCATTAGCCAATGGTAACCAAACAATACGTTTCCAAAACACATGCAAACACCATTAAAAGCAGGTTTCGTGAAACATCTATAGTGGCCCAAACCCCTTCAACCCCCCTCCCTACAATCAAATCCTGTATCCCCCAGATAATGATGTCAGTCAGTGGCCCCTAAAACAAATAAGAATAGGAATTAAAAATGCTCAGCCGAGACAATATAATAAAAAGGACAATAAGTAAAACTCTATGATAAAAGTCAGTGGTAAAAACCCGTGGCCATACAATGAGCCAACAGTCTGTACTGGCCCGCCCAGGGCCTACAGTCTCTGCGCGCCTGACTGTGTGCGCTGGGGGAGCTCTGGCGTCCCGCACCAGGAAAACAGGCGTGGGATCAGTCCGGCAGGTGAGGGGGCGGGGTCCGGCAGACTCTCAGGAGAGGAACAGCGTCGGCGAGTCAAACCAGGCTGGAAGGCAGGAAAAGAGTGCAATCAGTGGACTGAGTTATGAGAAGTTACACTCACTCGTGTTCAAGCTCCAGGGTAGACCGTTCCTCTATGTGAGAAAATAGAGAGCGATGTTCCCAACAAATGAGGTGATCAAGCGGGGGTCCTCTCAACGTCCAGGAAGGCAAGCAGGAATCTCCCTCTGCGTTCAGCCTCCAGCGCTGTCGGTCTCTCTGCCGTGCGTTCAACAGCTGCGCCGCATCTGTTTCCCCTTTTTATCACCGCTGTCTCCACCTGAGAGCCTTGATTGCAAGATTTGCTTCACCTGTGAAGAGAGCACAACAAGGGAAGACACACCCACCCCTGCGCAATTGTCAGCCAAGTCCCAGTTGAATTGCTCTCCTGCACACAGTTCACTGTCCACAGCATTTTCAATAAACAACAGTTAAAATCACAGTTCAGTCGCCGTCAGCCGCGACATTTCCCCCCTGCTTTTTCCAGCGGCCGTCCCGGCCGCTACAATTGTCGGAAGCGAAGAGGGCGCATGCCAAAGTTAATCCGGTGGGAACGTCTTAGGTGGGTGTTGCTCTCGCCCACACCTGCAGCAGAGTTACTGGGGCCTTCTTCGGGCCCTGGGCGGGTACTACTAGAGGATACCCCACCTAATACATGCTGTTCAGGGACATCGACATCATTACATAAAGACAACGATGTATGGTCGGGCTCAGGAGAGACAGGGCCTGCGTCACGAGCTGGCCTAGTTCGGCCTTGATCTGCATCTTGAGAGGTGGATGGGGTATCAGAAGCACTATAGTTTAGGACACGGTCTGAATCAGAGCAGGGAGCATTGGGCACCAGATCAGAATGTTCAGGGACCTGATCAGAGTGGGTAGCTGGAAGTTGAGAGTTCAAGTTCAATTGCACGGAGTGGGGTGCCATACTCAAGTTTGTGGGCGCCCCACCCGAAGTCGTCAGAGTAGGGCCAGCCAGTCTAGCCACTGGGGGGAATACCTTTGTCAGAAGGTCTTCCAATGGGGGACGTTCTTGGCTAGAGTCCCTGTAATCAATTGGGAAAGCAGTAGTTGCCGGATCAAAGATACACAAACGCAAATTGTTGCGATGAATTGTACGGACAGGTCCTTCCTTGGCCTCTGGTCGGACAACGTACACTGGCTGTTCGGGATTGGGTTGCGCCAGCATGACAAACCGTTGAGGGCCCCATCGGGGAGATAACTTCCCTTGGGCCCGTCGACGGAAGTTCCTTATCAGAACCCTTTCCCCTGACAGCAAGGGTATGGCATGAGCAGTCCGGTTGTATCGAGCCTGATCCCAGGCCTGACGACGTTCGGCCTGCGCCTTCACTTTTGTAAATGCCTCACGAAGGGCATGGTGATGGCTTTCAACCCACCCATCCAAGGTGTACTTCGATTGAGGTGGGGACACCTGGTGAACCACATCAACTGGCAACCTGGCATGTCGGCCAAACAGCACATAATGGGGAGCCAATCCGGTACTAGCGTGTGTGGAGTTGTTGTAAGCCTGGAGCAGCTCAGGCAACTTGGTGTGCCACCGGGGATGATTCTGGGAGTCCAAGGAGCTCAACAGGCCAAGCAGGGTTTGATTAAAGCGTTCACAAGCTCCATTCCCCTGAGGATGATATGGTGTGGTCCGTGCTTTGGTGCATCCATACATCTCACAAAGCTGCTGCATTAGAGCTGACTCAAAAGCACCTCCCTGATCCGATAAAAGCCTTTCAGGGCACCCGAAGGGCTGAATTAGGGATGTCCACAGAGCCTTAACCGTTGTGGCTGCAGTCTGATCCTTAGTAGGAACTGCCAGGGCATAGCGGGAAAAGAGATCTGTCATCACCAGTATATAGGGGTAAGTGTCACCAGGGCGGCCTAGGGACAAATAGTCTAGCCCCACTACCTCCCAGGGGTAGCTGGTCTTTATAGACTGTAGTGGTGCACGGGCATGTGGTCCAGCCTTACTCACTTGACAAGTTCGGCATTCCTTGGTCCAAATCTGCACTTCTTTGCTCATTCTGGGCCAGAAGAAGCGCCTCCGCAGGATCGACAGCACCTTCTCCCCACTCATATGTCCTGCTGCTTGGTGGTATTCTGCCCAGAGCCCCTGGGTATACTTTGGGGGGACAATCAGCTGTTGGGTGGGTGTCCTTGTATCTGGCTCTTCCACAAGCCGGTAGAGGATCCCGTCCTGCTCCATCAATCGCTCCCATTCCTGCAACAAATGGCTTAGCCATGGGGAGGAGGTGCGTCTCAATTCGCTGGATGGAGCCTTGCCTGTTTCGAGCCATCCTCGCAACTGGGACAGGTCCACGTCCTGCTGCTGTCGCTCTCTCCACAGGTTGACAGACACCGGGGGGTCTACCACTGGGGCTGATGCACTGGGTACGCTGACGTGCAGTCCGTCTGCCTGGACGGTAGCCTTGGTAGTCTGGGGGAGCCTGGACAACAAATCTGCATTCTGATTACTTGACCCTGGACGATATTTAAGGTCAAAGGAGTAATTGGAAAGTTGGGCCGCCCACCTTTGCTCCACAGCCCCAAGACGGGCAGTGTCCAGGTGTACTAGTGGATTGTTATCGGTAAACACAGTGAATTGGGCGCCCCATAGGTAGTCCTTAAACTTATCGGTCACCGCCCACTTCAGAGCCAAGAGCTCTAGCTTGAAAGAGCTGTAGTTCTGGTCATTGCGTTCTGCTCCAACCAGGCTACGACTAGCATAGGCAATGACCCTTTCCTGTCCCTCTTGTACCTGGGAAAGGACTGCCCCAAGACCTTCTAAACTGGCATCTGTGTACAGCTTAAAAGGCAGTGTAAAATCGGCATAGGCCAGAATAGGGGCTGAGAGGAGAGCTGCTTTCATTTTTTCAAAAGCATCTTGGCAATCTGCTGTCCAAGTCACAGGACTGGAATCCTGCCAACAATGCCAAATTATGTCACAATCGGTAGGTTCTTTTCGATCCCCAATAGACCACAGAAGCAGGTGGAAGGTTACGACACTTTATTCAATAGTGAACAACAAGTAATATATTTTCGGCTCACTGGGGTAAAAGAAATCTGGGGGTTAAGATCTGCCACTAATAATATTAAAAACAACAACGGGAGGAGGGGGCTCAAATTAAATAGCTTGGCCACCAGAATTAGACTGAGACCTAGATACACCACTGCAAGAAACCAATATCAGAATCAAATAAGGATCACGGCATTAGCCAATGGTAACCAAACAATACGTTTCCAAAACACATGCAAACACCATTAAAAGCAGGTCTCGTGAAACATCTATAGTGGCCCAAACCCCTTCAACCCCCCTCCCTACAATCAAATCCTGTATCCCCCAGATAATGATGTCAGTCAGTGGCCCCTAAAACAAATAAGAATAGGAATTAAAAATGCTCAGCCGAGACAATATAATAAAAAGGACAATAAGTAAAACTCTATGATAAAAGTCAGTGGTAAAAACCCGTGGCCATACAATGAGCCAACAGTCTGTACTGGCCCGCCCAGGGCCTACAGTCTCTGCGCGCCTGACTGTGTGCGCTGGGGGAGCTCTGGCGTCCCGCACCAGGAAAACAGGCGTGGGATCAGTCCGGCAGGTGAGGGGGCGGGGTCCGGCAGACTCTCAGGAGAGGAACAGCGTCGGCGAGTCAAACCAGGCTGGAAGGCAGGAAAAGAGTGCAATCAGTGGACTGAGTTATGAGAAGTTACACTCACTCGTGTTCAAGCTCCAGGGTAGACCGTTCCTCTATGTGAGAAAATAGAGAGCGATGTTCCCAACAAATGAGGTGATCAAGCGGGGGTCCTCTCAACGTCCAGGAAGGCAAGCAGGAATCTCCCTCTGCGTTCAGCCTCCAGCGCTGTCGGTCTCTCTGCCGTGCGTTCAACAGCTGCGCCGCATCTGTTTCCCCTTTTTATCACCGCTGTCTCCACCTGAGAGCCTTGATTGCAAGATTTGCTTCACCTGTGAAGAGAGCACAACAAGGGAAGACACACCCACCCCTGCGCAATTGTCAGCCAAGTCCCAGTTGAATTGCTCTCCTGCACACAGTTCACTGTCCACAGCATTTTCAATAAAAAACAGTTAAAATCACAGTTCAGTCGCCGTCAGCCGCGACACTTGTACTTATTTCAAATATAAGTCGGAGAATCAAAGCATCAATGTTAAAGTTTTTTTTACTTCCCATTTTTTCTAAAACTATAACAAAGTAGTGACATGTAAGTTAGGAATATAACCCTAAAATACTTAGGTGAGCTATTATTTGTGTTTGCGGTATTAAACTGTAATGATCATAGCAAGGGGCAGCACGGTGGCTTAATGGTAAGCACTGTTGCCTCACAGCAAGAAGGTTCCCGGTTCGACTCCCTGGCCAGGCGGGGTCTTTCTGCGTCTTTCTGTGTGGAAAACGTTTCCCTCTCTCTCATTTGCATGTTCTCCCCGTGCTTCCTCCCACAGTCCAAGAACATTTGTAGTAGGTTAATTGATGATTCTAAATTGCCTGTAGGTGTGAGTATGTCTGGTTGTGTGTATGCATGTGGCCCTGCGATGGACTGGCGACCTGTCCAGGGTGAACCCCTGCATCTCGCCTGAAAATTAGCGTGAAGGATATAGCGGGTATAGATAATGGATGGATTATAGCAGGGATTTATTTAGTTGAAGTACATTTAATCTGGTGGTGGACACCGGAAGTACAGGATGCCGTCAGACTGAAGAAGGAGTCCTACCGGGCTATGTTAGCCTGTGGGACTCCTGACGCAGTAGATGGGTACCGGCAGGCCAAGCGAGCCGCGGCTCGGGCGGTCCTGGAGGCAAAAACCCGGGTCTGGGAGGAGTTCGGGGAGGCCATGAAGGAAGACTTTCGGTCGGCCTCGAGGAAATTCTGGCGGACCGTTTGGCGCCTCAGAAGGGGGAAGCAGTACTCTGCCGGCACCGTTTATGGTGTGGGTGGGGAGCTGTTGACCTCGACTGGGGACATCGTCAGACGGTGGAAGGAATACTTCGAGGATCTCCTCAACCCGACTGACATGCCTTCCACTGAGGAAGCAGAGAGTGGGGACTCTGGGGCGTGCTCATCCATCACCCAAGCCGAGGTCACTGAGGTGGTTCATAAGCTCCTCAGTGGCACCGGGGGTGGATGAGATTCGCCCTGAGTGCCTCAAGTCTCTGGATGTCGTAGGGCTGTCTTGGTTGACACGCCTCTGCGACATTGCATGGAAGAAGGGGACAGTGCCGCTGGAGTGGCAAACCGGGGTGGTGGTCCCTTTTTTTAAAAAGGGGGACCGGAGAGTGTGCTCCAACTATAGGGGGATCACACTTCTCAGCGTCCCCGAGAAAGTCTACGCCAGGGTACTGGAGAGGAGAATACGGCCGATAGTTGAACCTCGGATTCAGGAGGAACAATGCGGTTTTCGTCCCGATCGCGGAACACTGGACCAGCTCTATACCCTCCGCAGGGTGCTCGAAGGTTCATGGGAATTTGCCCAACCAGTCTACATGTGTTTTGTGGATCTGGAGAAGGCATTTGACCGTGTCCCTCGTGCCATTCTGTGGGGGGTGCTCAGTGAGTATGGAGTCCGGGGCCCTCTATTAAGGGCTGTCCGGTCTCTATGATCGGAGCAGGAGTCTGGTTCGCATTGCCGGCAGTAAGTCAGACTTGTTCCCGGTGTATGTTGGACTCCGGCAGGGCTGCCCTTTGTCACCGGTCCTGTTCATAATTTTTATGGACAGGATTTCTAGGCGCAGCCAGGGGTCGGAGGGGATCCGGTTTGGGAACCTTAGGATTTCGTCTCTGCTTTTTGCAGATGACATTGTCCTGTTGGCTTCATTGGACCGGGACCTTCAGCATGTGGGTGACGTGCCTTCTCCGGGTGGGTGGAGAAGTCCTGCCTCAGGTGGAGGAGTTCAAGTATCTCGGGGTCTTGTTCACGAGTGAGGGAACGATGGAGCGTGAGATTGACAGACGGATCGGTGCAGCGTCCGCAGTTATGCGGTCGATGTACCGGACCTTCGTGGTGAAGAAGGAGCTGAGTCGAAAGGCGAAGCTCTCGATTTACCGGTCAATCTACGCACCTGCCCTCACCTATGGTCATGAACTTTGGGTAGTGACCGAAAGGACGAAATCGCGGATACAAGCGGCCGAGATGAGTTTCCTCCGCAGGGTGGCTGGACGCTCCCTTAGAGATAGGGTGAGGAGTTCGGTCACCCGGGAGGAGCTCGGAGTCGAACCGCTGCTGCTTCACATTGAGAGGAGTCAGCTGAGGTGGCTTGGACATCTGTATCGGATGCCTCCTGGACGCTTCCCTAGGGAGGTGTTCCAGGCATGTTCCTCCGGGAGGAGACCTCGGGGAAGACTCAGGACACGCTGGAGAGACTATGGGCCAAATCCACAAAGAATAGATTGCGCCCGCAAATAGCGCTGTGAATTGCGCCGCATTTGCGCCCGCAATTTGCCCCGCTTTAAGGTCCTATTCACAAAAGATTTTGCTCTAATGATATGCCGGCGCAAACACGCCCATAAAGTTTTGGAGCTGAGTGCAATTTGCCCTTGTCTGATTAAGTGAGCGGAGCTGTTTCCAGTGTTCTCCATATTTCAGCACACAGATTGGTCCATAATGAAAACTGCAGAAATAAAAAATAAAGCGAGTGAAAATAAAAAGCTGTGAGGCGCAAGGGCGCAATTTCCACTGGGCATGCCCCCCCACTTTTCAAACTCATGCTTATGCCCCCGCTCCCCTTTTTTTTTTATAGTTTAAGAACTAACGGTAGGCTCAGCCTGTAAATCCTCAAGACACTGTGCGAAGACGGGACGGGAACCCCGCTCCCCCTCCTCCCTCCTCCCTCAGTGCTGTTCAAGGCTGATTTATGGTTCCGCGTTAAATTGACGCAGAGCATACGGCGTAGGTTACGCGGCCCGCGCACCGTACAGTGCGCGTCGCCGCATCTTTCAGGCCCTTTTTGTGCGCAAGCAAGCTTTATAGATGAGGCCCCAGACCAGGATCTGACAGTAATTCATGTTCTGTGTTTTGCTACACACACCTACAGGTCAGCTGTTAAACACACACATTCTAGATTTATATGTTTATATGGTGGAAATGTTTGTTATAAAGCAGCCCCTTACTCTATGAATCCTGAGCTCCGTCCTGTTATTTTTATTTTTAAATCCGAGATAAGTCCACAACCCCACTTGATCTGACTGTCTACAGTCATGTCTGACTGTAGATTTCACCCTTAATATCATTCAGTATCACACAGGCTTGAATGATATTGAAGAGAGAGAGAAACAGAGCCGCAGGGGGAGTGAGGAGTGAGTTTGCGCGCAGTTAATACACGCTTCGAAAAGACGGTATTTGCTCCACTATTTTTGCGTGTGGCAAATAGCGCTGGCCTTTGTGAATTAGACGGTTTTTGCAATGAGGCTTATTTGCATAGAAAGGGGGCAATTTTGCGCCGAATGTATGAATATTACCTAATTTACATGCATGCAAATGTCACAGGCGCACAATGCCACTATTTGCTTGGCAGCGCAGTTTGTGGTGCAATTCGCCCTTTGCGGGTGCTTTGTGAATTAGACGCTATCTTTTTGTCTCATTTGCACCGGTTTAGCGGCCGCCAAAGCTGCGCAATCCTTTTGTGGATTTGGCCCTATGTCTCTCGGCTGGCCTGGGAACGCCTCGGACTCCACTCGGAAGAGCTGGAGGATGAAGAGCTGGAGGAAGTGTCTGGGGTGGAAGTCTGGGCATCTCTGCTGAGGCTGCTGCCCCTGCAACCCGGGAACGGATAAGTGGCGGACGATGGATGGATGGATGGATGGATGGATGGATGGATGGATGGATGGATGGATGGATGGATGGATGGATGGATGGATGGATGGATGGATGGATGGATGGACATTTAATCTGGGTCTCATGCCAATAAGGCAGAAGTAATATTACTGATGCATTTGTTTCTTGTTTGTTTCATATAACAAACTAATTTGTCAGAGCCTCAGAAAGGATATTAGTTTCGCATAATGCGAAACTAATATCCTTTCTGAGGCAACCACAGGGAGTTTATGTCATACTTTAAGTATGACATAAACTCCCTGTGGTTGCCGTTGCCAATAGGATGCTATCACGTGGCTGCCGGAATGGGAAAAGGGAGGCAAAGCAATCTTCTGCACATCTGTACTCGTAGTTGTAACATTGGACAGGGTCAGAATAGTCTCTGCTGAAGCCAATATGTTATTCAGTAAGGTTGTTGCTTCAATCAGAGTTGTTTTTTGGCTGCTGTATCAAGCAATCAAATAAACCGCTGTTAAAATATCAACCAGCTTCCGTTTCAACTGAAAGTTTCAGTTGTATGAGAGTGTGTGAGGGAAACGTTTTCAACTGTATATCAGCAGATTTCACTAGTATATGTAAGAGCGTTTCAGTAGTATCTGTGAGTGGATACGTTTCCAGTTGTATAAGAGCACTTCACTTGTGTGTGTGAGAAGTTTCACATGTGAGTGCGTGAGGTTTTCAGCATAGTGTGTAAAAGAGTTAGGTTTCATATGTGTTTATGAACGCTAATTCAGAATTATGTCCCTCACGGCACCTCATATGAAGTGATGAGCTCCTACTCTGGCTCTCAGTTTGAAATTCTACAGCTGGGATAACAATATCAGTCCCACTCACCACGGGATCGTATTCCCAGAGCTGGTTGCCCTTAAGATGATGACGGTTAGCAATGTCATCTCACAGCAAGAAAGCCCCCGGTTCAATCCCCAGGATTTTCTGTGTGGTGTTTGCATGTTCAGTCTGTGCTTGTGTGAGTTTACTCTTGGTACTCCGGTTTTCTCCCACATTCCAAAACACAAGTATGTAGAGCCTTTACCTGCCTTTACTGCGAGGGGCAACAAGTTTGTCATAAAAGTTTGACAAGTGCGTGTCCATAAAATTCAATATCCAGAGTTATATTCTGTTTGGATATGCAAATCCATTTATTTGCATATTGAGCCAAGAAATATGTATCGTACTCCACAAAACACCTATTATCATACCAAGCAACGGTCAAAAACTGATTGGCTTTTCCTCATTGCCCACACCTGGCTTCCATCACTGACAGGTGACCATAGCAACAGTTTAATTTGACCTGTCGTCATACCAAGTCTATCTGGTTCACATAAATAAATAAAATAAAATATGTAGCCTATTTGGCTCCAACACATGTATGTGAGGTTTCTGTATGTCTCCCTTTGCTTGTGGGGTTGTGTCAGGAAGGGCATCCAGCATAAAACTGGACCAAACCAATACACAGACTATGATCTGCTGTGGCAACAATTTCAGCTTAATCCAAGAGGGATTAAGTAGAAATTGTTGATGACTGTACCGACTCTCCTCCTTCAGTTTGCTCCAACAAGTGGTGCCTGTTATGTCTAAAAATATATCCAAAAATTGGCAGGTTACCTCCTTAATATAATGTTTAAAATATGCTCAGATGCGCTTTTATTTTTGTTTTAGGTATATTTATATGACTGTTGGAGCCAATATGGGTGTTTTTGGTTTATTTTGGTTGGAAGACTAGTTAATTTTGGGTGTTACTTATATACCAAGCCACAAGGGGGCAGCAATCACCTTGGTAATGGGTCACGTCACACAATTAGGTATTAAATAGACACAGGTGTGTGGTCTCAGCGTGTATGGGACCACACAGGGAGAATAACGTTTCTTACCGCACGTTAGAGAGAGAGAGAGAGAGAGAGAGAGAGAGAGAGAGAGAGAGAGAGAGAGAGAGAGAGAGAGAAAAAAAAAACCTGGTCATGGTCTTCCAGAACCAAAAGTGTAAGAAGAACCAACACAGGTTTCTACAGACATACTGCACACAACTACACATATTTGGGACTCAAAATTTGCTCCACAGGAAATTTTAATCTGGCCATTAATGACCTGAGCCAAGTTATTACCAAGGACCACGCTTACACAGAAGAGTTGGATAAACAAGAAGAGGACACTCAGTCCCTGGATCTGTTCCCTTCAGACGATGGATTTAGCGAGGACAGTCAGCCACGGCACAAACAATCTGATCCTGAATACAATGTAAGTTCATCTGAGCCCTCTCAAAACACCCAGGAATCACATGCTTCAACTGACACTCATAAAGAAGAGAGTTTTTCTAGTTTGTGAGGAACAGTTAAAACAACTACTCTCAACATTGTTTAAAGTGTGGTTCCCTGATTGTTCAGGAAGATGTGAAAGAACTGCAAAATGAAAGATCACAGTTGACACTAGAGCTCACATGTGCAAATGGCTGTAGTTACAGATGGCAGTCCCAGCCTACTCTGAGCGGGATCAGGGGGGAAGGAAACCTGCTTTTGACAGCATCAGTTTTCTTCAGTGGCATCCATTTTGCTAAATTTGAACGTTTCTGTAAAAACATGAACCTCAAGACAATACGTGAAGACACATACACAAGACTGAGGAAGACTTTTGTGTTTCCTGTTATTGGAAAAACATGGGCAAAAGAGCAGAGTGCAGTAATAACTAACATGAAATCAATTCAATTCAATTCAATTTTATTTATATAGCGTCTAATACAACAGAGTTGTCTCTAGACGCTTTACAGAGACCCATACCCAGAACATGACCCCCGAGCAGTTATTACATAAACAATGGCAGGTAAAAACTCCCCTAGTGGGAGAAAAACCTTAAGCCAAACAGTGGCAAGGAAAAACTCCCCTTTAGGAGGGAAGAAACCTTGAGCAGGACCAGGCTCATCAGGGGGGACCCTCCTGCCGAGGGCCAGACTGGTGGGTCAGGGACGGCAACAGCACAGCAGGCAGGTGGAAGCAGCAACGGGATGACCGGGGATGGGGACCGCAGGCCAGCACACAGCTCCCGAAGCTCCGGCCCAATCAGCAAGTCCCAGGTTGGGGTGCAGGGTCAGGAAAAGACTTGTGCTCCGTAATGCAAGCTACAAGCCACCCACGGCCACCTGCAGGACAAAAGAGAGAAAAGGGAGGAGAAGGGGGGGCCAGCAACGGGATGACCAGGGGTGGGGACCGCAGGCCAGCACGCAGCTCCCGAAGCTCCGGCCCAATCATCAAGTCCCAGGTTGGGGTGCAGGGTCGGGGAAAGGTTGAGAAGGGGCAGGGCCAGGGAGAGGAGTCTTGAGGGACGAACATTCTCCCCCGCCCAAAAGGGGCCGTTACCCTGCCCCCCTCACTCCCACACTGCAGGTTCCGGTGTCCGGCAAAGGATGCTGCAACATGCTGCAAATCACAAGAAGAAGAAGTTGTACTGTGTGGAGATGGCCACTGCGACTCACCGGGCCATTTAGCCAAGTACTGCACGTACACTTTTTTAGATGTGCAGAATCAAAAGGTTGTGGACTTCAAGGTAATAAGCTGCACCCAAGTTTCAAGCTCTAATACCATGGAAATAAGAGGCTTTAAGGAAGCTCTTACAACCATTGAAGAAAATGGAGTGAAGGTCTCAACAATCTCCACTGACAGTTATCCACAAATTGTGAAAGAAATGAGGGTCTCCAATCCAGAAAAATGCCATGAATTCGATCCCTGGCATGTGGTAAAGGGAGTGTCAAAAAAGCTGGCCGCTACAGCTAAAAGGAGGGAATGTGAAGGCCTGGCAGAGTGGATTCCATCCATTATAAACCATCTCTGGTGGAGTGCACAGACTTGTGGGGTGATGCTGAGGTCTTGAAAGAAAAGTGGGTGTCAGTGATACACCATGTTACCAACAGACACGACTGGCCAGGGAACAGACACTACCACCGCTGTGCTCACGAGCCACTGGATGAGACGAGCCAGAGAAGCAAGCTTTGGTTACAGCCAGGATCTGAAGCCCACAAAGCACTTGTGAAGACTGTAAAAGACAAGCGGCTTTTGAAAGACAAAGTGCATCCACACAACATCACTAGAGGTATGTTCAAATACCGAAATGTTGCAAAAGGTTTCACCTTATAATATAATGTGGAAGTATTTTTAAGGCAGGATGTGACAAGACATCTACCACAAAAACCCAAAGCAAACTGCAATTCTATTTGGCTCTAAAAAGACAATATACAATGGCGACCTATCTGACCAGCGTGACTGATCAGACACTTAGAAAGACTTTGACCATGTACAGACTCAGTGATCACAGCTTGGCCAGGTTGGGGATCTTAACGGTTACTTTTTAACCTGAAAAAATATTAAAACTTAATAAAGTGGCATATTAACAGCGCTACAGCGGAAATTAAATTAAAAGCTTTTAGGCTCGCTTTTAGCTCTCGGCTTCCGCTGCCGTTTTGGTGCGAAATGCATTCTGGGATACTTGGCTGCTACTGACGGTCTGCTGGAGCGGCTACTGAATTGATTGAGTGATTTCGGATACAGCCATATTTTAAGAAGTTCTTAAGTAGAAAAATAAGAAATTCGTAAGAAATGACAGTTCTTAAGATGGTTCTTAAGAAAATATTGAGGAATTGCACTTAAGAACTTTCATACGAACTTCTTAATTTTAGATCTTAAGACATTTCTTAAGATTTTCTTAAGAAGATATTGGTGAATCCGGCCCCTGCTCTTTAAATACATAAAAACAGACCGGAACCCGCTTCTTTAATGCATAAAAAAGGACCGGAACCTGCTTATTTAATACATAAAAACAGACTGGAACCTCCTTCTTTAATACATAAAAACAGACCGGAACCTGCTTCTTTAATACATAAAAAAGGACCGGAACCTGCTTATTTAATACATAAAAACAGACTGGAACCTACTTCTTTAAATGCATAAAAACAGACCCTAACCTCCTTCTTTAATACATAAAAACAGACCAGAACCTGCTTCTTAAATGCGTAAAAACAGAACAAAACCTGCTTCTTAAAATACATGAAAACAGACCGGAATCTGCTTCTTTAATACATAAAAACAAACAGAACCTGCTTCTTTAATACATAAAAACAGACCGGAACCTGCTTCTTTAATACATAAAAACAGACTGAAACCTGCTTCTTTAATACATAAAAACAACCAGAACCTGCTTCGTTAATACATAAAAACAGACTGGAAGCCGCTTCTTATATAAAAACAGACCGTAACCTGCTTCTTAGATACATAAAAAACAGACCGGAACCTGCTTCTTAAATACATAAAAACAGACCAGAACCCGCTTCTTTAATGCATAAAAAAGCACCGGAACCTGCTTATTTAATACATAAAAATAGACTGGAACCTCCTTCTTTAATACATAAAAACAACCAACCAGAAATTGGGGCCGGATTCACAAAACATTCTTAAGAAAAAAAATCTTCTTAAGTGTCATTTTTTCCGTTCAGTCTTAAGAAGAAAAAAGAGAAGAAGTCATATTCTCCAAAAAAGTTCTTAAGTATTTTCTCAACTTTCTTCCTAAGTTTCTTCTTAAGAAAAAACTTAAGAATAAATGGTATTCTTAAAATAAAAGTTCTCCAATTTGTTCTTGACTTTTTTCTTAACTTTAAGACAACCTTGACCTGTCTTAAAATTTCTTCTGTGAAAAGGTAAGCCTCTAATATCACCTTTTTCAACACATTTTAGACAAGTTTAGACTAGTAGGTCATAGATTGAGGATATACTTTGTAATTAATTACACAAAGAGCCTGTTAACTGTTTGGTCCGAGGGGGGGGGGCGGGGGGGGGCGTAGGCTCGGACGAACCCCGGCGCGAGTTTGGCGTTGGGGGTGTGTGGCAGGGTGGAGGAGCTGCAGCCACTCAGGCTGACGGGACACAGGTGTGGCCCGTCAACCTCTCCATCCTGCCAGCCTTATAAGGGAGAGACAGAGAAGCTGCAGGGTCGGACTGAGAAGCTGCTGATGTCGGCTGGTGCCGTGCTTGTGGTTCAATAAAAGAGAACTCCGTGTCCTCTATCCTGTCGGTCGGGCCCCGTGCTACAGTTAGCATGTTAGTTAGTGTAACTGTCTGTGAGACAGAGTTCATTGTTTAGAGTTCATTTTATAACATTTTACATGTTATAAAAACACAAATATATCCAAGTTCATGAAGTGTTTGAATTGAATAATAAGAGAGTTTAGGATATTTTATTTTGAAAGGGTGTGGTCACTTCCCCTGGTCTGTCGTGAGGGTCAACTGAGGGATTGTGGGTCAAAAGTAAAAACGCGGGACCACAGACAATGGAGGCAGGATGGCATGACACGGGATAGAGAACTACACTGCGTTCAAGAGGCGCAAACGGTAATTGTGTTTGACTTCAAATGTATTTTATTTTGTGATTGTGTACGAAATGCTTTGAAAAGACAGTGGACACTTCATGTGTTTATTTGTATACGTTGGGTCAGCGTTTAGTTACAATGGACTCATATGGACTCTCTGCTTCTATTTGTAGTTTTCACGGTGTTCTATGATTTTGATGACAGAGGAGAAGGAGAATAAAAGAACGAAAATCAAGACATCAGTTTGAATCATGGCCTTTGTTGAACCGGTGTAGCTACAGTTAGCATGATAGTTAACTGTTAGTTAACTGACAGTTAGTATGTTAAATTACTGTAAGTTGTGTAGGCTACGCTATGGTAAAGTGCTACAGTATACTTTTAATGAGTCATCTTATTTCCTTTACATATTCAGTTGTTATTGCCCTCATTAGTTTTCCCACATTTGTTTTATAGATGGAAGCACTTTGGGTAGCAGTTAGGGAAGAAAACCCACCAAAACCAATGAGGGACAGAATGGATCCTCTAAAGACTGCCGGATTGAGGCAGTATAGACTTCCTAGAAGGGCAATCTTGCAATTTGCTGATATTTTGAAAGATGAGTTGCAATGAAGTACAAGGAGATCATCACTTCCTGTGGTACTACAAGTAATGGTTGTCTTGAGATTTTTTGCCTCTGGAACTTTTCAGATGGTGTTAGGGGGCACTGTAGGAGTGAGTCAATCCTCTGACAGTCGTGTGGTCAGGGATGTGTCAAATTCACTAAGCACAAGAGCAAGGCAGTTCATACAGTTTCCGGCAACAGCAGCAGAATGCATTCAAACCAAGCAGCAGCTCTTTGAGATTGCAGGATTTCCTAATGTGTTAGGAGTAGTTGACGGGACCCATATTGCTATCAAAGTAAGTTTACATGACAGTACCTTATTTTAAAGATGTTTTCAGATGTTTGGGTACATTGCAAGAGAGATTATTTTGCATTTGTCACCAGTCACCCACAAGAGCATTTATCTTACTATTTACAACTGTATTAAATAACGGAGGATTATAGAGCTATTTAGCACTCATATGAACACATATCACTGAAAACACCTTTAAAGTTCCCTTCTGTATTTTTTGAACAACAAACCGTTGAAAGTTTTTAAAAATATATTTTTTAAATAGGCACCTAAGGATAAGGAGGACTATGTCAACAGAAAAAGCTACCACTCAATAAATGTGCAAGTCATCTTGTGATGCAACACTGCGCGTCACTGACCTTGTAGCTAAGTGGCCAGGGCAAACCTATGATTCCTTCATCCTGATGGATTCGGGAATAGGCATAACATTCAGCCCCTTCATGTTTGGAGTCTATCATCCTCAAAAACCAAATCAGATCAGAGTGGTTTTTGACTCAAGCGCCAAACATGATGGTGTGTCTCTGAATGACGTTCTGCTCAGCGGGCCAGACTTAAACAATGCTCTGTTAGGTGTCTTAATGCGCTTCAGGAAAGAGAACATTGCAATCACCGCTGACATTCAGCAGATGTTCTACGCGTTTGTCGTCCGAGAAGATCATCGTGACTATCTACGTTTCCTTTGGTATAAGGATAACAACCTGAACAACAACATCACAGAGTACAGAATGAAAGTACACATATTTGGTAACAGCCCCTCACCATCAGTTGCCATATATGGTCTAAAGAGAGCTGCACAAGAACATCAGGGCGAATATGGCACAGACAGCAAGGAGTTCATCATGAGGAACTTCTACGTGGACGACGGGTTGGCGTCAGTACCAACAGAAGAGGAGGCTGTCGATCTGTTAAAGAAGACTCAAAAACTGCTAGCAGCATCCAACTTAAAGCTCCACAAAATCGCTTCCAATAGCAGCAAAGTGATGACAGCATTCGCCCCTGACGAACTTGCAAAAGACTTAAAGGACCTCGACTTAGGGGCAGATCCCCTCCCGCTTCAGCGGAGCCTCGGACTGATATGGAATCTTGAGAGTGACAGTTTCAGTTTCCAAGTATCTCACGAGGAGAAACCATTCACAAAAAGAGGGATCTTATCAACAGCTCAGAGTCTCTACGACCCTCTGGGCTTCGCAGCTCCCATCACAGTTCAGGGAAAAGCTCTGATCAGAGAATTGTCATCCAAAGAATATGATTGGGATGATCCGCTGCCATCAGATAAGCAAGAGACCTGGAAGTTGTGGAAAGAATCTCTCTCAGAACTAGAGAAGCTACACATCAAAAGGAGGTATGTGTCTGTCCCTCTCGCTTCATCTAAAAGTTGTGAACTCTGTTTATTTTCAGACGCCTCCACACAAGCTATCGCCGCAGTAGCCTACCTGCGTGTGACCAGTGATGAAAACCAGTGCCACGTGGGATTCATCATGAGCAAAGCAAAGTTGGCACCGCATCCAGCTCATACAGTTCCACGTTTGGAATTGTGTGCCGCTGTCCTGGCAGCTGAGATGGCAGACACAATCTGCAGTGAGATGGACGTTGAGATTCAAGCGGTGAGTTTTTTCACTGATAGCAGGATTGTTCTCGGTTACATACACAACACCTCCAGAAGATTCCACGTGTATGTTGCCAACCGAGTCAACCGCATCAGGAAATCAAGCAATCCTCAACAATGGCAGTATGTTGCCACTGAACAGAACCCAGCGGATCACGCCACCAGACCCACATCAGTAGAGAGCCTCAGAAACTCCAACTGGTTCTCGGGTCCCAGATTCCTGAAAAACAGCGGTGAGTCTCTTCAAAACAGCAGCTTTGATCTCGTTGAGCCAGACCTGGATGTTGAGGTGAGGCCTCAAGTTGCTGTCAACTGCACCAAAGCCACAGAAGGTCAGTTCAGCTCAGCACGCTTTGAAAGATTTTTTGCTTGGAAGGGACATTTTACAAGTACACAAAGTAAGACAACAGTACAACGGAGACAACGATGACCCCTACGCTCAACGTCTTGACCTTGGATGGGTCATCGTAGGTGATGGTTGCCTAGACAGAACTCACAAACCACCCAGTGTCAGAGTGTACAAGACACACACACTGCTGAATGGACGGATATCCATGTTAAGTCCCTGTCCTAACAAAATTCAAGTGAAAGAGATACTTCATACAAAAAACACTCATCAACAAAACACAAAGAATACATTCCAAGAAGAGGAGACAGAGAAGCTTGAAGCCACAGTATTCGACAGAACTCCCGATGATGAGAAAACATCTCTGTCAGTAGATGATCAAACCTTCCTGGATATTACGGACAGGGAGGTTTTCACGAATAACGAGAACAGCTGGGTAGCGCCGCTACCATTCTGCAAACCCCGCCGCCGTCTTCCTAACAACAGGAAGCAGGCCCTGCAACGACTCCTATCCCTCCGTCGAACACTGGACAGGCGCCCAGACATGAAAGAACATTTCTTGGAGTTCATGAAAAAGATATTTGAAAATAACCAAGCAGAACCAGCACCACAATTAGAGGGACATCAGGAAAGGTGGTACTTACCTCTATTTGGAGTCTACCATCCTCAAAAACCAAACCAAATTAGGGTGGTTTTTGATTCAAGCGCCAAACATGACAGTGTCTCTCTGAACGACGTTCTGCTCAGCGGACCAGACTTGAATAATGCTCTGCTGGGTGTCCTTATGCGTTTTAGGAAAGAGAGCATTGCAGTCACTGCTGACATTCAGCAGATGTTTTATGCCTTTGTTGTCCATGAAGATCATCGCGATTATCTGCGGTTTCTATGGTACAAAGATAACAACTTAGACCAGGGGTTCTTAACCTTTCTGACCTTGGGGCCCAATTTTTTCAGTACAGAGTGGCCCGGGGCCCATTAAATATAAACACTGTATAGCAGGGGTATTCAACTAAAACTTTAAGAGGTCCATTTAGAGAAAATTTACTCAAGCGAAGGTCCAGAACATCATAATATATATATATATATATATATATATATATATATATATATATATATATATATGTGTGTGTGTATATATTCAAGTAGCCTCATAGTTGTATCAACATCTGCATCTGACTGTTATATTAAAAAAAGTACATATTTGCCAATTAACATGTTTAACTTGAATTAAACATATTTTTTTCTCTTAAAAATAAAGTAGATTTTATTTTATTTTTCAAATGCTATCTTATTTTATTTCTCTACCAGCAGTTTGAATTTCCCCTTTTCTTTGTTAATTGTCTCAACACATTTTTATACTAAATTAATATAAACACATCTTAACAATTTAACAGTTTTTCTTTCTTCCCCTTATAATCTTATGCCCCCACTTTCTGTTGTTCAGTGAGAGAACTGAGCTCTAACTTCTCCTGTCAGGACTTTAAATCTGGGCTGGATGGTGTCAGGTTCTCATATGCATGAGAAGGTGCTCATTGATGAGCCTGAAACGATATTTAGTTTTAATTCTGTTCATTGTGGAGAAAGCTGCTTCACAGCTGTATCTGGACCCAGACATGGATGGGCAGGATGTTTTAAGATGGTCAGTTTATTTTTCTGTGACTTCAGTTCAGACTTGAGTGGATATGTTTGATGAAAAACTTTGTGTTTTTCTTCAGTGGCGTTTCACTTTCGCACTTTGAACGCCACGGTCTCTGAACGTATGAGACACTGGTTTTGTCCCAGTGGGAAGACTGAACAGGATGAATTCGTCCATTCCGGGTTGCATATTTAAAAATACAGCGAGGACAAAACTTAGTTTGATTTTACTTTAAGTTATTTACATTAATAAGTTGTCAGGACTCAGTGTGTCGGGTTCATCCGAGCCTGATCAGCTGCGACGGGCACAGCCCGCACCGCAGCTCTCTGGTCGCGCTGCAGCAGAGTTACTTTCCGATGCTTTTTCGAAAGCCCGAACAGTCCAGTCCAGCAGACACGACAGCCCACGCATCTACATCTACCATCCTTCAGCAGTAACGACGGAGCCCACCGCCCGAGCGGCAGCCTCAGCCGACCTCCCCGGCCGCGGGGACGCGCCGGGATAAATGAGCACGCCGTGCTCGCTTGCTCTGGGCGCAGACCCAAGTAATCGATCCCTGATCCTGGCGGATCTAAACCTACTCTGTGCAGAATGAAGGATTTTCTCTGTAAAGACACACCATTTCTCTTACTATTACACGTACAGCTAGCTGAGTGTCTTCTTCTCCTCATTTGGTCGGGAGTTGCTATGCAGTCCCGCGGCCCTCGCGGCCCACACACACAAAACTGATTTTTTTTTGGCGGCCCACTAGATGGCGCTCGCGGCCCAAGTGTGGGCCGCGGCCCTATGGTTAAGAATCACTGACTTAGACGATGAGATCACAGAATTCAGGATGAAAGTACACATATTTGGCAACAGTCCCTCACCCTCAGTGGCCATTTATGGCCTTAAAAGGACTGCACAAGAACACCAAGACGAGTACGGCACAGACTGTAAGGAGTTCGTCATGAGAAACTTTTATGTTGACGACGACTGACGTCAGTACCTACAGAAAGAGAAGCTATTGACCTGCTTAAAAGGACACAAAAAATGTTGGCAAAATCCAACCTAAAACTCCACAAGATTGCCTCTAATAGCAGCACGGTCATGGAAGCATTTTCTCCAGATGACCTCGCCAAAGACTTGAAGGATCTCGACTTCGGAGCGGATCCTCTCCCACTTCAACGGAGTCTGGGACTACTGTGGAATCTGGAGACTGACAGTTTTGGTTTCCGAGTATCACATGAAGAGAAACCGTTCACAAAAAGGGGCATCCTATCAACTGTACAGAGCCTCTATGATCCACTTGGCTTTGTAGCTGTCAACCAAAGAATATGATTGGGATGATCCGCTCCCAACAGATAAAGAAGCGTCATGGAAATCGTGGAAAGAATCTCTCCTGGAATTAGAGAAGCTGAACATTGAAAGAAGGTACGTGCCCATCTCTCTTACATCATCACAAAGACGAGAACTCTGCATCTTCTCTGATGCGTCCACTCAGGCCATCGCAGCAGTAGCCTATCTGTGTGTCAACAACGATGAAGGCCAGAGTCACACAGGATTCATCATGGGCAAAGCGAAGTTGGCACCTCACCCTGCCCATACAGTTCCACGTTTGGAATTATGTGCTGCTGTTTTGGCAGTTGAGATGGCAGACACGATCCTCAGTGACATGGACATGGAGATGCACACAGTAAGATTTTTCACTGATAGCAAGATTGTACTTGGCTACATCCATAACACTTCCAGAAGATTTCATGTGTATGTAGCCAACCGAGTCAATCGCATCAGGAAATCAAGTCAGCCGCAACAGTGGCACTATGTCTCCACCAAACAAAATCCTGCAGACCACGCTACAAGGCCTCTAGCTGTGAGTAGCCTTAAGAACACTAACTGGTTCTCGGGTCCTGGATTTTTGAAAAACACTAGTGAGACATCCCAAATCAACAGCTTTGATCTTGTCAATCCAGAGTTTGATGTGGAAGTTCGGCCCCAAGTCACCGTTAACTACACCAAAGCTACAGAAAACCAGTTCGGCTCAGCACGTTTTCTAGCTGGAAGAGGCTGCTGCAAGCCATAACAAAACTCATTCAAGTGACAAGAACATTCTCCAAAACCTGTAAAGATGATGCCATTGATGCTCAATGGCAAGCTAAAACAGTTGTCATTCGTTGTGTCCAGCAAGAATCTTACGAAGAAGAGTTCAACTGTTTAAAAAACAGAATTCAGCTACCAAAAAAGAGCCCCTTGAGAAAGTTAAATCCCTTCATAGATGAGGACGGCCTCCTCAGAATTGGAGGTCGCCTTAACAATGCTGACTTGCCAAGAGACGAGAGACATCCTGTGATCGTGCCAAAAACTCACATTTCAACACTCATATTGAGACATTATCATCAGGAAGTCGTTCATCAGGGTCGCCATTTCACTGAGGGAGCCATCCGGTCTGCAGGAGTGACCACAGAACCTCCATTCACCCATGTTGGGTTAGATGTCTTTGGGCCGTGGAGCATTGTCACTCGCCGCACTCGTGGAGGGAGTGCTGAAAGTAAGAGATGGGCAGTGTTATTCACGTGCATGAGCACAAGAGCCACTCACATTGAAGTGTTAGAATCCATGTCCACTTCAAGCGTCATAAATGCCTTACGACGATTCTTTGCCATCCGTGGGCCAACAAAACAGCTTCGCTCTGACAGAGGCACAAATTTCATTGGAGCATGTAAAGAATTGAAATTGAACACTAGTGACCCAGAGCTAACAAGTTACCTTGACAACCAAGGATGCACGTGGACCTTTAACGCTCTCCATTCCTCACATATGGGAGGATGTTGGGAAAGGCTAATAGGAGTGGCACGACGGATTCTGGATGGGATGTTGCTGCGGTCTGACACAAGCCGCCTCACACACGAAGTGTTGACCACCTTAATGGCAGAGGTCATGGCAATTCTAAATTCCCGACCACTGATTCCAGTGTCATCTGACCCCGACAACCCTACTATTTTGACACCTGCGATGATTCTCACTCAAAAGATGAATCCAGTGACATCACCTTCAGGTGACTTCAATCAAGAGAATCTCCACAAAAATCAGTGGAAACAAGTGCAATGTCTGGCAGAGAGCTTCTGGAAACGATGGAGACAGGAGTATCTGGTGACTCTCCAGAAACGCCAGTGGACAGATGATAAGCCCAGCATTCAAGTGGATGATGTTGTTTTGATAAAAGACTCTCAGGCAAAACGCAACGAGTGGCCAATCGGACTCGTAGTAAAGACACTGCCCAGCAAAGACAACAAAGTCCGCAAGGTCGAGGTCAAGGTCGTGAGACAAGGGACTCAGAAAATCTACACAAGACCCATCTCAGAACTTGTCTTCCTTTTGTCTAAGGACTCTTAAGTGGATGGACATTCTGATATAGAGTAACAGGATTTACAAATTGTAAATAATTTAGTATACCAGGCGAGGAGTGTTCCGCCCTGCGGTGAACTAGTAACATTCCTAGTCTGACCGTTTTCGGAGACAGACGCGTGCAGCTCCGGCGACGTTAACGGTTACCATGCCAACTGGGCTGGAAAACGCAGCATGAAAACAGTTACAAGTTGTCTCTCAAACGGAGCTTGGTAAATGGTAAACTATGATTTGTAGTGTACAATCTTACTTACAGTTCAAGTTTTGGTTGTTATTTCTTTACGTAGTTTGTCACCTTTATCGTTTTATCGTGGCAGCGCACTGTTTTTATTTGTCCACCAGAGGACGCCAGTTAGTCCGTCACAGCCGATTTAGCTGGTTTTTCTGTTTAATCAGTAATAACGTTAGAAAAAGTGACATTAATGTTATTACTGCTTATGCTTGTTTCCATTTTACTATGTAAATATGTTTGTGTGAAAAGCATCCAGATATAACACACACTATTTGTAGTAATGTTTATCTTTGTTTATTTGTTTGCAGTCTTACAAAAAATAACTGATTGAACTGAGAGAAATACAAGAAATAAAACTGAGGACCAAAAGAGAAGAAATCCTCAAACAAAAACATTTCTTCAGCCTCTCCTTTTCTTCAGAATGTTAGCTATCTGTCTAGTTGTACAAGCTGAAACGTACTGCGAGGACAGAATAGATGGAGAAATGCCAGATGGCTGGTTGTTAGGTAAGAAAGTTATAAGAATGTTAAAAACATATTTATATTTCCACATCTAAATAAGCTTCCTAATAAAGTAATGATGGTCTCAATGACACAAGTGATAGTGGCTATGGCCTTCGACCCTGGCTGATGACACCACTCCTTTACCCAGGAACACTGGCAGAGAGGCGCTACACAAGTGCACAGACAAAGACCCGCATTATTGTGGAGCGATGCATCGGTGTAGTGAAGTCTCGCTTCAGGTGCGTTCTGGAGGAGTGCTGCAGTACACACCTGAAAAAGCCTGTAAGATCATCACCTCAGCCTTCATACTACACAACATCTGCCAGATGTATTGCCTGCCAGTACCCAACATCTCTGACGACCACCCCGAGGAAGATGGACAAGACCACCCTGCCCCATGCGAGACTGGCATCCAAGCTAGGAATGACCTCATTAGAAGGAGGTTCACCCAAGTAAATTAAAGCAAAATCTACTACACAAAATGTAAAATCACAATGTATGTAAATATCCCATTTGATTTGTTAGCAGTATAAAAAATGTTGTAGTTAGCATAGTAATATTATAGCATAGTAATATTACAAAGAATATAAATTCAGACATTATTAGATGATCAAATAAATTATTTAATATTCAATAAAATTGCAATTGTTACAAAAAAATACTTTTTCAAATCATTTCAATTGTTACAAGAAAACATTTTTTAATTAATTTCATTCTTTCTTTTTCATTTCAAGTTTCTCCTGAGCAATTTTTAACTTTAACTTTTTTACATGCAGTAGCTCCTCCTGGATCTTCCTCATTGCTGAAACCTCTTTCAGCAATTCTCTCTGCAGCATGACCATCTCAGTGTCAGACTTGGTCCTTGCTGGAGGGGGCTGGAAGAACAAGGCGTCAGGCAAAATGTTGGACAGGAGGTTATCATCTGTAGTCTGTAAAAACAAGTACAAAGAACAAAAACAATTAAGACCATATTATAAAATATGTAATTTCCATCTACAGTCTTCAAACAGGGTTCCTACACGTTTCATCCCACACACACACACACACACACACACACACACACACAGACAGACAGACAGACAGACAGACAGACAGACAGACAGACAGACAGACAGACAGACACTAGATGAAACAAATATTTTTCCATACTTTATTTTTCATTTTCCATACATTTTAATACCTGGAAATTGATCAAATTTATTTCCATACTTTTCTATACTTGTGTAGGAACCCTGTTCACAGCTTATGTTGCCAACTGTACTGTTCAGTGTGCAGAGGTGGAAAAAGTACTGAAAAATTGTAATTGAGTAAAAGTATCTTTACTTTGCTTAAATTCTACTCAAAGTAAAAGTAAAAGTACTCATCTAAAAATGTACTCGAGTAAAAGTACAAAAGTACTTCATTTAAAATGTAATTTGAGTAAAAGTTACTTTTAGTTATTTAATGCAAAAAAAGGACGAGTAACGAATCAAATCCAGCACAAGTTGTTTTAATCAATGATGCTCTGGGGCCTCCCATCATGCCCCGGGGCAATGACGCGAGTATTAATATAATATGTAATATATGAATTAATGTATATTATTACATGTATAGTATTACATATATTATTAATGTATTAATATAATATAATTACATAATATATATTAATATAATACATCCGTGGAATGCACGGACACAGCTGTGACGTCAGCCGTGACGTCACGCCCAGAAAGAGACTTTTCTTTGACTTTTCTGGCCGTTAGAAAACATTTTTGACTGATATAAAGTCCATGACTTAAAAATATAGAATACAAAGATTAGTAATTGACGATGATTACAGCTGGAGGTTCCTGTGAACAGTTTTAGAGGCTTCTCTTATTGCGGTCTATGGGAAAAAAGCTTTCTGGGCCCCATGGGATTTTTGGTTGCAGTACCGCGGCTGGCCACTGGGAAAAATCGGCGTGCCTGCACCGTAAATTTTGTACTCAGTAACGTGAGGGGGTTCAAATGTAGCAAAGTAAAATACTTGGGTCAAAATGTACTCGAGTAAAAGTAAAAATTACATATTTCAAAAACTACTTAGAAAATTACAAATTACTCATAAAAAGTACTCAATTACAGTAACGTGAGTAAATGTAATTCGTTACTTTCCACCCCTGTCAGTGTGTTGGTTTCAAGCCAACATACCTGTGCTTCTTCAGCACTGAAGTCCTCAACCACAGTAAGCACAACTTCAGAGTCGGAGCTTGTGTTGGGGGTGTTGCTTGTGCTGCTTGTCAGCTGGTAGAGTGTAAACAGAGATGACAGGGCCTGCCATGAATGGAGAATACAGTATAAGTTAGTGGTGCATTGCATGCATTAACCGACGGTATAATTGTGTCCTGCTGCGCTTGAAACATTGTAACATTTAATAAACTAGCAGCGTTACACACAGTATTTTGTAACACAGCCGTCAGCCTCTAAGGCTCGTTAAAGTAAGTGACGCATTAACCACCAGTATAATTGTGTCCTGATGCGCTATAAACATTGTAACGTTTGACAAAATAAAGCTACACATTTTAAAGCAGAGCCATCAGCTCGTTATGTTATGGTCGGGATGATATTGTAGCGACCCTGCAGTTATGTTCAGTTATGTTAGTAATGTTGTCATGTTCAGATGTTCTGTTTAATGTTAAGCCTGTGGGTAGAGAACAGGTAGGGGCGGGGTAAGCACGGGAGTTGTGAGTGTGAGTGTGCGCATGCGTAGAGCGGCTGAGCGGCGCCCGTTAGGAGGCGCGTGAGTTGAACAGCTGTTGAGCGGAGTTGAACAGCTGATTGAGTAACTCAGCAGCGTTTTTGTTGTTTTGGCGTGGTTACGGCCATCAGTAACCCATTTCTGTGACAGATAATAAATCTGTTAAACTGGTTTACGCTTCCTCATCCTTCTGATACATCCTGATCGCTACATTTGGTGTCAGAAGTTAAACAACGGATTTTCCTCCACCCTGCTCTGCCAACGTCAGCTCTTCCTCGCCAGTTAAACGTAATGGCAGCACGTCAGGAACGATCCGGAGCTCGCCAGAAGGTCAAACAGGAGGGGATGGACGGTGTATGGCGTGATTATGACAATGCCCCAGAACGTTTGTCTCGCCTTAGACAGACAGCCATAGAGCTGGCTGCTGCTGCCGGTTTCGACTCACCCAGCGCGGGGCGGCGCTCCAGCAGGGGAGCTCCTGCCGAAAATGACGTGGTGCCGGATGTAACCAAGGATGGTGGCGCCCATTATAACCAGTTCCAGGTGAAAACACCGAAATACAATGGTAAAGCGGACTGGGAAGCCTTCCAGGCTCAATTTGAACTGTTGGCTCAGGCTGTGGGCTGGTCTGAGGACAAAAAGGCACTCCAGCTAGCTCTGTGCCTTACAGAAGAAGCCTTATCCTGCTTGCTCCTACTCAGCCCATCCGAGAGGGCGGACTATGGGGCCTTGGTTGGGGCTCTGAAGCGGCGGTTTGGTCAGTGCAGCCAGCCTGGTGTGCTGCGTTCAGAGCTGTCAAGCAGACAGAGACAGCCAGGGGAGCCGCTCCGCATATTGGCTAATGACATTGAAACCCTGGCACGGAGAGCATACGCCCACATGTCTCCTGAGGTGCAGAGTGAGCTGGCCAGGGACCAGTTCATCCGAGCCATAACCCCAAGAGAGCTGCGCATCCAGACTCAACTGGCACACCCCAGCTCTCTGCAGGAAGCACTGGAGCTGGCGTTGGAGAGAGAGGTCGTTGGAGGAGCAGTAGAGGGCGGCCACCCGGAGAGCAACCCTGTTGTGAGGACGGCGATGCAGGGAGACCCAGGACAAGAGAAACCAGCATGGGCGGCCGAGTTGACTGAACTGATCCGTGCTGTGTCTCTACAATCACCACAGAGCGGCACCCGCCCTCGCCGGGGCCCCCTTGTGTGTTGGCTGTGTGGCCAGGCTGGCCATATAAGCGTGAGGTGCCCCAGGCGTGCTGATATTCAGGGAAACGCCCCCGGGTCTGTGTAAATGGGACGACACAGACCCCCACCCCGGTGTCCCACCCTGCCTTGATTTCATTGGACGGAGCCCAGCCGCACGGACGGGGGAGCGGGGCTCCACTCCCCCCAGAAGCAGATGACATCGCTGAGTCTGTGAGGGTGGTTGGTTGGACTCACATGGGGGATTTCTGCCATGTTCCAGTCACCCTGGCAGGGGCTCCATGTACGGCCCTTGTCGACACCGGCTCCACAGCTACATTAATGAGACCGGACGTGGTTCCAGCAGGGACACAGTTGACACCCACTCTTGTGAAGCTGCGAACAGTGACTGGTGGGTTAGCCCCCATGCTTGGGAAAGGGGTTGTGGCTATACGGGTGGGGGGGCTGTCAGTGTCTTTTAAGGTGTGGGTTGCAGAAGTACAGGACCCCTGTATATTAGGACTGGACTTCCTGAGGGCTGCTCGCTGTGTGCTAGATCTGGGGAAGAACACACTGGCCTTTCCAGGGGGTCCCACAGTTGAAATGGTGCACCCCACGCTAGCCACGTCACCACACCCACCAACCTCGAGAGTGGCTGAAACACACCCCCCGCTCCAAATCCCCCCTCCTGCAGCAATGCCCCCCAACACCAATGCTACCCCCAGCCCCGCCCCCAGCCTCACCCCCACTCAACAACCCACAGCTCTGGGAGTGGACAGACTGGCAGCAGTGAGGGAGGTGTGGAAACGCAGCTGTGATAGCTTGGAACCTGAGCAGCAGGAGGAGCTGTGGCAGGTATTGTGGGAGTTTAAGGACATTTTTGCTTTGACAGAAGAGGAGGTGGGCCTGACACACTTGGTGCAGCACGAAATTGACACAGGCGATGCACGGCCCATCAAAACACGCCCCCGCCGCCTCCCCCTGGCCCATCAGACAGCAGCAGACAGTGCTATTGATGAGATGTTGTCAACCGGCATCATTGAACCCTCTGACAGCCCCTGGGCCTCGGGGGTTGTGATGGTCAATAAGAAAAGGAGTCCAAAGATGAGATTCTGCGTGGACTACAGACCGCTGAATAGTGTGACCAAGAAAGACTCATACCCGCTGCCCCGCATCGACGAGTGTCTGGACTTAGTGTCCGGCTCGTCCTGGTTCTCCTCCCTAGACCTGCGCAGCGGGTATTGGCAGGTGCCCCTCAGTCCTGAAGCTAGACCAAAGACAGCTTTTTGCACTGGACGGGGGCTGTGGCAGTTTCGAGTTCTCTGCTTCGGCCTGTGCAACGCCCCGGCCACGTTTGAACGGCTAATGGAAAAAGTGCTGGCCGACGTCCCCCGACAGAAGTGCCTGGTCTACCTGGACGATATCCTGGTCCACGGGAGCTCCTTCCAAGCGGCCTTAGGAGCTCTGCGACAGGTTCTACAGAGGATAGCAGCAGCGGGGCTGAAGCTCCACCCCGACAAGTGCTGCTTCATGAGGAGAGAGTTGGAGTTCTTGGGACACAGAGTCGGAGGAGAAGGCATCAGCACCTTGGAGGACAAGGTGCGGGCAGTAAAGGACTGGCCAGCCCCCACTAATCTACGGGAGCTGAAGAGTTTCCTTGGACTTGCGTCTTATTACAGGCGGTTCGTGCGTGGCTTCTCTTGTATAGCCGCACCCCTGTTCTGCCTGCAACGGAAAGACTGTGATTTTGCCTGGACTCTTGAGTGCGAGCTGGCCTTCAGCTCTTTGAAGAAGGCCTTGACGGAGTCTCCCATCCTCACCCCCCCAGACCTCAACCTACCGTTTGTCCTGGACACAGATGCCAGTGATGTTGGGATGGGGGCGGTGTTGAGTCAGGTGGGGTCAGAGGGGGAGAAAGTGGTGGCGTACTTCAGCAAAACCTTCAACAAGGCGGAACGGCGCTATTGTGTGACACGCAGAGAGTTGCTTGCAATCGTGAGAGCAATCAGCCACTTCAGGTATTACTTGTGCGGCCTGCCCTTCGTGCGGACTGACCACGCAGCCCTCCAGTGGTTGATGTCTTTCAAGGAGCCTGAGGGGCAGATTGCGCGCTGGTTGGAGGAGTTGGCGCCATACGTCTTCACAGTGGAGTACAGGGCTGGGGCTCGCCATACCAATGCTGACGCCATGTCCCGGCGCCCCTGTGCTCCCAGCGGCTGCCGGTACTGCGAAAAGAGAGAGGATCGGGAGAAAGAGCTCCGGGCAGGGGAGGAGCAAGATCACACACACCATGGGGCAGGGCCGGTCTGCAGAGAGACGCAGGTTATCGACCCAACTGACTGGAGAGCGCAGCAGGAACAGGATGCTGATCTACACCCGGTGCTGAGGTGGGTGGAGTCAGGACAAAAGCCACTGTGGAATGAGGTCGCTGGGTGCTCGCCTGCCACCAAAGGACTGTTTTCAAAGTTTGAGGCTCTCCGGCTGATGGATGGAGTGCTTCAGAGAGCCTGGAAAGAGACTGCTACAGGGGAGGAGAGGTGGCAGGTGGTGGTCCCCAGAGCTCTGAGGGAATCAGTGCTTAGAGCCTCTCATGGAACCACGGGAGCAGGACACTTTGGCGTCTCCAAAACCCTGCGTCGACTCCGCCAGAGCTTCTACTGGGGCCAGCTCAGGAGGGATGTTGAGGACTTTTGCCGTCGCTGTGACCTTTGTACAGCGCACAAAGGTCCCACTGATCAGTCACGTGCCCAACTTCAACAGCTGGCAGTGGGTGCCCCGATGGAGAGGGTGGCAGTGGACATAATGGGCCCGTTCCCACGTACAGAAAAGGGGAACCGTTATGTCCTGGCCGCTATGGACTATTTTACAAAATGGCCAGAGGCATATGCTATACCCGACCAGGAGGCGGTGACCGTGGTAGATGCTCTGGTGGAGGGCATGTTTGCCAGATTCGGAGCGGCTGAGGTCATCCACAGTGACCAAGGTAGAAACTTTGAGTCTAGAGTGTTCACTGCTATGTGTGACCGGCTGGGCATGCAAAAGACACGGACTACTCCTCTCCATCCGCAGAGTGATGGACTGGTTGAACGTTTCAACAGGACTCTGGCAAAACAACTCGCTATCCTCACCGCGGAGCATCAGCGTGATTGGGACATGCACCTCCCTCTCGTCCTATGGGCCTACAGATCGGCTGTGCAGGATTCCACCTCATGCACACCAGCCCTGCTCATGTTGGGGCGAGAGCTAAGGACACCAGCAGAAATGGCTCTTGGCAGACCCCCAGACACACCGACAGTCCCACCGGGACCGGAATACGCCAGGAGGCTCCAAGATAGGATGGAGTCAGCACATGCTTTTGCCCGTGACCAGTTACAGAAGGCTGGCATGAGACAGAAAAGAAATTACGATACAAGAGCTAGAGGGGGGGACTTCAAGGTCAGGGACCTGGTGTGGGTGTATAGTCCAAGAAGAAAGAAGGGCCGGTGCCCTAAGTTGGACTGTCACTGGGTGGGCCCCTGTGAGGTATTGGAGAAGCTGGGAGAGGTGGTCTACAGGGTCCAGCTGCCACCTAGAGGGAGACGGGTGGTCCTCCACAGAGACAGGCTGGCCCCATACAGAGGTGATGCACGCCCACATCAGCGCCTCAACCCCCCTACACTTTCTCAGAGAAACCAGGCAGTCACACCCCCGGATTCAGTGACTGTGTCCCCCTCTGATTCCCCACACTCTCCCCCACCCACAAACTCACCCCCTGCTCTTAGGCAGGATGTTCCCAGACTGCAGGTGCAGCCGCGTGAGTTCACCCCAAGGCGGCCTCAGAGACTGAGAAGAGCCCCGGGCCACCTCAGAGACTTTTTATGCCACCCCTCGGGGCGAGGGACTTAGTAAGGGGGGGGTAATGTAGCGACCCTGCAGTTATGTTCAGTTATGTTAGTAATGTTGTCATGTTCAGATGTTCTGTTTAATGTTAAGCCTGTGGGTAGAGAACAGGTAGGGGCGGGGTAAGCACGGGAGTTGTGAGTGTGAGTGTGAGTGTGCGCATGCGTAGAGCGGCTGAGCGGCGCCCGTTAGGAGGCGCGTGAGTTGAACAGCTGTTGAGCGGAGTTGAACAGCTGATTGAGTAACTCAGCAGCGTTTTTGTTGTTTTGGCGTGGTTACGGCCATCAGTAACCCATTTCTGTGACAGATAATAAATCTGTTAAACTGGTTTACGCTTCCTCATCCTTCTGATACATCCTGATCGCTACAATATGTTAATGTAGCATTAATGCCGCATTCCATTTGTCCTCGGAAGTGGGGATTTCCAAGTTCCCAGTTGGATTTTTCAACTGGAACGCCCCTCGAAGTGGGATTTCCCACTGGGAAAGTGGGAGAGTCTTCACCACCCCAGAGTTCACATTCCAAGATGGCTGCCCCGGTTGTAAACAGTAGAAGAGAGTAAAAATTCGTAGCACTTCATTCTAGTTTTGGTCACACTAAATCAGTCGTATACAAGTATTGTTCGGCATATATATGCTGCTATGGTGTAATTTACATTTTTCATGTGGTATATGCGAACTACAAACTTGTTTACCTACTTTGTAACTGGAACGCTGATAACTCGGCTGTGACGTCATTCCCAGTTCCGCGTTCCGACTTCCGAGGTAAATGGAACGCAGCATAAGTTGCTTGCCTCCTGTCACTGCCGGTGGCTCTCCTGTGTCGACGCCAACATGGACTCCCTCGACTGCTGTTTCTCCGATAATGTGCACTTTCTCCTCCAGGCTGTCGACATAAACTCTTTCAATTCCACCTGTCTTATTCAGTAGCTTTTTCCGCTCCCTTTCTTCTTTACCTCAGACTTGAAGTCTGCCCTTCTTATTCACACCGGGCCGTCCCGCTGGGTCCCTCCCACCGCGGACACAGCTTCAGCCACACCGGCCCACCCTCTTGTCTTATTTTCTGCTGTTATCGCCATATTATTAATTTTCCCCAATAGAATTTTTTTTTCGCACATTAATCTCATTCACCATAACCTCAAACTCCTGCCTTGAAAAGTTCCTGCATCTCTTTTTCTCCTTCTCCATGTTTAGTGAGTGACCGACGGTTAATACATAAAAAAGGACCGGAACCTGCTTCTTTAATGCATAAAAAAGGACCGGAACCTGCTTATTTAATACATAAAAACAACCGGAACCTCCATCTTTAATACATAAAAACAGACCGGAACCTGCTTCTTTAATACATAAAAAAGGACCGGAACCTGCTTATTTAATACATAAAAACAGACTGGAACCTCCTTCTTTAATACATAAAAACAGACCGGAACCAGCTTCTTTAATATATAAAAACAGACCGGAACATGCTTCTGAAAGATACGTGTTCTTTTGTCTGGAGAACCAAGAAAGACTAGTGGAAAGAGTCACAGGTTAATACACTTTTAATCATGTCAAGCACAAGGTTTTTTCCGGTCGGAGGTACATTTGTCTCCGGCCGGGGTACACTTCTGTCAGACCGCGTGAGTCGGAGAGAAATGCACCACGTTTTCATGAGTCCAGTTGAATTTATACTGAAAAGGAGGATGTTCTTTGCAAGTGAATTTCATTGGTGGAGGGAGTCAGCTACGGGAAAAAACCCCCGAACTTTGTCACTTCCAGCTCTACATTTCCTTTAACTGTCTCCCATCTGAGGTGTCAAACCAGACCGCAGACCAGACCCCCCAATGCTAAACATCTGTTTCTGCCCATTGTCTTCTCTCAACAAATTGTATGTGTATTGCTAATTAATTTAATTGGAAGAGCCAGCTTCAAGGAAAGTCACCTTAAGGTGTCGCCTTTTTCCCCCGTTTCCTCTCCAACAATATGTGTATTGTATTTCACTTCTAATCTAATTTAAACCTTTTGCTCTTAATCAGAATGAGATTACTTTGAAGAGAGAGCTTAGACAGTTTTGAGCTTCAGTAATTTCATGAAATCCTAACAACTTCCACTCAAAACATGATTAATTCATGTTTTTCAAATCAACCATGTAAAAATGTCCACTGGGATATAAAAATATATGTGTTGTTTTTGTACCCCCCTTTTTATAAAATAGAACACCCTGCTTAGCTGTATAGACAAAACAGAGTCCCAATCCTGCAATATTACACATGACCACCAGATGTGAAGATACAAGTAGAGCAACAGAAGAGAAAACCCACAAATATCAAGAACCATACATACAGATTAATATACAAATACATTCAACAACAATCATAAATTTAAAGCTGTGGAAGTCTGAATATTCATGTTGTAAACAATTGTACATCTCATAATGGATGAGCATTTCACAAATAAACCAAATAAATCAGTATAACCATGTGTAAAGTCCGTTATACATCCCAGTCAAAAATGGGGAAATCCAGGTGTCCAGGTTTACGGCAACAAAAAATAATCCATTGTTCTTCTGGAGACGAGAGCACACCCACTTCATGATCCCTGTGTGTCTCAAAAAACAGAACGGACAGGTTGTACAGTAATATCTGTCTATAATCTTAGTTGAGCCTTGCCCCTTTGTAACAACTTTAAACAACAGATGTTAGTTATTAGAAAAATGGCATGCAAGCAGTTTGTATTCCTCTGACGTATTAACATTGTCTACTATCATTGTCTACTATCCCCCCATTTTTTTTTTTTTTTTTTCTTATTCTTTCAACCCTTTCAACAGGCATGGGCAAACTTTGGACAGATAATCATCTTTTCAACTTAATCCCCCCCAAACATAAAATAAAATAAAAAATCGTAAAATAATATTCAACCAGCTCTATGAAAAAGTATGTAAAACCGATGACCCATTGGAACAAAACAGTAGGAAATGAGTGTGTGTAGTATACCCATAATCACCCCAATACTGCAACACCAGGCATCCGCAGAAAACCTCGGCCTTTCAGCACCACAGGCTGCACCACAGAGCTGTAGGCCTTCGCCAGTGTCCAAGCATAGTTTCGACAGATACAGTTGCACCTTTTTAGAAGAAGACCCGGTCGTTATCCATCAGTCTTTTCTTCGTCAGCGTCTTGGGCGAGAGCCCACCTCGCATTCAGATGAAGTTCATACACAGCTCTGCAGCGTAGGAGATGGATCCGACGTTGATTTCTGTGGTTTTGTACCTGGGGTAACTTTCCAGTCAAGGTCCCACAGAAACCACTGCAGCCCTTACTTAGCACACTGCACACACCCCATTTCTCTGGGTCATCAATCCTCCACCCTCTTTTTTTTTTTTTTTTTTCTACTAAAATCAAAAAAAAAAAAAAAACATATAACATCTGCATAAAATAAGAACAACCACAGCCATTACAATACAAATTGATACCACCACACCTTTCCATTTACCAAAACATTAAGAGAACAAATCTCCAAGAATATTCTGAATAACCAGACACACTGTAAGGAGGCTTCTCCTCCCTTTCAACAAACAAAAGAGGACTGATTGTCAGTCCTGGAGGAAAAAAAGGGGGGGGGGGGCTCGCAGGGGGAGAGAGCGCAAATTAATGACAGACATACATTATACATGACAAGCAAAACAATAAAAATTACAGCTTTTACTGGAACGTGACCAGAGGGACTCCAACCCACAATAATCTTAACTAACTAAAACAGAAAAATTACAGCTTTTACTGGAACGTGACCAGAGGGACTCCAACCCACAATAATCTTAACTAACTAAAACAGAAAAATTACAGCTTTTACTGGAACTAACTAAAACAGAAAAAATTACAGCTTTTACAGGAATCTAACCTGGGGGACTCGAACCCACAACTTAACTAAAGACAGAAAAATACAAAAATACAGGGTTTACAGGAATCTAACTTGGGGGACTCGAACCCACAACTTAATTTAAAATCTCTACTAAAACAGAAAAATACAGCGTTTACAGGAATCTAACTTGGGGGACTCGAACCCACAACTTAACTAAAGACAGAAAAATACAAAAATACAGGGTTTACAGGAATCTAACTTGGGGGACTCGAACCCACAACTTAATTTAAAATCTCTACTAAAACAGAAAAATACAGCGTTTACAGGAATCTAACTTGGGGGACTCGAACCCACAACTTAATTTAAAATCTCTACTAAAACAGAAAAATACAGCGTTTACAGGAATCTAACTTGGGGGACTCGAACCCACAACTTAACTAAAGACAGAAAAATACAAAAATACAGGGTTTACAGGAATCTAACTTGGGGGACTCGAACCCACAACTTAATTTAAAATCTCTACTAAAACAGAAAAATACAGCGTTTACAGGAATCTAACTTGGGGGACTCGAACCCACAACTTAATTTAAAATCTCTACTAAAACAGAAAAATACAGCGTTTACAGGAATCTAACCTGGGGGACTCGAACCCACAATTTAACTAAAACAGACTAAAACAGAAAAATTAACGTTGTGCATGACACATCAAAAGACAAAACCTATTTTTAATCTTTATGAGCTTGAGAAGAATTCAATCAGACAACCAGTATTAATTTGATAAATCCAATGTGCAGAATTTCTACTCATCAGCGGTTTCTGCTTACCTTATTTTGACTAGTCAGGTTTTGGTTGTCTGCATGAAAACTTCCAGAGCTCCTCTCCACAATTCCACAGTCAGGAAACAACCAGATCACGTCGGGGTCACCATTGAAAGATACGTGTTCTTTTGTCTGGAGAACCAAGAAAGACTAGTGGAAAGAGTCACAGGTTAATACACTTTTAATCATGTCAAGCACAAGGTTTTTTCCGGTCGGAGGTACATTTGTCTCCGGCCGGGGTACACTTCTGTCAGACCGCGTGAGTCGGAGAGAAATGCACCACGTTTTCATGAGTCCAGTTGAATTTATACTGAAAAGGAGGATGTTCTTTGCAAGTGAATTTCATTGGTGGAGGGAGTCAGCTACGGGAAAAAACCCCCGAACTTTGTCACTTCCAGCTCTACATTTCCTTTAACTGTCTCCCATCTGAGGTGTCAAACCAGACCGCAGACCAGACCCCCCAATGCTAAACATCTGTTTCTGCCCATTGTCTTCTCTCAACAAATTGTATGTGTATTGCTAATTAATTTAATTGGAAGAGCCAGCTTCAAGGAAAGTCACCTTAAGGTGTCGCCTTTTTCCCCCGTTTCCTCTCCAACAATATGTGTATTGTATTTCACTTCTAATCTAATTTAAACCTTTTGCTCTTAATCAGAATGAGATTACTTTGAAGAGAGAGCTTAGACAGTTTTGAGCTTCAGTAATTTCATGAAATCCTAACACTTCTTAGATACATAAAAACAGACCGGAACATGCTTCTTAGATACATAAAAACAGACCGGAACATGCTTCTTTAATATATAAAAACAGACCGGAACCCGCTTCTTTAATACATAAAAAAGGACCGGAACCTGCTTATTTAATACATAAAAACAGACCGGAACCCGCTTCTTTAATACATAAAAAAGGACCGGAACCTGCTTATTTAATACATAAAAACCGACCGGAACCTGCTTCGTTAATTCATAAAAACAGAACAGAACTTGCTTCTTTAATACATAAAAACAGACCGGAACCTGCTTCTTTAATACATAAAAACAGCCAGAACCTGCTTCTTTAATACATAAAAACAGCCAGAACCTGCTTCGTTAATACATAAAAACAGCCAGAACCTGCCTCGTTAATACATAAAAACAGACCGGAACCTGCTTCTTTAATACATAAAAACAGACCGGAACCTGCTTCGTTAATACATAAAAACAGCCAAAACCTGCCTCGTTAATACATAAAAACAGACCGGAACCCGCTTCTTTAATACATAAAAAAGGACCGGAACCTGCTTATTTAATACATACAAACAGACCGGAACCTGCTTCTTTAATACATAAAAACAGACTGGAACCCGCTTCTTTAATACATAAAAAAGGACCGGAACCTGCTTATTTAATACATAAAAACAGACTGGAACCTCCTTCTTTAATACATAAAAACAGACCGGAACCTGCTTCTTTAATACATAAAGACAGCCAGAACCTGCTTCGTTAATACATAAAAACAGACCGGAACCTGCTCTTTAAATACATAAAAAAGGACCGGAACCTGCTACATAAAAACAGACTGGAACCTCTTTCTTTAATACATAAAAACAGACCGGAACCCGCTTCTTTAATGCATAAGAAAGGACCGGAACCTGCTTATTTAATACATAAAAACAGACTGGAACCTCCTTCTTTAATACATAAAAACAGACCGGAACCTGCTTCTTTAATGCATAAGAAAGGACCGGAAACTGCTTATTTAATACATAAAAACAGACTGGAACCTCCTTCTTTAAATGCATAAAAACAGAACAGAACCTGCTTCTTAAATACATGAAAACAGACCGGAACCTGCTTATTTAATACATAAAAACAGACTGGAACCTACTTCCATGGGTATGGGTATGCGTGCGACGCGCACCGTACGTTCGCGTCCCCACGTATCCTTATATCCTTATCCTTATATTCACCGTACTGCAGCTTAAACAGCGAATTATACTGAAGACTGGAACAGAGTGGGAGATCATGCTGAACATGGATGATCACACTTTTGCACGCCATTTCCGTGTCACCAAGCCCCAGTTTGAACATCTCGTGATGAAGCTGCAGGACAATGGGATTGATAAAGAACACCGTCAAGGTCTACCACCAGTCCCCGCAACAAAAAAGGTGCTGATGTTCCTGTGGTAAATGGCCAACCAAACAGCTTCCGTGAGATGTCTGATAAGTTTGATGTGTCACAGTCCACAGCACACAGGATCATCCTACAAGCGTTCAACATCATGTGCAAAATGGGATCATCCTTTATATCCTGGCCAAATACCTGGTGAGAAAGCAGCATCTGCTGCTGCTTTCCACCGCCTCTGTGGCCTCACTGGTGTCATCGGTGCTATTGATGGATGCCACATCAGGGTGCAAAGGCCACCAATAAGGAGACGACTACATGAACCGCAAGTCATTTTATTCTGTCCTCCTCCAGGAGATTGTGGATGAGAGGGGGCGATTTATTGAGATTTTTGCTGGACCACCAGGGAAAGTCCATGATGCCAGGATGTTGAGGGCCTCTAATTTCTACACAACATGGGAGGAGAAGATGGGTGACAACATCTTGCTAGGAGACAGTGCCTACATTGGACAGGCATTCCCTGTTGTCATCACTCCTACGCGTGACAATGGGGCTCTAACTGAGGCCGACGAGCTGCAGAACTCCAATATCAGCCACGGGAGGGTGGTCGTAGAGCAAGCCTTTGGAAGGATGAAGTGCAAGTTGAGGCGCCTACGTGATCTGCAGAACACCCGGATTGATGTAGTGGTGATGATCATAATGGCAGCTTGTTTTCTGCACAACATGTGCATTGGTGCTTCAGAGATCTGTCAGGAACACCCAAATGGATGCCCAAGACAGGCAGATGAAAATGAGTAGAAGTACTACCAATAACAGACTGCTGTCATAAGTGTTTTTACATTGTGTTGTAAACTTTTTCTCCTACCAATAAATGTGTTTTCCTCAGTTGACTGTTCCTTCCCTTTTATTTTTATGATTAGTCTCGAGACTAATCATAATAATAATAAAAGGGAAGGAATACAATGGATAATGATAATAATAATAATTATATAATAATAATTTGTATTTACCCCAGAAGATGAAACTCATAGAAGGGTAATGTAATGATGTAATGTAATGTGAAAATTTAGAGTGCATTTATGTACTGTACAAACTGTTGTCCACTTTCATGAAAGGAACAAAATAAAATTAATTAAAAAAAAAATATTTACTGCAATGACATCAACAAGATCACACAAGGCGGAAATGTAATATAATATTCAAAAGTAAGTTTTTATTCAAGAAAAAACACTTAAACATGTAAAGTGTCAAAAAACTTTAAGTAGTGCAAATGAACACAGTGCAAATTGCAAATGTAAACTGTATAGCAAAAATGTAAACAATAACTGAAACGCAAACAGAAATTTGGAAATCAGAGTTTATCTAGTAATCGAGACATCAGTCCCTCAAACCCTTGCTGGGCTGACTTAAGTTGAGCCAGCAAGTCTTCGTGGCGCCTCTGTGCCTCTTTATGGCGCCTCTGACTGGCCTCCTCGGACTCCCAAAGGAACTGGAGGACGTCATCCTGTTCCCTCCAACGCTTATGAGGCCGTGTGGGTGTGGTGCTTGGTGTTGGTAGTCTAGCAGAGGAAGCCTCTGCTAGAGGTGCCGTGACACGCCCAAGCACCTCCGGTCTTCTTATTTCTAGCCCCGCTGCTGTGCCAACCACAGGGAAGACAACGTCATGCTGCCCTCCTAAAAGGTCATCCATTTCTCCAAAAAATTGGAAGCGGATGGTTCCTTTTCCTGTATATTATTGTTGTCCTTTATTTTTTTATATGCATCAACTAGTGTGTTCCATTTCCTGGCCACTTTATTTGGACAGAAGGACACAGAGAACTGGGTGCTGAGCTTCTCTGCAGTTTCAATCCACAGGGTCTTCTTGTTTGACCTGGCAGATTTTAGCCGAGAATTCAGTTCCTTTAATGTCTTTGGGAGACCGTCGGCTTCTGTCTCCAGGTTTTGGTGCATCAGGTCGATCAAAAACAGCGTTTACATCACATTCAATTCCCTCATTTATAACATGAAAAATGTTTTAAGAAGAAAACCTTTTGCTGCCAGTGTGTGTTTTTTTAACGGCTAAAAAACAACAAAACCGTCGATCATCCTCTCAATGGCAAATAGAAGATTGGGTTGCCGACACTCTCAGGACCCTCTTACAGACGGCAGGTGTTGATGAAAAGGAAAGTGGCTGCTTTTTTACTCCTCCAGCAGCGAACCTCCAGCAGGACAAGGCAGTGGGTCCATCCTCTCAACCAGGCACGAAAGGAGCAGGGGGATTACCATAACCTTGTGCAGAAATTAGCACTTGACAGCAAGAGATATCACAATTATTTTAGAATGAGTGCTACCCAATTGGAAGAAGTGTTGTGTTATGTGGGTCAGGACCTTTGCAAACAAAGGACTACCTACAGAGAGCCAATTGAGGCTAAGCAGAGACTGGCTATCACATTAAGGTAAATGAAAAAGACACAAGCTTTAGATAATAAGTATTAGTTTTGGCATGCTTGGGTGGGAGGGTGAAAAACCTGGTTGCTGTCCCAATTTAAAATTGTGTTCAACAGTTGTATTTTAAGCTGGCCCTTGTTGGTTCTTACTGCTTTGAACTCTGGCAGTAAACTCAACAAAAACATTTCATCTGGGTCATCATGTTGAACAGGTGTCTTCAAGATGTCAACCAGGTCTTCGGCAGAGGGTGTCTGGGGTGGATTTGATCGCCTCCTTCTTTTTGAACTGTAGAAGTGGGCCCTCTCTCTCTCATCTCTCTGCTCTCTCACCTGTCTCTCCTCCATTCCATTTCCTCTCACCTTCCTCTCCCTCTCACGGTCTGCTCTCTCCTCACTTTCCATATCTACCTTCCTCTCATCCTCATCTTCATCTTCCACGTCTCCAAACCTTTCTCCTCCTCCGTCCTCCTCCTCCAGCTCTGTCCTCACTACATCTCCCTGGTCAAGGCTGCTTTTAGAATTGAAAATAGACAAATACTGTATTGTTAGACTGTGGTATTGCTACTTTTAGTTGAGTAAAAGATCTTAATACTTCTTCCACCGCTGCATACACTATTATGATCCTACCATCTTTCCCTGAGATGTGGCAGCAGAAACCATATGGATTTATGGTGTCTCCATTCCTTCCTACCGCCACCTGTGACCCACTGGGTGACACCATCTTTCGTACTCTGTTGAAGGTGTCAAGCAGAGACTTCCAATTGTTCCTGCATTGCTCAGGATCTGTTAAGAAAAGGAAAAAACATTATTATTCAACAGCAAAGACCATATAACTAAACCCAGGTCTCTCTTTTGCAGATACATGGCATCACGCGACTCCATGCACTCGATGGCCTATGATGATCATGTGGGGGTGCAAACAGTGTCAGACTGTATCAAGGACACCACAAGGGCCATTGAAAAGCGCATGATGCGCCACTTCCTCCCTCAACCAACTGAGGAAACCTGGGCTATGGTGGCCAGGGGCTTCTGGGAGAAGTGGCAATTTCCTAATGTATTGGAGCGCTTGATGGCAAGCATGTATCAATTACAGCACCACCCAGGAGTGGAAGTCTCTTTTTTAATTATAAAAAGACTTTCTCCATTGTGCTGCTGGCCCTTGTGGATGCTTGTGGAACTACAGGTTCCTGGTAACACAGGTAGGGGATTTTGGCAGAACCAGCGACGGTGGTGTGTTCAGGAACTCTGCCCTGCGCAGGGGGCTGCAGAACAACACCCTCCACGTACCACCACCAACAAACTGCCAGAGTTTCTAGGGAAGGTGCCGCATGTCATAGTGGCTGACGAAGCATTTCCCCTGAAGCCGTTTCTTCTGAAACCCTTCGGAGGACGAAACCTCTCTCGGGACAGAGCCACTGTGGCAGGGTGGAGGAGCAGCCACTCAGCTGATTGGGTACAGGTGTAAATAATAAACATGCAGGATAACAATAGATGGCACTCCTCTCCATTGCTATGGAGGAGGAGTGCCTCGTGCCGCATGCCCCGTGGCACTAATAATACCCTGTAGCCCTTTATAACAATCCCAAACTGATCTCTGCAATATAATTACTCAACAATTATCAAGAATAATATTACTGTGAGGTAAAAATAAAGATGAACAATGAACAGATTGAATTGAATAAAAAAATTAGAACAAAATTAGAATCACTCACTCACTCACTCACTCACTCATCTTCTCCCGCTTTATCCGTTACCGGGTCGCGGGGGCAGCAGCCTCAGCAGGGATGCCCAGACTTCCCTCACCCCAGACACCTCCTCCAGCTTTTCCGGGGGGAGTCCGAGGCGTTCCCAGGCCAGCCGAGAGACATAGTCTCTCCAGCGTGTCCTGGGTCTTCCCCGGGGTCTCCTCCCGGTGGGACATGCCTGGAACACCTCCCTAGGGAGGCGTCCAGGAGGCATCCGGTACAGATGCCCAAGCCACCTCAGCTGACTCCTCTCAATGTGGAGGAGTAGCGGCTCGACTCCGAGCTCCTCCCGGGTGACCGAACTCCTCACCCTATCTCTAAGGAAGCGTCCAGCCACCCTGCGGAGGAAACTCATCTCGGCCGCTTGTATCCGCGATCTTGTCCTTTCGGTCACTACCCAAAGTTCATGACCATAGGTGAGGGTAGGGGCGTAGATTGACCGGTAAATCGAGAGCTTCGCCTTTCGACTCAGCTCCCTCTTTACCACGACGGTCCAGTACATCGACCGCATTACTGCGGACGCTGCACCGATCCGCCTGTCAATCTCACGCTCCATTGTTCCCTCACTCGTGAACAAGATCCCGAGATACTTGAACTCCTCCACCTGAGGCAGGACTTCTCCACCCACCCGGAGAAGGCATGCCACCCTTTTCCGGTCGAGAACCATGGCCTCGGTCTTGGAGGTGCTGATTCTCATCCCTGCCGCGTCGCACTCGGCCGCAAACCGCCCCAGCACATGCTGGAGGTCCCGGTCTGATGAAGCCAACAGGACAACATCATCTGCAAAAAGCAGAGATGAAATCCTGAGGTTCCCAAACCGGATCCCCTCCGGCCCCTGGCTGCGCCTAGAAATCCTGTCCATAAAAATTATGAACAGGACCGGTGACAAAGGGCAGCCCTGCCGGAGTCCAACATGCACCGGGAACAAGTCTGACTTACTGCCAGCAATGCGAACCAGACTCCTGCTTCGATCATACAGAGACTGGACAGCCCTTAGTAGAGGGCCCCGGACTCCATACTCACTCAGCACCCCCCACAGAATGGCACGAGGGACACGGTCAAATGCCTTCTCCAGATCCACAAAACACATGTAGACTGGTTGGGCAAATTCCCATGAACCCTCGAGCACCCTGCGGAGGGTATAGAGCTGGTCCAGTGTTCCACGACCGGGACGAAAACCGCATTGTTCCTCCTGAATCCGAGGTTCGACTATCGGCCGTAATCTCCTCTCCAGTACCCTGGCGTAGACTTTCCCCGGGAGGCTGAGAAGTGTGATCCCCCTGTAGTTGGAACACACTCTCCGGTCCCCCTTTTTAAACAGAGGGACCACCACCCCGGTTTGCCACCCCAGCGGTACTGTCCCCTTCCTCCATGCAATGTCGCAGAGGCGTGTCAGCCAAGACAGCCCTACGACATCCAGAGACTTGAGGTACTCAGGGCGAATCTCATCCACCCCCGGTGCCCGGCCACCGAGGAGCTTACGAACCACCTCGGTGACCTCGGCTTGGGTGATGGATGAGCACGCCTCCGAGCCCCAACCCTCTGCTTCCTCAGTGGAAGGCATGTCAGTCGGGTTAAGGAGATCCTCAAAGTATTCCTTCCACCGTCCGACAATGTCCCCAGTCGAGGTCAACAGCTCCCCACCAGCACCATAAATGGTGCCGGCAGAGTACTGCTTCCCCCTTCTGAGGCGCCGAACGGTCCTCCAGAATTTCCTCGAGGCCGACCGAAAGTCCTCCTCCATGGCCTCCCCGAACTCCTCCCAGACCCGAGTTTTTGCCTCCAAGACCGCCCGAGCCGCGGCCCGCTTGGCCTGCCGGTACTTATCTACTGCGTCAGGAGTCCCACCGGCCAACATAGCCCGGTAGGACTCCTTCTTCAGCCTGACGGCATCCTGTACTTCCGGTGTCCACCACCGGGTTCTAGGATTGCCGCCACGACAGGCACCGGAGACCTTGCGTCCACAGCTTCGAGCCGCCGCGTTGACAATGGAGGCAGAGAACATGGTCCACTCGGACTCGATGTCCCCCGCCTCCCCCGGGATCCGAGAGAAGCTCTCCCGGAGGTGGGAGTTGAAGATGTCCCTGACAGAGGGCTCAGCCAGACGTTCCCAACAGACCCTCACAATCCGTTTGGGTCTGCCCGGTCTGTCCAACCTCCTCCTCCGCCAGCGCATCCAACTCACCACCAGGTGGTGATCAGTTGACAGCTCAGCCCCTCTCTTCACCCGAGTGTCCAAGACATGCGTTAGAAAAAATTAGAATCATGTTTGATGAAATAAATATTGACTATGCATTCCAAATACTAATTACTATATTATAACTATTATAAACTATTATAGAAATATTTACATTGATTGATTAGTCCATTATAATTATTGATTTGTAATCTGATTCATATATGTTAGCATATATAATCATGCTGTTCTAGAGCTTGCACTTCAACCACTGGAGCTGAGACAACGGCTGACAACTTGTCTGATTGTTTCTTCAGTGGCCAACTCGGCACATCCAGATGCTCCAGGGTCTTCATCAGGGGGCTCCATGTCCTCCTCCTCCATCACGTCTCCATTGGCCAGGCAGATATTGTGCAGGATGGCACAGCAGGCAACAACCTCTACCGAGAAGGTGGGACTGACCTCAAGGGCCTTGAAAAAGATTGTCGCCTACTGCTTTTCATCATGCCAAATGCCCTCTCAATGATGCTCCGTGCCCGGTAGTGCCTTTGATTGAACAGACATATGGGGGAAGCCAGGCAGGGGTAACCTCCATCTCCCAAAATGTACTTCCCCTCTGGTGGATACAGCTGCCTGACATAGACAGGGCTGTTCTTAAGCACCCGAGCATCATGGACAGACCCTGGGAAACCCACAAATATGTGCAGGAAGCGCCCCTGATGGTCGCAGATGGCCTGCATAGGTTCAATGTGGTGTTTTTTCAAATTTAAAACCCAAAAGAATGACTATTTCTCAACAAATGTAGAAACATTTTTGGTATATTATGAGTGAAATGTTCATCTATCCTTCAGTACAATCAAGCCACATTTAATGCATATGTTAACAGGTATTAAAATAAACACACATCTGACACAAAGAAGTTATAGCTACGTCAAAAACTTACCAGAGAGAACCTCTTCTGTTTAACTGAAACGCAGTACGCACTTAAAATAAATGAAAGCAAACGGTTGTCAAATGTAATGAAGGTTTAGCCTCTGTCCAAAATGTATCTGTATGGATCTGAAGTTCAGAATCAGAACGTTGCATCTCTAGTTTGAAAATAAACTGGTAGTAGCCCGTACTATTAAGAACGCACACGGCGATTCCCGCCGTTGGGAGGGGGGGGGAGTTGTTACCATGGTAACCTGTCACAGCAGCAGTAGCAGCACCGCTCCGCTCTTTCCCGTTTATTCTCGCCGAAACAAGATGACAGCTGGATGGAGTGGAAGAGCTTCCTGTTCAAGTAACACTGATTGTTAGAAGGAGGCTTCACCCTGATGTGGCAGCCATTGCCCCCACAGCCACACTGAAAATGTCAGATCCAGCCAACTGACTAAATCCAAAGCTGACTTCCTCCAGCTGGTGGTCACCTCTGGGGAAGTGGATGACTCTGCCCAGAATGGTCAGGACAGCTTTGCTCACCCTGTGGATGGTCGATCTGGGGATGTCAAATGCTGTTGACACAACCCTGTAAGAGGCAGCATGAGCCAGCCAATACAAAAAGACAGGTACCTCAATGTCCTTGGCCCAACCATGGGCTGACTCCAGATCCAGGGCAGTGATGGAGGGCCTTGAGAGTCTGAGGTTGGGGCGCAGGTCAACTGGATCATCAAAATACTGCCTGATGATGGGCACTGTGGTGTTCAGTTGGCAGTACACCATTGGATTCATGTTCTGAAGTAAAAATAAATCAAATAAAGAAATAAGAGTTATTGGTGTATTGCCTTTTTTTAAATGTAATTGTAGCAATCTCGCTGCTACCGGGGGACACCAGACAGGACAGAGGACACGGGGTTTAGTGAAGAAATTCCGATATTAATTCTTTGCACCCAGACACACGTGAACCAGCACCTTCAGCAGCTCTTCTTCCTCCCAGCAGAGAACCCTTGCTGGTGTGCAGCCGCTCTTTAAAGCGACACTACGTAACTTTTCCACCTTAATATCATATTTCCAGAGTCATTGTGATGGTACATCAACTTCCAACAGGTTTAATGACACCTCTGTCATGGTCTGAGGGGGTCTGTATCACCTTCACTGGCACTATGTAACTTTGGGGAGCATGGTAGGAACCCTGCCACACTAAAAAACTACAAATCGTTACGACTTTGACTGCTTTACAGCATACGTCACTTCCCCCTGCTTCCCGATTCGCAGTCGAGACGAAAATGGGCGGGGCGTGGAGCGCAGCGCCGCAGAAGCTGTTGCTGCGTTGTGGCTGCAGCAGCTCCACACAACAGACGTGGGGAAAAGATCCTAATGGTTTAACTTTTCAACGGTTTCCTGCTCGGAGGCAGAACCCACGCAGGCCAAGTATCTGATATAACAAAGTAAAAGAGTGAAAGAGTCGTCGGCTCGCTTTGGATCGCGGCTGTAACGACCAAACACCGGCTTCCACACAGTAAAGCCTGAATTATGGTTCTGCGTTAGATCGACGCAGACCTAGGACGTATGGTGCGTGTCGCCGCGTACCCTACGCCGTAGGCTCTGCGTCGATTTAACGCAGAACCATAAATCAGCCTTAAACCACAAACACTCACACAGACCGGGGTCGGATCAAAACACGGGTTTTATTCCCCACTTCGCCAGCTAAACGCAGTTGCTGGCCAGCTCTCTGCGGTGCAATTAACCCCAATCTTCAGATAAAACTAGTTTGTTGAGGAAAAAATATTAACTCTTATTTGTAGCTGCAGAGGAAAAAAATAATCTCACGAGGAAAACAAAAATATTGCTCACGCCTCGGAGCCTCTTCAACATAATATAGCAGTCAAAAAAAAGAAAAGAGAAGTAAGAGGGATACAAAACATGTACTGTATGTTGTACTATTATACAAATTTATTGAAACACATGGCTCTTCAGTAGGGATTAATTATTATAATTAATAATAATTAATAATCATTATTTTCTCCATATACCGCTCCCTGGCTTCCTTGTTTAAGGTATCCCGGTAAATTCCAGTTCTTTCCAGCAGTTTAACATCTTTTTTTTTGCATTCTGTCTGTTCACTTGGTGAAACAGAAAAGTGTCCCGTCTCCTCTCATCAAAACAAATGCAGCGACAGGACAGGAGTTTTCCGGCAGTACGCGCTGGTGCTCATGGGAAACGTAGTGTTCTTTCTGGTAAAACACTACCGCTTTTGTCCAAAAGATGCCGCCAAACTCAGAAAAGCTGAAAGTTACGTTGTGCTGCTTTAAGTAGCCGGGCAGGGTGGAGAGATTGATTGGGCACAGGTGTTCCCAATCAGCTGAGTGGCTGCTCCCCCGCAGCCCACACCCAATCCTCCACCCTGCCACAGTAATATTATTTTGTTATCACTTTACAAGGCACAAAAGTAGGCTATAGGTATACAGTTTGTTATAAATGGTCATGCTTAGTATGCTGCTTTGGGTTACTGCAAAAAAAATGGTTCATACCAAAATATGTATTCTGTCAGCTAATGTTTTTAAATAGCCTAAACTAACTATGAAATTACGCAAGTATATTTCAGTGTATTGCGAATGTGTCTAATTTGATGAGTAGACAAATATAAACTACAGGTACAATAGGGCCTTCGTACTGTCAGTGCTCGGGCCCTAATTGCATAACTTCAGCTGCTACAATTAAACTAGATATATTCACAAGATATTCTATTTTATATTTATATCTTTAAAATAAACCAATTATTTTATATTTAATTTTTTGTTTTTATGTATAGCATATTAAATAGAACTTCGTAACTGATATTCCCTGAGATGTAAAAAAAAGTTTTATGCTTGCCTTTTCCTCTAAATAGAGGAGTATCTGGCGATACAGTATCTGTCGGAGTCTCGACGTCTGTTGAGCCTTCTTCTTCTGTTTCTCGTTAGAAGTTGACGAGGTGAGAATAAAACCACACTGCGCAGGAGAAATGCCATCTTGTTTGGGCCAGGATAAACGAGAAAAAGCATAGTGGTGCGCTGCTACCGTTGCTGTGACAGGTTACCATGGTAACAACTCCCCCCTCCCTACGGCAGGAAGTGACGTGTGCGCACTTAATAGTACGTCCAAATTAATGCATACTACTGATATTTACTCAAAAGTGTGCCGAATTTAAGTATACTATTTAGTATGGCATTTCGGACGCACCTCTCGATACATAAAAACAGACCGGAACCTGCTCTTTAAATACATAAAAACAGACCGGAACCCGCTTCTTTAATGAACAAAAAAGGACCGGAACCTGCTTATTTAATACATAAAAACAAACTGGAACCTCCTTCTTTAATACATAAAAACAGACCAGAACCCGCTTCTTTAATGCATAAAAAAGGACTGGAACCTGCTTATTTAATACATAAAAACAGACTGGAACCTCCTTCTTTAATACATAAAAACAGAACAGAACCTGCTTCTTAAATACATGAAAACAGACCGGAACCTGCTTCTTTAATACATAAAAACAGACCGGAACCTGTAGGGTACGTGGCGACGCGCACCTACGCCGTAGGCTCTGCGTTGGTGTGACGCGGAACCATAAATCAGCCTTGAGCAGCACTGAGGGGAGGGGAGGAGGGAGGAGGGAGGAGGAAGAGCGGGGCTGCCGGACCGTTCTCGCATCGCCTTCGCACAGTGTCTTGATGATTTGCAATTACAGGCTGAGCCTACCGCTAGTTTTTAAACTGTAAATGTGGGGGGGACAAAAACATAATTTTGAAAAGACGGGGGGACATGTCCCCCCTGTTGCGCCGGGGCACTCACGGCATTTAGCGCAGCAACGCCGTGCTGCCACTCACTCGCTTTATTTTATACTATTTATATACTTTTTCTACTTTTACTGTGACCACCAAATAATGTTGTTTTCCTGTCCTCCACCTCATCAACAACATCTCGTTCTCAGTCTCCGTGAAATTCAGTGGCACAGTGGCTCGACACGTTCATTCATCCTGACGCACAAACAGGCTGCAGGAAGCCGCTGCGCATGCTCAGCAGGCTCATTCATATGCAAATACTACTTTGCATTGCCCTTTTAAGGTATGAAGTGGGCGTGTAGAGGGCGGGATATGAGGCGAATTCAGCTGCGCAACCTTCCAGCTGGACTGTGATTTATAAAGGGAGCATTGCGTGCAAGTGTGCGTGCACGTGGTTTTATAAATCCGGATTTTTTTTTGCGCCCGCCATTTCGGGTTTTGGCTTTACGTGCACTTTTAGTGTGGATCCTACGCACTCTTTTATAAATGAGGCCCCAGAACCTGCTTCTTAAATGCGTAAAAACAGAACAGAACCTGCTTCTTAGATACATAAAAACAGACCGGAACCTGCTCTTTAAATACATAAAAACAACTAGAACCTGCTTCTTTAATACATACATATATACAGGAAGCTCAAGGCCCAAAAATGGAATCTGGCATCCGACAACCCCCAATAAGAGGTTACATGGCCGACCTTACGGTGACGACCACAACCCATGTGGAGACAAGGTGGGTGCTAACAGTTCTGGAGTGGCAACATGGGCCAGAATGAAGTTTAAGCCAAAGAAATCCAGGGCAATGGTGATCAGGAAAGGTAAAGTAACAAACAGGGTCAAGCTGCACGTGCAAGGAGAAGAGATTCCATCGATAGAGGATAATCCAATCAAGTGCCTCGGAAAGTGGTTCGATGAGTCACTTACCGACAGGAACAGCGTCACCAGTACAGAAAAGCAGACAGAGTAATGGCTGAGGAGGATCGAGAAATCAGGGCTCCCAGGGAAGTTTAAAGGAGCATGGACCAAATGGGACCTACCCAAAAAGAAGATCATATGGGGATATCTGTGGAGATTGGGGCCTTTTCCGCATCTCTTTCCTGCTAAGATCAGTATATGACACACTGCCAACACCAACAAACTTGCACAAGTGGGGCTAGAGGGAGGACCCATTGTGCAAGCTGTGCGGGGAGAGGGGTACCATGGCGCACATCCTGTCGGGCTGTAAGACGGCACTCGCTCAAGGAAGATACAGGTGGCGCCACGACAAGGTGCTCATGACACTCGCTAACACTCTGGAGCAGGAGAGATGTAAAAAACGACAACCACGTGGGAAAACAGTACCATCTATTAAGTTTGTTCGAGAGGACAAAAGCCACCAACCACAGTAACATCAAAAAGTAATCTGCTACAAAAGGCCCCATCATGGGAAATGAAGGTAGACCTGGGGGGAAGACTGCAATTCCCCCAGGTTGTCCAGACAACCCTCAGGCCAGACGTGGTAATGTGGTCTGAAGAGGCAAAGAAGATCATTCTCCTAGAACTGACAGTCCCATGGGAAGAAGGTTGTGAGCAGGCGTTTGAGAGAAAGAGCACCAAATACCAGGATCTCTTGCATGACTGCAGGGGGAAAGGATGGCAGGCATGGCTGTTCCCAGTCGAGGTCGGCTGTAGAGGATTCCCTGCCCAGTCGGTGTGGAGGATGCTCACAGTCATTGGAATGACAGGGAGGGAGAGAAAGACAGCAGCTCGCAGGATGGGGGAGGCAGCAGAGAGAGCCTCTTGCTGGTTATGGAGCAGGAGAGAAGAGCTTAGCTGGAAGCCAGGAGGAGGAGATGGGCAGTGATTTGGCCACCACTGCCGGCCCGCCAATGGGAGGGTGTTGTGGTCCAGGGTCGAAACATCCGATGAACTTGGTTACCACCTGATGACATCAAGTCCTCCTGGCCAAGGCTACATTCACTAAAAGTGAGTGAAGGCGAAGCATCTTCGGATGTAATTATAATCATGAAAACAGACTGGAACCTGCTTCCTTAATACATAAAAACAGACCGAAACCTGCTTCTTTAAGACATAAAAACAACCAGAACCTGCTTCGTTAATGCATAAAAACAGACCGGAATTTGGTCCTGAGAAACTTTGTCCTGGTTTGACTTCCTTTCTGTCTCCAGTTCCTGCTCGAGTGTCGCAGCCCGTTTAATCACTGTTTCTACTTCGGTTTTGTATCTAAGAGTCAGCTCCTTGTATGAAATCCGAGCTGTGAGCAGTTCTTCCTGCAGAGACTTGTTTTCTTGTTTCTCCACCTGGATGTCGCTGGAGATCCTCTGCTCTTCATTTTTCTCCAGCTCTTTCTCTCTGTCCTGGTTGATGTACATCTCTGTGACTGATTTTTCTTTTTCCATCTGGAGTTGTATTTCTTCCAACTCCTTGGACAGTTGGGCTGCTTTTGACTCTGCTTCAGAGGTTTTTCTCTGATTCCAACATGCAATTAAATCTTTGAATGCCGTCGATGAGCATATTCCACTCCATCCAGTTGGTGTTGAGGGTGTCACTTGTTCCCTTATTCCTTCTTGGCATTTTTTCAGTTAATCAACTCCTACGAACAATTAAGGTGTTTTAGCAGCAAACCGCCTGCGTGTCTCTCGGAGATGTTAAGAAAACTGACACGAATGAGCGCATGTTTCCACAGAAAAGAAAACAAATATTAGCTCTGAGATGAGATACAAATTTATGTCTATGATATTTTTGTTCAGTGCTGTTTCAAGCTTTTGTGGGGTTGTGTGAACTTTTAACCAAGAGTTTCTTTAGATGGGCTTTTTCTTTTCTTTCTTTTTCTTTTTAGCAAAACAACAGTCTGATATTGGAGTCAAACACTTACTAAATTACTTCAGGAACACAAGTGCATATAAGAAAATCCTTGTGTAATCCAAAACAGATGGTGCATAACTGAAGCATGTTTCAACTGATGCACTGAAAAGTGTTTACATGTGGCTACAAATGAAGTCAGTGAGGCCATGTTAACTCCACCCTACAACTAGCTGCTAAATGCCTTTAGTGTTTTCCCTGTTACTGCTGTGCAGTAACCACAGGTTTCTGACTCCAAGGGGCTGCTTACTTTTTCCAACAGCACTGTGAATGTTTAACGGGTGCTCAATTGTTTTTGTGTGCTATCATGTAATGCACATTGTGATTGTCTAAAATTGAGACTCAGATGAAAGAAAGATTACATTTGATTATAAATTAGTGAAGAAAACCAGTTGATTCCAAACGTTTGACATATTTTTCTTGCTACTGTGTGTTAGGCACCATCACCTTGCATATTGAGAGTAGAGCACTTTTATTGTGACTCCAACAATACCTGTGAACAAATTCATTTCAGAGTTATCTTTCTTTTTTCCCTGGAGTGGGATTTGTTTTTTATGACTATACATGGTGGAGTTTTTTTTTTTTAAATACTGCCTGATATAATGTATGTGAATTGGTGTTCCTGCACTAAGAAAAACAATGCAAGGTAGCTTTAAGATTCATATAATACATATAGAACAATATGGTCATTCACACCATCATTTTTACTTTTTATTTTTTTGCAGACATTTCTTTATTTTCTTGTCTGTCTCTTATCCACTGAAGCACCTTAGTGCTTCTCTTAAACACACTTAAGCATCTGTGTGTTAGAATAGAATAGAATACTTTATTGCCATTATACATGGCTACAGTGAGATCAAAAGCAGCATCACCTTTCCAGTGCAAGACAGCACAAACAGATACAAGAAATATAAATAATATAAAAAGGCTAAGGTGCATTTTTAAATACGGTAGTCAAATCAAGACCTGAGATCCTATCTACAGATAATAACATATTACTACACATGTGGTGGAATATTGCACAGATAGGCCGGGAAAAAGTATTACGTTTTTTAAAATTCGATTTGATTTATTTTGTACATGTAAAAAATAACAATTCAAGATATGATAAGAAAACAAAACAACAAAACAAAGAACTTTACAGGGGGGGGGGTCAGGTGGAAGCAGCAACGGGATGACCAGAGGGGGGGGCAGGCAGGTGGAAGCAGCAACGGGATGACCAGAGGGCGGGGACACCGCAGGCAGGTGGAAGCAGCAACGGGATGACCAGAGGGCGGGGACACTGCAGGCATGTGGAAGCAGCAGCGGGATGACCAGAGGGGGGGACCGCAGGCCAGCACGCAGCTCCTGAAGCTCCGGCCTGCAAACATGCACAAAAGAGAAAAAAGGGGGCCAGCACAAGAAACTACAGGGACGATGGACAAAAATGATAGCTATGAGGTACTTATAATACATAAAAATGGAAATGGAGAAGAGAAGAAAGGTGAGGGGCACCGCCCAGTGGATCAGGTTGTTGTTATGGGTCGGACTGCAGTCATTGGTGTACAGGCTGTACAGGAGGGGGCTCAGCCCACAGACCTGTGGAGAGCCGGTGCTCAGCATGCGGGTGGAGGACCGGTGGGGGCCGAGTCTCACAGTTTGGGGTCGGTTGGTGAGAAAGTTTTTAATCCAGGCACATGTGAGAGGGGGCAGAACTGTAGTCCACGAAGAGCATCCCGACGTAGCTCTGCTGTTGCTCTTTGCACTTGTTAGGGCCCAAGCACTTACAGTGCGAAGGCCCTATTGTATCTGTAGGAATTTTTCTTTCTTTCTTTCTTTCTTTCTTTCTTTCTTTCTTTCTTTCTTTCTTTCTTTCTTTCTTTCTTTCTTTCTTTCTTTCTTTCTTTCTTTCTTTCTTTCTTTCTTTCTTCTGACGAAAGGAGGGCCTTTTTGCCCCCCTAAACGTGCCCAAAAAGTCACCAAATTTTGCACGCAAGCCAGCCCTGGCGAAAAATTTGATATTTAATGGTTTGCATTAATGGGAGTGTCAAAATGGCTCAACAGCGCCCCCTAGAAAACCTTGTGCTTCAAGCCCCACAATACGGTTTGACGAACATGAACGAAAATCAGTACACACCTGTATCATGGCGCAACTTAAAGAAAAGTCTCTTGGCGCCATGGCCGAAACCGAACAGGAAGTCGGCCATTTTGAATTAATCATGTCATTTTTCATGTCATTCATTAAAGTGTTACCGCGGCGATGCTAGACGCCATAAAGCGCGCCCTCCCTTCATCCTATTGGTCCATATTTGATAGTTCCCCAAAGTCACCAAATTTTGCATGCAAGCCAGGCCTGGCGATAAATTTGATATTTCATGGTTTGCATTAATGGGCGTGGCCTAATGGCTCAACAGTGCCCCCTAGAAAACTTTTCTCTGCCTTAACTTTTGAATGGTTTGACATAAAGAGTCGTGGGTGGTGTCATCGGACTCGGTATTGAGTCCTTGACTCATTGGTGAAAATTAGCCCTTCCCCTTCTTCTGATTGGTTGTCCCTATTTTCTGCTATAACTTTTGAATGGTTTGACATAGGAAGTCGTGGGTGGTGTAATTTCTGATATGCTTATGGGGTACGGTGGCCATGAGTGCGAGGGCCCGTTCATCGCTGCTTGCAGCTTTAATTGTGCTTTTTCTTGCTTCTTGCTGCTGAAGCTTCGTCACCAAATGCGACGACGAGCATCAGAAGAGCCTCTGAAGGTGAAGCTCAGCTGCTCCGTTTCCTGTCTGTTCACTTGTTTTTCTCTTGGAGGGCTTTATTGTCCTCCTGTCCTCCTGCAATAAAGCCATCTGGAAATGAGAGGATGAAGACGGGAAGAGAAGAGATGTTGGGGAGAAGAATTTGGAGAGGAGGAGAGGAGGTGATGTCGCTGAGCTAGTGGTTCCCAGCAGCCTTCTCTCTGCTGGACTTTTTGAAAATCCGGCTGAACCAACTTTTCTTCTTCACCACCTTTTCCTTCTTTTTGTTCTCTCCCCTTTCCATTTGTTTAGGATGCTCTTCATCTTTTTCTTTGATGTCATTCCATTTTTTCTGTACTTTTTCATCTCTTCTTTCCTCATCTCCCCTTTGTTTCATGAAGATCTTTAAGAAACATCTCTTCTTTTTCTCCTTTTTAACAATCTTCTCCTCCTCTTCCTCCTCCTCCTCATCATCTTCTTCCTCCTCCTCCTCATCATCATCATCTTCCACCTCCTCCTCCTCCTTCTCCTCATCATCATCTTCCTCCTCCTCCTCCTCATCATTTTCTTTCTCCTGTGCTGCTTCATCTTCCTTTTCCTCCACACTTTCCACCTCTCTCTTGAGTTCTGCACAGTCTTTGTCTGTTTTTAGTTCGGTATCACAGATTTGTGTCTTTTCCATTTCCAGGTCCTTCTGACCCGTTTCCATTTCTTTCTTTTTCTCCATTAAAATCTTGATCTCTCCCTGTAGCTTGTTCTTCTCATTCTGCAAGTTTACAGCATGTTCCTTTTTTTGCTTCATCTCAGCTTTCTCCACATCAATGTTGCACTGCAACAGTTGCAGGTCTGACCTCTTCTCCTCCAGATCAAGCTTTGCTGCTTGCAACACTTCCATCTCCATCTCGTGTTTTTTCTTGCCCTCCATCACCATCGTTTCTTCTCTTTGCAAGCTTTCCTTCTGCTCTTTCAGGTCAATTTTTTCCTTCTCGTATTCTAGTTTTATTTCTTCAGTCTGTCTTTTGAGCTCTTCCAGGTTCATTTTCTCCTTTTCAACCTCGACCCCTCTTTCCTCGAACCCTTGCCTTTTACTTGTCAGTTCTGCCAGAGCCTCCTCCACCCGGACCCAGGATTTCTCCTGTTCTTGCTTCTGCTGGAGACTGATCTCCATGTTGTACTCTTCCAGATTTTTGTTTTCCTCGTGGAGGGCTTTCTTTTCCTCCTGCAGCTGCTGGAGTTGCTCTCTCAGGTCAACTGTGTTTGAGTACATTTTCTGGTTGATCGACAAGATACTTTCTATTTCCTCTTTGCGACCAACAAGTTCACACTCCAGTTTGTTCCTGTATTTGGTCAGGAAATCATGGTCTCTTTTGCACTCTTTAAACCCCCTTTGGAGTTGGTGGAGTTCTTCTGAGACCTGGGACTGAGCTCCATCGCTGGGAGAGCTCAAAAATCCCTGTCTGGGTCTTGGACCTCCGTTAGGAGCTCCATCCCTGGGAGAGCTCACAAATCCCTGTCTGGGTCTTAGACCTCCATTAGGAGCTCCATCCCTGGGAGAGCTCATAAATCCCTGTCTGGGTCTTGGATCTCCGTTAGGAGCTCCATCCCTGGGAGAGCTCACAAATCCCAGTTTGAGTATTGGACCTCCGTTAAAAGCTCCATCCCTGGGAGAGCTCACAAATCCCTGTCTGGGTCTTGGACATCCGTTAAAAGGCATTTCTGCGATCAACACGGTAGGGACTGTGTCAGTAAATGTAAGTTTGAAGTTCTGAAGCGTTTTCTAAGTGTTTTCCGAGTCGTTAGACGTGGTTTCCACCAGAGAGTCTTGCAACAGGTTGTGTCTTGAAGGATTCAAGATATATATACGGTTTGAAATGTGTCAGTAAATGTAAGTTTGAAGTTCTGAAGCGTTTTCTAAGTGTTTTCTGAGTCGTCATACCTGGTTTCCACCAGAGAGTCTTGCAACAGGTCGCGTCTTGAAGGATTCAAGATATATACGGTTTGAAATGTGTCAGTAAATGTAAGTTTGAAGTTCTGAAGCGTTTTCTAAGTGTTTTCCGAGTCGTTAGACGTGGTTTTCACCAGAGAGTCTTGCAACAGGTAGCGTCTTGAAGGTTCAATCCACTATGGTTCTGTGCGGAGTTTCAGCATATTTATTGTGCGATGGAATGTTGTGATGTTGTCATGGTAACTTTGGTGAGCGCTGAACTAATTACGTCAGAGGCCCCGCCCAACATGAAAAAAACGATCTCTTTGATGTACGTGATGACGTCACGCGGACGGGCAGATCCATCATGGCGGCGCCGCTCACTCAGGAAAACTCCCCCTCAAATAAAAACGGTCCAAATCACCCCCCCCCCCCCTGAAATAAAAACGGTCCAAATCATCCCCCCCTGAAATAAAAACGGTCCAAATCATCCCCCCTGTAAAACTGCCATCCCCCCTTTCCATCCCTTATGTCATTTCATCAATGAATGTGGTTTTACTGCTATTTCAACATTTAGTCATCACCAGAAAAATAACACCATAAAAATAACTTATTTGACAATTTTCACCTGTTTCAAGTAAATTTTCACTTGAAATAAGTAGAAAAATCTGCCAGTGGGACAAGATTTATCTTCTCATTACAAGCAAAAAAATCTTGTGCCACTGGCAGATTTTTCTACTTATTTCAAGTGAAAATCTACTTGAAACAGGTGAAAATTGTTGTTTATTCTAGTGACGAGTCTTGTTTTAAGTGTAATGAGATTTTTTTTTTACTAAAATGAGACATTTTAACTAGAAATAGGACAATATTCTTGTTAAGATTTTGAGTTTTTGCAGTGATCCATTTTACTTATCCTGTGAAGGACAGAGTCATATTGATAAGTTCAGAAAACTGTTTTTTATTGTTGTGTTTTGATGTATTTGATGTAAGCCCAGTGGATATTTAAAGCTTACAAAAGGCTGCATTTAACTGCTGCTATGTCATTCCTGCAGTATTTCTGCAGGTGTTTTGGTCAGTGCTATTATTTGTTATCTATTATATTATTTGTAATCAGCACAAATTATCTGTCCCCATATGATAAAAGCCACCATCCCCCTGATTTTTTTTTACAACTCGAGTACTGACTACATCCAGAAGTTAGAGCAGTCAAAGAACTCCCTAAAACCTCCGTCAAAACACATGAGAACATGGACTTGGTCATGAAAGAAAACAAAAACATGAAAGAAACCATAATGGAAATTCAAACCAGAAACATGCGAGACAATCTGATATTCTGAGTCCCAGAAACCCAGAAACACTGATTAACGACTTTTTTTAAATTTGATTTGATTTGATTTATTTTGTACATGTAAAAAAACAACAATTCAAGAGATGATAAGAAAACAAAACAAATAATTTCACACTTTAACACTTGATATCTTAATTTACATGTGCAAAAAGGAGTAGGAAGAATTGTAAACTTATTTAACCCTAAACCCATTCACTAATCATTAAACCGTATTTATAAATACTCACACACTGTACTACTCACACTGCTAAATAACAGTATTATTATTATTATTCTTATATACTGTAATTATACTCACACTCATACCTATACATACATACACATAGTTGAATATTTCTATATATTTGTACACACATGCCTATTGAAATATTTATATAAATTTACTTATCTATATATATTGATATACTGCTTGGCATGACTGAGATGGAAGCAAGAGCTTCAAGAGCTGGGATAGGCTCCAGATGACCCCTGTGGTACAATAAGCAGGTGTAGAAAATGGATGGATGGACAGTTTTTCCAACTCTTCTTCAATGTTCAGTCTGTGCTTGTGTGAGTTTACTCCGGGTACTCCGCTTTCCTCCCACGTTCCAAAACACATGTATGTAGAGCCCTTAGCTGTAGCTCTGCTGCGAGGGACAACAAGTTTGTCTTAAAGGTTTGACAAGTGCGTGTCCATAAAATTCAATGTCCAGAGTTATATTCTGTTTGGATATGCCAATCCATTTATTTGCATATTGAGCTAAGAAATATGTATCGTACTCCACAAAACGAAAGTTACGCCTGTAACTACGGTTCTATGAGTCCCGGATGACCGCCAGGCGGTGCTGTAAGCACTGGATATCTCCCCCTCGCGCATGCGCATGTCGAGTACAATACCAACAATGTCACGTCACCCGTGACCCCTGCATGACCCCCGGAAGGGTATATCTTCCGGCGTCAGCATGGGATCGGCTCCTAGAATCTTCTCGCGAGAGCACGAGGATTCGGAGTGACCGGCAGGCCTGGCGGTCATCCGGGACTCATAGAACCGTAGTTACAGGCGTAACTTTCGTTCTATTTCGTCCCTACTGACCGCCAGGCGGTGCTGTAAGCACTGGATGACGAATACCAACAATGTCACATAGAATCCCGGTCACATACCTCACTGATCAGGGGCAGAAGGACCCGGGAGTAGAACCACGCCCAATGGTTGGGGAGTGGCGACATTGATCCGGTAAGACCTGGAGAACGTGTCTGGCGACGTCCACGAAGTCGCGGTGCAGATGTCCTCCAGAGGCACCCCCTGCAGGGCAGCCAAGAAGCTGCGACGCTTCTGGCCGAGTGGCACCTCACCCCCACTGGTAAGGGGCGGCCACTGGCCCTGTGGGCGCGCTCGACGGTGTCCACCACCCAGTGGGACGGCGCTGTCCAGAAACAGCACGCCCCCTGTTGGGGCCACCATGGCAGAGAACAAGCTGCTCCGACCGTCGCACAGGCGCGGTAGCATAAGCAGCAAGGGCCCGTACGGGGCACAAAGGGCTCGGCCCACTCTCTGCAGGACCTAGGGCAGGAACGCCACGTTCGGCCACAACATAGCCCCTGAGCTGACTGACAGGGCATGTAACTCATCGACTCGCCGATGTCATGGCGAGGAGAAAAGCTATCTCCGTAGAGAGCCACTTCAGGCCCACCCGGGCCAAGGGCCCAAAAGGGTGGAGAAGAGAGGGCACCTAGCACCATGGGCAGGTCCCACACTGCTCGGGGGTTTATATTCATGTTTATGTTCAGGTTCTCTGGAAAGCGTCTAGAGACAACATCTGTTGTATTAGACGCTATATAAAAATCGAATGGAATCGAAAACTGGGGCCTTTGGGCTCCTCGGGGGGGGGCAGCCTCAGAGCCCCCCTGAGAAAGAGAAACCAGCCGGTGGCACCCCACGGTGGCATTCTCAACCAGGGCATGTTGCGATGAAATGACCGCCACATACACCCTTAAAGTGGGCTGAGCACGGCCACCATCCAGGAGGGACCGAAGGGACCCCAGGATCGTGGCCACGGGGCAAAGAACAGGGTCCTCTGCCCCGTCTGCACACCAGGCAGAGAATCTCCCCCACTCGCACTCATACCAGAGGCGGGTGGGAGGCACATGGGCATTCGAGATGCCAGCCCTGACGGGTTCAGGACAGCTTGACAACAATGGGTCGGGCGCTGCAGCGGCCAGACTCAGAGCCAAAAGCGACGGGGTCGGGGTGCAAAACCTGAATCCCCAGCTGGAAAAGACGGTCCCTCTGAGGGGCGTCATGTTGTGTCGCAGCAGAGCCCCCGCAGCAGTGGAAACTATGTTTCCCCGGTCGGAAGGGGGCCACCAAGAGGAGCCCGTGAGCCCTCTGGAGGACCCTCTGCAAAGGCGGCTTGCGCCGGGAGAGGAAGTCCGTCACCCGGTTCCTGTCTCCAGGCAGGAACATCGCCCGAAGGCCGGGCAGGCGAGGAGCTGTCCACGCTAGGAGGCCCCGGGACACCTGCAGCAGCTGTGCAGAGTCGGGGCCCCCTCTGGTGGCCGATCAAGGAACAGTGGACACACTGTCCGACCGACCCGGCACGTGCCTCCCCCACAGGAGTTGCAAAGAATGTTAGTGTGAAGTGCAGAGCCCAGAGCTCCAGCACGTTGATGTGGCGCGTGCGGACCCGGGAGGACTACTGATGACAGCCTCCCGGCCGGGAGGGGACAGCGCCTAAGGGCACACCCCTCAGCCGGAATGTCCCGCCTTTCCAGGGTGCAAGGGTATAGACACACACCCGCGAAACCCTGACCAGCCTGCGCCCGTGCCTCTTGGCATCCAGGCGAGGCTGTCCAGCCACATTGCAGGGGGCGTAGCGACAGCAGGCCCAAAGGTACAAGAGGGGCAAGGGTTGCCATCACGCACCTGGTGAAAAAAGTCCTTGGTGACAGGGAGAGCCCGCACAGGAGCACCCTGAACCGACAACGGTGGCCCCGGTAGGCTAGCCCCCGGAACCACCGGTGACGTGCCGCGACCGGCACGTGAAACAAGCGCCCTGTAGGTCCACAGTTGCAAACCACTTCCTCCTGACCTACGCAGAGCATCTGCTGTGGTCAAGCCTCCGGAAGGGCAGGACCTTCATGTATTCGTCGAGGTCCCTCAAGTCCAAGATGGGACGACGTCCGTCGTCTCTCTTGCTGATGAGAAAGTAGCTCAAGTAGAACCCCCAGGCCGCGGCGGGGGGTCCACCGGCATGATGGCGCTCTTGGCCAGTAGGGCGGGCAACACCTGAGCCCGAGCCGGAATGTTTGCCGGGTCTCTGACGATGGTCATCTCAACCCGGCCGGAGATAGGAGGCCGGTGTCGGAACTGCAATACGTACCCCTGGGCTAGGGTGGAACCACCCGGGCCCCAATGAGCAGGCAGCCCAGTAACCGAGCTGCTGCCGGAAAAGTAGCTGACGACCGGCTCCGTGGCCTTAGCGCCGTCTCCCCCGGGCTCCGGACGTCCCGGGGGGGCGACGGTCGGGATCAACGCCCCGACGCTGGTGGGACGGTCCGCGCACAGGGGGGCGAAAGTCACCAGCAGGCTGACTCACAGACCGCTGAAAGCCGCGCCGGCCGCCGTGGGCAGGCGGCCGGGGGCGAGGCCCGGGGGCCGGTGAAGGGCCTCCCGGTGTACAGGAGGCGGCCGCACCCCTGTGAAGGTACACCAGCCGCTGCCTGGTCTCATCAGCCAGGGCGGTGCGGTTCAGAGCTTCCAGGGCAGTTGCCCCAAACAGCTCCCCCGGTTCTGCCGGTGCCTGACGAAGAACCCTACGAGCAGTCTCCGTCAGGGGTGACTGCGCCAGTCAGACATGACGGCGCGTGTGCACCAGGGTGGACATCAGCCGCCCCAGTTCCCTCGTTTGGGAGGCAAAAAGCCTGTAGGGATATGTCACACATGTCCTGTGTGGAATCATCCACCTGTGCATCCTGCAGGGAGGTGAAGAGAGCCAGTAGCAGATGAAAAAAGGGTGTTCCCCAGCCGGCCGATGCGTGCCGCTGTTTCATAAGCCTTACAAATATGCCCATCAGTAACCCTACTCTGGGTAGAGGGGCACTTGGGACCTGGCTTCAGAGCCTCATCAGGAGCCACTATCAGTGCTGCAATGGAGGGCTCGATGGGGGGGGGGGGGGGCATGTGGTGGAGACCAGCCACAGCAGCGTCCTCCATCGCCGTCAGAGCACGGTCATCAGCCGGCTGTGACATCTCTCCAGCATGAGTGCAGCTCCCTCAATAAAATCCGACGAAGACGGAATGTGAATTCCACCGGAGAAGGATTGCGCCTGTGGAAGGCGCTAGAGGCCACCTCCGCACGCGGTGCATTCGGCTGCAAGTGTGCCAGGGCAGTGCGGATAATGCTCTGCACGGAGGAACAAACCGTCCCCTCCCGAGAGCTCTGGGCAGATGAGTGCGAGGAGAACCCCGAGCGCTGTGAGGCCGGGTCCCCTGATGACACGTTGAAGTGGCTCGCCGAGGCTGCAATGAATATGGCGTCCTCCGGCAGCGGCGGTGGCGACCCCAGAGCAAACTCTGGCATGGCAGGTTCCACCTGGCCAGTACCAGGTTGCAGATTGAGGAGGGGCGCCCTCATCTGCTCCATGTCGGCAGCCAAGCGATCTACCTTCGAGGAGAGCTGGCTCGTCATCCGCCGTCGTTTGGGGACCCCCACCACTCTCTTTGCCGATCGCTTCAGAGAAGACCCCGGCTGAGATGAGGGGAGGCTGGCCAACGGCCCCGCTGCTCAGGGCCGAGGCACGACACGCAGAGGTCCTGGTCATCCGCAGGGTCCAGGGCGGCCATGCGCCCTGGGCATGAACGCTCCATCACAGCGACCGGTGGGAGAGGGAGCGGACACGCTGCCGTCGCCACGGATGTGCTGGCAGGAAAGAGGAGCGGACACGCTGCCGTTCACACGAATGTGTCGGTGGGAGCGGTCACGCTGCCGTCACCACGGATGTGCCGGTGGGAGAGGGGAGCGGACGCGCTGCAGTCACCGCGTAGGTGTCGGTGGGAGAGGGGAGCGGAAACGCTGCCGTCACCACAGCGAGCACGCTGCCGTCACCACCAATATGCTGGCGGGAGAGGGGAGCGGTCACGCTACCGTCAGCACGGATGTGTCAGTGGGAGAGGGGAGCAGAAACGCTGCCGTCACCACAGCGAGCACGCTGCCATCACCGCCAATGTGCCGGTGGGAGAGGGGAGCGGCCACGCTACCGTCAGCACGGATGTGTCAGTGGGAGAGGGAGCGGACACGCTGCCGTCACCACGGATGTGCTGGTAGGAGAGACGAGCGGACATGCTGCCGTCCACACGAATGTGTCGGTGGGAGCGGTCACGCTGCCGTCCACACGAATGTGTCGGTGGGAGAGGGGAGCGGTCACGCTGCCGTCACCACGGATGTGCCGGTGGGAGAGGGAGCGGACGAGCCGCCATCACCACGTAGGTGTCAGTGGGAGAGGGGAGCGGAAACGCTGCCGTCACCACAGCGAGCACGCTGCCGTCACCACCAATATGAAGGCGGGAGAGGGGAGGGCCACGCTACCGTCAACACAGGTGTGTCAGTGGGAGAGGGGAGCGGAAACGCTGCCGTCACCACAGCGAGCACGCTGCCGTCACCGCCAATATGCAGGCGGGAGAGGGGAGGGCCACGCTGCCGTCACCACGGCTATGAGAAAAGGCAAAAATAGGCGTCTTTACTCAAAAAGAAGAGAACAATCCTCTCTCGTTTCTTTCCTTTTTCTTTTTTTTCAAAAGAAAAAAATAATCTGCAAGGAAAAAATAATGTTGTCACATTAATAAAGTGGGAGAGGGAGCGAAACGCTGCCGTCACCACAAATGAGCCGGTGGGAGAGGGGCGTGGCCTTCACCACGGCTGTAAGCAAGACCAAAAAAGGTGTTTGTATTGTTTTTTCAAAAGAAAAAAATAATCCTTTTCCGTCTTTTTTTTTTTTTTTTTCAAAAGAAAAAAATAATCTGCAAGGAAAAAATAATGTCGTCACATTAATAAGTGGGGAGAGCAAGCGAAACGCTGTCTCCCTGCGCAGATTGTGATCAGGTGTCAGGCGCAGCTTGACAGCTTACCTTCTGTCAGCTGGGCAGGGGGGCGGGGCGGGGAGACGCCGCCGCCACCCGACACCATCAATACCGCGTCGGCCACAGCTCCTCGGAGGACGAAAAAAATCGTTACTCCTACCTTACGGCACGAAGCTGCACAGGGCCGGCGGGTTTCTTAGGGAGGAAAAAAAAGAGCTTCACAAAGCTCCTATTTCCGTCCTGTACTTCAGACGCGCGATGCGAGAAGAAAAAAGGAGCCGATCCCATGCTGACGCCGGAAGATATACCCTTCCGGGGGTCATGCAGGGGTCACGGGTGACGTGACATTGTTGGTATTGTACTCGACATGCGCATGCGCGAGGGGGAGATATCCAGTGCTTACAGCACCGCCTGGCGGTCAGTAGGGACGAAATAGAACACCTATTATCATACCACGCCACGGTCAAAAACTGATTGGCTTTTCCTCATTGCCCACACCTGGATTCCATCACTGACAGGTGAACATAGCAACAGTTTAATTGGACCTGTCGTCATACCAAGTCTATCCGGTTCATATAAATAAATAAAATAAAACAGGTATTTGGCTCCAACACATGTATGTGAGGTTTCTGTATGTCTCCCTTTGCTTGTGGGATTGTGGCAGGAAGGGCATCCAGCATAAAACTGGACCAAACCGATACACTGACGATGATCTGCTGTGACAACACTTTCAAATTGTTGATGACTGTAGCGACTCTCCTCCTTTAGTTTGTTCCAACAAGTGCGGCCTGTTATGTCTAAAAATATATCTAAAATTTAACAGGGTACCTCCTTAATATAATTTTTAAAATATGCTCAGATGCGCTTTTTATTTTTGTTTTAGGTATATTTATATGACACTAATTAATACATTTATTTAGTAAAGCTAATGATTAATTATCTGCTTGTAGGCCACATTAAAGGAATGATCCAAGAGAAATCATCAGATACATTTGTGAAAAAATTATCATTGAGAATGTTACGCCCACAGAGTGCAGCTGACTCATAGGGTGACATATTTTAGAAAATCATTTATTCTGAAAGAATAAATAAAAACGGAAATGTGAGTCGGCTGATCGTCAGTGGCTTTTACTGGTCCCAGTGTTAACTGCCAACTAAACTTATTTGGACCAATACAAATGACAATATAACAATAACAATATAATATCAAAATCACAGTATTATATAAAAATCTCAATATTTCAAAATACGCTAATAACAATACATTCACTAAATATTTCAATGTAAAATCAATAGGCTAATAGAATCACAATAAACATAAAATAGGTGGTTATGAATAAACATAGGCTATTAAAAATGATCAATTCTATATAAGGGTAATGAAAGTAGTCATTCTATATTTTTATTATCTACAATTCTTATTATTATCTATATAAAACAATTATATTATTCCCTTATGCCTTTAGTCACACAACAATTACATCAATAATATAATCTCTCCCATTTATCCTCTTGTTTACATGTGACGTATTACAGCCTGCGTGCTGCCTGTTTGCCTTGGCAACGGTAAACTATAGCGCTGCTAATCAGCTGTCTGAAAATTAATAACCGAGAAAATCAATAAAACACAGAAAATATAAACAACAAAACACTCTAAAATTATATCGTACTCATATATAAATATCAGTTGAGTCACGCAAACGTTACATCCGACTCCGATTGACAGTTGTAACATTAATTTGACCACAACCACTCAACGTAACTGGCGAGCTGCTGCTGTTATACCCCTGTAAAGGGGGTGGGAAACAGACACACAGACACGATGCTCGTTAATCAGCGTCCAGTTCTGTATTGCTTTTTCTCAAACATATATTTCTTAAACATCAAACATTGTCTAACGGCAAATCTCTTCTGACACACCACACACACACACACAGGCATGCACAGCCAGTAAAAGTCCGCAGGCAAATAAAACCTCAGTCTCACTCCCAAAACTCCCTCTCAAAGTCATCAAAACTATTTTTGTGTTCCATCTGTTCACTTGGTGAAACAGAAAAGTAGTTTTGAAAGTCTGTCCCGTCTTCATTCTCTATCAACACAACTGCAAGCGACGGGACAAGATCTTTCCGGCAGTACGCGCTGGTGCTCATGGGAAACGTAGTGTTCTTTCTTTGTACCGCTTTTGTCCAAAAGATGCCGCCAAAGGGGGTTAACTGCCAACTGAAGAATTCAGCGCAACCCACAGTTTATATACCCCTAGTCAGGGCCGAAAAACAACATGGTAGGCATTTTTGAGGAAAAGCACTTTCTCTATTGTTTCTGTATGATTTTTTTGTGCTGAATCCATTTATGCCCTATGCTAAGCTGTCAAAGTTATCGTTTAGTCATAATTATTGATTAATTAGCACAACTATTGATTTGTCGTCTAAAGTTAATGGTGATGAGTTTCCTATTTGTCAATAGTAGATATATGATTGTTTGGTATCAATGTAAAGGGGACCTTCTCAGCTTTTATCTGAGCCCATGGTTGTGTTTTTCTGATAAACATAGAGGTCACACGGCCTCCTTAAAGTTAAACCATAAATTACACACATTTCCATACAATTTTTCGCCTATACTATCTAGTTAATTTTATCTAATTTTATCAAGAGATATCAACGACCCAAAAGACAACAACCACAATACCCAATGGACTTTGAGGAGTCAGGAAATGTATGATATAACCATACTTTTTCTTTGTGAGGCTTGAAATAGCTGTAACCAGCTCAGTCCCATTCACCACCATTCATTCTTTGGACCAGCATTTTGTAAAGACTACCACATTATTAGTAAGCAATATTCAAAGGCCTGAGTGATTTTCATCAATTTAATTCATCAAAAATTTCACTGAACAATCACATTTTTGTCTTCAGTGCTTTAGGCCTACATATTCATGCAACAGTCACTTGACTTTCGGCACTGACAAGATGCAGTGCATGGGTTTGGTTTGCAACCGCATCGGGCTGTCTTGCATCCAGTTGTGCAACCACAGGTCATTAGCTCCTCACAGGCATCTGGAACCGCAGGAAGCAACATCAGTTTAGGAATGAGCACATTGTCCTCCATCTCCCATCCCATATTTTCAGGGGGCGGGAGTACCGGGTACTGCAAATGGGCCTGCCGCCAGACCAAGCTCTGGAAGTGAACGCGCTGAATATGAAAGCTCAAAGCATCTCTGGTGGGCGGTAGTATCTCTATTGTCAGACCCTTGACAAACATGCCCAAACGGACATCATTGATGTTCTCACTGACTGAACCATATAATTTGCAAAATAATACTTCTGCACTCTTCATGGTGGAGTCGCTGAGCTCAGGGCCTTCACCAAGCCCCTTGAGTAACCCACTGTGCTGGATGAACATGTTCCAGCAGGTCTTCTTTGTGTGTCCTGCAATTAGGCATGACAAAAATGAGGAATTGTGTTAATAGGTTGACTGACATCATAATAATGTTTAAGAGCACACATTTTTTAACTGAGTCTATTCAGTCAGTTCAGTAAAACCATTAATTGTTCATATCACTACCTGCAGTGTATGATGTTGAGTCACTCCCAGTCAGTGCATGGAAACCTGGAAGGACCTCTTCTTCCATCTGCAGCTTTTCCACAACTGCATGAATGGGGATGTACTTTCGGTCCGTTGCTGTCCCTGCTTTCATCCAGATTTGTTTGCATGGCATTCTGTGGAAGTAGGCGATCAGCAGAATCAAGACATCGGTGTCTCTTGCAGACACAACAATGCTTTCTGCACTGCTTCTAATGCAGTGAAGAACAATTCTTGTATCTGCCTCTTCATGTTTAGCTTCCAAGCTGTCTGTGTCAAGGGTTGGGTCAGAAGCTTCGACCCTTTCTTCATCGCTGAAACCACCTGCTGCAAGGTTTGTTTGCTGGTGCCCACAGAATCAGCTGTTCAGAGAGAAAGCGAGCAAGGTCTGCCTTGTTGGTTTCGTGGGCAATGAAGTTTTCCCATTTTGCAGGAAGTGGTACATCTCTGCTTGTCACAGGTCTTCTGATTGCCACTGAGCCTTTCCCACGCCGTTTCCTTGTTGCCCCTTTGATTGAGTGCTCATGGTAGCAATCAAACAGGACATCAATTCGCTGAAACTGTGTGCCACTTTGAAGAACAGATATAACAAAGATGTCTGCCAGGTCTCCAAAGGTCTTGGCTTCGTGTGGTTTTCCAATGGAAATAATAAAAGCTTGTCCATCAATGACTAGCATTGATTCACACTGTATATCTGTGGCTTTGAGGTGACTGGGGCAGGGCTGTGATCTATCAGCTGTCAAGATCTTGGCCTTCGAACCTGAACGAAGCTGCCCATTACCTCTCCCAAAGACAGAGGTACAACAAACAGTTCATGCATCATTATGTTGTCCAAGTTGATGCGTCCTGCTTCATAGGCTGTGATGAGACGCTGTAGGATGTTCCTTTCTGCCTTGATAGTTTTTGCCTTTCCTGTTTTGATATCGGTCTGCTTCACTTCAAACAGTGAGGAAAAAGTTAGATACTTGTTCTGAGTCAGTTTGTCGCTGAAGCTCACACTTCTCTCTTTAGATGGCATTAGCCTCTCCTTGACAAAACCCTTCAACTGATCTTGCCCTTTCTGTGGAGCGTTCAACAGGTCATCTTCAATATCCTGTGTAGCCAAGTCGTGGTTTGCAATGTTTTGCAGTGTCTGGGCCAGGTAAGTGGAAAAGAGACCAAATCTCTGCAAGACAGTGAACAAAGAATCTTCGTCTCTTGAGTCCCGTTTCATTCTGCCTTTTGTGGTTTCATTGTGGATGCAGTCTTCACTTGTTCCCAGCCCCATGACCACCTTGGTGTTATGGGCAAGATCACTTCTGATGTTGAAAGACAAAGCCCACCGACTGAGAGCTGAAGATGTCTTTGTGATTCCAATAATGCCTACTCCCTTTTTGCCGATACAGCCAAGCCTTTGATCTGGGTCCACTTGGTTGAAGACTTGTGACGAGCGTTTGACCACAAAGTTTCCGGCATCAAACTCCCTCTTGACCTGCTGTGGAAGTTGCTGCATCTCATTCAGGTAGATGGTTCCCCAGCGAGCATAGTCGGTATGATTGTACCGCATGAAGTAAGGCACCATTCGCTGGAATGCATAAAGGTGTAACCTTTATGTAACACATGTAACACATCACAGACTATACCTTTAAACACATGATTCATCTTTTCAAAATTATTGTTACTGTTACTCACCCTTAATAGAGGAGATGAACACCACCACCATAAATATCCTATGTGCCACAAGAATACAAAACCTCAGAAATACTGGTGCAGTTTATTGAGACTTTAATTCACTTCAGTTTTGGTTTTCATATTTTCATAAACATCTTAAGTCAGCACTGAGTGTGAGGACAAAATAGAAATGATTGTTCTTATTTGATTAAAGAACATTTTAATTTGGGTCTCCTCATGCTAATGAAGCAGAGGACATAACAGATTTTTTTAATCAGTTCCTCATAATTTTTTAATGTTATAGTTTGTTTCATATAATAAACTATTTAGATCCAGTCTGAGGAGGAGAACAGTTACCTATGTTTAGTATTGATAAAACACACACAATACACATATTAAAATAACAATAAACATAAAACTGCAGTATGAGTAACATTTATTTGAAATGAAATAAACACTTTTCTGTGTAGATTGTTGTTGTCGTCAGGAGTCGTAGATGCTGGAGTCTGGAGATTCCTGCTGTCATCAGGTGAGAGGTGGCTGCAGGGGACAACACCTGCAATGAAAGCAGGTTTGCACACATTTCTATGGAAAATTTACAGTCACCAGGAAATCTAACATGGATGTTTTATTTGTCTTTGGGAAAAACTGCGCACCCAGAGAAAACCCATACAGATATAGCCTATTTCTGGATCATCAATTCAATGTAATTAGCTAATTATTTAGGAAATGTTTTGACTGCAGGTGAGGGAGGGACAGTATTTTTAAGAGCTCTAATTGGCTGGGGTCTTGGTCTTCTTGGGTTTTTCAGATTTCCTTAAACCCAGGAAGTGTCTGACTCTCTTCCAAAATGAAGGCGGCTTCTTTCTTTTCTCGGCTAGAGCTTCCTCGTGTAGTTTTATCATCTCCTGAAGTTCAGTTTTTAGATTGTCCAATTCAGTTTGATACGTCTCCTCCTGCTGGATGGAGCTTTGTTTGAAAGAGGCGATCTCCCTGGGCAGTTTCTCACATTCAGCATCCTGCTCAGCTCTGAGTTTTTTTGATAAACTGCACATTCTCCATCATCATCTGCGTGTGAGTCTTTATATTATTGTTAATGTCCATCTGCAGTTTCTCCACTTCCTGCCTTCCTGCTGAAACATCAGCTTCATACTTGGAGCTGAGCTCCAGGTATGAAGCCTTGGTCTTGTCCAGATCTGTCTGTAAACTCTTCTCCATCTCTTCTGAGCTTTGTCGCAGAAAGGTCATCTCTTTCGTCATCTGTTGACGGAGATCTTCCTGTTCAGCTTTCAGTTTGTTGAGGAGCTGCTGGTCCTGAAAAACTTTGTCCTGGTTTGACCTCCTTTCTGTCTCCAGTTCCTGCTCGAGTGTCGCAGCTTAATCACCGTTTCTACTTCGGTTTTGTATCTAAGAGTCAGCTCCTTGTATGAAATCCGAGCTGTGAGCAGTTCTTCCTGCAGGGACTTGTTTTCTTGTTTCTCCACCTGGATGTCGCTGGAGATCCTCTGCTCTTCATTTTTCTCCAGCTCTTTCTCTCTGTCCTGGTTGATGTACATCTCTGTGACTGATTTTTCTTTTTCCATCTGGAGTTGTATTTCTTCCAACTCCTTGGACAGTTGGGCTGCTTTGGACTCTGCATAAGAGGTTTTTCTCTGTTTCCAACATGCAATTAAATCTTTGAATGCCGTCGATGAGCATATCCCACTCCATCCAGTTGTTGTCACTTGTTCCCTTCTTCCTTCTTAGCGTGTTTGTAGAGTTTTTTAATTTCTCAATATAATTCAAGTTAAGTCAGTTAGCGGAACCTCCGGCTTTATTCATATTTTTTATACCTACATTATGCGTGTGTTTGTGTTTGTGCGTGTGTGTGCTTGTGTCGGCGTGTGGGTGTCACGTATTTGACGTCATTACGCACAGTGAAGGATTGTGGGTAAAAAAAGCATTTACGTTACGATTTCACCATGGCGACGGGGACGCCGCTGTTTGTTGTGAATGGACACATGGTGCATTTCACATTATTTTTACTCATTTATACAGAGCTATTGCAGTGCCAGCAATTTCTAATACCTTTTAAGGCTCCTTCAGATTGCAGTGTGGAAGAATTCTTCGATGTTTCGAGTTTGTCGTGTGTGAGTTGCGGTTCAAACCAGCGCCAGAGCACAACAGGTCTGTTTAACATCACACCACCACAACTGTCTCAGCTAACTCTAATGTGCCACTTATAGTACGCCAGTGTCAAAATAAACTCGTCAAAATGTGAGTTTGTGAATGCTTAAAGAAGCCAGGATAAGTAAAGGCCAGCCAGCTTGGTGTTCAGTGTTTTCTGTTGCTAACTTTAGCCGCTTCACGTAGCATATAAACCACCTCAAAAGTCTGCTGGAATAAATGTGTGGGGTTACACATTTTGTGTTAAATATTCTAATGTAATCCATGTAAATCTAAATAAATATATTCAAAAATAAAGGTGCAAACTGCAAAAAAAAAAAAATCTGTCATATTAGTTGTATTGACCGCGGTTGAATTGGTTTGATATTGGATATTATGTAATTCAACACCCATAAAACTTGTGATACATACCACTGATTTTGGTCAATCCACTTGTGATGTGTTCATGGTCATCTAGACTATATATCACAAAACAGTAATTATTAAAAAAATCATATATATAGGCATATATATGGGCTGATTTAAAAATCATATATATGGGCTGATTTAATGTGGTTTAATGAATTCAACACCCATAAAACTTGTGATACATACCACTGATTTTGGTCATATTGCTTGTGATGTGTTCATGGTCATGTAGACTATATATCACAAGAGAGTAATTATTATAAAATCATATTATGGGCTGATTTAATGAGGTTTAATGAATTCAACACCCATAAAACTTGTGATACATACCACTGATTTTGGTCATATTGCTTGTGATGTGTTCATGGTCATCTAGACTATATATCACAAGAGAGTAATTATTATAAAATCATATTATGGGCTGATTTAATGAGGTTTAATGAATTCAACACCCATAACTTTTATGGGTGTTGAATGTCGAATATCCAATATCCAATATCAAACCAATTCAACCGCGGTGTTGTATTGCGCAGTTGCCTTGTATGATTCACGCAACACTTCTAATTATTTTATTATTTCCTTGATGAATACGTTATTCATGATCTCATTGGCTTATTGGATATTTTTATTTATTTAATATACTCAGGCAGTCCCACAACCAAACTCGATAAAGATAGACTGAATTATTTTCTTTTATAAATGAACCTGGTTGGGTTCACATAATAACCCAGATTGAACGTAAAATGTGTAAACCATTGTCTTTCCTCCCCCAGGCACTTATTAATTCATTGTCATCTTTTTCAGGACTGAGCTGTATTTGCCAAACTGGGTACAAAACTACGAATCTCACCACTGATAAACTGTCCATTACATGTGAGAAGTGTCCCATTGACAACCCTGTATGTATAGATTACTTTCAATATTAATATTTTAAAAAAAAATAAACCACACTTTTATGAGTTTTGTTCTCTTACATGTTACATGATTTTTTTTATATTTGAATGACGTTTCAATGTTTGATGTTTTTTATACAGGCTGTAACAAAAGATGGGTTTGATTGTATTCGCTGTCCAAGTGGGCTCAATGATGAGGGCAAGTGTCAATGTCCGCCAGGCAATATCCTCGGTGAGTCACCAATAATATGAATAGAAAATTGAATACACTGTCTTTTTATCTACATGTACCTATTTAAAATTTGTAATGGTAAAGTAACAATAGGGATTAATGCAAAGTTAATGTATGATGTATGACATAATGTATCGTTGAGCTTTTATTCTTTCATTTTGTAATTTTTTGCAGTGGAAAGAGATATCAATGGAAACCTTTTGGGTGACGCCAGGTGTGAAGCCTGTAATGAGGACAAGCCTGCTTTATCTGTACCAAACATCGGCGGAGACAGGTGCATATTCTCAAATAAATTAAGATTAAGAAAATTAATCCACATCTAATCAGAGGCTATATGTCAGAGAGTTTAACACATGTGCACTTTAATTCAGTGTAAATTGGTTGTATGAATGTCAACATCTCTTTGTTCATGTGCTAAACCCAAACCTGCATTAACAGTATTAAGCACTCTCAAAGGTGTGTTTGGTTAAATTTACACAACTGTAAAATCAGTATATAAAGAGACTCTTAAAGATTGTCAAACAGCTATTATACTGAGTCAAAGACTGGTTTGCTCACCAGCTAACTAAAACCATATGTTGTTGTAATAATACTTTTAACCATACGGTTGGAGAGTTACTTAATGAAATAGAGTAGCATCTGTTTTGACTTCTGCCCCCTGTGGTCATTAGAAACTATGTTGGCTATCCGCACATAATCTTACTGGTTCATTTTTGGATTACTTTTATCATTTCTGGTGATGTTCCTCACATATTTGTAGCACCATTTAAATCAGTATTCTACAGTATTCAGTCACTATTCATCGCTCTACATAAGTACTAGCTTATGTCCCACATCAATTCAAATACAGCGTTTTTCTTTCATGTCACATTTGAACAATTTATTTGCAGTCCTTTTCAGCTTGCTCTCCCTATCTCTTTTTATTTCTGTCATAGCAGAAGAGAATAAAGAGAAAGGCTGTCCTTACTGTAGAGTTTGCTTGTGGTATTATTTGTGAGATGGAACAATATAATCCCCAGAAATTGTATTTTAGGTGTGAGAGATGTCAGGCTACCTTTATTAAAACCTCCTGCACATGTACAGCCCCTAATGTACTGGTGAGTACAGACACCTTTATACTCTTACAGTCTCTCACACAAGTCTTACACACACACTTATCAGAGATACATATTTGATTATTGCCTGTTATTTTTATAGGCAGGAGGATTATGTTTTCCTCCAGGCAGCCTCTCCACTAATGTGAATCCCAGTGTCAACTATGCTCAGTTGGTAAGTCTTCTTTTCATCCATATTCATGTGGATTCATTCCATTTCTGATTTTTTTTTTCTTCTTTTTGCAGAAGTTCAATGTCCAGTCGGCCTGGTTTGTGGAAAATCTGTATTCCTCTTCAGCTGCCTGCCTTGTAATTCCAAAACCTTTTCATTTTCTTTGAAAAATATTTTGTTGTTCAATATCATGTGGAGCAGTTTTTAGTTCTTGTCACAACCAAACACGCCAACATGAATGATGGATTTGTCATGATATTCTGTGTAAAGTTGTCATGTTCTTACAGATCTTCTCCAACCTGACAGCATGTCAGGCTCTCGGGAACATGTGTGTGATGAACATGCACTCCTTCAGTGGTCTATCCACTGATGCCTGTGGTCTCTTTAACACCATCTTTAGATCAAGGGCTGCTCTGAGCTCCATTCAAGACATTTCTTATTGGTAATCATGTCTAAAGTGTGATGTTTATGCATGAATTTAGTTAGAATTTAGTTAGTTTCAACCAAAAGTGGAAACTAAAATCTGTTATTTTCTCTTTACAGGAGAGCTACTCTGCCGTGGCTTTACTATGGGGATGAACCAGGTCTGGCCAGTCGAGTGCTTCAAACTGATCCTGTTCCCATTACATTCAGTTTCAGAGGAAAAAAGAAGGCAAGTGATCGACTTTAAGTATCTTTTACACTGGAAAGACAGTGAAGAGAGAGTGGTACAAGAAGATAAAGCTGTATAAGCCAAAAGGATCCCTTTCATTCCAGATACATCAACTGGTGGAGTGGAAAAGTTGAAAATGTTTTTATTAACACTTGTTTGTTTTCTCAGAACACTGAAATTCAGATGCTTGCTGCTGTGTACAATGTTCGAGGAGAGTTCCTCAGATGGGAGAGTGTCGGACGTACTAACCTGCAGGTACGATCTAAAGCAGTGATTTAATCAGCAGTGATTCAATTATATACTTTAGCTTAGATCAAACTTCATGCAAATAAAACCTAGTTCTCAAATCAAATCTTGAGCATGGATTGTTTTGTACAGTTTTTGATGTAATTGAATTTGTAAGTCCAGACCCTACCAACATACTGTACCTGCATGGGTTATTGTGATTGATAGAAAATATATCTTGTTATGGTCATTTTGCACCATCTTGTCTTGCATCATCCTGCAAAGTCTCAATGAAAATCTATTTCCATCATCTACATACACATTGTTTTTCTCCATGTAATGCTCAGCAGGGAGCAGCTTGGATGTTTTGCTTTGTAAATGACTAGAAATGGATGTTAAAGTCTACCATGAAATATATTTTAGAACCTGAATTCTGATTATGAAATGCACGTTTCTCATATAAAATATTAAAAATAAAAAAAAGATGACCATAATCACATCAGCTCGCTTCTTTTCCTCTTTTTTTTTTTTTTTTCAGCTTTGTCCACAGCCAACTACCAAACAGGCAGCAGCTTTCAGCTTTGGAACTGCTTATCAAGAAAGTGTGAGTTTCTTTTTGTGTCTTTTAGTTCATGGAAAGAGTAAAAACTCATGCAGGTTATGTCATAACCTGTTTGTACATGTTTGTGTGCATGCAGTGTGATTTTTCATTAGCAGAACTGATTGTTGCCCATCCTGAACCATTGTTCTATGACGTCTTTATGGACTTGGCTGGAAATGAGGAGAGAAAAATCCTTCCTTTGCCAACACTAGTCCAAAACCAGCAGTACAATGGACGGTTCATCAATCAAGGTGAGATTTTATCTGCAAGAGTCCAAATTTTTGAATGCATTTATTATTTTGACATAATTTGTTTCTTATGTAGACACCATGAGAAACTGGTACCTGTCTCGGCGAATTCTTCTTGTCGACACACTGAGTGGAAGAGAGAAGAGCACAATCTCTTCACCTAAAGTCATTCGTGTAGCGACCAGCATCAAAATAAGGTGGATTCCCAACACTTTCACCATCTTGAAAACAATAACACACCTAGAATATTGCTTTGAGGTTCAGTGCTTACAAGACCAAATATTTGACAGGTTCCAGTTGGTGCCACGAACACAGGAGGGTCAGATATTTCCCCCTCTAATGATGGTGACCTACACAGATGTTCTAGTCAAAGATATCAACACTCAAACAGTGTCTGTGAGTATGTTGTACACACGTACAGTGGGGCAAAAAAGTATTTCGTCAGACACCAGTTGTGCAAGTTCTCCCACTTAAAAAGATAGGAGAGGCCTGTAATTTTTATCACAGGTATATCTCAACTATGAGACTAAATGGAAAAGAAATTCAGAAAATCACATTGTCTGATTTTTAAAGAATGTATTTGCAAATTAAATGGGAAAATAAGTATTTGGTCAATAACAAAAGTTAATCTCAATACTTTGTTATATACCCTTTGTTAGCAATGACAGAGGTCAAATGTTTTCTGTAGGTTTTCACAACGTTTTCACACACTGTTGCTGGTATTTTGGTCCGTTCCTCCATGCAGATCTCCTCTAGAGCAGTGATGTTTTGGGGCTGTTGCTGGGCAACACAGACTTTCAACTCCCTCCAAAGATTTTCTACGGGGTTGAGATCTGAAGACTGGCTAGGCCACTCCAGGACCTTGAAATGTTTCTTACAAAGCCACTCCTTTGTTGCCCAGGCGATGTGTTTGGGATCATTGTCATGCTGAAAGACCCAGCCACATTTCATCTTCAATGCCCTTGCTGATGGAAGGAGGTTTTCACTCAAAATCTCACGATACATGGCCCCATTTATTATTTCCCTTACACAGATCAGTCATCCTGGTCCCTTTGCAGAAAAACATCCCCAAAGCTTGATGTTTCCACCCCCATGCTTCACAGTAGGTTTGGTGTTCTTTGGATGCAACTCAGCTTTCTTTCTCCTCCAAACACGACAAGTTGTGTTTCTACCAAAACGTTCTATTTTGGTTTCATCTGACCATATAACATTCTCCCAATCCTCTTCTGCATCATCCAAATGCTCTCTAGCAAACTTCTGACGGGCCTGGACTTGTACTGGCTTCAGCAGGGGGACACGTCTGGCGGTGTAGTGTGTTACTGATGGTTCCTTTGTTACTTTGGTCCCAGCTCTCTGCAGGTCATTCACTGGTTCCCCGTGTGGTTCTGGGATTTTTACTCACCGTTTTTGTGATCATTTTTACCCCACGGGGTGAGATCTTGCGTGGAGCCCCAGATGGAGGGAGATTATCAGTGGTCTTGTATGTCTTCCATTTTCTAATAATTGCTCCCACAGTTGATTTCTTCACAGCAAGCTGCTTACCTATTGCAGATTCTACAAATTTGTTTCTCACATCCTTTGACAGCTCTTTGGTCTTGGCCATAGTGGAGTTTGGAGTGTGACTGTTTGAGGTTGTGGACAGGTGTCTTTTATGCTGATAATGAGTTAAAATAGGTGCCATTAATACAGGTAACGAATGGAGGACAGAGGAGCCTCTTAAAGAAGAAATTACAGGTCTATGAAAGCCAGAAATTTTGCTTGTTTGTAGTTGAAAAAATACTTATTTTACCGAGGGATTTACCAATTCAATCAGTAAAAATCCTACAATGTGATTTCCTGGATTCTTTCCCCCCATTCTGTCTCTCATAGTTGAAGTGTACCTATGATGAAAATGACAGTACTCTCTCATCTTTTTAAGTGGGAGAACTTGCACAATTGGTGGCTGAATAAATACTTTTTTGCCCCACTATTCATGTACATGATTATCATTCTGTATTTGTGAAGACTCTCAATGACTTCAAAGATAATGTCTCTAAACTTTACCTTGCTCATTACTTTGATCAATTTGGTTGATTTATCTATTTTTTTTTTTAAACGGGTTGTTTCATGGATTGAATTGATCTTTTTTAGACAACATTTGCTGTGGAGTATGAGATGGATCACACTGAGGCGCGAACAAAGACAGATGTGAGTAAAAGTATGAATGAAATATTGAAGCTTTGTGTAGTTCTTCTATATGACGGATGTTGTAATAGAGTGATGCCTTGTGTGTATAGACTGCTCTTGGGGTGATGGGTGGGATGGCTGTAATATACTCCCTACTGAAGACAGTAAGCTGGAAGAGGAGGATTGCCTCTCCTCTCATTGATGTGGAGGTACTGTATTCAGCATGTCATCATATAAGCCACTAGAAATAATTCATGTTTGTAAAGCTTTTGATTTATGTTGATCTCTCCCTTTTCTGTCTTCAGACGATTGTCAAGTTTCTGTTGTTATATTCCGGAGATTTGGCCAATGTTTTCTTTGTCGTCACTGTGGGAACTGGCGTCTACTGGCTCATCTTTTACAAGGTACAGTTGATCATACTTGCTCAAATTTTCAGATATTTGTTTCAAGCATGTGGGGGTCCTAAAAGTTTATATTCTTTCCTAGTCTGTACAGTAGGGGTTTTCTTATTTTCGCAAGTTTTGTTTTTAAATCTTTTCCACACAAAGATTGTTTCCTTTTGTTTTCGTTAGGTCTCTAAACCTTTTTTTATTTCCATTTCTGCTCTCTTTAGACCCTAAAGGCAAGTCTTCTTTTCTTTCTGTGATCAACTTTAAGTACACAGACTTGGCTCTCATTATTATAGCTGCTTTCTGTGTTTAATTTAAATATGTCTATGTTTAGGCTCAACAGTTTGTATCAGTGCTGTTGCCGCTGCCTTCTCAGGAGGAACAGTTTGTGACGTATATTGGCTGTGCCTTCGCCCTCAAGGTTAGGTTCTTATGTAGGCAATGTTTATTGCACCTATATTATTTAACTTAAGAAATAGAAACTGAAAATGTCTTATTTTGTGCATTTGCCTCCAGGCTGTCCAGTTTCTCCATAAACTGATCTTACAGGTGTCAGTTGATATATTTCTCATAGACTGGGAGAGGCCTCGATGTAAAGCAAGCAAAACTGTGCAAGGTACTAAACGGTAATCCGGTTTTCATTTTTGTGAGTCATTTGTCCAACAATTTTCTTCCATTCACTGTGTTCACGGCTGTTTCAGCAACGAAGGAGACAAAGCGTGACTCCTCTCCAGTCAGCATCTGGAGAACCTACTTTGTGGCCAATGAGTGGAACGAGCTGCAGACTATCCGCAAAATTAGCCCAACTTTTCAGATCATGGCTGTGCTCTTCTTTCTTGAAGTATGTATTTAAAAAAAAAAAATCTTTATGTTATTTCTATAGCTGTTCATAGGTGTCCTTTCTTCATTCTTTACATTTTGTGCATTTAAGGTGCTGGGTTTCTCCAACCTGGCCCTAAGGGACCCCTGGTCAACTTTAGAGCGCTCCCCGCAGGATTATAGTCCTCCTTACAGCCAGATACTCCGCTATGCTCTGGCAGCCACACTTTGGCTCTGCATCGGGCTTCTGCAGGTACATTGCCATAAATTCCTTCCATCTAAACTCTCTCTCCTTCCTGTGTTTCTTAAGAATTGAGAATAATCTACTGTACAAGCTCCTATAACACCACGTGTCCTTACAGGTGATTTTCTTCACTGTTTTTTATGAGCATTTTGTGGAGGACAAAATCCGTCAGTTTGTGGATCTTTGCTCTGTCAGTAATGTAAGTAACAATTCACATTTTATATGACATTATTTTTTTTTGTCTGTCATATTTTACATTGATGTGTTTTGTCTGTGTTTGAATGCAGATTTCACTGCTACTTTTCTCCCATCGCTGCTTTGGCTACTACATCCATGGGCGGTCAGTGCATGGTCATGCAGATACAAACATGGAGGAAATGAACAACAATCTAAAGAGAGAACGTGTATGTACACCAACTTGGTGCTTTTGTGTTTGCTATTTTTGATTTTATATATCATGTTATTAATTTTACCTTTTTTTTTTTTTTTCCTCCTACAAGGAATCTTTATGTGGTCAAAGGGGTCTACTTCCAAACACAGACATCCAGACCTTTCAGGTGTCTTTTACAAACCATTTGAGGATTCAGTATGACAGGATACAAGATTCACTCATCAGGGTATGTGTTTATCTCCTATCATGTTTTTGTCCTTGTACTTTAAACTTAGATTTTCAACTTTGTTTTTAAACGATTGATTGTGTCCTGTGCTCCAGAGGAACAGACCATCACGGTTGATGGATGCATCCACAGCCAACTTGTCAGAGCTGCAGTTTAGAGCCTACAACACCATGAACTACTTCCTGGGATCTTTTATAGACCATGTTCGTACAAATATGCAAAACATAAACAAGGCAGAACTAAACAAGCAAAGCTTGGTGAAGTTAATTGTGTATCAGTTTGTTTTGGCTATAATTCTCTATGGAAACATTTGTTTTCTCGCTTGTTGTGTTGATCACTTCAGGCCCATCCTGACATGGACTACATGGTGAAGGACAAGCTGGCGTTGGAGAGGGTCATAGGGATGGAGTTCCTTGAACCTATTGACAAAAGCATATTTTACAATGGTAATAGCCACTTCTCTCTTTGCATTTTTTCCCCCTTATTTGTTAATTAACTTGTGTATTATGTTCTACTTTGCCATGGCAGATGAGTCCCACTCTTTCAGTGATGTGTTATTTTACGGGAACGAATCTACACTGCTGATCTTTGACACTTTGTTCTTCTGTGTCGTCGACCTGGGATCTCAGAGCTTTGTTCTTGCAGCTATACTCACATACGTGCAGCAAGTGGTAGGTATATGATGCGAGTGCAGGCCATTGTCTTCTCTGCGCTAAAAACCTGTATTGAAATTCCTTTTGTGTTTTTAGATTTTTCGCTTCATTCGTAACGCCCTGGGAAGGCAGAACCTTGCCAGGAAAACACTAGTGGATCAGAGATTTCTGATATAAGTCTCTCCTGATTTGATTATTTGAAAGTGTCTGTTTTATAGTGAGAGTTCTCACACAAGAAATATTCAAAGTTCATAAGATATGTATCATTTTTTTTAAATAATATTCTTAATTCCTTTTACAATATTTTTTACTTTTGTTTTATGAGGCGAATGTATTTTTGGAAATATTTCTATGATTTATTTTTTACAAATTAAATTCTTTGATATGAAGACAATCTTGTATGGACTTTTATTTGAGCACAGCAGACTTACCAAACAAAGAATTTTCCTTTTTTTTTTTTTAATGTTGTGATGTCAGATGTAATCCCCCAATTCATACTAGAGCTGAAGCAGTCCAACAGAGACATGAAGCAGTAATGTTGATCTCCAGCAGTAGTTCAACAACAACTGGTGACTTTAACCAGTACTTCAGGCTCATCCCAGTACATACTGGTATTTTGGGTCAGTGTCATGCAGCAGACCTCCACCAGTACACTGGAATTCCTCTCCGGCCCATTAGATACCATCCAACCTGGGCAGCCCCCCCACAGAAACAGGTGAAGTGAATATAGCGGCCCCTCCCTCCCCAGCCCAGAATCCATGGAGGGCACCAGCCAGAAGGAGCACAACACACCTGCAGCACGAGGACAACGGGGGCCGAGCCCCTAAACCTGCTGACACTCAGACCTCCAGTCATTCAAAGTGTGGCAACATTCACTAACATGGAGGTGTGCCACCATCTCTATCAACCAAACCACACAATTAAAGTGCCAGTTCTTGTGGGTTCTGACTTTATTCCATATACAGAAATCAAGCCACAATAGTTACAATACATATGTATATATACACACACACACACACACACAAACAGAGAAGATGTGTAACATATGGCTAAAGATGAATAAATATTTAACATTGAGACAGACCTCTTAAAATGTACAATCTGCTCATTCACTAAAAAAAACGGTCATGCGCAGAGCTTGAAAAAGAAGCAGTCGTAGAGTTCAGCATCTGTTTCAAGGTCCAGCAACATCAACTCAGGTCAATCCAGCCAAAGCAGTGTTACAATATATGAGAAAATGCTGTTCATTAGTACTTCAAGTGGTAAACTAGCACAGTCGTCAATGGATGATGTCAGACAAGCGTTTGTCTTCCCTACTACTTACAAAATAGTGCTTTTGTGGGCTACAGTGTAACATTAAATAATTTATTCCCATCCATTCTTGCTCATAAACCGTCAAAATGATGAAATGTCGGTTTCTGAGCTCAAATGTTAAGCTTTTGCTTACTGAAACCACATTCACTCCCTTATAAGTTTTTACAGTAACAGATCTGCTTTTTTCGGATGACACATAAGACTCCCCTGATTGTGAATACCTCAATCAGCTATTAATCTAATCATTACAATTTTATGTCAGTCAGGTGCTGGAGCAGAGCTCTACCACTGTCAATGCAGAACCAGCTTTTTGGACAGAAATTATAACAATAATATCTGAGAAACAGGCACACACAGAAATGAAGATGAACAGGTGTAGTAGTCTTTGTAACAAGTCTCTCAGAAAAGATCTAGAAAGTGAATAAGTTGTGTTTGGGATCCAGAACACAAAAAAAAAAGCTAGCGAAAGAGAGCAGTACTGCAATATACCTCAACCAGTCCACTTCAAGTCCAGAACTGTTCACCAAGGCCTCTTCACTCAAGAAAACCACTACCTTCATTCTTTCTGTCATTTTAACCCTGCTGAGCCTTTCAGCACACAAGGAGGCTGAACCTACTTTGGCACCAAATGTAATTTGTAACAGCGTGATGTCAACAGCACAGAACAATGTGTATGAAAACAGCTGCTTAGCGAGACTGGCAGCATAAATAACATTTGTCTCTGAATCTAGAACCCAATAAAAATATGGAAAATAAAATAGAAATTAAAAAAAAAAAAAAAAAACAGGCTCTCTGTAACAATTCATATATAAACACACAACTTCTATACACAAAGGTAGTTAAAAATGCAAGACAGATATTCTATGTGGTTTCTGTGCTTAATCTCAGGTCTACAGCGCACATTTGCAAAAGTGTGTGTGTGTGTGCGCGTGTCGGTACGACAGTAGTGAATGGCTTCTGAAAAGCTCAGGATTGCTCTTCCTGTCGCTGTGCTCCGATTACGTGAGGGTTGAACTGCCCGATGATGATGGTGATGTCATCACGGTACATGCGAGCCAGCTCCTCGGGTAGTGACAGCATTTTTGACAGCCTCTCATGGTCCACCGTGCCAAACTCATTGTTTCCCACCGTATGACGCATAAGGTGGGTTGCTGAGTTCTGATCTTCGAAAGCCGAAGACATGCGAGCCTTTCTCTCATCCAGCAACCCCTGCATTTGTCCCAAAGTGACTTTGTAGCCTCCAACCTTGAGCGGCTGGCGCTGATGAACCCCTGTTAGATACTCTCCCACAACGCGAATCACTTCCTGTCTGTGGAGGGTCTCCCAGAGGCCGTCAGAGCCGATCACCTACCAGCAGAGAAGAGTGATGGTCATGAAAACATCCATCAGATAAGTGATTTAAACTTAAACACACTTAACTTCATCGGGAACCATGGCCCGTCAGAAAACCCAACATACTCCCCACTAGAAATTGAGTGTACAAAACATATATATATATATATATATATATATATATATATAAATAAATAAAAATATATATTATTTTCCTCACAGCAGGCAGTCATGAGTCGAGAAGATACAGTGGGGAGAACAAGTATTTGATACACTGCCGATTTTGCAGGTTTTCCCACTTGCAAAGCATGTAGAAGTCTGTAATTTTTATCATAGGTACTCTTCAACTGTGAGTGACAGAATCTAAAAAAAAAATCCAGAAAATCACATTGTATGATTTTTAAGTAATTAATTTGCATTTTATTTTATTCTTTAATTTAAAGAAGAACTAACAGGTCTGTGAGAGCCAGAAGTCTTACTGGTTGACAGGTGATCAAATACTTATGTCATGCAATAAAATGCAAATTAATTACTTAAAAATCATACAATGTGATTTTCTGGATTTTTTTTTTAGATTCCATCACTCACAGTTGAAGAGTACCTATGATAAAAATTACAGACTTCTACATGCTTTTCAAGTGGGAAAACCTGCAAAATCGGCAGTGTATCAAATACTTGTTCTCCCCACTGTACATAATTCGTCTCAATTGAGTCTTTTGCGTGTCACAAGCTAGTTTCCGTTTTAGATATCCAACCTGCTCTATAGACACAAATGATAAGACTGTGATGCTCCCTCCTCTCACCATGAAGCGATCTTGTGGCCGAAGTTTGTGGTGTGTGATCTCAGGCTCGGCGGTCAGATACGGCGGTGTGTGGTAGTTAGGAGGGATGAACTTTGTGTGCTCGTTGTCATGGAGCTGATCAGGCCCAGACTCCAGCACGCGCTTCTGCAGCTCGATGCTCCACTTGAACTTCACGTCCCCAAATGCACGGAATGGCATGAGCAGGCCGAGTAACCGGTCCTTATGATGGACACAGCAATGGGGGGGGTTGTAATAGATGCTTTAGTAAAAACCACACTGAACAAACAAATAGACCAAGTACCTGACGTATGACGGTCTTCCTCTCTGACGGTGGGTGCTCGCTCCGTATCCGAGCAACCTCCTGTTCATTTTGGGCACTATGGTCATTAGAGAGTGTGTGAGCGCTGAATGAACCGTCCTCCTCCTGCACCCCCAACACTGCTCGGGCATCTCCGGAATTGGCTATGAAGCTTCATAAACGGGGAGAAGAGAGGCAGAAAGATGTGGGAAAATACAGTTTAGCTCAAACTTGAGATTTTTTTTTTTTAAAGCTCTGTTACAATGCACTCTTCTCCGTACAGGTCTGATCCATCAATGTGAGCCACACAAGCTGTTGCTCCAGAAAAGGCCACTCTGAGAACCCAGTAGTGCAGAAATGCATTTGGATCTCCAACCTGGAAGACACAAGAAGTTTAAATTTGGATGCTCACATTCTTATCGTTACAAGCATGGATTAATTACAATATTCAATATCTCTAATGTGTGAAGCAGTACTCAAGTCTGGCACTCTGAACTCATGAAAGAGTTGACTTCCAAATTTATTCATACTTCAAAATCTTTTTTTTTTTTTTTTTTTTTTTTTTAAATGCCACTGGCATAACCGTCTTCTCATAGGTTTGCCATTTAACAGTGCACATGGACATGGGCAGCGAGTTTTCAGTCTCGCCAATATCCATGTAGCCATGAATATTGGAGCAGGACAGAACTGGCACAGATCTTTTTGTACCATGTGGGAAAATGTAGTAAAGCTGCTGTCACCTGAGCTTCCAGGGAAATGTCGTTGTCTAGCCTCTTGAAGGCGTTCAGCAATGCCTCCCGGGTGTCCGGTACCTCTCCTGGGCTGGACGCAAACAGAGAACAATATAAGGCAGGAAGATGGAAGAGAGCCCAAAGGTCAGAAATGGAAAGCAACAACAGACGGGCCAATGCTGGTGTGGGCGTGTTGCTAGGAGTTACACAACAGGAAACCAGAAAGTCCAGTTTGAAATGTTTACCAACAACTGAACTGAACTGAAAATAAAATAATACTTTTAATGCTCTGTGTTTGTGTGTGTGTGCGCGCGCACAAGTGTCCCAAGACGCAGCTTTATGTACCATTAGCCCCTTTAACATTGGCGGGTACCCTGCGTCCAACACTTTACTCTAGTGTGTCACCTGTCTTTTTTACCTTCATTGTCTGCAAGCTCCTCATCCTCAGAGCCGTAGATGTCATAAAACAGCTTTTACAAAGCCAAAATCTGCAGCTGGCTACTAAAATGACTGTGACTTTGCAAGACATGAAACTCGGGTCATTAACAAACTTAAGAGCCTCAGAAAGGAGATATTTGCGTTCTATGAACACAAAAGCAGGAGTGGCAGAGGGAGATTGCTGATCGTATATCTGTGCAACACGATTTGGGCGCTACTCAAACCCTGTCGTCATTCAGCATGGATCCACCACCTGCATCATCCAGCTCTTCTGATGTTGGTGAAGCCAGCAAGGCCGACGAAACAGTGGGTCGTCATGTTACCCAGTACCATACGATAACGCCTCCAGAGTCGTTTCCCCTCAATTTGGCTTCAGGCGCCGGGGATGCATAACACATCTCGTGTTTATATTGCCCAGTGAGCGTTAAACACGCGTTCTTCATCCTGGGATAATCGCGGGGTCGAATCTAAAAACACCAGTCTGGCAGATAACCTTCGTGATTTACTCGCCAAACAGAAATTTAAAACTGAGATCTGACGTGACCTGCTTTTATTTCTAGTGTTTGACTTTACCTACAATCAGCTGGAGAGAGAGAGAGAGAGAGAGAGAGAGAGAGAGAGAGAGAGAGAGAGAGAGAGAGAGAGAGAGAGAGAGAGAGAGAGAGAGAGAGAGAGAGAGAGAGAGAGAGAGAGAGAGAGAGAGAGAAACAGGTAGTGTTGCTGGATATACACTGTCATGTGCTCTTCACCTGGTTAGGTCTATTAATTCCTGCCAGTATGTTCGGAGGCTGCTGAAGTAGAGGGTCTGAGCCTCGCGGCTGAAGTAGTCATTAGGGTGTTTGTGCCACTGCAAGATGGGACTGAGGGGTCTCCCGGAATCCACCGCAGCCTCCAGCTCACACAGGGTGTCATGGGGAAGAAGTGAAACGGCTATGTAGTAAAACAACCTCTCACTCAGCGCCTGGGATGGGAGTCGCATGTTTGAGAAAAACATATTGTTACTGCAACAACACATACAACAAACTACCAAATTAACTTGCAAAGCTCTCTCAACCATATATGCACCGTTTGTCATCCAGATACACAAAAACCAACAAGTGGAAATTGTTAAACTTGACAGAAAGGTAAAACATGGGTACAGAAAGAACCTAGTAAATGTAGCTGTGCAGTGAATCACATTTTCAAGGGATGCAATCTCATATTCAACAAGTAGGAAGTTAACTGTGAAACTGCTCTGGGCTACCACAAAGTTTTTTTGGGGGGGAAAACTACAATTACCAACCTGGAGAAGTCTTAAGTTAAATAAAAACTGAAAAGGTCTGTTTATAGATGAATGGATACATTGTAATACCTTAAAGAGTTAGGTATGTCAAACTGCCTCATATTTATCCCAAAAGAAAAGGACAGCAGAACACATAAAACTTTGAGTGTCACCTGAGCACAGGCACAACCAGCATGGCCATCAAAGACACCCAGCAGCATTCCTCGCGTCTGAAGGCATGTAGCTGCACTTCTCCGGTCTTCGATGGGAGCATTAGCTGGAAGCTGATTGCTTTCGAAACCCATCACTGATGATACATTCTTCCCATCAAACTCAGGCACCTAGAATCACAACAGGTGGCAACATTAAAATGTAAACAATCAGATGACAAGAAGCGTTTTCAGTATGCGACTCCACAAACCTTAAAGCTGTACTCGTTGGCTTTCAGAATGGAGTTGACCTGAGGGGGCGTGAGGATGTAACTGTGGAGCACGGAGGACGCCCGGTAGCTTCTCGATGGCTGGCGCCTCTGCCATTTGTGGGACGGCTGTCTTGAGGAAGAGTGGGAAGCAACAGGACCAAACTGGGACTGATGGTGTTGGCAGGGTAACAGACTGGAGGCAAACACCTTGGCTCGGGGGAAACCCCTGAGCAGCTGAGATGTCAGGGGCATTGCTGAGCACAGCACACCACAGATGTGCACACACCTGTTGAAGGATGAGATCTAGACTGTAGAGTTAAATGTGCAAGGAGCAACAGCCGAGACACTGCAGAGAACAGAGTGTCCTCTTCATGCACCGTTAAGCAAACGCTGTGCAAACAAAGTGAAATGATGTGATGATGCTCTGCAGTTGGGACGGACTGGCAGTTCTTGAAAATTGGACAATAAGTCCAAACAACTGATCCAAAAACAGAAAGCTATCCTTGATCTTCATATTTAGCTGGGACAATTCAAATTGGATTTGATCAGATCAATGGTTTAAACGAGTTACAAATTTAACATTTTCTTTAAAGGATGTGTAAAACCTACACGTCCCTCAAACTGCAATCACATTTTTCTGTTGTTTAAAACATATTAAACATGTCTTGGAGCTAGTTAACCAAATATAAGACAAAATATATAAAATATTTAAATGATTTAAAAAAAGTTTGCATTTAATTTGCATGTAAAACTATATCTTCCTGTCCTTGGAAGGGCAATTGCAGACATCAAAGGGGTGAGGAATATGAGTGGAAGAGGAGATCTGAGGTGGAGAGCAGTGTATGCATGTATATAGGATTTTTGGAGAGAATTCCTGACTCAACACTTTATTTTTTGCTGAAACATCCTGTGAAAACAGCATTTGATGCAGATATTTCAACCCTAGGGTTTAGTCTTGTAGCTCTAATATCAATACTTCTGTACCATAATCTCAGATAGGGGTAGTATAAAGCTTCATGCAACACAATGACTGTCTATATAGTATATATATAGTATTCTTCTGAAATGTTAAACTCGAGTGGAGCTGTAACCTGGCTTGCATGGAGCTCTGCAGTCCTCTGCAAGTGTCGGTCAGCTGAGCTGAACGCCTGGTTAAAAATAGCTTTACGCAGTAATTCAGCTCTGACATGTGGTCCTCCAGAAATGTTGTGACAGGTCATGGCCGAATGAACCTTGTTGCGTCCATCCATACGTCTTCTCTAATTTCCTAATTGACATCTATTGTTACATTGCCACTCAATGCAAAGTCTTTTTCCATGTCACGCTGATGTGCAGCAGCTCAAATAATTTATAGCTCCACTTGCAACTTGGGATACTGGGGCATTTTTCGTGACAGTGACAAACTATAATAACCAGTACTGGAGTTGAGGGGGGATGAGGGGGGATGGCATCCCCCCTGAAATAAAAACGGTCAAAATCATCCCCCCTGTAAAACTGCCATCCCCCCTTTCCATCCCTTATGTAATTTCATCATGAATGTGGTTTTACTGCTATTTCAACATTTAGAGTCATCACCAGAAAAATAACTTATTTGACAATTTTCACCTGTTTCAAGTAAATTTTCACTTGAAATAAGTAGGAAAATCTGCCAGTGGGACAAGATTTATCTTCTTACAAGCAAAAAGATCTTGTTCCACTGGCAGATTTTTCTACTTATTTCAAGTGAAAATCTACTTGAAACAGGTGAAAATTGTTGTTTTTTCCAGTGATGAGTCTTGTTTTAAGTGCAATGAGATTTTTTTACTAAAATGAGACATTTTAACTAGAAATAAGACAAATATTCTTGTTAAGATTTTGAGTTTTTGCAGTGATCCATTTTACTTATCCTGTGAAGGACAGAATCATATTGATAAGTTCAGAAAACAGTTTTTTATTGTTGTGTTTTGATGTATTTGATGTAAGCCCAGTGGATATTTAAAGCTTACAGAAGGCTGCATTTAACTGCTGCTATGTCATTCCTGCAGTATTTCTGCAGGTGTTTTGGTCAGTGCTATTATTTGTAATATATTATATTATTTGTAATCAGCACAAATTATCTGTCCCCATATGATAAAATCCACCATCCCCCCTGATTTATTTTTACAACTCGAGTACTGATAATAACTAACATGGAGCAGGAGATTCAGCCACAAATGCTCCCAGAACCACCTTGGTGAGTCCCCAGACCCCGGGAGGCCGGCTCAACTCCAGCTCCCACAAAGTTGCCATCATTATTGACATCACTAGCCTCTCATAGCTAATAGCAAAACAGGACTACAAATCCACGAGTCAACATCATCCCAGAGCTGAGTGAGGCCAATAAACGATGTCACGATGTTTCAAATATGGCATAAAATAAACTCTAAAATTCAAACAGTGTCAGTCAGCGAGGGAAAGCAGTGGGATTAATGCTAACTGTAGCTAGTTGTGGGGAGGTTACACCCACTCATTATAAAGGGTTTGCTTATATAACACATGACGATTATAAACCGTCTATATGTAATCACGTAGAACTTTGTATTTGGAAGGAAAAAAAAGAAAGTGGAGTCAAAACAAGACCTACCTCAAGGAAAGGTTGCGAGCAAGTTATTAAAGTTCATGGCTTGACGCCCCAGCGTGATTATTACTGGGCGCCGCGCCGCAAGCTGGACGCTGATTGGCTGAGCCGTCACGTACGCGATGACGTCACGTAAGCACGCAACAAACGTACCATTAAAGCCTGAATTATGGTTCTGCGTTAAATCCACGCCGTAGGGTACGGCGTAGGGTACGCGGCGACGCGCACCGTACGGTGTGCGTCGCCTCGTACCCTTTGCCGTAGGCTCTGCGTTGGTGTAACGTGGAACCAGAAATCAGCCTTAAAACTCCCAGTTTAAATGTCCAACCAACACGTGTGAGGCTGCATACCTGTCAAATTTTGGATTTAAAAGTACAGGACTGTCTCAGAAAATTAGAATATTGTGATTTTCTGTAATGCAATTACAAAAACAAAAATGTCATACATTCTGGATTCATTACAAATCAACTGAAATATTGCAAGCCTTTTATTATTTTAATATTGCTGATCATGGCTTACAGCTTAAGAAAACTCAAATATCCTATCTCAAAAAATTAGAATATTCGGGGAATTTTAATCTTAAACTGTAAGCCATAATCATCAATATTAAAATAATAAAAGGCTTGCAATATTTCTGTTGATTTGTAATGAATCCAGAATGTATGACATTTTTGTTTTTGTAATTGCATTACAGAAAATAAAGAACTTTATCACAATATTCTAATTTTCTGAGACAGTCCTGTACGGGAAATTTTCCGCTGCTGTCCCCACCAGCCCATCCGAGGTCCAGTATCTTACATTTTAAGACAGATTTACGAGAAATCCAACATAACTACCTGTCAAACATTTATAAACTACAATTATTGTAGATGTATGGTTCTTATTTGAAACAGAGTTTTTCTGGGTTTTTTTGTTTGTTTGTTTTGTTGTATTTTTTAATATTTGTTGACAGGTACATATACAATGGTTTATATGGTCTGCAGATTCATTGTGTGAATGCAGGGCAAAGATGTGGGGTGGTCTGGTCCCTGGGCAACATCAAGAAAAGGGGTATTAAAATAAAAAAAATATTTTTTTATTAAAATGCCTATATTGTACCAGTATGCTCTTATCCCAAAAGGCTTCTGGCTCAGAAGACTTGCCTCCAAATTTGATCTATTTTTGTTGGTTTTTTTTTTTTTTTAGATATTAACCACTCCTTTTAATGATTTAAAAAACAAAGAAACACACAGACAAACAAATATGCTCCTTGTAGCAGCATGCCACACCAATGTTGTCTCCTCTGTTTCTACTCTCTGTCTCTGACCTCAGATTTCCATTGCTTTTTGCTCTCATATTTCTCTCTGTTTGTGTCCGGTCCAGGAGAAGTTCCAGACACCCACAAGGTGTCCCTGGAAAGGCTAGACAGCAGCATTTCCTTGCAAGCTTATGCGAGTGCTGTCAGTGGTTTTAATCTGTAACTGTGGTGTTGGTTCCCTCGGGGCAGAAAAACAACAGGACACGTTCTGTCCCAGGTAGCTAGCCACATAGGAAGATTTTTAGTTAACTATTTATATTTTGGTGTATTTTTGGTTAACTAAAAAGAAACATTGGATGGTACTACGAAAATACTATTTTGAGAGGAATCATGTCCTTCCAGACTCATGACTGCATGTTGTTTGGCTGGATCCTTTTATTTATCCGGATAGGCTGGAATGAGAGGTGGCATTTTTTTAAACAAAGGTTATACTTGTGCAGAAAAGAAGAAGTATACATGTTTTTAGGGATTTTTTAGGGGTTCATCAGCACCAGCCGCTCAAGTAGTCACTTTGGGACAAACACAGGGGTTGCTGGAGGAGAAAAAGGCCTGCTTGTCTTCAGCTTTCCAGGATCAGAATTCAGTGCCCACACCTGATCCGTCACACAGTGGGAAACAATGAGTTCAGCCTGGTGAACCAAGGCTTTCTCTGCATCCCAAACACAACTTCATTTTCTAGATCTTTTCTGAGGGACTCGTGTTACAAGGAATTGCACCTGTTCATATTAATTTCTGTGTGTGCCTGTTACTCAGGTATTCTTGTTACTAATAAGAATAATAAGAAATCCTTTAATAAATAACTTAATAATAAATTAAATTACTGTCCAAAGTACTGGTTCTACGTTGACAGTGGCATCTGCTTGCTCTGCTCCAGCACCCTGAAGTGACATTAAATTGTCATGATTAGATTTAATAGTTGATGTGTGAGATTTTAGGTGTTTGCAATCGGAGGATTCATGTAATGTTGATGCGGCTCGCGTGTAGAACCACCATTGAGATGTACAATGATTCTTTTGTGTCGTTTTGTTGAATACATGGAGTTGAGAAAAAAGCTATTCTGTTACACTAAAACACTGATAAGGGAGTGAATGTGGGTTCAGTAAGCATAAGCTTAACATTGAGGTCAAAAGCTGACATTTCATAATTTTGACGGGTTATGAGCAAGAAGGGTTGGGAATCAGTGATTTAATGTTACACTGTAGCCCACAGAAAAGACTAAAGTAATATTTAAAGTTTTTATACACCCAGCAGCACTCCATGCATTTGTAGTTGCACTAATATTTAAAGTAGTAGTGAAGACATAAACGCTTGTCTGACATAATCCATTGATGACTGTGCTGGTTTACCACTTGAAGTACTAATGAACAGCATTTTCTCATATAATGTAACACTGTTTTGGCTGGATTGACCTGAGTTGATGTTGCTGAACCTTGAAAAAGACATTGAACTCCACCACTGCTTCTTTTAAAAGCTCTGTGCTTAACTGTGTTCTGGCTCTGGATTGATTTATCGTTCCCTTTACTGGTAATAGCTGAACACTGATGCTGTCATGAATCACAGGGTCATAACTCTGTGGTAGTGTGATTACACTCAAGTGTATGAGCAGAGTCCTCCTTTTTAAGAGGTCTGTCTCAATGTTAAATATTTATTAATCTTTAGCCATATTTTACACATCTTTTCTGTTGGATTTATATATTGTAACTAATGTGGCTTAAGCTCGGTATAAGGAATTAAAGTCAGAACCCACAGAACCTGGTGCTTTTATTGTGTGGTTTGGTTGATACGGGCTGACAACTCACCTCCATACTTCTGAATACTGCAGTACTTCCATTAGTTTACTCAAAGATATTCCTTTTTTTTTGAAGTGCGGATGTCAGGATACACTCCCCCACTGTGGGACAGTGGTCTGTTTTCCACCACTAGATGGCGCTGCAACGCAGACCAAGTATCAAACTGAAGAGATCAGCTCACATGAAACACTTTCCCCTTTTTGAAATGTCTGGGACTACCTGTGTGCTATCAGAGAGCAATTGTTTTTTTGTTTTGTTTTTTAAATGTTTTCAATTTTAGGGGTCATCACAGTGAATCATTGTGTTCCACGTTTTGATTTGATGAGGATGGCCTTCCTGACACACACTACCCCATTTTTCCGGGCTTGGAACAGTTACCATGAGTACTGGCTAGTGACCCCTTGGTGGCTGGTTTAATGGGGCACTCAGTGTGACAGGGCCGGGATCAATCTGGCGACCTTCTGAAAATCTTCTGTTTAATTACTTAATGGTAGTTATTGTATTTGTAAACTGAATAAGGTTAGTACAAAAACCAGGATGCAGAATCAGAGAGAGGTTTGGGGGCGTTTTCTGAGGAAAAGCAAACTTAAACAATGGCACAAATCAGACACAGAATGACATTTTCTTTGGAAAATAAACAAAAGCTTCTCTGGAAGTGTAATCTCAACACTTTCTTGGCTACAGGAACAGAAGCAATATGTCGCGTGACTGGGGAGAGGATGTTTTATGTTGCTGATAATATTCAACAGAAATTACTTTAATTTACTACAACCTTGCTTTAGTGTTAGAATGAGATATCGTTTCTGTTTATTTCTAACTGATAGGAACGTATAACAACACCTGATCACAGTTATCAAAGTTTTATTATTGAGTGTTTTCAAAAGATTCCGAAGATGTGTTGTTAAACTGATTGGTTTAGATGAGTTCATTGATTAACACAGCAGTGTTTATCACTCAATAAACACTGCTGCATCTTGTGTCACGTTTCCACTGCAGGGGCTGATGTCAATCCAGGAGCAGTTGTTAAAGGAGATGTCGGAGGGATGTTTTATTGCAAAGGAACTTGCTTAGATGTTTATTCTTTTTCTGTGGAATTAAGATGCAGGATGTGTAATAAATATCATCCAACATAATCAAAATGACAGAATGAATTTAAACAGCAAGAGCTCATTTGACAACAAGCAGAGCCACTACTTGCCCCGCTGCACAAACTTCAACTCATCAGATCAGGCTATAAGAGCTTTAGATTGGAACAAAATTCGTTTTAAAGTTACTTTTTAATTCAAAGGCATATAATGATACTAAAATCAATTATTTAATATTAAGAATTAAGAAATTAACATAGTATTTCTATATTAGGACAAAAGGTCTCCCCAGCACAGTGATTAACGGATAGCTGGAACAGTGTACACGTGCTGATGGGGAAGTTTGATATTCAGAGGTTGTCATCCATCACATAGTTTACTCTCCCTGTTTTTGTTCAACCTTTTGACTTCTCCCCCCACATCTGGAGTACTCGCCACAACAGTGTGTGTGTGTGTGTGTGTGTGTGTGCTGTTGTGGAAAGAGTTGCTGGGATACAGATACGGATGGAGTGCAGACATTCACAGTTTCAAGGCTCCACGTTGAGCAGGTCTAGAGCTTCATCCGCTCCTTCGCCTCCTACATGGTTCTCAGTTTGGCTTTTGGAAGCTGCAGGAAGCCGTTCACTGACTCCTCCCAAACACACAAACGTGACACATGTCCATGCGGCAGCACACATGACCCCACACATCATAACTCACATGTGTACTTTCTGTGTGTTTAGGGTTCTTTGTGCAGCATAAAAGCGTGTAATCATGCCATTCTCTTTTCAACACCACCATCAATCTGTGGCCTGTTTCCCACTGTCAAGGAGATGACTCAGAGCCTCCTCCGCCGCTCAGCGACAAACCAGCAGGAAGGAGGAGGTGACTCAACCATATTGACTGTAAGTGTAGAGTAAAATCCAAAAGAAATAATCACAGAAAAGTTGGGCATAGTGGCGAGGAAAGAGAATTACTGTCTCTTATGTCACCCATCACCTGCAACACCACACGTCTGCCCTAATGTGTACAAGCCCCCACATACAGACACATAAGAATTAAGTCAAAACCAAAGGGATTCCCACTTTTTTGTTTATTGGTAACTAGGGTATTAGCTGCTTCTTTACAAAACCATAGTTATAATTGCTCATTAACATGTTACTTGACATCAGCAGGAGTGAATAAAATAACAAGCTCTGGATCAACACAAAAAGCAGAGAACGAAAACAATAATTTAATCATGGAAGATGATAAAGCTACTAATAAAAGAGCCAAAGTCTTGAAAACAGACTTTAACATGTTTCTCAACAAGCTGCATGATTTTATTTTTATTTTTTTGGGGGGGTGGGGGGACTGGAACGTGGTTCTATTGACTTACTTATGCAATTTTCTTAATTTATTTTACATGGAGAAAGTTCATTAATCAAGGGGAGGATGCCTGTAAATATGCCTTTATTGGCTGGGAAGCTGCATCTATAGTCTCTGGTTTAGCAGTGAAGGGTGCTATAAAATGGCCAAATGATAAAAAAAAATTAAAGAATTGCCAAAGGTCTAGTGAATGTATAGTCCTCTGAAGAGCAAAAAAGACATGTTTTTGGGTTTGCAGGAACAGGAGTGTATTCATGTTGTACAAGTTGCAAAACCTCTTGAGCTTCATTTTTGATATTAGTGTATATAAATAAAACATCACATGTGCCTTTACATCATGGCATTCTCCTCCTCAGACTTGCTCTTTTTACCTGTGCGTTTAATCACTATGATGAAGGCGATAACTGTAACAAGAAGAGACATAAGACAGAAGTCAGGTTTCAGCGGAGGCCAAAATGCAGTCAGCTTTACCAACACTGAACCGGGTGGTTACACTGTAACAAACTTACGGCAAAATCCCAGAACGCCTGCAAGGATCCCGACGGTTGCTCCTATTTCAGGTTTGAATCCAACTCCATGAGGTGCGGTGTAGCAGTGGCCCAGTTCTGTGCAGTTGCATACTCTCACTGGCATGCAGAGAGGAAACATGCAGAAGGTGTTACAAGACAAACTTTAAAAGTGCAATAACTGATTTTATTTGTGAACATAACACTGACATGATGCCCCACACATTATTACCACATCCAGTGGTAAGTGGCAGCAACCATTCAAGTCATCTGAATCTGTCTCAGGCCATCTGAGATTCTTATTTCAAAATTATATACATATGGGGTGAGGGGCATGGTTTTAAATTGGGTACAAAGTTATTTGGACAAGAGGAAACAGTATGTGCATTTTTTTGGTAACACATCCAACTATATGAATATTGTTTGTGGAGTCCCACAGGGCTCTGTTTTGGGACCAAAACTTTTTAATTTATACATTAATGATATATGTGAAGTGTCAAAATTATTACAGTTTGTGTTATTTGCAGATGATACAACTTTTTTTTGTTCAGGACATGATTTGGAAACTCTTGCTAAATGTATAGAAAAAGAAATGGTAAAATTAAAAAAATGGTTTGATGAGAATAAGTTGTCTTTAAATTTGAAAAAAACTAAATTTATGATTTTTGGCCATTCAAGAAGAGAAACAAATGTATCACTTAATTTAGAAGGAGTACCAATTGATAGAGTATCACAATTTAGGTTTTTAGGGGTTATTATAGATGATAAATTGACATGGAAAGCTCATATAGCTCATGTAAAATCAAAAGTGTGCAAAAATATTTTTGTTTTGAACAAGGCTAAGTTTGTGTTAAATTATACAGTAATGAGAATCTTATATTGTTCATTAATTTTGCCTTATTTATCTTATTGTGTTGCAATCTGGGGCAACACATATCCAACCAATATGAATCCTTTATTTTTATTACAGAAAAGAGCACTTAGAGTTATTTTCAATACACATTACAGAGAACACACCAACCGATTATTTTTTGAATCAAGATTACTGAAACTTGAGGATTTGGTTAAGTTACAGACACTCACAATCATGTACACAGCTAAATGTAAATTATTACCAGAAAACTTACAATACATGTTTACTTTCAGTTTAAATAACGAAGATAGTCGCAGAAAATTTAATTTTAAACATTTATTTGCCCGAACAACCTTAAAGCAGATGAGCACTTCAATTGTTGGAATTAAGTTATGGAATTCATTAAATTATGATTTAAAGTGCTGTATAAACTTATTTCAGTTTAAATATAAAATTAAAGAGAAAAAAATAGCTATGTATGAAATAGTCTAAATATATAATATATGCGTATGGAGACAGACAATTTATTTTCTTGTTTTTCTTTTCTTGTGATATTAATTAGGTAATTGTGCAGACCATCTGTTATTATTGTTCAGTTTTCTTTTGAGGGAGGGGCAGGTATAATAAGATTTTCTTCTTCCTGCTCCTTTCTGGTTCTGGAATATGTTTTTGATTGTGTTGTCATTTTTACTTGCTTGCTTTTTTTCTTTGCATATTTCCATGACCAGAATAAATAAAAATGAAATGAAATGAAATCTGATGACTATAATTGTAAGATTTGCATATAAATCTAACCCTTTAGCTGAGCTGCTGAAGAGCATTTACGGTAAAGTACAGCCGGACTTGAAGGCTATATCTTAAATTGTTAACTCACCCTCAAATAACTGTGTGATTCCTACGCCTGCATTGTCAACAATGTTGATACTGAGAGGGAACGTTCGATCCTGAGTTGGCTTTTTCTTCAGGCGCAGCTCAGCTGATTCATCTGCACGAAAAAAAACAAACAAAAATTCACCAGTCTAAATGTAAATACAGCATAATTTCCACATTCTGTGTGTCTGATACATTTTACAAACATACCATCGACTTTGTGAAGCTCCCAGTTGGGTGATTTCTTGCTGTTGGCGAAGCTGAAAGTGAAAGGTTTGGAGAAAGGAGCGCCGTCTTTATCTTCAGCCTTGATGATGACAGGCTTCATGTCCTTCATGCAGATGTAGGACTGCGTCTCAGTCAGTTTGGGGACGTTGTCATTGACATCTATCAGGTTAACGTGGACCACGCGTTCGGACGACATCTCAGGGTTTCCTTCAGAGGACGTGAAAAAGGTCATGAATACAAACAAGTCCATTAACATAAATAAAGATGATGAATTCACAAGTGCGTCTGATTGGACAGAAATCTGCTACAGTGCTTTGCTGTGACTGCCTCCCCTCACCTTTCTCAAAGGCGATGACTGTGACATCAAAGCTCTCCACTTTCTCTCTGTCCAGTATGTTTTTGGTCTTGATCTCTCCAGTGGAAGCATCGATTTCCAGCCAGCCTTGAGCATCACCATCCAACTTAAATCTACACACAAACACAACCTTCAGTCATCAAAGTCACATTGACAACCTCCAGTCCAGTAAACTTAGTTCAGTGCAGAAACTGCAAATAAAAAATGCAGTGATTATTACATTTATGTTGACTTGTAATTCACATTCCTTTTTCTTTCATTTCTTTTTTTAAAATCAGTTTTCTATACCATCCCAACCGTATCTGATTTGGAGTTTCAGAGCTCAGTCCTTACACAGGACAAACTGAGCTTGGGACCAAAGGAAACAGTGGTAGTCCCCAAATAAAAAGAATCAATAATTTACTTGTTTACATGACAGCCCCAAGTCAGGACTAAATGTTTAATCAGTGAAACAGCGCCTACAGGGAGGTTTCAAAGCTTTGCACGTGATGTGCTTACGTTTATTCTGCTGTATCTTTATCTTGTTAGTCTGACTTCAGAGGAACGTGAACCCAGACTCCATCCACCAGACCGCCAGACACAGACTTGTCATTCAAGGAAAATCATCACCAAAATGCTTGTATATTGGCCTTTCGAACTGTTCAACCAAAACATATTTATACATTATTTAAACCAGCAATGTCTGCTATGAAAGTAGTTGAGCTTTTTTTCAGTTAGTGAAGAGGGGCAAATTAGAACGATGGCTGGAAACCAATGCTATATGAAATGTTTAAACCTGTAGTTCAAAAATACTGGTTTCTGAGAGCTAAAAATAAGTAGTGAAGTTACACTTGTTGTATAGTTTGTGCATTAGGATTAAAAATTAAAATCGAAGTTTAAAAAGAAAATTTAAGCATGAATTATCTTTCTATTTAGCTTCTTTACAGAAAATAAGAACCAAGTATTACATTTAGAAGTCTCTGGGGATGTGGGAAGAGGTTAAGAGTTGTTTAGTAACATCTTTGTGTGGTTCTGACCTGTAATTTTTAAATTACTCTCAGAATAATATCAATGTTCTTGTGTCCAACCACAATCAGTGCTGTCCCCATGTATAAGGACCTTGACTCACCTCAACATTTGAATAGGGATAAATCCTAGTTGGATCATTTATTAAACTTACAACATCACTATTGTGTTCACATCTGAAAATGCTGCATGCTGGAGTTTTATTTTTATTTTTATTTTTATTTTAGTATCAAATTATTTAAATATATCATGCCACTATTACATTGAAAGATATGAATAAAGCTGTATTTCTTTTTAATAATGTTATAGTCTGGAAAGACAAAACCATGAATATGTCATTTCACTTAGGAAAGGAAGATAAATGTGTGTGAGTCATGAGGAATAAATGTATAACACAGCAAAACTGCATATGAAGTAAACTACAAAATCCCAGGTAGCCCACCACAACAATACAGGTGATAGTTGTTATTGGGATACTTTTTGATTTGCTGTTTTTCTGAGACTTGATAACCATGTAAATAAACAAAAGAAAACTATCAGATAAAAGTGGTGAAGTTTTTTCTTGTGTTTCCTTTTATTCCTTGTTTCAATATGTGCACTTTACTTCATAATACTTAAAGTAGGTCTGAGTAGAGCAGATGAGTAACTGTCGATGTCTTTGTTACCTGATCTCTTTCCCTTCTGGGTCCTGTGCTTCCACCTTGAGCAGCACCGACCCCTTGGTGGCATCCTCAGCTACAGACACAGCCATGTCCATGTCCAGGCTAAACTCTGGGGCCTCATCCACATTGGTGACTGTCACAGAGACGGTGACAGTGGACTCGCTGCCGTATTGCAGATCTTTCCTCAGTGGCTCTGGGTTGCGAGCATCAATCTTGAGGTTGTGCATGGGAGAGGACTCAAAGTCCAGAGGCTGTTGAGGGAAAGACAAGATGATTAAAAGAAGAGGCAAAAATGGTCTTTCAGAATGACTTCTTGATATGAAAGGGGCAGATTTACAAAATTGGGAAAATTAGTGTTTGGTGATCAACTGCACACATCTACAAACACATACACCATGAGCTCATTTCAATAATGATCAAAGTCGTTCAATGATCAATGCAGATTAGTGTAGAGTTGCAAATAATCAGAAATAATTACAATCAAAACATTCACAAATGACATTGGTGCAGCTTGTTTTATGTTACCAGATAGGCATGAACATTCAATCAAACAAGTTCACTTCAGAAACTTCAGTTTCAGTTCAACTACTTTAAAATCAGTTGGGTTTTTTTATGCCTCAGGATTATAGAGACTACAAAGGAGGATTAAAGTTTGTTGCAGCCTCAATAAGAAATATTGAAATAGAAATATTTTTTTCTTTTTTTTTTTTTACCCATTTCATCACCCAGAGCTCATACCTAAGTAACAGTCCTGGGCATTGCTCCCCTCTACCAACCCAGGGAGGGCCCCGCACTGAGCTCAGGTCTCCTCCTTATCCTGAGGAGTGAGCAGGCCGCTTCTTTTCACCAGACAGGGTGGGGTTTCTCCGGCCGGATGTAGCGCGTGGAAGGATCACGTTATTCCGGCCAGATCCTCCAGGTTGGCCAGACGGGGGAATGTGTAGCCCAGGACTGTTGCATGTTTTTGTGAGGGTAGCTCCCATTAGCTACCCAAGGGAACAAGGGGAGAACATGCAAACTCCACACAGAAAGGCCCTTTCGCCAACCCCATCCAGGGTGTGGGCGCCAAAGTCATGGGGGAACTTAACACGCATTCAGCGCCCACAGCGTCCCCGGCGGGAATTGAACCCAGGACCTTCTTGCTGTGAGACGGGTTCACTACCAGCTGCGCCACCGTGCCCCTTTTGTGCCTCTTTAAAGCATAAGTACTATGCAAAGCATAGTAAATCTGCGCCCACCTTCCAAGGGACCTAAACCGATAGCACAGGTATGTATGAGGGAGATTCTGTACCTTTGCTACAACCAGATGACCAACACCGTTCCCGTCAGTTTCCACGATAAAGCGTTCGTCATCGTCGCCTGCAGAGATGTGGAACTCAATAATCGAAACGCCGCTGCCGGGTTCATCACCGTCTGTTGCTTTGATGGTGACCACAGTGTGTCCCACAGGAGTGTCCTCTGCCAGGGTTTGGCTGCCATACTGCGTACAGACACACACAGTTCAGTAAGAACACCATCATCCTAAGAGCAGGACCAAACAAAGTTATGATTTACATACTTACATCTTTCTTCTCAAACAGAGGCAACTCGTTGTTGACGCCAATGATCTTGATAACCACCTTGCAGACTGTGCTGAAATCTATGAACCAAGAGGCATGAGTACCGCATGCTGGATGGGAAATTCACAGGATTCGACCAACAGGTGTGTTTGCATACTTATGGTGTGTTACCTGAGTCACTGACTCTGACGTTGAGGTTATAGACCGCCTGCTCCTTTCGCCTAAACAACCGCAGCGCCTGAATTGTTCCGGTGTCATCAATGGAGAAGGCTTGGGTGGTGGGAGAACTTTGGGACTCGATGGCGTAAGTCAGCTGGGAATTCAATGTCCCTTCCATGTCGTTGTCGTGGGCCAACAGGTGTCCTACCTCGCTGCCTGGAATAACAGGATGTCTTCAGATTTATGCCTTCATTGATGCCTCTGCCTCCTGACTCCTAGATTTGGGTTCACTGTCTGCATCTCCAAAGCAATTTCTGCTATAACTGTAGATCATTTAATTGATCCTTTTAATATATGCTGTATCTAGGGGTGTTCAAGCAGGGCAGATGGATAAAAAGTAAGTTACATGTAGTGTACTCTATGTGTTTGAAAGGATTATGTAACAATCACACACACAAACTTACCTACAGGCTCCTCTTCCTGCAGCTCAAACACACTCTCCTCATGTTCACACACTGGTCCATTATCATTCACATCCTCCACCAAGACCTGAATCTCCATAGGTGGATCCACTTCGTTGTCATGTGCATCCATTGCAAAAACAACCAGGATGTACTGAAGAACAGCAATTCAATGTTGTCATTATTTCAACGCAGTCTATGGGGAATTTAATGGAAAGAAACAAACAAAACGGATGTCTTTTACCATGTCTTTTTCCTCTCTGTCGAGCTCTTCTGTCAGTAATATTTCTCCATCTTCTGTGATCTTAAAGGGGAATTTCAGCTGTCTTTCTTTCTGTACCAGTCTGTAGATGGCATCAGGGTCATTAGACCGGACCTGCGCACAGAGAGAGAAGAAAAGGGCCCCGAGCGTGAAGGTCAGTTCCTGGATGAAGTCTATGTAGCGGGTGCCAACAGGTTTTGCATGATTAGGGCTCAGTTGCGTAGAGCCCACCTTACCTTAGCAATGACCCGAGGGTAAGCTCCCTTTAAGTTCTCTTGGACAGTTATGGGCCCAGGGTTCATCCACATGTTTTGCCGCACTGCGATGCTTACTCTGGTGTTTCCACTCAGCGGTTTTTCTAAAGTTCCCCTCTGATCCTGCACTCGCACAATTAGGGTGTAGTCGGGGTTCTCCAGTGGGTCCACGTTACGCCTCCTCTGTTCTACACCACAGGAGGAAAAAATAAATTGTAAACAGAACCAGTGCAGTAGGGGAAAAAAAGTTGTCTGGGAGTGAACATTACAAGAGGATTACATCTGATTTCAATTTGGAAAAGTTCAGCCTCATGAACTGAGATTAACAACTCTCCCTGACTGAACTCACCAGCTCAACACCCAATAACTCACACGACCAGCACTAATCGCTGCAAATGTCTTTACAGTCTCTGTTTATCTACATTAACACCATAAATCCTCCAGTGTCACCACGTGATCAAATATCACATGTCATTTTAGCTTAAAGGGACATTTTAAACTCTTTCTCCAGTAAATAGCATTTTAGGGTCGTGACCCGTTGAAAGGCATTATAAGAAAAGGATTGGTGATGCAAAAAAAATAATCCAGGTCTGAGTTTCTTCAGTGTGTAACAGAATTAACAGTCAGCAGGGCTGGTGGATGTACTGTATGTTGACGTGTGGAATATTGGGAAAACCTTCAAGGAAAACTGCTTGTAGGATTCCCGTAAATCAAAGCAATATTTTCAAGAAGACTTAGCAGCATGCTGTTACACTATATATATATATATATATATATATATATATATATATATATATATATATATATATATATATATATATATATATATATATATATTGCCAAAAGTGCATTTCTTCTTATTAATCAGTCAGTTATGTCATTGCAGACTTTTTTTGAAACCAACCTGCTCTCTCCACACAAGTGAAGAAGGGGTTTTGTTCATAAGGGACTTTCTGCACGGAACAGTACTCGTCAAACTTCCCTTTCAGAGCATCAATGCTCCCGTCTTCTCCCCTGCCATAATGTATCCCTTCTTTGGCCTTCAGCATCTCTTCTCCTGTAACAGACACATAACATTCCCATGAATATGAGCACCCAGACATCACAAATATGTTTTAATGGCCGGTTTAAAATGTATTTACATTCTCACACAGACTCAGTGCAGTCAGAATCCGCATCACGCGACACATTTAGGCAATCTGCCTCCAATCAGCCTTAATCTTGAGCACACAAAATGAGTAGTGTAATCTGGATTTAATGTTGTGCTATACTACCGGATTACAGACAGAGACGGACAGATTGTGGACTTTCCCGCAGGCACCACACTCAGTTGTGTGCATAAATTTCAGTGTGTGTGTGTGTGTGTGTGTGTGTGTGTGTGTGTGTGTGTGTGTGTGTGTGTGTGTGTGTGTGTGTGTGTTACCTTCTTCTGTGGTGGAGATCTCTCCAGTATTAGGATCGATCTGGAACAGGAGGATGTTGTGATTGTTGGGGATCTGGCTGACCAGGCTGTAACTCAGTTGAGCGTTGGGGGTCTCCGGGTCGTCCATGTCCGATGCGAACACTTGAGTAAAAGTGACACCTGGAACCATCGAAGCACCTGATGTTAAAATCTAATCTCATGAAACATCTGCCTGAGTAGCTCAAAGCAGGAAGCTGTAGTGACACGGCAAGGCAAGTTTATTTCTATAGCACAATTCAACAACAAGGTGATTCACAGTGCTTTACAAAGACATTAGAACACACATAAAAAGCATGATTTAAAGATTAAACAAAAAAATTATGATAATAATAAGATAAATAAAATACAACATAACATAATTTACAGGACTCAAACCTGAGGGATTATAAACCAAACCAAACCAGACATTCAAACCAGTCTCCTTTCTTTAATAAACTACATTTGCAGAGGTGATAATGAGAGTACACTATTCCATAGTGCAGTTGAAGAAAAGATCCTCCTACATGATGCAACCTCGTCCCCATTTACTGTACCTTCAGTGTATCCATAACAAAGAAGGAATCTTGTTTATCAGTTTATCCATCCATTTTACTGGGATTCCTACATTTACTTTGACTTTTGTTTTACCGCACATAGTACAGAGCCAAGATATTTCATTATGTATTTCATCAATTTCATTGTATCTGTTAATATTTATCCACTGCTGCGTCTCAGGGCTGGAAAACATTCCCAAAGAAGTTGAAACGGTAAGGATTTTACCTTTTTGCCTCACCATCCCACACTCAACACTTAAAAACCATTCTATCATTGAGTAAACCAAAGATTGCTGCTCTTGTTTTGTTCCAGACCCAATAGTACAAGGTCATCATTGTTGTATTATTTTCTCCACACATTTTCCATCTAGGGCTAAATGGGGACTGAGGGAAGACCAGTCCAGCACCTGTACCCCCTTCTTCACCAGCTCTGTAATGTGTGCAGAATTGGTTTTTAGAGCTCTTGACAATACTGTATGTAATCTTAAAGGTGACATACTTTGCTGTAAAGTCTCAGTGCAGCTTTCTGCATTAATGCCCCCCATCACAGAGGTGTGAATAAACTTTGTCAAGGGCACTGATACAATCCCTTATCATCACAGAGCCTGGCTTTTGGACTTGTTGCTGATAACGTCCTTAATAGTCTCAATCTTCTTTTCTCACAAATACCGATTTGTGCGACTGCACCCATTTTTATTCTATGACAGTCTGTCCCAGATTCCTCCGAGTTCAGATGTTAACGACGACTCTGGAAAGGTTTAATTTGAGGCTTTTCAAACAGTAAAGGCACCGTAAAAGGAGATGAAATTCAAATAATTTCCAGCCATCCTCTGCCCCTGATTTCTACCTCATTACTTTCCAATAAATAAAATGTAAAAAAAAAAAGATTTTCAGGCCTACAGCCCAGGAATGATGTCATTAACAAATTAAATAATGCTGATGAAGGAAACACATGTAAAATATAGTTTTTACACCGTCTGCAATTAAACAAAGTCACAATTAATTTGGAATTTCTTTCCAGTTTGTCCCCTCAGGAATCATATTATTTAAGAAGTTAACCTGACTGGTTGGGTGTTAAAATATATATTTGCAGCTATAGGAAAATTCCCAAACTTTAAAAAATAAAAATAAAAAATGAAATATATATACTAAATAAATAAAATAAAAATTCAACCTTACTACATGAAATGTGGAAACTTTGTCATCTCGGTAGTTTTAGATTGATGTTTTTGAGTTTGGATTCCCTGCATCTATTGTGTAATCATGAAACTAACCTAACCCAATAACAGTCTTCATCTTTTCAAGCCCTCCCTCTGTTTTAAACTCTTATTCAAAGCCACACCTGCTGGATTGTGTTCTCGAACCGTAGCTGTGTAGCCGCTCTGGTTGAAGATCGGGGCGTTGTTATTGATGTCCAAAACATTTATGGTCACAACGATAGAGTTACCAACCACGACATCATCTGCCAGGGCCTCCACCTGGATATAGTTGAGCACAAACATGCATGAGCTTAATAGACTGCATTGCTATTGTGATCTATGAGGATACTTTATGTGCATTCGTAAAGACAGAAAGACAGTTTTACCGTGAGAATGTAGTGGTTATCTCTCGACCAATCCAGAGGTTTCTCGAGGAAAAGCCAACCATCCTTTGAGATCCTGATATCATCCTTACCTTCTCCACTCAGCCTGAAACCATCAACCCTCGCACCTGCCATCTGAAACTAAAACATGAAGGAGACGGCCACAATAGTAGATTACTTAAAGACATCTTAAAAACCTTATTTGATCACAGACAAAATGCAATTTTTCTCAGAAAATGAGGGATAAGAGATAAACACCATGAAATACTTAAAAATGAATACATCACAAATGTTATGTGCAGGCATACAGTCATATTGTACATGAGTACTGCAAATGTTTTAATGAGAGAAGTCTGCTCCTGCGTAGAGCAGAGAAGAATTACCAGAAAAAAAATGTTTGAAGATATGTAAAATATGTGAAATGTGAAAGGAAAAAACAATTAAAATATTCACAACTTATTTAATCAGTGCTTTTAAAAGAAAGTTGTAAAAAGATGACTTCTTGGTTTGTGTAATTCACAAATAACTGTTTTTAAACGTATTTACATTTTGATGTTAATAGCAGCAACATCTTAGCTGTTGTGTTTTAATAGCGTCTTCATTCAGCAACACTTTGGGAACTAAGGGACTATTTGCCGGATTTTCCAAAGTTCTTTTGTGATTTACAATATTAGCAACTCAGCCATCTGTTTTTTTATATAAGTACCCACAAAACATGTTCAGGGGGGCGGCAGGTCTGGCCTGCAGGCAGACCAGTTTAGCACCTGCACTCTATAAACTCACCATCTTGCTGTCATGCATGCAGAGTGTGATTTGTGTTATATTGCTTAAATTTGCATGTTGGCTTACAACTGGTTTTGAGTCTTGCCCGTTCAGTACAAAGATTTTTGTGTTTGTTACCCCACCGCAACTTATGAAGTGCTTCCATTAAATGACAGAGAATACTTAAAAAATTAATTAATAAATAAAATAAAATAAAGTAGAATAAATTATTACAATTTCATAGTGTCATTTGCTATTTTTGTCCCATTTTCACTTTACTATAGTGTAACTGATTTGTGAATAAGTTATTTCTTTTGACATTTTAAGCATCATCTCAACTTTTTTGAAGTTTTTTTTTTCTTTTTTTACCTGATGCAGTGCATAGGGTACTGGTGTCCCCTCCGCCACGTCCAGTTCAGTGTCCTGGAATGGACCCTTCTTCTCCTCCAGATCCTTCCCAACAGCCTAGCAAAGTATGGAAACACCGGTAAAAGGTCACCCAGTACAGAGGTTAAACTAAATACCTCCTTGTTCTTCATCTGTGTGTCATAACGTGAGAGTAGTCAAGCATTGAGGGCAGTTATTTATTGAACCGAAATTACAAGACAGTAACTATATTCTTATATTCATCGTCAGAATCAGAGCACAAAGTCTACTGATGAAGAGCCACCGCTCAGTTTAGTTACAGTTTTTGTTTCCTTAAGTGATTTGGCTAATTCATTTAACAGGTTTCTCCAATTGGTGAAAAAAGTTGTATTAAATCAAAGCATTTCCAAGTCTTGTATCAGTGTTTAGAAAGAATTTGTATTGAAGGACAGCACCAACAGATGGCGATGCTGTGTACTCACAATGCTGCTCAGGAACAGGAGTAACAACAGATGCACCATGGGTGTCATTATCACAGCCTGCAAAGGTAGAGTAAAGAGTAGATAAGTACATGAGTAGATGTGTACATGTGTAGATGTGGGGGAAAAGAGTAAGAAAATATGTTAAAACAAGTTGAAGAGGCAGAGTTTATATATTGAAGAGGATTTTATATAATTAAATCCTAAAAGTTAAAAATGTTCAGTGACTCGTTTAGACCAAAGTGCTGAGTGAAGATAAAGCAAGAAATAGATGTGCACGCTTTCTGTCTCTCTCTCCCTATTCTGAACTGAAAAAGAAGTTAAAGTGCTTAAATGTGAAACTACACTTTCACAATCAGCTGTGTACAGACATGAGTGTACAGAAGAAACTGAAAGCTTGAGTTATTCTTTCCGTCTTGTTCCTCTCAGTCTAAGTCAGATCCCAGTGAATGCAATCGTGATAAAAGTACACAAAGGTCATTATACGGTAAGGGATTCTGTTGGTAAAGCAGTCTAGGATGAAATGAAACACTTGTTTGTGTCACTGTGACTTTAAACTCCATAGTGTTTGCAATCAGCTAGCATTTACTGCTTCTCTGCTGTCCAAACATATTTTTATTTTCAGTTTATGACGGATATAAAAAGCCCCCTGTCAGTCAAACAGAACTAACATTGTATAACCTACACAGAAAGCACTTTTTTATTAACATGAATGTTGCTTTAGGTTGGTACGGTAATTAAATAAATGGCTTCATACCTGAAGAAAAATCTGAACATGAAAAAGAAAAATACAGTAACTTCATTTTAATAATGACTGTGTTTAAGAAAGTTCAAATTAATGTTTGGCTGATCTTAGTGAGCTTGTAAAGTTCAGGCGAAAGAAACGAGTAAAGTCAAGTCGCTGAGTGAAGGTGACATTGAGTCGTGGCTGGTGACCTTTTTGTGGCACAGCCCCACTGAACATTGCCATTGTTGACCATTAACTGAAATGGTATTTTCTTCTGAATTTTATTTGTAATTGGTTCTTAAAGTAAAAAACCACAAACTACGTCTGCTGATAGGCGTACATCTAACCATCAAGTCCTTCACTGCATTACTGCTCTTCTAACTTCCATCTATCTAATTTAATCAGGTTTCAGTGAATAAATTATATATTGTGCATGCTTAGTTTAGGTTTAAACTGGACACAATACATATGAAACCAATATAAAACCACATCATCAAGCTTTCCCTTCCCCCAACACTATCCCTTTGGCACAATGATTGAATTAACTCTTCCAGAATTTCAGCAGCAAAGTCACTAAATTTGGTCCTGCATATAGATTCTGAACGATATCAGAAGCAACCCCAGACAGAAACCAAGAAAAGGTGGACATGTGCAAGCGTCTCATATTAGGCCCTGCCAAAGTCATGTCAAGATCACAGCACTCCTGCAAAGAAATCCTCTGACACTTTCGTCCCACAGAAAACAGAAACCACCACAAGCACTCTTCTGTGTTTCTAAACATACTCTCTCAAAGAAAAAGAAAATTATCCTTAAACACAATCCACCGAAAAACTGGGAGACAAGAGACTGAGGTGACTTACCTTACAGGAGTGATCGAGTCACCTGTCAGACCTCTGAATGATCCAAGGAGCTGCAGGCTGTCACAGTGCTGTGAAACGTTAACCAAATGTTAACCAACAATGTTTTATTGGATCTAATGATTGCCTAATCACCCTGTCCTTATGATGGGCTGGCCAATGGGATAGCAGCAACGCAGGCAAGAGTCACAGACAGGAAGAGCAGAACAATGATACTTACAGTGCTGTAAAGGGTAAAACCCATCATTGACTATTGTTAAGTAGCAGATTTTATTTTACATTTAAAATGTTCATACATTTGAATTAATGTGAAGTGGGGGAAAAACAATCAATGGAATCACATTGAACTTTTAATTTCCAGATGACATTTATGTAACTTGTGAACAAAAGGAGTAAAATCATAGAGCAAAAAGGAGGAGTGAAAATGGAAGAAATTTTTTAAAAAACGTTCAGTTTAGTGTGTAAGTTTCTTATTTCCGTTTGGACTTTGACCTCCACACCCCGGCAGTGTTTCCTGTCAGATTTTCCATTTGCCTGATAAGAAGCTGTGTAGACAAAGGGGACGAACAGATAGCGCAGCTGACAGTCAATTGCCTCATAAGAACACAAAGCGCCGAAATCTCCCATGTGATTCAGCAGGTCAAGGCACATGTGAAAATGTTAAACAGCAGCTTTGAGTGCAGCTCATGACCTCAGCAGCTGACAAACTTTGCAACCTCTTGGAAGCCAGAAGTCTTGGGGGGGTGGGGGTCTCCTAAAGAGAGGATAGCAGTATTTATCTTGTTCTTTAATCTTTTTCTTCATAACCTCACCACACATACAGCTGGGATTATCCTCCACGCGACCTGATGCACATGCTACCATCTCCAGCACACGGCTTTACGGGCCAGGCTGAGCTGCTTGGCAACTGGACAGAGAATTGTGTGAATCAGCAACTGTAGAAAAACACAGGCTGCAGGGGTGAGTCAGTGCTTCACAAGCCCACCATTAAACCAAAACCTGTGCCTGTAGAAGAAGGACCCGTGAATTCAGATGGAAGTGGCTGTGATGAAAAGCATGGGTCCATAACCAGTACTGACTGCTTGACATCCACGCCAATATGCACCAAAGCCATCTGCCTGCTCTCCCTGAACCCAACATAGCTCTCTCTCTCTCACACACACACACACACTTACAATTCATGGGCTCCTCTGAATGTTACCTTGGAAACACACTTCCTAGCATTTTTCCACCTTCCAGACAAACCTGAATTTCAGATTTCTACATGACATCGTCTGACTCGGTGTTCAGTGTCACTCAGTGACCCGAATCTCCCGTTTTACCTAGCGATCAAATCTGATGGCATGCGCACTCAAAAGACTAATTTTGTCTCCAAAAGTTCAGCTTTTACCGTCATTATGTGATTCATCTTTTATCGGCTCAGTTACGTCACAGTTAAACCCTATTTGTGTCCCTTTTGTGTATAGATGAGTCATCCATTTTAATTTTTCATGAGTGAGGTTGAGATGACAGAAAATGACCCGCTAGTTTTTCCTCCAAATAAGATGTGAGGCTTTCCATCAAGCAAGGGTGACACTACCTTTAAGTTGAAAATACGCCACATTATCAATCTGCTTTTTATTCACAATAAGTGCAAAATACAATACATTTTACATAAAATGAAAGTAATGAATCAATGATTTAAAAAAAAGTCATAAATATTAATCACATACAATAATCAAAAGCATACAACCATCAATACAAGCACTTGGGAATGAAAAGTCAACAAATTTGGCAAAAACAATAAAAAATAATAACCAGAATTGAAATCATGAGGAACTTTGGAAAAATGGAAATAAAGCTGACACAGAAACAAAAAACACATCTTTCTCTCAGTTTCTTTAAGCTAATCTCCAGTGTCTGAATAGTTTCTGTCTCAGAGGCAGGACAAGTCCAGCACATGACTTCTGAAAGTCCAGTCTAGTCCTCGCAGATCAGAACGCAACAAACTGCTTGATGACAGGTAGACACCCAACTCCTCTCGTACATGCAACCTGTGCTGAATGGAGGAGAAGGTTAAACCGTCCAACTTTGCTGTCCTTCAGGAACAGGCGTCCCTCCAGCCTTGTCCAAGGGTTCCTTTTTGCAGCCTGTAACTTGTTCATCTGCTCAGGTGTTTCCTGTGGATTTGGGATTGTCTACAGAACAGAGAGATCATGGCAGGACTTGGATTTGAGCCAGAATGCCACAGTGGGATTGTTCTTTGCAACCATCTTGTCGAGGAAACGTCTGGCCTTCACAGGAAGGCTCTCGCGGCGTCTCTTACAGTGCGCTGGTCCACGACGTTTGCTGTCTTCTCTGGAGGTTCGGCGCAGACGCAGCTGTCGCACGATGCCGTAGAAAGCCTCCCAGACATTATGCTGCATGGCGGCTGAGGTCTCGATGAACTTGCAGTCAAAGACGGCAGCACAAGCACGGCCCTCTGAAACAAGGAGGAGAGCATGAAGTCAGAGATGTACAGATGACTTTGGCCTTACGAGGAAGTGATTGTCTCTCCTTACCATTTGTGGACACCTCTCTACGCCGCACCAGGTCACACTTGTTTCCCACTAGTATGATCGGGGTATTTCGGGCAGGGCGGAAGCGGCGCAGGGTAATTCTGAGCTCTGATGCTCGCAGGAACGACGAGCGGTCGGTTATGGAGTACAGCAACAGGTAGGCATCACCTGTCTGAATGCAGCGCTCCTGGGTCAGCTCGCTGTCAGTCTGCAAAGAAAACACAATTAAGGGTTTATAGTAGAGCATCCAGACTGCTGTGGACCCCTGTCATTCCCTTTTCACCTCACCTCTGCATCCCATGTGTCCAGCAAAGTTATAGTTGCAGTTTCCCCGTCCACTTCTATCTCCTTTTCGCATATTTCGTCTGTAAATAAAACATGAAAAATCTTAACAGACAGCAAAATTCTGGGAGTCATTTTAACCAAATCATGTGAAATAATTTCAGTATCGCAGCATTACTGATAGACAGTACTGTGCAAAAAGACTCAGGCATCCCTAGTCAAAGATACAAAGTTATTTTGTGTCTACATTATTTTGAAGTTGACCAATGTGGGGTTTTATGTGCCAATGCCATCTGTGTATTTTCTGGTTTTAAGGAGACTATATAAACTATATAAAAATGGTAATTTAACCTTTGATGAAGCAAGACTACAGATGTCTAAGGCATTAGCAAAATACCAGATTATTTTTCAAACCTTGTCCTGACGATTTCTTGTGGCAGTAGCCAACACACTAGTGGTCTTAATCAGAATCATGTTTATTTGGCCAAGTCAGGTCAAACAAGACAGGGAATTTGACTCAAGTTATTTTTGCTCACTGTAATAGACATTCTAAATAGACTATTTAGAGAAAGCGTGGGATAAATGAAGAAAAGTAACATATATGTGAAAATATCCATTCTGGTTTTGTTGGGGAGAAAGAAATATTAAGTATTTTATTTTATTTATTTATTTTTTAATTTGATTTATTTAATTTGTTTTTCTGGTGTACATTGTGTAGCTACCAATTTAAGTGAGTGCAATATTGTATATTGATGATTTTCTGTTTCTGGTGTCTTATAATCCTGTATGGGATGGGTCTTCGGACATGACACAAAAATAAAACTCATTAATTAATTAATGAATGAATTAATTCATTAATTGACAAATGACAGCTCAATTTAAAAAAAGAAAGAAAGGTGCAGCAGTATGAGTTAAGGCTGATTTATGCTTCCGCGTTAGACCAACGCAGACGATACGCCGTAGCCTACGGCGTAGGGTCTGCGCGATAACGCAGAACCATAATTCATGCTTTATTCATGGTTATTGAAAGGTGCATTGTTACGGCATTTGATTGTGGTTATTATTATTATTAATGTGTTTCAACCAGTCTAAACGTATTTGTGCTAATTCGAAATATACAACAAAACTTAAACAATAACACAATAAGTCTTCTAAGACGTTGACAGATCACCATCATCTCACCTCCATACAGCTCGCAGTCATCGCTGTCCATGCTGTCCGCTGCCCCGGCGAAGATGCTGGCGAAGGCGGACTTTCCGACCCCGCCGCCCCCCAGCAGCACCACCCGGTACGGGGCCGCGGGCTCCAGCGGGTCCCCGGAGTCCGTGGAGATCACAGAGTCCGCGGACGACCAGCTCCCTCGGCTGCCGCGGCTCCCTCGGCTGGACTCCCCGGCGGAGCCGGAGCAGGACTTGGAGCGGGCCATGCCGGGGACCCGCGCCAGCAGCCCGCCGGGCATCAGCCCGCTGCTCGGGTCGCTGATGCTCCAGCGGTGCAGCTCCGTCTGCAGGCGCAGGCTGTGGCGGCGCACGCTGGACATCATGCTGGATCAAGTAGTGGAGTGGACTTTGAACTTATTTTAACTTCTGAGAATTAATTAACTCAAATAAAAACAGCTTTTAGGCCCTTTTATTGGTGTCTCATCTTAAACTGATCAAAAATATCTCTATAAAAACCAAGAGGGTAGAACCTTGCATCCTTTTTTTTTTTAGCTATAACACAGCAGTAGGTTAAGGCTTATAACAAAATGAATTTAAATTAAAAAGCAAAGTTAGGCTCTGGGATGGTAAATCCTCTTCTTGATGTGTCTGCTGCCTCAGTAATCTCCAGCAGCTCCTCTCATGCTCTGATGGGGTTTCCCTGCAGGCTATATAAAGAGAAACGGGATGGGTGGTGCTGGTGGGGTGTTTTGTTTTGTTTGCATCAATGCGCATACAGTACAGCACTGCCCTTTTTTGTCAGCGAAGACTGAAGGATGTGGGTTTTTAAGAATTAAAAGAGATGTAATCTGGATTTAGAGCTGCAGAAATGGGCAATTTTTTTTAGAACTCTTAAAGCTCAATAAAACAAGACTTAAATCCTCCTGGAAAGCTATTCAGAATACACATCTTTGACTGTCAAAGTTTATTCAAAAATAGAGACCTTTTTTGTTGGCATCTCTAAAAATAATCCTAAATCAATCCATTATTGTTCAAGATGAACTCCAGGGTCAAGGCACTTCACTGGAATCCACAACAATAAAATAAATTAAAGCTTCAGGCTTTCAAAGAAAAAAAAAGAAAAAAATAATACCCACATGGGGGGGTTAGTTATATTTTGGGACATGCAGGGTTTTGAATTTGTGCAGAACACAATTAAGTATCAAGACAAAAACTATTGTCCTGTGCTCTTCTTAAATGGACCCCCATGTACTTTAATCTTTATTTTACTGAACATCTATGGCAATATGTGAAAAATGCACAGGTCTGTACATTAAAGTCGTTAAAAGAAGTTTTCTTTAGACTAATATGCATCAAACACACAAAAGTATCCATAACAATCAATCACAGTTAATGCAACATATTTAAAATTATTAATATTTTCTGAATTTATAAATTAGTAACATGTATTGCATTTATATGGATTTTTCTTCCATAGGATATGCATCATACTCCGGAAGGCACAGATTTAATCTAATAAAACCAAATAAAAATGTTTTTTGCTTTCAGGGTGCTGTATCTTATGTTGAATTCATTTCAATGTTTTTCCCAACTATGGCTACAGTAAAAAAAAAATAAAACCCAATAAAAATGCAGGGCCAATAATATATAAATGTTAAAGTACTCTTATCAATGGTGTCAGAAATGAGTATGTGAAATATTATACACATTTCACATGTAGATTTCAAACAGCTTAAAATTGAATAAGGATTCAGGATCTTTTTTTCGTAGCCTAAATAGTGACTGAGCATGTTCTGATCATAGCAGAAACCCACTGGCCATTGTAACAGTAATGAAGCGTATTCAGACCGCTTCAGTTTATGTAAAAGCCCTTGAGAAAGAAAGAAAGTAAGGTAGAAAGAGAGAAAGGTATCCATGGTGATGTGAAGATGTTCTCAGAACTGAAAGTCTGTTAACAAAAAAAAAAAAACATCGACAAAATCTAATCATATTTTGTAACTATTAACATACCTAATCTCAACAGCTTCCTCTCTCTGCATGTTTAAACAGAAACCAAAAACATTTTCCATCAAACATACATCCTTTTCCTTTAAAAGCATTCCAAATAATTTGATTTTATTTCCCCCTGCAGATATGTTAAGAGCAACTCCCCAAGACACACAAGGTTTTTTCTCAGTACATCTGTGCAGCAATGTATAACAGCAAGGGAAAAAAACAGCCAGTGTTCCTCCCACCTACACACTCGCCAGCTGAATGCAACTGGCACATGTCAGGAGGACTAAAAGTGGGGGATTACTTTTAATCAGGAAAAAAACCCAGTATGAGGTGAAGTGGATAAACCAATAATAAACCAGTAAGAAACAGAAATTCCTGCTGGGACGCACTGAACATTATCACTTGCATAGAAGGTGCATCGTTTCGAGACTTGCACTTGCACTTTTCACTGGGAAACTGCACATTATACACTGTACAATAACAGATCTGGTGCCTTAAGAGCAGGCTCTAAAAACCTTTAAAATACACCAATCACTGCACGTCTTACTATAAATCCAGTCTAAATATGCACTAACCACTCACATTTGACATTGGCATGCCAATGTTTGGTTCAGCATCCCGCCCAGGGCCACTAACACGTGGCAGGGCTGATTGATCCACCAGCCTTCAATGTGCAGGACAAACTACTCTCACACACAACACAACTGCTCTACAATTGCTATAATAACCCGTCAAGTGATTTAAAGCTAAATACTGCCCTAGCTGTGAGCATTGACTACGGGAGCTCCTTGATAGAGAGCATCTTAGTAAACAAATAAATGATCTCATACTTACAATATAAAATATATGAGTTCAAGGACATGGACATGGCGATAATTGATCATTTCTGCTTTTGCCTGTACAGTACATGACGGACAGCTGATATTAGAGAAAGAGTCATGAAAGAAGCCATACATTCTTCCTGTCTAGTTTCTCTTATCTTCAAGTGTGTGAAGTAATAAAACTCCCATATATAACATATCAATTTCTAACATGAAAATACTTTTAGCTACTGTTCTTTACAACTTATAGCTGGAATAACCATTTGAACAATTTCCAATAACATCAACAAAATGGATTCAACAAGAATGCAAGTTACAACTTCCAGAGACAAGAGCATATTTCTGCTTTAATGGATTCACCATTCACATTCATTCAGAATGTGAATGAATGAGGTCTAAAGTGAAAGGTACAAGGTGTGGTTTACAGCTGATAACTTTGTCTTATATCAAAGAATCTACACACCCAGGCTACACTATAACACAGATTTATTAGCTGTAACTATGAAAGACTCTAGGGGAGTGGTTGTACCGTCTTATCAATGTCTTTGCATGTATTTAAACCACAAAGGAATCACAGTTCTCACCCTCACAGGGAACGTTTAAGTCAGGGTGTTGGAGAGAAGAGTCTGGCTGATTATGAAACCTCTGATTTAATATGGAAAGTGTGGATTTCAACCCTGATTGTGGAACACTGAACCATCTTGTTATCCTTTGCCAAACCCTTCAACATGTGACTTCTTTTGGTCGGAGAAGGCGTACGACAAGCCCCCCTCATGCCCACTGTTAGAGATGCTTTGTAAGTTTGGGGGACAAACATTTGCTGTGGAGCGCTCAGAGCGGAAAGAGAGCTTGGCGGCTGCAGTAAGTCAAGCTCATTTCTGCTGGATGTCAGATTCCACCGGGGCTGTCTTTTGTCATAAATTATGTTCATAAACTTCTTGGACATAATTTCCAGCTGAAGCCAAGGAACAGAGTTTTGTTTTTAGTTAATTTGATTTGGAATTGTGTCCTTTCTTTTTTGCAGATGATGTGGTCCTGCAAGTTTAACGTCATATTCCTCCATCAGAAAAGGTTGGATTACCCTCTGCAAGTTGGGGAGTTGTTGCTGTGAAGTGAAAGAGTTAGAGTATTGCACGGCCTTATTCGCTAATGAGGGTAAACCTGAGCACGAGACTGACAATTGTATAGATGCAGCACCCATATCACTGCTGTCGTTAAGACAGAGCTCAGCTGAAAGGTGATGCTGTAGCTTTACCAGCCAATGGACCGGTACATCCTTCACCTGTGTTCACAGGCTTCTGGCAGTAACGGAAAGGATGATATTGCAAATATAGCTCAGTGATGAAGCTTATAGTGTAGAGCGGGTTGCTATTCTGCACCGATATGAGACAATAAAGTGGTTTGGGCATTTTTACTTTGTCAACACCTTCTGGGGGAAATGTTTCAGACACGTCCAACTGCAAGGAAGCTAGAGGACTGACAAATGAGATCATGCATGTCTGGCTTGGGAGTTAAAGGATGTTACTGTGGAGATAAGAGTACTGAATCACCACTGGCCCTGATGCACCCACGACCTTGGGAAAGTGGCCTAAAATAGATGAATGGATATTTAGTGTTTTACATAGTTTCTTGTCCTCATTTACTGAATAAAACCTTTAAAAAGAGGCTCAGCATTTAAGTCTGACATTTCTAGTCATAAGCACAAACATGCCCATATGTTGGACTGGAAACAAACTGTTTTTGTGAATTACCCATATAACAATGTACACAAACATCCAGAGAGAATCTGCATGCCATCACGCACGCTTTATTTAGCCCATAAACGTGACACTTTTATATGCCAAAGCAATTAGTGTGTGAGAGAACAAGTGACTGAGCGAAGGGAGGGTTATTATAGAAATTGAGGGATTATCCAGTTTTTCTTTTTTCCCGACTGCTTTCATGACTTCTGCACGGGGCTGTGGCCTCATCTGTGGGACCTGCTGCTGTGTATTACAGCTCTGATCTGATCTGCCTGACAGATGACAGAGCAACATGAAAATCCTTGTTAAGTGCTGGACTGAGACCAGGGTCAGGAGGATGGGATGGGTGTTGTGTCTGGATTCAGATTGGGAGGGTGATGCTGGAAGCTGAGTGAGAGGTGACCTCTTTCTTTTGCTTCATATTAAACAGTATTTTGTTTGCAAACTTCTAGTTTTGGTATTTAATAAATGTCTAACCAAAAATATGTTTCCACGAGCCTGTATTTCTGCCTTATATGGAATATTTTTCATAACTGGTTGGTTCATGAACACTCAGTATCTCCTAATGGGAAGGTTGTAGACAACTGACACGTAAAGGGACATTGTTTTGCCTCTAGGTTTCAGCTACGAACTCTTTGTGCATGTAAATCGAAGGAATTATCTGAAATCAAAGAATTTAATCATCACTGTTTGATTGTCAGGACAACCTTTGTCTTCTTTGCAGAGCAAGGTCACATATACAATACATATGCTGACATTCTGACATTGATACTTGCTGTTGTAATGCCTAGATTTGTACTTCAGATGGACTGAGTGTTTTGATGTAGATTTAATAATTTTTATATACATTATTCAGCAATATCCTGAGGTCAGTCGACTTTTCAGCCAACTATAATTCAATTCAATCCAAAACACTTTATCAATTGCAGAAGGGAAAGTAATTAATCTATAATGTATTTTTTGTCCGATTAGATTAGAAGAATTATGGCGTTTAAGACTTTAATCATCAAAACTGAGTATGTGCCGTTAAGCAGTGAGACATGGCATGAATGAGACATAGTGAAACATTATCAGTGGAGTGGTTTTTTGATTGCATTGCCTGCTTTATCCAGTGTGAAAAGTTATGCATTTATTCTACTTTACTGACGACAAAAACTAAACTCTGCGTCAAATATTAATAGCTAGATTAGTCTGCAGAAACTCAACAGTGTGCAGAGTCTGGTGCTACCAAACCTTTGCCTCCTGAATCACTAAAGTATGAAATGTGCCTAGTGTCAGCACTGACGCAGAGCTGAGGCAGCTTGCAACTTAAATGTCAACAATGATCAGACTTATAATAAACAAGAAAGAAAGAAAAATATAATAATGATGTCAGTGGAAGTTAAGACCAGAGGCTTAACAATAACTTCCAATCTGTCTCCATCAAAACATCTGTGAGCGTGTCTCCGTCCACAGTGGTGGAAAGTCCTTCAATCTGTACATACAGCAAGTCTCTGAGCTGTCTAGATGGAGCTGGGCTTATGTGAGGGATTGGCTGTGCCACCAGCAGCGGCTGGTAAGAGCTTCATTCAGACACAAAATCCACCTCGTGCACCCACCAGCGCACAGCCCCACCCCCGAGGCCTTTACAGGCTTTATTTGGATCAATACTGTGCTCGAGGAGTGACACTAGTTTGCTGGTCACATGTCCGATAACAATACCAAAGAGCTGCAGTACAAACTGACTGCTGTGAGGAAGACAAAACAAAACACAATACATCTTACATGGGTTAAGCCAAGCCAGGCCAGTAGCTGCATTAAGTTGCTTGGTGACAGTTGCTAAGCCGCCATTGGTTTCTAATGCAAACACGTCTCCTTGATTTTATATTGTTTGGTCCAAAAGATAGCTTTTTTTTAACTGGTTTGTTCAAAATAAACTTTGCAAACCTAAGCTCTGCTGACATGTTCTTTTTAGAGGTAAGATGATTTTAAATACATTTTTCATTTAACACTAAGTAAGGTTGAGATTTGACTTTGTGGCTGCTAAAGGATCTGTGGAGTTTCTCCGTTGCGCTGTGGGCCGTGACGGCCATGATGTTGGTAGATACATAAATGCATAGCAAAAGAGAAGACAAGTCATAAGAAGCCAAAAATGTGGAAAGGGAGCAATATTGGGAGAAAATGAGACCCCAAAGATTGCATCATTGTCTCTGGGATCCACTGCTTGCTCTTCCAATATACAGTATGTTCTCATCTTGTTTGCAAAAAAGTTGGGGAGTTACAAATCTCTTCAGACTTATGTTTAATCTATAGTGGGTGCAGGACTTTACCTGAGACAGCTGAGATTTCAGGGGGCTGACAAGGGCTTCCACGCAGAAAACTGTGCAATTAACATATTATATACAGGTACAGGACTGTCTCAGAAAATTAGAGTATTGTGATAAAGTTCTTTATTTGCTGTAATGCAATTAAAAAAAACAAAAATGTCATACATTCTGGATTCATTACAAATCAACTGAAATATTGCAAGCCTTTTATTATTTTAATATTGCTGATTATGGCTTACAGTTTAAGATTAAGATTCCCAGAATATTCTAATTTTTTGAGATAGGATATTTGAGTTTTCTTAAGCTGTAAACCATGATCAGCAATATTAAAATAATAAAAGGCTTGCAATATTTCAGTTGATTTGTAATGAATCCAGAATGTATGACATTTTTGCATTACAGAAAATTAAGGACTTTAGCACAATATTCAAATTTTCTGAGACAGTCCTGTAAGGTTTAAATCCTAGTTTAGAAAATTGAACTGATGCCGTGGCTTCAGATAAACAGGAAGTTTCTGTATAATGGCCATGCAGGCTCCAGCACGCTGCCAACACGCTGCCAGCAGAAAACAGAGCTACAACTGTCATTTGAATAAAGGAGAAGTGTAACATCTCACATAACTAGGTATTAAACAACGGAGTTGCCAAACAATCACGCACAATGATCAGCCACTAAAAAATAATTACGCTGTTTGTGTAACGACTCATATTGTATCAGAGCGTGGCCAATCTCACAGACCCAACCACAAAATCACACACACATCTCCAGGGTGCAAGCACCTTTGCACATGTACACCCAACTACGTGCTGTAAGTCCCACGCAGCAGCTTTGTGCTGAATGGTGTTAAGAGACCTGCGTTGTCCCAAATAACAGTTTTAACAAATCGCAGTATGGCCTATTTTACAACCCAGCAGAATCACTCAACATTAATGTGTAAGGTCATTGCAAAGCAGAACCATTCAGCCTGGGTACAGTGGCCCTTTCCTGCCTTCATTTCCTGAATGACATGCCAAGAAATGTAAACTAATTTGTTTGAAAGGCTGGCTGGACATGCATTCTCTCCACACCACCATGGCAATCTTAAATCCATCCAATGATGCACTCTAAACTCGTGAATATGTTGATCTAAAACAAAGATGACACACAAACTCAGATGTTCATTTTTCCCAGCAAGACATTTCTTGAGATCGATATATGGACAAAAAAAACCCAACAAACAACAACTTAAAAACAGTTTGTTGTATACATGCTCCTTTTGAATTATCTTTATTTTATGAATTTTTCCACAATAAATTACTTTAAACACTAAACACATTTTTTTTTAAAACAACTTGGAACAATTGTATTGATGTATTTGAACATTTAACGGCTGCAACAAATTGAAATGTAGAATTTATTACAGAATATCACACAACACTGAGGGAGACTGTGTTGTTAGTAGGCTCAGAAAGCTCAAAGATGCTGAGGGCCAACATGTCAAAGACCTGTTCCGTATATGTGTGAATTGGTCCACAAATGGGGAATCCTGTGTTTATTTGGTCATGTGAGAGATGGTGGTTTGAAAGGCAAAAGTGATGTGTTCCCGCGCATGATCGAGGTAGGGGTCTGAGAAGGTGTGTGTGTCACCAGAGAAGTGTCTCCACTGCATGAGCTCAGACATGCTGAGATGCTTCTGTGCTGAAACCCTTCGGTCACCTTGACGACCGAGCTGGCAGGGCCTGTCAGAAACATGTTCCTCCTCCTCCTCAACCAGTTCTGAGAAAAAAGAGAAAAATAAGTGCATGCATGTAGCAATCCGCGAGTAATGAAGCATGTCAACAAACCCACCTTTGATTGCACCGTCCATGCTGCAGCTGCAGTTCAGCAGGTCGTGAGTTAGTGACGGCGTATCCGTCAGGCTGAAAAGATCTCGCAGTTCACTAATGGAGAAATTTGTGTGCTCTGCACCTTTCCCCATGTCAACCACAGTCCCCGACAGCCCTTGTTTGGACACCTGTCTCTGAAATATTCGCTCTTCAATGGTGCCTGAGAGGACATAACACAGGGTCACACATAAAGCTTGAAATCAGTATAAATATGATGATTTTACTGGCTCATTCTGACAAAAGCTGTATCCTTGCCTGCAGTAAGAAGACGGTAAATGTGCACAATCTTCTTCTGTCCATCTCTCCATACTCGAGCCATGGCCTAAGGAATGAAAAAGTTGCAATGAAGAACACGCTGACATCAACAGTGCCACCTGGTGGGTATGCATGTACCACACACAAACACACACTTCCTCACTTTAATTCTCAAAAATAAAAGTTAGTCCCTGTTGCACATGATCACACTTATTTTGTTAAACATGAAGCATGAGAAATACTAGAATGAAATTACAAAGATTAAGGAATAATGTGCATATTGAACAGTTGTGGAGACTCACACTGCAGCATCAATGGATATTTTCATCTTTTAGTAAAATCGTGTCTATCTAAAATTCATGCTAAAAATGACATATATAACTATATATATATCTATAGGATCATAAAATCTGGTGATAGTTTAATTTAGCCTGTAAATGAAAAAAACGCTGCACCAGTCTCCATCAACAGCTTTTAACGCAGCGCTCTGAAACCAATCAACAAAACAGATTTAGTTAAAAGAGTTAAGTGCGGGGAAAGTCCTTGGATTATGTACATGTAATAAAGCTAGACAGAATATAATACAACAATGCAACACCTATGTCAGAGAAAAATGTGTTAGACTTTGAACTTTGAAGGCACATTTATGATTGTGTCTCACTTGAATGTCATTGGCGGGGTTCCAGTCGATGTCGTACAACACCAGGTGGGAAGCGCCGATCAGATTGAGCCCCACCCCACCAGCTTTAGAGCTCAGCAGAAACAGGAAGTTTTGAGAGTAGGGACTATTAAAACCGTCAACCAGCCGCTGTCTCTGGTTTGTGGGGGTGTGGCCGTCCAGCCGACAGAAGGTGTAGCCCAGGCCGACACACAGATCCTGAAGCAGGTCAAGAGTCTGAGTGTAGTTTGACACCACGACCACCCTGCAGAGGCATATGTGTTTATTCAAATGTTAAGATGCTCAGAACCTAATAATAAAAATACATTTGTTAACAGAAACTCATGTCAGTCACACTCAAACACACACACACACACCTGTCTGAAGGACTGAGCTGTCTGATGGCAGTCAGCAGCTCTGAGAGAACCAACATTTTTCCTGAGTCAGCGGTGTCAAATCCTGCTGAAGAATAGGACTCCGGGAAGAGATCTGCCATTCCCTCATATGAGGAACTCTCCCCAGATCCACGGTCTGTTTTCTCCTGCAAACAGAGAAAACAATGGCTCTACACATGCACATAAACATACAGGACTGTCTCAGAAAATTAGAATATTGTGATTTTCTGTAATGCAATTACAAAAACGTCATACATTCTGGATTCATTACAAATCAACTGAAATATTGCAAGCCTTTTATTATTTTAATATTGCTGATCATGGATTACAGCTTAAGAAAACTCAAATATCCTATCTCAAAAAATTAGAATATTCTGGGAATCTTAATCTTAAACTGTAAGCCACAATTAGCAATATTAAAATAATAAAAGGCTTGCAATATTTCGGTTGATTTGTAATGAATCCAGAATGTATGACATTTTTGTTTTTTTAATTGCATTACAGAAAATAAAGAACTTTATCACAATATTCTAATTTTCTGAGACAGTCCTGTAGATCCTGATGTGAAATAAATAACTACACATCACAGCTTCCATCCACGATCACTATAGACTACTACGTCAGAGAAATTCTGTGTTTTTTTCTCTTCTGCTCACTTTAACAGTGTTGTGTAGCAGACCAGGGTGGTTACAGAGCTTCTTCAGTGCAGTGATGCAGGTCAGGTGTGTGTGGGTCTGAGTGGAGCCTTGCAGACACGATCTGAACATCCGGTGGGAGAGGAGGTTCTGGTACAGCTCTTGTTGCAGAGGGGACGGCTTGCAGAACAAAGTCCAGTCAAGACGAGGAGGCAGGTACTGGTTGATGATCTCCTGGGTCCTCCTCAGGATGAACATGCCTGTTAGACGGGAGAGTTCAGCTGCTCGCTCTGTCCCCAAGACTCTCTCTTCCTGTTAGCAGCAGGAGAGAAAGTTGTTTATAGAAATTTCACTTGACAACAAGGGAAAGGGAAAGAAGAAATGGATAACATTACCTCTGTGGAGGAGGGCTGTCTGGAGCATAGGATTGGTTCCTCATAAACTTTTCTATAAGCAGTTGTTGACCCGAGAATCCCTGGATTAACAAACTCTATAATTGCATAGAACTCCTGCAGGTCGTTCTGTACCGGAGTCCCTTCAAAAGACAAAAAACAAAAACAAACTATAAACAACTATAAAATTGCAAAAAAAAATTGTTTTTATCCATTTCTTTAAAGATTTACACTCTCTTTCAGTCAGAAATAATTAGAATACCTGTGAGTATGACTCTGCGATTACAGCTGAGACTGCTGAGGGCTGAGGATGTTTTGATGCTGCTGTTCTTTAATCTGTGGCCCTCATCACATATTATGAGACCAAACTCCACTTTCTGTATCTAAATATGAACAAAAATATGAGCTGATGTCGTTTGGTGAAATGCACACACATCCGTGAGACACAACGTGACCCCACTGTACCTGCTCCAGGCAGCGCAGCAGCATTTCATAGCTGATCACCAGAACGGCGTGCAGAGGTGACAACACAAACTGCTCTACTCTGTGGTCCTACGATAGGCAGAAAAAAAAAGATATTAATGCATATAAGATTAAACTAACTATTCAATTGTGATGCTTTCAGAAGGCATTTAAGTGCTTACAAAAAGAAAACATAGATCACAGTCATGAATATCATAAATTGTATTATTTCAGATTATAACTTTCTCACGGCATGACAAACTGAACACATACATTTGATCTACACGAGAAATCTTTTCTTTCTCTGCCAACTTTTTTGTATGGAAAATAAATGTATAAAATAAATCTCTTTTCTTTCCCACCTGATCTACGGTGAAAACACTGATCCTCTCACGGCCCAGCCACTTATTAAACTCTGCTTTCCAGTTCTGGACAAGACTGCCAGGAGTAACCACGAGGAGACGTTTAGCAACTGGTCTCCCCCCATAAGGTCCCTGTTTAAGCAACGTCCAGGACAGCGCCACACTCTGGAGAGTCTTCCCCAGGCCCATCTCATCAGCCAGGATGGCCCCATAGCGACCCACAGCTCTGCAGCAGAAACACAGGTACATGGCTTTACTGTAGATGTTCTGTTAATGGTTATAGTTAGACTAATATTCAGTACCAGCTCTGTCACCTCATGCCCATCACACATTCATAGAGGAACAGCAGGCCATCTCTCTGATGTGGTCGCAGATGTGTAGTCAGATGTGGATCAACCACAACATCAACCACAGGAAGCCCTGATCTGTTATTAAGCCACTGGTGGTTGGGAGAAGGGCGGGGCATCACCAGTGCATCTGAAAAATAAAACAACAGCATGATTATAGCTGAATTCCAATCTTCGCCCTCACAGACTCACACACTTACGTGCGCGCTCCCGCGACTTGCGTAAGGGTTCAGGGCTGTCCCATTCCTAAAGTTGTTAAGTGCGTGAGGGCTCCCGGCAGACATTTTGAGCCCTTACTGCTCACTTCCCGTAAGCATCTCCACAGATTTTTGGAAAGGGAATTACCCACAGTTCATTGCGTTGTGACATAAAAGGAGGTTACCAGGGAGAATGGAAACAAAACAGGGGGCGGAGGAAAAGGAACCATGTGTGACTGCGAGACGAAAGAAGTTCACCTGTAAATATAAATACATAGCCCACTGGTGATTTAAATTCAGAAACTGTTGTCCCGTGATGATTTTTCAACTACCCTATTATTTCCTTTACAAACAGGGAGCGACCAACAAACGGAGGGAAGAAAACCAAAAAAAGGACAAATGAAGTTTTGGACTTTCTTCAAGACTTAAGACAAGAAAAGAGGCTGAGGGAGCTGGATGAAAAGGAGGAGGAGAGGGAAAGGAAGAGGGATGACCAGTTATCTAAGTTAATTGACATTTTTGGGAAGATGGTGGACAAAATGTAGTTTTCTTCATCATTTTTTTATTCATAATTTGAAGTTCAATTTCTTTTGTTTTCATTTTATTTTAGACAAATCCTCAGTTGACCTGCTGGTGTTGAATAAACAAGACTTGCCGTGCAGTGTTTGAATTAAGATTCCCTATGTTAACAGATAGTTTTAGATCCAACACAAACAAGTCAGGCAGTAATTTGGTTATTCATTTATTTATGACCACCAAATTTAAACAATTTCAGCAAGTTGAACAAAAACGATGCAGTAAATAGTGACAATGTAACTGAAATATTTAGCTCAGGTTACCATCAATTTATACGCTCTCTTACAAAAATGAAATGAAATCATGCTCAAATGGAAAGTAATATAGATGGTCATAACACAGCTGGAATATTTAACTCAGGATACCATCAGTTTACACGCTCTTACAAAAATGAAATTACTCGGCGATTGATCCTGGCATACTGGAGGCGCTGGTATGGGTAGATTGAAATAAAGACACTACATTAATACGGAAATACATGTTTTACTGTGCGCATATTTAAATTGTGTTCATTGTTGAATTTGATGCTCCTTTATATAGGCTACCACTTAGTTTTCAAACATCCGAAGGATGATCATTCCCAAACTTATAATACCGGTACGTAACATTTTGATCTGACTAGGAATTTTGTAAATTGAAATGTTAAATAAAGTTTATAAAAAAAATAAAATAAAAAAAAAACATTTTGATCTGACGTGTTTCCGGTTTCTGCTAAGTGCTGTCCCATTCTTATTTCTACCATTTGGAGCCCTCACACTCTCTCATACTTAATCACGTTACAGCTGACGTCACTAAAGTCTGTGAGGGTTCAGGGCTTGAGGGTTTAGGTCGGAGATTGTAATTCAGGGTCTATCAATGGAAATTCTTCTTTCCAACAAGCAAAGACATTTGTGATGTAGCACATATACCTGGAGCTAGTGGGTTATGACGAGGTCTGCAGGTTTGCTCATCCTCTGGTTTTGTTTGTGGATGCCCTGCTTTGCCCAACATTGTTGGAGGGCAAAAAGGTTTGGAGCCCATGCGACCAGCGGGAGGGGTCGCCGCCTGTGTCTCCGACTCCACTAGCTCTGTTTGGATTTCCTGGAAACAACGCCCCTTGGCAAAGTCATCAGCAGATATGATGCCCATCACCTCTATCTCTTTGCCACCAATCATCAGAGTCTGTCCCTCAGACAGGGAGGCTAACTCTGACACCTTGTAACCACTACCTGTAACACAAATATGCACAACCATGAGGCTCACGTACACTGAACGATACTATCTGGTCATGGTCTATCACTATATTTCAGTGAAAACACAGCAGTTAAATGTGCAAATGTCTGTAAAAACGTCAACTATTAGTCTCAGTGGCAACACTACTCAGGTAGTATCAGTACAAAAGAAAATCTAGAACAAAAAATAAAAACAGAGCAAATTAGAAAATGCGGCATTTCCTTTGAAAATGCAGGGTTGAACACTAATGAGCGGAACTTCAAAAAATCAAAAGAAAATCAAAGAAATTGCTAAAGTCAGGTGAAAATTTGAAGAAAATGGCAAAACATAGCTCAAAGCCAGGAGCTGAAGACGGGAAAACATACTGAAGAAAAGAAGAACAACCTCCAGGCAGGAAGACAAGAAGATGAGATTAAGAGAAGATGGGCTGAAGAGAGGAAGATCAGCTGAAGAAAAACTGTGTGTTGAAGAGAGGAGGATGAGTTGAAGAATTTAGCCGAAACTAGCAGAATGATCAAATTTAGCAGTTGGCTGAAAGCCATTAAGGGAAACATTGATACAGTAGCTGCACTAGTGTTGATTTTAAGTGAAAGTCTTTCCCTGACCCTGCACCCCAACCTGGGACTTGCTGATTGGGCCGGAGCTTCGGGAGCTGCGTGCTGGCCTGCGGTCCCCACACCTGGTCATCCCGTTGCTGCTTCCACCTGCCTGCTGTGCTGTTGCCGTCCCTGACCCACCAGTGTGGCCTTCAGCAGGAGGGTCCCCCCTTATGAGCCTGGTCCTGCTCAAGGTTTCTTCCCTCCTAAAGGGGAGTTTTTCCTTGCCACTGTTTGGCTTAAGGTTTTTCTCCCTCTAGGGGAGTTTTTAACTGCCATTGTTTATGTAATAATTGCTCGGGGGTCATGTTCTGGGTATGGGTCTCTGTAAAGCGTCTAGAGACAACTCTGTTGTATTAGACGCTATATAAATAAAATTGAATTGAATTGAATTGAATTGAAATGGTTGCAATGTATAAAGAAAAATTATTTATAAACAGGTATATGGAAGAGGAAATGGGTTAACGAGGAGTGTGAGAAACAAATAAAATAGGGAAAAATTGTATATTATACTTGCTTAAGATATGTTTAGATATTTATGTGGATATTTATGTAGTATATATTATATGTTGAGAGGGATAGTTATAATTATGTAATATATGTTATTTATTTATTGGGTACGTAGCACATATATATTTATAGGGATATTTATGTAGTTTATATAGTGTATATTTATATAATATTTGTATTTTCTAGATATTGATATAATATGTATGTAATATTTATATTTTCTATTTACTTATATGGATAATTATGTAATAATAGGCATGTTTACATAGTATTTATATAGATTATATTTATATGGATATTGTGTAGATATAATAGCAATAATGTAAATTCATAGCTATAAAAAGGGGTAGGAACTAGGAAAAAGTGTATACTTCTTCCTACTCCTTTTGTTTTGAACATATGTGAATATGAAGATGTAAATGATTATTTTTACTTTCATTTTTTATATACATATTCGAAATAAAAATGCATTCATTCATTCATTCATTCATTCATTCATTCATTCATTCATTCATTCATTCATTAATTCATTCAAAACCAGCGCAAATTATGTTACCAGCTAATAAAGTTGCTATTACCCTGATGAAGGTCTTCTGACCGAAAGCTTGGTTAAATAAAGATACAAGTGTGCAGATCCTCTTTTTTACACCAGCTAATAAAGTAAAATAATAATAAAAATATTTAGGTGTGTTCCTCAGTTTCAATACAATGTTTACAAAGCATTAGTTAAACTACTTTTTTCCACAATGTAATACACTAAAAGAAAAAAAATGATGTTTTGGCTTCACCTTTCCCAATATGTTTTCCCTCCATGTCTTTGAGTGTAGCGGTTCTTCCTCTGGTAACCAGCACCGCATCTCCCTCCCAGCGCTTGTGTTTCTTCTTACTGGCCTTGCACCACACCACACTGAAGTACTGAGCTCCATCCCGAGCGCAGTCTGAGTCTGCAGCTCTAGAGGCTGAACCTGCGGGAGGCTGGGGGGTCTGGGGAGATGCAGGAGTCCAGTGAGAGCTGCCATTCACTCCTGCAACAGAACAGACACACGGTGGCTTAAGGACGAGACAAAAACCTGAGACGCAAGTTAAAGGAGTCACCAGTAGATGTCGCTGTTGCATCAAGTTGTCAACCAGAAAGAAAGCTCAACATTTCCACACCTGCAATTTGTAGTGGTCCTTTCCCCTTTTCTCGACTTACAAAATAAAATATTTATATCAAGCATGACCGACGTGGACAAGATGGAAACATTTTAGCCAACAAAACAAATGGCAGCTTATTTAAATTATCAGAGCATTTAAGGTTATCCTGCACATCATAGATAGAGCAAAGATCAACTACAAATGTGATTAAATGAGAAAGAAAAAAAAAGGTTGAGTAAAATATTACGCATTTTTTAATAGAAATAAGTCAACATGAGAACAATCTGTAAAAGAGATGGACAACACTTGCAACAGTACGATACATTCAATGGCAAACGTCAAAAAGAAATTAAAAACTAATGCCACTGCTTCTTTTTTCCCCTTTACTCAACAGACCATCAATTAAGCAACCAAAGAGAATTCTTGATTGACAACATTTGACTCTTTTTTATGTAAATACTATACATTGCCAAAACTAGCATATTCTTTTAAGGCTTTCCTAATCTTAACCTGTTGATACAACCCTGGTTTATCTAAAACCTGTTCCCGACATGCTCCTCTACAGCGAAATGGATCGTTTTTAGTTCAAGTAGAGGTTGAAAACAAACCTCTCTGAGATGTATCATACCTTAATTCCTAAAAACACTACATGATTTGTTATTTTCTGATATGACCTTGCAATTAAACATTCCTGAAACTACTCTTTGGTCAAAAGAACAACTGAGGTACACGTTGGTTAATACAACATATACTTCATTTCAAAATGTGTCGTTTCACATTCATTTCACACACTCATTATCGTTGTGACCTATAACAGGTTTTGCTGCCATTTCTACCAGGAAGAATGGAAATGATGTCGAAAACAAAGCAGAAACTGACGCCAGTATAAATCATCATTATCCTTCAAGGAGTGAACAGGTAATCCATGTCTGTACGAGGCACTTTGTTTCCAAAGTAATTCAAGCTGTAAAACTCCTCTCATACATTGATCTGATGAATGATTGCTCGTCAGTAATACTTTAACGCCTCACAGTCACTTCCTTTCTATTAATTCACACAGCTGTCCATGTTCTTCCTTATTATAGAGGAATTGGGAGTCCGTGTCTGAGTCTGGCAGCCTTTAGTCTCTCCACTTTGATCTTTGCTTTAAGAAGTTCTTCTTCTAGTTCTTGCTTCCTTTTCAGCCCTTCCCTCTTCTCCTCCAGGTACAGAGCAACCTTCCTGTGGTTGGCCAGCACCAGCTCGTGTTCCTCTTTGGCCAGGTGCAGAGGGCGAAGCCTGTCTGCCTCTGGGTGAGGGTAGATGTCGTTTGGATAGAAGTCATGGCGTAAAGGAATGGGCGAGGTAGAGAGGGGGATGTTCACAGAGGAAGGAGTGGGAGAAATGGATACTTCGTAGTCATGGACACTACTCAGTTCCTGCTCTCCGTCTTGCTCCTGGCTTCCTTCTAGACCTGAGCCTGTGTGTGTGGAGAGGATGGAGAGGTTTGGAGGTGGTTTTACGTCCTCTTGAGGGTTCAGCTCCACCGCCTCATGAGGGATACTTGGGGCAGCTGCTGAGTAATCCTGGAGTCCACCCAGAGAGGAGCTGCTGCCCGGGTGATCGCTGGGCGTCTTGCTGTGCTTGCTGTATATTAATCTACAAATGGAAAAAGAGAAAAACAAATAAGTAAACCTAGACTGATTAAAAGGCATTAATGTGACTGTGGCTTGTTCATGTGAAGTTTGTGAAGATTTCTGTTGGTGAAAATGTACATTTAAAAAAAGAAAAAGAAAAAGTTAATTGTCATTAAATATTAAAAATCGTACTGTTAATGGATTAAATTACAGGTAATTAAAAAGGTAAGTGAAAGACGTATTAGCTTTCAAACCAATTAGATCTCTAAAAATAGTGTTGGAATATTTTGCTACAGTCTCTTTCTCACAACTTCATTTAGCAGTAAGAAACTTTACAGTCATTTTTGCTTCCACAAGTTAAAAAAAGAAGAAGAAAAAAGATAAATCCATGATCCACTTTAAGGAATCAATTAAAATACAAAACTACAAATCTGAGAAAATAAAAGGATCTCAAAATCTTTCTTCTTTCTCTCAAACACGTCCCCCGACTGCCTTGGTTTCTTGCATATAGGTCTATAGCTATGGCATTAAGTTAGATGTTTTTCATAATAATGGATTTAAATGATTCAAGCCTTGTTTTTGTTCTGCAGAGTCTCATAAACAAGTACTGGAATATTTGATATTGACCTTTTCATATCAATCTATATCGAAATAATGTTAGCATCATCTATGTGGTGCTATTATAAACAAAATAACTTACTATCAATGAGCAGGCAGTAAGTTATAGGGGACCATACAGTCTTTTTTTAAGAGTGATGATAAAAGTGATGCTCAGTGAGGCTGCAGTCTGACAGAAGCAGAGCAGCTCCTCCTCCTCTCCTGCATCCTCACGGGCTAGACTCATACATTGGACTCTAGGAAGTGATGTGTATATCTAGCGATCCTTTCAGGTCTGTAGAAGAATGTGCATTTAGGCTCATATGTGTAAGTTCCACTGTACCTGCAAAGTGCTTGGTCCTTCTCATGGATGGGAACGTGGTGAAACAGGTGAGGGATCATCTCCATAATCCTCCTGGTTGGCTCAGAGATGCTCGCTCTGTACTCCGGCTGGGCGTGTCTCCGCTGCATTACTTCCTGTTTGGCTGACTCCTTCAGTCTCTTGTAGAGGGTCCTGAGGCCCTGAGCGGTGCGGTGGGGTCTGTCCCCTCCCAGAGCATTGTACTGCTCCGCCACAGTGTCCCAGCACTTGTTCTTGTCCACAATGACCGCGTGCTTGTTGGTGTGCTCCTCCAGGATGCGGATGTGAGGACGAACCAGCTTCAACAGGTCCAGCTTCTCAGAGAGGGTGAAGTTGGAGGAGCGAGCTTTACCCACCATACTGGGCAGAAACACAGAGCTGGATTCCATCCTGGAGCATAGCGAATTCACTCAAACCAAGTCGGGCTTTTGGCCGTCACCCCTCTGAAACAACAGTGTTATGTCTCCTCACTCTACCCAGTTGTCTTTTTTTTCTCTTTTTTGGTTCCTCCTGCTCTCTTCTTTTGGCCTACGTTGATACACTGGTCTATCTACCAAACACGTCTCAATTGTCTCCTGCTCCTTTCTTAATCAATCATAAGCCATGGCTAACAAGTGCATGGATTCACACACTGCTCCTGTGTTCTCTCACAGCTACGTTGCACAACAAAAAACAGGCTGTGCTGCACACAATAAGAATCAGGCTTAACTAGGCCAGCCTCGCTTAGGCCCCCGCCTACTGCAGAGGGCTTTGGATGAATTCCTCTCAGCTTAGGCTGACGTAGCTAAGCTGCTTAAACCCAGCCCGACCTACTTACAGCTTGGTCTCTCTAAACCCCAAACCAAGTGCAGAAGCACAGTCACACTGTCTCTATTTCCTCTACTAAAATGACAGCAGGAGAGGGTCTGTGATTTCCAGACAAGGGGGGAAATCCGTTTACAAACGGTACATTAGAGGTTATTGGGGGTCAGGGGTCTGTTTTCCTAAAAGGGAGTGACGCATTGAAATAGGGCTGGTTTAACTAAATAAGCGGGGGAGGGGCTCGGGCTCACTGCGCATGCCCCGACAAGAAATGCAGCATTGCACTTGGTTAAAAGATTGTAGAGAGTCAGTTAAATCTGCGTGACGATCAGCTGTTCAGCTGATACAAGCACGTGCAAAAACCTCGCGGAGGAGCGCGTGTTTGCAGGAAGTGAAACAAGCACTAGTTGCTGGTGCAGAGGGAGCGAGCTCCGGCTCACTGATCCTGAGCACAGTCCTAATCTGGCAGCGCTGACTGGCTGATTTGCATAATGCTGGACCTGCTGTCCCTCAGACTCAACCTACCGCCTTTAATATCCACTGTGAGCGCGTGTGGGCCATTATCGGACACACACACTCCAGCCGTGTCCCTCTGCAATGCGCCAAGCCTGATCTGGACGTGTATAACATGCAGTATCGGATGGATTCTGACATTATCATTGTAGGTTTTGTTAGCAATTTAATAAAAGGAACGAAAAATAACAATGGATGATATTTAAACTTTGACAGAAGAATAGTGGCACGACTATATCTATCCATGCACACTACCAGTCATACGTTTGGACTCATTTCCCATTCAAATTAAGTAACTGATAGTGTCTGTCAAATGTAATAAATATATTAATATATATATATATATATATATATATATATATATATATATATATATATATATATATATATACATACATACATACACACATATACATATATACATATACATACACACAAAAATACACATCACATTGTTTGTTATAACCCATAATTTCATGTTTTTTTGTAGTATTTCAAAACAAAAAAAACAGTTTACATTTTATAACTTTTTTTTTTGCAACCATCCTGTCTTCTGCGAGTACCTAATGTTGTCCAAATGTACTGACTAGTGATCCGTCCACAGTCTACCCTCCCGAGAGCTGGACTGGCTTCAGATCCCCTGCAACTGTGCAGGGGCTGAAATGTGTATAGAAAATAAAAAGGCTGGATAAATATCTGGGTCAAGACTTACTGTTCTAGTCACTAAAAGCGGGTATATGTTTAAAGCCTTTATAAAACTTTAAATGGTTATGTGGTTTCTTTTCTGACTCTTTTCCTCTCCACACAAACCGTTTTCATACATGCGTTCAATTACTACAGACAACAAAATATGTTTAACAACAAGCAAAGCAACTTCTTTCAGCCCTTTTCTTTTATATGGGTGATCACAGCAGATCATGGTGTTATGCATACTGATGTTGGCAAATGTTTTATGTTTTAATGCTCATCCAGACACAATGTTCCCTGTGATCTGGGCTTAAGATCTGCACCATGAGAAGCTGGAGCAGTGGAGGATATTTGGGGGTCCATGTCCTGCCACGGACACTACTTTGACACATGATGGCGCTGGGGATTGATCCATAGGGCTTTACCTATAATTCCTCAGTCACCCTGTTTGCTTGACAACAAATTGTCCATGTTCATGTGCATATATATTCATTTCCACTGATTAACAGAAATTCAGTAAACACAGAAAACAAATAACTTATTGTACACAGTGTTGATGCTTACACTTTTACTATAACATATAGGTTTGCTTGAGCTGTTCAGCACGCATAAATCTAATCAAGCACCAATTAGGGGATTATTTATTTATTTATTTTTTCATTGGAATAATTATCTTGGCACGAAATAAATAAATTGTCAATCTTTTTTCTTTTTTTTCCTCCTCCTTCTGGATGACTTTTGAGTGTGAATGTGGTTTACCCTTTATTAATGCTTTGTGATTTGTATAACTATACTTGTCCCTTACCTGGCGGCATTTTGTCTTCCACGCAGCTTCCTGGTCCAGGGTTTTGACCCTTTGTCTCTGCTTCATTTTCCTTACACTCTGTTGCGTTGAGAACACGGGCCAGTGCCCTGGACAGACCTGGAGCAGTCTGGCTGGTTTTGGCCTGGACATTACATGCTGTTTTACTCACAGCAGGTGCTGAAATACTTCTCTGGACCTGTAAGAGAAGAGGCATGGCTTATCTCATTTACTAATTGGCACAGCTTCAACTTCATGACTCAGATTTTAGCTCCTCGGCAAAGACGCAACAGATGAGGCCAAGTCAGATGCAAGGAGAGAGCAGAGGTGATAGCTATATAGCAAACTGAGGAAACCTTCCTTCAGAGCGTAGTGTGTGAGTTTTATCGAAAGCGCTGAGGTCCTTGTGAGGCTGTTGTTGGTTGTTCCATCATCGTCTGCTGAAGCTGAGAGGAGTTTCAGCGCACTGAGGAGGTTAAAGACCTGGCTTCGCCACTGGATGAAACAGAAACGCCTGAACAATGTGGCAGTTTGTCACATACACCGAGAAAGGGTTGATGCCTTGGACAGGAAAAAACTCTGCCAGGAATTTATCTCTGCCAATGATCGGAGACAGCGTGTGTTTGGAAGCTTTGGATGAGTTGATTATGTTGAAATGTTAATAGTTAACCCTTCTGTGGTCTTTTGGTCAAATTGACTCATGTTCACTTTTCTTTTATATCAAAAATATGATTTTCTTCCATTAGCCTCTGTTACACTCATTTCAAATAAAATTGATGATCACTACTTGCATTGAATTATGGATATTTTATTAAATTTCTCCCCTCCTGTGATATTCAATTTGACCCACCAACCACTGGCTTGTGCTGGGTGGTGGTCCAAACATTTGAAATGATTTCATTTTCACATATACCAGTCTGTGATAATCCATCCATTTATGCCTCCGAGTTTAACTATAGTCAAAATAATTCAGAATTTCTGCTTATCTTTATTCAAAAATGAGGTATAATTGTATGTAAATGAGGTCTATTGACCATACATTCCAAAAATAAGTGTAAAATTGGTGGTAATGAGTTGGAATGAAGTTGACTAACAAGGTGAAACACAGAATTGGGTGATAATTTTAGCTACATGCTTTACAACAAGTCAAACCACAAAGGGAACAGTGAACTTAAAAGTAACAATAGAAAACTATAAGAACAACTAGAAAACACAGTGAAGTGAAAGAGTTTGAGTTTTCTTAAAAAGTTTTTTTTTTTTTGCATACTAAATTTCTGTCTATGACAATGTTGTATTTAAAAGCCTCTCTAGGCTATAGTTTTATACAGGGGCGTCAATTGGGTATGGCAGCCGCCACACCTTGGCTTCAAGGGAAAATGTAAATGTTTGTTTTTAAATACATTTATGGAATTAGTCTGTGTCTATTTGTATTGATTATTCTATTACTTAATAGATATCGATTTCACTAATTATACACTGCAAAAACTCAAAATCTTAACAAGAATATTTGTCTTATTTCTAGTTAAAATGTCTAATTTTTAGTAAAAAAAAATCTCATTACATTTAAGACAAGACTTAAAAACAACAATTTTTACCTGTTTCAAGTAGATTTTCACTTAAAATAAGTGGAAAAATCTGCCAATTCAATTCAATTGTATTTATATAGCATCTAATACAGCAAAAGTTGTCTAGACGCTTTTCAGAGACCCAGAACATGACCCCCGAGCAATTATTACATAAACAATGGCAGGTAAAAACTCCCCTAGTGGGAGAAAAACCTTAAGCCAAACAGTGGCAAGAAAAACTCCCCTTTAGGCCAGTGGAACAAGATTTTTTTGCTTGTAATGACAAGATAAATCTTGTCCCACTGGCAGATTTTTCTACTTATTTCAAGTGAAAATTTACTTGAAACAGGTGAAAATGGTCAAATAACAAGTTATTTTTCTGGTGATGAGTCTTGTTTTAAGTGTAATGAGATTTTTTGACTAAAAATGAGACATTTTAACTAGAAATAAGACAAATATTCCTGGTAAGATTTTGAGTTTTTGCAGTGAGCGAGACTGCATTTGAAAAAAGTTCCAATTTTCTTTACCACACAGATCAGCTCCATAGCAGACCTCTGATGAGTATTTGCTGGACGTGTTGATTGATACTCTAGTTAAGTTCTGTGACTCGTAACCTTGCCATACCTTAGCTTCCACTGAATTGACGCCACTGGTTTTATAGGTAGATATCATGGCACTGTTCAAGCAGGAATCAGACTTGGGGCAAAATATTGAGTATAACTTACTTTCTGCAATGCATCGCTTTGACCAAGTGCAGGCACCAGAGGTTTTGACTGAGCCAGATGTGAAAGATGTGAAGGTCCTGGAGGAACAAACCGAGGTTTCTTCACTGCGTTGCCCCAAAGCTGGCTCGGAGCTGCAGAACGACGCATCCTGCAAATTATGTTTAAAGCTCATAAAAAAACTTTACCAATCAACATTCAGAAAAGATTTGAAAAAAGAGAAAGCAAGTATAACTTAAAAGGAACAGAGATTTAAAAAAAAAAACAATATGCAGGACAAAATTGATGGAACGTTGTGTTTCTGTGAAAGGAATCAGTTTATGGAACAATCTGAATAAAGAAAACAAAGAATCCAAATCAAACATTACATTCAAAAGAACAATTAAAGCCTGTATGTTAAGTAAATATAATGAAATATGTTAGTTAAGTTTGACATACCCATAGACGGCAGTAATTTTATTTTATTTTAGTTTTTTTATTTACTTAGTTGTTTTTTTTAAATTTATGTCATTTGTGAATTTATTTCTTGGAAAAAGGGGCAGATCAGATAATAATCTTCTTCTGCTCCCTTTTCATTCACAATTTATGAAATGTATTGAATTGTTTTATTTTTTTTGAATGAAATAAAGAATAAAATGAAATGAATGAATCCTCAAAATAATCCCTCTGTCTCAAACAGAGAGCCCAGTTAATATTACATAAATTTTAAATTAGGGACATTGTGATTATTTTTTTTTAGAAATACCAATGATGACAAATTTAACGCTACCAACTAATAAAGCCTGATTTATAGTTCCGCGTTACACCAACGTGGAGCCTACGCCGTAGTGTGCGTCGCCGCGTAGCTACGCCGTCGTTTTAACGCGGAACCATAAATCAGGCTTAACCACGAAGCAGCTAGTTAGCGTCATTAACCTCCGTGGTTATCACAGATTAGCGAACTAGCTCAGCAAACCGCGGTTAACACTGTTGTTGCAGTCTGAAGTGGGGTGTCGTATTGTAAACAGTGTGTTATAATCAAATACGCTTTTAAATGAAAACACAAACCTGATCAACTTCACAACAAACGTAACAAGTCGGTTCTGTTTCTCCCGCGGAACTGTTGGAAGAATCTGATTGGTTGTTTTCTTGTTGGGGGCGTGTCCAAATATGTACAGGGTACGTTTGATTTGTACGCCACTACAGTTTAATCGCTGTTGCCTGTTTATTCCAGGCCCCCAGTCTCGCGCTCAGCAGGCACGCCGATTTTTTCCAGTGGCCAGCCGCGGTACTGCAACAAAAAATCCCATGGGGCCCAGAAAGCTTTTTTCCCATAGACCGCAATAGTAAAAGAGAAGCCTCTAAAACTGTTCACAGGAAACCTCCAGCTGTAATCACCACCAATTATAAATGTTTGTATTCTATATTTTTAAGTCATGGACTTTATATCCGTCAAAAATGTTTTATAACGGCCAGAAAAGTCAAAGAAAAGTCTCTTTCTGGGCGTGACGTCACGGCTGTGCCGTGGACTCGCAAAGCGCGGTCGTGTGTGTCTCGGGAACGAGGATGGCTGAAACTAAGCCGTTCGGCGGAATAATCACTCAGAAACACAATGCATTGCCAATTTGCACCAAACAGAAATGTTTAATAGCAAGAATAATAATGGTTTGTCATTCTTGTACTTAAACATTTCCGTTGTAGCCAACGGTGTATGGTTTGTGAAAATAAGATATCAGGCAGGAATAACACAAGTCTAACACCCTGTCCACACGTAGCCGGGTATTTTTAAAAACGAATATTTCCCCCCCTCCGTTTATAAAAACATTTGCATCCACACATAACCGAAGATCTGCGTTTTCGACCACATTCATAAGCATTCTAATGATCCTGTAGATCATCTGCGGTTCCGCGGAGGCGCAGGTGTGGGTGTTTCCACTGAGATCCTCCTGCACACACACACCTAACGCACTTCAAATATGTATTCTTCTGTTGCTCTTTCATTTGGAGGCAGCGCCCTGCACGGGACTAAATGAGGGTCAATATTAACAAAATGAGCTTGTGGCGTGAGATCCCCACCTCACAATAAAACTGACCTCCATCAGGTTTGAGCAAACGTGCAGGGAGAGAGATGTGTCGTAGTTGTTGCGACGGTGCCGTGGAGTTTTAGATGTCATGTGTTTAACATCATCTTAACCCTTAATCCTCAGCTTATTTTATGACAGTGCTCCCGGGGAAGCTGCACCTCCGCAGCTCCGCGGGCACTGCGAAGCCGGGCAGTGCCCGCAGGGCAGTGGGCAGTGGGCAGTCCGCGGCTCCGCGGCTCCTACGCCGTAAGGTGCGCGGAGCCGCGGAGCCTACGGCGTAGCCTCTGTGTAACGCAGTAAATTAACCACATTTAAACATAATATTTGACATATTTAAACATAATACTTGACAAAACTTGTAATACAAAAAATATTTGTCTTAATGTAAGTAATAAACTTGGGAAGTTTCATGGTGATACCTGCTATTTACATTTTTACCCTATTTTAGCCTATTAACCTGGGGTGTCTCATCTTAAATAAAAATGACTCGTTTTATCTTTAATTAAAAAAAAACACACAAATGAACCATGTATAGTCTATAACCATGACTTTGAGAACAGCATCGGTTGATTTGCCCTATAAATCCCTAATTTCATTGTGTACATCTATCATTACCGGTCTGAAGGACTCATGAGCGCGCAGCGCTTGTCCAGAGCGCGCAGCGCTCGTTCACATTGCCCCGGGGCATGATGGGAGGCCCCAGAGCATCATGGGAGGTGACTCAACTGCGCATGCTCTATGGGCCCGTGTACCAGGAAGTAAACCAGGAAGTCAGAAATTTTTTCGGCGGATGCGCTGGGTGAGCAAACTCCATTGAAATGAATGGGCGGCCATTTTCGATCCGGTATCCAGTTATATAATACATCCATGGTTTATTCAGGCTGCACGATTATGGTTCTGTATATCCGGCCAACGCCTGAGGATAAATCGAGCGCAGTTGCGTTGTCGCTTCCACAACCACTGAATAGACCCCTTTCCGTGTTTGTAAACAAGCAAGCTGCGCGCGCATTGTTGCGGCAGAAAGACGGAGTTCATCACAGTTTACACCAGCCGATTGACGGAAAAAGATCGTGGAAATTACGTTACTAAACTAACTTTGGCGGATGGAAAGCAACTTCCTTCCCGGAGGAAGATATCACAAAGTGGCCCGATGTCCAATGGCCGGATATTCATCCGTATTTGGTTGAGAAACCTAGTGTTTACACTCAGGAGAAGCTGCGACACTGTCAGCAGCTGTCACAGCTGAAGTTTGTAAAGAATTATGACAGTCAACTGAATGTATTTTATACACTTGACATTTTAAGTTATTATATTATTTCATATTTATTTATCTTATTATTTTTGTTAATTTACTGTGTCCCCTTTGTTTCTTAATGAGTTTCATTAAGCATTGCCTTTGAATGAAAGCCATGTCATGTGTACCTTTGTCTGTGCTGGCTGAATGAAGTTGATAGTTATTTAAAAAAATAAAAATAAATAAAAATTATATGAGCTTTATTGTCCATCCTGCATCTCACATTATCACCATTAGTTTACAGAAACCTATTCCCACTAATATGATAAAAAGAAAAACATTAAAAGGCATATAATGCAAAATACTGTTTTTTAAAACTTAGTTCATTATTTTTAGGTAAATTCATTATTTTTATTTGAGGGTTTGTGGGGATTAATATATCTATAATATACCTGAGTTTGATATACAACACATATAGTGAATATATGTATATTTGTGCAGCATATTTACAGCTGTGGAAGTTGGATGTTTGTAGCTTTAAAAAGAGAAAATCAATACATTTACACAATCAGTCAGTACGTGCACATGCAGCGATTCAACCTGGTTGGAGATCATTTGCACACATCGTACTGACTTTTAAACTGCATGTGAACACCTTAAGTCAGTCCAGTCAATCTGATCAGACCGGATTCGTCAACCTACTTGCAGCACCTAGATAAGCCAGTCCCAAGCCAGTCGCAACCGCCTTGTTAATGCCATGTGAACGGGGACATAGATATTACAGTCTGCGCATGCTCGAGATTTTCCCCCGGGTGGGGTTTTCCCCCGGGGGAGGGGATTCACCTGGAAGTGAAAGGAGACGACGACGCTGCTCAGTAGCACCCTGGGGTGTCGTTTGACTGCTTCAGGGGTGTCGTCAAAATATTTCCTATTCTGACATTTCATATATAAATACTGTATTTTCGCGACCATACGGGCGCCGTGTGGAAAGGCCTCAGTCTTGTGTCATTTCTGTATTTGAAACACACACGGCGCACCGACCGAAAAGGCACACACACAAGAACACACACACAAGAACACACACACACACACGCACACAAGGTGCTATTTAAAAATACAGCGGGAGCAAAACTTTGTTTGATTGTAGGCTACTTTATTTCAGTTTTTACATTAATCAAACCCATTAAGTCTCATCCTCTGTTTCTGCATTAAAGAGCTCCGCTAAATCAGCTGTGCCAGTCCGAACTCCTCGCTGTCAGAGTCTCGTTCCGTGCCGTGCGGCGCCTCGGAAATGCACGCTTTTGCAAAAGCTCGCAAAATAGTCCCAGCAAACACGTTAGCCCACGGATCAAACTGTGGCATAACTGGCCCGGCGTTGCTTCCACTCCTGGAGAAACTATTCTCCCTCTTAGTCATCCGTTGCTCACACGCCGCCTGCAGCCTTAAGGCTGATTTATGGTTCTGCGTTAACCAACGCAGACCTTATGGCGTAGGGTACGCGGCGCACTCACCGAACGTTGCGCGTCGCCGCGTACCATACGCCGTAGGCTACGCCGTCGATTTTACGCGGAACCATAAATCTGCCTTTATTCACCCGCCCGAGACTCTCCTTTTATTCTCCCCACCAACCGCCCGTGCGCTCCCTTTGCCAGCTCTCTGGTGATCTCCCTCCAGCAGCTGCCACTTTATTGAGGTTTTTGTAGTGAAATGAGGAGGAATCATAGAGATAACTTCTCATTTCAACTAACTGGATCAGCCGTTCCTCATCCATGATTGTTTCCTACAGCGCTTTCAACGCAGGCGGCAGGAAGAAAATATAAGCAGGTCTACCGTCCGACCAAAGTGGGGAAAAAAACAACAAAATAACGGCGTGAGGTGACGCAATGAAACAGCGAACAGCTGGAGTGAGCGGCGTGTTCGTGGTGTTAAATGCAGCAAACATGTCACATCATTACTGGGATGTGGGGAAAAGCAGAGGACACGAGAAATGATCAAATAGGTACCAGATCTTGTTGGATCCGGCACAAATTAAGCTCAAATAAGATTAAGATAAGATTCTTGTTAGGCTATATCTTATTATTTTATCAGAACCTTCCAGCCTGGCGATCTCCCTCCAGCAGCTGCCACTTTATTGAGGTTCTTGTATTGAAATGACTGTTTCCTACAGCGCTTTCACCTTTTTTTTCCAACTTTCAACCGGCTTTCAACGCGACCGACAGGAAGAAAATAGAAGCAGGGCGTGCGACAAAAGTCCAGCTCAAAACGGCGCGCCGCGTCGCTCGCAACCAGTATAGACAGTGCAAATAAAACATAAAGCAATGGAACTGTTTTTGACGCTGACGCTCGCTCGCGTCGCATGCAGTGTGGACACGGTGTAAGATTCGCATTTACAGTCAGAGCGATGCAGCGCGGTTTTTAATTATATTTTACTCTGGGGTGTCGTGAGATTTTATTCACTTTTGAAAGGTGTCATGACTGAAAAAAGGTTGAGAAAGGCTGTTTTAGACAGATTATTAATAGGAAAGCAGTGAGAATGCACTTTTTCCTTCCTTGTTGTTGTTAAGCAGAGGTCAACCGGAAGTGGCTCTTTGTTGAAATGGTTACCATGGTTACCTCGGGTACAGCGCCACCTAGCGTCACGGAGTCAGCCATGCTCTGGTTACAGTGGCTTATTCAATCTGATTCAGTCTGTTCTCAGAACAGCATGTGTACTCAGACAAGTTGATCCAATCTTCTGCATGTCATTATCTGATCAGATCTGCAACCAGCTTGAATCGCTGCATGTGTACGTACTGAGTGAGAAAAAACAAATAACTCCGGTAGTTTATTAGCAAAACTTTAATAGTCAAGTAAATCATTAATGGCTGATATTCAATTCATAGTCACAGCTCCAAATCACTGATGAGAAAATACAAAAATGTCAAGACTTGATGTTATTATTCAGAACCCTTATTTCTTAGATTTTTTCGGAACAACACTTTTGCTAAGGTTTGTGAGACTAGCACACACAATAACAATATAATCTAGAAGGTCAGCCTGTGACAGTGGAATTCTTGTCTGCAAAATTCTGAAGTTCTTCCATCTCCCTATAACACGTTCGACATGTATCCTGACACGTGACAGTTGTCTTGATGTGTCGACCTCCTGTGCAGAAAGTTGCTGTTTGCCTTTGGTGAAAGCTGGAATGCGAAGGGTGGCACCATGAGCTGCAACCTTAATTTCATTAACACTATCAAAAGATGATCCTGTAGAGAGAGCTTCTTGCTGAATATTTTTACACTTCCTGCAATTTTGGTGCACAACCAGTCAAAGAGCACAGATGTTATTCTAGTGATAAACAACAGTTGTACCATGTTGCACTTAATATTTGAGTATGAAAATGTAGACTTCTTTAGCTCCTCTTTAAGTCTCTCATTTTCATCTCGCAGCTGTTGATACTTTTCCTGCAGGTTGACGTGGTCACTCTTCAGCTCGGTGTACCTCAGGTTCAGGTCATTGTATTCTGTCCTCGTGACTGGGATGTCCTCTTCAGCTTTAGCAGAAAAGAGAACAGCTGAGAATTGAAGACGAGATGGATGGATGGATGGATGGATGGATGGATGGATGGATGGATGGATGGATGGAGAGGTGTATAGAGAACACAAGAGGGGCATTGGAATCAGTAGAGGACAGTTGTGAATAGGAGAGGAGAAAAGGACAGGGACAAGGAGATTTTATTTGTCACATACATAGACCTAAGATGAATTGCAACTGTGTTAGTCTACACTGTGCATAAATATGGGTTGTAAAGAAAAGAATGGATGTGGAGATCAGCATAGGGGGAGAATACTCAACATGGTTGAACCATTATACATACAATGAGACTTGAAATGACACAACAGTGGCTACACTTACTAGGACTGTGATCCATGCTGGTGATTCCTCTGGAGTTCCAGGAGCAGGAGCAGGTTGATTTGGTGGAGCAACCAGAAGTCTTTCACTCCATTTCTTTTTTCTTTGGTACCTTCACATAAAAAAACTCAAATGAACAAAAATACTGATCTCAAGCTGTAATACAATACATTCCCATCTTAATTATCGGTTATGGTTTGCTTAATACCAAAATAAGTAAACCCTTAATATTCATGAGTTAATCATGTCATTAGGTTAAGCTAAAAACACAAACAGCTAGGTCTCATTTATTGTATTTTACCTTTTGATCTTTGCATCAGGGTTTTGGTTTTGTTTAGTGTATGAAAAAATAGAGGGCACAAAATCAGGACTGTCGTGGTCCAGTGACATCTCACCTGTAAAAAGAAAGAAACACATTAGCCAAATAACACCAGATAACCACTTTTCAAGTTTCTTAAGTGTTCTGAGATGCTCAAATCAGAGAAAAGACAACCAGGGCACACATCCTAAACAACAATGATGCTAGAGCGTTAAAGCTGTTAAGTTACGTGGAGCTGCTGTACACCCATGGATCTATAATATTAATAATATTAATAATTATTATGTACACCACACTGAAGCTCTCAGCTGTATGAGTTAGCTACTAGCTAGCACCAGTAGTAAACTTACAGTCTATGGTAGCAAACACTTACAACACACTTACTCTACCTACAGCTACTCAATTAAAGGCATTCAAGTAAAGCTAAACCAGATAGCCACGATAACTCACCAGATATGAAATGAGCACTGCAAACGCGGGCATGCTTGATGATCCTCGGTCCAGTCGGTGCTTTTGAAATGGCCTGTTTCCTCTGGGAATTGCAAAAAAATTATGTTCCTCGGGATTTCGATTTGTACACCCGTACACACAACAGCTGGTGGGCATGTTGTTCTTCTATAACGTTACTGCAACTCCAAAAACGCAACTTAAGAAACAAATCTTCCCTCGCTCCATTCAAACTCATGCAACTTCTTCAGCACTTCCGCCGCAACAATGCGCGCGCATCCTGTGATGACGTAGGCTGGAAAGGGGTCTATTAATAGACTACAAAGGGACATGCTGATGATAATTAAGAGTTCTGCGTGATCTTTGACTACTCTTTTTTTTATTAATGCATCAAAATTAACATACAGGGAAGTTGGAATCAGCAAAGTCTCTGTGTACATCATGCCAGTGAAATAACAACAAATAGCAAAAACATAAAACATTTGGAAGTACATTCATATATCAATGCAATAATATAATAGTGATTTAATATCAACCTAATCTAATGGAGAACAAATTAAATAAAAAATAAATACGTAAATAAAATACATAATACAGAGAGGAAGAGTTACATTAGTAATGTTTCTTTTGTACTTCATATTCTGTGTTGTCATTTGTTCAGCATAATATTCATATTTTCATGATCATGTGATCATAGGTCTACAGTATTTTTTTATTTTCATTCATGTTCTGCATGCAATTTTTATGATGTATTATTTATTTTTATTTTATGATTTTGTATCCTCATAACTATATTGTTAAATGTTATTAGGTGGGGGCTCCTCTTTTAACTGCACTTATTTGTGTGATGTTATTTTTTATTGTATGTGCTAAATAAAGTAAACTAAACTAAACTAAACTATAACATTCAGGGGTTTACATTTTTAACATTGTTGAGGTGTACAAGTATAGATTTACATTCAATTCAATTCAATTTTATTTATATAGCGTCTAATACAACAGATGTTATCTCTAGACGCTTTCCAGAGATCCAGAATATGAACATAAACATAGACATAAACCCCCGAGCAATTATTACATAAACAATGGCAGGTAAAAACTCCCCTCTAGGAGGGAAGAAACCTTGAGCAGGACCAGGATCATAAGGGGGGACCCTCCTGCCGAAGGCCAGACTGGGGGAGTCGGGGACGTCAGCAGCACATTTATGATTCTTCATATTCTTTATGGATGTGATAAGGCTTTCAATCTCAAAGAGAAAAGGATGGATGTTGGGGGATTATTTGGCAAATTTTTGTTTATGAATATGGGACCTCCCCATCAAAAGTACAAAGTTAGTGACATAGTCAATATTCTTCAGGCCATCGCTTTGATAAAAAGTAACTATATCTTTCAGAGAGAAGGTATAATTTCTATGCACAAAATTAATGACGCTACGTCTTTCCAAAAGGCTGAGGTTTTGGTACATTCATAAAACAAATGAACAATAGTCTCCTCTTGCTGTCCACAAAAAGAACACATCCTGTCAATATCTACAAATTTTGATATTATCGAGTTAACAGGATAAATTCCGTGTACAATTTTGAAATGAACTTCTCTAATTTTATTTGTGATCTTTGACTCCTCTACTCATGTGCTGTGCCATCTGATGTTGTGTGCTCTGTAATCCAATCAGAATGGGAGAGAGTGTAATCCACGTTAATCCCACATACAGGGAAACCATGGATAAATTTGGCCATTAGAAACAGCAATGATCTGTGAGGACCGTGTCACAACACAGCTTTAATGCTAAAGCAGTAAATGCCTCAGAGCCTGACAGCCTCTTTACTTTTCTTTGTTTGGATTTTTTTCTGCAATTCTGTTCCTGATCTGATCTCGTCTGACAGCTGCCCGGCTGTATTTTGAGACCTTGTTGTCAGGGTTACATCTCCATAGTTACTCTCCCAAAGGAAAGGGAGGGGTTTGCAAGGGACCCTCATGTGGATGGAGTAAAGAGAGACAATAATGAAGAAGAAAAAACTGTAGCAGAGAAGTTAGAGGGAAGGTTACCTGTGGAAGAGCAAGTGAGGTCAAAACCTACAAGAAGAGGACAGAGTTGGACTGAAACCTTTTCAGGTAGGACTCTTATTGTGAGAGAAAAAACACGTGGGTTAACTGTTACAGTCATGTACAAGAATTAACTTCATCATCACGTTTTGTCATGTTTTGTAAAACTTGTATACCGTGTGTGGGTGCAGGATGGGCTATGATCTGGAGAGGTTTGTTGGTTACGTGAATGAAGGGCTGCTCTGCTGTGTTTGTCGAGACGTGCTGGAGCGCCCCCTGCAGGCCCCGTGTGAACACGCATACTGCAGCGGCTGCATCAGCAGCTGGCTGCTGCATCACCACTCCTGTCCAGAGGACAGACTTCCCCTGGATGTGAGCAGTCTCAAACCTTTGTACAGGTCTGTTTACATCCCTGCAGCTGTGGGGTTTTTTCCCTCTCAGTTTTATTCACTCTCAACTTTCTCTCAAAGGTTTTGCATCTGTTCATCTATATCAGGGGTCGGCAACCCGCGGCTCAAGAGCCGCATGTGGCTCTTTAGCGCCGCCCTGGTGGCTCCTGGAGCATTTTCAAAATTGTTTGACCTTTTTTTTCCTTTTTTTCTCATTTTTTCTCTTTTTATCTCTTTTTTTTTCCTTTTTTTCTCTTTTTTTCTTCCTTTTTTCTTTTTTTCTGTTTTTTTTTCTTCTTTTTTATTTTTTCTTCTTTTTTCCTTTTTTTCTCTTTTTTTCTTCCTTTTTCCTTTCCTTTTTAATCTCGACATTTCAATTTTTCCCTCGACATTTCGACCTTTTTCTCGAAATTTTGACTTTTTTCTCGACATTTCGACTTTTTTCTCGAAGTGCATAATAAAAAATAAATCTTCCCCCAGTTCTAACTAATATAGATACATGCAGCATGTGTTGCCTTCATTCTAAGGCTGATACAAGACTCTTAATTTTTTGCGGCTCCAGACATATTTGTTTTTTGTGTTTTTAGTCCAATATGGCTCTTTCAACATTTTGGGTTGCCGACCCCTGATCTATATTGTAAAATGTATTGTTTATTTATTTATTTTTTTTACTTTTTAAGTTTTCCTTTTTCACAAATAACAGAACATTTCCCCCTACACAGACAATCAAAAAGTGCATATTAGGTCGACATTAATACAGACAGCAAGATTACTTATTGAGACAATTCCCCTTCTTTTACTACAACCCATTTCCATCAGAATCCAAATACAACACAACATCTCCCCATCTTTGGTCAAAAGTGTCCATTTTCATTTGTAGCTTTGCGGTCATCTGTTCCATGATGTAAACCTGCTTCAGTCTCTGCTTTCACTGTGTTGCTGTCGGTGATTTACTGTCCTTCCAATTCACAGAAATCATTTTGTTGGCAATCAGTAACAAAATCCGCAGTATATATCTCTGTTCTGCGTTATACGTTTCCTTTGCTACAGCTCCCAACAAGTACACCATAGGATCCAGAGGAACATTTACCTTGACAATAGTTTTCATTTCTGCTTTGACATTTTTCCAAAACACTTGAATTATTGGACAATCCCAAAAGATATGTGTGTAATCCCCAATTCCTCCACAATTCCTCCAACACATTTCAATCAAAGGTGTTTTGACAAACAAAGAAATATTCAGGGGAGTATTAAAATATCTCATTTTTAATTTACAATCAAACTCTTTCCATAATTGACTATTTAATCATTTGTGACTGTCCATACATAATTCTTCCCACAGACTATCTTCGATTATAATATTTAGTTCCAATTCCCATTTTTCCTTAATATTCAGTGTGTTTTGTGTATCAGTTGAGATTCTTTTATATATCTGAGATTCATGATTTTTATTTGGGATACAAAATGTATTGTTTATTTAACACAGACTTTTTCTGTTTGGTTTCTTTTCTTTGTTTGATGGCAGGTACATGCGCAATGACTTGAACCGCCTACAGGTTCGTTGCGTGAATGCAGAGCGAGGATGTGAGGATGTCTGCTCCCTGGAGAGCTTGCACACACATGAGGATGAGTGTGAGTTTGCCTTCATATCCTGCTCCAACTCAGGTATGAAAACCATTTAGTGTTCGATACATACTATATATATATAATGTGGTTCTATATCTTAGTTTTCATAATTAAATTATATTGATACCCTGGATGTGTATGATACCAGGGTAATGTGACACCTGCGTATGCCAACAGATGAGCCACCTGTTGTGGCTCATCTGTTGCTACGGTTAACTCGTAAACAAGTGCATGTGTAAATTATGGGACTAAAATCTCCCAGAGACGTTGCACAAAGTTGACTCAAGGTTTGTCATTCTTGAAAGAACAATCTGTAAGTCTGAACGTTTGTATACATATGTTGTTTTGTGCTCATCATATCATTCTAACCTGTCATCGGCAGGTGGAGAGTACATATGTTACCACTGTGGTAGGTATAGTAGCAACGTTTGAGCATGCAGTGTGGCTGTTTGCAGTGTCAAGCAGGGCAGTCAGTAACTACGGTACATTTGTTACTTCTGTTAATGTCTGATTGCTTTTCTAAAGTCCTCTGAATACTCTGCTCTTACCACTGTTATCGGTGTGAAAAGATATTGGCATTTCTGTGTTTCATTGAATCATCAAAAAAGAAAAAAAAATCTCTTGCAAACTGAAGAAAGCAAATAGGATTGCAGTAGTTCAATGCTTCAGGTTTTCATTTTGTGTTTCGTGATGCACTGAATGTTAGTAGGCGAGACATTTGTACTTCAGACAGGTCAGTTTAGGATCCAGAGTCTTTTACTGGTCTTCTTCGAAAACGTTTTATGAATGCTATTCAGTATTACTTGTACCTTCACAGATGTGAAGGTTATCCATGATACATATCATATATATCTTATATATGAACTAATGCACCTACATACTGATGATGATCTTCAGAGTGTACACTCACCAGCCCAGATAGTCCCACTCCTGCACCCTGCCTTTTTCCCTTTGACAATGATGACAGGGTTAGACCTCTTCTTCTTCCTTTTAGCTGGATAAATTAGCTATAAGAAATAAGTAAATGTATGGAGGCATGGTCCTTATTCTCCTTAGTCTGCATCCTCAACTTCCAGAAAAAATATCAAATGTTAATTTCTAATAACACAGGACAGTTTTTCATGTGCTTTCTTTTTCTTTTACGCCTGGAAGATTTTAAAATGTCATTAGCTGGTGTAGCAATGACCATTGTTCACTGAAGGCTGCTTTCTCCAAAGTAATTTGTATTACAAAAATCTGTTTCTCTTTTGAAGATCGTGGTCATTCACTTCTGGTTTTCAGACTAGTCTGATGCATAAAGAAATGTTTAGTAAATTGATTCAGTGTTATATGTGATTAAAAAAATAGATATAAATAGATAATAAATCATTCTTTGGCTCTTATTATAAACTACCTCTGAAAGACTCAGCCTTTCTTGGAAGTTTTTTTTTTTTTTTTGTAATCAAACATGTTTTTGACCTCCTGCCAGTATGCTAATTACATTTGGAGATGCCCTTCAGTTGTTGATTTACAAGGATTTTTCAGTCTGTTATAGCTGATCTCCCATTTTCTTTTCAAAGTTGTGAGCATGTATGTTCAACAAAACCAACAAGATTTTTCAATTTCAACTTCTGATATGCCTTCATTATATATTTTGTTCAATTAAAGCCCCTGGGTTTGTCACAAGGGTCCAACCTTTTATTCTTTAAAAATGATTTCCTGCTTTCAACAACTTTAGTACATTTTGTGTGTGTGTGTGCACATTATGAAACTAATATAATCCAATACTAATGCCATCATGCTTCTGTTTTAGGCCAAACCAAATTTTCTAAAACAACAATGAAAAATGTCTAGAATATACGGTGTATTATTGATTGTTTTATGTGTTCTTGCTGTCACTTTTCCCTCGCAGGTTGCCCTGTGCAGGTAGAGAGGCGAGGTTTGGAGGCTCACCTGTTAGAATGTAATTTCCGCAGCAGGGAGTGTTCCAACGGCTGTGGCCACACTCTTCTCTCCATCGACCAGTCTCAACATAACTGTGTCGCAGAGCTACGCACAGAGGTGGAAATGTTGAGGTAAGTTTGTCTACGGATATTTATGTTTTTCTGAACTTAAAAAGCATCGTCATTTATCTTACATGAAGGTAATTCTTTTGGTGTTATTAAATGACTGCCATAGGGCGGAGATGCTGTGCAAGGTGGAGGAGGTGAGACGAGAGATGGAATCACGGTTGGACTCGCAGAGGAGACACATGGTGCAGAAAGAGTCACAGCTGAAGAACGAGGTTGAGGAGCTGAAGGTGAACCATCAGTGTCTGCTTCTTGTATCAACAACATTGTACAGGCCTGTCTCAGAAAATTAGAATATTGTGATTTTCTGTAATGCAATTACAAAAACAAAAATGTCATACATTCTGGATTCATTACAAATCAACTGAAATATTGCAAGCCTTTTATTATTTTAATATTGCTGATCATGGCTTACAGCTTAAGAAAACTCAAATATCCTATCTCAAAAAATGAGAATATTCTGGGAATCTTAATCTTAAACTGTAAGCCATAATCAGCAATATTAAAATAATAAAAGGCTTGCAATATTTCAGTTGATTTGTAATGAATCCAGAATGTATGACATTTTTGTTTTAACTGCATTACAGAAAATAAATAACTATCACAATATTCTAATTTTCTGAGACAGTCCTGTATACTCACCAGCTACTTTAAGAATATCAGCTGCGTTGGCAGTACTGAAGTACTCATTGAAGTGAAAATGGTATACTACTTTAAAGACTTAAACTATTTAATTGGCACTAACTCACATGAAGCCCACATTGGTTCATATGTTTTCTCCGTGAAGGGTCAGTTGTCGCGTGTGATCTGTGACATGCGCGCCCTGTTAGGAGCAGAGCGCCTGAGGAGACAGGAGCTGGCAGAAACAGAGCTGGAGAAGAGGGAACTGTTGGAGCTCCTCAGAGACCTGCAAACCACCAGAAGCCCCCAGAGTGCAGAGCAGGAAGTCCAGAACCAGCATCAGGGGGACCAGCAGACATCTGCCTGGCAGGTCCACACAGAGCAAAGAGAGGCTTCTTTACACGCCTCCAGTCTGTCCCTGCACTCAGCTCAGACTTCCCATGCTGCAGGTTCTTCTTCACCTCAGCTGGGAGACGGGGTACGCAAGGGCAGCACCCGCAGTCTGACTCTGGACTGCATCAAGAGAAGGAGCCGAGAGGTGACTGTCATCTGAGTACAATTAAACAAGAGCCAAGCTCTAAGAGAATAAATACTTACTTTGTATGTTTAGTGTTGTTTTTGGGGTGAGTTGCAATAAATCATCAGTTTGAAAACAATACTTGTGTCCTTTCGAATGTATTGTGCATTAAATGCAATTCTAATGTAGACCATTCCCAGGTGGCAAAGCAGGATGATGTGAAAGCGAACATGCATTTTGTAAATTCATTCGCAGCTATTATTTTCTTGTTAATAACTTGAAAGAGATCACGATAATGGGCCTTTCCATTTCTATATCCCTCAGGTTTCCATGAAAAACTATTTTTTTGTGATGAGATTATTCCAATTAATATGATTAGTCACAGCTTTTTCTTTTTAAAGTCGTATCTGTCTAAATTGATTCCTTGATTCAAGATGTAAATATTTTCAAAAGTTTGCAAATCTAGTTTGTAAAGCAAGGTACCTAAAGAAAGTCTTGGAGAACAAGAAGCATGTATTAAAAAACAACCACCACTTAGTGAAATAGTATGTTTTCATTAATGTTTATCTTTCTATGAGACCCTAAAATAAAAAATCTGTTAATCTGTTGAGGGCGACAAATCTATGCACTGCAAGCCTGAAAGTGTGGTTTAAACTAGCAGACATTGCCCATCTTACTATTTTCCGATAACTATTTATGCAACCAGGATAATAGCTCAATACTGGTTGAGTATCAGTGGCTTAGTGGTTAGCACTGTAGCCTCGCAGCAAGAAGGTTCCGAGTTCGACTCCCGGTCTTGGCAGGGGTCTTTCTGTGTGGAGTTTGCATGTTCTCCCTGTGCTTGCGTGGGCTCACCCACAGACCCCACAAAGGATGAAGCGGGTATAAAAAAATGGATGGATGAGTATCACTTTGTGACTGAAGACTTAAGTTAAGAAACCTATTTCTAAAGAGCTTCAGTCTTGTGTAATTTTTGCCCTTTCGTATTGTCACTGAATTTAATATAAGGGTACTATGGAAAATAATTAAAAAAAAAAAGCTTACATGCTCAGTTTTTAATGAAGTGTTCAGTGTTTTCACATCTTCACAATTACTTAATTTGAATCTTTTTTTTACAAAAACACACTCAAAAACACTTTTATTCTCGAAATACAACTTATAAGCAAACATTAAGCATTAACAGTCACTGTAACAACATAATACCACGTTTCCATGGACACAGCGTACATAACATCCTGATTGGTCCGCTTTAAGTCATGGGAGGCCTCAGTCATTGCCCAGGTGAATTTACCTGGTGAAAGAGCGCACATGTCTGCCTCTTCCACCTCCGCTCCCTCCCCCTCCGCTGAATTTACTCCCCTGAGATCCTCTTCCCCCTCCGCCGCCGCCTCCTCCGGTGCCGCTGGCACCTCCCCCACTAAGCCAGGACAGCCCAGCGCCTCCTCTGCCTCGTGGAGCTCGATCCCGAATAGCCAGCCGATAAGCACCTTGGGGAGAGGGGGATTAGAGAAATGTCATTTTAGTTCTGTGTGCCGAAATCTACATTGCAAAGAAGAAGCAACCGTGTGTATGACAACACTGTACGTACTTGCAGGGGGTTGTCGGGAGGACAGGGGCCCTCTCGTGAAGTTGCTCTGGCCTCCACGGGGTTCACTGTAGGTTCCTCTGTGAGTGATGGCTGGAACTTGTCCGCTCCATGACGAACCACGGCCTCCCTCTCTCCGAGCGTAGTTACCTTGCAGACAAAAAGAGATAAATTGTCTCCCTCTGCTGGACGATTTAAGGTAGCACTAATTTCAGTAAAAGAAAATATAAGTAAATATGACAGTTTTGCAAAGGATCGTGTGTGTACACACCTAACAGAACACCTTTAGGTTGTGGCGGAGTGAAAAAGCGAGTCTGGCTGTGGAAGGTAGCTCTGCCTCTGTTTCCAGTGAACAGTCCTCTGGTGGGGGGCTTGGGGATGCTCTTTTGGGGGCGTTTGTTGGGCAATAGTCCAAGAGGAGTAGTGATGTCTTTAAATTCTGCTGCCACAAAATCGTCCACATGCATGCTGGGAGGACGGGAAGTGTTCTGTTTGCGCAGACGGAAAATATCATGGGGACGTGAGACGTTCTGCCCAAACCCTCCTCGACCTCGACCACCACGAGGAGCAGGCATGAAGTGGGCTCTCTTAGCAGGTTCAGTGTAGTCAGCTTTACCACTGCGGAGACAAGCAGAAAATGACAACCAGAAAGTCCCCTTAAATCAGGGTTTCCCATGAAATCTGTGAGAAGAGAGGTTACACTGGAGTTGTACCTTGATGTAATGAACGTCTCATGTTTGTGTTTGCCCAGCCGGAAACCTTTGGGGGCCTTGTTGTGACCAGGAGAGGAAGGCTCCGATAGGAAGGAACGCTCCAAGTCGGCCTTTAGGTCCAGGTCTGGACAGCACTCCTGAGCCAAACCCACCAGATCCACCTTCACCTGCCACACAGGAAATGTTGTACACAGTATAAAACAGATGCAAGACAACATTATATCTATGATATCCTTTAAAGTCAGAAAAGTAATGAAAAAAATGTAAACAATATGGGAAAAAAACTAGAATTGAATAACAGACATTAAAGGCAAACATGAGGCCTTGTCAAGTCTGTACAAGAAAAGATCTTAATTCACAGTATCAGGATTTTATTTCAGACATAGCTGGGTTTGAACCAGTTTATCATGCAAAAGTATATAAAATTACGCATTTCACTAAAGCATCATGGCTTCCTCCTTATAGGGTTTCTATCATCAATCGCAGCAGCGGTTCAATGTGCAGTGGTTACCTGCAATATGGCAGTGGTGGTTGGAAACGGAATACCTCAAAATATGACTGTTCTACGTTTAAACTTTATCAAACTGTCACTGTTGAGAAAAAAATCTCATGGCACTGAAGCCAACTCTTATTGCTAAAACCAAGAAAAAAAAACAAGTTCTGGCAGAGAGGTTCCCCGAGGACCAACAACAGGGACGAGGGAGCTACATGCTCTCTCACATCTGGAGCAGCATCCTGCAGGGGCCAACGGACAGCTGATCAATATCAGCTGGTAAATGACGGGGCACACACGCTATCTTGTGACTCTGATGAAGGTGAAAGGAATCGCCGAAACATGTCAGGTAATTAAAAAAAACCTTCATTATTTGTCTGACAAAAAGAATTAGTAAATTAAATTGTAATCCATAGACAAAACGAACTTTATTAAATGTGGCAGAGCAGTTGTTCTTTTATTGATGTCAAATTAACCCTCACTACCGTGTGTTTCTGTCCACAAATGTGACAGCAGGAGTTCAGACTTGTGCGAGTTGACAGCAATGCCTATGTTTCCAGGTCTGATCTAGTGAGGATGTCTTTGCAAATATAATAAATTAAAGCACCGGAGGGGTAATTCATGATATAACACTAACATGGAAGTTGTTGTTTAATTAATACAGTATAAAATAGTGCATTTCTGACGCAGGTCGCAGATGCGCACACTCACCAAATCGAGGTCTGTTTCTATCTCATCTGTTTGGAAGGGAGAGAACCACAGAGCTTTCAGCTGCTCATCCAGCGCTTCTGACAGAATGAACACCGTCCTACAGAGTGAAAAAACAAAACGTACATCCTGTCTTCATATTTCATGTTCATGTGCATCCAATTTAGCTTCAACTGCAAAAGCCTTCAAAATAGTGGACTAAAAAAAGTGGAAAGAAAGAATATACAATTTTCACATATGAAAAGTGATTATCTGTATCATTACATATTATTTTATATCAACCTGTGATTAAATAGAGCTCCCAGTGCTTCGGGCGCAGGCAGACTGGGCTCCGTTTCAGCTGCAGGAGTTGTGTCACCCGCCGCTTCCAAGGTCTGCCTCAGAATGATCACATTGTCCAACATGGTTTCCATTGAATCATCTTCTTTATATAGTTTCTAGGGGCAAACACAACGTAAATTAAATGGTAAGCCAATCATTATTTGTAAAAATTAAATAGAAAAAAAATGTATAGGTTTGCAACATGCGTACCGTTATAAGTTTCTCTAAAGCAGGTAACGGATGCGACTCGGTCTCCTCCCACTGCAGCAGAGCTTTCATCTCAGAGCCCGACAGTAATCGTGGAGGAACAAAGACGGGTTCCTCGCTGGAGCCCTGGACCTCATCAATACACTAAATGCAAAGACAGATTTGGAATAAATACAGTATGTATTACCATCTGAGACAATACGTGGAAACATTTGGGTAAAAAAAGTTCTTATGGAAGGAAGGAATTAATTATGAAAGCATTTTGCTTATTATGCAAAGTTTAAAATTTACTTTAAATGAACTGCACTGAAATACCATATGAAGATGCACAACTTTTAATTAAAAATGGCCAAATCTAGAAGAAAATATGTTTAAAAAGGAAAATAATATTAGAGGCATAAGCCAATATGATCAATGAGAACATGCAAGTAAGAGTATGACAGACTTTGGTGTACAGCCTAAGCTGCGTCCGTTTTCACAAAGGAAATCAAGCCAACAGGAAGTCAGAGACAAAAATGGCATGGAGAATGTGGTCATTTTTAAAAATAATCCACTATGGGCTAACTGAATTGTAGATTGACGGGTAAAAAAAAGAAAAAAAAAAGAAAATGAAATTTCAACCATGAATGAGGAGAGGCTCATTTTAAAAGCTAAAAAGTTCAACATCTTAATTGACACCATCCATCCTTAAGACAACAGGAGAAAGGAGAAAGAGCTACAGCTTTTGGAGTGGAACGTGAGTATTACATTTAAATCACACCTTTAAACACACAGATTACCACAGGAGGAATGCCACTTAAAGTTCACCAAGAAGGCCCTGATCATCTCATCTTCTGTCTCCAAACAAATGTAATGGCTTTTATGTTTAGCTTTATATTTCGCTAATTTGGCTGTTTGTTCCTCGTGTCTTTTGTTTGTTTGAAATGTTTTGTTTTCAAATGGCAGGTGTCATTAGTGTTACTACCGTTTGTCCAGTTCTATGAAAGAAAAAAGAGTTTGAAAAATTGGAATGATGCTGAGTTTGAGAATTTGTGTTGGAATTTATTTGGAGATGATTTTTGAAAAGTTTTAACTAGATATATTTGAATCATTACATGGAACAGTTGAGCTGTACTTACCATTGTTTCTGTGTTGACGATCTGCCTGAGAAAGTCAAGCAGAGCTGAGAGCAGATCTGCAGAGTCCTTGGTGAAGGAAACCACAAGCCGTTTAAGAAGTGAGCAGAGTCCCACACCATGTTTCTTCAAAGCACTGAAACAAAAGTGTAGCAAAGGTCTTATTTAACAAAAAAAAAAGGAAAAAGAAGAGGAAAAATGATTGTTGAAAGCAAAACAAGACCACTTCATTACACTTTTAGGTGGTAGAGTCCATAGTTATGCTCTGTGAGAAATGTTAAAGTCCTGATGCAAGTGAGGAGGAGTGGAACGCTGCTCTCTTTGTTGCCTAAAACTTCCAATAGGGAAGTGCACACTGACGACATCATCTCTCGTCCTGGAAGGGCATTGGCCAGCTGCTCAGCCTCTGATGCACAGCTTTCTCCAGGTGGAGACACCACGAGCGATATATCCTGATGAAGACAACAGTTTTAGGAGTTTCTCTCCCCCCTCAAAGAAGACAATTTTGTTTGAGAACCACTCCAGCTCTTACCTGGTCACACAGTGACTGTAATATCGTCCCTATTAGAACGCTGCATTGCTGCTGTTGTAAGGAATGATCCGTCGGGGGAACCAACAGTGACAAAAGCAATGGGAACAGATCTACCAGCTGCTCATCTCCAGAGACGGAGCCAGACAGCAAGTGGAGTGTTGCGCTCTTACAAGCCCTCTGTGACACCAGAGTGTCCATCAAAGAAAGCAGGCGCAGGACTTGGCCCCAGCAAACACTTTTCCCTTCGGCCCTGCAGTCAGTAATTTAGACATACATTCAAAATGCAATATACAGCATCAAACATCAAAAATGCAGTGCTGTGCATGTGTTATGCATGTTTCACTCACAGCTGCAGCTCCTCCAGCAACTGCTCCAGCAGGGCCTTCATGATGAGTGTTGCAGTGGGTGAAGAAAGGTCTGCCAGCTGGACGCACACTCTCCTCAACATGGTCAAAAGTGGAGCGCAGCTGGTGCCGCACACACACTTCAATACTTCAGAAAGCGATTTCCACTGTGCTCGTATGTGCATGCTCCACAGCTTCCGTGTGTTTAAGGCTATAGCCACATCTTGAACTGATATCACCTGTGAAGCCAAAATCTTAATATTAGTCTGCAAGACAAGAACCATGAATTGTTGAAATGAAGTACAAAACTGGGTGGCCAAGAAGAGAAGAGTGAGTTACTTGAGTGCTCTGCATCGGCAGTGGAAGAGGCAGAAGCTCAGACAGCAGCGTCAGGCCGGAGAACAGACCTTCAGGAGCTTTCAGCAAGGAACCCAAAACTTCTTTAAGCATCAGAGACCACGTGTTACTGGCCAGAGTCTCTTCAGTGTGTGTTACCTGCAGCAGACATCAAAATCATCTCACCAAAATGACTAAAATGACAGTATTTAAAAAAAAAAACACATGTGTACACCCTTATTCACACACCTCTTCACTGACACCCTGTGTGAATGTGAGCAGCACGTCAACGATGAGCGCCTGCACTCTGGTCTCCTCGCCATCCAGACGTCCAGATGCAGGGATGGAGCAAACGATCATGTGGAGTGTGACCAACACGTTGGCAACGCGTGTGTCCCTGAACTGAAAAGCCCCCCCGCCGAGGAGCTCTGTCAGCATGGTGCGCAGCAGCCTGAGTGTGTTGATGCATATACTGAGGATCATGCAGCGCTGTGGCGTCGGGCCCATGTGTCCGTGCAAACGCCATGGCTGCAGTAACACACTGCACAGCTTCTGCAGAACACGCACACACGTATCCAGACCCTCTCCAGAAAACAACTGGACACCTGAAAGACTCCACTTGAGGTCTCTCTGTTGACCTAACAAAGGACGACGACGAAAGTTAGTGTGGTACAATAGCTCTCTGGGTCATATAGATAGATATAAATAAAAACTCCACTAAAACCATTAACACAAAGATGAAACAATTAGATGAGCAAGTATTTAGTTTTCATACATTTAAAAATTGTTCTCTTTACCTTCTACTGGAGATGGAGGACATGCAATGTGACAGAGGACCCTCAGGGCAGCGACCAGTCCAGTTCCCTCAGCATTAAGCACATTTTCCACATTCTGGGGTAAAGAAAGAAAAAAAATAAGGTTGTTATGAGATTGAGATTTATGCCTCTAAAATGTACTTTTCTCTCCTTATCGGTCAAGACAATGTTGCAAAAAACATATGCAGATTGTTTTGGAGTGTTTTTGGGGGGAATTTTGAAACTCAATCCATTTTCTACACCTGTTCAGATTCACAGGAGGACTGAGAGTCTCTGTGGTCGTCAGGCACACTGGGCCCTGATTATGTCAGTTTATATCCCAAACATCCTATTTACAAAACTTCTAAAACCCTTCATTTTGGCACTCATGACTGAGCTACGGTGAACTGCTTTGACCTTCTTTTCCCCCTGGGATGTTTCTACAACTTATGTGGAGTCCTACTTTACCTGTTAAAATCCATTCGAAAAAAAGGAGGGGAAAAAAAGCACACGTTTGTTCACATAAGATCTCACAGATAATGGTGTGATGATCTAAAGAGATCTATTGGATCCTGCAGAATTCTCAGGTGACAAAAAGGACAGCAGCCTCAATCGTTCAGATGGAAAACATCTGGAATAAGCCTGAGGAACCAGCTGTTGATCAGACGAGTCAACAAAACATCAATGGTCATTTTAAAGGAAAGCGAGAGTTTCTTAGTGGAAATGGAAGAATCTGAGAGACAAGCACCTGTGTAGCACCTACTTGCCTTTTATGGAATCTGGCCCAACAGAAGACAATACCCACATAAACCCACTGTGAGTTTATAAAATGTACCTGAAAGATTCTCAGATCCACGAGAATCAAATTCTAAACAATGACCTGAAATCCTGAAATATTTGGCCATAATTCCCAACCAGGAGAATGATTATTATTGTATAGACTGGTTGGTTGAGTTTAACGATTATTTTTTCAAATGAAATGAATGAATAGAATCAAATCAAGCACTGAGCACCAATCACCTAATGCTATCTACGCAGTCAAACATGCTGATGACAGCATCATTATTTGGGCATGTTTTTCTGCCATAGTCTGGAATTAAGGTTTACATATCAAAAACAGGAAATATACAACAAGAAAGTACTTCTGGAAAACTAATGAAGATCCTGAAGCCAGTGTTTGGAAATGAACGTGGTAAAAGAACCTCATTGTGTTGACCACAATCAGATTGGAGTATTCATTTTGAATAAAAAGAAGAGATAAAACTATTTGGAAGAGCCTGAAGCAAAAAAAAAAAAAAAAAAAAAAAGAGCAAAATTTTAAAAAGTCTGAAAACTTTCAACTTTCAGACAGATAAGAACTAGATAGATGGGTGTGTGACTTCAAGCGTTTCCTCTTTTTACATATTTATTGTTCGGGAAGGTTTCTTACACAATGAAAAATGTAAGGCAAAGTAAGTTAGGTTCCTGCACTGGCAAGAGTTAAAGAACCTCAGAATTAGATCACAAATTCCTAGTAGCTGCTCAGTTACAGCAATTACAGGATAATTTATATCAGAGTGAGAGAGCTGCACCTGCTTGACGTAGTTGATGAGGGTAGGAATGCTGCCAATCTCAAAGCGAAGTTTATCCAGAGGCTCCAGCCATTTACTGAGCTCTGAAAAATAATAAGACGAATTCACAATCAAATATTTAAAACGTCTCTCTATAGCAGTGATCTCCAACCCCCGGGCCGCGGCCCGGATCCGGGCTGTGGGTCATTTGGTACCGGGCCGCACAGAAAGAAAAAATTATTTCCGTTGCATCCCTGACTGATGATGGTTGACTCTCAAACTGATGGTTCACAATGTTTTTATTCCTTCGATGTACAATAAATACACTGAAAACACACCGTAAGAGCTATAAAGGAATAATAAAAAAAAGTTAGTATTTCTACATTAATATAAGTTTCATTCAACTTAAATACAGACCGACACAGTTGCTCGCTCGCTCGGTAATAAAGCTACCGTTAACCACATACATGACAGTTACCATGGCAACCAAACTCAAGCTGGACATAAATACGGCATAAAATTTGCAAAGAAAACAAATCCTTATCAGCCCGGTGCTTTTTGTGTCAGTTAGGCACACTTTAGCATTCAAGACACTCTTTTAGTCTTGCAGACACACTTTCTACTGTCGTTAAACTTTTACCGTTAAAGTCCGCCGGGTGTTTACAAGGTCTCGGCGAGACGCCTTCAAAATAAAAGCACCAAATATCGGTCTCCTTAATATATAAAATAAAATAGAAGCCTGGCTTTAAATAACATTAAAGACAAAAATAAGACCTTTAAATTGGGCCGTGTGAATATTGTCAGACATTAAACCGGTCCGCGGTACAGAAAAGGGTTGGGGATCACTGCTCTATAGCGTGACACATAAATGTGCACAGGGCAATACCTACCTTGCAACTTAGCATTAGTGTCATCTGCCTTGGCTATAGGGAGCAACAGAGCAGCATATTGCTCCATCATCCGCAGCTCATTTGAAGTCTGTACCACCATTAAGACCAGCATACAGGCATAGTTATACGTCACTGCTTTGCGAGCTTTGGCCTCACTGAGGGGAAAAAAAACAATCAAGTAAAATTACACTTAAATGGAAGTGAACAAGGAAAAAGGAAGCATTCGAAAGAAAGGACGGATGTACCCTTGCCCATCCTTGCCGTGGTGTTGGAGCAGGGTGACCAGACAGGACAGGTTGTTCTCCAGGCTGAAAACATGAGCCACAGCACTGCGACCAGTTTGTGTGAAGGTCATCAGGTAAAGTGCATTGAGCATGCCCAGAACTTCAGAATTGTCACCTTCCTCAAGCCCTGTACTGCCTTCTGCCAATGGGGCCACGTGGCTCATAAGTTCTGACACACCCTGCAGAGCATGCAGCGCCTGCATCAGCCACATGCAAAAGCCTTCTTCCCCGAAACCGGGTCCTGTGACACCCCAATCTCCTCCTGTGTGTGTGCTATCTTCTCCTTCAGTTTCTGCCACCGATGCCAAGAGACGCAATAGTAAATTGCTGGCTGTGGGCTGGGCAAGAAGGAATAGTAGACCCGACTGGGTGAGTGACAGGAAGCGTAGGAGGTCTTTAATGGCTTGGGTTACACCAAGGTGGCCTGCTGCAGTAGCTGCCGACAACACCACCGTTGTGCTTTCCAGGAGATGGCATTCATGCATATACCTGACAGAGTATAGGAACAAAAACAGAAATTGAATGCATAAGTCAAAGCCACAGTCTAAACTTCTACACTGTGAGAGTTGAGATCGTTTGTGATGTACCTATAAAGTGTTGGATATGGGTTGTCCCTCTCTTGAGGCCCTGTTACTCTTGCTGAAGTGGGGAAAGCTTTGGCAGGAGGCTGTACCATGCAATGAGGGGCAGTCTCCAGCAGATGATGGAGCTCTTCAAAAACCCCTGCCAGCCTGTCAAGCTCAGCCTCAGTCACAGGGGAGGATGTTTCCTCTTCCATAGGGCTCTCACCATCGTCTGTCTCCTCCTGAAGATGACAGTCAATAATGATTGCTGTAAAAAAAATGACCTCAGTCTTTGAAGTGTTTGTGAAAGAGTGAGTTTGAACGTGTACTCACATGCTGGTGTTCACTCAAGGCTGCAGCTGCATGTTGTAGATCCACGAGAACCTCGTACACATGGCTCTTCTGCAATATTGCGTTGCCGGCCGTTATGACCCGGACGGTTTCTTCACACAGGAACAGCTGGACAAGACGCTGTGAAATGAGGAAAAGGGTTGTTTTTATCATTTTTTCTTCTCATACTGTACTAATAATGAAATGTAATGAAGTTCCGGGATAGATGCAATTTTTGCCTACGGTATGTGCAATGTCGTTCACTGCTGCTTGGTTTCTTACTAATTTTATTGTGGTATTGAGTCTGATATCTGTTGCTGTCTGTATGTGTTGATTGTATGTGTTTTTATACACTATGCATGTATTTGATGCCTAAAACAAATTTCCCTAGTGGACATTAAAGTATAACTCAACTCAACTAAAGGACATCAAGTTCAGTATCGAATATCAATGACACATTGATCACTACTGATCTTGATAGCATTATGATTGATCACAATCTTTTTTAAAGGTTGTGCTCATTGGGAGTGTAAATAGTGTGGTACCATTGTGTTTAGTAGTGATGCACCGAAATGAAAATTTGTGGCCGAAACCGAAACCGAAAATAATAATAAACACTTGGCCGAATACCGAACAATACCGAACATGGTTCTTCAAAGTTTTTCATTTATTTTGCCAATTTTTTCACCATTGCATAAATCAAATACATTTGATTTAGGCATGCTTTTCAAAGAAAAAAATCTTTTACAAAATTACAAGGTAGAAAATATTTATTGAACATAAAAAAATGAAATTTTTTTTAATTTCCCAGCATTATGTTGTTTTGGTTCCACCTCCTGGTGAATGTTAAGTAAAATTCTTATGGGGTTAGTTTTTGGTTGGCCAAAAATTTATGTTTGTGGTGCGCAACGTTACGGGACGGAGCGGCCAGTCTATTTCCTTATTTTACAACGCCGTTATTAATTGTTCGGTTTTTTTCCCACTTATTCCACCGAACACCGAAATTGTTTTTTTGCCATTTTCGGCCGAACAATTTCAGTTACCGAACAATCGGTGCATCACTAGTGTTTAGTGCATTTTTATTCCCCATCACTAGAATCCATGCCAGAAAATTGTGGAAGAAAATAATGAAAAAGTGACAATAAAGTCACAAAAAAATGATATTTGAAAGACTGTTGACTTTGTGCTGCTAACCTGATAGCCGCTCTTCTCTGGATCCCCCTTATGCAAGAAAGCTGCCACCCCTCCAGGAGCACTGATGAGAGCATCCAAAGCTCTGAGGATACTCAGCTTCAGAGTGGAGGAAACGTGGTCTGCAGTCAGCAGTTCAAGCAGCACGTTCAGGGCCCCTTCACGCAGCAGCACTGAGAGGCCCTGTGGACACTCTGCTAGATATGATGCTAACTTTGTCCCAGCCTTTAGTTGCCTGAGGTTAAGTGCAATGGGTTGTGTGAGAGCAATCTCCATATTCAAGGCCTGAAGAGCCCACTTAACTAAAATTTTAACAGGGTCGTCCATTTCTCCCTGTCCTTGTTTAATGCAATACGCCAAGCCTTTTGCCAGTAGTCCAGGTGCCTCTTCTAGAGCAGTGACCCAGCGGGCATCTCTGTCATCACCAATGTCAGCTAGTAGTTCTTTAAGGTGAACAATGGCCTCAGTTTCCTCCACACCCGCAGATCCTTCCGCTTCACCAGCATCTCTGGGTTCTTCTGCGCCGGCTTTCTCAAACTGGGTGTCAAAGCGAGTCTTGTATGGGGGGGTGAAGAACACCAGGGGTCTTAGTTCTCGTTCATAGGGATCATACTGGACCGGTGGGACAGAGGCAAGATCCTCAGGAGTGTAGTCCATGTCAAAACTGGGCAGCTTGAAGCTTCCATTGTCCAGATCATCCTCATCACTGGAAATCTGCTCATAACCGTCATCACCTAGCAGGAGAAAGAAAATGTGAACATTTGACAAACTTTATCCACTCTAAAGAAGTTATAAAAATCCTTTAAACTGTATCTTATTAATAAATAATTGTGTGGAAATGAGTGAGAATGAGGAGGCCAGCAGCAACTTCATAGTCCCTTTATCATACACAGATGCATACGCTCACGAACCATCTCCCCCATGGCAGCGCTGCTTCAAACATGCAGGTTTAGTTCAGCAAGCAAGATGTGACTACAGCAGACACTCAGCCATGGCTGTGAGAACGTCTATTTCCACATCCCAGCATACGAAAGTTAACCAAAAGCCTTCCGAGTAGCGCCCAGTGCAGCATCCAGTGGTTGCAGATGGATGCAGCATGCCTGAGCAAACACTCGAGCTGTTACTCAGTCCCAAATGGACCCTGGTTCCTCCCCGGGCCCTCGCACGACTTCTGTCGACCTAGAGCTGAGTTCTTAGTGCAGAGGGTTTCAGGGCGGGTGTCCATTTGGGAGTGCAGGCTATCCTACTCTCACACCAGAACACCCCTACCTTCCTCCATCTCCTCTTCCTCACCCTCATCTTCTTCCTCCTCTTCATCTTCCTCCTCTTCTTGTGCACTTCCCTCTGTCCGTGCATCATCTTCCTCCTCTGGCTCCTCCTCTTCTTCCTCCTCATCACCCTCTTCCTCCTGTTCAGCATCTGAGTACGTTTCTTCGGCAGGCAATGATCTTTCTGGTGACACGGCTTCCAGGTAGTCGTCACGGCCTTCACTTGGCTCATCTTTCACCACGCCCACTGCAGAATTTACAACAAAGAAAAGTTCAGCCATCAGAGTAATATAGTACATATAAACATCAGAACTAATGTTTAAAAGCCTATTGTGTATTGATGTCAAGCTACAGAAATTGCATCCAATTGATAGTCGTCACTTGATGGATACAAATATAAAAAAAAAAGAAAAAGCCTGAATGATCTAACACAGTGGTTCCCAAACTGGGGGGCGCGCCCTTATTTCTTTAAGATTTTGCCTTCAATACATATGTGCAGTGAGAGAGAGACAGTAAATAGGGGGGATCTGTAACATGAAGCAAGCCCACCCCACTCACTGAAAAGGTGTGGGGATTAAAGCTGACATTTTTGCAGAACAATTGTTGAAATTTTGATTATTTGTTAAGCTGTTGCTGCTGGTTTATTTTCCTCAGGGAGATGGTTATTTTTGGAAAAAATATGTTGAAAGTAATGCATACTGTATTGTACAGTAAAAAGGAAAAAAAAGAAGCAAGCCCACTCACATCACTGAAAAGATGTGGGGTATAATTTTTGTAGAGCAAATGTTCAGATTTTGGCTCCTGTTTGTATTGTTGTTTCAATCTCTGAGCTGGTCAGGTTGAAAATCTATTTTTACAGAGATGGACAGTTTTTTCGCACATACCGTATTTTCGCGACCATAAGGCGCACATTTTTTTTTTTTTTTTTAAATGTGCCGGGCGCCTTATGAAACAGTGCGCCGTGTCTATTACCTGAATTACAGTGATGTAAGGCCGGCCACCATGAGAACGGTAAAAAGAGAAGGGGGCGGGAGAAGCCCCCGTGAGCTGCTGACGTGAATGAGACCATCCACTGAGATGTTTAATGCGAAACAGATGATGAAGACTTTTAAGGATTTGCTTGATGTGTAAAGTGAAATAAAATACAATCAAACTAAGTTTTGCTCCGCTCTATTTAAATAAGCACACTTGTTCTGCAGCGCGTGTGTGTTTTGCATGTCGGAACCGAGGAAGCACCTGCCGTGGGTTTGCGGGTCTGATCGCCGCATCCCCGGGGCAGATCCGGCTGAAATGCCGGTGCTCTTTCCCCGGGAGCCCCTACTACCAGTGCATGTGGGCTCCTCCGGTCCCGGCCGGTCGGAACCGGTCACGTTCCCCGGTTAAAGCCGCGGTGATGGGCGCTGCTGCAGCCCGACTTCCTGGTTCCCCAAGCGGGGTCCGATGACCTGGTTCCCGCCCGCTTTGGGAGCAGGGATTTCTGGGGTACGTCTCAGGTCGGATCAGCTTCACTCTCCGAGATTTGCAGCCAAATCTGTCGGTTACAAACCCGGTACCGGATCCCGACATGCGCGGGTGTGTATTTCGCGGCGCGACACACACACATTCTTATTCATGTGGTGCTTGCCTGCCGCGCTGAGGGACAGAAACCTATGGTGATTTTTAAAAGAAAAACTTTACATAAGACGTTTCCAGCCGGAGTCATTATAAGGACGAATGAAAAGGGGTGGCTGAAATGAAGGGAGGATGATCAAGTGGCCGAGACAGGTCTGGAAATTCGGACTGGCGCAGCAAGTCCGAATACAACCCGGTACCGGCTCCCCGACAGCGCGTGTGTGTGAGCGGGACCAGCGCGGGGGACCCGCGGGACCCGGTCCAGCGCGGGGGGGGCAGAGCGGGACCCGGGACCCGGGACCGCCGCGGTCGGGATCCGCAGCACAACGGGGTATGAAAAGTTTATTTACTCTCGTGCTTGCCTGCCACGCTGATGGACAGAAACTGTCGGCTATGGTGATTTTTAAAAGAAAAGCGTTGCCTAAACAGACTTTTCCAGCCAGAGTGAAATGAAAAGGGCTGGATGGATGAGGAGATGATCGGGTGGCTGAGACAGGTTTATGTGCAGCGCCCCGGTGTTTTTTTTTAATTCTTTAATGCAGAAACAGAAGATGAACCTTTGAAGGGTTTGATTGATGTGAAAAGTGAAATAAAATATCAAACTAAGTTTGGCTTCCGCTCTATTTTTAGCGCGTGTGTGTTTTGCAACGCGTGTGTGTGCAGCTCCATCTACAGAGACGGCGCCTTTTGGGTCGGTGCGCCGTATGTGTGTTTTAAAACCAAAAATGACACAAAACTGAGGGTGCGCCTTTCCACACAGTGCGCCATATGGTCGTGAAAATACGGTATGTTCAATATATGAAATAAATTGCAGTAGCATTTGAATGCAAAAGATGTGTGTGTCTGTGTTGGGGTCAGGGGGGGGTCGAAAATTCTGTTACGTACAAAAGGGGGGCCTGGCAAAAAAAGTTTGGGAACCACTGATCTAAGAGATGTTGTTTGATATTCAAGAGTGACTGATAAAGTGTGATTGCACTGAACAGATGTACAGCTCTTACCCGTCATTGGGACCGGCTCCTCCTCATCATCATCTGGCGGTGGAGGTCCAGGCGGAGTACGAGGCCCTCTGGGTGCTGGTCTGGGAGGACTGCCATTGTACTGGTCTTCCTTTTCCCAGTCTTAGAAAGACAAACCATTAAAACAGTAAGTTTGACTGTCAATAAACAACCCTGGAAGATGAAGAAAAAGCCAGTGAATTAGGAGGTTTTATATTCTCGAGAACAAGTGCCAGTTTTAGGCTGTTAGTTTCAACCTTGTTTGATAATCCTCTTTAGCCCACTGGGTTGTTGTGGTGGTGGCGGTGGGGGAGGAGGAGGTGAAGCTTGGTCATGTCCATGAGGGCGCTCTGCAGTCCCATACACTGCTACAGTCAGACTCGTATACCACCCACGCAGGACCAGGCCATCCGTGTTAATCTGTGTACACAGTCCTATTTAGTCATTCACAAATCAAAAGAAAAGAAACAAAGTCTTCTTGTTCGTTAAGAATCTCTTACCTTTCCACTGGGTCTGAACACAATGGACTTGTTCTCATCATATTCCAAACTGAGGACAGAAAACAAGATCAGGCAGATTAAGGACTGGTTTCATCATTGTTTTAACTGTTCTACAGCTTCAGTATGTTTTTTTGAAAAATAGTTTAGCTGGGCTTGAAAAGCCTTGTTAAAGTACCATCATTTCTGGTCCACTGAGCGTACCTGAATATAAGCCGCACCCACTAAATTTAAAAATAAAAATATAGGCAGCACTTGTCTATAAGCCACCGGTGTCTGTGAGGCTAAGGCTATGTATTAGCAGACTCAAGGACATTAGCCCATAAAGATGCATAAATTAGCCGCATTGTTGTTAAAGGCGTGAAAAAAAAAGTAGCAGCTTATAGTCCAACCCTTTTTTTTTTTTTTCAACTTCATAACGCTGGGCTTCATCGGCAGGGTGATGCTGTTCAAAATCTTGGATTAGGTTTGTTATTCCAAACATTTTGGCCGTTGTATCTGTATGGGTTATTTGTACCTTGAAAAATGTGCAAATGTGTATTTTTGGGTATTCTCCACTTGCAGAGAAAGCTTCCACATTAAAGACAAACTTCCCAGTGACAGCATAGTGCAGTTACGGACTGGAAAATAAATTGTTTTCCTCATTACTCTACACTGATGCATTCAATGCCCCTCCAAAGAAAATAAAAAATGATTTTTCAGGTCTGTGAAAATTGCGTTTTCATTTTAAAGCTAGAAAAAAAAAAATCATAAATGAATAACATTACTGAACTATACCATCTAAAAAAAACAACAAAAAAAACACAGAGGAATAGAGCCACAGTGGTTCGTTGTGACCATACTTATATCATTATATATTCTCAGAGGTCCCAAGGCAATACTATCTCCAGCGCCATCACTAGGACCATTTAAAATACGCAAATATTTAGATGCAATGGCACAAAGAGGCATAATACAATTAAACACATACTGTACAATACATAAACAAATCAATTGAGATGTAATTCTGAGTATTTTGTACCACTGACATCTTTTTTCCACTACACCGGCTAACCAAACTGGATCTTGGTCTAGGAAGATTTATCTATACCATTACAGTCACCTCTGTAATAACATGTAGGGGATTTGTTAACAGCAATCACAAGTATGACAAAATCTCCACCTGACTTTCCGAGCATGGATAATAACCTGGGTGTGTCACATTCAAAGATCTCAGTAAGTCACACATAAAGGGTACAAGTTTACACTCTGGTGCTCTTGTCCACACCTCTGTTATTACAAGGTTATAATGAAAAGTCTAACTGAAAGATTCCACTTATTCTGTATTTCAATGAGACCGATGCATTTCTGTGTCACTTTCAGCTACACTGTGGTAGGGTTGGGTTTCTGGAGGGACCAGTTAGTCCGCAAAAGAACAAAGAGACCTGAATAAGGGTGGGTGCAAAAGAGGCCTATGAGAAAATGTCCCAGATGCTGCCATGACTGGTTCCACAGCTAAAACAGACATCTGCATCTCAGCACTTTGGAGATCTTATCAGGAAATATAGAGAACGAGAATATAAAGAAACTGCATGGCTTAAAATAATAAAACAAAACGGGTAGAGTGAAAATAATTCTGACCTGCCCAGTCTGTGGAAGGTGGGGTTGTTGGGTTTGGTGACATTATTGAAGAACAGCTCCAACTGAAAGGCATGAGGGGACGTCTCCCTGTAAAAAATAAAATAATGACACAATCAGGACTAGTATCCAGATGATTCCATAAGCAAAATTTAAAAAGGTATATGTATATATGCATGTCCTATTTATAGTAAGATATTATTTATTAACATATCTCCCCAACCCTCTGTATACTGTATAAGCTTGTATATAAATACCAGCAACCATTGTATTTTACCTTTTGTTATCTTTTTTTTTGGCTTACTCTTCGATTTTCTGTTCCTGAGCTGTGGTAACGCATAAAGATAAAGTCTTATCTTATCTTTAATACTAAAATCATATTTGCCAATATGAACTCAATGGCCACTTTATCAGATACTACAGCCAAATCTAAAACATTTTGGGATTATCACCTAGCTAAATTTTACTTTAATTACATTTGTTAAACTCAAAAGCGTTGATTTAAAAATGTGTATATTTATTACTCTGGCCAGCAGGAATAGAATTTGTGAAAGAATTTTGACAAAAACAGACATTGTCCAAGATCACATTGTGCACCTCCACGTCTCACACTTCCTGCATTCTTTAACATTAATTCAGGTATATTACATCACATATTACTCAAAAGGCTGAGCATGAACCTCAGGAGTCGAAATTTCATTCAGGTAGGCTCTTTATTTCACATAAGCATGTTCAACACATACTGTTCCTTGTCTGGAAACATCTCACCAGGCTATATATCATTAACAGCAGTGCTGAGGATTTCCTGCATGCTGGGACAATCCAATAGTTTTCTTAAAGTTTATCAGAACTAATTTACAGCATAGTAACCACTGCCCTATAAACAAAGTTAATGACCTTCCATTAATAAGGGCAAACACTGGTACCCATGCAATATCACACAGGTAAATGTCACTACTGCTAGTAGTTTTGAACACACGCACATATATTCACACACATTATATATACATATGTGTGTTGGTGTGTGTGAGTGAATGTTATAATATAAACAATACTGAATCTGTTCAACTCCTCACTGGGGGGGGCAAAGAAGACCTGAAGGACAGAGGGACTGTGGGGGGGTCAGTCAGTCTGTCTGACCAACAACAAACCAGACTGTGCAATAACCAGGGGCCTCATTTATAAAGCTTGCGTGTGCACAAAACAGTGCTTGAAAGATGCGCACGCCATCTTCTACGCAAAAGTTGGGATTTATAAAAAAAAAACGTAACGGGAGAAAGTGCGTATCTCTACGCAAACTTTGATCCTAGTGCACGAACATTTTGAAGATATGGGAAACTGGTGACGTAGACGGTGAGGTGGTGAAATGAAGCCAGATTCATGTCATACTTTTAATGTCATCACATATCAGACTTATAGATCCATGTACACCCAAGCCGGCAGTGTTATAGATCTATGTATTCCATAAGTAAGCCATTAGGCCTGTATTTGTAGTAGGTACTACGTTCATATATCATACTTCCATCTTTAACGGGATATGAGGCGAATTCACCTGCGCAACCTTCCAGGTGGACTGTGATTTATAAAGAGAACATTGCGTGCAGATGTGCGAGCACATGGTTTTATAAATCAGGATTTTTTGTGTGCACGCCATTTTCGGCTTTTGAGCGCACGTACACTTTTAGAATGAATCTTACGCACTCTTTTATAAATGAGGCCCCAGGACAGTGCAATAATTTTGTTCAATATTACGCAACACTTTTTCTATCCATATAATTCTTTTTATGGCACCGCACTTTCTATTTTTATTTATTTTTACCTTCTACTTTTATTTTTATATGGGTGTTTGGCTTTTGGGGTGTTTGATTTGTAAATGACAGTGCTGTGTGTGACATAAGAAAGCTGCAACTGGCTCAGAATAAAGCAGCACGTGTTGCTCTTTCATGTGGAAGAAGGACAAATGTTGCTAAAATGCATGACAGTCTCTGTTGGCTAGATGTAAGAAATAGATTTTTGTACTTGTTGATGGTGTTTATAAGAAATGATATTATTACAAAAATGCCAAGACTTTTGTATAGAAAATTAACCTTCAGTTCAGAAACACATAACTATTCAACAAAAGTAAAAGGCAGCACGGTGGCTTAGTGGTTAGCACTGTTGCCTCACAGCAAGAAGGTCCCCGGTTCGACTCCCAGGCCCAGCAGGGGCCTTTCTGTGTGGAGTTTGCATGTTCTCCCCGTGCTTGCGTAGGTTTCCTCCGAGTACTCCGGTTTCCTCCCACAGTCCAAAAACATGCATGCTAGGTAAATTGATCATTCTAAATTGCTCATAGGTGTGAGTGTGAGTGTGTCTGGTTGTTTGTGGGGACTGCTGATGTAAACTAGCATTTCTGCTATGGGATGTAAACAATGCATTAATATGCATTGTCCCATCTAAAAATAAATAAATAAATAAATAAAAATAACAAGACATGCTGCTAGAGGTTGCTTTACCTTACCAAAATCTAACATATCTGCTGGCACAGTGATATACAGAGCAATGAAGGAGTGGAATTCACTTCCCGATTATGTAATGCAACAGAAAAATGTGCTAAGTTTTAAAATGAAACTAAAAGATTATTATTCAACACAAAATTTTAAGGATTAATATTTAATAATTAATTAATTATTTAACTCATATTGTTGGGTCATGGCATTTTTGCAATGTAACAAAAGTATTCGTGATGATTCAATGTAGGAGCTTGTCTTGTATGTTTTCTTGTTTATATGTTTTGTATGTGTGAATTTTTGTGTTTCTGTATATATTTGTGAACTAGTATTTTTTCTGTTGGGTTTGTATTGTGTGTACACTGTATTGTCACTTATGAGAATATGAAGACCCCAGGAAGAATAGCTGCTTCTTTGCAAAAGCTAATGGGGATCTTAATAAAACAAACAAGCAAAACATGGAGATGTCAATTTCCCCGAGGGAACCTGCCAAAGGGATTAATAAAGTCGTCTGAATCTGAATAAACAAATGCCAGATAAAGGAAGTTAAACAGTTCAGTCTCACCCGAACGCTCTGCTGTCAGGGATGTTGCTGTGAGCTTTGATTCCTGGAGGAATCACCCGCACCTCTGTGACCAGGACCCCGCAAGGAAACCGCACCACGTCCACGTTGGTTAACTGAAGATTACAAATACATACAATATTTGCAAAGACAGCGAGAAACAATAAAACCCTAGAAATCACTTCTTCTGCTCAAAACAAGACAGACTCTGGTTAGCGTTAGCCACCAGGCTAACAAGCAAACAAACTGTACAGTGATGCAAAACAGAGCAGTGGCATTAAGTATTTCTTGTTATTTTTTTACATAAGAAAGCGTTTGGCTAGCATTTTCATAAAAAGGGGTGAAATTGCACATGTTCCGGGTTAATTCCAGTTAAATCCTGCAACGTTGTTAACATTTAACACTTCACAACTGCTAATAATAGCCATGTTGACATGGTTAGCTGTAAAGTTAAGCAGCGTTTCCCCAAACTCCCAAATACCATCGATATGAGCTTAAAGGCAGTCAGCTGCGTAGAAAAGATAAAAGGGTTTGTCAAGGCTCCAGAAAATATTACCTCTGCACTTTGATGCTTAAACGTTTCAAGAAAAAGCAGCTCTGTCGAAGAGTCGACCGCCATAGCTTCCTCCTGACGACACACTTCCGGGATAACACTTCCGGGGCAGGTCACCCACTAATACACATACATAAAACACACAAGTAAAATGAAATAAAACTACATATTTGAACAAATTATTATCATTAACATCATTACTACAAGCAGTTTCTTGTATCTCATGTTCGTCCTTTTAAAGTTAAATTATTTTCCCCCATGTAAATGACTAGAGCTACACTTCTCACATGTAAATTATATGTATATATATATATTTATATATATATATATATATATATATATATATATATATATATATATATATATATATATATATATATAATTTACATGTGATAATAAATAATAATAATAATACATTTCTAATAATAATAATTAAAAAAAATCATAATAATTATCATTAAGATATAGCTACTTAAAAGAGCAGATGTATATCCGTTTTAGGAGTAAAACTGTGGAACTCATTAGACAACGTCCTTAAATTAGAAAACTCAATAAAAGCATACAAGATATTATTCGAAGCAAAGGTAATGGACACATATATAGAAGCACAATAAGCAAACAAAGAAGAAAGTACACATGCATGAGATGAAATGACAACTTAAATTGGTTTTGTCGGTTTCTTTAGCATCTTTTCACTTTCTGTTTTTAGAGCTATCAAGATTATTATTATCATTATTATTACTATTACTATTATTACAGCTATTATTATTTATTTTATTTTTTATTTTATTAGTTTGCACACAATAAAAGTAACACTTGCAATCAAAATAGTAAAACAAATGTGACAGGAGGTCATTATTATTATTATTATTATTATTATTATTATTATTATTATTATTATTATTATTATTATTATTATTATTATTATTATTATTATTATTATTATTATTATTATTATTATGTGTAACCTCATGATACTTCATTTGTTATTTTTGCATATTCTATTATGTTAAAAGGTGGGCAAGATAAGCTTTATGCTTCAAGCCCAGACCTTTTCGGTCAAAATAATCACAATGTTGACCAGGGAAAAACCTGTGGATGTTTGTTATCTTGTTTGTTGATTTTTATGCTTGTGTTTGACCAAAATAAATATCATCTAACTAACTAAAAATCATTTAGCCGAGACTTTTTTTTTTTAAAGAGGCCATCTATCCGGGCTAAATTCGCCTTTAAGAAGGTATGCGCTTGGTGTAAAACCTACCCCTGGCCTATAAAGTGTTTGTAATGAACAGAAACAGTACGCTTAATTCAAACATTGTAGTACTATTCATAGAAAAACTCAATATAATGTTTCTGCCGTCCATAGTTTGCCACGTCCTACTGTTTGAACCACCTGAACGAAGAAAGGGGCAGGTAGAAAGTCACGTGGTCACACAGGTAGACTCACTACAAGTGCAGAGAAGGTTCAGCCATTATTCCGAGATGGTGACTGCGGGAGGATATACGTACAATTTAACACGCGACAGAAAAAGACATTAGTATCACGGAGCAACCCCCTTTACGTTCAGTTCTCACAGTAAAGGTAATTTCGCCTCCTACCTCAAGCGCGTGTGTCTCCTACGGCACTTAAGTTGCTGTCCTCGAAGTTTGTATAGTTTTATATTAGTTTTTGGGGGTGTTGTTGTGTTCAGATGACGGATCAGGTAGACTACCTGGTGGTGGTTTTCACCGCCACATCTGGCGCAAGCGGAGAACTGCTGGGATCTGACGAGAAGGAGCTCGTCCAGTTGGCCTGGCAGTTGGTTGATGTAAAGAACAAAACGGTAAAAAGGAAAAAAAAAAGATTTCTGTACTAATTGCTGTAATTTGATTATATTCATTATTCTAAATCCTGAAATGTAGTGATGAAAAGTGGCAGGTAAATTGAGCTATTAATTAATTTGAACGGAAAAATAGCTTTAATGGTGAGTTTCTGTCTATACACATTTGTTTAAGTTTATAAGTTGAAAATTGGTGTCAGATTTAGTCACTTGTAAGAGATGAAATGTCTTTCCCCTGGATGTGAGAAACTGACAGACACTTCAGCTCAGTATTTAATAAAGTAGTCATGAACATCAATTTAAAGCCGTTAAAATTCCTAATACTGTATTGTCAAACTGCCTTCAAGTTTTCATGTTAGCTTTTGTTTCAAGACTGACTTGTTTTCCTCTCTGAACCAGTTGGGCAAGGTGAATGAGCTCCTCATTAAACCTGACCTCTCAGACTTGACAGACGAAAAACCAGAGGAGGATGTGGTGGAGGAGTGCAGGGAAGAGGAGAATGGGCCAGGAGCAGATTGCACATCCACTGTAACAAGTATTGACAGCGCTTTAAACCTGGTAATGATGTCTCTTGAGTCTTTAGAAATGCACTTCAATCCTTGTACTAGATGATTTAGGTCAAAATTATGTTTTTGTTTTGTTTTTGTATCTAATTTACATTTATGAATGTTTGTTTTTCTGTCATAGTTTAATCTACAATTGACAAATGAGGTGAACAGCGAGGGCACGGGCACGTCATTATGTTTGTGTACAGACGGCCAGCTCCCCATCCGTCAAGTGATTCACCCTGAGGCCGTGAGCAAGGTGAGCGAGCTGGGTAGGGCGAACGCCTCGAAGCCAGGGCGGATGTTCATTTACTGCTCAGTGTTGTGTCAGCACCTTGCTTCCAGCTGAATTAAATAATACAGTGAAAATTGATTTGCAACAGAGAAGCTCTCATGCAAAACCAAGCCAATGACACAGGTCTATGCATATGTCATACCAGCGTACCAGCAGCAAAACTGACGACATTCTCACACTCCTAAAGCATGTATTACACAAACAAGAGCCATGATGAAAGAAGCGTATGCTTGAGTAACATAAGCAAACATGAGTGAGATGAGAGTAATAAAATAGCAGCTGCTGATGAGCCACTCGTGTACATCCTTTCGTTCAATTCCTCTCCTGTTTAGAACATCCTGGTCCCCGACTGTTTCTACTCCTTCTTCGACCTTCGGAAGGAGTTCAAAAAACACTTCCCTACATCCGACCTCAAGGATTTGAATGTACACGTCATGGCAGAGGGTATCCTTTCACATGTTTACATTTGCTCACCTGTTGACAATATTACTCATTTACTGTTGTATCTTTTTTTTAATCCTTTTCTCTTGTTGTCCACAGCATTTTTTATCTCACGTGCATATAATATCCTCAAACCTAACATATTTAAAGTTTACAAGCAGGGTGTTGGCTGCAGGGCAAGAGGTTTTGAAATGCAAATAAGGAAAGAATAGCAGCACCTTACTAAGCCTTCAGTGAAAGAGTTTGTGTTTAGTCAACAGTGAAAACCCCATACACCCGCTGGTATAGAGACACAGACATGTCAGTGTTTTAATTCACGTATCCAGATGCAGTTCTTCTCATGTTACAATTAAAAACCCTCTATAGATGAGGAACAATGATTCTTGCTAGTTTCATGCTTGCTTCCCTTAACCGGGTCCTCTTCAGCTCTTAGAATACCAGACAGTCCCACGTCGGATCTCACGGTCATTCAGGATCCATCGGTCGCATCGCCAGCAGAAGTAGCCATACAACAGGTCCAGCTTATGGGCAGCATCCTTCTTGCAATGCTCTCGGATCCCTTTTGTGAGTATCATATGAGAAGCTACAAGTAAAATTGGCTTTAAGCTTAACTTAAGATGAACTATTGCAGAGAGAAGCTACAGTTAAGGGTGAAAATTAAAACTGAAAGAGTAAATTCATCAGGAAGCTGTGTTAAGGGAGGGCAAAATCAAGGCTTTTAATTATGTAAATTTCAAATCAAGTAACTAAGGGACACTATAATTAAAATAATTAAAAGGGTTGGATACATTTTTTGTTTCTATATAAGTGATGTTTTTGTCCACAAACCAGGACTTCAACCCATTAAGAGTAAATGCAAAGTGTTTCCGTCATATTCTAAAAGTTTTCCTTTAGGTCCTGGTATGTTTAACAGTTTGATAACACTGATAAGGGACTCTTTTATTTTTCTCTGCTATCATTTGTGATTTCAACAGGCAGCTATGTCATTTTGAAAACCATACTCAATTGATTTTCCATCACAGGCCACACATTTTCTGACCCAGAGAGAGTCAGTGAGAGGTTTGAGAGCGGCACTTGGTGAGTGAGTCAAGATAAGAACTCTTCTTGTTGTGTGGCTCTAAAATCAACTCAGAGTCTACTCCTGCTGTGCTAATTTCTGTGTTGGGTTGTGTGTATTTGCGTGTGTGCGCAGTAGTAAGAGGGAGAAAGTGTGCGACAACACAGTGATCAGAGCCAGAGGGTTGCCATGGCAGTCCTCCGATCAGGACATCGCTCGTTTCTTCAGAGGCCTCAACATCGCCAAGTATGTTGCAGATATGTGACGCCGTATTACATTTCTCACCGCCTGCCATCATGTAAATGGTGATACTCTCTAAGCTGCTGCTGACTAGTTGCTTATATGTTGTGTTGTATAGAGGAGGGGCTGCACTGTGTCTTAATGCTCAGGGGAGGAGGAATGGAGAAGCACTTGTTCGTTTTGTCAGTGAAGAACACAGAGATTTGGCGCTACAGAGGCACAAACACCACATGGGAAGCAGATACATTGAGGTAACCTGCTTAGACAACCACTTGCACTTACCAGTTAGCCACAAATATATATTAAACCACACATTCTGTCATCATGTACACTTTAACCAACAAATGTTCTTAAATAAGAACCATATTTTGTAATTTTTAACAACAGGTTTATAAAGCAACAGGAGAAGACTTTCTGAAGATAGCAGGAGGTGAGACAATGTAAATATAATATACATTTTGATGCTATGAGGAAGAAGGGAAGAGCTTTGGTGGTACAACTGGTGGATTCCCTATTAAACTGCCTAAATTGAAATCTGGTGACATAACAAACTGCCACGCTTGTTTATTAATTGCAGCATTGGGAAGAGGGAAAACAGTCAAGAACCTACAAGTCATCATTCAGATTTTACGGTTATGAAGAGGGCATCACAGGAAACAGAAATGATCTTTTTTTAGCATTTAAAATTATTCCATTTCATACATGAAAACTCAAAACCATCAAGGTATTAAAACTCAGTTTAGCTTCATTGTTATGAATTATATAGAATGAACACTGGAAAAAGCACAGCAAACCATCCCTAACTAATTTTCATGTAAAGAAATCATTGTGCAGCACGACCAGTGGTTAAATACTTGTTTCTATGCATTTGTGTCCACATTAGGCACCTCTAACGAGGTGGCAATGTTCCTGTCGCGTGAGGACCAGATTATAGTGAGGATGCGAGGTCTCCCTTTCGCAGCCACACATGAGCAGGTGCTCACCTTCTTTTCGCCAGGGAACGGGCTCAAAGAATCGTGCCCCGTCAGCGGAGGGAAAGATGGCATCCTATTCGTTCGCTACCCAGATGGGCGTCCCACTGGAGATGCTTTTGTTTTGTTTGCCTGCGAGGAACAGGCTCAGTGTGCTCTGAGAAAACACAAGGAAATCCTGGGGAAACGATATATCGAGCTGTTTAAAAGTACAGCAGCAGAGGTGCAACAGGTACATTATGGTGTCTCTTTATGCAGTTTGAGGAAAATGTCTAGATTTGTATTTTTTATTTGCTCTCTAAACTGTTTTGTCTGCACCTTCTTACTGCAACAGTAAGAAGGTGCATCTTGTATGTTCACCGCAATTATTGGAGCAAGGCTTTATGGGGAGGACTTGCATAAAAAGCTGCACTGTGTGTGCATGTTTCTTTTTCATTTGTTGGTACACAGAATTTTCTGTGTACTTTCTCTTATCCTTCTTTGTGTGCTGTACTCCCCCCCTCCTTACTGTGAGTGTAGCTCATGTGGATTAATTTCCTTATCTCTTATGAACAATAAGCTTACGGACCACATGCATATGTCTTTGTAGAGGCTTTTCTTTGGGCTTTTATGTGCCACAGACTGTGGGGTTTTATTGGTCTTCTACAGAAATGCAAACACGCTGGTGTCCTGTTGGCCAAAAGCCAACTCCTGTATGACAATGCAGCATGTTTAAAGACAACATGGACAGCTTAGTTTCACCTAAAGCATCATCTTTCAAGAGATAACATATGTGTATATATATATATATATATATATATATATATATATATGTATATATATATATATATATATATATATATATATATATATATATATATATATGTGTGTGTGTGTATGGCAGATGTTTCATATGTACATTTAAACACTAATAGTACGTTTTGGGATTTATTTTTTCTTCAAGCTGCAATTACATGTCAAAAGGCAGGTAACACTCTACTAAACTAGACACTCTTTGACAGTCTTTGCTCTAGGCAGAGTTTGTAATCTGAAACTGTGGGTGTGTGTTGTAGGTGTTGAACCGGTACTCATCTGCCCCCCTGATTCCTGTGGCCCCAGCCCCTCTGATGTCTGTACTGCCCATGATGTCTCTCCTGCCCCCTCCTGTTGGTGTAAGAGACTGTCTAAGGCTGAGGGGACTGCCGTACACAGCGATTATTGAGGATATCCTCACCTTCCTGGGCGAGTTTACACATGATGTCAGGCAACACGGTGTACACATGGTGCTCAACCAGCAGGTACATGCACCAACGGCACTGACACACCTACTATCTCACATACCTCTGACACAAATGTTCAAAATAGTACCTGACCTGGTTGTGTTTCCAGGGTCGTCCATCAGGTGACTGCTTCATCCAGATGACTTCAGCGGAGCGGGCGCTTCAGGCCTCACAGCAGCTTCATAAGCACGTGATGTCCAGCGAGCGAGGGGCCAACAGTCGCTACGTGGAGGTGTTTCCCTGCAGTACTGAGGAGATGGGCCTTGTGCTGATGGGGGGCTCGCTGTCACACATGCACACACATACACACAACAGGAGCAGGAGTGGGACGGGGCTCAGCCCACCGCCATGTAAGTCCAGACGTAAGTGCTGCTGGGAGCTGGGGGTGCTTCGGGACTGCAGGGTAGGTGGGCTCCTGCCAGGGGAGGAGCAGGGTTGCTGGTTTTTCTCCAATCTAAAATTGGGACAGTATGGAGATGATGATTTTTAAATTGTGTGTGTGAGAGAGAGTTTGTGTATGTGACTGTGGTTCCTCTGTGTAATTTGGAGTGATTTCATTCATCTGCATCTGCAACCTCACATGTTAACTGTTTGTTCTTTTGTTTTTTCATCTGATTGTTTCCTGATTACAAAGAGTGGTTTAATTTCTCAGTGGCATGTTTGTTACTCCTTCTTATTCCTCTTCCTTACCACTGTTGAAGTAATCTGGAAGGACTGGAAAAGTGTAAGCAAGACAATTTGAGTCCTAACAAGTGCACATTGACAACAATGCTTACAATTCTCTAATCTTAACAGATTGGTAGTGGTGGATGTGGGATTTAGCCTCAATAGACCAAAACAGTTCAAGGGTTGGTATCTCCTGTGCTTTTCCAATCTGGAGCTGTGCAAAAGGTGTGCAAAGCTGGTGCATAGATTGGCTTTATTCGCCTTGTCTGTAGTTCTTCGCAATTAAAAACTGTTGTGTTTAATTGACAGTGCTGGTGTTCACATGAGTTAGAGGAACCCTGTGTAGGTCTTGCTAAAACAGGATTTTTTTTCAAGTTCTCCCAGAATTTCAAAGTCAGAAATCATTTTATAAATTGGAAATTGTTCAGAAGGCAACACTAAAACTAATTATTATACACAAGATTGTGTGGCCCTTAAAAATTGAATCTGATCTCATCTATTTTTTTTCTCCAAAATATATTTATATTCACTTACTATTGGGATTGTGCCAAGCTGTTTTGGTTTTGTAAATATGGTGAACACACATTCCCCCGGGAGATTAGCGTGAGCTTAAATGATAGTAAAATAACAGTAAATACTACAGACTTGCAGCTGTTTATTCCCTCAGTTCGGAGCCAATCAGATGCTTTGACTTTATTTTTTTGAAACTCTGTAAAGTACCTCATCTGGACACAAACCTCCCATTCGCAGTGCAAAGCACAAAGAGTGCTCACTAATCAACATGTGCAGGAATACAGACATTTATGAGGCGCTGACTGAAGGCATCGGTGGTCATTGTTTAAAAGTTTGCATGTTCTCTTCTCTCATAATCAAACAATGACCAAGCTTCACCATCATGACTCTGTGCACTTCTGGTGTTATCTTTGTGTGTTTTTGTGTGGTTGTAAATGTGTTATCTCTCCTTCTGCTCTTTTCTCTTTAGGTTTATCCCCGCCGTCCTACCCCTTCGCCGCTGTTCCACCTGTCCTGTCCTCAGAGTCTGCTGGTCTCTACCCTCCCATCGGGCAGTTATTGTTGGCCCCCCGCCCCATGCTACCAGGACATCCCTATTATCCTGCTTCAGCTCAGATATACATGAACTACACAGCATACTATCCCAGGTAAACAGTAGTGGTTATAAATGAATAGGGACAAATGTAATGTGGAATTCAATTTAGGCCTTGATGTTAATCCTGTAAATCCCCAGTGCAGGCCTTGTGACCTCCAATTAAATAATAGTGAGTTTTCAGACTCACCATCTCCAACACATAACAATGTTTTTTTGTTTTCGATGAGCTTAGGTGATTACGAATCAGTGTTTAAAATCATCACCATGACAAGTTTTTGAAATGACATGAAATTGACAAGTAAGGAATGCTAGCAAAATCCCTTTCTTGCAGCGAATAACTCACTTAAGAACTTTTATTATTAGATTTAGAGTCTGAAGACTTCAGATACTGTAAATCAATTATGTCAGCTAGTATGTACTTATGGACTGGGTGCTGCTGAATGAAGGACTAAGAAACTAAACTGGCATTGTTTGCATATTTGATTTTCAGAGCCTTCTGTTTGCATAGCCAGTGTGCTGGTAACTTGAGAAGCACGCATCCGTGTTTTGCACATTGCTGAGTCTTTAAAAATAAGATTTTCTGCCCCTGACATTTTCTTAAATATATTAGAAGTGTTTTGTTATTGACTTCTGTTGATGATTTAGTTCGAGTGAACAAAGATAAAGTTGTTAATTGTGGAAAAAGAGAAATATTGCCTTTGGCTCAAATGTATCTTATCAGAGGACTTGGTAAACATCAAGCGATGCCTGTTTCTCCCTTGTCGGTTAGTAAGATAGCCATTACAACAAAACACAAATAGTCACAGTGTTATGGTTTCTCCTGCTGTGTTAAGCAAAAATAGGACAACAGACTTGATCTTTTATTCTTTTATTTATTTCTGTAGTCCACCTGGCTCACCGACTGTAGGATATTTCCCGGCGCCCTCCTCCCTGTCCTCCCCAGGAGGGTTGATAAGAATGCCAGGGCTGCCCTATAACGGCAGTGGAGTTAAAGACCTCATTAATGCAGTTCAAGGATACCAGGTAAGACATTTTCCTTCAAACACACCACTTTGGCCTACTAATCTTATTGATGTAGCGCTTTAAAGGTACAGCACAATGGCATGTACATACGTATTTGTAGGACCAAAGTGTTTTATTCAAATCCTTTTCTGTTATGGGTGTGTTTTGTCAGGCATCCACTGTATCTGCCCAAAGGCTATCAAACTAGTTTATCCTGTCTCCTCTCCCTGTTTTGTCACACATGCACTGCTGCTTGCTTTGACTTGAACTAGAGGTACTCAGCTTCTATCATTTAAACTTATCTACAGAAATATATATATACGGTATATATATATATATATATGTATATGTATATATATATATATATGTGTGTATGTATACATATATGTAAATATACCTCTCCTTTAATCCCAGCCATGGATCCCTTCGCTCCCACATTGCTCTTGAGTCTCTCTTTATGGAGAATTTTTCTCAGCCCAATGTCTGTGTCATCCCCCCCTCCCTCACACCACAGTATACTCCCGAAGATGCTCTAATGCACGCCCACGGGCCCATGCACGCTCACGACCCCGCCAGGACTTTGCTCACGCAGCCCAAAGAATGGGTGTGTATTTAAGGTGTCTGAGGCAGGTGGCAGGTAAGGATTGGCTAAGGGCTCAGTTAGAGGTATTAACTTTGGACAGCGGTTTTACCTATTGCTTGTCTGGTCACCAGGGGTGACAGGCCACTGCACTGTTTTTGTATGAAAGGGTCATAGAGGGGGTATACATGATTTCATTGAAGGCTTAGAGGAATTTTCTTGGTCCTTAGTCTATTTCTGGGTTTCATTCTGACGGGGCGCCTGCTTCAGCTAATAGTGATGGGTGTAATTCTGTCCTCTCAAGAAGCCTTTAATGAATACTGCGATAAGCAAGAGAGCCAACTGACCGTTCTCTGAACTCCTTCCGTCAGTGCAGCAGTCATCCGGTCACAGTTTAAGATCCCTAACAAGGCAGCATTACCAAGCTGTGAATTCTCTACATGCAACAGTAACACTGCAATAAAAGCAAAAGAGTGCAGTAGGCCATATGTTCGTCTTCTGTAAAGTTGAAATTGCTATAATGTTTGGTAAGCTAACCTACAGCAGTAACCAAGAGTTACTTTTAAAAGGTTATCGTTAGCTGTTCCAAACATTCACCACCTGTTTGAACAGCCACCACATGAGATCCAGTTTGGTTCAGTTCTGCAAGCACATGCAGGAGCTCAATAGATGAGCAAACAAATCTTTATCCACCAATATTCAGAGAATTTGCCATCCTGGATCAACATTGCCTGGGGTTGAATCAAAAGCTTTTAGCAGCTCGACTCTTATTCACACTGCATTAAGGTATCATTAAGAGCATATTCACAGAACAAGACCAATTATTTCCTGACTTCTCTGCCAACAAATAATAGCGTGCTGAGCTATTAGCTGATTGTGCTGAAACTACTTGAACAGTTTAGACCAGCAGCAGACTGAACACACTGTACTACAATGCTGCAATAAGCATTTGAACAATGATGTCAGTGACAAGATGCAAACTAATTATGTAATCAGTGACTCTCAAAATTGATTTGAATCAGGCAAATGACTTTTGCGTTTCCTGAAATTTGCTCTTGTTCTGTGCAATTCTAGAAAGCTTGACATGCATAGTGACGGTAACTGAATAACAGGTGCAGTGTTTAGATGGTTGAGGGGGTGATGGGTAACGTGGTGCTGGTGTGGGGGCTCTTTCTTTTCTTGTTTTTTACTTTTGAACTTAGATGATGCTCTTCTGTCCATTTGCCTTCCTTTCTCTTACCCCTTTTTCAACTCCCACCAGGGCCCTGCAGAGTCCATTTCTCTCCTGAGCACCAGTCTGATTGGTCAGTCCAGCAGGGGAGATGCTTCCCTCATGTCCCTTCCCGCTATCATGGCCAAGCCAGGGGAGCAGTACCTGGATCTGACCCTGCTGTAGGGTCAAACATATGCAAAGGTCACGTGACTACTTGTTATGTTTAAAAAGACTTGTTAGTTGTTTTTTTGTTTTGTTGTTGTTTTTCTTTTTAAATATATGTAGTGTGTTAGATGTGTAATTTATATCTTTAGACACAGAGATAATTGTATTTTTTACCAAATTAATTGTGGCCTTAGCCAAAATAATACCATTTTTTCTTATATTGCACAGTGTACATCATAAAAGCTTTATGAAATGTGTTAAGCTGTTATGTTTTTGTAATCATCATGATTTTTTTGCTATCCAAACTAGAGAATAATGACCTAGTACCAACTGAGTTAAATATGTTCTCTGTAAAACTCTGTGAAGAGTGAGTGTGTGTATGAGTGTGAAAAAGATGAGAATGAGTATTATGCATGGCAGTGTTCAAGCGTTTTATTGCTTAATCTGTCAACGCGGTCCATTTTATATGTGTATATACATTTGATACAGTACACAGTGATTGTATTTAAAACTTTAGTGCATGAAGAAGTTTAGTAGTGAAACTTTAAAGATGTTTACATAATGCCAAATATCAATGCACTGCTAAACATGAAAACTATAAATGAATAAAATAGCAGTATCTTTGAGTGCTAACAATTTTTACACTTTAAGTTTGTCCCATAGTTTGATCTTTGCATCACTGGAAAAAGTGTGTTGTTTTATGACAAAGCTGGCCTGTCTTTAGTTCCAGTGACTTGTGTCTCATGTCCCAAGTTCTCAATTTACTGAGGGAATTTCAGGAATTTGAACAGATTCACAACCAATTTTATTGCAAATAGTACTTAATATTTATCAAGTCCTCACACTTTCTGTGTCTTACCACCATAAATACTGACCATGTGGAGCAGGAGTGAACAAACAGCATGGCCATTTGTGTGTATATATATATATATATATATATATATATATATATATATACATATACCGGTATATATATATATACATATTTTTTTTTTTGACAAGGAAAACAAACTAAAGAACATGTTTCATGTGAATCCCTTTTTTCACCTTCTTGCTATTTGTGCCCTACAGAGTTGATATGAGGGCTCCATGTTTATGTACACATACAGGGCATGCTGTTGTTCAGGACCTCCTGCTACAGCCATGCTGGAAAAACAAGAAAAATCCCAAACAATAAACATATTACGTTAAGTTTTCTAGCCTCTTTGTTTGATTTCAATATTAGCTTGTGCTGTGTGTGCACATCAGGAGGGATTTGAAATGTCAGAGCACAGAGTTTCCTAATGACAGAATGTGGCTCATGGCAAAACTGTGGGAACTCCCTCACATTCACCTCAGCGATTACCTCTGAGTCTCAAACCTGCACAAATGCTATAGCAAAGAAGCTATTGTCGCTTAGAAACACTAAACATCTGATGTGAGAGGATGGCCCCCTTTTCTACTGTGTAAAGAAGTGAAGAATAGGGAGAGCAGGAAGTGGGAAGAGAGAAGGAACACATACAATACGATGTTAGACCCCCTCAGGGTGATTTCGGCATTGTGTAATTCAATCTTGCTCACCCCACCCAACCTTATCCCTTTTAAACACACTCATTCTCCCACTTACAAAAACACACCTTCTAAACCAGCATAGCAACATTTTATCAACCAACAAATTTCAATCTGCTTTTTAAAATCATTTTCTTTCATCGTTTTGTTAGAAGACCTTAGGACATATTGTTGGAAAAGGTGATTTTCTTTTTTTTTTGTTTTGACAATTAAGCCCAGCCCATTGTTTATTGTTTATACCTGCCAGGGTGTGCCCTGGCTAAACAGACCCTGAACAGGAATGAATAGGTGTAGATATTTTTTGGATGTTTCCCTGATAGATTTACTTATTAAACAAGATATTGTGATCCCAAATTATCATGGTTGCATAACAACAACTGCGGTTTTAACCAGGTTCGTAGTTTGACCTACAGTACAGTAGTTCTAGTAATATGACTTGATTTGTCTTGGTGTGATATTTTAATTTATCTGACACAATGTAACTAAAGGATTCAGGTAGATTGACTGAAAACAGTCTTTCTGGTCATGATCATTCACAATCAATGAATTAATGCAATTACATTAATTACATGCAATAATAATGAACAGCTGTTTTTTTTGCAAGACATCAAGCAAAATTATTTTAATGCAGTTAATTTTTTTTGTTATTTTTCTAGTGACATGTATGGTAAGAGCAGTAGTCTTTTTTAAGAAAAAGAAAGCCTCTTCGTTCCACAAAAAAAACAAACAAACATGGGAGCAAACCTAAATTTTACAAAGCTGCATCATTACAAGGTTTTTCAAAACTTCATTGTTTAAAAAACAATGTGGAAATGTTCTATCCACTGCTCTGGTTTGGGCGCATCCTATAGTGCCAAATTTCAACACAAACACCTTTTTCCAGCTGTCAGTTGAATGGTTAAGGGATAATGATTTAGGCTCATTTTCCAGCCACAAGACCTGGGCACCTTGCCGTCATTGATTAGAACTTGTTGTATGATCCCTCTACAGTCATATGAGATCATACAATAAACCCAATGACAGTAGTAGTTCTCATAGTGACAAAACAAAAGTGTAATTAACTGGATGACTCATTTTACCAGTACCTGAGAGGTTTAGCCGCAGATGAATCATTATTATTCTTTATCAAAACATTCCCTCACAGGGAGGGTGAGAGCTAAATACAAACTTAACTCGCAGGCAAACAGGGTGAGGCGGATCCACACTCCCCATGTTGAGCAAAGGCCAAAGATGTAAATTCAAAGTTGTCAATCTGAAAATTAGTCGTTTTTTAAGAAGATTTGGTCGACAGTGGGAAAAAAACTTACTTAATATTTGAAGCACAGGGGCAGTTCAATGCAGCTGTGAACCAGGACTGAAGTAAAATAATGCAGCACAAGGGTATGCTTACTAACACTTTATTTCAAAGAACATGCTCTCTTACACTATATTTGCAAATGACTTGCAATGAAAATTGCATGTAAAAAATAGCCAAATAATCCTGCACCGCCATGACTATCCATGACAAGGGTTCAGCGCTGCCTCAACAGCTTCGATTTGTCTCCTTCTTGTGGGCAAATTATGACAGTTGCTCAACCACAGTTTCACAGCACATGTCTATCTCAACATTTCTTAACCCGAGTCAGTTTTCACTTACAATTCACCCTGTCAGGGATTTTTTTTTTAATCACAAATACTGCAAATGTTTTGGCATGTAAAAGTGGATATCTCAAAAATAAATACAGTACAGAAGTATACATTTACAATGCCTGCTCTGTCATCAGCTTATTATTTTACAGTTTCTTTACTCTTTGAACAAACTGATTTGAAGGGGAAGTGATTTTCACTTCGACAGTGCTTGTAATATGGACATTTGTGATTCAACAGTCATTGTCTGAAACACAGTTTAGGCATCAACACTGACACAATGGTGATGGAATCACATAAAAATAAACCCCAAAGCAATCAGTTAATCATTTAATCACTTAGAGAAACACTTATCATGCAGGCAGCACCAGCTCATAATTAGCTTGTCTCTAATGAAGGTGTCCATTTGATTCCATTTCAGTTTGTATGCAGTTTCCAGTTCAACAAATAAAACGAAACTTCCCTAAATTAAGCCAAAATAACAATTGCCTTTGTGTAAATAAATAAATAAACATATATATATATATATATATATATATATATATATATATATATATATATATATATATATATATATGCCAAATATGTATTCAAATATACAAATGTTGATTGATGTTAGTGACTTTGGGACTTTCAGTTAACTTCTCCCCCGTTTTGCCTCATCTTTTGATGAAGTTACAGAGTTCAAGGGTCAAGGTCTCAGAGTTCTGTCATCAGCAGGGCTCTCAGGATTTTCTCTCTGTCCAGCCTTACTTCCTCTCCGCTACAGACACAAACACACATACACAGGCTTGGCGTTAAGGCATGTTTAATCTGTGAACATTGGAATTTATTGTGATTGTCATTTATGCAACTAAGTGTTTCATTAAATAATTCTATTTTTTTTCAAGAAAGAGCTGCATAAAACATTTAAATAAAATACATCATGGTAAATGCAATGTAAATTATATCAATACTGCTTTGCAAAGGCAGAAATCACAAGTATGCTACAGTATAGTACCCAAAAAGCAGTGAATCCTTTGTGGTGGTAATTTGTTACATGCCTTATACAAAAAATTAAAATTAATGGCATGCTAAGTATGGTACTTTTTTTTAGCAACCCCCTACAAAAAAACAAACAAACATGTTTCTCATGTTCATCAGCAGTGGATAAATGCAATGACATGTAGAAAACATGTCATTGCATCTTATGCATCTAACATGTCTTGCCATGCAGTGCGTGATTAACATGTTATTCAAAGTTATAACTTGAGTTATAACATGAGTGCCTGAGTAGTTTTAATTTTGAGTTTCGCCCATGTAATTACATGGTGGAAAATATGCTGTAAAGATGTCACATAAGGTATCCTAATTGATATTCTTAGTGCTACGATGTGTCTACTATTGTGACAGAACTGCCTCAGTATAAAATAGTGGCACTAAATGAAGTCTGAAAGAAATTCAAACATCATGCAATTATTTTGGAATTTGTATGGGTGTCATATGTAATCAGTCACGTATTGATCGGTTTGAGTGTGACCTTGTTCTTTGCTGTATGAGCTCTTTTTTGTGTTTTGTTCTTTTACTGCTATGGATGGTTTTGTTCATATTCTGGGCTTTTTTTAAGACAATGTTGATGTTCTTATTTTGCCCTGATTAAGACTATTTTCTTCAGTTTAGTTATATATTTACCTTATTTGTTCTTTTTTTGTGTGGACTTGTTTTCTAACTGTCTTTTTTTCCAAAGTGTTATTCTTTCTGTATTGGTTTTGCTTTGGTTTCCCCTGTGCTTCTCTGTCCTGATTATTCACACCTGTGTTATGTCAGCTCCTCAGGCTTTATATTGTACTGATTTTACTCCATTTACTGCAGGTCAGTTGAAATTCCCTTCTGCTTTGCTGCTCCCAGTCTATTCTTCTCATGCCACTTTATATTGGTTTTTTGGGTTATCCTGCAGTGCCAACACATTCTGTTTCTTACTCCGGCCTTCCACTCTCCCACACTGGGGTTCCTCTAGCCCTGAACTCTGACTCCTCCAGATTTGATGGGTGATGTGATCTCACAGCTTTCACCTGGGATATGTCCATGCATATCTATGGAGTTTGCATGGCTGCTTTCTGGCTCAACATCAAAAGGAATCATCACAGGAATTGAAAAAAAATTACATTATGAGGCCTCACATACAGTAGATGTTAAAATGGTATTGGAAGGTTGGTAATTAAAAGATTCTGGCAACACAGTTGCAGAATAAACTAGTGGGATACAGAATGAGCAATTATACTATAAATCAGAGATACAAAATAGGAACACAACAGGTAGTGTCTCATTCACACAATCAAGCATAGAAAAAAAGACTGGTTTAGTGCTTCATTTTCAAAATAGTTAAGAATTTCCGTGATGGCTCGGACTGTGAAAAACTCTCCATTACACCATCCTTTATGAGCAGCACTCAGGAAGAAATAAAAACTGTACAGGCTTTTTGAAAATAAATTAAACATACCGGTAAGCATCTTCTTTCCTAAAAAAAATGGAAATGCAAATGAAAATTTGGAGCACATTCGTGAGCCACATATGATAAGGACTAATTTGCTCATTCCACAAAGAGGTTGTGCATGTTTTGCATAAACTTGGTGATGATAAACAAAATAATTGAATAGCTGCTAAAGAGAAACATGGAGTAGGTAGTGTGATGGTATGGGGCTATGGATACGAATACATACAAATGTATAATTAGGTGTAGATAGATATTATAAATATAATTTAGTATTTACAAGCATTTAGAATCAAGTTCTTTATGATCGTCAAGTTGTGTCCTTTGAATTACCAGATATTTTTACTGAGCTTTTTTGCATTAAAATAATTTTTTTAAACATTTTTCAATGTTTAGATGTTGATCTGTATAAGGATTTCTTTTGATAATGTTGGCACTTTTTAACAACTATTATGATGAGAAATCATGACCAAGGGAAAAGCTGTTTACATACGAGAGAAGCTGAGCTTTTCGAAGGCTAAGTAATGCCTGGAAAGAGTCCCAATGCCCCAAATCCAGTTGGCTTGAAGAGGAGATACTGAATCAAGAAAGTGGGGCAGGAGCAACGAGGAGAGAGTTCAAACAATTTCCTCTCTCAGATGTCATGGACATCTAAAAAAGGAAGCGCTTAGAACCCTGATAGAGACCAAATTGGGCTGTTGGGTACCAAGTGGAGGCTGCAGGAACATATTCTGGACTCTCTTCGCTGCTCTGAGGCTAAACAGAGGTGGAGGCTGCAAGCAAAGCAGCAAGGCTGAAAGGAGGAGGAATAGCAGTGCTTGTTAACATAGTGGAATCCTGGATATGTTATTGTGAAAGAGCATCTCTGTACCCAGATATTGAGATGTTGGCTGTGGGTTTCTGTCGAAGATTTCTTCTGAGAGTGTTCAACTGTATTACCTGCTGATGCTGCATGTGAAATCATCAGCTCAGTTGTAACCAGGCAACAAACCCAAAAAGTCCCAAAGCCTTGATGGTGATCTTTGGAGAGTTTAACTACACCTCCCTCCCTGTTACACTTCTAACTTTCCACCTGTTAGTCTTTTTTTAATTTACTGAATATTTATTCCAGAACAGCATAATTATTATTGAATTATATTCAGTTCAATAGATTTCTTTTGAGTCAAAGCCAAGGTTGCAAAGATGACAAGCCTTGTGACAAATAATGTTGTTTATGGTGGCCTTTTCCTACTCTCTTTTTAACTTTTTCTACAGTATAATTATACACTAACATATGTATTTATTGATTTAAAGTTGGAAATGTAATTACTAACCTGCTGAAAGTAGTTTTCCAGCACAGTAGGTGGTTGCACAAATTGTATGTTTATGTGACAATAAAATATGCTAAAAAAGTACAGGCACCATATACAACACCTAAATTCATGCAACTTCAGCATCAAGTTGGATTCTTAAAATATCTGAATAATATAGTTTGTCGTTTTTACAAAGCACTGCATTCTATAGACTTGCCATATGTTTTCAAATAGTTCTCATATGCTATGGATGCAAAGCAAAATGGAAGTGACTCAAAATGTTACTTGAATACGGTACTTTATCAGACTACTATCTACTGAAGTGTTGGTGTGTTACCTGTCGTTATGGGCAGCGAGGTAAGGGACCAGGTGAGGAATGGAGCTACGATAGTAAGAAGGGGAGAGGTGAGGGGAAGGCGAAGCAGAGGGACAGCATGGACTACCCAGCTCCAGTGCTGGCATGTTATCCACCTGGAATACACATCAGTGTATGCACACACACACAGGCATCCTTACATGTACTCAGATGTAATGCAGATAAAACTTCTCATCCCCCACAGGCAGAGAGCAGTGCACCAAACACATACAGTGTGTATACTTATACATTTTTAAAGTATGTGAATGTGTTACCTGTGGGTATATGGATGGCTGTATCTGTTTGTCCAATGAGCTGCTGGATCCAGACTTCCCTGTACTCTGAGAGGAGATGGCTGCTAGTGCCTCTGGTAGATTATCCTCATCCTCATGGTTGCTGATGAGCAACAAATAGAGAGAGTGAATGACTTATTATACAGCCCGTGGCTTGTTCAGAATCAAATTTCTATGCAGCTGCCATCCAGTCTGTCCTGTTCGCTTCTATAACTGTCAGATATCAGAAACTGGGAACCTACAGCAGACAATCCAGTAATTCTGCTACCGGTACTCAGTGGAGTATCTATCTTATACAGTTTACCACCTATGACAGTTTTATTGCTTGTGGGGTGTGAAGTGGTTACATGTACTTACAAGCTGAATTGTCGGACCAGTCGTTTTCTGCGGTTGGTGCTTGGGTTGGTTTTGGCTTGCTGCCCATCCGGCGTTGATTCACGATCCTGCCGGTGGGGTGTCTTTTCTGTAGTCAGACTGGACGCCGCTGAGTCTTGAGACGAGCTCTGGTACCTAAAGAGAAGAGCCAAGACACAAGAAATTAAATCCTGGAGTGCAAAAAGACGTGCACACATGAAAAGACCGGATGGAATACTGGCCTGTCATTGAGGGTCTCGTTTGAATTATTCCGTCGGGGTGTTGTTGGGGCCTCTTTTTTCTGTTTGCACGACAAAAGCATGAAAATAAAACAGTGGGGGTTACGCTGGTTTAAGAGGTTTAACAAGTTAGTCAGAAATAAGTGAGATTTCTTCCTCACCCTGAAAGCGGCCTCCATTTGTGCCTTGAGGATGTTACATTTAAGGTGATCGGGGAGCATAACTGGAGAAGCAGGGGGGTGCAAAGACTTTTCCGACAGCTGCTTCTCCTCTCCCTGACAGGAGTAATATGATAAAGGTAAGGATGCCTGGGAAACATCTTAGCAAAACAGGACAACCGGATGCGGAAAAACCTCTGACCTTTTTGTCGATGTTGATGTGCAGCGAAGGCCAAGGAGGAGAATCGCTGTCCGACTCCAGAGCTTTGAGCAGGGAATGAGAGATGTCCAAGTCATCTGCGGGGAAGGGAGGAGCTTGACGTTCTGATTCAAATTTAATACAAAAAAAAAGTACTGCATTATGTTTTATGGTGAACATGTATTTTTTTTTTTTTTTTTTTTTACACACAACAAAGAAAACAACAAACTAATAAATCCATGTTTCTGTATTTGTGTAACGGGAGGAAATCTAGAGTTAATTCTGCAAAATATCTATCATTTTCTTGTGCCACTATATTGCAATCCTTCCTGGACTGTTCAGAAATAAAAAGGGCTCAGAGGCTCAGAGGCTATGGTTATGACTCAAACATGAGCATCACTGAATATGATTCAGGAGTTGTAGAGTCAAGACCGAGTAAAATATTACCTGAAAACAGATTTATTAAAGTGTTTTTATGGCGGTGTAGAATGATAATGACATGTAATAGAGCAAAGAGATGGCTCCATCGTTGGATCATGAACTCAACTACAACATCAAACTGAGTCAATCAGCAACACAATAGTAGGTACTTTTACAAAGTCTTTTCATGAAGGATAAACTTGCTTCAACTTCCCAGATTGACTAACATTAACTACCCGTTTGCAGAAACTTCCAATAAACAGATGTGTAGAAAGGACTCTGCAGCATTCAAAAGGGCTGTTATCCTTTTAAAAAGATACACCATTACATGCACCCAGCCACTCCTTTTCTTGACAAGCCAACAAAGGCCTTAAAGATGACTGTGTCATGACATCAACTCTTCTTAGTGAGCAACAACAATACCACTATTTGAATGGTATTTGGGATCCTGTGGTTAAAAAAGCTAAAGTTGTTTATGAACAAGTTAAAAAAAACAACTGGGATTGAAGTTTAGGGACTGTAAGTAAAATCAAAAGTGGGTTGGATTACTTTTTATACTGGCCAAAAATGTTTAATCTTACGCTAAAGACTGATTTTCATTAAATGAGGAGAGGGAAATAATTATTTTGATTTCCATTTGTTGGAATATTACTTACTAAAAACATGGCATTTGCTACACTAAATTCCAACATACTTAGAAAATGTCTGAATTGGGTGAAATGAACAATTAAACTTTGCAGCGCAGAGTGTTAAAAAGAGCTTTAAGTGTAAATTCTAGACACAAGCCAGGTTTGTGCAGTGCGTTTTCAGGCTTATGGTACTCACTGTTGTTGGTGTGTGTTTGGCAGAGGGTTTCCTGGCTGTGTGTGTGGCGGCGGTGACGATGATGGGTCTTTCCAGAATACGAATTCTCATTCTCTGATGAGCTGTACTGATGGTCTGAAGTGGGACCACTTAATGGAAAACTGAGGAGGACAGATGCAATCAAAGCAACCCCGCCCCCAAACAAAGTACCTCTTAAATATTGTAAACTGTTAGGAATCCATTTAACTTGTAACTGTTCCAGTTTCTCTAACTCAAGACCTAAAATCTCACTTAACATGATGATGAAAACGAGTACAAGATTTTCTTTAAAAACAACAGTAAATGGTCTCCTCAGTTCATAACTGTGTAAGTGTTTATAAAACAAATGATCCATGGTAAACATGCCCCTATCATACCGTTTCTGAGTTGTGATGTACAAGATGATCTATGATTATAAAGCAATGAAGGAAAGACAAATGCAGTTTTGCTTTTTGCTCTTATATGTTTATTTTAGAAGCAATATTGCAATAAAGGCAGAATGATTTGAGTAAACTTTAAAAAAAAAAAAAAAAACAGCAATACACTATCATGGCCACTTCTTCTGTAAACAGTTGGTTGATTTAGCAAATTCATTACCTGATGTAACATTAATATAATGTTTAATAAAAAAAACTCACTCCAAAAGCAGAAGACCACAAATGTAGGATTCACTTTTCGATTTCACACTGATTTACATACTATAAATAAAGCAGCTTAATCCCTAAATCAGGACTCACAATATGTGCAGGATGAACCCCATCCACCTGCTGAGAAGACCACATTCAGCCCTTACATCACTTAATTTCACTTTAATTAAAGTGAATGAATAGTTCACACACAGTGATCTACTCCGATTACATAAAACCACATGCAAAGAAAGGTAGAAGCCTATTACAACTATCTTTATCTATTGTGTTCAGCTGGAAACTTTAAGTTAACATCCAAGTTTTTGTTTTCCTAAACCTTATCTGTATCATACACCATATATCTGTATGTAAATTGCTCTAAATAAGTGTTTATGGAACACATTAAACTGGAGTGTCAAAAAGATGCTCTAACTTTTGAACCAGTTCCAGGGATCAAGTAGCCTGGCCAGCCAGTCACAGTTCTTTGATACAAAGAAGTAGTCTGAGTTCTCTGAATTTGACTTAGTTTTCCAGGGTGCAGTAAAAAATACCTCTATGCCATTGAATAGGCAAACCAGACCAGTGTCAACAAAAGACATCCAAAATGGAAAAAAATGACTGCTGATGGTTTTATATATATATATATATATATATATATATATATATATATATATATATATATATATATATATATATATATATAAATAAAAATAACTAGCCTTGTGATTGTTTCTGTAGGCTCTGTACCGGTAGAAATGAATAGGAAGGGGTACCGGACCCATTTCAAGAGAATTCCCATAAACTGAATGGCTGTGGCAGGCCAGGCTAGGTATCAAGAGATTTAATTTTATATTTCTTGGAGTCAAGTTGTTTTCCCAACATAAAAAAAGCTTGTTTTGTGGGCTAGATGTGCTTGTATTTTGTATACAGCTCAAATTGAATATAAGCAACAATAAAAAAAATCACCTACAAGCAGGTAATGAAGGGGCATGTTTTTACAACAATGTCTACATAAATTATGCACATGCATTTGTAATTTACTCAAAAAGTAAAGATATCCTAATATAATGTCAAAAAGAATCAAAAATATTGTTGCCATGACTCTATGTTTACACTGTAACTGAGTCATGATCCTCACAAGAAGTAAGTTGCAGCAACTGACTGTGGTATCAAGAGCTTTTAAAGTCACTGCCATGACCTGTGCAACTGCGGAGAGTGTTGCTAAGCGAGCAAATTTAGAAACTTACTAGGCTCTAACTTCCCCTTTTTTTTTCCCAGACATGTACTTGTCCCTTTCACCTTATAGAGTATCTTTGTCCCAATCCCTCTTCTGCAAACACCCTTTTCAAACATTTAAAAATCTCTGGTTAATGTAGTTAAGTTCTTTGAACATTGACACATTTCAAGAGGGTGCACACAGACACACACAAGTGAATATGATGAATAGATGGAGAGAGACTTGATGAGGATGATGGAGCCACGTCTATCAGCAGAGCTTTTCTCTTTGAGGCGACAGTCTGCGTTGCTCTCTGAGTTCAGAAAGTGATTTCCAGCTTACGGATTGGTCAAAGTTCCGTCATGACCTTATCCCTGTAAACCAAACTGCCAGAGCCTCTGAGGATGCTGCTGGTTCGCTCTGGGACGGGAGGATGACAGGCCACTGGACTTTCAGGTTCAAAGGGAGGCCTGAGCGTGTCGGTTACATGGAGAGTCACGCACACGATGGTGGAGGCAGACAAGACACAAGTGATGTGTGTGAGTGACACGGTGCGTGATGAAAACAGTTAACATGGAGGATGGAAAATGCAATTTAAGAACTTAACTCTCTGTCTGGTCATTGGCGAGTGGTCTTACCTGTGCGGAGGTGTGTGTCTGGAGGGCTGCAGGTAAACTGGGGTTGTGAGAGCGATGTGGGGCGGATGCCATGGCTCGTGGCTGATAGGAATGTTGTGTTGGTACTGAAGGGGAAGGAGAGGATTGAAGAGAAACTGAAATTAAATGTTGCCACGAGCCAGATTGGTTGCTGCTGCGTGCGGGGCTCTGTGTGTGTGTGTGTGTGTGTGTGTGTGTGTGTGAGAGGGAGAGTATTAAAGAGGGTTATCTGAGATCACTCACCGCATGCAGGCTGGGATCAGGGCTGGCATGAGAGCTGCAAAAGAATGTCAACAATCACTGATAGCAGATTTGTACAAAAACTGCTTTTTCAGAAAACACATGATTTCTATGTTTGTATTGTATAAGCAAAAGTGAGAGAAATAGTTTTTTTTTTTTAAATCAACAAAGTCACAACACTTGGTTTTCTTTACAAAAGGCTTTTTTTTTGCGAGAGTTGAGATTATCCAGGCAGTTATAGAGATTAGGGTCAAGAATAGGGGATAAAGAATGAGTGTAATAATGGCAATGTCCTCACAGAGATAGCAATGTGAATGCTTGTGTATGATTGCTTATTTCTGAGTGTGTGTTTTACCTGATATGTGGAGGCTTGGCTGGAGAAATAGAAACTAACAGAAATATATAGTAAAACATCAGTTAGCAGAGATGAGTACACAACTTTGTCATTTTATCTTCATTAATATTTTACATGAGTGATGCCAGACTCTTTGCAGACATGCCAAGATGTTTCTTGCAGACATTACTCTACTGTTCAGTCTTCACCAAACATCACTTTTGCTCTTAGTGGAAATTCTGAACCCAAAAAGTCAAAAAGTGGTTGGACTCCAAAACCAACTGTGTTGTATAGATATGGTAAAGCGTTTGGCAAGTGCTACTGGTTAAATAAAAAGGTGACATATATCCCACCCCCACAAAATGTAGGACATCTTCTTTAAAAATAATATTAAAAACTAATTTCGAGTCTGCTAAGCCTTTAAAATGACCACTTTTTATACATTATTTTTAGAGAAGGACATTTTAAAAGGCTGACGGTAACAGGCTGATGCTTTTTCCTTTTATCTGGACAAACAAAACACTCAGAGCTTCTATACAGCAAATTTCAATCAGTGAGCTAAAACACTGTCAGATGAGCGTGTGTAAGGGACAAAAACAGGTGCTGTTAGTCATTAATGTTTTCTATGCGCTGATAAGACTCACCTTTGCCCAGCGAATGTGTGCGGGAGGGGTATCGCTTGCTTGGCCGTCTCTCGAATGTGCTGGCTCTCCTCAGTCTGCCTCGGTGGGTGGCCTGATACTCAGTCTTTCCACTAACACAAACAGATCAAGGTGAAATGTAGAAATAATAACTATCACACTACATTCATATTGTTTAAATGCAGCAAAGCCGCAATTTTTGCTTACAGTTGACTGATGAAGGGATGAATGTTTAATTTTTTTTGTCTAATTTATTCAGCTGGAAGTATTTTGTGTCAAGTTCAGATACTTAAAATTTTGTCAGGTAGTACAAGCAAAATACAACAAGATAAATGGCTATTTCTCATTTTGATTAAACGCAAAACAGTGATGATTCTCAATTAGGCTGCTTTTGCGAGTAACAATAAACACTTTACTATGGCAGTGGTGAGGCTTTTTATTATTTTTATTGCTTTTCTCCCGCCGCTTGTAACATGAGTATTTATGCACCGACAGCAACAGAATGCCTTTATACAGCTTTGCTTAAGCCTCTCCAACAGATGACGGGTAGGGCTCTTCAAGTGTGAAGATTTGTTTTTTACCATCTCTGATAATAATCACAAGAAAACAAACAATATGAGAGGAACATCTCAGTCGCCATAGGAACAGATCCATGTAACCATAGATACGCTGTAGCCATAGATACAAAGGCTCTGTTTTATGTGACACATTATTTCCCGTATGCTGGTAACTAGTGCTGGCCACGACTACCTTAGTGAGGCGACGAGCATTATCCTTCTGCAGCACAGGAAACAGCACGATTGAGAATAAAGAGCAGCTGCAACGACATCTTTGTGTTCTACCTGAATCTGAAGCGAGATCCAAGTTGCCTGAAGTCGCTGCGACCCGTCTTGCCTGTGGTCGGCTGGCGCAGACGAAAGAAGGAATGACTCTCCACAGCACACTTCCACAGGTTCTTGCAGCTCTTGGCGCTGGCCAGCTGGAACACGAACGTGTGCTCCTGCTCACGACCCTTCACGGTCAGGAAACAAAAGCACTGTCAGTTCCCTCTGAAACGATTACAGGACTGGAGGTTTACCAGGAGTTGAGGACACAAACCTGGTCATCATCTTCCACCACCGCCAGCGTCAGGCGACTCTTCTTGAAATCCAGCTGGGTGATTTTGGGCCTGGGTAGCACACCCAGAGATACAAATAAATAATAAAAGACGTTTTTGTCCCAGTCATATCCCAAACAGCATCCAGTCCCCCATACTGTACCCACCCACATATTCAGTTCATCATTTGAAAACTTCAATTTTCAACGTTATTACGGCCACATTTAGAATATATTGATTGTTATTTGGTATTTGCAATGATAATCAATGCTCACTTGTAATCACAGTGTGATTCACTTAATAGGATGCCAAAATAATTTTGAAAAGAACCCATATGTTCTCGTGTTCTTCATTGATGTCTCTTTTCCAACAGGATAGTAAGAAGGTTTTCACACTTTTACACAATTCCTGGATTAAAAACTGTCATTTTCTGTCGAATGCTTGAATTCATAAACATGAGATTTCATTCATAAGATCTGCTGTACTGTACTAGAAAAGTCTGATGCTCTGATGCGTCATGTTACCATGACAACCAGCTACTGCGTGATGGACCAGGTAACTGGGCACTGTCTGACATTTTACAGAGATTTCTAATGTTCACCTCTCATTTCATTTGATCTGAGTCACTTCAATTATAGTTATAATAAAAGTTGCCTCGCTTATTTATTTTTTTATAGAATCGTTTCTGAAATGAAAAAAAAAAAGGTTTTGTGATTCCCTAGTGAAACATGTGAAGTACTTACCAGAAGAAAAGTCCAATTTTGTTGGAGCTTTCAAAAACCAAGATGCCAGTCGGAGTGAGACCCAGTGCATATTCTCCTCCATCTCTGCCCTGAACACACAACAAACCCACACGTTTAGCTGTCCAACATATACAGGCATATATAAACGGGTTGTAAAGTAAGCACACACACCTTGACAATGTGCATATCTACGCCGTAATGTTCCAGCCACTTGCATTTGTTTAGAAAGGAAATCTCTGATTGGGATGGGCTCTGTCCCCTGGATGTGAAAAAGAAGAGGAATTGATGAGCTTTCACAAACAAACACACACACAAAAGCATCTCAGCTCAGGCTAAAAACGAAGAAACGCTTGAAATGACAGAAATGACACTTGCTGGGTGACCCATGATGGTGACTGCCGTGGGCTCTAAAGGAAACACTCCAACACCCCGTTTCTTGTATAAGACTTGTATGCAAGCCTGACTGTAAACCCAAGCAGCTTTTAGCTGGTTCTGTTGACCCACAGAGGCACACCATAGAGTATCTGTATGTAATCTAATCCAAGATGGGAGCAATCACAGCGTGGCTGGGCTAAATACTGCCTGGAATCAATCGAGACCCTTCAGAGTTTAATCCCATAATCCTTCACACAGACCAGTGATAGGGGGGCCGGGGCGGAGGAGGAGGAGGAGGAGGAGGAGGAGGAGGAGGAGCGGGCAGAGAGTCGTTGAAACTGGACACCCTTTTCAGTGAAAATGCTGCTGCTGACAGGCGGCAGCAGAATAACTTCCTTTTCTGCTCTGTACTCTGCTTCTGACCCACTTGTTTCTCCCACTGAGGAGAAACACCTGCTCAGGTCAAGCTGTCAGACATTAGACACCCTCCAGTAGGCTGCTAGGACACGGCAGACATACTTTATAAAAGTAAATCATAGTTAGACTGAGCAGAAATGTTCATACATACCAACTAGGGTCCCATATTCAAATAACCAGGATTTAAATATCAATGGATCCTCACCTGAGATCCAGCCACCTGCCGAAGATGTCTGCCTCCATGGCGGCGCTCTGTTTGGGAGTGAAACGAAACTCCGACACCAGCTCAGGAGAATGATCCAAGGGGTCGCAGTCCCCGAGCTCACCTGGACGAGAATTTCACACAGTTCAGACACAGATGAACAGCTGCTCTTTTCACATCAGTGAAGGAGTGGGAAGTGCAAAAATGTGCTGTTCACCTCATAAAGATCACAGCATTTAACATTTAAAAGATGAGATGACACACTACACCTTTTAAAAAACAGAAATGGAATTTGATTAGCGATGAAAGGTTGCTCTGCTCAAGGCAGCAAACTCTGCTCTACAGCCGACTGTCGCCTGCACCCTTGAGTTACTAAATCACAACGACAGCATGACTCTACTTGTGCTGCAACTGTTAACTATGTTTTGCCATTATCAACATCATAGTTGTCACCTGTGGCTATATGAGGCACCAGTTTGCAACTTCATGCAGTAGCGGCACAGCAAATTAACATGTCATCGTAGAATTAAAACTGTTTGAGACAGCTTATCTACATGAAAACCCCCAGTGATTCTACTGATTTGAAAACACTTGACGTTTCATGTTCGCAAACATTCTGGACAGATGACATTAAAGTAGGGCGGCAGAGGGGCAACATGTTTGATGCACACACAAAAAAAGGATTAAAAGTGACTAATGCATCACTTCCAGGCAGCAAGATTCTGCAATCATGGGTATCGAGGGAAATATCTGCATTACTATCATCCCAGTGAAAGGAATACTGCTGATATTCATGATTATTCAAAATCAAAAGGTTTAAATCAATCTAAAAAAAATAGTTACAATAAGTTTTGGAATAGGGTTAGCATTAAAAGGAATACCTTGTATGGCATGTGGTAAATGTTGCTAAATTTCTATGTATTAAAAAATCTAAATTGATAAAAGAACTCCACTTACTTTGTAAACAATATGCTGCCAGCTCCACTGACACGTCATATGGACATTTTAATCTGAAGAGAGAAAAACAACAGACACAATAACCCGCTACATGAGGGTTACACAAATCAAAATATGTTCTTAGTAGAAGAGACATAAAAGTGGCTGAAAGCCCTGCATTGTGTGTGTATATGTGTGAGAGCGCGAGTCAAAGAGGATAGAAGCAACCCTTTTCCTAAAATAAGCAGCCCTCTGCTGTTCTTGATCTTGAGCTTTATAATAGAGCTGGACTCTGGGGATCCGTGGCCCAGATAGAGGCAGTAACACACTGCCTGTATGCGTGTTTGTGCAGGCAGGTTTGTGTGTGTTTGTGTGTAGGAAACAGATGTCGCTATTCAGATGTCTCCCAACCGCCAGTGGAGGTGACTTGTGTGCAGCTGACTGTGTTTGTTCTAAGTTCACTGCTACTCATGAGATACAGATGCCCTCACAAATGAAGAGAAAGCACCTGAAAGTGCCTTTTGAGGACATCCGTCTCTACTCGTGGCTGTGTCCCTGGTGCTAGGACTTTGACAGTGGAGTTTGGAAGCTGGGTCAACACCATGTGTTCTCTGTTGAGCTTTTTTCTTCTGTTTGATGGATGATACATATTAAAGTGGGCCTGTTGTAATGAATTGACTACTTGTGCAATTCATTGTTACTACTGTATATAGACCTGACATACAATACTCTGTATGTTGGACAAATGCTTGTGGGTTTCAAAAATGTAAGACAATAGCAAGTACCTTAAACACGTGTTCCTTCAAACTGCCAGCAGGGTGCGGCATCTTTCTTAAGTCCATAGACTGTATAAGAAGAACTAGACAACCCCCGTGTGATGTCACCAGTAGGTTTTCTGAAAAATACTTTTGAAGCTTCTTTTTCCTTGTACTCTGCAATGCTATGTTACGAATGGGTGGAAGGAAGGACGAAGGAAGCTGGCATGAACATGCCCCCCTCCGTTCAATCTCCACAAGTTAGCTATTTTAAACTGGGTGGCTTAGATCAGTGTCTCCCAACCTGGGGTCCGGACCCCCCCTGGGGGGGCGCCTGAGATCTCTGGGGGGGCGCGAAACTTTGTCTGCTTTGAGGATATGCAGTTGTAAAAATTATATTTGCACATGTTAAATAAATAAAAAATCATAATAGCACACCTAATGGAATACAGTAATCCAAGTCTGTATAAATCCACTTAGAAATATATTTTGGTCATTTTAAAATACTAAGTTATTTATCAGGATGAAAACTTAAAAAATTATTATTATATCATTATTCAACATTTAATCATACTACTACTCCGACAGGTTGTTAAAGGAAAAATTTTCAAAAAAATTTGCTCTCATATTAAAAGAGACATTTTTCAGAAATATTTTGATGTCCTTGCAATTATTTTTTTTGTGCGTATTTTATACATTGGTGACACAAAAGGAAGGTGAGAAAAACAAAGTACAGAGTAAACCAAAGAGAAATGTATAAAAAAAAACATAATTAATGTTCATTTTTTCAATTAAAGATTTGTAACGAATCACTTTACTCTTTTGCTGCTAGTATGTACGGGTCGGGGGGCCCGGCTGGTCTTAGACACAAGTAGGGGGGGCTCCAAGGAAAAAAGGTTGGGAACCACTGGCTTAGATTATGTTAACCTATGATGCTATTTAATATTTCTTTACACTCATTCTGAAAAACTCTGTCCAGTCATCTTCATTTCAAGAGTCCCTATCCAAACAACATCCGAAGGAGTGCTGCCAGAGCAGAAACGAGTACTTGTGAAGCTCCACCAGGAACAGCCATCGCTCAGCCTACCAATCATGGGTTGAGAAGAGTTGCAGTCCCCTGCAGGTCAGGCAAGCCCTACTGGCAGATATCCAGGATTAATGGAATGATTGATTTTGGGTCCAAGCCAAACTCTGGTCAGAGGAGTCCTGAACTGGCTCCTGGCTCCTTCAGCCTCCCCTTCAAATGTTACTGGTGGTGACATTAAGATGACTGCTGCATGTAACTCACGCATGATTATCTTAGCAAAGCTAGATCTTTCCAGGCCAACCCACAACCAATGGTGGTGGTCTTTTAGTACAATTACCAGGACCAAAAAGATCTTTTAAATGACTATGTTCTGTTAGGTCTCTGTTTACAGCTCAGAAGTCAATAAGTCAGAAAGTTGGACATTTTAATGTGGGGGGTCAGTGGAAAATGAATCACTTATGAAGCCAGCCCCCAGTGGTAGCTAGCAGAACTGCAGCATTTTTTTTTTTTTACAAAGCCCAGAAGCTCAGTTGTTTCCTCTTGAGTAAGTCTACAGGAAATATGCTCATTTTCACTCTGTTATATCATCAAATATCACGTCATCTTAAACGCAGCAGCTTTGTACAAACTTTTAAATTCAATGTATAGAAAAAAAGACAATAAAGCATGATATTCTTTAGGGCCGGGAAACATTGTGATTAACAAAATTACTACTCTGTGTGCATGCGTGGTTATGGTAAAGAGGTTTGGTTTCAAGAAAGAAAGATGGCGACAGTCAAAATCCAAAACACAAAGCGTTAAAAATTGGTGTTCACTAAGCAACTAAAGATGTCACAAAGGCTACGTCCACTTTTTTTAAGACCTTAATATCATCATATTATGTTTCTCCAAAATCATAAAGCCAAAATCTAAAGTCAAAATACCATTGGAAGGAAAAATGACCCAGTGTTCCAAGTAGACCATGATACATTTTGATACTGTTGATTGGTGTAAAGACTGCTGGCATGTGCCTTAAGTGTTTTTGTTCTGCGAGCAAAAGAGAAACTTACTTGCCAGACAAAATGTCTTGTCGAAGCTGCAGGACAAACAGATACCTGTTGGTGCAGCAAAACAACAATACAAGTGAGTGAGAGCATAAGAGCGTCAATTGATGCATCACCGGCTTCTGTTCATCTCTGACATAATTTGCTTTAACAAGTCTCTGTCCGTTCGGCCTTGATTTGAATCTGCCCACAGCAGCAAAGTAATTAGCCCGACATCCCCTTTGGACCCCTGTGCAGGACTCCAGAGAGCATCGTGTGTATGTGTGTGTGTGCAAGGGGGTTGTATCTAGTTTTTACCGTGTAAATTCCTCTCGCAGGTTATTTGGCTCTGAGGAGTAAAACTTCACCCTGAGGAACAGTCTGTAATGTGGCCCATCTAAGAAAAATAAAAGGACAGAGAGTAAAGTGTGAAGATAGAGAGATGTGAAACAACGAAGCGGTAACTCAATTAATCTAAAATCCATCCTCTACATCTGCTTCATCCTGTTCAGCCGGAGGCTATCATGGCTGTCACCCCTGTGGACAGGTCACAAGCAGCAATAACTTATGGCAAATTACTTTTATCAACTCATACCTTCCTCGTGATTAATTTCATCCAGTTAATATCATTCTACCACAATAGTCTTTTCATCGAGTTCATTTTTCACTGTCGCAACACCAGCAAATCTTTATTCACTGACAGTCTTCTGCAGGCCTAATTTTGCATTTCTCTCCCGTCTCATGTCAACATCAATCAGATTGTTCCAGGCAACAAAACTTCCATAATATCCATCTTTCTCTTCCCCTCCTGCTTCACTTGTTATCCCCCTGATAAAAGCTGGAGAGCAAACAAGGCTGTGGCTCCTAATGCACATACTAATCACCGTGTCAACATTAGATAATATTCCACCTGCTCCCCACTTAACTTGCTGTGTGGTAGCACAGGCTGTGCATTTTCCTGCACACAATAACAAACAGGAAAACATTCTGAGGCAGTGCAAACTTACCACGGATCTGTTTCTTTATAAGCTTGGTCATATCCAGCCAGTGCTAGGAAAACAAAACGAGAGAGGAGAGAGTAAGAGTGAGATATCGGAGCTTGTGGTCCACACTGGTTGAGATAAGGGCTTGTTACTCACTGAAACTTGATCCACGTCCATGAACTGCAATCCAAAGTAATCTGTCTCCACCAGATCTATGTGAAAAATGATCTGATCAAAAAGGTCCTGGCCTTTAGATTTACTCTGCAACAAAAGAATGAAAAAGAAAGTTTTAGGTTTTTTTTTTCTTTTTTTTATATCCGCCTCTCTAATAGTTAGAAAGCATTTCAACACAGAGTGTCAACTTTCAGTTGCTTTTTTAGATTTCACCATTATATAGACATAAACTAGAAACCGTCAATAGTGTCCGTCTCAGGAGGGGAACCGGATTTGAAGAGTGCACAAAAGTTAAATGGGCATGTTCCTGCAGGGAAAGGCATATTTTCTATTTTTTGTCAAAAACACAAAACCAAGGACACAGGTTTGTGCACTGATGCATACGTGGCGGCATTGTGTCTTTCTTCTGAACTTTATGGGAGCAGTTTATGATTAGGTGTGCCTTATTATCCCCTGTGAAAACATAGTCCGACCCACATAAAATGCAGAGGGTGTGTCGGGAGAAGACAGCCTTGTACTTTAGTTCCTGATAATCAGTCTAAACTTCCCAAAGGGTGTGTGAATGAGGAAATCAGTGGTATTAAGGGATTGGGGACAGAAAAAAAAAAAAAGGCTCCCGCTCATTCTGCAGCAAGTAGTTTATAAATAGGCTGATTGAAATCAGTCGCTATATCATATGCTCAAGCAACCGAGAGGGAAGATTAGCAGATGGAAGGAATTATTACTTTTGCTTGTTGTGTTTTGACTGCTTTCAGGCTGATTTGACACCTAAATATTCTTTAAAATGTGAGTTTCAGCTGAATTCAGTGTACCTGTATGAGTGTGTGAGCAAAACAAAAGCTCATGAACGAACTTGTTTCAACACACCTCTGACTGAGTCACCAGCTTGACAAGCCATGTGTCATTTTGATCTGTAATAACTCTGGGAAAAGCTGTGGCTTTGTTTTAATACCGCATTCTCCCTTCAGAAGGACAAGAGAAAAGCTTTCACCGTGCCGTGCCGGCCGAGCTCCTGGGCTGACGCATGCAACAGTTTCAGTGACACACACAACCTTTAAAATGAAAACATCTTATGAGGAGCCACTTACGCAGAACATGCCCACACACTCGCTCATCATCCCACCCCTCACATACTCGTATTGCTCGTCTGTGGCAGAGTCCCCACAGTGATAAATCAAATCAGGGAATCAGGGAATAGAGGCGGAGAGAGAGAGGGAGAAAAAGGAAGGGTGGGAGGGCAGAGAAGATGAACAGAAGGAAGGATGATGAGTGGAGGAGCAACAGAGGAAAAAAGAAGAGAAGGAGCTTCAGTGTAAAAGAAGATTATGAGGGAGAACGGAGCCAGAGCACAGATTGCTTGAGGAAGGTCAGATGCAGGTGAATTGGAAGAGGGAAAAAAACACTACTATGCTGTAAAAGAGCAAATTGAGAGGAACTGCTTCAGTCAAAAGTCCCAGGCAGTCAGAATGAGAAAGCAAAGTGACAGAGTGGCTCATCACCGAACCATCTGGTTCTGCATGTTTCATTGTGCAGGAAGAGATACACATTTATTACATGCAGACCACAAAAACACCACAAGCAATGAAAGTTTTCTCACTGACTGGAGAACTCCAGACTCATTCATCCCAGACCCTGGCAGCCTAAACTTAGAAACCAACAGCTAATTGTATCAATCAATATATAAATGTTTAAAATATTCACATAAATCAATGCCTTAAATCTCGAAAAGTGGCCTGAAGTGGTTTGTTTAATTTGACCCACACTGTGGGACCCACAGTCCAAATACAGCAGCACTTTCAGTAGGGTGCTTGAAGCCTTTGGGATTTAATCAAACTTTAATCAATTAGTGTCTGATTGTTTGAGCTCTGATTAGAATTGTGTGTCTGCTAATTTAATTTGACGGTAAAAGGCCGTTGTGCTCACTTTAACACTCACAACAAGCAGCTAAAGTTGATTTCACTTCTAAAACATTAAAGGATGCCATCAAACTCAAAACAGCCAAAACTGCAGAATGAAAGCGCGACATCCCCAACACTTTTTTTTGTTTTTTGGCAGAAGACCATCAGGAACACCCAGAAGGACCAACCCTTGAGACATGGGTTCTACTACTTCGCCCCTGCACACTGAAAAAAATAAATCTAAGCGCATGTAAATATAACATATTTAAATCTGTGATATTAACAATTAAAAATGAAATTTTTTGCTTTACATGAATACATCTAGTTTTGAACTTAATCTGCATTTGTTCAAAAAACAAGACATTGTGCATTTTTTCCGTAACAAGCAGTATTTCTGTAATCCCAGGCAATCTTTTCATTTACACACAAACAACAAGCAATAATCTTGTTGTATTTACTTTTCCTTTAACAATTTTAATCTATTGGGCAGATTGACCAACGATTAGATGAAACGTGCGTTATTTGTTTAAGTAGAACACCACAGTAAAAAATATCTTGCTTGATCTACTTTTAAAAAATTAAGGCAACTTTTTCGCGTGAGATTTTTATGTAGATCAAGAAAGACTAGTCTTTGTATAAACTACTTATTTTGTAGTATGTACAAAATTCATTTGCAAGTAAAGTCAACTTAATTTTGGCAAGTAAAGTAAACTTAACACAATTAAGTTGACCATACTTGTAAAATGTATTATTTACATACAAAAAAATTAAGTAGTTTATACAGAGACTAGTAATTTTTTTCTTTCCTTTCTCTTTTTTTCTTTTTTTTCTTTTTTTCTTTATTTTTTTCATTTGTTTCTCTTTTTTTCTCTTCTTTTTTTCCCCTTTTTTTCTCTTTTTTTTCTATTTAAAGTCAACTTAATTTTGATAAATAAAGTAAACTTAACACAATTAAGTTGACTGTACTTTGCAAAATGTATTATTTACATACAAAAAAATTAAGTAGTTTATACAAAGACTAGTCTTTATTGATCTACATAATAATCTCATGCAAAAAACTTTTTCGCATGAGATTTTTATGTAGATCAAGAAAGACTAGTCTTTGTACAAACTACTTAATTTTTAGTATGTACAAAATTACTTTGCAAGTAAAGTCAACTTAATTTTTTTCCCTTTTTTTCTTTTCTTTTCTCCTTTTTTCCTTTTTTTTGTCTTTTTTTCTCTTTTTTCTTCTTTCATCATTTTTTTTCTTTTTAAAGTCAACTTAATTTTGTTAAATAAAGTAAACTTAACACAATTAAGTTGACTGTACTTTGCAAAATGTATTATTTACATACAAAAAAATTAAGTAGTTTATACAAAGACTAGTCTTTATTGATCTACATAATAATCTCATGCAAAAAACTTTTTCGCATGAGATTTTTATGTAGATCAAGAAAGACTAGTCTTTATACAAACTACTTAATTTTTAGTATGTACAAAATTAATTTGCAAGTACAGTCAACTTAATTTTTTTTTTCCTTTTTTTCTTTTCTTTTTTTTTCCTTTTTTCCTTTTTTTCTTTTTAAAGTCAACTTAATTTTGATAAATAAAGTAAACTTAACACAATTCAGTTGACTGTACTTGCAAAATGTATTATTTACATACATAAAATTAAGTAGTTTATACAAAAACTAGTCTTTCTTGACTTTCTCTATAATAATCTCATGGAAAAAGTTGACTTATTCTTTTAAGTAGATCAAGCCCAACATTTGCATGAGTGCCCTTGCACCGTGCCACCAGTGTAAACCCTCATCTCGGGACTCACGGACAGATCCACGCTGACGTCGGATCCGTCCAGCAGCAGGACGCGGCAGGTGATGGTGCTCCTGGCCGCGCCCCCCGCCGGGATGTGCACCGCCGAGCCCCCGGTGACCACGGCCGGAGCGTGGACCACCTGCTGCTGGTGGGGCAGGAGCAGGGGGTTCCCCGTCCCTCCTCCTCCTCCTCCTCCCCCTCTCCCGTCCCGCTCGTCCCTCTCTCTCGCCTGGAAGCGGCTCCTGGAGCGGCGGCTGAACGTCCTGCGCAGAAATCCCATCATCTTCCCGGTCCGAGCGCGGCGGCAGCGCGGAGCTCCGGCCGCATACTAATAATGGAAACGGCACGGATCGAGCGAGGAGGTGCCAACCAGTTGATTTCCAGGCATCAGGTCCGATTTCGGTTGCAGGTTTTGTCGGAAACACGAGCAGGTCTGCTCCTCCTCCTCCTCCTCCTCTCTCCTGTCCTCTGCGCGCACCTGCCTCCTCTGTTGCGCACAGACGCTGAAATCCGGCAGAAATGCCGCCCGTCGCTCCGCAGTGGGAGTCCTGAGTCACAGGGGGCCGTGGAGGGAGGGAGACCGGGGGGGTCCTGCTGCTCCTGGACCTGCACCGCGCTCCAGTGCTGAAAAAGGCGGCTCGGTGTTCCGCCCGGTGAGCCGAAACTAGTTGTGCACCTAACAGGTAAAAGTCACCCAACGAAACTGGACAAACAGCGTGATCTGCGCCTGCGTAAAAGACGGAATTATGGTTCTGCGTTAAATCGACGCAGAGCCTACGGCGTAAGGGCACGCGGCGACGCACACCGTACGCGGTAACCCTACGCCGTAGGCTCTGCGTTGGTGTAACGCGGAACCATAAATCGGCGCATAACAAAACTTCTGTTCCTCCAGGCTGGCCGACCCGTCGGCGCCGGAGAGCCAGCGCCACCTGTCTGTCTGCCAGGGACCCGTCTGTCCGGGGAATAGGAGCAGGGGTGCAGATCCGATGTCAGGATTGGGGGGGACACCAACGTGATATTAATTTTTAATTTTTTGCCAATATGCAACTCATACCATGCCATAAATTGGTAAAGGCTCCCCTAAAAATAAAAAAAAATACTGCACAGGGAATCATTTATTGTGCTTACCTTTCTTGTTTATTTGTCCTAAACAGCCAACAGTGTGTGTCACTGCTTACTTAACTGTTATATTCCTAAATCATAATTTTAAGGGTTTTGGGCATGTAGTGTCTACTCATCTCAAATTCTTCTCACCATCTTCCTTTTATCCTTTAAAAAAAAAAGCTGAGGGACCGGGAGTCAGCGACAGTAAACGTGTTTATGACAGATAAGACTACTCCAAATACACCCATCCTAACAGGTATATAAATAATCCATTGATCCACCAATTGATTATTGAAAAGACTTCGTTGAAAACAGACGCATACGACCGGGAGGAGGCAGGAAAACAGCGGAGAAGTGAGCCACATGTTGGCTACGGGCAGGTACGAATGTAAACAGAATGTTGACAAAAAGCAATTGTCGAGCCCGTCAAAAATTTTTAAAATATTAATTCAGACTAAAAAAAAAAAATTATGGAGTAGCAATACTTTCATTCTGTACACCTCAAAACGCACCGTGGATGTATTATTTTTTTAGAAATATATTTTTAATAAATATTTTACATATTCAACCTTTAAGTCTGAAAATACATTTGTTCAATTTTGAATAATTTAGGGTATTTTTATTGGGGGGGACAATTCATGTTTTTCAGAAATTGGGGGGGACATGTCCCCCCCGTCCCCCCCGGGATCGGCACCCATGAATAGGAGCACAGCATTACGCCTGAATTATGGTTCTGCGTTAAATCAACGCAGAGCCTACGCCGTGGCCTACGGCGTAGGGTCTGCGTTGGTGTAACGCGGAACCATAAATCAGCCTTTACGGGTCCCAAGTTTCCAATGAGGGGGAAATCCGAGACTTCCCAAGGATTTCCATGAGGTCCACAACGCGCCGATGAAGAACCATGTCCCTCGTCTTCCACCACTTCACAAATACCCATGGGTGCAGATCCCGGGGGGGACAATTTCTGAAAAACATGAATTGTCACCCCCAAAATTATGATTTACGAATATAACAGTTAAGTAAGCAGTGACACACATTGTTGGCTGTTTAGGACAAATAAACAAGAAAGGTAAGCACAATAAATGATTCCCTGTGCAGTATTTTTTGGCGAGCCTTTACCAATTTATGGCATGGTATGAGTTGCATATTGGCAAAAAATTAAAAATTAAAATCACGTTGGTGTCCCCCCCAATCCTGACATCGGATCTGCAAATACCTATCCAAGAATTTGAGCTGCATAACATTCTATTATACAAGATTATTCACTCCATGTGAAGTGTTTCACAGATGGCACCAGTTTAACATAGAGACCAGTGTATGGATAACATGAATGATAAAGTCAGTGTCACATAACATAGTTTCATTAGAATCTCATCAGAATTGATTTATTGTTTTTTTTTTCCTGAAAAAAATACATTAGAAAATGAAAAAACAACATTTGTTGGGTCTTTGAAACTAACACTGCCCAAGTCTGAAAATAGTACATAAACGCTAAAATAACCTAGGTCATTAGTCAACATATTAGTATCATAGTACCTACAAATCTTAAAATCAAATCAAGAAAGGAAAATAAAAACAAAATTAATTTTGACAGTCACTGTCTTGAGAAAGAGCTTCTGTGATCATTTTTGAGGTTTTGATTGTATATATATATATATATATATATACATATATATATATATATAATATATATAATATATACATATACACATATATATATATATATATATATATATATATATTACACAAATTATTTATTTGATCTGCCTTAATCCCAGCCACTCTTAAGAAGTACACTGAAAATATGGTCCTTGTAGAAATTGAGTTGCAACATACAACCCTGCAGCAGTGCACAAGAACAAAACTTCAAGCACAAGGTTATGTGTGTTTATCAACGTTCTGAATATATGTAATTGGATTTATTGGTTGAATAACAAGCTTCAGGTCTCATATTTTATATATCTAATCGTATATGGTATTCTTTCCAACTGCTGGAAAACACTTTCTAAAAGAGGCACAGCAGTTAAAGACACGCAGGTTACGACACTGCAGTACTATATGTTGTAGAATTTTGTTTTCCTTAAACCAAAATGTTGTCATAATCAGATAGTTTGGGCTGATTTGTAATGCTAAGCTAGCCTTATTGATATCATGCCAGCTTTACAGGAACTCAGATGAAGGCCAAACAGCCACACCACACTTTTAAGTCTGTTGGTATCTTAGTTCTGCAGGAAGATGCAGGAAAAAGCCCGTCTCGTCTTTAAATAGCCACCAACACAACACATACTGTTCTCATTTACTGAAATGCCAAAGGAAATGACAAAGCAGACATCAGTATAAATCAATGAATTTATTTCGTGTCTGAATAATTTAAAAGTGAATTTGGCGCTGCTCTGGCAGACAGCACCACCCTGACCTTACAGCGTCTGCTGTAGTGATCTAGTCATCTTTGTTTCTCATTTTAAGAGATAAACCACAGATTACAACAATCCTCATCAAACTCTTCCCTGATGGATTCATTGACCAGGAACTGTCAGTCTAAGGCACAAATAGCTTAATGAGCAGAAGCGTCATTCCTGAGAGGCCTCCTGTACAGAAATTAGCAGCTCACGTCAGTCTTACATCAGTCTCTATGGAGACCGCAATCTCTAGAAGCTTAATGCTGTGTCAGCAAAAACTAAGGCCAACTAGGTGCAAGATTTGTACGCTCACATAGCTTCACAGATCACAGACAGCCGTGCTCTGAAGCATGTTACACTCTCATTATCCAGTCTGCGCTCCAGCCCCATAAGCTTGACAGTTTCATCTGTTGTAGCTGTGGAAGTCGTCTACTTTGAGCTGAGTAAGAGAAGTCTGGTCTGGCCCCATCTCTGATTTGGATCAAGGTGTCTTCGGTTTTCCCTGTTTCTCTTTGTAGACTTTCAGAATGGCCTCACACACAAACTGAAACTGACACTGAAAAACAAAAAAAAAATCCTTAATTATTAGAAAGCAAGGTTATTTTTGGAAGCAAAGAAAATCAACAAAATCATGAAATAGGAACATTTAAAGTTGTTTGATCCTTCTAGCAAGTTAAAAAGCCTGGTACGGCCTAGGTCTCCCCATGATGAGTGTGAACATTTAAATCCGTCCAACATACAACATCCTGCTGCCATAACCACTCAGAGGAGCACAAGTACATTAACTGTCAAAGGGAAATGGATTTCAGCATATGCATAATTTATCAGGTCTTAGACACAAAGACCACAGTAGTCAGTACTTGTTGTTGGCGGTTTTGTTTTTTGTAATAGCTAAGGAATAGTAAAAGTTATTACACTTTATTCTGTGGGAGTATACATATGTCTACTAAATTTCAAGGCAGGCTGTTCAACAATAAGATATTTTAGAAAATTCACAAATGACAAAAAAAATAAATCTTACAATCACTAAGTCAATAGCATTTGTCTTGAAACTATAAATAAACAGTTAACATTTCATGCCATCCATCCAGTAGATGAGAAGATCGAGAATTGAGGCCAGCCCGAGTTGGAGAACAGATTGATGTGACTGTGAGTAAAGTCAAACAGTTTGCAAAGTTAGTGAGGACATTTGGGAAACTCCATCTGCCCGGGAAGAGGGTGAGACACAACTGAAAACTTCTGAACATTTACAGAGTAACCCTTTAGTGACATTGATTTGTCATTTCTGCATTTGTGACGACCCAATCAGCAGAAAACAGCTGACCTTGTAGCCAGGGTTTGGACTGGAGATCGCAACTGGCTGATCTTCACCTGATTAGCTCTGAATGATATTGTCTTATAGTTTTTATCCATTTATTTTCATGTGCTTTTTAAATGTAAGTCATTGAGCAACAACATTCAAAATATTAGGGACAAGAAACAGCCTCACTCAACAGGCCCAATGTTATAAATACAATGATTACTAAGAGGGGCTACAAATAGAGCCAAAAGAGCACACAGCTTCTGCTATATTTCAATGCTGATTAAGTTAATGTATGTGGATGATTATAGATCAAAGACAATCAGAATCGGCCAAAAAACAGGACTGGCAGGTTGAACTTTAAGAAAACTGGAAATCGGAATCAGCAAAGAAAATTAAAATCATTGTAGCAAGTATTCATGAATGGGACTTGTAAAGCACTTAAAACAACAACAAAAAAAACCAGAGCAGAATAATGCCCGTCTCATCTGTAATGTAAATAAGATTTCCTCTGACTGTGCATGGTTTCATTGCTGATACGCAAACATGTGAGGGAAACCTGAGAAAGTGTTCCATCATCACATCAGAGCGATGACGCCCCAGGGAGCCTTTCAAAATAAGGGTGAGCGTGGCAGCAGCTGAGCCAAAGAAACAGCTTGCCATATTCCCAGCACTATTGCCTTTTGAAGCCATGAGTAATATTTTCCTGCCCATCGCTGAATCCTACCAACATGCTACAGAGCACGATTTCCATTATCAGGGGCTTGAGTGGATCTGCTCATCTTCACCACTGTAGTAGGTGTTGCAATCCAGGGTCTGGCAATTCATGAAGATCAGAGATAAAGAACGTTGTCTTTCTGAAAACCCCTGTGATGTTTTTAAAGAAGTAACTTGAATGTGCAACTGTTTTTCAGAGGCTTGCAGGACCTAAATAGAAAATTTAAATCAAATCAACAGAGCAAGGAGAAAAAATGCAACTCAGATTTAAAAAAAAGAGAGAAAGAAACAAAACTGCATCTTCTCAGTAAATGAAGCTTGAAGGAATAATGAAATACATTTGTTTCTTGCACTCTTCTGTTAGCTGCAGCCTTGAACAGACACCAATGTTCACTGCAGTGATTTCCCATCTTACATTCATGCATCTAACAATGAAAAATATTTTTTTTCAACCTGACAGATTACTTCCCATTATGAGCTTTGCAGTACTGTGGGTGGGCATTTTACATTACAAGAAGACAGACAAATCAGATGGCCCTCATTGTAATTAGAAGCTTGCTTTACAGTCAAACAGACAGCACAAAAGGCAGACAGCTCGGGGTGATCATATTGCAGTACAATAAAGAATTCAATGAGCCACAGTGAAACAGTGTCATTTAACAAAGAAGACGCCTGTGTTCTCTTTTTCTGTACCGTGGTCTGAACCATCATAGCTCGCTGATCTCTCAGGGCTTTGACAATTTCCAGCGGGAACACCGGTCGACCCTTATCCAAAAGAGTCAGCGCCGTTTCCATGGTGATCAGAACACCAGTCCGTCCAATCCCGGCGCTGAAAGTATAATCCAAAACAACTGCCGGCTTAATTTCATAGGAGTTGGCACAAACAAATCATCGGGCCATGTTAAGTTTAACCATGTGTGTGTGTGTTACCTGCAGTGTACCATTAGTGGCTCTTCACCTCTTCTCTCCCTCACTGAGCTGACGAACAACAGGAAGTCTGAAGGGTCGTCAGGTACGCCATGGTCTGGCCATGCAACATACTGCAGGTGTGTGATTGCACGTTCCTCGGCCAGCTGAGCACACACACGCGCACACGTCAAAGAGATTGATAATTGGAGATAATTCAAGTATTTGACATGATAAATGGTAACCTTTGGGATAATGACTGACATTATTTCAGTAGGTGAGTGGACAAAAACAACAGAGCGCAGTGGAAAAAAGGAGCAAAACATCCACATGGCACGTGGATGACAGTGAGATTAGGACGCAAAGAGGGACACAGAGATGAAAACAGGTGGAGTGGCAAGAGGATAGAGGAAAAGTCCAGAGCTAAAAAAAAAAAAAAAAAAAGTAGTGAACGCTGAGGGAATGGCTGATTTTAGAGTTTATAATGGCCATGTGGCTTGTGACTCCATGCAGGGATTAACTCGCTCTGCCAGAGGAACAGATGGGCCAACACAGCAGTATCTATGTATGCACGTGTGTTCGTTACACTTCCTGCCTCCTTAAGCATTACTTGTTTATTTACCTTTTCAGTGTGGGGGCTGATGTGGACGGAAGTGTCTTTAATCTGATAACCTACAATCAGATAACCTTCTCAGAAAAAGCCAACACCCAACAACACCTGCACTCTCACACCTTCACACAGGACAGCCAGAAAAAATGTGTTAACATGAACTACTACTACTACTACCACCAACACACCCCCCCCAAAAAAAGAAAAAAAACACACACACACACACACACACACACACACAGAAATGATTGTATGCTGGCTGTAGGTAGTTACTTTGCCAGGAGTGGCTGCTGCCTGGGGTGAGCTTTGTTGTGTGACATATGGCGTAAACATGCTACATGCCATTGCAAACATACAAAATAAAGAGCCCCATAATGTGTGACTGAGGTCATGCTTTCCACACGTTTCATTAGAGCAGATGTTAACTTAACTATCCACTAGGGCTGCTTCTGATGATTATTTTTGTTGTTTTTTTTGCCAAGAGTCTGATGACAACATAAAAAAAAAAAAAAAAATTGCAAACCTCTGTTGCTCAGCATCCCGATTTACATTACTGTCATTTTTCCTATAACAATAGGAATAACCCCTAGGAATCTTCCAGGGGGCCAGGAGCACCAAGCCATTCAATTCAGAATATTAAAATAAGGAAAAGCAACTGAGAAAAAGTGCTAAAATTTTACACTAGAAAAAAGTGCAGATTCATTTTCTGTTTAATAGATTAATCACTTCCATCTGCCACATTACCTGTGTGTGTTTCAGAGTGAACTGCCGCGTCACGTATGCCAGGTTACACTCTTCTGAGTGACACTTCACCCTCATGTGCCCATAATCCTTCACTTCCGGTGGATGCGGCCAGTACTGGTGGCACTTGGTCTGCAGAGTGAATGACATCACCAGCATGTTACATAACATAGCATATTACATCTGACATAGGTCATCAAGTCAGGATACAGTGTACTACTGTTGTTACAGCAGCTATGCTCTGCTCTCAAGAAATCAAGCTCGTATTCAACAGCCTGCTCCGTTCTAGAGGGAGGTCTGAGGAACAAAAGCAATTCATCAGGATCAGAATGTGAACTGAAAGTCAATGTTTTGTGTGTGTGTGTGTGTGTGTGTGTCTGCGCGTCTGTGTGTACTTGTGTGTGCCGTAGGGTGAAACTCAGGGCACTTGATGACTATCAGGAAAATAATCAATTAATGAGAACGTCTGGTTACTAAGCAACAGGCAAGCTGAGATAGAAACATGTTCATTCAGCAAGACCTTGATACCTCAATAACTCTGCGTCTTCACCCGCGAATTATTAATCTCGTTGGCATCCAGCTCACTCTCACGCTTAGCTATGCTCTACCCCATCGAGCACTGTGATTACTGACAACATTGCAAATTGATCATTTTTGTTTGCAAACATCCCTACTGAACCCTCTAATTACCGTAATCATGTATCAAATCAAAGATTGCACAGCGTGTGATAATGTGCCAGTCATGCTGGAGTTATCACTGCGTTAATGCATCATGAATGTTACTGAATTACCTCTCGCTCATTTTTATACCTTAAAAACTGTTATTTACAGTGCGTACTGTAAGTAAGGAAAAATGGAAGTGTAATATACCCGTCCCCTCTCTGTTAGAGTTGTAAGCATGATGATGGTGTGCGTCTGCTGCTCCCACACAGTCTGCCAAAAGTGAGTGCACGTCTGTGGCAGTGGACCCTGAGCTGCAATGTAACGTAAACATACACCAGACACGGGCGGTGCCACCTAAGAGACACACAAATAAACATACACACCACACAAACAGGATGAGTTTACATCAAAAGTCAGATGGGGGACAAGACATGCGATTTCCCACATAATGATCACCGTGATGTGGCTGGCGTTGATGTAGTCCATCTCACCCTGCAGCACCACTCTCGTAGCATCATCTGTAAGGAGAGCAGGACGGCACCAGGTGAGGCTCACATTAAATTTCATGAGAACCTAGAGCAGCGAGATCCAGATAAAGATTGGAAAGGTGGCCCCCGAGTTTGAGGTGGAAGGGACAAACAACAAGACACACCAAATGGACACAATAAGAAGGACTTACAAGGCAAAACATCCCTATATCGATTCTTGTCCACGTTCTCAGGAAGCCGTGCACAGCTTAGAGACAAACCAGGATTCCTCCTGTATAAATTCTGGGAATTACAAGCATGTGAACAGACATAAACACGCATGTAAACACACGCACAAACATGAACAAAGAGAAGCTGAAACTTTCAATGGTGGCAACTTTGTTTTATGTATATCATCCAGCTGCAGATTAGGGACAACATCTGTCCTAAAAGCAACACTTAAAAAAGGCTCATTATGATTTTCCACATTAGTAAGCGGGTCAAACTAAATCCTTACTTTCAAAAGACAAACACAGTCATTTGAGTTTTAACACTCGTTATGTCCCATTCCTATTTTAAAATACCTCAAAATGGAAACATAGTGTGCCCGACTGTATCCCTCTCTCCATTAGCCTCATCGATTCCTCCAGCGATGTGACCCGCTCCCACTGGCCAGGCGACTTATTTTCCTGTGACTGGATGTTGAGCGTGAGGGTGGGAGGTTGCTGCAGGACAGGTGCCGCCCGGCCAGAACCTGGATTACAAGAGCAGTTCAGGACTGTAAGAAATGTTCATGGAAGCATGACAGAGCACATGTTTGGTTCAATTGCCATTTTCTGCATTTTTCTCAAGCAGCTTGAGAAAAATACATACCTTTACGTCTTATAAGTAGGGCTAGCTGTCTGGAGTGCGACTCTCTGCTGGCTCGTATGAACATGACAACCTGTTCGTGTGTGTGCTCAGAAATGTCCCGGCCGTTGATGAGCACCACCACGTCTCCAGTTAAGAGTCTGGGCTCAGCTCGACCTGCCTATAAAAACAACACTGGGTCACTTCAAAAGGATTTAGGTGCCTTGACAAGCCCATATTTCAGTTTTAAAATGTCCTGCTCACAGCTTGGTCACAATTATTAAGAAAAATACAATGTAATCAGTCCATATCAGATTGTTTTTGTGTTTAAAAACTTGACTATTGAAAAAACTATGTCATCAATCACATTTTCAAATCCTTTGGAGAATGATGACGGTTAAATTGATTATTAATCTAAAATCTATCTATAATAACCAACTTATCGTCTAATAATCTGATAAACCGATGTATTTAAAGGGTTTCTATTAGAAAGTGTTCCAGACCCAAAGATGACCCAGTTTTTAATCAAGTAAAATAAATATAATTATTAGATTTATAAAGTTAGTATCCAAACTTTTATTTTTTTTATGTTGAAATTGTGTATAGAACCAAAATAATATATCTGGTAATATATTATTCAAAGGAAATATTGAATTAGTACATTTTCAGACGCATGCAAGCCCAAACAGCTTTTATTCTTTAAAAAAAACGGGACACTCACTCACAACTGATTCTCTTGTACTGATTGAAAACCTCTGACTCTAATTTCAAAATCGAATGAACTGCTGAACCCCGTGAACATGATTCACCACTCAAAGATAGGTAACATTGCATCATTTTCCTCAATTAATCAAAGGGCTGACTCTAATATTTTTGTTTTTTTTTAGTTAAAATGGGTTTCCTTATCCACTTTTAGGCCTTGTATGCAAGGCTCTTGATGTTTTAGGTTACATGTATGCAGAAATATGAAACATTCAGTGTTCAAAGGTCTAACCACCAGACTATGTGGAGTGATCCATCCATTAGATATAATCTTAATTTAACACACCACAGAGAAAGAGAGAGAGAGAGGGAAAAAAAAGAACAACACTAACACACCCGACTCTGTTCTTACCGGAGAGTCAGGTTGAACGCAAGATATTGCTAGAGGCATCTTTGTATCTGCTCCACCCTGCGAGAAGTTCAACAATATGATCAATTAAAGTGAGTAATGATATTAAAACATCAAGGCATATATGTGTGTAAAAGAAAGACACCTACTTTAACATTAAAACCAAATTTCCCTTCATGGTCTGGAGTGATACATATTAGCATCAAGTCACTGTCACCCTGCATAAAGAACTTATTATCAGCTCACACATTCTGCATGCAAATATATGTATCGATACACAGTAATAAACATGATTACATCTGATGAGTTGAGAGAAGGTACCTTATCATGGTAGGGTAGGTTGTCCTCAATACTGTCATCATTATGGAATGCAGCATCATCTGGTCCATGGCTGTAATATCCAGGAAGGCCAAAAAAGATTAAATAAAGATTATATTTTTCACTTATATTTGAGTGAAAATCCAATTATTTTTTCTTCCTACGATAATGATGGTGCCCTCAAAACACAAACAGGATTTGTGGCAGAACTGCTGCACTAAATAGACCTGAAAATAGTTTCTGAAATAAGGGATACTAACTGCTGAGATGCGCTGTCCCCCTCACTGTCCTTGTTACTGCTCACAGATACTCTGTACGTGTAGAAGACATCCTCCCCCTCAGGTACGTCTTTCAGCTCAGTGACAAACTCCACAGAGGACGGACGACGAGCTTTATGGATCCTGTGCCGAACTCGGGAACTTCGCCTGCCACAAAACAAGGCAGCAGTCAAATTATATAAAAATGACAGAGTGAGTTCGAGGAAGGTAACAGAAGGATGTATTTAATTCTAATGACAGCTAAAGCCTTTCAGATTGACACTGGCAGTTTTACCAGTTGGGGGTGGATGGGGGCGATCTGGAGGGTAGACTCTTTGTCTCAAGTTGCTCCAGTGAAAGTGACTTCCGCAGGACCGGGTTCCATACCATCCCTCCAACCACGCGTTGGCACACCGGACCACTGCAATTGAAAGGGACAAAGACAGGACATTTTGAAATCGGCAGCATTTATGTGCGGATTGAGTAAATACGCACAATAAATGGAAAACTTACGTCTCTGATTTACTGTGGCCGAGGCCCAAATGTTGTGTTATTATCTTTTTGTAGGACTGAACTGTGCTGTTAATGTGTGTAGCGCCTTTTCCAATGCGGCTGGAGGAGAAGAAGGAATGGTGATCCACACAAGACCGCCAAAGGTTCTTACAAGTCCTGGGGCAGGGAAGGATAAGAGACACCTCACAATCTTGGGTCTCCCCCTACAACATACAGAGTTCATAATTCAGAGTTATGTCATTCCAACATTCAAGGCCACATCATTTCTGATTTGAAACTTAAGGTGACCACGTTGCATTTGTAGCTGTAACTAAACACTGGTTGTTATCATATTGTTATGAATTATTTAGTACATGTCACACATATCAACACTGAGAAGAAAATGTGCCATAAATCTTTGCACAAGATTAAATGTGCTTACCACTCAAGCATGCAAAGGGATTTAAACTAAGTATTTATTTATCTTTGCTTCAATAAGAACAAATAAATGATGAAAACAACTCACGTGTTTACGTTTCAGGTGTATGAGAAAGCGTTTTCTCTTAAATGAAATCTTGATGATGTTCCCCCTATATAAAAGCATCACAGTTGGTCAATAACTGAGAAAAAAAATAAATAAATAACAAACAAGCTGACTAATAATTGGCATCATTACTCACCAAGGGAAGAAACTGGAACAAACCATACTGCAGAATACGGCAACACCACTTGAGGCCAAACCCACCATCAGAGGTGCATTGTTAGTGTCCTAAAAGGAATACATGTAGTTGAAAATAAAAATGGTGCACAAAAGATGCAGGAGAAGTTACATTAGAACAGGGGCTGGCCAATGCCGGTGATTTCCACGCTGTCACAGGGATCTGCTGGAGCCTATCTCGGTTCTCCTCAGGGCAAATGGCAGGAGTTCACCCCAGACACCACAGCTACATATAGATAAACAACCACACTCACACTTACTCACACTATTACTCACACTATGGGACATTTAGAATCACAAGTTGATCTTTTTTAGACGTTTTTGTGCTGTGGGAGGAAGCTGGAGTACCCAGCAAAAACCCATGTAACAGGGCAGAAAACCAAGCCACCGTGCTGCCCGCCACTGATTTCACTTCTAATTGATTCCATTCTGATCAATAAAGCCTTTTGTGACCAATCAAAACATATAAACGTGCAAGTGTTTTGTTTCTTTTGTGAGTTCTTTTTAAGTTCCAGCTCTGACAACGAAGATGTATTTAAAGTGGGGAACATAATATAAGACCCAGCCCCAAGTAGCACATATATTTAATAAATTACACTTTAATACAAGGAATCCCACTACCATGGCGGCATGTAGCTCCACTCCATACAACTCCAGTGTCCGTGCTGTGTTTAGAAAACACAGCTCTGCCTCACTCTGCTTAAGGCTCCTAGAAACACACACACACACACACACACACACACATACACACACACACACAAACAGTCACATACAACAACTCGGACTGCACAACGATACTGCGGTTTATCAGTAGAGGTAATGAACTGTCTGATATACTTGTGCTGTGGATGGAGATCTTCCACTTTAGAAAGGAAATCTTCATCCTGTTCAGGGATGAAGTGGCACTTTGAAAGGTAACCAGAGAGTTGGGTTGGACAGTGATCCCCCATCTCCGCTACAAGTGGTGGAAAGAAACACTGAGCATCCATACAGGAACACACAACCAGCACCACACATCAGCATATCCTCCTGACATCAGATTATTGTAAGAGAGCTTCTAAATGAGACAGTTGAGCATCCTCCTAGGAATAATTACTCAAACAGTTAATAATGAATCATTATTCATTTGCTTCTAAGGGAAGAGATTTAACGTACACTGCACAGCATAAGAAGCCATCACCACAGCTGCATTCAGCGGGCACTGCAACCTGCAATCAGATACAATGATTACACACTACACACGGAACAGCTAAACAAATACTGTGCCAAAAGGGGATAGGCGGTTCAGATTGAAGCTGTGCTACTAACCGTCCTTCTCTAATGTCACTTCTGATCTGGAGGAAGTAAAGGTGCCTGGAGGGAAAACAAAAGAGGAACTTTAATGATCCATGCATGTTTGTACTTACCACACCAGCAATCTGCCCCTGCTGGTTAGCCAGTTAGTTTATACAGCCACACTGAAATCTTTAGAAAGCTCTCAAATGAAGTGCTGTGAAATTGTTTACAGATATTAGTCATCCCCAGAGGATAAAACTTTCATTTGTCCTACTAAATATCTTAACATTCATTGAATGGATTATCAATTCTGTACAGACACCACGTGTATCCAGGCATATAAAATGTTATATACATATATACAGAGGTGGACAGAGTACTCGACCCCAGTACTTGAGTAAGAGTACAAATACTACTGGTCAAAATTTACTCCGTTACAAGTAAAAGTAGCTCAGTCAAAATATTACTCGAGTAAGAGTAGAAAAGTACTTGCTTTTAAAGGTACTTAAGTATCCAAAAGTAAATGCTTTTAAATTTACTTTAAGTAAAAGTAAGAGTAAGAGTAAATTTCTTATTTTCCACATCAGTAAATTACTATATTTTTTCTAAATTAATTTAAGGATCTTTTAACTATTGTTTCTGAGAATTAACTCTTTGAAACCAGCTGCACTGTTGTGCTGCTTTTAGAACCACAATGTTATATAAAACCTCCAGAAACACCAAAAACAAATCAAATGAATGGGATCATAAGCGGACAGCAGATGATGCAGAGTTTATTAACAATCATGAACTGAAACCAAATGAACCTGCACCATCCAACTAAGTCTGGATCCCCCTCCTGACGCAGGCGTAGCCATTGTTGTGGCTATGTCTTGACTTGTTGCGGCTCTGTCTTGACAAACGCAGGCTACTTTGGCGGTATCGTTTTGAGGAGGCTTGACGTATTTCCGCTTTACGTACATCCCAGTGGAGAGCGTGCACTGTGATAGGTCTCCTCCTTTGACAAAAACAGCTTGTGTCCAATAGGATTTTAGGGAAGAAGAAGAAAGTACTTTTCAGCCTTCCTAGAAATTTACACGAGTAAAAGTAAAAATATTTGTCTTGGAAATGTATTCAAGTAAGAGTAATAGGTACCAAAGAAATCTAATACTCAAGTAAAGTACAAATCCTCTGGATATGTATTTAAGTACAGTACTCAAGTAAATTTACTCCGTTACTGTCCACCACTGCATATATATAGACATGCAAATGTATGAGCACTCCTGGTCAAATTACAGAGGATACTTTAACCCGATGTTCCAAAGCTGTTCAGGATTTCTTTAAAAATTAACTAAATATGAGCAGGTCTTCAACCGATTATGAAAGGGATGGTTCGGTCATGCTTTGTTGTGTGTAAACACACTTTGTATGTAAATAAGCACTAGCGGAAGTCCTTTCAGCTAAACATGACCAAAACAGTTTTTGACCTAAACATCCTGATAGTAGTGCATGCAAGGCAGCCCAAAATCTCAAAAGAGCGAGAAGCTTTCTGCTGGAATAACTGGTGAGAAAACTCCCAATTAAAGTAAAACAAACTCTTAGAACACCATGAAAGTTATACAAGCTGCAATAAGAATCAATGGATGTAGGTGTTACTAAGTCCTAACCTTCCAGAGTAAATGTTAGACGTGTGACTAATCAAATATTATTTCTTTAGGAAATCAAGTTTTTCTTCTTTGTTTCACTATTCTCCAATTCCGGTTAAAAATAAATTGACAGAGTATGTCACTGTTTAACTGCTAAATACCAGTGTCAGCATTGTTAAAGTGAGAACCTCAGTGTTAATATAACTTGGCTCTTTCAAATAGCAGCTAGAATAACTTTAAATGTAGCATTTATTTAATTTGGAGCAAGAAAAAAAACAACAAAAAACAAATATTAAACGGGTACAACTTGTGAACCATAAACAGGGTTTAATGTCACACTGTATCACTGCTGTGTCCTGACTGCAAGGCTCATCCACTAACCTTGTCTGCTCATGCTGCAGAGAGTTGGGATCAGATATGAAGAATCGTACTCTGAAGTTCAGATAAAAAGGGGACGCAAGTCCTGCACAGAAAGGTAATGTCAAAAAATGGCATATATTTCTGTCCACCCAACCACAAAACCTGTTTTTTCTTACACCTAAGTTTTATCTATGCATGTGAACCGATTATTTGGTTAGTAGAAAGGCGATTCTAATGAAGACAGTGTATTTTCTTGTGCCAGACAATTCAGATACCTTTTATCTGCTTCTTCAATGGTTTCTCAGGCTCCAACCACCTCTGAAAGAAACATATTCATTAAGGATAATGGCTAACTAGGGCTAAAAAAAAAAAAAAAAAATGCAAGTACGCCCCGTGGTTATCATAAAGCGAACTACGATCAGCTAGAGCAAGATATTACAATCTCAGCCCAAATGTGCAGCCGAGGAACAGTGAGCTCACAGGGGAATGTGTGTTGGCTGTGATAGAGGCGATGGCTGTGCTGGATTCTCTGATCTGCAGACTGAAGAGCTGCCTCTCCTGCAGGCCCAGGTGGTTACATACCAGGTTCAACAGAACCACGCCTTCATCCTGCTTCTGAGAGATGGAAATAAAGAAAAGACCTTACAGCCATCCAAAGTTTGAGGATGCTTATTTGTATTCATAAATATACTACTAAATGATTCCGATGCAATTTGACATGCTGGTGATTATGTAAAGAACACGAGTGTGGTTAAAGGCTATAAATAAATGAAAAAGATGCATTATGGGCTAATATTTAATTTCCAAGAAGGCTGATAGCTACATTACACTGTTGTTAAAATATTCAATGTTTTATTAATCACTCTGAGGGCTATCCCAGAGCTCATCTGCAACCCTTTCACATTTTTCCTCCCAACCTGGACTGTTATCCACATCACAAACAGACAGTGTGTACTTTAAGTTTCAGCAAATATTTATTTAAGCAGGAAACAATACATTTCTGATGTATGTGTACACAAAATCCTTCACATCTTGTCAGCCCTTTCAAATGTTTCAGTAAAAATCTGTCTCACACAATGCAAAGAAACTGTCATGGAGAAATTAGTCTGCTTACACATTATAACCACAGCAGTCCCATTGTTCACTTAAAAATGTTGCACAAGGGCTGTCATATATAGTAAAATAGCAACTGCAATATTGATGTGAATTAGGGCTGGGCAATATATCGAGATTTTAATATATATCGATATATTTTCAAACACGATATGGTACGAGACAATATCGTTTATATCGATTTAAAAAAAAAAAAATTACATTTTTTTTTAATGATTTTGATATAGCTTATTTTGTGACAAATTGACTTGAATGTTTTATTTGAGATTTGCACAAATGTTTTGTTATTTGCACAACTGTCAACCTCAGTGGAAAAGTCTGCCTGTTACTGTCTACATTGTATTAATTGCACAGTGTATTTTAATTTAATTGTTATGCAGGAAAGGGATATTTGTTTTATTTTATTCAAGAAGCATTTTTATTCTATATATGCAGGCAGTTTATTTTTATTTCATTTGTTTTATACATTTTGATATTGTGCAGACCTCTGTTAACAAAGGTACCTGTGTGACATTTGGCACGAGGCTTTGTATTAAAACTGACTGTTTTTTTAAGGGTTTGCCTCAGAAAAAAATGAAGCTAACAGAGATGCTATGCTATAATGCTTTGGGGGAAACCCCAATTAAGGCACAGAAAAAATATCGAGATATATATCGAGTATCGCCATTTAGCTAGAAAATATCGAGATATGACTTTTGGTCCATATTGCCCAGCCCTAATGTGAATGTATGGTCGTCAGTCTTTCTGTACTACATATTCTGGTGATGTTATAGGCTCCCAAGTGGAACAAGCATATGTAAGCTGCAGGAGATGAGTGTGTCCTTCAGGGTTCCACTTTTAAGTGAGAGACTCAATGGAAAATAAAAGAATAGTCTGCCACTCCGTCACGAGTGACAACAATCGTTAACGAAGACGAGCCACAAAGTCAGATAGGAGACAGCTATTGTGTGTTTATTTGTGATACGCACGCTGACTCTGAAGGTCTCGATGGTGCCGTCCAGCAGCTCAACCAGGCAGAGCAGGTCCGGTTTTGGCATGTCTGTTACTACGGTAACTCTGCTTTTCCTCTCAAGACAAACACCTGGACCTCAGATCGTCGCTGGGAGGGGACCTGGAGACATGCAATCAGACACAACCACAAAACCGTGTCAGATGTTTCCAGCCTCTTGTCTTCCACTGGAAACACCTCACTCTGGATGACACTGTGTGGTGAGTAATGCATGTGCTGTATGGAGCATCGTCCTGCAGTGAGTAATGCACTATGAATGTGAAGGAGTAACTCTGTATGTGTGTGTGTAATCTCTTATTACTTGGCCTGGGTCTGAACATGTCCCTTCCCTTCCCTGCTGCTCTCCCTCTCCATCTCTCCGCCTTTTGCAGGCAGCTGAATGATAAGAATGTTAAACATTTTCAGAGTTGAACACGCCCCATCTACAGCACTACCGCTGATTGCAGAACAGCCACTGGAAGCCAGGCATGTACACAAATACGTGTACTACGAATGCACATATGCATGCTTGTGTCCACTCAAAGCTGCACTTTGTTAGGGAAGATCCATGCGTGTGAGCATGTATATGTATGGATGTGTGCGAACGTACATGTGTCCTGTCTTGAATTTCCAGCTGAGCAGATCTGGCCGGCCTGTCTCGCACAGTTTCTGAAAGGTCACACAATGTTTGAGTTAATGTTTGAACACGGTACCACACGCTGAATATATTACAACAAAGCTGGGCCCAGTTGGATGACCGATTTCCCATTGTAAACCTTTCACAGGCAGGCCTCTGATGAATTTACAAGTAAATGCTAAATTAAGTAGACATGATGTGGAGGCTGTGACCTTACTGGGTGTTTTTGCATATATTTCTAATGGCCGGTGGTCAAGTTCATGTACACTGATGTACAAATTCCAGAAAAATCTAATTTAAAAAAATAAACTTTTCCCTTTATCTAGACATTTGTGATTAGACTTGATGTTGTTAACGAATTCCTCAACCTCGTCTCTATTGCTTCATTGTTATGTGTCTTATCAATGACTAAACTAGAGCTGATCTAAATGTATTAGCCCATATTTTTGTTTTCTCAGACTCGTCTATCCATAATAATAAACACTGTTGCGGCCTCGCTGTACTTTGAGCCACAGATCGAACCAGAAACCTGTTGACAGGCTGAACTTTCCTACCGCTGCACCCAGAGAGGAGGAACACAACCCGGGCAAACTTTCCTCCCACCGCGGTCCCCGCAGCGACAGCCCGGCCAACTTCAGCTGTTCTGGGAAGAAAAACAAAGTGTGTTCAAAGAGGGAAACACAAGCGTCAATACCTCGGAAGTCCCGCTTCAAACGCGGCGCATGTACTTCAGCCAGTCCGCCGTGAAGACGTCGGGACGGGGCGCGTCGGGAAAGCCAGGTATAGTTAGGTAAATATCCGGGACAAGTTTCACATCCCTGGCTGCGCTGGCTCCGCGCGGCCCCGCCCCTCCGACGCGCGCTCCCGCGGACATGCGGGGGCGCGCGTCGGGAGCGCGCAAATCCAAAACCCGAGATTAAACTGGAGGAGGGGAATAAAAATAAATTACATGCTAAAGTCGTGGCTTTAAAATGTTAATGTTATTAAAGTATTAAAAGTTTTTTTTTTCAACAAACCACCAAATGCTGAGGATTTGTATGGAAGAGTATTAGGGCCAGGCAGGAGAAAAATAAAAATAATATTTTAGAGGAGGAAGATTTTTTTTTCATTTAATTTTCTTTTTTTTTCACTTCAAGAAAAAAGTCGAAATGTCGAGAAAAAAGTCGAAATGTGGAGAAAAAAGTCGAAATGTCGAGATTTATGTTTGAGTACAATTTCGAGAAAAAAGTCGAAATGTCGAGAAAAAAGCCAAAAGCTGGAGAAAAAAGTCGAAATGTCGAGATTAATGTTGAAGTACAATTTCGAGAAAAAAGTCGAAATTTCAAGGAAAAAGTCGAAATGTCGAGAAAAAGTCGAAATGACGAGATTAATGCTAAAGTACAATTTCGAGAAAAAAGTCGAAATGTCGAGAAAAAAGTCAAAATGTGGAGAAAAAAGTCGAAATGTCGAGATTAATGTTGAAGTACAATTTCGAGAAAAAAGTTGAAATGTTGAGAAAAAGTTGAAATGTCGAGAATGTTGTAATGTTGAGAAAGAAGGCGAAATTTCGACTTTATTCACGAAATTTCGACTTTTTTCTCGAAATTGTATTTCAACATTAATCTCAACATTTTTACTTTTTTCTCGACATTTCGACTTTTTTTCTCGAAGTGCACAATAAAAAAAATCTTCCCCTCTCAAATGTTTTTTCTCCTGCATGGCCCTAATACTCTTCCGTAGATTTGTCACTTTAGCAAATTCTCCATGTTCATGATTAATAAGAGGTTTATTATATGGTAGTTGCAGCAGCCTTATCTTCTATAGATAGAGTATGAATGTCAACATTGTAGTTAATAATTTCATTTAGTTCATAAATGTGACACCAAGAAGGGATTTTCACAGAGAACATGAAGCCTAAAACTTAATTTTTAACTCTTAACAGGAAATTTGAAGCATATTACTGAGAAAGTAGTCCAATATGTATTTCAAACTATCTTCACAGGGTAGGTAATTTACTTTGTTTAGAGGAAAACATTCAGTCTTGTATCACAGATAAAACTGTTATTATTGACTAAACACATAAGGGTTAAAAAGTGTATTAAGATTTTAAACAGAGTACATTTCAAATTCAAATTTTTACGAAGGCACGCCCTGAGAAAATATTTTTACACGATATGTCATTGTTTATGACCCACTTGTACGTTTATCAAAGTATGGAGTTTTAAATAAGCAGAGTTTATGCATCAATGTGAAAAAGAAATGTCATAAATGTCGCTGCAGTACTAGGGATAAAGCCTGGTCTATGATAATCTGCTGGGTAGTTTTATCCTATAAACGCATAAAAAAGAGAAGGTTTCGCTCTTCATCATAATTGTTTGTGGTTTGTGATCGCCATCTATAGGACACATGTCGCACTGCAGCTGTGTCGTACACGTTATCATAACATGTTCCTTATCTTTTACCAACTGTTTTAACGCTGCTGGATGTAAGGAGACATAACATTAAAACACTCCCAATACCCATGTAAGGACACGGATTTGGATTTGGATATCTGTAATATCCAGACATATTTTATTAGCCTTCTTTATATTAGAAGATTAATCATTTGTAAAAACATTAGATTAAAAGAACCCGGCCTGCCAAATACTTCTACCCTAGGAGAAGAGGTAGAGATGATGGGGGAATATAAATACAGAATGGACTACAGATGCCACACTGAAGCTATCTACAAAAAGAGACCGGATCAAACTTCTCGAGGAAGTTATGTACTGGGGCAGGAAAGTCAGAGCCAGAAACTTTAAGAAACTGAAAGAACTGTTAAGAAAAGAAGATTTCTCTGGAGCCTCAAGAACTGATTGCGCAAAGGACAATGCTTCATAAAGTAAAGACATAATAGACAATACTGAGCATCCTCTTCAAAATATAGTGATCCAACAACAGAGTGGCTTCAATCAGAGGCCTCTTCTAATCCGCTGTAGTATACACTCACCAGGCATTTTGTTAGGTATTCCTGGTATACCTAATAAAATGGTGAGTAATCAAGTCAGTACACAGTATCCAGTGGCCGATGACTACAAAACAAGAAACCCCTTCTCCCTACATGACTATATAACTGACTGATAGTTACTGTAATATGAAATTAGGGATTAAAGTATCATAGAACTGAATGCTAACTATCAGTATTTGTATCTGAAAACTGATAATATAAGTTCAATTAGCAGTATCTTTGTCAAATATAATAAATGTAATTACTGTATCTATTTTGGTGTTAACAAATATTTGTTACACTAATAATCAGGCTTTATTGCACAGATTACACTTTACGTAACAGGAATTATACCAGTAATATAATTACAAGCATACTCAGCTGTATTGGTGTGAGTTAACCTTATGATTTGAGGGATTAGGCTTGTTTGGGCTCTTCAGTACCTCTGAGGAATAACCTTTTTCTAGTGCGATCCATCCCCTGACGTCATCTCCAGGTATGTCAAGACTTCTAACTTTGTTTGCGTCCAACACAGGCATCAGATCTTGGCAAGTTTTAGAAACACATCACAAAAACAGTCCCTCTTCTGAGAAATTGGTGTTCACAGCTGCTTAAACTGTTAGATTTAACAGTTTTAAAAATGTCTTTGAAGGACCTCAGCAAGTGGGTTGGTCCAAATATCTGGGTTCAAACTAACCACAGATCTTTTGTGGATGTGAACCGCCTCAAATCCTTCTGTCTCTTCATGTAATCCCAGACAGACTCAGTCATGTTGACATGAAGCATCTGCCTTCTGCTACTGCCAAATATTTCAAATTTTGACTCATCCAAAGCAGTGGTTGCCATTTTTATGTACCCAAGATCCTATGTTTTCGTGCATAGTTGGCATACGTCAGAGGTGTTGCTTTATTTTGGTCTGAAATTTTCCCACGAAGGCAAGACATGGCAAGTTTTTTTATATAGCACAATTGAACAACAGGGTGATTCACGGTGCTTTACAAAGATATTAAAACATACATAAAAAGCATGATTTAAAGTTTAAACAAAAAATAAATAAATAAAAACTAATAATAAGATAAATAAATAAAATAAAACATAATAGGATTTACATGACAGAATTGACAGGATTTCAAATATGATTAAGTTATGAAACTCAAATGTAAAAGAACCAGTGTAGAAAAGAGTTAAAAAGCAATAATTAAAGACAAACAGACATAAATTAAAAAGAATTAACAAAGGAGATGCAAGAAATAAAGGCTGCAGTGCATTATGGTGGATTACTGAAATGCAGCAGTAAATAAAAACATTTTCAACCTTGATTTAAAGCAACTGAGAGTTTCAGCAGCCCTGATGCATTCTGGGAGTTTTCACCACAGGTGAAAAGCACAAAAGCTGAAAGCTGCCTCAACATGTTTGGTTCTAACTCTGGGTACAGAAAGTACGAGTGGCCCTGAGAGTTGGAAGACCACTTCTCCAGACGGTAGATGTGTATAACTGGTTCTCACAAGTCCTGCTAGCTCTGAGCTGACAGCATTGCTGCACATCTTCAGATTTTGAATAGAAACATGATTTATCTTTCATCTGCTGCACTAATTCTCCTTGGCCGAGCACTTCTTTCATAGTCCTCAATGTTGCCCGTTTCTTGTTGTTTCTTCACAGAAGTTTGAACAGCACATCTCAACACCCGCGGCTGCTCTGATATCTTTGTCTGGGAAAGACCTTGCTGATATAGTTTACTTACCTTGTGTGGTGTTGCTTTTCTCAGTTTGTATATAAAATGTTACATCTGTCTTCCACAAACTCACCTTGGTAGCAGAGCTTCAATGTTCCTTACCCAGTTTTAAGTCTACACAGCTGTTTCTGTTTATGACTGTTTCAACCTACAATTGATGGACATTAATGTATGTTTTGCACACCTTGAAAAACTGATTCTGTTTGGAAGACAAAGGGCGGTCACAACAAATATTCAGTAGATTTTTGAAAATGTCCTCTGTCTAATATTCATGTCAAGTAGGTATTCAGGTATTCATTGAGTGCAGTTGGTTTTTTCAGGTAATGTAGCTATGGATCATGTCAGGGCCCAGTGCTATCCAGCTCTTCATATATAAGACCTTTTTTTTAAGTCTGCCATTATGATCCTGACCAACCCCTTGCTGACATTTGTAACAAATTCTCCTCAAACCAGTTCCGGACTGAATGCAACCAACGTGACGGCAAAAACAAGTCATTTATTGTAAATATATATTTGGCAGTCAGGGGTTAAAACTACAACCGCTTTAGTGATATTGAAAAATAATACAAATGCAGGAGTATATAACGCATGTTATCAGACAACTTTGAACAATCAAGTAGGGTCTTAGCTACTTCTCAAATCCTATCACATGTAACTATGGGATCTTTTTTTCCCTTTTTTTTATCAATAAAAAGTTCTCATTTGCTGTATACCACATTTTCTCGGTTTTATTAGCATGTATTTTTGATAAAGATAAAATATAGTATAAGCAGAGCTGGGTAGAGTAGCCAAAAATTGTACTCAAGTAAAAGTACTGTTACTTCAGAATAATATGACTCAAGTAGAAGTAAAAAGTAGTCATCCAAATAATTACTTGAGTAAAAGTAAAAAAGTACTTGGTGAAAAAACTACTCAAGTACTGAGTAACTATTGAGTAACGTTTGGTTTATTTTTTAACACACCCATTCAAACAGAAAAAAGTACAAAATAATCATCTCCAGGCAAATTAAATCGATAAAATAAATTAAAATGAATAAAAAATAGCTTAAATTAAAATAGGCTTAAAGTAAATTCAAGTACTTAATAATACTAATAGTACTTAGTAATAAATAATAAAATAAAATAACAGAATAAAGAAATAAATTAAGCACAAATTGCACAAAATTTCAAGCCTTTGTACTTTTCTTTTTTAACCAGGCAGAACTAGAACAAGCCCATGAATTCATAGAAACTCTGTGTGTGTGTGTTTGAGTCTGTGTAAATGTAATCACCCAGTGATGTCATGAGATTGAAGCGTACGCGGATAAAAGGCGTAGACTCAATGTAGACTAATGTAGCGGAGTAAGAGGAACAGTTTCTCCTTCACAAATCTACTCAAGTAAAAGTAAAAAGCATAGTGATTCAAAACTACTCCTAAAAGTACAACATTTCCCCAAACTTACTCAAGTAAATGTAACGGAGTAAATGTAACTCGTTACTACCCACCTCTGAGTATAAGGTTATTGGCTTTGTTACTTGAATTATATGAAAACACACACACTTCTCCATTGAATTTGGCAGACTTCAAAAACTTGTGCCCTGATTTGAGCTTCCAAATTCACAATGCAGGAATGCAGTTGGGGTACTCAGATGTGTTAGTTGTGCTCAGCATCACCATGTTGCATTCCTGAAACCTAAAACCAGCTCTAACCTGTTCCCATGCAGTCATGGGACGAGACGTACGAAACTGAGGGTGGCTGGTCAGACCAGCAGCCGCTGGTTCCTGATGGAGTGACGGAGGGAAGAAGGAAGGTTCCTCTTTCTCCGGCTTCCCCCTGCAACAAGCACTCACGCTGAGAAAGAAAGGAACCTCCCCCTATTGCCGTCAGAGGATCAGCTTTCTGCACCAGGAAGCAAAACCCCTTATGCTCTTTGCCCTGCACCCGTTGGCTCCAAAGTTAGATTCCTGAACACGGAGACACACTCAATGTTATTTCTGTCTCTGAACTTCATGTACATGTCTGATCCATACCCTCTTACTCTGATCTCATACTGTTTTCCAATGATGTTCTTCTTATACTCGTTTCCAGTTTAAGAGCGTAGCTCAAGTTCCTGCAAACTTTCGAAATATATTTTATGCTCTGTCAAGACCCACTCTGTTTTATTCATGTCTGCTTACTGATTTATTGCTTGAGCTTAAATTCGTCAGTCATATCTTTTCCATTCTGCATCACTCAATAATATGTTTACCACCAGCAGTGCCAGACCCATCCTCTCTCTTTCATTATGTAATGCTATTATGTAAGGACAAAATTTGATCATGCTAGGCTCAGCAAGAAGCTTCATAATGTCATAATAGAAACTAGTTCCTAGAACGCTAGTTGAAATGTTATTGTTGATAGGATATTATGGTCTGGCAGATTGAGAGACAATAGTTATCATAGATGGGCTTTTATAATGTGACTTAACCATGTAAAATAAGGACCATTTTGTTTTTTTAGAGTGAAACACTAATATCTTTGTTTCCACACAGATCCTCTTTTCATTTTGCTGTGTTGCGCTGCTACAACTTTACAGTGAATCAGAAAACACGATTTTATACCTGCAGAGTAATTGTGGCTGTAACAATAAAGTTATTACCATTGTTACTCCAAGAACATGTAGATGTGTGTCACTGCTGCAAAAGCAACTCGTGATTTGACTTTAAGAAATTAAGAAATGATTTGGCTTTGTTTTTCTTTTCTTTTATTTCTTTTTTTAATAAAAAAAAAAAACTCCTTCTATATCACAATCCTGTAACTGACATTAAAGGTCTGGAGAGGTCCTGACAATTTCCAAAACGTGGCGCAGCCACAAAACACGATAATAAATGTTTGGAGTGCTGCCAGAAATGTAGATAGCTCTACCTCAAAAGTGTATGGTAGTATAAAGGAGTAAAGGAGACACACATTCTGTCAAGTATTGGGGCTCCATTAATCTATTTATTTATCTAGGAAAAATGTCAACATGAAAGAAAGAAAGAAAGAAAGAAAGAAAGAAAGAAAGAAAGAAAGAAAGAAAGAAAGAAAGAAAGAATTAAAGAATTAAAGAAAGAAAGAATTAAAGAAAGAAAGAAAGAAAGAAAGAATTAAAGAAAGAAAGAATTAAAGAAAGAAAGAATTAAAGAAAGAAAGAATTAAAGAATTAAAGAAAGAAAGAAAGAATTAAAGAAAGAATTAAAGAAAGAAAGAAAGAATTAAAGAAAGAAAGAAAGAAAGAATTAAAGAAAGAAAGAAAGAAAGAATTAAAGAATTAAAGAAAGAAAGAAAGAAAGAATTAAAGAAAGAAAGAAAGAAAGAAAGAAAGAATTAAAGAAAGAAAGAAAGAATTAAAGAAAGAATTAAAGAAAGAAAGAAAGAAAGAAAGAAAGAAAGAAAGAAAGAAAGAAAGAAAGAAAGAAAGAAAGAAAGAAAGAAAGAAAGAAAGAAAGAAAGAAAGAAAGAAAGAAAGAAAGAAAGAAAGAAAGAAAGTCTAGTGTTATTACACCTACCACGTGTTTTGTATAACTGGTTCTTCTTTGCCGCTTCACAGGATGTTACATTCAGGTGCCATGATGGTTTCAGAGCAAACAAGTTGATGCTGAATAAACTCACATAGAAACAGTCTATTTTCATCCATAAGACTAATTATTTAAACAAAACACAAAACCCAACGATATAAATGACTGTCCAAGACATGGAGAGGTAAATATTATACCGATAAGGTCACGGGTACGTAAGATATCCTTTAGTAGTTTCATTAAGCGCTATAATTTCCGAAGACAGTGAATGCAACTGTCTGTGCGTCAGCTGCTTGAGCGGAGCGTCGGGAGGGGGCGGGGCTCTGTTACTACGGTGACAGCCACCTGTCTTCTCCCACTTAGAGCTTCATTCTTCAAAAGCTTTCAGTTGTCAGATTTCATCCAAATGACTGGGACTCAAGAACGACCGATGACTTACGCCAAAATGAAAGGGCTCGTGACATTTCTTTCAGGTAAGAAAATAAAGTGCATGAATTAAATTGACGGCTGTTTTAATTTAAACAGGTCATTTGAGACAGCTGAGCATTCATTTAAGTACAGTGCACTCCAGGAAATTATGTGACCTCTTAGATTAATATTATAATAATAATCTACTCTGCTTAATAATAATAACGATAAGGCAGGAACACTTGTTAACCCTGCTACATTAGTTCGTTACTCTCAACTTGACAAGTCCGCCAACTGATTGCAGACCACATATAGTTTAATGCTCTTCAGTTATGTAATAACCCACTGTCTGTCCGTCTTACAGGTCTGGTCAAGGGCAAGAAAGTTGGCTTCAGTGATTTCTTTCACAAACTCGTAAAGAGTCAGCAGTTCTGCAAATGGTAAGTGAACAATTATAATAATTCCCACTGCTTTTACTTTGCTCTCAATCCTGCAAACAAACTCAAACCCACTTTATTTGACCTCTGGACTGAAGCGGGGACACTCAAAGACACCTGCAGCGACAGAGCAAGCCGAGGAGACAAAAGGAGGTGAAAACTAAATCGGTGAGTTCAGACTAAAGACAGTTATTAAAATAATGTCTGTTGACAGGAAATGAAATTGAGTCTAACCTCCTGACCATCTTACCCGTATGTCCTTTCTGTTTCTCAGAGCTCTGGGAACACGGACAACTTACAGTAAGTCCTTTCCCTCCCCAACACCAAGAATTATATCTTAATCAGGAGAAAAGTTTTACTTCACATCACAGATGAACTTTTTATTTTTGATTAATCCTGTTGAGAAGTGCTTACTTTGACGATGAGGCTTGAGGTCAATTTACTGGTTCCCAATTTTGTAAACTCCCCTCCCAGATAATTGCATTGGTCTCATATTGTAGGGCTAAGTGATATTTAAACTTTTTGAATTCAGATTTATTTTATATTTTTATTCAATCTAAACAAACTGACAAATCACTTTTACTATTTACGTTTTTGTCTTTTGTTTTTAATCATATTAATCAGAATGAAACCTTCAGACTTTGAATACCTCAAACTTATTGGCACAGGAACCTTTGGAAAGGTGAGAATTTTTTTATTAATTTAGTTATTTGCCTGTGTGTGCATTTGTGTGTGTTTTGTCAGCTTACTATACAGGAATTAAATGCAGAAATGCCATTTTTTTTAAAGGTGCTGCTGGCAAGACATCGGAAACAAGGAAGCCACTATGCAGTAAAGGTTCTGCAGAAACAGATGATCATCAAAAGGAAAGAGGTAGCTATCCAATTACTTCACCATATATGTATATGTCTCTCTCCCTTTCAGACACGCAACACTTCCCATTAATCAAACAACCACACAGCATGTCAGCGTCATGTCTGAATTAACACTGATGCTTTGCCGTAATATTCTGTGACAGCAGTCTGACGAGGCATCAGATTAAGAGGGTATGAATAAACAATTAGGCAACATTTTCAATACAACACAAGTCTGGACACCAGGTTGTTTTTTATTTTCAGAGCATCTGATGCAAATGAAGGAGAGAAAAAACAATGGTTAAATGATAATATAAAGATATAGATGATGTATATGTATATAGATGAACGTAAGTGGACCACTGATCAAAGAAACCTGGACTGGATCACACTGTCTTTTTCAAATTATAGGTCTATTTCCAAGCTTCCTTTTTTCTCAAACATTTTGGAGAAGGTTGTCTATGGTCCACTGAAAGCCTTCTTAGATAAAAATAATATCCTTGAGGATTTTCAGTATGGTTTTAAGCCTCTTCATACCACAGAGTCTGTGCTGTTGAGAGTTTTTAATGACATCCTCTTGGCTACAGATTCAAGGAATTATGTAATCCTAGTTTTTTTATATTTAACAGCTGCCTTTGACACTGGATCATACATCTTATTAACTAGTTTAGAGCATTGCGTATAGGCGTCCATGGAACGGCCCTGGAGTGGTTCAGATCTTACCTGGCTCAGAGATCTTTTTGTGTCAGTCTCGATTATTTCATTTCCTCTTCTGCGCCTTTGTCATGTGGCATCCTGCAGGGCTCAATACTTAGGCTTCTGCTTTTTCGTTTGTACTTGCTGCCTCTTGGCTTAATTTTTTAGAAAGCACAATATAGCCTTTCATTGTTATGGAGATGAAACGCAGGCCTATGTGCCCCTAAAACAGGAGGATGCAAACTCCTTGCAAACTTTGACAAAGATCCTTGAAGAATTGAAAGCCTGAATAGCTCTAAACTTCTTAGTTTTTAATGAAAACAAGACAGAAGTGATTGTTTTTAGTCCCAGTGTCACGAAAGGTTTCTCTCCTTCTGATTTAGGCCCCCTAGGACAGTACGTGAAGTGGATTGTAACTGACCTGGTTTTTAGACTGGACCAGGATTTCAGACTGGACAGTCAGATCAGTGCAGCGGTGAAATCTAGCTTTTTTCATCTGAGACAGTTGGCAAAAATAAGGACTATTTTATCAAATCACATTTCAAAACAGTGATCCATGCTTTTATCACCAGTCGGCTGGATTACTGTAACTCCTTGTACGTTGGTGTTAATCAGTCCACAAGCTGTCTCATCTTCAGCTGGTGCATATCTCTGCTGCACGGCTTTTAACAGGAACACGGAAGAAAGAGCACATTACTCCTTTTTTATCCTCACTGCACTGGCTGCTTGTCCATTTTGGAGTTCATATTAAAATGCTTTTATTTGTTTTTAAATCTCTAAATAGTCTTGCCCCACCCTACCTCTCTGAGCTGCTGCATTTACACTCTCCTTCCCGGTCACTCAGATCAGCTGACCAGCTGATCCTGGATGTACTGAGCACTCGGCGAAGGCTCAGGGGGGACAGGCCGGGCTGTTGTAGCCCCCAAATTGTGGAACGTGTCACCAGTTAATATCAGTCTTTTTCCTGGGCCATAATCATCTCTTAAAACCTACCTTTTCTGCCAGGCTTTTAATCCAGTATGACTCCAGTTGACTTTAGCTTGTTTTAATTATTTTAATTATTTTTATCTTAATCTTATCTTATCTCTGTGGTTTTCATTTTATGTTTTTGATTTTGTCTCTTTTAGTGGTGTAAAGTGTATTTTATGTTTAGCACTTTGGTCAGTGCTTGCTGTTTTTAAACAGCTTTATAAATAAAGTTGGCTTGGCTTGGCTAGATAATATATAGTACTGTGCAAAGGTGTTAGGCACCCTTAGTCCTGTGTTAACAACGTTTTTATAATTTCCATGTTTATTTTCCAGTCTCTTTAAGATACAAACCAAATATAGAGGAACCTGGCTCTTTTAAACTTAAATGGGATGATACGTAATTAATGTCATCGCAAACAGCTACATGACACTGCATAAGTTTAAGCATGAAGAACAGTACATATTTGAGCTGCTTCCATACAGTCCTGCTGTGTTTTACATAAGCATTGCACGCTCAGAAACATTAATGCAAAATGTACCTATCTTATGCCTGAAAAGGGGCCTAACTGTATCGGTATCTGTATCTGTTTTGTCTTTATAGCAAAGGAATGTGATGGTTGAGAGGAGTGTGCTGCTGAAGGGTCTAAAGCATCCATTTCTGGTGGGGCTACATTTTGCTTTCCAGACACCAGACATGCTCTATTTTGTCCTGGACTACATTAATGGAGGAGAGGTATGTGTGGGAGGAAAAAAAATAAGAGTGTGATACTTTCTTGGGAGACTGGTACAATCAAAACTGTGTATTTCTTTTCAGTATTTAATTAAAAGTGAGTAAAAAAATATCCATTGTAGAAATGTCAACCAACAGCTACATGGTGTATAATGTACTATTTGGCTGCAGAAATGAAACTGGTTCTTCATAATGTTGATGAAATTCATGACCATTTGTGAAACCTCACATCTTCTGCCTTTAGATTTTCTACCACCTGCAGAGAGAGGGCTCATTTCCAGAACCTAGAGCTACTTTCTATGCTGCTGAGATGGCTTCAGCTCTGGGTTACCTCCACTCTCTTGACATTGTTTACAGGTGCAGATACACACACATACACAGGTTCAGGCAGGTCACTGCAGTCACTTCCAAGTTTTTCTTGGCTTTCCGCTTTCTTACTTACTTTGTTCATGTTTCATTTAAATTTTCCATGCTTAATTTATTCATGCAAAGTAATGTTGCTACCATGGCTTTGAACACTGCATAAATAGATAAAGATGGTAAGAAGCTGAAAAGAAAAAGACACTAATAGATTCGTACCACACTTTTGTCCTGTGTATTTTCTGTCCAGAGACCTCAAACCAGAAAACATCCTGCTGGACAGTGAGGGTCATGTGATGCTGACAGATTTTGGTCTTTGTAAAGAAGGTGTTGCAATTGGTGGGATTATGCACACCTTCTGTGGCACTCCAGAGTATCTCGCTCCAGAGGTGCTACAAGGCCATCCATATAGCCCCGCTGTGGACTGGTGGGGACTTGGTGTTGTGCTTTTTGAGATGCTTTGTGGACTTGTGAGTATGATTGAAATAACCTTTTTTGCCCCCTTCCATTATTTCACATTCCACTTCTGCATCTTCAGCTTACCCCTCTTCCCTGTTCTGTCTCCCAGCCTCCTTTTCACAGCCCAAACAAGGAAAAGATGTTTGAGAACATCCTTCATGCTCCTTTGCAGCTATCCAGCAGGTTTTCTGAAGCTGCCCGCTCACTATTAGAGGGATTGTTGGAGAGGGACCCCTCCAGACGTCTAGGGCAGAGCCGGGACATTGTAAGTGGTGCGCAAAAGAGCTGTCATAAATGTAATGACACATCCACAGAAGGGTTAACAGTGTTGTGTTGTCAGGAGGAACTCCAAGAACATCCCATCTTTTCCTCCATCAACTGGGATGACCTTGTGGCCAGGAAAATCCAACCCACATTCATCCCAAAAGTGGTACGAATTAATCACAGATTAGTAAAGGACTCCTATTTTTTTCTTCCTTTTTTAATGAAGACAGTGTATACTTACTCTTCTCTCATCTCTAGGCAGGTCCTTGTGACATCAGCTACATTGATCCAGAGTTTACACTACAACCTGTTCCCGCCTCTGTGGGGGGCAGGCAGCGACCAGTCTATGCCAGCGAAGCCTTCCCTGGATTCTCCTTCAGTAACCCAGAAGAGTACTTTGCTGCAAAGCAACCTTCATAACAATATCAGATCATCTGGGAGCCTGTTTGTTCAAATACTTATTTTTATGCTATATATTTTGAAATGTACATATCTTTTTAAGCACTTAAGCTACAGTTTTGAATCCTAACATTGCAATTTGTTGCATGTTGGGTTGTTTTCACTTGATTACATTTTACATTATTTATTTTTACCAGTGTCATGTCCAGTATCAGTTCATTATATGAGATAGGCTAGTGACTATTTCATGTCTTCATTACATTTCATGATTTTGTATGGAACAATAAACACTCAAAACATTTATTTTTCATTTTTGCATTATAAAAAATATACATTTATTGCACAGTTCCCATTTCTGCTATTCACATTACAAAAGTACAGATAATACTTCATGGGCTTCTTTCATGCTGCATTGAGAAATAAGCATTGTCTTGCAAGCAAAATGCAAAAAGCATCTTGTGGCGGTTACATAAACACTATTTGAAACTATTATCACAAACTGCATCCAGACATTTCATGTCTTTTTTGCGACAAAATCCCATTACTTTGAGAATGCAAGAAGCGTGTTCTCTGACCTTATCTACAGTATTTCACTTCACAAGGCCGTTGATTTTATTATAAGAGTTGACTTCTTTGTGTCAGTAGACACTGAAGGCGGCATAGGTCTCCTCACTCTGGCACATGAAATAAGCGATCAGCTGACCATTACAAATCATCAAAAATAAGCCGCTGCCTATGGAAAAAAGTCAGATGCAGATAGGTAAAGACTTCAGTTTATACATGAAACGTACATCATTTCATGAGGACATTTGTCTTACCTAAGGCCAGCCACCACTGCCACACCATGGGAAACTCTAACATTACTGCAACACAAAAACAAAATGTGCCGTTATGAAAAACATGTGGTCAGATGTTTACAAAGTAGTATTTATTATTAGACTCCTGCTCACCTATGCTGGTAACTATGACATGTAACAGGGTGACAGTAAGGGCATAATCCCAAACCCGCCGCTTCACCACTGCAGCAAACAAAAGGCCACTACAAAAGTAGGTGAGCTCAAGGGACAGGAGGTTCACTGATGGGGGCAAGTAAAGTGAGGAAATACATTATTTCTGTAAATCTCAGACTCAGTGGTGATGGTCACGCTGGACGTACAACAAATAGCCTACTAACCCAGGTATTTGGAGTTGGATTCAATAGGTTCAGTCTTGAAGTCAAATGGAATCAGTCCATCAAAGTGTCTCAGTCTAAATAGGAAACATAAGGGTAAGGATATCTCTTTACTGTGGGATTTCTCTTGGCATCCTGTAAATGAACCGTGACCAGTACTCGAGTTGAGGGGGGATGAGGGGGGATGGCATCCCCCCTGAAATAAAAATGGTCAAAATCATCCCCCCTGTAAAACTGCCATTCCCCCTTTCCATCCCTTATGTCATTTCATCAATGAATGTGGTTTTACTGCTATTTCAACATTTAGAGTCATCACCAGAAAAATAACACCAGAAAAATAACTTATTTGACAATTTTCACCTGTTTCAAGTACATTTTCACTTGAAATAAGTAGGAAAATCTGCCAGTGGGACAAGATTTATCTTCTTATTACAAGCAAAAACATCTTGTTCCACTGGCAGATTTTTCTACTTATTTCAAGTGAAAATCTACTTGAAACAGGTGAATTTTTTTTTCCAGTGATGAGTCTTGTTTTAAGTGTAATGAGATTTTTTTTTACTAAAATTAGACATTTTAACTAGAAATAAGACAATTATTCTTTAAGATTTTGAGTTTTTGCAGTGATCCAATTTACCTATCCTGTGAAGGACAGAGTCATATTGATAAGTTCAGAAAACTGTTTTTTATTTTTGTGTTTTGATGTATTTGATGTAAGCCCAGTGGATATTTAAAGCTTACAGAAGGCTGCATTTAACTGCTGCTATGTAATTCTTTTCTGTCATTGTTTTGGTCAGTGCTATTATTTGTAATATATTATATTATTTGTAATCAGCACAAATTATCTGTCCCCATATTATAAAATCCACCATCCCCCCTGATTTTATTTTACAACTCGAGTACTGACCGTGACATTTTAGTCATTGTATGTGAGTAAAGTAATGCTAACATTCATTTAAGAGGAATAAGGTTGTTGCCCAGTTGAAATCCTCATCATGATATTAAATGACAATCAGCTATCTTTTTTTGTAAATGTTACAGCAGTGTCGCCACACGAAGCCTTGCAGAGCCTGTGCGCATGCGTGCGAGGGCTCTCACCTGAAGGCACCAAAGCACACACTCCCAATCATGTAGAAAAGAGAGTAGAATATGGCCACACACAGCAGCAGATTGAACAGCACGGTCTACGGGAGGATTGACAGAAAAATTGTCATAATTTTGCAGAATCTCACCTGTCTGCACCACAAAGCAAATTTCCCACATAGAACCAATGTGAAGCTGAACATTTCAGCCTGGCTGCAGCGGAAGGGATGCGTGTTATAAGTCAAACAGGTAACTGTAGGCAGCAAACTGACTCACTACTGGATCTAAAGTAGGATACTATAGATATGTGCATTATTAAACTCGGAACAAAGCTTATCGTATCCAAATCATTAGTAGTTATTATCATTGTCAATCCAGACAGGTTCACAGATGACAGAGACGCGGCGGCAGAAGGTTTGGGATAAATGACAACACATCGTGGTATTTTGTTGTCTTACCTTTGACTCGACCGCTGTACCTTTGAATGCCATCTCATAGTTTTATGTGCTATTATTGCAGAATAATGCAGACGCCGAGAGCCCACTAATCCCCCTGAAACTGGAGCACTACCGCCATCTAGCGGCGAACAACCACATGACACGAAGCGGCGCCGACGCTTTTACAGCCGAGCTGAGCTCATGTTGAATCGGCCTTTGTTGATACGAAAACACGACTTTTCTTTATATATACCTGCCGATCAAGTATATACATTTATTATAGTGAGTATTTTAGATATTTCATATTTCATGTGTTGTCCATCGGCAGAGACCCAGACTATATACGTAAATGACGGGAGAAAGCTGTCCAATGTGAGACGGGTTACTGCAGAAATAACTGTTTGTAATTTTATACCTTAAGGACCCTAAAGAATAATTTCAAGAAATCCCATTATTATTAAATACAATGAACGAGCTGTCATATTAAGACCTTTAATTATTCACACCATGCCCTGTAATTTCACGACGCACTTACTTTTAAACTAGCTATCCAAAATATAACCCGAATGGAGATAGTTTTTCATTAATCCTATAGGAGTTATTACGCCCGATAATCATGCAGGCAGGCTGTATTTTCTGGTTATTATGACGAAATGTGTGCACATTGAGGAGCCAAACCCACGCCAGATTCCTGTTTCACTTTTGTCTCGATTAGGTTGACAATGTAATTTTGGTTATGTATGTATTTATTTATTTATTATATAGGTCTGTCTGAGTGTTTTTATGTTTTGATTGAACCATATTCGGGCCCGGGTGAAAAAATGCACGGATGATCGCCCGTATTGGGACGGCATCGGCGTAAACTACCTATTTAACACTCGCACCGTGCTGAAAAAGTGTGATGTTTGGTGAAACGGGAACCTTGTCAATGGTTAATGGAGAGACTGCGGTCCCTGCTCCATTGATACATACTTGTAGTTCTTTAAAGAGGAGGGGGTTACTTCACAGCCTGTTTGTGGGCAATAGGGAAACACGAACCCCCAGTCCGGCGGGGACTGTGTGTTATATCGGCACCGAACTGAGTTTTGGGCGTGTTGTAAACGTACACTGGCGTGGTATTGGCAAGCGATGGTGAAGTGAACTTTTTGGAGACCCAAAGTTGTCAGACAGCGCATCTTGCACGCATGCGCATCCTCCTATCCAGCTCTAAATAAGAGTTAAAACACAAACGAGGTGAGTTCCACTATTTATTTTTACAACAGCAAAAGCCTTAATGCAAATTATTGCCTTTAACGCAGGCAAATGAAAAGAAAAGCAAGAAAACACAACGTGTTTGTTTTGTTCGCGTTATTTCCACTCTGATTTAAAAACGGCGAGAATAAATCGTTTTGGTTTTTTTTTTTTTTCCAAGTTTCTATAGAAGAAATAAATCAAGCAACAGCAGGGGGTGTTATTATTTGAGCAAATGTGCAAATCTGTTAGACGTCACCGCTTTGCAGAGGCGTTTTCCTATTGTTATTAAGTGGGAAACTTCTTTATTGCAGCTCGTCCTTAGCTGCTGCGGAGTGCCGCTGCTAGCCGCCTAGCCGAGCCCCGTTCATCCGGACGGGCGGCGCTAGCTCCCGCTAGCCCCCGCTAGCCCGGCCATAGCCGTTGTAGTAGCCACCCGGGCTGACATTCCGTGACAAGGGGAAAGTGAAGGAAAACGACCAGGGCGAATGAAAACACGCCGTGTGGAAATTACACTGAAAGCGTGGGGCTCTGTTTGATGCATAACAGCTTTGCACGATTTGTTTAAATGTGTAACTTGAGTAATTAACATAGTTTGAACGTGTTGGTGGCCTCTTCCCATGCTCCGCCATTTTGTCTAAGACGAATGCTAATCATGGGCGCTCTTATACACTTTATTTATGGATGGAATTAAATTGAGGCTCTCAAAGCGCAAAGTCAAACTTAACAGAGGCACAGGAACCGTGGCTGTTGTTCACTTTGAACACGGTTGTGATTGGCCATGCAAACAGAAAATATCACCTTAATTTAGTATTGAACATGCGTCAACACTAAAACGTTTTTTCGCAATTACAGACGTTTTGAAACGCTCCTAAGTTTGGCCAGATGCCGCAGAAAATTGTGTTCTTAGTGAAATTGATAACCAAATTACCCTCTTCCTTAGTCGTAACCAGGGAAACTGACGTTTTTAAGAGATACTGTTAAAACAAGGAAAAGATAAACTTGTGTGGTTAACTTAAAGTTGAGACGCATTTCTAAGGTTTGGTCAGTGGTGGTAATAAGGGTTTGCTCCAATGAGGTCATTTGTGCACGTATTTACCCGTTAGTTGACCGGCAAAACATTTTTATTATTGAGTGTTTTGTCTGAATTCGGAGTGCATGGTGTAAACCTCCAAGGCTGCTCACCGTCGCCATCTAGCGGTGATGCCGCGCACTGCTGTTTACAAGTGCAGGTTGAAACTGCGTTTTGTAATTTCAACCACTTTGTACATACAACCAGTCAGGAGGCGGCTTAGCGGCGATCAGTGGCGTCAATTCAGTCGAAGCTAAGGTATGGCAAGGTTACGAGTCACAAAACGAGAGTATCAATCAACATGTCCAGCAAATACTCATCACAGAAGTCTGCTATGGAGCTTATCTGTGTAAAAGAAAATTGGAACTTTTTCAAATGCAGTCTTGCTCACTGCAAAAACTCAATCTTACCAGGAATATTTGTCTTATTTCTAGTTAAAATGTCTCATTTTTAGTCAAAATATCTCATTACACTTAAAACAAGAGTCATCACCAGAAAAATAACTTGTTATTTGACCATTTTCACCTGTTTCAAGTAAATTTTCACTTGAAATAAGTAGAAAAATCTGCCAGTGGAACAAGATTTATCTTCTCATTACAAGCAAAAAAATCTTGTTCCACTGGCAGATTTTTTTACTTATTTTAAGTGAAAATCTACTTGAAACAGGTGAAAATGGTTGTTTTTGAGTCTTGTCTTAAATGTAATGAGATTTTTTTTTACTAAAAATTAGACATTTTAACTAGAAATAAGACAAATATTCTTGTTAAAATTTTGAGTTTTTGCAGTGTAAAATAACTAGTGAAGTCGATCATGTTGTTCTGATTTGCATTTGTAGTTATTCTATATGTATTAAGTAATAGATTGATCAATACAAATAGACACAGAGTAATTCCATAAATGTATTTAAAAAACAAACATTTACATTTTCCCTTGAAGCCAAGGTGTGGCGGCTGCTATACCTTGCCATACCCAATTGACGCCCCTGGCGGCGATAATCATGCCCTGTCAACACGCTATAGGTAAAAAACAATTATTAAACGTCCTAAAAAGGCACATATAACACACTGAAAATTAATGTTGGATCAAAAGAACTATTCTGTTTTATTTCACCATTATTGTACAATTTAACAATGTTCTTGTTTTTGTTGTGATTGTTATTCCTGTGCAGGTTAATCATATCAGTGGAGTGGGAATGACAGACACTCCACCCAGTGATGGACCCTCACAGGGAGCTGAGTTTGACATGATAAGTGCTCTGGACTGGAAGGACGGCATCGCCACGCTGCCAGGCAGTGACATCAGGGTACAACTAAGATGCATCTGTGTTTTTTCACAAAGGTTTAATTAAAACAGAGGGAACATTGTTAATTATCATGTGCCGTGCCTATATTGTCCTTCACTTAATAAACTAATTGACTCAAAAAATGAGTCTGAATTTGGTGGTACATCAATTTCACACAACTGCCTCTTGGGGCAAACCCTGATGAGTATGTCTGCTTTTTTTTTTGTCCTGGGTGTTTCAGTTCCGCATGACAGAGTTTGGGACTCTTGAGATTGTCACAGATCTCGAGGTCAAAGGGCAGTCGGCAGAGCCTAAGAGTGAGACCTTGGACCCAGCGCCGTCTCACACTCCAACCCCTCCTCCAGAGGCCCAGTCACAGACTGGCTCAACTATAGCACCAGCCAGTCAGAGTAAGCCTGGAGCTCAAACTAAAGGTAAGACAGTTTATGTTGCACATGGCTATTGTTATGAATTGAAGTTATTACTATTTAAAATGCATTTATTCCTTCTTTTTTTTTTCTCTCAATATGAACACCCACAGTTTTTTAAGCTCCGGGTTCTGTGTTTTTGTCTTTAGTAGAGGGCTCGAGCACGGGGACTTCCAACATGGAAGTTAGGGCCAGTGCTGCAGTTGGTTCTAATGCAGGCGTGGGTCCTAATAGGGAGCTGTCAAGGTGCCAGACCTGTGGCGGTCAGGTTCCCAAAGATGCTCTACTGCAGGGCAAATTCTGTGGCGCCAGTTGTGCCCAGCCCTCCAGTGGCAGGTAAACTTGGACGCTGTCAGGCTGGAATGCCTCTGTGTTTGTTTTAAGGTTGTTTGAATGAGTTATTTCATCAGAGGTTTAATTTCATTTCGTTTTTTCATCATTAAAAAAAAAAAAAAATATCATAAAGATCATCTCCTGTTGAAGCAAGGGAGAGTCAGGCAGTAGAAGGTGAGAGATTGGGAAAACGGGTGCGCAAAAAGAGAAAGATCTACATGGATTCTGGTGATGAAGAGGAAGAAAACCAAGAGGAACCAGAGGTGAGAAGCATACCAAAACAAATAGTTTACTTCCACTACTGAATCATCTGGCTGTGATGGGTTCAACTTTTCATGCCGATCTTCTCTTGGACTAGAACGAGTCTCTTTTCCCTCATGATTGTTGTTGTCATTAAAGTTTCAACTGTATTTTCATAGGAAAAGGCTAAGACTATCAAAGGGAGGAGAGGAGCAAAGATTGCCAAGCTGGGTATGTTAGAGTATCACTGTGAAATACGACGTAACTTTTCTGTAAATGTTATTTATTGTTTGGCATTTTGTTTCTGTTGCATAGTTTAAACCAGTTTTGAAAACTCTAGTTTGTTTATTTTTTTTCCTGATTGGCATTTAGAATATCATTTCTGACAATTTTACACGTGTCAGAACGCAACACAAACAAATGTTTGTATTAATTGGATTAGATTTTGTAAATGTTATGAGCATGGCTTTGCTTTCACATTAAATTGAACATAATAACTCAAACTTTAATTGCTCATTCTTAATGGAATTGCAATATAAAGTTGTGAGCATGCATTAATAATGACGAATGAGCTTTTATGGAAATTACAAACATTGACTGGAGTGTATAACATGAGTGTTTATTCCCTTCAGGAACTGCCCCAACCAATAAGAAACGGGCATGGAGCTGGCCCGCTTACCTGGAAGAGGAGAGGGCCGTTGCTGCTCCTGTTAAGCTATTCAAAGAGGCATGAACCTAAATCTACCCAGCACTAAATACTGTTAAGTGTGTCATGATAGTTTTATAAATTTGAACTTTGCCGTGTTGTTCATTTGTTTTGCAGCACCAGTCATTTCCTCAAAGTAGGAACAGTTTTAAGGTCGGCATGAAGCTGGAAGGCCTAGACCCGTCTCACCCCTCTTTGTTCTGTGTGCTCACTGTGGCAGAGGTATGAATGCTTTGGTTCAGTTTTTTAACTGAACCAATTTTTGTACTTTCATTTTTGTACTTTCTTGTTCACTCATGCAGAAGCAACTTCTTTGCCTTGCAGATCCAGGGTTACAGAGTAAGACTCCACTTTGACGGTTACCCAGAATGCTATGACTTCTGGGCCAACGCTGACTCGTGGGATCTGAAACCAGCTGGCTGGTGTGAAAAGAACGGACACAAGTTATTGTTGCCTAAAGGTAGTCACACTTTGAATTTTTGAATCGTAATGATGTGTAAATATGCAAATAAACATGAACGTAGAGTAAATAAGTGCACACAAATATCCTGAGTGGGGTTTGTCTCATTGCAGGGTGCAAGGAAGGAGAGTTTAATTGGAGCATGTATGTGAAGAACTGCAGGGGCCAGCTGGCACCTAAACACCTCTTTAAGAGCCTCAACACAGTGAGTACAAAGCACAACATCAACTACTGCTCAGAAAACGGGTACATTCTGGTATTGTATGGCTGAAAAGGGTCTTTTCTTCTTATTTTTTGTGATTTCTTTCTTTTTTGTAGTCAGTGACTCCATCTGGCTTTAGAGCAGGGATGAAACTGGAGGCAGCTGACAGGAAGAATCCACTGGTGATCTGCGTGGCAACGATTGCTGCTGTTGTCGACAACCGATTGCTCATTCACTTTGATAACTGGGATGACACACATGATTACTGGTAAGAGATTAGTGAAAGATGGGACACTACTGAAAGACATCCCCTGGTCTGGCAATTTGATTTAAGGTTGCACAATGAAAATGTTAATGTAGTTTAAATTCTCCTCAGTATGATTGACCTGTGTACTTGATTAGTGTGGAATGGTATCTGAAATGGATGAAAAAATCTTGTAGCGTATGGAAAAACAATTAATTGCAGTTTTGCAGTCTGAAAAAATAAATTCAATAAAAAATGAAATATTAATTATATCCCAAGCTGATTTGATGCAACTGTATTTAAACAGTTCCTGTGTTCTTGTAAAGGTGTGATGCCAGCAGCCCATACATCCATCCTGTTGGTTACAGTGAAGAGAATAAGTTTACTTTAACCACTCCAGCTGGTAAGACACAAAATCAATATACCGGTACTGTAGATCAAACCCAGGTCTTATCACAGATAAGTGGGTGTAAGATGTGCAATCTGATATTTAGACTTTGGGGGTTCCTGATAATTTGTGCCATTTATGTTGAAAGGAGTAATTACACCAAGAAAGCTAGAAAATTGCTTAATAAGTCTTTTTTTTCTCTTCCTTTTACTGTAAAGAAACCAAGAGTTTTTCATGGGAGAAATACCTGGAAGAAACAGGGACACAGGCTGCTCCTGCACGAGCGTTCAAACCGGTATGATACAAACAGATGCGTGCACCAATACACAAATATCTGTCATATGAAGGGCTTAGTGACATGCCTAGTGTTAGCTCATTTTAAATAGTTAGTGCTATTTATAGTTTTAAATAGCATTAATATTTCTCAACAAAGCATACCTAGTCATTCTCGATAAGATACACATTTTACTGTTTGCTTTTGTTTTTGGTGCAGCAACAGGTTATCGTACTGTTACTTGTAGATCTAATGTACACTTTAGTAATGTTATCCAGTATACCGTCCTGTTCCATGTCAAACTTTGCAGTAATTAACTGTTTCCCTATCATCAAATTGACATCACTGCCCTTCCCTGGTATTTTATGGTCTTTGGTGGATGTGGCTGGATCTTTTCAACCGTGTATTTGAACGGTATATCATGCATATGGGAGCTTCTCTTAAAAACTATACAAAGTAGTTTGTACATTTTCATTTTAAAGATGGAATGCAAACAAATAAAAAAGGTAAGCTATTTACAGTTTAATTTATTTATGTTTTAAGTTTACTTATCTTTGCAATTTCCTTTTTCCCGCAGCGACCTCTACATGGCTTCCAGATGGGCATGAAAGTGGAAGGTGTTGATAAGAGAAACCCCATGCTCATACGTGCTGCAACTATAGTGGACACCGAGGATCACAGACTTAAAGTACAGAGTGTTATTTGATCAAGAATCTATCACTTTCTCAGTTTTCGGATTGTGTTTAGATTTTCTTTTCTCCCTCGCTCCGCTTGTAGATCCACTTTGATGGCTGGAGTTCAGAATATGACTACTGGGTGGAGACTGACTGTCCAGATCTGCACCCTGTTGGGTGGTGTCAGAAAACTGGACATCCATTACAGTATCCAAATAGTGAGACACACATTTGATTGTTCTCACATTTACATTTTGACAGATAAGTCAAAGATGTTGTTTGCACTGTTATATAAATACCTGAGCGTGTGTGTGTTTCAGACGGCAGTGATGTGTTTACTGCCCCAGGACAAGGATGTCCCACCCCAGGATGCAATGGAGTTGGACACATTAGAGGACCTCGCTACGGGACACACTACACGTTAGTTTTCTTATTATTCCTTTATTAAGTACATTTGTTTTTCCCCAGGCTCCTATGACTTGCTCCAGTGATTATGCTACACTTTAATTTTCAGTTGCTAATTTGCTACATATTTTCAATTAAATTTTACATTCATAAATCTTGACTGTTTTGTTAAAATGACACATTCATAGTTGCGTTAATTTCCCTACTCAAAAAATGGTGTCTGTATATTCACATATTTCTTCATTTTCATTCAAAGTTTTTATTTTGTGGTGCATACGCCTACTTCTCTTCTTACAGTGCTTACAATGTCACATTCAGAGTCCTCATATACTATCTTGACTGAGAAATTGTGTAAGCAACCAAAAAGAGGACAAAAGACTCAGTGTTTTCAAATGTTATTTGTATTTGTGTGGGTGTGCAGTCTAAATGTAATGCTACCGTGTTTGTGGGAGTCAAGGTGATAATGGCAGCATTTCCTGATTATTTGCTGCAGCCTGATTTATTTCAGAATGTCATAAATGAAAATGAATTTCTGTCTTTTTAAATGGCTGTGTGAATAAAGTTTGTTTCTCTTTGTGTGTACAGGCAGGTGAGTTGTCCATACTCGGAGATGAATCTGAACAAAGAGGGCTTGCTGCCAGACCGTCTGAGTGGCGAGAGACCTCTGACCCTTAGCGGGCCTCATCCACGAGGGCGACGCCCCGACACTCAGACAAACGTTGCGACACAGAACACCTCAACAGCAGAGCAGTCTGAAGGAGTTGGGGACACTCAGAGCAGGTTTGTTGACAAGTCCACAAAAATGTTATGACCATGTTATAAAAGCACGCCATCATTCTTATTGGCTTCTACATGCATAACTATGTCAAGGTTTTTACCTTAAAGATGAATGTCTGTGTTGCTAGGAAACAAATGGCAGGGGAACCGGAGCATTCAGTATGCAACAACCAGCCAGAGTCACTGGGTGGAGCCAGTGAGCAAAGTCACAATGGAACAAGGCCTAAACGGTACTCGTCGCTCACGATCCCGTCATACAAAGCTGTACTGAAGTTTAGTTTTTGTCCAAAACAGAACTTATAACATGTATATTATTGTTTTCTTCAGGACAGCCCCAGTTCCAAAATACCTAAAAATGCACTATGTCAAGGAGGAGATTAGTGATGGTAAAGGTGAGTAGGGAAAGTGGAAGCTGGTGAAAAGAAGCATGAACATCATATCCGCATCCCTCTTACTGCCATTTTCTCTCCTCAGCTTCTCCAGATGCCATCTCTCTCCAGCAAGCACTCCACGAGTCTGTGTTCTCCCCTGGCATCTCTGCCTCTCCCCCCCACCGGGTGGCTCTCTGTTGGGACAAACACTGCCAGCTGCTGCCTGAGGTCCTGGGCCTGACTGCCAAGAGAGTGGCTACTTGGAGTGCTGAAGAGGTCAGACACATTTACACATTCTGTCAACACATGAAAAGCAGACATGCTCTGCATTCACTCATCCAACATGAAGGCATAGTTTGCTCATGATTGCATTGCATGCACTTAAGATCTGTTATGGCTCATTTGAATCGCCGGTGCCTTCGTTCTGTCTGTGGAGTTAATGATTGAGGTTCTGTAAAGGCATGCAAAATGCTTTTGTCCATCAGATAATCATTTATTGATCGTAAGGCTGTTTGACTGCTCATCGGTGGCTAATCAATTTATTTTTTTCGTCAGGTTGCCGGTTTTGTCAAAGGACTGCCAGGATGTAAAGAGCATGCAGCAACCTTTAAAACAGAGGTCAGCACTACAACATTTCAGTGTGCTAAGAAATACAAAGTGTCTTATGGGTGGCACTTAAGTTATTTATTACTGATGTAGATTGCTTTTAATTCTTGATCTAGTTTTATTTTAGAAGAAAATAGAGATAAGTCAGTTCCTTTCTTCTGAGGATATAGTTCTGTCCATTATTTGACTGATGGAACTGAGTGAAAACATTTGTTTTTAAATACTGTATTTTCCGCACTATAAGGAGCACCGCATTATAAGTCGCACCTTCAATGAATGACTTATTTAAAAACTTTTTCCATATATAAGGCGCATTAAATATATGGTAAAATACCGTACTATAGTGGCTGGGGTTGAGTTACGTATCTAGCTGCGCTACAGGAAATGCTACAAAATCCTACAGCAAATGCAAAAAAAAAAAAAAAAAACAAGAAAAAAAGTACCGTATGTCAAACTTTATTAACAAAATAAAAACCAGCTTTGCTCCGTCTCGTCAAAGTCGCCATTATGCGAGTCGGCGTCGCTGCTGTTGTCTTGAACGTCTGTGACGATTCCTGACGTTTTTAGCGCCATTACTTTGGCGACACCAACTACAGTAGCTACAATCCCCCTGACTACAGTAACAGAAATTACCGTAATGATCATATATAAGGCGCACTGCATTATAAGGCAGTAAAGAAAATTAAAGGCTTTTAGGTGCGCCTTATAGTGCGGAAAATACGGTAACTGAACTTTCAGACGGATATAATAAGTTAGTGTACTCCCCAGCTCTATATACTAGAGTTGTAAAGGTTGTATTCATCCTTGTCACTGATGTTGCTAAGGAACTATGGAAATTATAACGTAGGTTTAAAATATTGTAATTTTGAAGCGAAGCTTCAGTTATAAAAAGGGATAAACCTGAACTGTTGAAGTACAAGGATCTATATTTTCAAAGAGTAAAAAAAAAAATCCTCTGTCTCCACAGCAAATAGATGGCGAAGCCTTCCTGCTTCTCACCCAAGCAGACATCGTCAAGATCCTGTCAATCAAGCTAGGACCCGCTCTGAAGATCTACAACTCGATCCTCATGCTGAAGAATGCAGACGAAGAGTGAAAGCAGACTTCACCAAGAATCACTCACTTTTTTCTGGTCCTTCAGCTCTGGCTGAGCGTTCTCCCAGATGAGAGCCTTTTGATAGAATCCACGAGAACAAGTTTAATTTGTTGTGCTCTGCTGTGTTGCAGCTACAACAGAGAGACAACAGGAAGCCATCATCTTTAAAACGTCCCATCTCTCCTCTCTTTCTTTACGATGGACAGCACTGGCCAACCTGGGAGGGAGAGTTTAACTTCTGTTGTGTTTGTTTACTAAATGGTTGGGGGGGAGGAAAAAACTACAGGCACCTTCAAGGCTTCTTAACATTGTACAGTATGAATTGGATTAATCATTCTGATTCTTGCATTTCTTGTTTTATTCTTAGTGTAACAAAATGGTGCATGAGCTCAGAGCAGGAGGAACAAAGGTGTTTGTGTTGCTAATTACTAAAGAATCAGACGTTACTTTTTCTCTTTAAAATGCTGCAAAATGCAATCGGGAGGTAGTTAGAACTTTTAAATGTGAAACCCAGTGGAGCAAAAGCACTAGTAGTTCAGCTTTTCTCCTGCAGATGGAGTCAAAAGGCTGTTCACCAAGCTCAAAGAGCACCATTGTTGGATTTATGTGGAGTTTGCAGGAGCTAGAATTCAATGGGGATGGTCAAAGGCGTTTTTTGTGTGCAAATATGATTGGGTGTCCTTGAGAACTGAGGATGTGATTTCCTGCCATCCTGTGTGTTGCTTTGTCAGCAATTGTTTTGTGACTAACATGACTGAAGGGCTAACAGGTAAATCAAGAAACCTTGCTTTTAAGGTTAAAAACACAAAAAAAAGACAATATACCAGCCCTTGTTATCTTTTTTTTTATTTATTTGTTTTTTTTTCCTCTCATTTTTGAATAAGAATGTTAAACAACTTCAAGTTGTTGTGTTGATAATCACCACCTTGTTCATGGTTCATTTAACCTCTGATATCCCTAGTGTAAATAGTATACAGCTACAGGAGCCTCGCTCCCTACCAGAGTTTACTCTTGCTTGTTTATGCAAAAGCTTAAAATCTTTCCATACTGGGAAGGACATTGTGGCAGTGAAGTGAAATACCACTAACTTCATTGATTTTTGGTGAGAAAGAAAACGATTGTCAGTGTCTGTATATAAGCGTGTAAGTCAGCAAGTCAGCATGTGTATATCAACAACAGTTTATATGCAAACGGCTTTTATTTATGTACCGTAAATTAAGGGATAATGGTACGTTAGTCTGGCTCTGAGGAGGCTGTGGATGTCTGATGGAATGTGTGAATGAGAGAAAAATAAATGAGATGCTCACTGCCAGCTGTCCTCATTTAACCTCACTCTTCTCAACACACACACACACACACACACTCACACTCCAGATCATCTGAGCTGTGGTCTATCTCTACATTGCTGCTTGCCTGTTTACTCATTTCCATGTTTACCAAAACAACCACAACTCATTGTCCTAATATTTAAACCCAAACGTGTACTTAGAGCAGTTATTAAGGTTTCCCTTGTTGTTTCTTAAACTGGTAATTGTGCGTCTGCAGATAAAGAGGTGAATTAACTCATCGTATTGTGCACAGGAAGTGTATTCGGGGGAGAGGGAGGGATTGCAGTTTCTAATAATTAGTCACATTTGTCTTTCTTCAAGAGCTTTCCACTATCCTGTTATCTTCTAGGTCATCTGAATGAGTGAGCCACGGAGCTGTTACAATTTATTTGTTGGCATTCATTTCAAAACAACTTGAGAAGTAAAATAATATTTACCACATACTGAAACCCATTTGCCACATTTACAGGCCTGACTCTTTCCTCATTTATGCAATTCAACTGGTATATTTAAGTGAAAGGGTAATAGTAATATTTTCAGATCATTTGCTGCTATGTAGTCATTTTACAATCATTAATGATTAAGAGCTCTACATGTTTTTTCTAAAAAGTCCCCAAGTATCTCGTCAAAAACCAACCCAGAAAAATCCATTCTGACTTTGTGAGGCCCACATATGGCCCATGTGCAAACTAACCCTCTAATTAGTATTCTGTTTGTGGGCACATCCAGCCCATGTGAGGTAAACTGAAACACATGACACTACTGAATCGCAAATAAACCAAAGTGCAAAAGTGGCCTGATATCTGGCCTAAATGATATGTGTTGACTTTCCCACGAAATGAGCCACAAGTTGGCCCAGATCTGGCCCACAGTGACAGTTTTGTAAAAGTAACACCTTTGATGACAGCTCTGATAGCCTGTACAACTATATAAAGCTCTCTCGGCTATGATCTCCATCAGCACAGTGAAAGGTTGCTCAGGTCACCCTTAGAAGGGATGTTTTGACACTTCAAGGAGAGGAACGGTGCTGACTGATGGAAGCTAAAAACGTTTTTAATAGGTTCAGCCTTCTCTCCTGCCTCCACCTAAGCAGACTTCACAATCTCCCTCGAACCACAGTTTACCTGTGACACCTATACAGTCTCATCATGTATGTTTTCCATGCATTGAAATATAGCTCCAGTGCAGGGGTGCAGATCCGATGTCAGGTTTGGGGGGGACACCAACGTGATTTTAATTTTTAGCCAATATGCAACTCATACCATGCCATAAATTGGTAAAGGCTCGCCAAAAAATACTGCAAAGGGAATCATTTATTTATTGTGCTTACCTTTCTTGTTTATTTTTCCTAAACAGCCAACAGTGTGTGTCACTGCTTACTTAACTGTTATATTCGTAAATCATAATTTTAAGGGTTTTGGGCATGTAGTGTCTACTCATCTCAAATTCTTCTCACCATCTTCCTTTTATCCTATGGGACTACTTTATGCACGATCAATTGATATATGGATGAAATATGGAGCCCTAAACAAGTTGTTCAAACTAACTGATCATGTTTTAACACAGTTATGGTGGCAAACAGTTCTAAAAAAAAAAAAAAGGACACATTGCTAAGAGCACAATAAACACAGCACAAGTTGACCCAACATCAAACTTATTTACATAAATGTCCATGTTCGTTTTCATCTGTCATTTTCCAGGACTCCCTGGAAGAAGAGATCCTGTATCTTAATAGGCTAACTCTTCTTGGCCGGGTTTCCCACATCAGTTAAGTAGTTCTTAACAGCGAAAGACTTCTTTCAAACCTTCTTAAGGAGCCTGTGAAAGAAAATCGCGTTTCCCAGAGTCGCTCTTAGCTTAAGTATCTCTTTCATTAAGAAGGAAATGAAAGATGCTGCTGACCCAGTCTTTACAACCATCTTAGTGAGCAAAGACTCACAGATCCAGCCGCGTCAGGCAAAACAATATCACACCAAGTAATGAGATATTAAAACAATGCACCCCGCACAAGTTTTGATCTATTTTATACTTTAGATTTATATTGTTTAGCATTTATTGGTGACAGCAAAGGGGGGAAAAAAAAGAAAAATAAGGAATAACAAGTGTGTGTTCCTGTATATGCTTTATGCATTACGCACAAATAAAACGATCATCATGAATATCATTTATTTGATGATTTGGCTGCTATACAGCATGTTCTCGCTGCAAATCAACCGCGTCACCGTGCGCGAAGCAGAACTGTTTTTATGAACGCATTCGTGCGTCAGCACTTCAGTCCCCTGGACGTGCTGTCGGTCCGCGCTGTCCAGGCAGCCGGGACACCGATCCTCCTGCGCCGCGCCCGAGCGCATCTATGTGATGACAGGGAAGCAGCAGCTGATCAACGGGATCCTTTGATGAATCGTTCATTACAGTCTCAAATATAATCAATGGTGTCGGTTTATATTAAAGAATCTTTTTGCCCAGAAGAAAAAAGAGCGAAGACAACGACCCATAACTATATTTTCTTCTCTTGAAAAAACCCACCTGCGGGATGCAGCAGCATCAGAAGAGCAGGAATACGTGCGTGGCGGGGATGATCTCTGCAATCTGAAGCCCTCTATAATTGTAAAAAGAATTTCACTTATCACGGGTTCTTTTTGGAACATAACCCCTGCGAAAAACCAGGGATTGCTGTAATTCCACGTTGCGATTTGCGAAACTCGCCTTCTCTTGGCTCATGTTTTTGAACGCACACGCACGCCCACCACGTTTCCTCCCGGTTTCTGCGTGTGGGGAAAAAAAGCCTCACTGTAGCCAGAAATAACGGAGTAACGCACCGTTTGGATGAAAAAGGGTCATTGAATTATATTTATCATCTTAATTTTTCATTATAACGCACAGGCAGCAGGGAATTAATGCGTTAGGTGGAAGTGCTGCGTGTGAAAATGCGCTGATAGTGAGCGGTGATCGATTTGCCTGGCATCGATTGATTTGGTTTCAGAACCGGACAGCTGCTCCAAAGAGCTTCTGAAAGAGCGAAACTAAAGAACGGTGTTAAGAAGTCATCTGGGAAACACCCATATCTTAGGGTTCTCTCTTAGTTCAAACCTTCTTTGAACCTCTCTTAAATCCTTAAGAGAGGTTGGATCTGGGAAACCCGGCCCTTGTCTGTATAAATCTTCTTATCTGTATCTAGACAACTCATGGATAATACAACCTGACAATAAATTCATATTCATTCATTTATATAGTCATTCATTTAGAGAAGAGACAACAAAATCATGAAAATTATCAACAAAATGTACCCATGTTGCCCTTTTTATCATCAATCTGACCAGTAGACACAACAATTATTATTTTTTTAGAAAGATATTTTTAATAAATATTCTACATATTCAACCTTTAAGTCTGAAAATACATTTGTTCAATTTTGAATAATTTAGGGTATTTTTATTGGGGGGGACAATTCATGTTTTTCAGAAATTGGGGGGGACATGTCCCCCCGGTCCCCCCCGGGATCTGCACCCATGCTCCAGTGGCATTTCCCTCCACAAGTTCTGCTGAGGACGTCCTGTCATGTTACTATTGCTGAAAAGTCTCATCCACCTGCCCTCAGTGATTACAGATCAGTTGTCCGAATGTCCAAAATTTTGAGTTTTGTGAGGACGATTACTGGCCCAAGTAAATAAGCGAAGAATCACTTTTCAGGACCCTCTGTAGTTTGCTATCGGTTTGTGGTTGGCATCAGTGGCTTGGTTGACATGACTGCGTGTGTGGGTTTTCTTCAGGCTCTCCAGCGTCGTCACACAATCCAAGCCAAAGGTAATTTAGTGGTTCTAAAATTGCCCATAATGGAGTGAGTGTGAGTGGTTGTCTATCTATCTATGTGTGGTCCTGCTGTAGTCTGGAGACCACTGGGTCTTTTTGCCTGGAGAAAGCTGGGACAGGCTTCAGCAGGTCCCTGCAACTCTGAATAGGAAAAACAAGAAGTATAGATGATGGATGGAGGAACCAACTAGCTGCAGCTGGTCCAGCGTATTTATCAAACACTGTCTAGTCGAGGGGCTCTGTGTCTCACTGTACTCTATAAACACCTATTATTTAAGACTGTTTTATCATTGCAGGGAGCATATTCCCAAATAAAGTTGTGTTTCCCTGAAAGTTCTTAAATTAAGTTTAAGAGTTAGTTGGATTGATGATACAAGGAACAGATGTGTGTGTGAGGGGGAGGAGGAGAGGAGGGGGGTCACGGCGACATTTCAATGTGCCCCAGGAGGACATGAAAAACACAGCAAAAACTCAAAATCTTACCAGGAATATTTGTCTTATTTATAGTTAAAATGTCTCATTTGTAGTCAAAAAATCTCATAAAACAAGAGTCATCACCAGAAAAATAACTTATTTGACAATTTTCACCTTTTCCAAGTAAATTTTCACTTGAAATAAGTAGAAGAATCTGCCAGTGGGACAAGATTTATCTTCTCAAATATCCATCTGTTATTCTTTTTATTCTTTTTATATACTAGTATTTTTTATTACTATTTTTATTCTCCTTCTTCTTATTATTATTATTGTATATACTGTTTATAGTGTTTTTTTTATTATTACTGTGTGATATTGATGCCTCTTGTGTTTTGCACTATCCCGTTTGCTGCTGTAATCTGGAAATTTCCCCTCTGTGGGACTATTAAAGGATTTCTTATCTTCTATCTTATCTTCTCATTACAAGAAAAAAAATCTTGTTCCACTGGCAGATTTTTCTACTTATTTTAAGTGAAAATCTACTTGAAACAGGTGAAAATTGTAGTTTTTTTTTTCCAGTGATGAGTCTTGTAATGAGATTTTTTTTTTATTACTTAAAATGAGACATTTTAACTAGAAATAAGACAAATATTCTTGTTAAGATTTTGAGTTTTTGCAGTGAACATCCCCAAAAAAACTGCAAATGTTGGAGTCGTTGAAAAATTTAAATGCCCATGATTTATATTCAGCTGGGGGGCCTCTCCCATGTTTTATGTATTTACATTATAGATGCTGGATGGATGGAAGAAAGGGAAACTTCTTCAAAAACACTTTCTGGCTGATGATCGCAGAAAATAAACAGGGTTCACACACATTGGGACTGGCCTGGACCAGCCACAGATTCCCACGACCCCTCCTCTACACACACACACACACACACACACACACACACACACACACACACACACACACACACACACACACACACACACACACACACACACACACACACACACACACACACACACACACACCAGCGCTCCGCGGGCAGAGAGGCAGCTGACTGCACGCAGAGCGGCGTTGCTGCACCACTTTTTCTCTTTTTCTTTTCAAGCCAAGACTCTTATTCACTATAAAAGCTACATTTTCGGCTCAGCGGTTCTGCTGCACGCTGGTTCCCACTGTGAAACGACTGAGAGGGAAAAGAAGAAGAAGAAAAGAAGAAAAGCTTTAGTCTCAGTGAGAACTGGGAGAAAGTGTGGATTAACCGCTAATCAAAGTGGATGAGTGGGAGGAATAACGCAACTCGGGATTATGTATTTTGACAATGCCGAGGAGACTGTTTCTGCTTTGGATTTACGTTCAAAACCAGGCAAGTACCCCAGTCCTACTGTTTAGGCTGCCTTAACACAACAGGAAGTGAAATATTACAGTGAGCAACAGTGCAGTCGACCAAAAGAAAAAAAAAATAACTAGAATATAGCGCTTTTGATGTATGCGCAAAAACGAACGGAATAGGAGCCAAGTTGCAAAGGGATTTCTCATCTTCCGTCCCCCTTTCTCCCCCTGAATCGCTTCTTGTGTCCACTTGCTTCAGGAAAAAGATTAATTATGAGTTGAATTCGGTGCAATTTCCACGGCGGTATGACTCAATTCTTGTGACTGCAGTGAAATCGTGAGGTGAAATCATAAGATCCTGAACTGGGTCAGTTATTGATTGATTGGAGAGAGGGTTTTCCAATAGGAGTTGAGTCTGGGTTCAGTGGGGAGGCAGAGTGAGGAGACTGAGTTGCTCCACAGAGACTCTGGTGGAACTGCAGAGAGGTTGGCATCTCATTAACTGAGCCACATGTCTTATTAAAGCAGCTATTTCCTGTTGTGTGCAATGCAGAGTCAACTCTTCACTGTGAATGCCTCGTATTTTCCTCCACAGATGCTGCAGCTACAGTGATTTCATGTTTTAACTTTGTGTCTGTGAATCTCCGTTCAGTCTGAATCCAGAAGATGACAGTTGCCAGTCCATCCTGTAGCCCCACCTCCTCCCACTCCTCACCAGTTTGCCTCCAACAATGCCAGGGCCACCTGAGGAAATGTGAGCTCCTCCAGACAAACCTGCGTCTGGCCTCTGCCCCGGGTGTGTGGCTCCTGCTGGGTGCATTGGTGATGCTGGTGGGTATGAGCGTCGCGATTGCGGGCTACGTTTCTGCAGCACCGAGGCCGGTGGCCGGACGTGGCAGCACCCACGTCGAGAGGATGAAACTGGCCGGTCCCGTGGTCATGGGAGTGGGCCTTTTTATCTTCATCTGCGCTGCCACGCTGCTGTACGAGAACAGGGACAGCGAAGCCCGCAAACAAGGGACATCTGATGACCTCGAGAATCTGAAGGGGGGAAGTTGTTGGGAGGATTCGCAGGAACAGCCAAGCTTCGGTTGTCAGGAGCAGTGGGAGGATACAGATGGAGAGCAGGCATCCTGGGCCACTCCAACCCACATCCTCCCCCTCCCGAGTCAGAGCTCTCTGCTTCCCCAGGCTCTGACTCACTCCAACAGACACAACATCAGCAGCAGCACACCATCACCACCACCTCCTCTGGGGGCAGGGGGTTCAGATGAAGAGGTGGTGGAGAAAGGAGCAGGAGAAAGGAAGGAGCAGGAGGAGGAGAAGGAGGGAAAGTCAATTCTGCTGGCTCGAGTTCTGCACCACAAGGAGCCCACTCCTCCCCCTCCCTCCCCCTGCCCGTCCGTGTCCAAGAGCTCCGTCTGCTCGGACTCCTCCAACTCAACCCAGAGCAACTTCAACGTACGGACAGACTCTTTAGATCCACCTCAACAATGAACCTCCGCAGGCACTGTCTCGGAAAACACGCATGATGAGACATTCAAAGTTTCAAATGCACACACATGTGCAGACCATGCATTCCTCAATAAACAGCATTGGTGTTTGTTGGTACTTTGTAGTGTCTCCGAGTGGTGCAGTTGCTCTGAGTCACAATCTGTGGAGGGTGTTTGTGTCCAACATCACTTTCTGACTCACTCACATTTGAAAGATTAGAGCTATGCTGTTTGATGTCGGCTCACTATTTTGTTGTCTTTGAGCTCAGCCATGCCCTAAAAATCCCTAAAGCCACTATGGGTTTGACTATATTTGGACGTGAAGAGCTTTGCTGAAAAGTTATTTGGGTGCCATACTGGGAGATAAACATTCTCCCCCTCTTCTCCCTTCTCCCTTCTCACACTCGTGGTCACCGTAGAGACTGACTTAAGAGAATGACTCAGATTAGGTCTTAAATGAGTCTTATCTTTTCTCACGTGCAGTGTAATCGTCTCTATCTGGGAAAAATACTGTTTCAGTACAAACAAGGACAGAAGGCTACACTCCTCTCACTTGACACCTACAGCCAAACTATAAATACCAGCTGGTGCTCAGAGCCATGCAAGATCTAGATTTATACATATTTATATATCTATACTGTAATCTAACCTTTTCCCTTGGATTGCCAAAGTCTTTTGCTCAGTTTTCTCTCTTTGCACAAGTGTGGAGAGGGAAGTTCTAAACATTTTTCAGGGAGTGGATAGACAGAAATGTGCAACAACATTAAAAGCGAAGAAAAAAAAAACACAACCACACAAAAATTCTGGTGAAGCTGTTATGATTTATTCCTGACGTGCATGTACAGTGAAAAGCAGTTGTTGCTAGTTGAGTAATTGAAGTCTCACCCTCAAGGCTTCTTGACCTTTCACCCCCTATTTTTCCATCACGATTCCCTCCCAAACTGAATATTAGTGAAAACAGCAGATATAAAGCAATGTGGAGAACAAAGCACGAGGACAAAGCAAGGGAAAATGAGGCAGGTACAATTAAGCCAAAATGAGAACGTTTGAACAGTCGGGAGGGAAAGGGAGGGCGGATTTTATTTTAATTATTGCCAGTATTTCTCCTCCAGTCTTTAATTGCATGGGGGACCAGTTTGAAGGTTTTTATAGGTGCTTTAAGGACTGCTGAGTATTTCCTTGTTATTTGGGCCCATATTGGGATCCTGCCATCAAGATGATGACTGAGACTGAAGTGTGCACAAATCTGCAGCCCCACAGTTCCCTCACTAGAAACAGCACCCTTCCCTCTCTCAGACCAGTCAGTGGAGGAGTTGTGTAGGTACGGCATGCTAATCTCAGAGGCTGGATGTATATTTTAGTGGCAGGGATGAGATGTCTGACTCTTGCAAAGTCTTTCACATAAAGAGGCAGCTCATCCTTCCCGCTCTCCCATAAGAGAGCCCTGCTCAGCGTGACTGGGTCTGATGTGTTAGCATTTAGAAAGAAGAGAGCTTCACTGTCAGCCTGCAACCAGTGATTACTTTTAATCTTTTTGTATCTGAAACTGAACTGTCCGGAGGGAATCATGTCAGCACAGATATATATGCATGCAGAGATCACTGCAGCAGCACGCAGTTCAGGCACTCATCTCAGTCGTAGATGTGTATTTGTGTCTGTACAGCAGTGTTACATAAGTCAGCAGTGCAGGTTTTCTGCTGCATTGAGAATATAACTGAATCAAATCCTCTCCTCTCAGAGAGTATTGTGCTCGTGTGCGTGCATTGATACATATCTTAGCACGTGGACTGGGAGCCGTAAGCTGCTTAAGCCTGGGCTGACTCAGGACTCACACAGCTTCTGTTCCGTCACAGAAAGGTAAAGAAGTTACAATCAATCTTTTTTTTTTCATTTTCTTCATTTTAAAAATTCCAGATGAGGAAAAAGTGTTAATTTCACTGGAAATTGTCATCTGTTTTAACTGAAAAAGGAATTCAGTAAAGAAGTCATTATGACAGGTGAGAATGAAGGGAAGGGAGATGTTTGCCACCAGCGAGGATTAAATTAACCTCCGTTTACATCTGATATTCAGTTGTTATTCAGTAGAAACAGAAGGACTTGTGTGTTAATTTGTAACGCTGCCATTTTATCTTAAAACCAGCAATATACTTTAATCACATTTTTTGTAATCTAAGGAGACATAAAGTCCTTCTCGAGGCTGGTCTAGTTTTAAAGTTCTTCTTTTTTGTTGTAACAACCCTTTGCAGCCATTCCTAGAAATGCGTTTGACGATCCACACCCTTTTGGAGACTATGACAGGTGTCAAATGCATAACAAGCCTATTACTTACTAATCCAGTCTCAAGCCACCTCCCGGCTATCTCAGCAGTCCGTACGGTGCAACCAATGGAAGAATCATCCGGCTCAAAATGAAGGGACTACTATCCTGTGTTTTTGTCATAACTATGCTCACACTTGCTCAAGGTAAGCTCACTCTTTCAAAGTCTGAATTAGTTTTTAAAGGTGCCTACAATATCGAAACACAGGGGTGTTTCCAACACTGATTTAGAGGATGTTTTTCTACAAGGTGTAACTCAAACAGTATGTTCTCTCCTGAACCATTTCAAAAACCTATACAGATCATTTCAGGTGTGCAACTTGAAAACTAAATAAATTCCAGATAGTTATTCATGCTTATCATAAAAGTCCGGACTCTAAAGATGCTGATATGATGCATTCATCAATTTTGATCAAACTTGCAGCTCACTTAACATCAACCAGGACCCTTAACATTTTTCTATTTGTACATCATGTCCAGATTTGTGTTGTGTTAGACTGAAAGTATTTAGTTCATAAATAAATAAATGTAAATAATTGAAACTGAGCAAGAGGTGAAAAAAATCCGTAAACCCATTAAGCACAAGAAAATTGTTCAATAGAAATTCTGTTTTCAATTCAATTTTTGCACCATCTTAACTATAGTCAATTTTTTCATGAATCTGTAGATTAATTTCCTGGTAAATCTATTATTATAATTTATAAAAACAACTGAAAACTAACTTGTTTCCTCTGGTATAATCTGTGCAATATCAACATTTATTCACTTTACTATGAGACCAGTTTACTATGTGCAGCTTAACAATGAATGAAAAATCAATCCTACCTCTTTGAAGATTTTAATGAAGATTTTCTGCTGAAACGGATTAAGACAATACCACCTTACTTCTAATTGTTTGGATTTAAACACAGAATAATCACAAAAAACTGAAACAAAAACAAACATTGATATTATATATTTTTTAATCTACTAAGATCATGGAATCTGCAATATACTGCAAATTCCACGTATTCCACTGCCTTAGGGAGACTCGACTTAAACAACAAGCGTCAGATGTGGCTAAACATATAGTACCCCAACTCACCTCCTCAGTGTGCTCGTTCAGCTGAGGTCACACTAATAAGATCAAGCAGGATAAGGATTTCAAGTCACACTGAAATGCAATTGAGGAAATGAGTAGTGAGACTAGGTGGGTTTGACCACCTAGTGAACTATTGCTGCTTCAATTCTCTGACTTGCAGTCTATGCTTTGGTGCCCTTAGGTAAGGTGTTCTTCACTTAAAAGTGTCCCTAGATAAAAGCATCTACAGAATTAAATATAATATAAACCCTACCTGTGCACTAACATGCTGTTTTTCAGTAATAGCAGGCATTCTTTTCAGTTATTTAAGAGTAAAATGGCACTGTTAATGGAATTAAGAACGTCCGCAGAGGAATGACTGCTTTAAGAGCCTCAGACTTGCAGCACTCACTGATTACTGCAAGTTACCTTCTCACAAAAACAAATTCCAGACTGCCGCAGAATAAACTAAATATTTCTGAGATGTTGAAGTACTAAACAGCATGTTTTGCAATGTTGGTCTCGAGTTTGGCTTGATGTTCTAAATTGTTGCATGCAATACTTTCCATATCCCGTATGTGCAGCTTGTAACTGTAGCTTTTTACCTTATTCAGCTGTCATAGTGACATACATTGCTTTTTTTTGCCTTGTTGTTAATGTAGATGAGGAACATGTTTTGTACATTAAGAAAACGTAGTACCAGTGGTATTTTTTGGGCTCAGGTGGGGAAAAAGAGCAACTGGAGCAGCTCATGGAATCAGTGGGATTAGAAGAAGACCAAGAGTATCTGAAGTGTTTTCGTTGCGATCTGGGTTTCTGGGATGCCTGTTATACAACTAAAACCAACTGCAGCCTCGGGGAGCTATGCTACACCGGCCGTGGGAAGGCAGGTGCGTTGAGTAATACTGTAAATTGTAATTGGTGTGTATTTTGTGTCTACTAACATCTAAGCATATGAAATGATGTGAGATTATGTAGGGATTTTTCAGTTGTTATATTGAATAAACTGAATGCAATTATTCTCTCTCCACAGCTGATTCTCTGGATGTAAAGATGTTGGGCTGCACAAAAAAAGAGGAGTGTAACGTGGAGACCACAGTGGAGGTCTTTTTAAAGAAAAACATCTTCGTCATGACCAAACACTGTTGTGACACACCTTTCTGCAACTCGGCATGCAGAATTTCAATCTACACACTTTTGCAGTTCACTGCCTTCTTTACGACCTGGCACCTCACTGACGCCTCGACAGGATAATAATAAAACTGGCATTTATTTGTTTTCGCTGTTGGAAAAGACTTTGTGAAGTGGTGCTGAAAAAGCCATATAGTTAAGAACAAAAAAAAAATGCTAGTTTAACAAAATTGTTGCAGTGAGTAATGAATTTAGAGATACTAGATAATTATAGAATAATAGATATGTATTACATAACCCATAAACATTTAAATAGTGAATAAATAAGACAGTGACAACGTACAAATGTCCACACCGCACTTACACAAACAATACAGCTATTTTATATTTTACGTCTTTATCACAAACCTTTGCATCAAATGGAAGATAATAAATGTTTCTGTTTTAATACGATAAAGTATAAGTTATGTATTCTGTATCACTCTACCCTGATGCCTATGTGCTATTACCAGAACTCAACTGAAAAAATGTATTTTACATCTTTATCACAAACCTTTGCATCAAATGGAAGATAATAAACGTTTCTGTTTTAATATAATAAAGTGTAAGTCATGTATTCTGTATCACTCTACCCTGATGCCTCAGCGCTATTACCGGAACTCAACTCAAAAAATGAAGAATTAAGGCTGTAGAATCACATTTACCCCCGCAGCGTCAGTGTTCAGCTGCGCTTCAGCAGCTCTCCAGCAGAGGGTAGGAGCTCATCTTTCATGAATCTCTGAAGATCCAGATCTTTGTCCTCCAGGTCGAGGCTCAGGAACTTTTCCACCACAGACGTGCACCTATCAGCCATATATTTCTATTTGTCACACAGACAGGTCTTAAATTGTCCTTTTAGCTTATTAAAGTGTGACAAACCTCTTAGCCTGTTCATCTGATGACGCTTTATCTACGGGCTTGATGGGCTTCCCTGTTCTGTAGTGTTCAGACACCTTAAAAGAAAACAAAAAAAAACATGGTCTGTCAGCACATGACAGTGGATCCTTGCGTGAGAATGTGCATAGTTTTATGTGGTTACCTCCACTGCTCTGTGTATAAGGCAAGTTGGCAGGCCTGCCAGTGTTGCGATGTTGGCAGCGTAGCTGGACTGACACATCCCTTCCTTTAGCTGGTACAGAAACACCAACTCATCTCCATCCATGGCTGTCTCTAGGGTCTAACAATCACATGCACAGATGCACATACATTCACATTAACAAAATGTATTTGACAGAAAATAATCAAGGTTTCATAGCTTAACTGGTCTTTTCTTTGTTTCTACTCTCACCACTGTTCTCTAGCATATTATAATGGTATAATGCCTCAGGAAACATATCAGTGTCAGGGACCGACCCTACCAGGAAAGACAGCAGGTTACTGGACGGTAGCAGGCCCAGGTGGAGCAGACTGTGGAAGTTAGTTGCCAGCAGAATGTGAGGAACATCCACTACAGCTTTTCTGAGCCAATGAGAGATTGATGCGGCCAGTAAGGAAAGTCCATCCACCTAAAGGGTTGAAAAAAAAAAAAAAAAAAAAAAAAAAAAAAAATCACACCTTTCTGAGCAAGTAAGAAGCGTCAGTTTCAATTCAGGTGGAACTCTTCATGCAAACCACTTATAAAATGACATGGATTTGTTATTGTAGCACGGTGGATGCTACGGGGGCCCGACCGAAGGATGGAGAGGACACGGCGTTTCGTGCAGACCCTTCTTTATTACACCCAAATCACAACACAGTGCACAAGCATGGCACAGCAGCAGCTTCTCAGTCTCCCACCTCCCCAGCTGCAGTCTCCCAGTCCTTATCAAGGCTGGCAGAGTGGAGAGGCTGATGGGACACACCTGTTTCCCATCCACCTGAGTGGCTGCAGCTACTCCACTCTGCCACACACCCCCAACGACAAACTCGAGCCGGGGTCCCTCCGGCCGAGCATACTCCCCCCCCCGCCCCCTCGGAGCGGGAGAGGAACCCTCCGGGCTTCCCGGTCGGGGGGTCGTCCCCGGCGTCGGCCTGAGCAGTGGAACGGTCGGGGTGGTCGCCCCCGGCGTCGGCCCGACCAGCGCAACGGTCGGGGGGGGCGACCCCGGCGTCGGCCCGGTCGCCGTGGACAACGCTCTCCTGGCCGGGCCCGTGGTGGCCTCGGGCCACACGGTGCGCCCCGGACCGCCTCCTCCGTGGCGTAGTCCTGCGCCAGCTGCCGGTCCGCCTCCGGGACCGCCTCCTCCTCCTCCTCCTCCTCCGCAACGCAGCCCTGCTCTGGCTGGTGGTCCGCCTCCGTCCCTGCCGTCGCTGATGGCGGCTGCGCCTCCGCAGCCGCCTCCCCAGCCAACTCCGCCTCCGTCTCCCCCTCCGTCTCCGTCTCCGCCGCTGACTCCATCCCCGGAGCCGTCGCCTGCCGGCCCGCAGCTTCTGCCTCACGGCCTCTCAGCTGCGGCGCCACCAGCGCTGCCGCGGTGAACCTCAGACGGGGTGCAGGGATGGGTCGCTCCGCGGGTCCCGTCGCCTCGGGAGCCGTCGCTTGGCGGCCCGCAGCTTCTGCCTCCCGGCCTCTCAGCTGCGGCGCCACCAGCTCCTCCCGCGTTGCTGCGGCGGCCCTCAGACGGGGTGCAGGGGCGGTGGGTCGCCCCGCGGCCACCAGGGCTTCTATGGCGGCCAGCTGCCGCTCGCCCTGGTCCCGGAAGGCGGCCGCCATGCCCGCCATGGCCCGGGCGAGCGCGTCCAGGGCCCGCTCCGTGCCTCTCTCGTCCATTCTTCGGGCCCCACGTTGGGCGCCAGATGTAGCACGGTGGATGCTACGGGGGCCCGACCGAAGGATGGAGAGGACACGGCGTTTCGTGCAGACCCTTCTTTATTACACCCAAATCACAACACAGTGCACAAGCATGGCACAGCAGCAGCTTCTCAGTCTCCCACCTCCCCAGCTGCAGTCTCCCAGTCCTTATCAAGGCTGGCAGAATGGAGAGGCTGATGGGACACACCTGTTTCCCATCCACCTGAGTGGCTGCAGCTACTCCACTCTGCCACAGTTATCAAGACAAAAAAACTAAGAAACAAACAGGACCTTTCTTCTGATAAATCTCTGGATAAAAAGTTCCCACCATCAGAAGTTCCTCTTTCGTTGTGACAGAATAACAAATAACAGTAAACATCTCAGTTAAATGAATGTTAATGTCCCAGTTCACCACTGAAAACTACTAACAATCAGTTATTGTGCCAGAGCAATCAATATAAAAGCAACTTTTTATCTTAATTATGGTTTGCTTTTCTGGTTTCAATTACCGGTAAATACATTTGAATTCATTCATTTTTCAAAATTAAACATGTTTACTTTGATACTTTCATCAGTTTTTCTTGTCTGGCTACAGTTAAATGTGCAAACATGCATCATCTTCAGGAAAGCAGCAGTTAGGATCAGCAGAGGGGGAGAACTTGTTTTGATCTCTGACTCTGAGTGAGTAAAGTGAAAGAGGAGAACATGCAACATAAGCGCCTTCCACCCGTGTCACTTCTATATAGATTTGTATCCCTCTGGTTTCCTTGTTGCATAATTAAGTTGTAAGACAACGCAGGTTATCACCTTCGTACAGAGATCTAGTTAATATACAGTGATTTTTTTGTATACATCTGGAAGTTGGAGAGTAATTTGGGTAATATTTAGTTATCAGTCACCGCTGGCTCTGATTTTCATCTGCTAACTCCCTGGGGCAAAGTGCAGACAATTCAGCTGTTTTTGTTTTTCTTGTTTATTGTTGGTGTTTTTTTTGGTGCACTGCAGAGTTAAAGATGCTTTTTTTTGTGCTCACATAGCAGTTACTTTCAGCCACACCTGCCTGGTGCTATGTGAACACTGAAAAAAAAAACTGCAGAGGTCGATGAGTCCCACAGATTTAAGTGGTCCATTATAAGGAGTGACCCTAACCAACATTATCATATTGTTCTTGCAAATTTGATTCAATATTTTAACAAAAATGCTATTTTACATCCTTCAAAATTACTACTTATGATTATGAAGATGGAAAACATGAATCTTTGCAGTTATGTCACTACCTTTAATCTAGATTTTAAAACTCCAATATTGTACTGCTCTATCTCAAAAGATAGTCTTCACAATCAAGTCCTTTCTAGTTTTCAAATATGTCCTCTTTTACCTAAAAACTTAATTTCTGCACTCAGATTCATTGCCCTGCTTTGCACTGAAAAAATAAATAAAACACCATATTTGATTCCAAACAAAGCTTTTAAGCTGAACAGGTATTTAATTAACCGGTTCTACTGATAAATGTTGGCAAGTCATCTGCTGAATCCAGTCTAGAACATGAGCTGTCAAGAACAGAGCAAAACAGCACATAAGTGATGACAATGACACTGTATCTGTAACTGTATTGTCGTACTTGTTTCACAGTAATCCGAGAACACAAAATGATATTACAGTTTTGCAAGTGGATGGATAGAAGAAGCTCAAACTGCAGAGCAGAGCATTTGTATGCACAACACTCAGCATGTGTGCAGAAACAGAGTATCTAGGGAAAGCAGAGGTGATTTGCAAACAAGGAGGGACATTTTGAGTGTGGGGAGTTCTGAGGGATAAAGAGCACAATATCTAAGAGTGAAGGCATGAAAGACAACTCAAGGTAAAATGAAATTCTCTTGATGAAAGATAGTAATATACACCTGCTTCTTTTACATTTCCTTTTTATTCTGATGCATTCTTATATTTTCTTTTGATAAATATAACTGGTTTGGATTTTCTGTGTCCCTCTGCAGTGTAGCTTAGCAGACATGGATGAAACTCACACTTCACTTTCTCTTCTACAGTAGATGTAACAGTAACAGTCTGAGTTGGATGTGGACGTGAGAACAAAACGATTTTTAAGAAAGAACCTCTCGATCTGCCGGTCTAAAAGGCTGCAGCTCTGCTTGCCTTAGGTGACACGTGTTGGGCTGACCTGAGTGACTGTTTCACATTAATGACACTGTGTGTCCTTGTTCTGCACATACACATGTACTTAATTCTCTGCTTGAACTGTTCCTTCTTACTGTGTTGGTTCCTTTTCCAAATTCATCGATGAGTAATAATGAGTTGCCAGTGCTGCTGTTAAGAGCTTGAGCCATCTGGAGGAGAGAACAACAAACTGTTGGACAACATGTTATTTCATTGTTTGTGATTGTGATGGTCGTAGAAGGAACAACCAGTGCTTTACAAAACATTCCTAACACTTGGAGAGAGTGAGCAGAGCCAGAAGACTCCCGTGTTGAAGTTTAATCTACTGTATTTGTACACCCACACATAAAAGAGTGTCTGTGTGAGAGCAGTACCTGGTTGAGGTCTATCATGAAGGTGCTGAGGCCCACAGACACAGACTCTCTGCTCTGCATGCGTGTAAATATCCCATCCACCAGACCGATCTCTGCCTCTTTTGCCGGCACGTCTGAGCCAATCAGAGCCATGAAAATGATTAGACCCACCTAGCAAAATCAAAATATGATCGGTCAGTGAGTTATTTCATGTGACTGTGACATCAGGACGTCTCCAACCTAGGTTGAAACATGAAGTCTTACATGAAAAAAACAACAAAAAAGAAATCACTTAATAATCATAGCTCCAATAACATTTAAATTAGGTCAAGGATTCTTTTCATAACTAACAAAGAGAAAGGATTTGGAAAAGAAAGGAACATATAAATCATTACAGCAGTCTATGAAGTAGAGCTCATGAATATAGATTTATAAAGTAGATTATATGCAGTGACTAATTTTAGATCTTCCACTTGATTAGTTCCACTTTTTTTTTGTCCAATAGCAGTCTCTACCGCAGCTGCTTCACTGCATGTAGGGAACTCATCACTGGGTGTATCTGTAGAAGACTAGAAGAAAAAGATCTATGCAGCCCTAAACGTTAGTGACAGGTTCAGCCATGTACACTCACTGTGACAAACCCCAAAAATCTGACTTGGCAGCAAACTGATACAAAAGGATTAAGGAATATACTCCCGTATTCTCTGCACTATAGGGCGCACTTAAAATCCTTATAATTTCTCAAAAAACGGCAGTGTGCCTTATGATCCCGGGCTATGTATGAATTGTATGAATTCTTGTTCTGCTTACTGACCTCAAACCAATTTGATGTCAAAATGTTTTAGTGCGACTGTGGTAAGCGACGAAGCCGCTCCGCTTGATTGATTGTCGGACCATTCAGCTGACACATTAAAGTCGGTCCTTGTTTGACTATGGGTTGTAACGTCAGACAACGTTAGATAACTAATTATGTAGCGCTGGCAGGCAACCATCAGCCAACCTTAGCTTTTTAGCGCAAACCCAATTTTCAAATCTATATCAAAATCTAATTATAATTAATATAATCGCTGGCAACGATGAACCAACCTCCCCCTACCTCTTCCACTTTTTATTTGTGGAAGACGAATCATTTAAAATGTGAGTTTATTTTCTGTATTTGTTACAACTGAACGATATTCTGAGTTATTGTGAATGAGTTGAATAAAGTTTGACTTACATGACTGTTTTGTTTTGCTTTATTTATGTATTATCATGCGCCTTATGTATGAAAATAGATATTGATAATGCATTGATAATGCACCTTATAATGCGCCTAATACTGATATTGCCATACTTATATGCTCTGGTCGTGGACAGGCTTCCCTACCTGTTTGAGATAAATGCTCTTGCCAGATGAGTTGGGGCCAGTAATGATCTTGACTCTGCCCTCTGAATCAGAGCTGTGGAAAGAGTTGGCCACAAACACGGGGGAACACAGCTCCAGTAGTGGGTGTCTAGAAGAGCAGTTGTGTATAAAATGGTGGCATGTTCTACTGTCTATTAATATTGTACACTAGAGTTGATGTGTGGGTGCCTACCTGCCCTGTGTGACTGTTATCTCCCTGTGGTTGGCAAGCTTGGGTGCGGTGTAGCTGTACTCCTGAGAGGCCGAGCTCAAAGCCATCAGACAGTCCAGTTCAGCAGCGAGATCCAGAACCTCCACAATAAATACAATGAACGTGCTGATTAACAGAGCAAACCTCCTTACCTGAGACAAAACAGCTGCTACGCCATACACAAACCAATTGCCTACTGAGAGTGAAATGCAAGCTACTTATCTGTCCATATTTGGGGAAAACTACTAAGATATGATAAATGTTAAGCAGACTGAGAAAAAAACGAATCAGAATATGATGTGGTAAATGCTGATTTAAGAGCTTTCTCTAAATGTTAACTGTAAAAAAAAAGTAGTACGAAGTGAGTTAAGAAATAGAGATTTTGAAAGCCATATTGCATTTTATAAAATGTTGAAACTTGTAATTCACAACAAAGTTCGGAGCTTATTTTCTCTTAATTAAACTGCCAAGTTGCAATTTGCCTAACACCTATAACTGACTATCCAAAGCAAAAAAGTGTAAATATATTAATCCATTAGCTAACCTTAATGCTCATTCTGCCCTGAAAATAACAATAGCATGTATACTTATCAATCAAGAGACACATATTATACTTGTTAGAAAGAACCTGCCAAAAGATCAGGACATGTTTCATGATAAAAATAAAACAATCCAAGTAGAGGAACAGTTAATCACAATAAAATCCACCCACACACAGTGAAAGCATTACTGATGCTCACAATCACGAATCCCTTTCAGGTGCTCATAGAGTGGGGGGGGGTCATGTTTAATACACTCTAAACTGGAGATCCTCAGGGAGGCCCACCAACCTGATAGAGGGAGCTGCTCCTCTCCAGGACTGCATTCTGCAGCTGTGTCATTACTGCCACCTCCATGTCTGAGAGAGAAGACGTTCACCCCCAGGTAAAGTATGAAAAAAAATTATTTAAAAAAGTGTTGTGCAGATATCAGGAAAACAGCTACCAAGTGATCATTTTGTGAGAGAGAAAAAAAACACCTTGAATATCACAGTGCAAGTCTCCTAGAAGGTCATCTAGTTCTCTGGTCCTCTGGCTGCGGTAGTGCAGTCTGTCCTCTGAGAGAAACTGGCACACACATAGATAAACACAGAGATAGCACAGACAACGGAGGTACATGAGCAATTCTGTGATTCTCTTAAGTGTTCACACAGAAACTTCACATGATTACAAACACACCATAAAATCAAGGCCCTCCATCTCAAAATCCTCTTTCTCCACCATACTAGGCAGCCGAGGAACAGAGAGCAGGAATCCAATCTGTGAAAAGACACTAGAGCCTGATACAAAACCCCTGACACACAATGAGAAGCAAGTTCCTTATCTGTAAACATGTATCCAAGTAATAATAAAGTATATGTGAAGAGATACAAAGTGAGTAACAGAAAATTGGGTTTTGGGAGAAGATCTAAATCAGTTATTAGTTGTGCTGAAGTAAGGATCTGACCAGAGGGATATAAATGACACAACAGGAAGGGATTTGTGGGTCCAGCTGTTCAAGCTCTCTTCTGGCAACATCTGTCAGGAAGTCGGAGAGCCCCACCATCCTCCTCTTCTCTAACAGGGGGACAGAATGTGAGTACTGCAGAACTCGGATCAAAGAGAATACAAAGGGCCCAAAGGGCTTATAATTAAAAGAACATTTGACTGCACTTACTCTCGTCGATGGCAGGATCCACATTTGGTTTAATGGTGAAGCGATTCTCCTCTGAACTGGTTTCAAAATCCACCTTACAGATACAGATCTACCTTACTTTTTTCCTCACACTTAATAATAATAAAAGTCATAAGAAGCACAACTCACTGCCACAAAAGCAAATTGTTTATATGTTTTGTGTAAAAGAAGAACTCACAACTCGACTGATGAGAGAGGAAATATGCTGGAGATCATCAGAGAACCCCTCACTGATATCGTGAAACAGCTGAATAGACTGAGGGAGATGACGCACTGAATCCCTGATACAAACCGCACTGCATACCGTCTGACAAACAAGCACAAACACACATTTTTGTCAACATTTACCAGAACCTGTTGCATAACAAAAATACATGTTGTAACAGCCTATTCTGGTTCCAACCTTGTAGAGGCTCTGCCAGTCAGTCACTTTGGTGTTTGAGAGAGCCATACGGCGAAGAAGACTCTACCCCAGACACACAGAGAAACAAACACATTCATGTAAACCAGTCTCAACTGATGGCATGGTATTACGTTTCAGACGATGCCTCAGAAGATTAGAGGTGAATATGGCCACAGATTCAGTTTGTTACTGGTATGTTTCTGATGTTGCGTAACGAGGCCCGCAGGGTACTCAGGACATCTGAATTCCGAGGTGAGGTAAAAAAACGTATCACTTCCTGCCTCCTTCGTAACACTACCAGGTCCCGTGTCGGCCGCAGAAACCACTGACTGTCAGAGGAGAGATTGTCAAGTACACTTACTGAAATTCTATTAAACAGACTTCATATCTTTCAAAGTAAATGCAGGATCTTAAATAATTATTAAAATAATAATAACAAAAACTAATTATTTTCTCATACAGGTGATCAAATACCCCTTGTTTAGTTTCATTTTGCGTAACCAGACACAGAGGTATTTTTTACCGTAGAAGTCTGGAGCCAAACTTGCACCTGCAGCGGTTGAGTATGCCTGCAAAGCACAAACAAAACAAGTGCTTCATGTAAACAGCTTTTAAATGGAAAGACATGTTCATTTCTACCGTCTGAGCTGCATACCATAAAGACTGAGACCTTCCTTTTCACCTGAATGCAGCTTGTACACTGACGGGTGCGGATCTGATTTGAAGATTTGGAGCACACTGGATACAAATACAAATACAAAACTTTTGTCTTTGCTTTAGTTGGACAAAAGTTAAATACATTTAAAATCAATTCAACAATTTGACCATTTTACACAGGTGAAAATATTGTGTTTGGTTAATTTAACTACATTTATAAGAAATAGAAAACAGTCTTCAGAGATGTTACAAAACATAAAACCAGCAACTGGGAGGGACAATCACCCTCAGCTCTGCCTGTTTTACTTTTCCCTGCCTACAATAAATTGGTTGTTGCCAGGTTTTTTCAAAGCTTGAAGAAGAACCCACAAGCTAACCAATTCACTTTAATCAGGTGTTCTGGCGCAGGGAAACATGGGCTTGAATGCAGCTCGTGATTGATTTAGGACCTCACTGTCCTTAAACATTAAATATTGAACACTGACCTGTAGGTGTCTTTATCAATATACACCACACCTTCACTATATTGGGAAAACAAACAATTACTTCAGAAAATGTATAAGATTTATGCAGAGAAACTTGTGAATCACATTAGACAGCTTTGGTTTGCTAAGGAATAGATATTAGATATCCTTACACATTAAAATGAAGAGCCATGAGTTAGGGCTGGGCGATATATCGATATTTTAATATATATCGATATATTTTCAAACGCGATATGGTACGAGACAATATCGTTTATATCGATTTCATTTTTTTTTTTTTTTTATATAGCTTATTTTGTGACAAATTGACTTGAATGTTTTATTTGAGATTTGCACAAATTTTTTGTTATTTGCACAACCGTCAACCTCAGTGGAAAAGTCTGCCTGTATTAATTGTATTAATTGCACAGTGTATTTTAATTTAATTGTTATGCAGGAAAGGGATATTTGTTTTATTTTATTCAAGAAGCATTTTTATTCTATATATGCAGTTTTTTTATTTCATTTGTTTTATACATTTTGATATTGTGCAGACCTCTGTTAATAAAGGAACCTGTGTGACATTTAGCATGAGGCTTTGTATTAAAACTGACTGTTTTTTTAAGGGTTTGCCTCAGAAAAAAATGAAGCTAACAGAGATGCTATGCTATAATGCTTTGGGGGAAACCCCAATTATGGCACAGAAAAAATATCGATATATATCGAGTATCGCCATTCAGCTAGAAAATATCGAGATATGACTTTTGGTCCATATCGCCCAGCCCTACCATGAGTACATGTATAAAACCTCTGATTCTAAATATAGAGCAGAAAAGTCACTGAACTAATAAAAAAATAAATAAGTTGAAGGGCCTCTCCATGAAAAACATTATAACTGCTGGATGCATGTGTACGTGCACAACTTAATTCTTGTTACGTACAGTGTGTAGGCATGGAAGTGTAGGATTGGAACTCCAACACTGCTGTCTTCCAGCTCCACTCCCACTCTCCTCCTGTCCAGACATTTCAGCAGAGCACCCACTGCCCTGAGCTAACCAAACAGATGCACATAAGCAGTCAAATATAGGAAAATCATGGCTACTACAGAACCATGATCAGCTCCAGCAAAACCATGAAGGAAAACTGATGTACAGACACTTGGCTCACCATCAGGGGCGAGTCAAAGCTAATGCAGGAGGAAAGGTAGGACATTTTGTCTCTTTCTGACATGCTGCCTGGAAGGAAAGGTATATGAGCAGAGAGAAGCCTCTGCTTGCCAACCTCCAAACCTGCAAAATTCAATAATGATGCACAATTAAGCAGCTATTTGTGGAAAATTGACATTTTCATGCAAAAATGCCTGAAGAATGAAGACATATGATTCCATGCGTGGGTGGCTGTTTACCGAAGTCAACATATGGATAAGTTACCACCTCTGGTGAGTAGAGTGGGTTGGATGCTGAAGTTCAAAAGAGAAAGTTTTATTGACAAAAGTAATACTTTCACACTAGGTAGTTTAAATGTCCTCAGTAAAGGTAAAACGCAGCGTATAACAGCGGTACAATCTTCCCCTTATCACATTTACTGGCCACAGTGTCAAACATCCCTAATCTCATTGAATTCCCTTGACCCAGAAACAAGTTGTTCCACATTACATCTAAACAAAATACTCTTTGATCCTCTTCTCTCTTGCAAAGCTCACCGAGTTGATGAAGATAGCGAGTCATGGAAAATTCCATCTTTGCACTTGTAATGATCACATGGGGACTAATCGCCTGAATAACTGAACAACAGAAAAACGTGACGTGAATAAACAGGAATATAATTACATCTTTAGGCTATCATAAATTTTAGTATTCTTAAGGGTGACACTGGCATTTTATCTTGTGTTTACCTCTGGCCAGCAGATGGAGATTGTGAGTATCAGGAGTATCTAGCATGTAGTGTAAAGATGAGTCCTCGCTGTCATAGAAGCAAAGACCCACCTGCCCATGTTGTACCAAAACACTCAATAAAATCTACAAATAAACATGAAAACACAAAGAGGGTTATTTGAATGCTTTAAGTATCCAAAATACTACTCAGACATGTGACCATCTGGGCTTACTAGAGGTGAGTCGTCCTCTTCTTCCTCTGCATTACCTGCAGGACCTCCAAAAACCATGCCTGCTCCTCTTCTCAGGTCCTCCGCCATCAGCCTGAAAGAACCAGTTCAATAATATTGATAGCTGATCTTGTCCTCTCTCAGGGTTCATACACATTTTAACCAACAAATTTCCATGACTTTTCCATGATTTTCCCGTGACTTGGCAGCAAGTTTCCATGGCTATACATGACCTCTAAAACATCAATGTACTGTATGAATGAAATATACAAATAAAACTATGTGAAAAATCAGCACAGTGGAGATCTAATGACAATTATGGTTTTATACAAAATAAACATTTTTTTAAATTAACACTGATATACCAGCAATATGTTGTAGTATATATTGTATAGTAATCTAACTGTAATAATAACCGATCTGCATGATGCGCAAGATGCTAGGCACGTGAGAACGTGTGAGACTTCAATACGAAATATTTATTGATCAATTTCAAATCTATCTTATAGGCTGTTATTATTATTATTAGTTATTATATTAGAAAAATACATTCCATGACTTTTCCAAAACTTTTGGGGTGAACTTATGTTTCCAAAACTTTTGGGGTGAACTTATGTTTCCAAAACTTTTGGGGTGAACTTATGTTTCCAAAACTTTTCCAGGCCTTGAAAATGACATTTTCAAATTCCATGACTTTTCCAGGTTTTTTCCAAACGTATGAACCCTGTCTCTCACTTGGAGTTTTACATATATCCAATATTCTTTTTCATTGCTGTTCATGCTCATTCATCGCTCAGTGCCATCAACATCCTGGATGAGGAGTTGCTTCTCTTCTGTCATGAAGGAGATTTTTTTTTGCTTCCTCCATTTTGATGTGACTCCAAAACCTGCTCCCCTTCAGATTATGTTTTTAATCAGTCAGATACTGTTTGCATGCACTTTCATAGCTGTTTTCAAACATGTTTGACAGTAAACTTTAAACGTGGGGAAACCATTTATCTTTGCAAGCTGTGAAATAAACAATAAAATGCCAAATTCCTACCCAAACACGGTCAAGATTTTTGTTTACACTGCAAAAACTCAAAATCATATCAGGAATATTTGTCTCATTTCTAGTTAAAATGTCTCATTTTTAGTCAAAAAATCTCATTACACTTAAAACAAGAGTCATTACCAGAAAAATAACTTGTTATTTGACAATTATCACCTGTTTCAAGTAAATTTTCACTTGAAATAAGTAGAAAAATCTGCCAGTGGGACAAGATTTATCTTCTTATTACAAGCAAAAAAATCGTGTTCCACTGGCAGATTTTTCTACTTATTTTAAGTGAAAATCTACTTGAAACAGGTGAAAATAGTTGTTTTTCCCAGTGAGGAGTCTTGTTTTAAGTGTAATGAGATTTTTTTGACTAAAAATTAGACATTTTATTCTTGTTAAGATTTTGAGTTTTTGCAGTGTAGTCACACTATACATGCAAAATATTAATGAGTAAAACCGATTGGCTTTACAAATTGTATGTATTATTTATTTATTTTTGCAGCCATCATCGTATAATGAGTAACTTTAATAAATATTTACCGAGTTAAAACTGAATGCACCATGAAGTAGCTGACAGTTACTGTAAATCACATTCATACACTTATCTTAACTAAGCTCTTTATCACAAAACGCTTCTTGATTAATTAAAGATAACATTTAAAATCGCAGTTGACGAATGTTTTGTTGTAGTTATCAAGTTACTTTCCGATTAACGTGCTAGCTTAAGATAGCTGAAACAAACACAGTCATCACGGCGGTGACAGGATTGAGCCTCTAAAGTTTACAATTGTGTTTCAAAAACTAGCCTCTTATATACACTTGTAAACGTCATCTTATGTTAGAAAGAGAGTCAAAAGTGTATAGATGTTAAAGTACGTAACACTTGTTACCTGTAATCTGGTTCACTCTGGTTTAATTCGTCTTTAAAGTGTTTCAGGATGGCCAGCTCGGTAGACAGACGTGTGGAGGTCAAAGGTAAATATAGATCTTAACCAAAGAAACGTGAATTTGTGAATTGAATTTTTTGTGAATTGAATTTATTTCGAACATGTATATAAAAAATAAAAATAAAAATAAACAGTAACTTCTTCATATGCACATAGGTTCGAAAAAGGAGTAGGAAGAAGTATACAGTTTTTCCTAGTTCCTACCCCTTTATAACTCTATGAATTTATATTATTGCTATTATTATATCCACACAATATCCATATAAATATAGTCTATATGAATACTACATAAACATGCCTATTACTACATAATTATCCATATAAGTATATAGAAAATATAAATATTACATAAATATTATATCAATATATAGAAAATACAAATATTATATAAAGGTATATAAATATATACTATATAAACTACATAAATATATATATATATATATATATATATATATATATATATATATATATATATATATATATATATATATATATATATATATATATATATATATATATATATATATATATATGCTACATACTGTACATAATAAATATATAACATATATCAATGATGACATCAATCTTTCATCACTTTCAGAGGCCCCCACTTGTGGAATTCACTCAATAAATCTCTTACATCGTCACCATCCTTGCCAATATTCAAAAAACATTTAAAGAACTTTCTTATTGTTTCATCTTTGTAGTGTTTATTATTTAATCTAAGTTATATTTTCTTTTGTGTTTTTGTTTTTTTTACTCCCCCTTGTGTAGCTTTTGTTTTGTTTTTTATTCATATATGGAAAGGATTCTATATAAGCCACCAGGCTTCTTCCTTTCCTTGCATGTTATTTCAATGTTTTTACATTTATTGTTCAATTTGTCTTATATTGCTAAATAAATAAACTAAACTAAACTAAACTATATTACATAATTATAACTATCCCTCTCAACATATAATATATACTACGTAAATATCCACATAAATATCTAAACATATAAGTATAAGTATAATATACCATTTTTCCCTATTTTATTTGTTTATCACACTCCTTTGTTGTCAGGGAGTTTCAGTCTTGCTGAGAGCAGGATTGTGATCTGATGAGGTCTTGACCTTTTGTCTGCACCTGCAGTGTAACCTTCATTCAAAAACTTTATTTACATTGGATGTTTCCCCAGCTATGACTTCATGTTTTAGTTAAATCTCTGAAACCTAGAGTTTCAAAGTTTTAAGTTTGAATTCAATAATTGAATTAAATAATATTCAGAGTTGTAAACAATGTTTTTAGATTGCTTAACTTTTAATAAATATGCCAGAATTTTCTCCAGCTACCGGTAAATGCAGAAAGGACAGAGGTGATCATTTTTGGCCCTAAAAATGGAAGGGAAAAGATCAGTGTTCACCTTGGCTCCATGTCATTGACAGCTACAAATCAAGCCAGAAATCTTGGTGTAATTATTGACTCAGACCTGAACTTCAACAGCCATATAAAGTTTATCACTAAATCTGCCTATTACCACCTGAAAAACATTGCTAGAATTAAGGGGTTTCTGTCTAAACAAGACATGGAAAAACTCATGAAAATGAATGTATTCATGCATTCATTTTCAGTAGGTTAGATTATTGCAATGAAATCTTTACAGGCCTTAACAAGAAATCAATCAGGCAGCTGCAGCTGATCCAGAACGCTGCCGCCAGAGTCCTCACAAGGAAACTGGACCACATTACACCGGTCATCGCTACACTGGCTTCCAGTGAGTCAAAGGATAGAGTTTAAAATCTTACTGCTGGTCTACAAAGCACTGAAAGGTCTTGGACCAAAATACATGCTGGATCTGTTAGTTCCTATGAAGCTCCCAGACCCCTGAGGTTCATCTGGATCTGGTTTGTTGTGGTTCCAGAACCAGAACCAAGCAAGGTGAGGCAGCGTTCAGTTATTCTGCTCCTCACCGGTGGAACAAACTTCCTGTAGACCTGAGGTCTGCTCCAACTGTCAGCTCCTTTAAATCAGGCCTAAAAACATTACTGTTTACTGAAGCGTACTCTTAAATTAAATACTTACCTGCTGTACTCTACTGCCCTTACTTTTTAACAACTTGTGCTTTTTATTATTTTACCTCTTCTTATCATTTTATTTCATTTTGTTATTTACTGTTTAATTGTGTCTTGCCGCTTTTAATGTTGATGTAAAGCACTTTGAATTACCTTGTGTTGAATTGTGCTATACAAATAAACTTGCCTTGCCTAATATCCAAACATGCGAAGAATCATCAATTAGTGCTGAATTTGCTTCTTAAAATCTTTTGAAGTACCGAAAACATCTACAATTAACAAAAATGTATAGAATTTTCTTTTTTCTCCTTTCAGGACTGGGGATTATGGATAATAGGTTCATCCAGACACTTATGTCCCTGAACAAGATGAAGTAGCTATAGAAATGGTAATAGAAATGAATGGATGGAATATGGGTCAATATTCTCCACCACCTATATACGAGACAGGTTTTCTGTCAGGTAAGCAAGCACACACTTATATGGGCCCTGTGTTTCTTAATATATTATCTTATTATATTATAAGCAGAAAGCCTTGGTGCTATTGCACAGTGCACAGTTTCAGAGGTTTATGAAATCATTGTAAAACTGTGAAACATCAATAATAATGACTTTTATTTCAAGTAGTCATCCATTATATACAGAAAAGAGATTTAATTTTCGCATTGCTGCTGTTCTCCAGTTCATTATCATCCCGGATCTCTTTCAAATATTGTGAAACATATGCCAACTTGTAATAAATAAGTTAAACAAAATGAAGAAATCCCATTTATATTACATTACATATATATAAAAAGAAATGGCTCAAAAATGCTTTGATGCACAGTGACAAACAAATAAAAAATATCCACATCAAGTGTTAAAATTAAAAACAAGAAAGCAAATAGCGATGAAGAGCAGGTGGAAGAGGTAATTTGTCCATTTGATTCAGCCTTTGCTGCCCTAAATAGTGATGAATTGACAGTCCACATAAAGCCATTAGGGATGGGGGAGTACCTGAGAATAAAAGAATGACAAAATATTATATTATTACCTTGTGTTTTAAATTGCATTGCATTTTTTATGTAAATGTGTGATACCCACGTGTGGTGCCGTTGAGATAACGTAATCGTATCCTCGCTCCTCCTCTCACACTGCTTACTGCTGGAAACAGTTCCACTCCGCGGGGAAGGTCCTTGAAAGCTACGCCAAGGAAATTGCCATCAACAACAAATCCTAGAGTCCCAGCATCGGCATCCAGGACCAGCAGGACACACTCAGGTATGAGGAGAGGGGTCTCTGTTGCCTTTATGTTGGGTGGACATCTCTTCCTATTACTTGGGTAAGGCTTCAGAGTTTGTCCACCATGCCAGAGCTGATTTTTTTTAAGCTCCCATCCCCAAGATTGTGAATCTCCACCGAGCAGCACGTTGTAGCCTGAGGCCTGAAGAGGACAATCCTGCCTCGAAATTCCCATAACCGCATGGCTTCCTCTGTGTTCGGGGCTCCACTTCACCTCCCACACATGAAGCCCACTTTTCACCCCTACCTCTGCTCTCACTCCATCACTGCTGAGCTCAGCAGGTGTACGTGTCACTTCCTGTTTGCAGGGCGACAACAGGAAGTGAGAAGAGCAATGGACCGAGCTCCAGTGTGAACGCCTGTCTCCTGGAGGCACTGGGGAGGAATTTAGAGTAAGCGCAAGGCGTGAAGAGGGTTGGACTGCATGTGGAAGAAAAACTGATAACGATGAGGGTATGATTTCTGTTGCCCTGCCGTTCAGCCAAGCAGAGAGATAGAGACCCATTTGTACGAACAGCAAAGTTAGGGGTAGTGAGAGAAGAACTGTGGAGAGCATAGACAACAAAACACTTGTTTACAATACATTCCTATTACATTTCACATATATAAACTTTAACAAACACTGTTCGGCCTATATTTTTTTGATTTGATTTGATTTGTTTTATTTTTGTACATGTAAAAAACAACACTTCAAGAGAAGTTTAAGAAAACAAAAGTATAAACTTATTTAATCCTACCCCCATTCACTAATCATTTAACCCGTATTTATAAATACTCACACACTGTACTCACACTTCTAAATAACAGTATTATTATTATTATTATTATTATTACATACTGTAATTATACTCACACACATACCTATACATACATACACATAGATGAATATTTCTGTATATTTGTACACACATATAAATATTTATACTTATTTACACCATACTGTCTCTATTAACTGCATCTGCTCTATATCTATGTATATATCTACTTACACACATAATCACACACACACATATATGTGTGTGTGTTTATGTGTGTGTGTGATATCAATATGATTATAGTTTTAATATATCCATCTAGAAACCCAGGTGGAATTCATTCCAGGTATATAATATCCAACAACAATGCTTCTATTTATTGTCATCATGACTTCCAATTTAAGAAGTAGCTGTTTTAAAATACAGTGGAATAACAGGGGCAATATGTTTTCAATTCAATTCAATTTAATTTTATTTATATAGCGTCTATCACAACAGAAGTTGTCTCTAGGATCTTTCCAGAGACCCAGAACATGACCCCCCAGCAATTATTATTACATAAACATCCAAAATGTCAGGTAAAAAGTACTTCAGGACTATTCAGAAGTACAATGAGTGTATTTCTATAACTGGATAAGGTTGCAGTGAAGGGTAAAATAGAAAAATACCAGGAGTACCACCAACAGTTAAAATGCTCACACATGTAAACGTGGTTCAAGTTATTATTTTCCCTTTTGGAGTAGTACAACAAATAATGCCCTTGGAATTAAATAGATCTTAAAATCTTACCAGCCTTGTATTGTCGGTTCGGCAGCTTAGAAGCATCATGTTTTCAGACATCCCCTGCCTTATAAAAAGCGTCTTATCAAGCATCCCGAGGGTCTTATCGCTGCTCGGTAACGTAACTCGTCTGACCTGGTTTTTGGTGTAACCTCCGGGGCGGAACAGCAGTTTATCACTCCAGTCTGACGCCATTCACAGCCGGACTGACAAGGACAACAAATCCGTGACGTGTTTGTAAACACAAGAGATGGATGCAGAAAAGAAATGACGGGATTTTCTTTTTATTCATGTTTGTTGTTGTTCTACATCTGCGTGGTGCCATCAGTTCCCTCGCGTTTGCTTTCATCAGGCGTCTCTCCCTCTCTCTCTTTTTTTTTTTTTTTTACCGCGTCTTGTAATGTATGTAAACATAAGTAGCGAAACATATGAAGAGAATTAGACTCGGACTTTTCCATAATAGGAAAAGAAAAATGAAATAAAATCCAAAACGGCTCATTCCAGAGAACGCAGGCGCATCGTGAGGAAGATATGGGAGACTTATACCCTGCGCGTTGTCTTGCAGCTAAAAAATGCCTAATTGGTCCAAATCTTTGTTCAATTTCTAGTCAGAAAGACCTGTGGTTTTATGATAGATAAATAGATTGGATAGATAGATGAATTAATGTTTTTAGGTAGTGGAGTGAGACACTAAATTTCCAGTCCACGCCCTCTTCTGTGCCTCTTTTGAGATCTGTCAATACTGTTTTGTACTCCCTTCCATAGTACAGCAAAGGCAGCATGATGTGAAGCTGGGAAGAGATAAAGGCGAAGAAGCTTGATAATTACACTCTGATCTAGGTCTTTGATGTCAGATTATCCTGCAAAACTAAATAGTTCAGTATATGGCCATCACTAATCAAAACGCCTAGTCTGTATTGCCTTTTTTCTGCGTTTGTATTTCTTTACCTGCTCCACTAGTTCCTAAGCTTGAGGGATGTCCCCCCATCTAAGCTGCTTTGGATACAAAAAAAAAAAAAGCTAATAGAGCCAAACTAATTTTTAAAGAAAAAATAAAGCTTTCTCTCCCATGCATGTACTAATAGGGGAATAGAAGCCATGTCTGGCATAAACTAACATTGGTGAGAGCAGCATTCCAGGACTAGTATCTCATTGTCAGTAAGACACTACTGAGGGCTGCTGTGCCCAGTTATGTAAAGACATGAAGGTAGGTGACATGATTTTATTTAAAGTGAGTAGAAAATAAACAATAAAATAAATGTAATAAATAAATGTTTTTTTCATGTAGGAGTTTCTTGGCTGGGACACTAATTATACAAATGAATCTGCAAACCTCATAACCACCATTTATTATGTAACATATTTTTTAACAGCCAAAATTAAATTGCTTTCAGACCTTCCGTATCAAAACCATACCACATTCATAACATTTAGTCCAGTGTGCTAGAGAACTAACATTCTGATTAAAACAGGCGATGCCAGCAGTCTTTTCCATTGTGGCCGATTTCCATACATCCATAACACAATCCCTTTTCTTTGATGTATTGTCGTTGTTCATTTAGAGATCTCTTAAAGAACTCAGAGCAGCTATAAAGCTGATGGCTATGGACAAAACATGCATGGAGGTCTTCCACTTCCCTTTGTGGATTTTGGATTTTCCCCGTGCATCACTGTTTGTGTGTTAAGCACACTGGCCTTATTCCTTCTGAGGTTGACAGAATATTATTATTGGGAATTGAGAAGGACGTTCCGATCAACCACAGTGACGTGGTTGAAATCTTTAGGGACATGGCAAACAGGAAGTTGCTGTTGTGAGCTGCAAAACCCAAGCACCTCACTTTCCACTGGTAAGTGGTGACTCTGTGACACACATAAAGTATGGGGTTCCCCAGGGCTCAATTTTGGGTCCACTCTTATTTCTCTTATACATTAATGATTTTGTAAATTCCACCAGTAGCTTTCACAAAGTAATTTTTGCTGACGATACAAGTCTGTTCACCTCACATAGAAACCTACTCACTCTCCAAGACACTGTAAACACGGAGCTAATCAAAGTGGATGCCTGGTTTAAAAGTAATAAACTGTCACTTAATATTAGCAAAACTAATTATATTTTATTTCGCTCAAACAGGAAGAAAATTAATATTGAAATGCTACATATCAATATTGACGGTCAGGAGATCAAAAGAGTTAACTCCACTAAATTCCTGGGGGTCCATATTGATGAGTTTGTCAACTTTAAATGCCAAATTGATCATCTGACAAAGAAGTTATCAAAATATGTTGGTCTATTCTACAAGCTCAGACATTCTCTTCCATTATCTGCTTTAATTACTATGTACAAAACTCTTTTTGAACCTAGTTGGAGTTACTGTAATGTCATATGGTCAAACACTTTTCCCAGGTACCTTCTAAAACTTGAGAGCCTACAAAAGAAAGTCATACGTGCCATGTCTTGTATTGCTATACTGTAGATACTCCCACTCGCTCACTTTTCTATCGCCATGGTCTTCTAAGACTTATTGAATTCAATCTCTTCCATAATGCTTGCATAATGTTTGAAGTTGTAAATGGTCTAAACCCCAGACTGACCGGCCTGCCCCATATCTGGCACCCCCATCACCAACACCAAACCAGGAACAAACACCTCATAACAGGTAAACAACAGCGTTTACATTGCACTGGTATGAGTGTTGCCTGCAGGCCCTCAGATCTGGAACAGACTTGATGACGACCTGAAGATGCTGTGTTCTCTCTCCATTTTTAAAAGAAATCTAAAAGTAAATTTACTGTCTACCTATTTATAAAATACCCTTGCCACATGACGTGGGATGACTGTATGAATGATTGTATGTATTTGTATGTTTGATTGTCTGTATTGTAATATCTACTGTTTTCATATTCCCAACGGTACCACATTGCACTGTAATTTTAATTTTTTCCTTCATGAACTTTGGGCGCCCTCCCAAAAGCTTTCAATAGCTTACTTTGGGGGACCCATTCATACATGCCAAAGGACCATTATAGATGTCTGATTGCTCTCAATTACATACGTTTATTGTAATGGCTATGTATGAATAAACTAAACTTGAAACTTGAAAACTAGTGTCCTCAGGGGGAAACAATTGAGTCTTTAACTGATGTTCAGGAGTTTATTAAGTTCCTTCGCACCATAAGAGCTGCAGTAAACATATATTCATTTTACAACACACTTCAATCAAATATTTACAAACGTATTCATTGATAACATTATCTTTTCCTCTCTAACTGAGGCACTATAAAAAAAAATCAGTTGAAATCTCCGCCCCTTTAGTAAAGCACCTGCACATACATACCATACGCAGCAGCTGCAGCAGCAAATACCAACAAAAAGGAGGATATCCTGTCCGAATATTCAAAATAAAAGTCCTTTTCAAAATAAAGTTTCTGTCATCGTTTACATTAAAGACAGGTGCTAAAAATAATGTTAATCATAAATATTTATATAAGAGAAGTAATCGAATAAAGAAATGACCAAATTAGGGCAATTGGTCCTTCACACCTCATTCTTTAATTTAAAATCAATTTCATGAAATAAATTAATCTTAAGTCATTGTGAAATTCAGCTACCGACAAAACATATGTGCATGAATATTATTACAGTAGATATTGCTTCACAAATCAGAGGCATATATGTATGCAACATATATGCAGCATACCAACCTGCATTTGCCTATTTCACTACCTTTGTGCCTGGACCATCCAATTTTCTGATCATTTCACTTTTTAGTTTGATGATAAATATTTAATCCAAAGTCGGAGGGTGGTGTGGTGGTTAGCACTGTTTCCTTACAGCATAAGCCTGAATCCCATCTGGAGGTGTTTCCCCATTGCCTATGTGGGTTTTCCCTAGTTACTGCAGCTTCCTTCCCTAGTCCAAAGTAAATTTACTATTTAAAATGTTCCATAAGAGTGTGAGAGTACAACTGTGTCTCTCTGTAGTCCTTTGATGGGCTGATGACCCTTCCCAAGATACAAGTATACCATGTCTCTTATCTTATGACAGTTGGATAGGGTCCAGCAGCTCTGAACAAGGTGAAGGTCAAATTATTTAGAACATCAACAAACAACTTAACTAACTACAGAGCTTTGCAATCAAATAAAAATCAGAATTAAAAAACAGTAAGGCAGGGTTTAAACAACAACAACATAAGAATAGCAGCAAAATAGAGGACCATTACATCCCGGTGTGTTTGGGTGACATACTCTACACAAAATTTAAAGCAATGGTGCAGAAAAGAGTCTTTAGCAGTGATTTCAACATATTTTATGAATTTTTGGCCAAATCTGTAAATGCTCAATTACCTCTGTGTTTTAGTTTGCATCTTGAAACATCTAGAAGCTGCTTGCTGGTTGACTGCAATGCTCTTACGGGGGTATGGATGTGCAGGGGATTTTAATAAACAAGAAGGCGCCAACTCATTTAAAACTTTAAAAAGTGAACAAAAACATCTGAAAATCAATTCAGAGTCTGATAAGGAGCCAGTGGAGAAGAATGATTACGTGATCATACTATTTTGTAAAAGCGCCGGCGGAAAAAGGACCTTCTGCATTCTGAATTATTGGCAAGCATTGCAGATAAGATTGATCTTAACTGAGATAGAGAGCGTTCAATAGTCTACACCAGAGCATCTATAACTTTCCCCAAGTCAATGAGGGGGACAAAAGGCTTTTCCTTGGAAATCCCCCTGGAAAAAGCTATATTTAACCACTGCACACCCATATTTCTGACCACAGAGCCTGAAGGCCAAGAGTGGCATTAAGGTTTAGAAAATGCAAGGAGCGATGAATGCTTCACCTTAAATGGAAGGCATTTTAACCTGTCGACACCAACACCCGACCTGGGATACAAACAAAAGAAGAAAAAGTCAAAGATTGTTGATTTAAAACCACAATAATTTGGTGTTGAATGGATGATTGAATTATATTGTAATAATAGTGATATAAATCTCCTAAAGTGCATTTCTGTGGCAAAGCTTCTTGAGGCTACCAAAGGATTCACAGTCGCAGAAAGATTGACATGTCATTGATTCGTTTTTCTTCTAAAATTGATGAAGTTTTCTGTGTTTTAAGCAAGTTTTTTACCATTAGTGCTGCTCCTACAGAGAGTCATTATCAGTCCAGCAAGAAAAAACACCAGACCAATCAGCAGCCCTGATGTCCCAACAGCGATCTTGTTCCATTTAGCCTCACCCATTGGCTCTGAAAAATAGATTTATCACAGGCATCAGTTGTACATGTTGTATTTTCATATTAAAAACTGTTTTCTTCATTCTATCGTATCTGCTTTAGGGCCACCAGTGAATTAGAGCCCATCTGAATAAAGTGGCCATCAACAGCCTTGTTTGGAAACCAGTGCATTTGTAATCTGTTTACCACGATAAGATTAAACTTAGTCTTGATTAATACACATTTAGTTATCAATATGTGATAATGTGCAGCGTCATCTTTGAACCAAGCCCTTTGTGTAATGGTGTCATATATAACATTTTTATAAGCATATAATTAATTAATTCACATGTGTTCCAATTAATAATTCCAATAAATTAACCTCAAATAAGGTTTAATGTATTTATGAAGTTCAGAAATTACAGCACAAGGAATGCTGCTTCATGGTACTCACAAAATTAGCAAAATTTGGAGCAACACTCCCACACAGACAGCAAAAAATAAACTGACAGATTATGGTGTACAAAAAAGAAGAAGATAACAATAACGTGAAAGACAAAATTAAAGGACAAAGCAATGCAGGAGCTGAATTTGAAAGATTTACTAGACATGTTGCATGGTGGAAACCCTCACCTGTACTGTAAGCTGAACTTTTGTTATCTCTTTCAGTGTTCACAACTATGCTTCAACCGGTTGAGTTCTCATTTGTGTCAGGCATTTCTTATATGTACTAGATGTTTTTATGTCTTACTATGCTGAGCTATGGGGGTAAGGTAAATATATTTTATTGAGTGAGTAAAATGACGAGTAGAATACACTACAAAAAGAGGCAAGAGAAAGACAGGCTACAATTTGATAAGCTGCTGCACCTTACATCTTGTTTCACTCTCTTACCCCAGTAATAATTCTTTGGCTCCTTGAGGCTGGCATGCTCCACCTGACAGGCAATTTTCTGTCCAGGTATGTGGGTGAATTCCAGGTAGGAGTGGATCTGGTAGAGCCAGTTTCCACTGGACAGCACGTCCGTGTATGTCACACCATCTGTCACCTTCCTTTCATCCCTCAGCCATGTAAGATTAATTTGTTTGGGATAAAAGCCGTACACACTGCATGAGAACGTGTTCTGTTTACTGTCCCGTATCTCAACCGGCCTCACCCTGACAGAGGGTTCAACTGAAAAAAAAAAAAGGAGCAGAAAATGAATCAACTTATTACCATCAGTTTCTGTTTGCACCTAAAATGCTATTTTTTTTTCTTTGATGTGCCAAACCAAATATAGTTTGAGAAAAAAAGATCAAACAAAAGATAAAAAGAAGAAGAAAAAGTTAATGACATATTTTGCAAGATTACACCATCTTGGTAATGGCCTCACATGGTATTCAACTATCTGCTTCACTCTGCTGGCAAAGAACTAAAGTTATTGGATGTTAAAAATACAAATCTCTAAATGTCAGGGAAAAAAATATGATCTTACTGCTTTAAAGATGAATACCATGCATGTATTTTTGGAGATACTCATTATGTCAGAAGTAATGCATCAAGTATATTAAACCGTGTGAATGTTGTAATGATGAAGCAAAATAATTGGTAAATGTAACAGTAAATGGAACATTAATGTAATAGCAAAAAAGTAAAATGTGTTTAGTGTTCTCAAGTTAAAGTAAAAAAGTGTTGAATGTTGTAAAGACAAAATAAAATGAGCATTTATTTTTACAGTGATGCAGTTAGAAAGGTTGGCGGACAACTTATTGTTGTTTTTTTTGCTTCCATCTGTGACGCAGGTGAAAGCTGGTTGAATGATAAAACACGGCTTTAGTTTTATAAGATAACTATTAAATTAATCACAACAGTTCATCACTCCTGTTTTTAGTTCACCTCTTATTCAACTTTTTCAATTCACAAACACTTTTATCTTTAAAAAAAATCCCATATCTGATAACTTCCTCCAGGACTATCCTTTTTACCAAAGTGATTCTTTCCACACTTCCCTATAAGCATCAATAGCCACTTTATGCTGTAATTTAGAAAAAAACAACATTTACAGTTCAAAGTTCTCTTTCTGAAGCATTGCTATTACATCTTTATTTCTGACTTGTTCCTTTTTTTCTCACTGCTTTTATTATTCTATTGTTTCACTACATATTCAGAGGAAGTACAGAATTTCACCAACATCAGTGACATTATGAATGAAATTTGCAGGCTACTATAATCAGGAGAATTAAAGGGTTTCATGAATAATCACCTGGATTTGTTAGATTTAAGAGTGGTTTGATGTTATCTCGGCATTTCTCTTCATTCTTCTTCGCTTGCGCCAGAATGCGTAAGCTTTTGTTGAGATCATCTGCAATTTCCTTTGCTTTTTTGCTGTAGCCAACATACTTTCCCAACGTGCTGTTGTACTGGCCCAGCAAGACCTTGTTAAAGTAGAATTGCTCCAGATACACCAAATCACGGGTGGAGGTGAACTGGCAGCGGACCACAGCATAGCCATACAGAGCATCTGTAACACAGAACCAAAAGGAGTTTGCTGGTCATCATGTATTCCAACACAACACAATTTCAAGTTTTACATTTTAAGACTTGTCCTTGAACATATTTAGAATTGAATGCTACTCACATGAACTTGAAAAAAACAGGAAAAATAGTGACAAAAAACTTTTAAGAACAAGCATGTTGACCAAGGATATAATACAACCTCAGGCAGCAAACTGAAAGACAATGAGGAAGTGAATCAACAGACTGCTCAACTACATTTTTTTAAGAAAGTGGAGCGCTTGGTAGGCGTGGTGCTCTAGAGTTATTTGTTTTCACATTTTGTTTGATCAATGAAGATGAAGGTTAAGGACCAATATAGTAATAATAATAATAATAATATTAATAATAATAATAATAATAATAATAATAATAATAATAATAATAATAATAATAATAATAATGTTGATGATGATGATGATGATGATAAAGATATATATACATATATACGTACTTGCATGTATATATATGTGTGTGTGTGTGTGTGTGACATTCAGTTATCTGCTACTGCTATCAAAGCTGGCTTCACATTTATGTATTTACATCAGAATATCACACATTTTCATATTTTACGGCTGACATTAACTTTGAAAGCAGATAACATCACACTGTTCAATATAAACACTTGAGTAACATGGAGTTTTATTAGAATACTTATGACATATTCTGCTGTAATATTGTTGAGTTATTGAGTTTACATGCAATTGGCATCTTATTTTGCTGCCAGTGCAGCTAAAATATCTCGTGCCAAGGACACTGAAACCCACATTGCCCCCGTTGCCAAAAATCCATCACTAAGGGGTCACCAGTGTTCTCATTGGTGGTCCCAAGCTCTGATAAAGGGAGATGGATGTATCAGGAAGCGCATTTGACTGGAAACTTAAAGGCCAAATCAACAAGCAAAACATGTTGATCTGCCGTAGGAAAAGGAAAAAGCCAAAACAGAGCTGCAATGCTTCGTCTTTTAAACTCCTTTGGCTAAAGCATAGGTTTTTATTTTTTAACTACAGTTATGATGTTGTATTTCTGACAGAAATATAGTAGAATGGAGAATCAAAGTAGCAGAGGTTAGATAAAGAAATACATTAAAAGATATTTCTCAATGCATTGTGAACATTACGATGAAAGGTGAAATACTATTCCTGATACTAGTCAGCAAAACCAGAAGCTTCTGCTAGTGTCTTTAGAGCTCATAGGAACCTGGATTGGCAGGTGTGTCTACGTGTGATGTGCATATCTTCACCCTCTTAAAATATTATCCCAATGGCTTATTTACAAGTTTTTCAAAAAACTTACCCAGAAACTATTTGGTTTAAGTTTCCTTCTGTTTTATAAGGAACCTAAAAAAAATATGACTTAGGCCATTATTTTAAGAAGGATACGAAAGATATGTTATTTCAAGATTCAAGATTCTTTATTGTCATTGTTCATACACAACAAAATTACAGGTGCTTCATCACAGGTGCTGGTCTTTATATGGATAAAGTTGCTAAACTATGTAAAAAAAAAAGTTTAAATGAGTGAAGCTGATGTATGTCACAAAAGACTCATTCACATAATAAAACCCTTACATATGAGGCTTAACCTGGAAAACCACAATAGGTAAAGCGCTTGGACAGAGCAAAGGAAAAACAGGAGAAATAGTTGCTACAAAGCTTTGGTTCAAACATTGAAATCTGGAGTTAACTATACAAAAAAGGACCCATTTGCAGAGTTGAAACAAGTGATTGGGGAACTCGAGGCTGGTAAGGTAGCTATGCCAGTCATGATACCAAACAAAGAGAAAAATATGGAACATCTCTGCCGAGCAACAGAAGTAATCCAGAGTATTACACGATACTGAAAACAGAAATAACTATTGTACCTCTGACTTCTTTCAAAACCAAGCTCTTGAATAAATACAATAATTTTTTCCATGTATAGTTAGCAATATACTTTCTTAAGGACTAAGAAATAATTTTCAGGGGAGTGCTCTGACTATTAATAATGTTCCAGCTGCAACACCCAACACGCCCACAGTCAGGCCCAAGCCACAGAAAACATCCAGTCCAAGAGCTTCAGGAGTTTGAGGAGAAAATTTGGGTTCTGTGGAGCAACATATTAAAACATTAATCGTTATGTCTTCATTTACACCAAATAATCATGTGCATGTGTGTTTGTGAATGTGTGAAGTCCAAAAACATAAATCTAAACAGATAATCACCCCAGATTCTCGTTTCAGGCATCTCCAGTGCTGAATGCTCCACAGTGCAGTTGTAAAAATCTGTCTCACTTGGAGTGAACATCAGGGTGGAGAACTGGTGGAAGGTTTGGTCTTCATTGGGATAATACCGGCTGAGTGAGACCCCCTCAGTCACCGGGTTGCCATTTTTGGTCCAGCTTATTTTGATTAAAGGCGGGTAGAAATCATTGACAAAGCAGATGAGGCTGTTTTTCACTCCCAGCTCAGCTTCTTCTGCAGTGTAGAGGACACTCTCAGGAGGGTCTTTGTAGGATAAAAACATAATTTTACAATTATTCACAGTATTTTCAGATGAACAAGAACATATGACATGTTTTTTTTTATTTAACAAATTAAGACAACATGCAGAGGCAGCGTATGAAAAGCAGGATGTTAAGTACATAGGCAGGAGGCAGGTGTGAGAACCTCTGTAAAATCTGAATTTTGTCAATTTATTGGTTTGATTCATTCATGCACATTGTGTTGACATAATGACAAAGATGAAAGACATAGTCACTGGGCAACTGTTTCTCCCCATCAGTCTTAGAAAGGTTGTTGACTGTTTTTCTGTTTCTGTCTTTCTGAAGGTTTTTCAGAGGTGGTGATCATTCAATACAGTTGCAAAACTTGCGAGGAGTGAACATCCCAGCGAGTTAATCCCATTGTGCAATCCTCAATAGAAGAATAGCAAGAAAAAAAAAGAAAATTTCTGGAAATTTCTTTTGTATTGGTTAGACCAAAATCGAGATGTCTGTAGGGTACAAAGGACATCCAAAACACCTTATACCAACTGTCAAAGTGGTGGTGAATGGGGCCTGTTTTGTGTCTTGCAGTCAATGATTTTGTCCACGAACGTCAGAGAATCTTAGAGCCAAACTGAAGGGCATCTGTCTAACAGTTCTAGTCCAGTCCTCAGGGTGTTTGAAATACCATGATGGGACCCTTAGAGAGCTGTGCAAAAAAACAATGTCCTCAAATGTAAATGAAGTGAAACAATGTTATAAAGACAAATAGACCAAATTTCATCCAGAACAGTGTGAAAGACTGATAATGTGATACAGAAAATGTGTTATTAATGCTAAAGTTGGTTCTACAAGGTCTCAAATCATTGGGTGCATGAAAGCTATTCTGCATGTTGAATTAATTTTTGTTTGATAAATAATGACACAGTGCATCTGTACTTACCTCTCTCCTCTGGTGGATGTCCTGTTTCTATTGCTATGAATAGGGCTGCTGCTAAGCAGGCATTCTTGTTTCTCTTAGCATTACGGTATAAGTGCAGATTATTAAATATTACACTTAGGTCAAACTTAGGAGATGGAGGCCCGGTGTATTCAACTGTCTCTTTGTCAAAATCCACATAGACTATTTCTTGAGAATTCAATTCCAACTGTACCTCGACTGTGCCGTTTTCAAAGCAGCCCACAAAATAATCAAGTACCTGTACATCTGGGGTAAAAAAAAAAAAAAAAGAAGAAAATTATTGGTATAAATTTCAGATGATATTTAAGTATCTTAACAGAGTCCGTCAAATAAAAAAAGTTAAGTTAAACTCCACCTAAAACAAAGGATTCTAAGGATTTTAAAGGTATTCTTACTTTGTGAGACGGTACAAAAGATGTTGAAAGTCAGAATTATGACAGCAGAACATTTCAGTTCTGAGCAGCGAGTCATCGTTGTAGGAGAGTCTTGAAAATACAAGCCTGGACAAAGTGACACTTTAAATTTCAAACAGAATCATTTCACAGAAATGAAAGTCTGACTGCACTTACTTCCTTGTTCTGTGGTTGATGTTAACAGCAGTCTGACCTGATTTACAAGATCAGACTGGCATTGGTAGAGAATGGCACAGGTCACATTATTTTGTAATCTTTTAGAGCCCAAAGAATGTCTTGTTATTTTCTGACTTCATTATTTTGTTGTAGGAAGACACGACTGGACCAGCTGGTTCCCACTGAACATGTAGTCATTTGTTTACACTATTGGATAAATGTTTATTGAGTTTTAAGTTGCTAGTTTTTTCCGTGATCCATTTACATCTCTTATGTTAACATGCGTGATAGTTGGTTCAATTTGATAGGAGAAACTAATGCTAGCCATAATAAGGCATTGTATTCACTTTATTCCCCTTTCACGTACATTTTAAAAGTATGCGGAATTTTACATTTACAAATGATGTGCTGTTTTTTGCGTCCGTTTGAGTTTGTTTCCTCCACAGTTTATAGTAATGCTTTGTGACTTCTGTTTTGGCTTCGTGGTCACATTGCTGAGTTTCCTGGCATGTTACTATATATAGCCTACAGTCACGTGTATGGGCAGAAATATATGCCACTAGAAACTGAATTTGAATCATTTATATTTGAATTTGAATTGCTCAACTTGAATAATTGCATTAAAAAACTGAATCTGAATCACATAATTTGTGTCTACATATGATGTGCATATCTTCACCCTCTTAAAATATTGTCCCAATGGCCTATTTACAAGTTTTAAAAAAACTTACCCAGAAACTATTTGGTTTAAGTTTTTTTCTGTTTTATAAGGAACCTTAAAGAAATATTTTAAGAAGGATACGATAGATATGTTATTTCAAGATTCAAGATTCTTTATTGTCATTGTTCATTAGGGGTGTGCAAACAAGGGTACCTCACGATTCGATTCGATTTCGATTATTGGAGCTTCGATTCTTCGATTCTTCAATTATAACGATTGTCGATTCGATTATTGGTGCCACGATTCTTCGATTATTGTGATTTTTAATGCTTTTTTCCATACAAGATTGATTTTGTCTTCATCTGTGGCTACATTTGTAAATAAATAGCCAATCAATTAACTCAGTTCCTCTAACAACACTCATTAAGTAAATAACAAGGTTTTTTGAACATTTGACATGTATTTTTCAAAGACACAAAATAATTTATTTTATGACTATGTAAACATTTGCTCTTTGACTTACTTAACTTTGACCAGGGAAAGCTGCACTTGCATGAGAGCGCCCTCTATTGGCGGAAAACACTGAAAACGGTCAAGCCCTGGATTTAATGAGTTCATTAATTCAAGTAAACAAGATATGTACTTCCATCAAATTTATTTAGTGTAAACATATCTGCCATATTTCAAGTGAACAATAAGAAATGTGCATTCTTGAAAATGAAATGATTCAGCAGCTTATTCAGTCTGGAATCTGGATAGGATAACTTAAAAAAAAAAAATGTTTTTTTTTTTAATTAATTGATTCCAAATCGTCACGTGACGCATCGCGATGCATCGACACATCGATGAATTGCACCCACTTCAATTGTTCATACAGAAAGAAATTACAGGTGCTTCATCACAGGTGCTGGTCTTTATATGGATAAAGTTGCTAAACTATGTAAAAAAAATATGTTTAAATGAGTGAAGCTAATGTATGTCACAAAAGACTCGTTCACATAATAAAATCCTTACATATGAGGCTTAACCTGGAAAACCACAATAGGTAAAGCGCTTGGACAGAGCAAAGGAAAAACAGGAGAAATAGTTGCTACAAAGCTTTGGTTCAAACATTGAAATCTGGAGTTAACTATACAAAAAAGGACCCATTTGCAGAGTGGAAACAAGTGATTGGGGAACTCGAGGCTGGTAAGGTAGCTATGCCAGTCAGGATACCAAACAAAGAGAAAAATATGGAACATATCTGCCGAGCAACAGAAGTAATCCAGAGTATTACACGATACTGAAAACAGAAATAACTATTGTACCTCTGACTTCTTTCAAAACCAAGCTCTTGAATGAATACAATAATTGTTTCCATGTATAGTTAGCAATATACTTTCTTAAAAACTAAGTAATAATTTTCAGGGGAGTGCTCTGACTATGAAAAATGTTCCAGCTGCAACACCCAACACGCCCACAGTCAGGCCCAAGCCACAGAAAACATCCAGTCCAAGAGCTTCAGGAGTTTGAGGAGAAAATTTGGGTTCTGTGGAGCAACATATTAAAATATTAATCGTTATGTCTTCATTTACACCAAATAATCATGTACATGTGTGTTTGTGAATGTGTGAAGTCCAAAAACATAAATCTAAACAGATAATCACCCCAGATTATCGTTTCAGGCATCTCCAGTGCTGAATGCTCCACAGTGCAGTTGTAAAAATCTGTCTCACTTGGAGTGAACATCAGGGTCGAGAACTGGTGGAAGGTTTGGTCTTCATTAGGATAATACCGGCTGAGTGAGACCCCCTCAGTCACCGGGTTGCCATTTTTGGTCCATTTTATTTTGATTAAAGGTGGGTAGAAATAATTGACAAAGCAGATGAGGCTGTTTTTCACTCCGAGCTCAGCTTCTTCTGCAGTGTAGAGGAGACTCTCAGGAGGGTCTTTGTAGGATAAAAACAACATTTTACAATTATTCACAGTATTTTCAGATGAACAAGAACATATGACATGTCTTTTTTTATTTAACAAATTAAGACAACATGCAGAGGCAGCGTATGAAAAGCAGGCTGTTAAGTACATAGGCTGGAGCAGGTGTGAGAACCTCTGTAAAATCTGAATTTTGTCAATTTATTGGTTTGATTCAACCTGATCTCACAAAAATCTGTGAAATGCCCACGACCTCTCACCACTATTTTCCGTGGTACCAACACGGAAAGTGGTATAATTCCGTGTGGGCACCACGGATATTGTACCATGCAAAGTCAAGGGGATCCGTGGTCGTGATATATACACGGATTATGACATTATTATTATTTATATATTATTCTTTGTTATAGTGGCTAAATTATGCGTTTTTGTCGCGCAAGGTACTGTTTGTTACTGTTAGTTTGTAAAAGCATGTTTTTAACGCTGTTTTAGCAGTGTTTTCATTAGGTTTTAATGGGAGCACCACGGATATAGTACTATGCGAAGTCAATGGGAGGCGTGGTCGTGATATATACACGGATTATGATATTATTATTATTTAGATATTATTCTTTGTTATAGTGGCTAAAGTATGCATTTTTGTCGCGCAAGGTACTGTTTTTTACTGTCCGTTTGTAAAAGCACGTTTTTAACGCTGTTTTAGCAGTGTTTTATTGAGGTTTTAATGGGAGCACCACGGATATAGCACTATGCGAAGTCAATGGGAGGCGTGGTCGTGATATATACACGGATCATGACATTATTATTATTTATATATTATTCTTTATTATAGTGGCTAAATTATGGGTTTTTGTCGCGCAAGGTACTGTTTGTTACTGTCAGTTTGTAAAAGCATGTTTTTACCGCTGTTTTAGCAGTGTTTTATTGAGGTTTTAATCGGAGCACCACAGATATAGTACTATGCAAAGTCAATGGGAGGCGTGGTCGTGATATATACACGGATATAGGTTCATGTTAAGGACATCCGTTTTAATTAGTTCTCCTTCGATTATGACAAGTTATTAATGCTCAGGGTGTAGAAACGTATAGGTCTGAGAGCCTCCTGACTAATGGTATGGGGCCTATTTTGTGTCTTTTTTGCACAGTTCACTAACGCTTTGAGCTAGGAAGCTGACATTCTAGACTCTGTATCAGGAGGTGACTCTCATCCACTGTGCCAAGTTTCAGATCTGTGTGACCTTCGGAAGTGTCAAAGGTCACCGCGTGTGTTGCGTTTCGGCCCTGCAAAGCGCTATTTCGTGTCTTTTTTGCACAGTTCACTAACGCTTTGAGCTAGGAAGCTGCAATTCTAGACTCTGTATCAGGAGGTGACTTTCATCCACTGTGCCGAGTTTCAGATCTGTGTGACCTTCGGAAGTGTCAAAGGTGACCGCGTGTGTTGCGTTTCGGCCCTGCAAAACCTATTTCGTGTCTTTTTTTGCATAGTTCACTAACGCTTTGAGCTAGGAGGCTGAAATTCTAGATTCTGTATCAGGAGGTGACTCTCATCCACTGTGCCGAGGTCCAGACCCGTGCGACCTTCGGAAGTCCCAAAGGTCACCGTGTGTGGTGACTTTTTTGGGCCTTTTTTGTGTTTTTTTTTTAATAATTCACTAACGCTTTGAGCTGGGAGGCTGATTTTTTACTATGTTGCAATGCAGAAGGCCCTTTTCTAAGATCTTTTGGTCCCGTGGCTGTATGACTTCCACAGAGCTAGTTGGCGTTGCAGAGGTTTCACAGAGTTGAGACTTGGCAAGCCCAATCAAGGCCCCACATGGTGGCCACAGGTCAAGTTTTACTTGGTTTGGTCAAATTTTCTGGCAACGGCATCCGTTCGAATGTTGGAAAAGGTGAAGTTTCAAAGCCCCGCCCATCGAAAAGTACAGGTCCGATCTGCACCAAACTAACGTCTGTCTGTTCAGGGGATGCCCCCAAACAACTTCTGCAACAGTGTTTCCTCCAAAACGTCCTGGCTGGTTAGGAGGGTGTAGAAACGTATAGGTCTCAGCGCCTCCTGACTAATGGAATGGGTCTTTGTGTCTTCTTTTGCATAGTTCACTAACACTTTTAGCTAGGAGTCTGAAAACCTCAATAAAACACTGCTAAAACCGATTTTAAGGTTCTTTTACTTGTTTTTAAGTGTCTTAACGACCTTGGCCCTTCTTATCTTTCACACCTGCTTTTACCATATCGGCCCTAAGATCCTCCGGTACCGGTTTTTTATCTGTTCCCAAAGTGAGAACCAAAACCTTTGGTGAAGCTTCATTTCATTTTTATGGCCCACGCCTGTGGAACAGCCTGCCGGAGGAATTCAGGGCCGTAGAGACTGTCGATGCTTTTAAAGGTTGGCTCAAGACTCACCTTTTTAAATTAGCTTTTAACTGAATCTCCTTTTACTTGTTTAGCACTACTTATTAATGTTTTCCTCTATGTCATTTTATTCCTCTTAAGTTCCTCTTAAAGCTTTTATTAATTACTTATTTATTTTATTACTTATTTACTCATTTATTTTTTAATGTTGCTTCTACTGTCAGTGTACTTATGGGCACTGTTAGTGCCCATAAGTTATATTTTATAGTAACATTCATTTATGCTGTTTTTAGTATGTTTTACACTCCTTTTAGTTCTGTTCATATCTTGTTTATTGTTTCTTAGTTCTCAGCGCCAGTGTTCTCCTCATGGGGGCCCTCCACGCCGGGAGCTTGGTCTGCCTACGGGGGGCTGTCCTGGCCTGGATAGTTGGGGGTCCTACTGTCCTGGCCTGGATAGTTGGGGGTCCTACTGTCCTGGCCTGGATAGTTGGGGGTCCTGCTGTCCTGGCCTGGATAGTTGGGGGTCCTGCTGTCCTGGCCTGGATAGTTGGGGGTCCTACTGTCCTGGCCTGGATAGTTGGGGGTCCTGCTGCCCTGGCCTGGATAGTTGGGGGTCCAGCTCCAGGGCCTGGATAGTTGGGGGTCCTGCTCCAGGGCCTGGATAGTTGGGGGTCCTGCTGTCCTGGCCTGGATAGTTGGGGGCCCTGCTCCAGGGCCTGGATAGTTGGGGGTCCTGCTCCAGGGCCTGGATAGTTGGGGGTCCTGCTGTCCTGGCCTGGATAGTTGGGGGTCCTGCTGTCCTGGCCTGGATAGTTGGGGGCCCTGCTCCAGGGCCTGGATAGTAAGGGGTCCTGCTCCAGGGCCTGGATAGTTGGGGGTCCTGCTGTCCTGGCCTGGATAGTTGGGGGTCCTGCTCAAGGGCCTGAATAGTTGGGGGTCCTGCTCCAGGGCCTGGATAGTTGGGGGTCCTGCTCCAGGGCCTGGATAGTTGGGGTCCTGCTCCAGGGCTTTATAGCCGTGGTGTGGGCCCCTCTCTGTCTGGGTCCGTGGGGTCTCTGCGGCGGCGTCCCCTGTAGTCGTGGACAGCTCTCGGTGTGGATGGCTCCCATAGGACGGTGTTTCCTCACTATGGTCTATCAGTGCTCAGCCATACTCCATTTTATAAGGGTGGGGGGTGCCGGGTGGGTCTGCATCTGTATAGTATGCTGTGTGTATGTGTGTGTATGTCTTATGAATGAGGGTACGGGGAGTGTGTGTGTGTGTGTGTGTGGGGGGGGGGGGGGGTCAAGGGAGATTGTTTTTTTTTAATGTATTTTTGTAAAGCACTTTGTGTTGCACTCCAGTTGCATAAAGAGTGCTATATAAATAAATAAAGTTTAAGTTTAAGTTTAAAACAGCGTTAAAAACATGCTTTTACAAACTGACAAACAAACAGTACCTTGCACGACAAAAACCCATAATTTAGCCACTATAATAAAGAATAATATATAAATAATAATAATGTCATAATCCGTGTATATATCACGACCACGCCTCCCATTGACTTCGCATAGTGCTATATCCGTGGTGCTCCCATTAAAACCTCAATAAAACACTGCTAAAGCAGCGTTAAAAACGTGCTTTTACAAACGGACAGTAAAAAACAGTACCTTGCGCGACAAAAATGCATAATTTAGCCACTATAACAAAGAATAATATATAAATAATAATAATGTCATAATCCGTGTATATATCACAACCACGCCTCCCATTGACTTCGCATAGTACTATATCCGTGGTGCTCCCATTAAAACCTCATTAAAACACTGCTAAAACAGCGTTAAAAACATGCTTTTACAAACTAACAGTAACAAACAGTATCTTGCGCGACAAAAACGCATAATTTAGCCACTATAACAAAGAATAATATATAAATAATTATAATGTCATAATCCGTGTATATATCACGACCACGCCTCCCATTGACTTCGCATAGTACTATATCCGTGGTGCTCCCATTAAAACCTCATTAAAACACTGCTAAAACAGCGTTAAAAACATGCTTTTACAAACTAACAGTAACAAACAGTATCTTGCGCGACAAAAACGCATAATTTAGCCACTATAACAAAGAATAATATATAAATAATAATAAAAATCAGCCTCCCAGCTCAAAGCGTTAGTGAATTATTTAAAAAAAAACACAAAAAAGGCCCAGAAAAGTCACCACACACGGTGACCTTTGGGACTTCCGAAGGTCGCACGGGTCTGGACCTCGGCACAGTGGATGAGAGTCACCTCCTTATACAGAATCTAGAATTTCAGCCTCCTAGCTCAAAGCGTTAGTGAACTATGCAAAAAAAGACACGAAATAGGCTTTGCAGGGCCGAAACGCAACACACGCGGTGACCTTTGACACTTACGAAGGCCACACAGATCTGAAACTCGGCACAGTGGATGAGAGTCACCTCCTGATACAGAGTCTAGAATTGCAGCTTCCTAGCTCAAAGCGTTAGTAAACTGTGCAAAAAAAGACACGAAATAGCGCTTTGCAGGGCCGAAACGCAACACATGCGGTGACCTTTGACACTTCCGAAGGTCACACAGATCTGAAACTCGGCACAGTGGATGAAAGTCACCTCCTGATACAGAGTCTAGAATTGCAGCTTCCTAGCTCAAAGCGTTAGTGAACTGTGCAAAAAAGACACGAAATAGCGCTTTGCAGGGCCGAAACGCAACACATGCGGTGACCTTTGACACTTCCGAAGGTCACACAGATCTGAAACTTGGCACAGTGGATGAGAGTCACCTCCTGATACAGAGTCTAGAATGTCAGCTTCCTAGCTCAAAGCGTTAGTGAACTGTGCAAAAAAAGACACAAAATAGGCCCCATACCATTAGTCAGGAGGCTCTCAGACCTATACGTTTCTACACCCTGAGCATTAATAACTTGTCATAATCGAAGGAGAACTAATTAAAATGGATGTCCTTAACATGAACCTATATCCGTGTATATATCACGACCACGCCTCCCATTGACTTTGCATAGTACTATATCTGTGGTGCTCCGATTAAAACCTCAATAAAACACTGCTAAAACAGTGGTAAAAACATGCTTTTACAAACTGACAGTAACAAACAGTACCTTGCGCGACAAAAACCCATAATTTAGCCACTATAATAAAGAATAATATATAAATAATAATAATGTCATAATCCGTGTATATATCACGACCACGCCTCCCATTGACTTCGCATAGTGCTATATCCGTGGTGCTCCCATTAAAACCTCAATAAAACACTGCTAAAGCAGCGTTAAAAACGTGCTTTTACAAACGGACAGTAAAAAACAGTACCTTGCGCGACAAAAATGCATACTTTAGCCACTATAACAAAGAATAATATCTAAATAATAATAATATCATAATCCGTGTATATATCACGACCACGCCTCCCATTGACTTCGCATAGTACTATATCCGTGGTGCTCCCATTAAAACCTCATTAAAACACTGCTAAAACAGCGTTAAAAACATGCTTTTACAAACTGACAGTAACAAACAGTACCTTGCGCGACAAAAACCCATAATTTAGCCACTATAATAAAGAATAATATATAAATAATAATAATGTCATAATCCGTGTATATATCACGACCACGCCTCCCATTGACTTCGCATAGTGCTATATCCGTGGTGCTCCCATTAAAACCTCAATAAAACACTGCTAAAGCAGCGTTAAAAACGTGCTTTTACAAACGGACAGTAAAAAACAGTACCTTGCGCGACAAAAATGCATAATTTAGCCACTATAACAAAGAATAATATATAAATAATAATAATGTCATAATCCGTGTATATATCACAACCACGGATCCCCTTGACTTTGCATGGTACAATATCCGTGGTGCCCACACGGAATTATACCACTTTCCGTGTTGGTACCACGGAAAATAGTGGTGACAGGTCGTGGGCATTTCACGGATTTTTGTGAGATCAGGTTGGTTTGATTCATTCATGCACATTGTGTTGACATAATGACAAAAATGAAAGACATAGTCACTGGGCAACTGTTTCTCCCCATCAGTCTTAGAAAAGTTGTAAGACTGTTTTTCTGTTTCTGTCTTTCTGAAGGTTTTTCAGAGGTGGTGATCATTCAATACAGTTGCAAAACTTGCGAGGAGTGAACATCCCAGCGAGTTAATCCCATTGTTCAATCCTCAATAGAAGAATAGCAAGAAAAAAAAAGAAAATTTCTGGAAATTTCATCTCACTTGATATTCCTTGCTTAGGATGTTAAATGTAAATGTTCATGACAGTACAATCAGAGAAAAACAGAAAAATCCTTTATTCCCAAACAGAATCTGACAGCACAACAGACCACAAAACAGCGTCTTTTGTATCGGTTAGACCAAAATCGAGATGTCTGTAGGGTACAAAGGACATCCAAAACACCTTATACCAACTGTCAAAGTGGTGGTGAATGGGGCCTGTTTTGTGTCTTGCAGTCAATGATTTTGTCCACGAACGTCAGAGAATCTTAGAGCCAAACTGAAGGGCATCTGTCTAACAGTTATAGTCCAGTCCTCAGGGTGTTTGAAATACTATGCTGGGACCCTTAGAGAGCTGTGCAAAAAAACAATGTCCTCAAATGTAAATGAAGTGAAATAATGTTATAAAGACAAATAGACCAAATCTCATCCAGAACAATGTGAAAGACTGATAATGTGATAAAGAAAACGTGTTATTAATGCTAAAGTTGGTTCTACAAGTTCTCAAATCATTGGGTGCACTACAGCTATTCTGCATGTTGAATTAATTTTTGTTTGATAAATAATGACACAGTGCATCTGTACTTACCTCTCTCCTCTGGTGGATGTCCTGTTTCTATTGCTACCAATGGGGCTGCTACTAAGCAGGCATTCTTGTTTTTCTTAGCATTACGGTATAAGTGCAGATTATTAAATATTACACTTGGGTCAAACTTAGAAAATGGAGGCCCGGTGTATTCAATTGTCTCTTTGTCAAAATCCACATAGAATATTTCTTGAGAATTCAATTCCAACTGTACCTCCGCTGTGCCGTTTTGAAAGCAGCCCACAAAATAATCAAGTACCTGTGCATCTGGGGTAAAAAAAAAAAAAAAAAAGAAAAAGAAAATTATTGGTATAAATTTCAGATGATATTTAAGTATCTTAACAGAATCCGTCCAATAAAAAAAGTTAAGTTAAACTCAAACCTAAAACAAAGGATTCTAAGGATTTTAAAGGTATTCTTACTTTGTGAGACGGTACAAAAGATGTTGAAAGTCAGAATTATGACAACAGAACACTTCAGTTCTGAGCAGCGAGTCATCGTTGTAGGAGAGTCTTGAAAATACAAGCCTGGACAAAGTGACACTTTAAATTTCAAACAGAATAATTTCACATAAATGAAAGTCTGACTGTACTTACTTCCTTGTTCTGTGGTTAATGTTAACAGCAGTCACGTGAGTTTCCACATTGAGGGAGTAATAAAGGACTATTTTATCTTATCTTATTATTATTGCTTTGCTTATAATCCCTATATAATATAAAGATAAAACAGAAGGTCATATATTTGGGGATTTTTATCTCTAAGGACAAAACAGCAATTGAAAAGATGAATATTTAGAACAATGTGGTCAAGTGTAAGTCAATTCTAAACAGGTGGCTGCAAAGGGATATTTCATTTTTTGGCGTCTTATTATCAAAAATGGATAGTCTGTCCAGACTAATTTATCCGGCATTCTCCTTACCCATCTCAACAAGAATGACGAAACAATAAATACAGTTAATTTTAAGTTCATATGGAGAAATATATGTCAATATATAAGAAAGATTGACATGGTAAAAAACTATGATGATGTTGAATGTGATCGATTTCAATATTATGAATGGTGTCTTGAAACTGAAATGGTTAAAATCTTTCCTTACAAATAGACATTCCATCTGGTTTATTGTTCCTAATATGATTTTCCAAAAAATGGGTGGATAGACTAGAATAATATTATTTTGTTGAAGACAAGAATTTGGACTTTGTCCTTAATAATTTGGTGTTATTGGGAAAGTTCTTCATTCACAAATGTAGATTTTTTTAAGACCAAACCATGTTTGACCCATTGGAGAAATGAGCTAAAGCTCTCGAGTAAGTCCTTGAGTCTTGTTATAGAAAAGAAAGCCCTTAAACTGTTTTCTTTACTTGAAACATATGATTTAATATAAGATAATAATATAAGATATTTTTATTAAATTTTTATTTAATGTTGTACAATAATTAGATTCTCAGTGTATATTTTGTAATACTGATGTTGCTCAACCCAAGGCAAAAGTTTGTAATTCCGATATGACTTTTATGTGCTTTGTTTGTTTATATCTTTCTTTCAATAAAAAAAACAACATATTCTGGTGTAAAACTAAAGTGAAGTTAAAGTGAGTTAAAAAGGGACAAGTTAACCTGCATGGGGAACTTGCTCCAGCTGAGAGCAGCATGATCGGGCCAGCTGGGATCAGACCGGGAACAGCGCAACTAGCGGCCATAGTGAGAACTGCAGGTCACGTACGCGTTCAGTGTCTTGTCTTGATGTCGCGGAGGCCGCGGGGGGGACCGGAGACGGGCCCGGAGAGAGGGAACCCCCCAACAGAGCGACACCCGCGCAGGCCCGACAACGGAGGGCCCCAGACCCAGGCATCCCATTCATTCATCCATTCACCTATCCGATATACTAATAATAATATAGGCTATTATTCACAATAATTCACAAAGTAATTTTTGCTGACGATACAAGTCTGTTCACCTCACATAGAAACCTACTCACTCTCCAAGACACTGTAAACACGGAGCTAATCAAAGTGGATGCCTGGTTTAAAAGTAATAAACTGTCACTTAAAGCAGCACAACGTAACTTTCAGCTTTTCTGAGTTTGGCGGCATCTTTTGGACAAAAGCGGTATTGTTTTACCAGAAAGAACACTACGTTTCCCATGAGCACCAGCGCGTACTGCCGGAAAACTCCTGTCCCGTCGCTGCATTTGTTTTGATGAGAGGAGACGGGATGCTTTTCTGTTTCACCAAGTGAACAGACGGAATGCAAAAAAAAAGATGTTAAACTGCTGGAAAGGAACTGGAATTTACCGGGATACCTTAAACAAGGAAGCCAGGGAGCGGTATATGGAGAAAATAATGATTATTAACGGTCTGGATTCATATGAAATCCCTACTGAAGACCCATGTGTTTCAATAAATTTGTATAATAGTACAACATACAGTACATGTTTTGTATCCCTCTTACTTCTCTTTTCTTTTTTTTTTTGACTGCTATATTATGGTGAAGAGGCTCCGAGGCGTTTTCCTCGTGAGATTATTTTTTTCTTCTGCAGCTACAAATAAGAGTTAATATTTATTCCTCAACAAACTAGTTTTATCTGAAGATTGGGGTTAATTGCACCGCAGAGAGCTGGCCAGCAACTGTGTTTAGCTGGCGAAGTGGGGAATAAAACCCGTGTTTTGATCCGACCCCGGTCTGTGAGTGTTTGTGGTTTAAGGCTGTTTATGGTCCTGCGTTAAATCGACGCAGAGCCTACGGCATAGGGTACGCGGCGAGACGCACCGTACGTGGCGCGTCGCCACGTACCCTACGCCGTTGGTCTGCGTCGATTTAACGCAGAACCATAATTCAGGCTTTACTGTGTGGAAGCCGATGTTTGGTCGTTACAGCCGCGATCCAAAGCGAGCCAACGACTCTTTCACTCTTTTACTCTGTTATATCAGATACTTGGCCTGCGTGGTTCTGCCTCCGAGCAGGAAACCGTTGAAAAGTTAAACCATTAGGATCTTTTCCCTGGTCTGTTATGTGGAGCTGCTGCAGCCATAACGCAGCACGGGTTACCAGCTTCTGCGGAGCTCTGAGCTCCACGCCCCGCCCATTTTCGTCTCGACTGCGAATCGGGAAGGAGGGGGAAGTGACGTATGTGCCGTAAAGCAGTCAAAGCCGTAAAATTTGTAGTTTTTTAGTGTGGCAGGGTTCCTACCATGCTCCTCAAAGTTACGTAGTGCCAGTGAAAGCGATACAGACCCCTCAGACCATGACAGAGGTGTCATTAAACCTGTTGGAAGTTGATGTACCATCACAATGACTCTGGAAATATGATATTAAGGTGGAAAAGTTACGTAGTGTCGCTTTAATATTAGCAAAACTAATTATATTTTATTTCGCTCAAACAGGAAGAAAATTAATATTGAAATGCTACATATAAATATTGACGGTTAGGAGATCAAAAGAGTTAACTCCACTAAATTCCTGGGGGTCCATATTGATGAGTTTGTCAACTTTAAATGCCAAATTGATCATCTGACAAAGAAGTTATCAAAATATGTTGGTCTATTCTACAAGCTCAGACATTCTCTTCCATTATCTGCTTTAATTACTATGTACAAACCTCGTTTTGAACATCATTTGAGTTACTGTAATGTCATATGGTCAAACACTTTTCCCAGTTACCTTCTAAAACTTGAGAGCCTACAAAAGAAAGTCATACGTATGTCTTGATGGCGTGTCCCCCTCCTGCCTGAGAGCCTGCGCCGAGCAGCTGGCTCCCACCTTCACACGGATCTTCAACCGGTCCCTGGAGCTGTGTGAGGCTACCTGCTCGGACCCCCTGCAGTTTGCTTACCGGGCAAAAAGGTCGGTGGATGATGCAGTCAACATCAGACTGCATCACATCCTGCGTCATCTCGACACCCCAGGGACTTATGCGAGGATCCTGTTTGTGGACTTCAGCTCGGCGTTCAACACGATCGCCCCCGCAATCCTCCACCAGAAGCTCACCCAGCTCACCGTGCCTGCCCCCACCTGTCAGTGGATTACCAGCTTCCTGAATGACAGGAGGCAGCAGGTGAGGCTGGGGAGCACCACATCCAGCACCCGGACCATCAGCACTGGTGCCCCCCAGGGGTGCATCCTCTCACCACTGCTCTTCTCCCTCTACACCAACAACTGCACCTCAGGGGACTCGTCTGTGAAGCTCCTGAAGTATGCGGACGACACCACCGTCATCGGCCTGATCCGGGAAGGTGACGAGTCCGCGTACAGAAGGGAGGTGGATCAGCTAGTCCACTGGTGCAGTTGGAACCACCTGGAACTGAACCCGCTCAAGACTGTGGAGATGACAGTGGACTTCAGGAAAAACCCACCGCCACTCCCCCCCCTCACCATCCTCAACAGCACCGTCTCCTCCACAGACTCCTTCAAGTTCCTGGGGTCCACCATCTCCCGGGACCTGAAGAGGTCCACCCACATCAACTCCGTCAGAAAGAAGGCTCAGCAGAGGTTGTACTTCCTGCGGCAGCTCAGGAAGTTTAACCTGCCACAGCAGCTGCTGATCACCTTTTACACTGCAATAATCCAGTCTGTTCCTCTGCTCTTCCATCACTGTCTGGTTTGGATCAGCCACCAAACTGGACAGGCACAGACTGCAACGGACAATCAGGTCTGCAGAGAGGACTAACCTCCCATCTATCAACGACCTGTACCGGTCCAGGACCAGGAAACGGGCAGGTCGAATATCTGCCGACCCCTCACACCCGGGACACAGCCTGTTCCAACTCCTCCCCTCTGGACGGCGCTACAGAGCTCTGTGCGTCAGAACCTCCAGACACAAAGACAGTTTCTTCCCGCAAGCGGTTGCTCTGATGAACTCTCACAAATAACAGTCTCAGAGCAAGTAACCAAACACGTGCAATATATAAATAAATCATCAATATATAAATAAATCATCTAGCACCCTCTTTAATTTTCATGTTGCCTCACTCTGCTGCACCTCTCACTTTGTATTTCTTTTGTACAATTTTTTATTTTTATCTTGTATTTTTTGCATAATTCTTGTCTGTTGAAATTGTAAACAGGTCATACTTATTCTCACTACCTCAAACTGCTGCACCTTTAAAATGTTAATACTGTACATAGAAATTCCACATTTGTCTATTGTTCATTTGTTTATTGTTTACCTTTAATACCATAGAGCGAAACTACCAGAGTCAAATTCCTTGTTGGACAATGTTCGAACCTGGCCAATAAAGCTGATTCTGATTCTGATTCTGATTCTGATTCTGATTGTATTGCTATAGATACTCCCACTTACCCGCTTTTTGTATCGCCATGGTCTTCTAAGACTTAATGAATTCAATCTCTTCCATAATGCTTGCATAATGTTTGAAGTTGTAAATGGTCTAAACCCTATCTAATCTAACCCCTATCTGCCACCCCCAGCACATGACAGGTAAACAACGGCGTTTACATTGTACTGGTATGAGTGTTGTCTGCAGGGCCTCAGATCTGGAACAGACTTGATGACGACCTGAAGATGCTGTGTTCTCTCTCCATTTTTAAAATAAATCTAAAAGTAAATTTACTGTCTACCTATTTATAAAATACCCTTGCCACATGACGTAGATATTGGGATGACTGTATGAATTATTGTATGTATTTGTATGTTTGATTGTCTGTATTGTAATATCTACTGTTTTCATATTCCCAACGGTACCACATTGCACTGTAATTTACATTTTTTCCTTCATGAACTTTGGGCGCCCTCCCAAAACCTTTCAATAGCTTACTTTGGGGGACCCATTCATACATGCCAAAGGACATTTATAGATGTCTGATTGGTCTCAATTACATACGTTTATTGTAATGGCTATGTATGAATAAACTAAACTTGAAACTTGAAACTTGAAAACTAGTGTCCTCAGGGGGAAACAATTGAGTCTTTAACTGATGTTCAGGAGTTTATTAAGTTCCTTCGCACCATAAGAGCTGCAGTAAACATATATTCATTTTACAACACACTTCAATCAAATATTTACAAACGTATTCATTGATAACATTATCTTTTCCTCTCTAACTGAGGCACTATAAAAAAAAAAATCAGTTGAAATCTCCGCCCCTTTAGTAAAGCACCTGCACATACATACGCAGCAGCTGCAGCAGCAAATACCAACAAAAAGGAGGATATCCTGTCCGAATATTCAAAATAAAAGTCCTTTTCAAAATAAAGTTTCTGTCATCGTTTACATTAAAGACAGGTGCTAAAAATAATGTAAATCATAAATATTTGTATAAGAGAAGTAATCGAATAAAGAAATGACCAAATTAGGGCAATTGGTCCTTCACACCTCATTCTTCAATTTAAAATCAATTTCATGAAATAAATAAATCTTAAGTCATTGTGAAATTCAGCTACCCACAAAACATATGTGCCTCAAACCCCCGTTTGTTTGAGCTTTTCTGGATTACCATTACCAGATGTTTGGCTTGTAGAGGATTCACGGAGAGTTTGATTAGAATATTATTACAGTAGATATTGCTTCACAAATCAGAGGCATATATGTATGCAACATATGGTATGCTGCATACATACAGTATATGCAGCATACCAACCTGCATTTGCCTATTTCACTACCTTTGTGCCTGGACCATCCAATTTTCTGATCATTTCACTTTTTAGTTCGATGATAAATATTTAATCCAAAGTCGGAGGGTGGTGTGGTGGTTAGCACTGTTTCCTTACAGCATAAGCCTGAATCCCATCTGGAGGTGTTTCCCCATTGCCTATGTGGGTTTTCCCTAGTTACTGCAGCTTCCTTCCCTAGTCCAAAGTAAATTTACTATTTAAAATTTTCCATAAGAGTGTGAGAGTACAACTGTGTCTCTCTGTAGTCCTTTGATGGGCTGATGACCCTTCCCAAGATACAAGTATACCATGTCTCTTATCTTATGACAGTTGGATAGGGTCCAGCAGCGCTGAACAAGGTGAAGGTCAAATTATTTAGAGCATCAAAAAAACAACTAAACTAACTAAAGAGCTTTGCAATCAAATAAAAATCAGAATTAAAAAACAGTAAGGCAGTGTTTAAACAACAACAACATAAGAATAGCAGCAAAATAGAGGACCATTACATCCCGGTGTGTTTGGGTGTCATACTCTACACAAAATTTAAAGCAATGGTGCAGAGAAGAGTCTTTAGCAGTGATTTCAACATATTTTATGAATTTTTGGACAGATCTGTAAATGCTCAATTACTTCCCGGTTCTATAGTGGGCTCCATGCTATTTTCACTATGGAGATGCAGAAGAAGAGCCTTTGCCAATGTGTACAGGAAAAGTCCTCTTTCTCATTTAAACCGTACCTTTGCTGCCAGCATGATGGATAGAAGATCTAGAGTTTCCCTCATGCTGGGAACCACAGTGGTAAATAAAATGGGCATATGATATGATATATAACAATGACATACAAATGACATAAGTTAATGTGAGTGACCTTTCCTTTGACTAGGATGTAACAGGTTTAGAAAATGCAAGGAGCGATGAATGCTTCACCTTAAATGGAAGGCATTTTAATCCGTCGACACGGTCGACACCAACACCCGACCTGGGATAGAAACAAAAGAAAGAAAAAGTCAAAGATTGTTGATTTAAAACCACAATAATTTGGTGTTGAATGGATGATTGAATTATATTGTAATAGTGATATAAATCTCCTGAAGTGCATTTCTGTGGCAAAGCTTCTTGAGGCTACCAAAGGATTCACAGTCGCAGAAAGATTGACATGTCATTGATTCGTTTTTCTTCTAAAATTGATGAAGTTTTCTGTGTTTTAAGCAAGTTTTTTACCATTAGTGCTGCTCCTACAGAGAGTCATTATCAGTCCAGCAAGAAAAACCACCAGACCAACCAGCAGCCCTGATGTCCCAACAGCGATCTTGTTCCATTTAGCCTCACCCATTGGCTCTGAAAAATAGATTTATCACAGGCATCAGTTGTACATGTTGTATTTTCATATTTACAAACTGTTTTCTTCATTCTATCGTATCTGCTTTAGGGCCACCAGTGAATTAGAGCCCATCTGAATAAAGTGGCCATCAACAGCCTTGTTTAGAAACCAGTGCATTTGTAATCTGTTTACCACGATAAGATTATACTTAGTCTTGATTAATACACATTTAGTTATCAATATGTGATAATGTGCAGCGTCATCTTTGAACCAAGCCCTTTGTGTAATGGTGTCTTAGTTATATAAAATTTTTATAAGCATATAATTAATTAATTCACATGTCTTCCAATTAATAATTCCATTAAATTAACCTCAAATAAGGTTTAATGTATTTATGAAGTTCAGAAATTACAGCACAAGGAATGCTGCTTCATGGTACTCACAAAATTAGCAAAATTTCGAGCAACACTCCCACACAGACGAAAGAGAAGATAACAATAATAGTCTGGGGGCAAATCCTAAGATTGGTAACTATGCTCACGCTTCTGGGTAAAGTTTGACAACCTTATTTTTTTGTTAGAAGGAACCCCTAGGAAGAATAATAGTGGCGTTGTCATCTTGGATTTTTTTGCTGGTGACCACTGGAGGCGCTGTAACATTCAAATACTCAATTCATGCATATGGTCACAATAATGGTCAAAATGTATAGTTTATATGCAAAATCTTCAATGTTCAAGATTTTATATTTAGGGAAATGGATAAAACATACATTTTTTAACTGTATTGCTATATTTTGTCCAATATTGGTTAAAAAATATGATTTTTTTATAGGCGTTTTGAACACACACATAATAAGCATTTTTTTTTTTTGCATTCTAACTAGTAATGGGATGTTATGCTAATTGAAGCAGCTAGGTAGCTAGGCAAGCTAGCAAGGCAAGCTAGCTAGAGCTCTGCATCATGCTTTTTAGGGCTTCACTTTCTGGCTTGACTGAACGGAATGATGCCAATGATTAATTCTCCAGCACCTGACTATGATACACTTTGGACAGTATTAAAAAACTGCCATAACATGACCAACAACCTAGGCCAAAAGTACAGAGTCATAACATTTGATGAGCAGCTTTATTGTAAAGCAAAGATGCTTCAGTGGCACCATCAAAAGGAGCGTGAGAACATGGTGATCCTCTTGGGTGGCTTTCATGTGCAAATGAACTTTGCAAAGGTCATTGGCCATCATGTTGCCGATTCAGGGCTGAGAGACATCCTTGAGGAAAGCGGTGTGTTTGGGAAGAACACAGCAGATAATATCATGATGGGAAAGGGATGGAACCGCATAGCCCGTGCACACAAACTTGTCTTTGAACCACTTTGGAAGATCTTGTGGCCAAGCTTTCTCCAACGGGTGGAAGACAATTAATACACAATCACCAAGGGGTGCTTGGAGCTGGCAGGTGCACTATCAGAGCACATAAGAAATGGAGATGTTGAAACAGCTGCAGCATGCTATGAGGAGCTTTTGCTGGAAGTCGGTAAGGTTCAGAATCTCATTGCAGAGTTTGACAAGGCCCATGAAGACAAGCCAACCTTCACCTTCTGGAGACAATACATGGAGCTCATGTCTATTCTCCTGGCATTCACACGGGCACTTAGGTGCGGAGATTGGAAGCTATACATGTCAGCATTCAAGAGCATGATGTCCTGGTTCGCTGCTTATGATCACACTCATTACACAAGATGGGGTACTGTATTCATTGCAGACATGGAACATCTGGCACACACAGCACCAGAGGTCTACCAGGGATTTCTAGATGGTGATTTTGTTGCCAAAGAAACCAAGCATAGCCTTCTCACCATCACCGGACTTTTTTTTAATGTGTGTGGCAGAGTGGAGGATTGGGCGTGGTCTGCGGGGGAGCAGCACACAGGTGTGCCTGGTTCTGCTGATTGTGGCACACCTGTGTCCAATCAACCTCTCCACCCTGCCTGGGTTTATAAACAGCAGCTGCATACCAGAAGGGGGTCTGCTGAATGGAGGAAGCTTGTTGAGAGGCTATGCCCCATTGTGCCTTCTTTTTTGGAATGCTGATTTTGCCCTCCGCCTGTCTGTGTTTTTTTTACATAAAATAAAAAGCCTTATTTTTTTGGCATTCTACGCTCTGCAAGGGTTTTTTACACCTCATCACCCAGGTCCAGTTTTGCCTTGTCCCCTTGTACGTGGGGAGGCCGCTCTGGTTCCTCACAGGGTGCCTTTTGACCTTCGCCTTGAACACATCAACAAAACAGGAAAAGTTGCTGGAGGACTGGTGGGCATCACAAGAAATGAGAGTGCGAGAAATCGCTGGTCCATCACCTACAATGAACGTGCTTCCCTGGCAGAGGATACAAGATCACTCTTTGGACTGACACATGAGGATGAGGATGGTGAAGATACCCATAAAGACTGTCTTCCATCAAGAGTCAAACGGGATCATGATGATGTCAATAAACTTGTTGACCAGTTCGAGAGATATCATGTCTTTCATTAACCAGCGAGTTGACATGCTCCCCCCTCTCTCAAACAAGGAGACCAGCTACTGGACCCACATATATTAAGATGTTTTCTGTTGTTTAGTGTGAATAAACACATTTTCTATGAAATTCTGTGTCAAAAACGTCTATAAAAAAGTTATATTTTGGATCCAATATTGGCTAAAATATTACAATATGATTCATAAAGGCTTTTTTAGTATTGTTTTATCTATTTCCTTAGATATACAATGTTTTAATCTTGACAATTATGCATACAAATTATACAGGTTGACCAAAACTGACCATATGCCTGAATTGAGAATTTGAATATTCTAGGGCCTCTAGTGGTAACCAGCAAAACAATTCAAGATGACAACACCCCTAAAATTCATTCTATAGATTTGTTCTAACAAAAAAAATAGGTTGTCAAACTTTACCTAGACATGTGAGCAAAAGTCTTAACCGAGGCTCTTTTCTAAAGTTGCCCCTTGACTATAACGTGAAAGACAAAATTAAAGGACAAAGCAATGCTCTAGGAGCTGAATTTGAAAGATTTACTAGACATGTTGCATGGTGGAAACCCTGTACTGTAAGCTGAACTTTTGTTATCTCTTCAGTGTTCACAACTATGCTTCAACCGGTTGAGTTCTCATTTGTGTCAGGTATTTCTTATATGTACTAAATGTTTTCATGTGTTACTATGCTGAGCTACGGGGGTAAGGTAAATATATTTTATTGAGTGTTTAAAATGACGAGTAGAATACACTACAAAAAGAGGCAAGAGAAAGACAGGCTACAGACTGAATAGTAAGCTTAATATGGTGATTCAACCTAATTTGATAAGCTGCTGCACCTTACATCTTGTTTCACTCTCTTACCCCAGTAATAATTCTTTGGCTCCTTGAGGCTGGCATGCTCCACCTGACAGGCAATTTTCTCTCCAGGTATGTTGGTGAATTCCAGGTAGGAGTGGATCTGGTAGAGCCAGTTTCCACTGGACAGCACGTCCGAGTATGTCACACCATCTGTCACCTTCCTTCCATCCCTCAGCCATGTAAGATTAATTTGTTTGGGATAAAAGCCGTACCCACTGCATGAGAACGTGTTCTGGTTACTGTCCCGTATCTCAACCTGCCTCACCCTGACAGAGGGTTCAACTGAAAAAAAAAAGAAGCAGAAAATTAATCAACTTAACACCATCAGTTTCTGTTTGCACCTAAAATGCTATATTTTTTCTTTGGTGTGCCAAACCAAACATAGTTTGAGAAAAAAAAGATCAAACAAAAGATAAAAAGAAGAAGAAAAAGTTAATGACATATTTTGCAAGATTACACCATCTTGGTAATGGCCTCACATGGTAGTCAACTATCTGCTTCACTCTGCTGGCAAAGAACTAAAGTTATTGGATGTTAAAAATACAAATCTCTAAATGTCAGGGAAAATAATATGATCTTACTGCTTTAAAGATGAATACCATGCATGTATTTTTGGAGATACTCATTATGTCAGAAGTAATGCATCAAGTATATTAAACTGTGTGAATGTTGTAATGATGAAGCAAAATAATTGGTAAATGGAACAGTAAATGGAACATTAATGTAATAGTAAAAAAGTAAAATGTGTTTAGTGTTCTCAAGGTAAAGTAAAAAAGTGTTGAATGTTGTAAACGACAAAATAAAAGGAGCCTTTATTTTTACAGTGATGCAGTTGGAAAGGTCAGCGGACAACTTTCACGTTTTAGTTTTCCATTTTTCAATAGTTTTTTTTGCTTTCATCTGTGACCCAGGTGAAAGCTGGTTGAATGATAAAACACGGCTTTAGTTTTATAAGATAACTATTAAATTAATCACAACAGTTTATCACTCCTGTTTTTAGTTCACCTCTTATTCAACTTTTTCAATTCACATACACTTTTATCTTTAAAAAAAATCCCATATCTGATAACTTCCTCCAGGACTATCCTTTTTACCAAAGTGATTCTTTCCACACTTCCCTATAAGCATCAATAGCCACTTTATGCTGTAATAAAAAAACATTTACAGTTCAAAGTTCTCTTTCTGAAGCATTGCTATTACATCTTTATCTCTGACTTGTTCCTTTTTTTCTCACTGCTTTTATTATTCTATTGTTTCACTACATATTCAGAGGAAGTACAGAATTTCACCAACAACAGTGACATTATGAATGAAATTTGCAGGCTACTATAATCAGGATAATTAAAGGGTTTCATGAATAATCACCTGGATTTGTTAGATTTAAGAGTGGTTCGATGTTATTTCGGCATTTCTCTTCATTCTTCTTCGCTTGCGCCAGAATGCGTAAGCTTTTGTTGAGATCATCTGCAATTTCCTTTGCTTTTTTGCTGTAGCCAACATACTTTCCCAGCGTGCTGTTGTACTGGCCCAGCAAGACCTTGTTAAAGTAGAATTGCTCCAGATACACCAAATCACGGGTGGAGGTGAACTGGCAGCGGACCACAGCATAGCCATACAGAGCATCTGTAACGCAGAACCAAAAGGAGTTTGCTGGTTATCATGTATTCCAACGCAACACAATTTCAAGTTTTACATTTTAAGACTTGTCCTTGAACATATTTAGAATTGAATGCTACTCACATGAACTTGAAAAAAACAGGAAAAATAGTGACAAAAAACTTTTAAGAACAAGCATGGTGACTAAGGATATAATACAACCTCAGGCAGCAAACTGAAAGACAATGAGGAAGTGAATCAACAGACTGCTCAACTACATTTTTTTTAAGAAAGTGGAGCGCTTGATAGGCGTGGTGCTCTAGAGTTATTTGTTTTCACATTTTGTTTGATCAATGAAGATGAAAGTTAGGGACCAATATAATAATAATAATAATAATAATAATAATAATAATAATAATAATAATAATAATAATAATAATAATAATAATAATAATAATAATAAAATAATAATAATAATAATAATAATGTTGATGATGATGATGATGATGATGATGATGATGATGATGATGATGATGATGATGATGATGATGATAATATATGCATATATACGTACTTGTATATATATATGTGTCTGTGTGACATTCAGTTATCTGCTACTGCTATCAAAGCTGGCTTCACATTTATGTATTTACATCAGAATATCACACATTTTCATATTTTACGGCTGACATTAACTTTGAAAGCAGATAACATCACACTGTTCAATATAAACACTTGAGTAAACATGGAGTTTTATTAGAATACTCATGACATATTCTGCTGTAATATTGTTTTTTTTTTTTTTTTTTTTTTTTTTGGGGGGGGGGGGGGTGGTGACGACATCCACTGCCAATCCAGGAAGCAGGAACACATGGAAACACGCACTGGAAATCTGCAACAAAAAACCACAAACAAAACACGAAACCGGCACGGAGCCAACCAAAACAACAACAGCAATCGACCTAAATCTTGAGATCTGATCGCAGTCTGAGCTAAGCTACCGCTACCGCTACCTAACCCCAAAAACTAGAGAGCCAGCATGCAGGTGAACAAGCCAGTGTGTATGTCTATGTGTGTGTGTGTGTGTATGTATATGTTTGTGTGGCTGTTTATGTTTGTGTATATTCATGTGACTAAGTGGCTATATGTGTGTGTGTGTGTGTGTGTGTGTGTGTGTGTGTGTGTGTGTGTGTGTGTGTGTGTGTGTGTGTGTGTGTGTGTGTGTGTGTGTGTGTAATAAACCAAACAAAGCTCTACCTGAAGTGTATCTATAGTGGGGGAGGGGGGGGGAGCAACCCCGCCACCCACGAGACCAGAGGCCGACACGGAAGAGCCCGGAACCCAGGCCACCAGCAACCCCACAGAGGGGAGAAGCAGGAGGGAGGCAACCCACCGCCTGCGAGGCCCCCCCCCCCCCGGCAGCGACCGAGGGGGTCCGCGGGCGGGGTCCCCACGGCGCGGGAAGAAGCAGCCAGGGATCCCGCGGCAGCTGACCGCGACCCAGGCAATCCCCGGCCACCCGGTCCGGGCCGGACACGCGGCCAGGAGGCCCTCACCCTTCAGGCCAACGACCCCCACCCGGCAGGGGGCCAACCTGCCCGGAGAGACAGAGCCGCCCCGGCCGCCGACGCGGGCAGGCGCACCCGCCCCCCACGAAAGTGGCCCTCCAAGACCAGAAGGGCGCCCCGCCGCAGAGGCAGCGGGGGGGACCGGAGACGGGCCCGGAGAGAGGGAACCCCCCAACAAGGCGACACACGTGCAGGCCCGACAACGGAGGGCCCCAGACCCAGGCATCCCATTCATTCATCCATTCACCTATCCGATATCTATACTAATAATAATATGATATACTATACATAATAATAATACTAATAATACTAATAATACTACTAATAATAATAATAATAATAATAATAATAATAATAATAATAATAATAATAATAATAACCATCTTTGTATAATATAATATTGATAAATTATTAAGTTTTGATGTCCTGCCAATGGAGGCTCAAATCCTCCATGGCAGGACCCTTCCATACCGCATTCTCACCGACACAGACACACAATCACGCATGTTTCCCCCTCCCCGGGGGGGTCCAACACTGCCAGAAGGCACCCCAGGCTGCGCGGCGAGCCCCGCCGGGTCCGGGTACCCCGACCCACCTATCCCAGGCCGGTGAGGGAACGCGGGTGATGTGGGACCCCCTCCCGCCCCTGCTGTAATATTGTTGAGTTATTGAGTTTACATGCAATTGGCATCTTATTTTGCTGCCAGTGCGGCTAAAATATCTCATGCCAAGGACACTGAAACCCTCATTGCCCCATTCCCCAAAAATCCATCACTAAGGGGTCACCAGTGTTCTCATTGGTGGTCCCAAGTTCTGATAAAGGGAGATGGATGTATCAGGAAGCGCATTTGACTGGAAACTTAAAGGCCAAATCAACAAGCAAAACATGTTGATCTGCCGTAGGAAAAGGAAAAAGCCAAAACAGAGCTGCAATGCTTCGTCTGTTAAACTCCTTTGGCTAAAGCATAGGTTTTTATTTGTTAACTACATCTGATGTTGTATTTCTGACAGAAATATAGTAGAATGGAGAATCAAAGTAGCAGAGGTTAGATAAAGAAATACATTAAAAGATATTTCTCAATGCATTGTGAACATTACGATGAAAGGTGAAATACTATTCCTGATACTAGTCAGCAAAACCAGAAGCTTCTGCTAGTGTCTTTAGAGCTCAGTAGGAACCTGGATTGGCAGGTGTGTCTACGTGTGATGTGCATATCTTCACTCTCTTAATATATTGTCCCAATGGCTTATTTACAAGTTTTTCAAAAAACTTACCCAGAAACTATTTGTTTCAAGTTTTTTTCTGTATTTTAAGGAACCTAAAAAAAATATGACTTAGGCCATTATTTTAAGAAGGATACGATAGATATGTTATTTCAAGATTCAAGATTCTTTATTGTCATTGTTCATGCACAACGAAATTACAGGTGCTTCATCACAGGTGCTGGTCTTTATATGGATAAAGTTGCTAAACTATGTAAAAAAAAAAAAAAATGTTTAAATGAGTGAAGCTAATGTATATCACAAAAGACTCGTTCACATAATAAAATCCTTACATATGAGGCTTATCCCTGAAATCCAAAATAGGTAAAGCGCTTGGACAGAGCAAAGGAAAAACAGGAGAAATAGTTGCTACAAAGCTTTGGTTCAAACATTTAAATCTGGAGTTAACTATACAAAAAAGGACCCATTTGCAGAGTAGAAACAAGTGATTGGGGAACTCGAGGCTGGTAAGGTAGCTATGCCAGTCATGATACCAAACAAAGAGAAAAATATGGAACATCTCTGCCGAGCAACAGAAGTAATCCAGAGTATTACACGATACTGAAAACAGAAATAACTATTGTACCTCTGACTTCTTTCAAAACCAAGCTCTTGAATAAATACAATAATTTTTTCCATGTATAGTTAGCAATATACTTTCTTAAGGACTAAGAAATAATTTTCAGGGGAGTGCTCTGACTATTAATAATGTTCCAGCTGCAACACCCAACACGCCCACAGTCAGGCCCAAGCCACAGAAAACATCCAGTCCAAGAGCTTCAGGAGTTTGAGGAGAAAATTTGGGTTCTGTGGAGCAACATATTAAAACATTAATCGTTATGTCTTCATTTACACCAAATAATCATATATATATATATATATATATATATATATATATATATATATATATATATATATATATATATATATATATATATATATATATATATATATATATATATATATATATATATATATATATATATATATATATATATACATGTGTGTTTGTGAATGTGTAAAGTCTAAAAACATAAATCTAAACAGATAATCACCCCAGATCTTCGTTTCAGGCATCTTCAGTGCTGAATGCTCCACAATGCATTTGTAAAAATCTGTCTCACTTGGAGTGAACATCAGGGTGGAGAACTGGTGGAAGGTGTGGTCTTCATTGGGATAATACCGGCTGAGTGAGACCCCCTCAGTCACCGGGTTGCCATTTTTGGTCCAGTTTATTTTGATTAAAGGCGGGTAGAAATTATTGGCAAAGCAGATGAGGCTGTTTTTCACTCCCAGCTCAGCTTCTTCTGCAGTGTAGAGGACACTCTCAGGAGGGTCTTTTGAGGATAATAACATTTTACAATTATTCACAATATCTTCAGATGAACAAGAACATATGACATGTTTTTTTTTATTTAACAAATTAAGACAACATGCAGAGGCAGCGTATGAAAAACAGGCTGTTAAGTACATAGGCAGGAGCAGGTGTGAGAACCTCTGTAAAATCAGAATTTTGTCAATTTATTGGTTTGATTCATTCATGCACATTGTGTTGACATAATGACAAAGATGAAAGACATAGTCACTGGGCAACTGTTTCTCCCCATCAGTCTTAGAAAAGTTGTACTTTTTTTTTGCTTCTGTCTTTCTGAAGGTTTTTCAGAGGTGGTGATCATTCAATACAGTTGCAAAACTTGCGAGGAGTGAACATCCCAGCGAGTTAATCTCATTGTTCAATCCTCAATAGAAGAATAGTAAGAAAAAAAAAGAAAATTTCTGGAAATTTCATCTCACTTGATATTCCTTGCTTAGGATGTTAAATGTAAATGTTCATGACAGTACAATCAGAGAAAAACAGACAAATCCTTTATTCCCAAACAGAATGTGACAGCACAACAGACCACAAAACAGCGTCTTTTGTATCGGTTAGACCAAAAATCGAGATGTCTGTAGGGTACAAAGGACATCCAAAACACCTTATACCAACTGTCAAAGTGGTGGTGAATGGGGCCTGTTTTGTGTCTTGCAGTCAATGATTTTGTCCACGAACGTCAGAGAATCTTAGAGCCAAACTGAAGGGCATCTGTCTAACAGTTCTAGTCCAGTCCTCAGGGTGTTTGAAATACTATGCTGGGACCCTTAGAGAGCTGTGCAAAAAACCAATGTCCTCAAATGTAAATTAAGTGAAATAATGGTATAAAGACAAATAGACCAAATTTAATCCAGAACAGTGTGAAAGACTGATAATGCGATACAGAAAATGTGTTATTAATGCTAAAGTTGGTTCTACAAGTTCTCAAATCATTGGGTGCACTACAGCTATTCTGCATGTTGAATTAATTTTTGTTTGATAAATAATGACACAGTGCATCTGTACTTACCTCTCTCCTCTGGTGGATGTCCTGTTTCTATTGCTACCAATGGGGCTGCTGCTAAGCAGGCATTCTTGTTTCTCTTAGCATTACTGTATAAGTGCAGATGATTAAATATTAAGCTTGGGTCAAACTTAGAAAATGGAGGCCCGGTGTATTCAACTGTCTCTTTGTCAAAATCCACATAGAATATTTCTTGAGAATTCAATTCCAACTGTACCTCGACTGTGCCGTTTTCAAAGCAGCCCACAAAATAATCAAGTACCTGCGCATCTGGGGTAAAAAAAAAAAAGAAAAGAAAATTATTGGTATAAATTTCAGATGATATTTAAGTATCTTAACAGAATCCGTCAAATAAAAAAAGTTAAGTAAAACTCCACCTAAAACAAAGGATTCTAAGGATTTTAAAGGTATTCTTACTTTGTGAGACGGTACAAAAGATGTTGAAAGTCAGAATTATGACAGCAGAACATTTCAGTTCTGAGCAGCGAGTCATCGTTGTAGGAGAGTCTTGAAAATAAAAGCCTGGACAAAGTGACACTTTACATTTCAAACAGAATAATTTCACAGAAATGAAAGCCTGACTGCACTTACTTCCTCGTTCTGTGGTTGATGTTAACAGCAGTTTGACCTGATTTATAAGATTAGACTGGCATTGGTAGAGAATGGCACAGGTCACATTATTTTGTAATCTTTTAGAGCCCAAAGAATGTCTTGTTATTTTCTGACTTGGTTCCCACTGAACATGTAGTCATTTGTTTAAACTATTGGATAAATGTTTATTGAGTTTTAATTTGCTAGTTTTTTTTCCGTGATCCATTTGCATTTACATTACATTTACAATTGTTTATCCTGTATATTAATGACATTTGTAAAGTATCTAGGTGGTTAAAATTGGTCAATTTTGCAGATGACACCAATATTTTTTATTCAGGTGAAAACATTAAACAAGTGGAAACAGTTATAAACAAGGAAATGAAAAAACTAAAAATATGGTTTGACTGGAATAAATTATCAATTATTATCAATTATCATGTAAGTAAGACCAAGTTTATGTTATTCGGCAAATGCACAGTAAACACAAAGGTGCAAATAGAAATAGATGGGATTGAAATTGAAAGGGTGCACGAAAACAAATTTCTTGGGGTTACAGTAGATGACGGACTGAGTTGGAAACCACACATCAAACATGTACAGTCCAAAGTTTCAAAAAGCATTGCAGTCATACACAAAGCAAAACAACTACTGGATCACAATTCACTTCGCACAATTTACTGTTCACTGGTCTTGCCATATTTACATTATTGTGCTGAGATTTGGGGAAATAATTACAAAACTTCATTACAGTCTACAGTACTTACCATCCTGCAGAAAAGAGCAATAAGGACTATTCATAAGGTCAACTACTTGGAACACACATATCCACTTTTTATACAATCAAAACTACTGAAATTCACTGACATCATATCTTACCAAACAGCAATCATCATGTATAAAGCAAAAAACAGACAATTACCAGAAAATATCCAAAATGTATTTAGGAATAGGGAGGGAGGGTATCAGTTAAGAGGGAAACATAACTTCAAAATCTTAAACATACGAACAACCTTGAAAGGTTTCTGTATATCTATTACCGGTGTCAAGCTATGGAACAACCTAAGTGAGGAACTCAAACAAAGTCCAAATATCCAACAGTTCAAGAAAATGTACACAAATATGTTGTTTAGAGGGTACAAAGGATAAAGTTCATGTATGATTATTGTTTATTATCATTCATTTGATATGGCATGGTGATGAGAGGCAGAGAAGCCTGTGTGTGTGTGTATGTGTGGGTATGTATATGTGTATATGTATATGTGTGCATGTATGTGTAGGTATGTTTAGGTATGTGTGTATGTGTATATATGGATACAGTATGTAGACTATGTATGTGTGTATGTATGTATGTATGTATGTATGTATATATATATATATATATATATATATATATATATATATATATATATATATATATATATATATATATTTTTTTTTTTTAAATTATTTTAGACAAAGGGGTGAGAGCTAATAAGCTATGCTTCTTCTCACTCCTTTTCGAATGTCATTTATTTTCGGTTTTTCTATGCTTTATTATTTTGCTTCCTGGCATATTCGGAATAAACAGTACAAACAAACAAACAAACAAACATCTCTTATGTTAACATGCGTGAAAGTTGGTTCAATTTTATAGGAGAAACTAATGCTAGCCATAATAAGGCATTGTATTCATTTTATTCATTTTAAAAGTATGCAAAATTTTACATTTACAAATGATATGCTGTTTTTTGCGTTCGTTTGAGTTTGTTTCCTCCACAGTTTATAGTAATGCTTTGTGACTTCTGTTTAGGTTGCTTTGTCACATGACTGTAGGCTATATATAGTAACATGCCAGGAAACTCAGCAATGTGACCACTTTGTAAAGTTTTATAACTGTAAAGACATTTTTTAAAAGAAATTAGAAGGCCAATGCTGGAAACCACTTTTGGATGGGTTAGATCTTCAAATCCTCAGGTGCCACTGCATGACAACAGCCATCAATTTACCACAGTTGAAAATCATTGGTTCATTGGTTGAAAAATCATTGTCACTCAACAGCCTCCTACTGCATCCATAAATGTAAACTGTGTCATACTATATCAGCTATATATCCACTATGGAGAGAAAAGGAGTACTCTGGTCATTTAAAAAGAAAGCTAAATATCATATTCCTTGTGCCAAAGACATGAGAAAGATCAGCTGGCAGTTTTCAGCAAAAGTTGCAAAAGCCAGTATCTGTAATGGTATATGGTGCATCATCATGCTTATCTTACAGTACATACACTATATGAAGGTAACATTAATGCAGAGGTGTTCATTTGAATTTTGGAGACATATGCAACAATCAAAGGGGATTCCTTTTCGAGTAAGATCTGAGGTGAATTCTGTAGGGCAATGCAGACTCCACAACTTAAAATGTTGTGAAATCATGGATCTGCCTGTGTGCCAGATTTGTTTTCTTTTGAAAATGTGCAAAATGAAGGAGAATCAGATGATAGCAAAAGCGGTACAGGCAGTTGCAATACTGTATTCAGCAAGAACTGAATCAGTTTTGCAGATTCATCTTGCAGAACTGCACCAGTTCTGGGATTTCATGTGATTGAAGAGCGTAATTAAAGGAAGTGATGTAGCAAAAATTGAAAAAAATACCTCTTTCCATGGGTTTGTGGGATTTGTTTACATTTTCTGAATACAATAGGGTTGGTCAGTGAAGTATGAAAATAATTGTCAATCTGCTAGTATCAAATGAAAGAAAAGCAAAACAATAAACAACCTGTTTAAATCTGTTGGATTGAAAAAAACAAATGAAAAAAAAAAAAAAAAATCCCAATTTTTCTTAGACATACAGTACAGACCAAAAGTTTGGACACACCTTCTCCTTCAAACAAATGGGGAAGTGTGTCCAAACTTTTGGTCTGTACTGCAGGTTTTATCACAGACATCACAGGGACATAGAAGAGCTTCAAAGGTTCAGAAGTTTAACAAACTGGTAAATGAAAACAAATACAGGGTATCAGATTCAAAAGTGATTTTACTGAAATTTTAACATTTCAGAAATGCTTTGAGAACTTGTCATTTCTGTCGAATATTACATTACAAATACAACACAGTTACAGTCATAATAGTATTTGTATAGAACATATATTTACTATTCTGACTGATTCGATAGTGATGATTTTGTCTGTACAGTGATGAAACCATATTTAGAACCAGAAACAAGGACATTATTAAGTCATGCTCACGGGAACGACCCATCCATCCATTATCTCCATCCATCCATCCATGTTCTATACCTTATTTTTTTGCAGGATTACAGGGATCTTGCCCCAGCTTTTCTTCAGGCAGTCCATCTCAGGGCCACATATGGAAAAGCAGTCACACCCAATCCTATGGGCAATGAATCATTTCCTATGAAGAAGTTAATCTAGCACATATGGTTTTGTTTTTGGCTGGAGGAGGCCGGAATAAAAATACAGAGTCCATACATAAAAGTCTCCTGACGGGATTAGAACCAGGAACCCTTTTGTTCGGAAGCAACAGAGCTCTGCCGAGGCTTGTGATGTACAGTTGTGTGAAACATGGTTTTGCCCTCTTCCTGATTTTATTTTTTTGCATGTTTGTTGCACTTAAATGTTTCAGATCAAACAGATTTAAATATTAGACAAAGATAACACAAGATGCAGTTTTTAAATGAAGGTTTTTATTATTAAGGGGAAAGAAAAATCCAAACCTACATGGCCCTGTGTGAAAAAGTGATTGCCCCCTAAACCTAATAACTGGTTGGGCCACCCTTAGCAGCAACAGATGCAATCAAGCATTTGCAATGAGTCTTTTACAGCGCAATTTACAATTTTGTCCCACTCATCTTTGCAGAATTGTTGTAATTCAGCCACACTGGAGGGTTTTCAAGCATGAACCGCCTTTTTAAGGTCATGCCACAGCATCTCAATCGGATTCTGTCACAACCAGGCTTATACACAGGGCGCAGATGCAGGGTATCAGAGTCTTTAATAGTAATTCCAAGGCAGAGATTAAGGAAGGCTATGAATAACGAAGCAGGGTTAATCAATACCAAAAATCAACATCACTCCACACGGAGGAAACAAAAGGCTATGCAAACATTAACTAGAAAATTCAACTAAGATATAAAACTTACAACCAAAAATCTCTCACTTGGAGGAAACCGATAAGAACTCTGGCAATGACTGTGATCCAAAACTGTGAAGACGGCTGCGGTGAACGCACATGGACCAAGACGAACACACTGGCACAAGACAAGGGGAGACGCAGACTATAGCCCAATCCCAATCTCCACCCTTAACCCTCAAGCCCTGAACCCTCACAGATTTAATTGACATCAGCTGGAAGTGATCAAGTGTGAGGGCTCCAAATGGTATAAATAAGAATGGGACAGCACTTAGCAGAACCCGGAAACACGTCAGATCAAAATGTTACGTACCGGTATAAATTTGGGAATGATCATCCTACGGATGTTGCTGCGATCTCGGAAAAGGCACAGAGGGGAGCGACTGCCTTATATTAACATTCTGGCTGTGAGACAAAAGAGGTTCACCTGTAAGTATAAATACATAGACCACTGGTGATTTAAATTCAGAAACTTTTCCCGTGATGATTTTTCAACTGCCCTATTATTTTCTTTACAAACAGGGAGCGACCAACAAACGCTCAGGTTAATTGAACTCCGTTTGGAGCATGAGACCCTGTTTACGGGTCACAGAAATGCATCTTCTCACGGTTTTGAGTAGGTATTAAGATAGTAATCTGCAGAAATGTCAGTTCATGATTATTTAGCGGGTCATGACTGTAAACTATAACTTGAGATATAACATATTACGCACACTCCTGCTGTGGTTTATGTCATGCACAGATAATTAGAATTCTTTCACAACATACACTTTCTATACTCAACAGTGTCATCATTAAAGCGATGGGCCTTGTAGGCGTTATAACAGCCAATCAAGCTGCAAAAAAGTGGGCAAATTTAAAGAGAAAGTACAGGGTGAATAAAGTTTGTCATAGTTTGGTGAATGGGTCACTGGATCACATATGGGATTTTTCTGTATGTGGATATAGTTTACACCATGGTGAATCTTCAGAAATCATCTGTCTCCAGTCGTGCAGTATAAATGGGGTTCATAACAAAATATAATTTGACCTTGTTTCTTTTACACAGGATCTGATCTTGCCAAAGACTGGCTCTGGGACAGAGGGTGGAGAGGTCACAGCGGCAAACTGGCCTTTTTATGAGGCCATGCACAGAGCCCTGGGGCAGAGGGACTCCGTCAGGCCTCTCAATCTTATTGCCACTGCAGTGGATTCGAGTGAAGAGGGGCCTGATGAGGGCCCTGGTACCTCTGCTCCAGGGCCTGATGAGGGCCCTGGTACCTCTGCCCCAGGGCATGATGAGGGCCCTGGTACCTCTGCCCCAGGGCCATCTAGCATGACAGCTACCACTTCCCCAGGGCAGTCGCACTCTGCTTCACCACACATTGGAGGAAAGAAAACGGAAAAATGAAGTTTTGGCCTTTCTTCAAGACAGTGAAAGACAAGAAAAAAGGCTGAGGGAGCTGGATGAAAAGGCGGAGGAGAGGGAAAAGAAGAGAGATGACCAGTTATCTAAGTTAATTGACATTTTTGGGAAGATGGTGGAGCAAAAAATGTGGTTTCCTCATTTTTTGATTTATAATTTGAGGTTAAATTTTTTTTTTTGTTTTCATTTTATATTAGACAAATCCTCAGTTGACCTTGTGTTGAATAAACAAGACTTGCTTTTTCTTTAATCTGAGTACAGTGTTTGAATTAAGATTTCCTGTTAACAAAAATGCATACATGTAAATACTAGCAAGACAGTTTTTGATCCAACACAAACAAGTCAGGCAGTAATTTGGTTATTTTACGACCACAAACTTTAAACAATTTCAGCAAGTTGAACAAAAATGGTGCAGTAAATGGTGATATAACTGAAATATTTAACTCTGGTTACCATCAATTTATACGCTCTTACAAAAATGAAATGACATCATGCTCAAAATGGAAAGTAATATAGATGGTCATAACACAGCTGGAATATTTAACTCAGGATACCATCAGTTTACACGCTCTTACAAAAATGAAATTAGGCTACATCATGCTCAAAATAGAAAATATCAGATGGTCATATAACTGAAATATAATGTGAATGAGTGCTTCAATTACATCTACTGTAACTATCTTGTAATGGGGCCTGTATGTTGAGGGGTGCAGACACATGAGCGCACAGCCTGTCCCTGATGTGACTCCACTCTGCTCCTGGACGCCTTCATCCAGCTCTGCAGGGGGACCAGGTTCCTCAGGCTGTTGCTCCGGCTCGTCCATCACGTCTCCATGTCTGAGGCATATATTATGGAGGAATGCACACGCCAACACGACCTCGGAGCAGAAGTGGGGCCTCACCTCCAGTGTCTTGAAGAAGGTGGCACGCCACCTTGCCTTCACATGCCAAAGCTCCTCAATTATGGAGCAGGCTCTGCTGTGCCTACTGTTAAACCTCACCTGCATCCTCCCTTGTAACGGGTGCCTGTATGGTGTGATGACGGTGACCGGCAGCTCCAGACAAGGGTAACCGCCATCTGCCAAAAGAAAATAACCTGGTAATCAGACCGGTGACACATGGACAAGTGACCTGAAACGAGAGAATAACTTCTTTCAAAATAAAACAGGAAATGACAAGATAAAAAAAAAAAGACCCAAGACAACCCCACCACAGTGTGACAGATTCAGGTCGGGACTTTGACTAGGCCACTCCAAAGTCTTCATTTTGTTTTTCTTAAGCCATTCTTGTGTTATCTTTGTCTAATATTTAAATTTGTTTGATTTGAAACATTTAAGTGCGACAAACATGCAAAAAAAAAAAAAGAAAAATCAGGAAGGGGGCAAACAACTGCGCAACGACACTAGCCACTTGTGACCCTGCAGTCACACTGAAAGCGTCACGGGCATCATCAGCATCATAGGCAGCCGACTGCCATTCATTTTCTATGAAAGCGCGCGTCGAGAGGCAGCCAGAGCAGCGCGTCAATTTGAAGTTGAAAAATCTGAACTTTATGCAAATGAGCAGCACCCAATCACAGACCGGGATTCCCGAATCAGGAAGCCTCAACGCAGATTGAACTTTCGTGTACACACAAACGTACACCCCTTATTCCCATGCATACATGAGCAGAGCAGTGCACTAACACACTTATTTGATCAGGAATTAATATATTTCATCCAGAAAACTGACATTTTTGCTGATTTGACTGCCGTTTTTACCTGAACTGCTCATGTGAAACACGTAACTGAGGGGCTGGATGGTCCGAACGATTTTATTTGCTACATCGATCCAATGCAAAATTATTAAAAACCGTGCTTATTAATCACAAAACATAGTTTGAACAATATGACCAAATCTGCTCCGACCCGGTGTGTCAGTGTTCACCACAGACAAACTGCAGCTTCCCCGGGACCAACGACTCTGATGGTTGCCGTTGATCCACGGACCAAACTTGTTAAAGAGCGCGGAAGATAACGCTAAAATATAAAAGGTTCCCAAAGTGTGATCCATGGTGAAATAGGAAACTGAAGATGTGCAGCTATATATAGATATATACACTTTTGCTGCGTCTGAAATTGCATACTTCCACCCTAATGAGTATGCAAAAACAGTATGTGAGATTTTTTAGTGCGTTCGAAACATTAGTACGTACTCAATAGTATGCACTATCCATACTCATTCCGGAGAAATGTATTAGTGTGGATTAATGGACACTAGCTAAGCAGAAACTTCCCACAATGCAATGCAGCGGTGTTTGGTTGCTAAGTGATACGTATGTCATAAGTATAATATTATAATTGTAACCCAGGGCTATAGAGACAACTCCAGACGGACAACGACTGAATATAAAAATACAATCTTTATTTAGAAATCCACATGTACAAAAAGCACATTATCCCAAGATATATAAGGTAATGAACGATAAAAGAGACAGGTTGGCACACATTAACAGCAGCTATCCCAAATGCCACTGTGGTGTTATGGCTCTAACAAAACCTGGTCTAAAGCAGTGACCACTCAAGACAACCCTGTTTAAGACATTGAAACAAACACCATTAATCAACAGCGTGAGTCGATGAGCACCGCATCCCGCCCAACACACACCACAAAGACAACTCACCAAAGTGCTGCTACACATGGAGTCGACGAATCCAGTCTCCCCACGGCGCGATGTATGGCACAGCGCGGTGCATCAGCTCACTACAAACAACCACATTCAAATGACCCCTAACTCATAATACAATATGAATAAACGTAAAAGTAGTGCATCATCAACCACCATACACAAGAGAGAGAGAACTTACATCTCTATGCAGATTGTAAATGCCGTCTGTCATGCGGTATTGCGCAATGTATACAGGCACTCTTTGCGGCGTGGAGCCGCTACTCACTGCGTCCTCCCATTCCCCTGCCACAGCCGAACGCTCCGAGGCACTTTTGACTTAAAATACAACTCTCCACTCTCTTTTGTCAAGAGCAACCTGTCCACCGCCGCCTTTATGGAAAATGTTTGTCCCAGCTGGCTCAACACCACATAATTGCACACCTGGGCCAGAGACACGCCCCCCCATCACTCGTCACCCCTCACCTGGCCACATAATATTCCATATATTCGCCCACTACAGGCCCCGCCCACTGCAGGCGTCGACAGTGCATACCATAGACATATATACGGCCGCCATCTTGGATGGGTCTCCAATGCGGCCCCAGTACATTTATTTCTACTGAGGAAGGTTTTATCCCCGACTACAATAATCCATAACTCCCCGAATTTTTTACCGATTTTCACACGGTTTGGTTTGTTACAAACGGCAGAGATTTAGTTATGATACAGGACGCTGTGTCACACATTAAAAATACATACTTTTATGCTGAAAGACTTTGTATTATGCTCTTTAACAAAGACATATGGTATGGCATATTGATAAATGTATGAATTAATTGATTTTATATTTTAATAAAGAAACAAGTTTGATTGTTAATTTGAATTTATTTGAAGGGGAGAGGGGTGTGTTGTATTTATTTATTTATATATATTTTTTTTCTTTCTTATTAATATTATTTATTTATTTTTATTTAATTATTGTTTTGAAAAGTTAAAAAAGGGGAAAATATTGATATTTCTATTGTTATTGTAAATCTTTTTATTTTTTTCTCTTATTGCCCTCAATAAATATATCTATAAAAATAAATCCAGGTCATTCCAGGGTCTTATACTACCCTGTTAGGTTTGAGCTGAGGCTGGGGAGTTAAAACCCTTGAAAAATAACTGGTTTGCAGCTTCTTGCGTGTACTGGCACTCTGTAACTCCAGTGTAGTTAATTTAGCCTGGAGTGAGGAGACCCATCCAATATGGCGGCGACGCTGGATTACGTTCCAGCATGTCATGAGGTGTCTACGTATATATGTCTATAGGCCCTGACACACCAAGCCGACTGTCGGCCGCCGGGCCGTCGATGAGCATCGGTGCGCGTCTGTCGGCCTAGTTTCCCCGGTGTGTCCCGCACGTCGCCACAGGTCGGCCGCCCAGCGGCCGATTCGATATGTCGAATCGGCGTCGGCCGTCGGTCAAACAGCTCACTCTGTGATTGGCTGTTCAGATCTGCGTCGATTTAACGCAGAACCATAAATCAGCTCCCAAGCCGGCAGGCAGGCAGAAATCCCGAAATTTTCGGAGCAAATTTCTTAACAGGCGTAGCTACAACTGTTAGATTTCATCTATTAAACCAACATTTATCTTCCTAAATGATTTATTTCAGCCAGCGGTAATTCTCCACAGAGCTGCAGGTTTCTCCCCCGGGACGACGGCAGGTTGACCTGGCGATCACGTCTGTACGTGAGCTGCTGCTGCTGCTGCTGCTGCTGCTGCTGCTGCTGCTGCTGCGCCCCGGACCGGCGGCTCTTATCATCTCCGAAAACATCGGGTCAAATTTCTTAACAGGCGTTATTTGGATAAACTGAGCCCAGGTTGGGGATCTTAACGGTTACTTTTACGCCTGAAAAAATATTAAAACTTAATAAAGTGGGATATTAACAGCGCTACAGCTGAAATTAAAACAGCTTTTGGCTCTCAGCTTCCTGATTTTAGGGGTGGTGCTGAAAGTAGGCGTAGTGGGAGTATAGGGACAGGCCCCTGGGAAGATTTCAAGTGCCCTAAAATCTGTCCCTTCTTTTTTAGGGGTAGTGGTAGTGAGGGAGGGCTAGTGAAAAAAAGTAGGGAGAGTATTGGGATTGGGCCTAAATGTCTCAAATTTTTTCCTGAGCAGGATTTAACGCTCCAAATTAATAATATTGAAATCCAACAAGTTTCATGTGTAAAATTTCTTGGTGTACTAGTGGATGAAAGATTGTCCTGGGGAAAACATATTGACTATGTTTGCAAAAAAATTATGAAATCCTATGGTATTATTAGAAGAGTTTCTTTCTTAGTTAATCAGTCCTGTCTCATGATATTATATTATAGTCTAATTTATCCATACTTGACGTATTGCAACATTGTTTGGGGCGCTTCTTTTTCCTCGTACCTCAACCAATTACTTCTAATTCAGAAAAGATTTTTGAGAATGATTTCATTTTCTTCTCATCAAGCACCTTCTGCACCCTTATTTAGCAAATTTAAATTATTATCAATTTTTTCTATTAACAAGTTTCAAACATGCCTGTTTATGTTTAAGTTCACTCATTTCAAACAAGACATTCCAGGCACTTTTCATAATTTTTTTCTGTTATCATCAGATATTCATTCTTATTCAGTTAGAGGTGGGAAGAACTTTCATTTACCTCTTTGTCGTACCTCCAGTCACCAATCCTTTATCAAATTCCATGGCCCTCAACTCTGGAACTGTTTAGATAGATCTCTTAAGTTAGCGTCATCCTTAAAAATGTTTAGGACCAGCTTAATGGGGTATCTTTTATATAGACAAAATTAACAGGCTATTCGTACTAAAATGAAATTGCCATTTCATGGATATTTTTGTTTGGGTGTTTATTGTATTTTTCTTTGTTTCTTTTACCTTTTCTTTTCCTTTCTATTCCTTTTCTATTGATTGATTTGTTTTGGTGATTTTGTATTGAGGGGGAGGATTTTTTATAAGCCCTTCAGGCTTCTTTTCCTCTCCTGCACAAATGATTTGTCCTTGTATGATAAAAAAATTACTGTTGTCATTGTGCAAATAAATAAAAAAATAAAATAAAAAAAAATGTCTATGGTCGTCGACAGTGCATGCAGCTTTCAGTGTGAATCCACCAAGCAGCGCGATGCAGGCGTCAGGAGATTTTTTTTGCATTTGCAGCATTTGTCCGCTGGGTGTCACCAGAGTGTCGCGGATGTGTGGGTGGTGGTGAGGACCAGGCCGCCTGTGGGTGCTGCTCTGGAGCAGGAGGAGGACCAGGAGGAGGAGCAGTCCTCCTCCCCGACCCGACCCCGGCCCGAGGACTGGAAAAAAGAGCAGAAAAAAGGGCGAAAGGGGCTGGGGATGCACGGCTGGGCAGGAGAGACGCAGCTTCACATGCTGAAAACCAGGACTGCCAAAGCTGCTGGACATGGAGGCTCCTCACATTTACGGAATAAACACTGTTGTGGACCTACAGTGAGTTTGTAAAGGCGGACAGTTTTAGTGTTTACTTAGTTTTTTCTTGAATCGTTTGCTTTCATACACACACACACACATCTGCAGTGATGTGGGCTGCAGACCGCAGCAGGACCGCTGCGATTCTCCTCTCCCTGCTGGGATATCTCGTTTCCAAAGCGGCGACCAAAACATCCCCGAAAGACGCAGTCACACAAGGTAAAGGGATATAAAATGGAAAGTGCATGTAATGTGTGTGTGCTCTGGTCCAGTTTGGGGCTAGCTGGCAGCGTGGAGGCTAGCGGGAGCCGCTAGCAGCTCGGATGATGAAGGTGGATTTATGGTTCTGCGTTAAATCCACGGCGTAGGTTACGCGGCGACGCGCAACGTACGGTGCGCGTCGCCGCGTACCTTACGCGTAACCTACGCCGTCGATTTAATGGTTCAGGGCTGCAAACACTGAATTATCCTCAGGTTGTTCAGGATAATTGAGACTTCAGCTCCTGGGATTAGTTTTATCTTTTCAGTTTGTTTCGCGAAACAGCCTTTTCTCTTTTGTGTTTTTATCTTATAACACCGTTTATTGTGCTTACATTAAATAGTTTCAACACTAACACCATTGTTGTGGTTGTGGTTGGAGAGCTTTGAAGTGACCGCAGCCAACAAACCAAAAGAAAAGTGGGATTTACAACTTCATGCTTAACATTATTATTGAGGATGAAGCTTTAAGTACGTTTTCTTTGATTCGTATATCGTCTTGTTTGGATGGTTATTTCGTTTGAAAACAGCAACGGAGCCCAAGAGATTCACATTTAAAATCACACCAATCAGTTTGCTTTTTTAATAGCAAATATTTAAGTGGCTGAAAAAATGTCTATTTTATTTCAGGAATTATTTGATGAGCCAATGGCACAAATGCATTGGTTAAAATCATTGCATATTAGGTTTCTGTTATTTAAGAACTAAAACATTCAACTAACGATCAACTTTTTAAAATCTTGTGCTTTAAAAATTATATAATTGTAGGTAAAATTGAATGAAATGGAAAATTGTGCTGAATGCTGTTGTACTTCAAAACTGCTTGTATTCATAAGTAACACATGCCAGAGCTGCTACCACAACTGGATTGATGACACACATTGATAATTGACTAATTGGTTTATGCTTACAGCAAAATGATCTCAGGGAACATTAAATCCTATGATATTCAAATTAGCTTCTTATTGTTCCAGCTTTTTATAGTTCACTAATAATCAAATTTGCTGTCCAATGGTTCCCAGTGTATATATTTGTCACAATACATATTTCTAAAATGTAATTGTTCAGACAAATTAGGATGACACAAGGCATCTCATTGGACAGATTTTGATTTATTTATGTATTTATTTATTGCATTTGAGTGAAATCAGGAAGGGACTTTTGAAAATATGGTTGTAGCAATATGACACACTTGATAAATGTTGAAGTGTGTGTATTTTCAGCCCATATTAGTTACTAAAATTGGTCAATTCCCCCCCGATTTTTAAATCAGTAGACACATAATGATGACACAGGCACTGGGAAGTATGCTGTGAGTACAACAAATAAAGTACTTTGTAAGGCGAAACATACCTAATTGAGTAACAACTCATTGAGACAAGAAACTTAATATTAACTCTTCCAAGAACATCACCCTGCTTAGCATGCTTAATTTTACAAAGGTTAGTTAAGACGCAACAAAAAACAAAGGCAGTAGAACAAACAACTTGCAGCTGTTTCTCTTTCATTGTTGGTGAAGATAATGTACTGTATGCAGTTGATTACAGTTTGGAAGAATAAATTGGCCAAAATTGGTATCGGCAGCTCAGATTTCAAGAATATTGGACTCTGCAAAGAAAATAGCAATTGGTAACTCTAGTTTTAGCCAAACAGTTCATATATCTTCCATCCTTAAATTCTATAAATGTTCCTACCTGAAAGAAACACTGAATTGTGTATGCATGCTAAATAAAGAAATTGAAATATGCCCTCACTGAACATGGTCAAATGTCCACATGCTGTGTGGATATATGCAGCTTGTAAATCAAATTACTTATCTTTTTCATTTATTTTGCAATCGTAATGAGGATCATAACAAAGACAATTGGATGAGAAAATAATACTGAAAAAAATGGAGGAAACTTTTTTTTATTACTGCTGAGGAGAATCTGAAGTACCTTCAATCTGCAGGTTAAAGCAGCTACAACACCACAATTGAATGTGCAGTATGCATTACGATCCTCTCATGCAGACTTGTGCAGTACACAGATCTGTTCAAGTGTAGCCTTTCACCACAGCAGCAGACTCATGCAAAGCATGAAAGCTTTTATGAATCACAGTGATCTGTTTTGCATCTCATTCAGTCACAAACTTCAAAGCTGCCTTGTCATAGTAGCTACTAACAAGGAGCTGCATTCGTTTAATCTATCACTTTTATTTATCATCAAAAGCATGGCAGCCATCTCTGTTGCTTACATCGTGGGCTGGCCTTCATTTAGGTTTTTCTCAACAGTTGTGTGAAGAGTATGAATATGGATGTAAACATACAATACTTCTACTGAAAATCAGTCAGAAGTTGGGGTAAAATGCATAAGTGGAAACTGGTTTTCCTTTAAATTGTGGTTAGACCCTGACTATAATCAACAAGCTTTGTTCAAGACAAAATAGGTTGTAGGTACCTTGATAATTTCCAAGATTGTGGCACTTTGAAGCTTCAACTGGACCAGCATGCCATCTTTCTTTTTCCTCTCTCCATTTTTGGCATTCACTTTCCCCTAGATTGACCTTCGGCTGTTTTAGAGGGGTTGTGTTCAGGTCGATACTGAGGATTTCTCCTGGTCTACCCAGCAAAAGGCTTGGATGAGAGGAGCCAGACAGACAATCTGTCCGCAGATATAGATCTTACTCACATTACTGCTGCCCATAATAGGCATGGCGTTGCATCTCCAACATAAAACATTTTGCTGAGGCTGGGTGATGGCTTCCAGGAAGAAGACCAATTAAATCATATTGTCACCAGCAAGCCAAGTTTGATTCTGATCACAAGATACTGATGTGAGTGTGTACATCATTCTAATTTTGGAGTCATGAGAAAACACTGGTCGAGGCGAGTGAAATTTTAATCAGAGAGGAGAGCTTGTTTTGAACTGAATAGCTAATTTGTTGCTCAACTTGTTGATATAAGCCATTTACTTCCTGCTGAGTTAATTGGATTGACAATCACAGTGTGATCTTACTTTTAACCCACACGAAGGAAATTAGCAGGATCAAAACCTATTGATAGCCTGTTTCTTTGCCTGTAATAGCACAGCTTTAGTTCACCCACGACCTTGTGTTTATTTTGCTATTGCACCCTTGTGTTTTCATGCTGCGGCATGTTTAGGAACTGCTTTGCCATTTCAGTGTCCCTTGTTTGGCTTCATATTTTTTGCTTTAATCTTGGAGGATCAACACAGTAGCTCTGCTTCATATACCATATAATGTCAGGTAATGCAAATGAACACCAGAACATAATGGTAAAACCTTTTTATACCACCTGATGCAAAAGCACAACAAACAAGTTCTCGCTCTCTTTCTTTTTTTTGATTCTTTGATTAATCAATAGCACTAGTCTGGTTCCCTTGAATTATTTTAGGAAAACATTTGAGACAAGAAAAATAAATCCATTTAATAGTTGAATCTGTTACTGTATTTTGGATAAACAACAATACTTTTTGAACTTTTATCAAATTCATAAAGTACTTCAGACTTTGTATATTAAGGCCATACTTAAGGCCTTGCTTCTCTGCATCATGGCACTTCCAGAATGCATTGCACATTTTTCTTCATAGACAGGGAATGGGAAATGTGGAAATGACAGTGTGCACACATACCAGCGAGTACAGTGCTGTTGTGACTCGTGAGCCCTCAAATGGCTTAACTCCAGAGAGGAGAATGAATTATGTCCCTTAGTTAGAAGAACAGAGGGGCTTCTTTTTCTGGTATTCGGTTTGATGGAAAAAAGTGTGTGTCACTTAAATTCAAGAACACATCTGAAATCTTTTGAGACTCAAATAGTTTTATCGTTTTATTTTTAAATCTAGAAAAAAGCATTTTGTTTTCCAACATGTTAAAGTCCTGGCACAGATGTTTGCTTTTTATCTGAATGGCATAATAGAAAAAAAGAATCACGCTTTGTGACGTTATTTCACTGTGTCTGAACATGTTATTAAACCCAGAGACAGTCTGTTGGTGCTTTTTGTTTTTAAAAAATATGCATAATTTATTTATTGCTTCATAACAGACATGTCTGAAGTGTTTTGTGTTTGTATTTGTTTGTCTTCTACTCTTCCACTCTTCTCACATGATTCCTGGCTCTTTTCATTATTAACCATGTGCTTTTGCTTGAGGTGGTCCAATTGCCCCTTTTGATAAAGCATTCATGTTCTGTAGTGTTGAAACAGTTATCCAGACTAATCTATTACTTATTTATCGTACATCATAGCAATATTTCTTTTGCCATTTTATCAACTTAATGACTATTTTTTTTTTTAACCAAATGTCCCGCTGTCCCTTTTTCCTGTTCAGGGTCATGGGAATAATCAAATAAATCCTTTTTTCTCTATTTTTTTTCCCTTCTACACTGGAATCATTAGTGGTTTTCATTTTCACAGAAACCACCCAATTTATCTGTAAAAATTGGCGAATTTCACCGATCCTGAAATTAAATAAACCAAACAGTTTTTCTCCAGATAAAATAAACAGTTTATTGAGAATCAAAATGCTTCTTCTTGGTTACAACTACAAGTGAGCATATATTATATGTAAAAGAATAATAAATGACTCTAGTGTTATCTAAACAATCTACTATGACACCCCTTGTCTTGAGGATGGTAATTCAATTTGATAACATTATTTAAAGTATGTGCATCAAGGAAACACACTACATGTCTGGTTGTTGGAGTTCCACTGATACATTAAGCTGGTAATTTGCTACAGACCCCTGATTATAGTAAATCAGTGAATGCTAGTGTGTAAACCATTACACGAGTGCAAACAAGCCTTCAGCTCCCCCTCTGTTTTGGAGAATCAAATCATTTCACACTCCCAGTTGACTCCCCAGTTAAATAGTGCTCAAATTAATGGATCCCATGATACTTAATTCAAGACTTGGAAGGGAGACAATATGCATCCTCAGCCTGTCATCCTTGTTTTTTTCTACTCTTGGGTATATTTCTTTTTGCTTGCATTCAACCACCCTGCTGCTTTGGCGGCTGTCATGGATGTGCTTGGTGTGAGATCGCAACACTGGTCAGGTAGTTCTTTGATGCCTTTATCGTCAATACGGTGCTCGATACACAGATAGGAAGTCAGCGAGTAAAAGGCAGATATAGAGGTTATCTGTAGAATAGTGGGTCATTCCTCTGGCTGATGAGCTCCTTCTCTTTTGTAGGTTGAAGCAGAGACTCCCAGCTTGTTTAACGATGATGTCACTTCAGGCCTGATTTATTGGATGAGGACTGGGAGGGGACTGTTGAATTTGTCTGTGTGTGTCAATCTCGATTGTCCCACGAGAGTTTTTCTTTTTAAGTGAGCACAGCTGGTACCCCTAGAAGCCTATCAGTGGGAGTGGGACGGGAAGTTATGATCTCTCCAACACACACGTACACACACACAAAGACTCTTAAGACAGTCAAGAGTTTCTGTCAGGGGGAAATCCAGTCTTGTTTTGCAATGCTCCTCTGTGATGGTAATGTAATAAAAGAGTGGAATGAAGTGAAGGTTTGGAGCAGATCTTCACACCAGAGGATAATCGTGTGTTCTGTTTGAGATTGACACACTGCTCTGCCAAATGTCTCCCTGGACTAAGCACCTTCCACACATTCATTTTGGCACCATTTTTAGGTGGGGCCTGCACTGTGGCTGAACTCTCCTCTCCAGATTGACATGGTGGTTTCTCTTTGACCGAAGGGCGGTCGGGGGGGGGGGGGGGGGGGGGGGGGGGGGGGGGGGGGGGGGGGGGGGGGGGTAGGCGTGTCGCGTCTGGCCAGGGGTAGGTATGTGTTTTTAGCATGCGTCAAAGAGGGTGAGGTTTCAAGGAAGAGTTATGACAAAATTTGGTGTCAGTGGGGGAGGTGACTGTGTGTTAGAGTGAGAGAGGTGGGAAAACCTTTTAGCTGTAATTGAAAGGTCACCATGGGTCAACTTGCAGCCAGCAATGAGACAAGGGCCAGTCGTGTGTGCAAAGACAGAGAGCCACTGTGGCTTTGTGTGTTTGGGAAAATACAGTATTTTTCTGCCAAGATGGTTTTTATCATACCTCTTGGATGTGAAGATGAAAATATGACTTTTGTTTGGTTCCAGCATGTGATGTGCTGGAACTCACAAAGTTTAAATTGTCCTGGCTTAAGTGAAAATGTTGACTGCTTCAACTCTCCAGGGTGGAGTTTGGTACAGCATTCTTTTGCCTTGTTGACACTGCAAGATTTTGAGCTCAGTTTCTGTCATATGTTAACATACTATGTTGTTAACAGTCACCATGGAGTATTTGTGATGCCTTCAAAAACATGTGGTTTGTAAGGTTTGCTGCCATGTCGGTAATTCCAATCAAATATTTAACAACCTTGATCAAATCTGTACTGTGTAAACCCGGTTTTACGATGGATGTAACCATATGGACCATATACCTCCAGTAACTCCAGTTCTTACATCTTTACACTGGCTTCCTGTCCGTCACAGAATATATTTTAAAATCCTGCTGTTGGTTTATAATTTTCTGGATTATCTCTGATTTCCTGGTCCATTATGAACCAACCAGAAGCCTTAGGTCAAGCCTACTTTGTGTACCCAAAGTAGAACCAAACATGGTGAGGCAGTGTTCAGCTTTTATGCTCCTCACGTATGGAACTCCCAGAATGCATCAGGGCTGCTGAAACTCTCAGTTGCTTTAAGTCAAGGTTGAAAACCTTTTGATTTACTGCTGCAGTTCAGTAATCCACCACAATGCACGGCAAGCTTTATTTCTTGCATCTCATTTTTTAAATAATTTTTTTAACTTGTCTTTCAGTCTATCTCTAATTCTGCTTTTAAGCTCTTACTTTCTCTATTCAATGCTGGTAGCTCAGCATACATTTACTGTAATGTCTATGTATTATTTGGTACACCCCTCAGAAAGCTCTCATTTTCTACTTTTAGAAACTGTTCACATTTTTGATTTCCACCAACCATATAGGAGTAATGGAAGTTAACATTACAAATGTGTGATCATAGACTGTAAATACATATGTGACACACTGCTGAATCTTGTTTGTGATCGTCTGTAGTTGAACTTAAGAAGTCCTGTGGGTCCCGTAAAGACTTGTATGTTTGCAAAGCTCTATTTTTCTATTCTTTCCGGTCGTCTTTTCCTTTGGCTGTTCCCTTCAGGGGCTGCACAGTGAATAATTTGCCTTCATCTAACCCTATCCTCTTTATCCTCTTCTCTCACAACAAAATAACTTCATGTCCTCTTTTACTTCAGGCACTTTTTGAATTTTTTTTTATATCGTAAAGGATGTCTAGAAATTAAGCTGCCACATCCTGTTGGAGACAATAGGATGGTCATAACAGGATTTTAACTTAACCTTTGTGTGTGTGTGTATGTATGCAATGAAATAAACTTGGTACAAAAAGTAGGGACATTTGTAATTGGTAGATTATTTCTTTTATTGTAACAATGCTTCTTGGCAATAAATATTATACCATTGGAAAGCCTTATTGTTTCCCCTTTTTAAATGGTAACACATTTCTAAGGTACATGCATTTGTAGGATGAGCAGCAGCGCTGAGTATGTGGGTTATGTCCACAGTTGTTAGTTGCAGCTGTGTCTTCAACCCCGGCCCTCGGAACCAGGACGGTGACTCAAGTTAGTGGGCCATTGACAAACTTGTGGCGACCTTGATCACAAGCTGAAGGTGATCCAGTCACGTGTGTTTGAGAAAGTAAACATCTACTGTAGAACATGAACAGAGGGTGCTTAGGATCAGGGTTGAAGAACACTAGGAAGAATTATTTTGATTTAAAGAGACTATGCAGTGATGGTACTCCAGGTCAAATGGGGTCAGCATTTCATGATAAAGCTTGTGTGTCTGACCGTCTTTACTCACAGCACAAATTATGAGTGGCGCTTGCATCAACTTAGTGGCTCTATATGTTAGCATGTCATCAAAAACCATTGTTTTTCAGTGATCTTCTTACGGTACATGAATTCTGTTTTCTTGTTGTTTTTTTTTATACATTTTGGGTTGTAAAAAGAAGGCTTTTTCCGATACAGGCATCAGAAACTGGAGAATAGTCATGTGCTGACGGAAACAATGAAAAAGTGGTGATGTTTAAATTTAACATACGTCACTTACGTCATTAAAATATTGCCAGATTTTCCTGACATGTCTTATTAAAAAAAAAAACAGTCAGAATCAAATAGTGATTATGGAATATTATTTAATTCATGGTCCAGACATGTCACTTCCATCATAGGCTGTTGATACTTACTCTCGATGCTAAGTTTTATGGAATGTGCAAGTTTCTGGGTTTTTACGCTTATTCTCTTAAAATGTCACTTAATCATTTTGTTTGTAATATTCAAAAATACCTGCTATATGCAGTTTTTTCTTTGTCCTGTTTAAATTCCTTTTTTGAATCCCTTAATTGTCCAAAAGGGGATTTATTACTTTCAAATGAAAGGTTGGAACATTCATTTCAACAAAAAAAAAAGTAAAAAAAAATCATTTTTACTGTTATTTTGCATAGCATAAGTAAAACTTTTAACAATTTGGATCATCATCATACCACTTGACATACTTAAATCAAGTATTATATACCATGTAGTACAATATTTATAATCAGAAAGAAATGTTTATATTAAGAGGCTGTCACAAGAGTTCCTCAATCCCTCACAGTAAGTGTTTATATGTACAGTTGTTTTTTCCCCATAAAATCCAAGGCTTCTGTGAGAGAGGGAAATGGTCCATTGTGTTTGAGGGGAAGTGCTATTGGCAAAAATCCAGGAAATGGTCAGACGGCCGTCTCTCTTGCCGGGATGGGGATTTGAGGCCAGTCGTCTGGCACTAAAACTAAACCCAGTTATCGAGACAACAGTGTTTTAGATGCCTGTAATTATAACACCACTGTGTTTCACGTGTTTATCTCATCCTTTCATTGTAGTTGAGGCTTCAAGTGCAGTGATTTTGTTTTCACACCAACTGACAGAAGCTGCATAAATACCAAACTGACCGTGTGTTGACAGAGGTGACACTGAAGGTTCATCTGAGCGATGCAAGCACCCACCAGCCTCTATTTGGAGCCACCGTACAGCTCTTCGCCAACCACACTTCTGTAACCACAGAAACCTCATCAGCTGATGGCAATACCTACCTGCACTTCCCCTACCGCCTTGGGACGCCACTGGTTGTCTCCGCAACCAAACAAGGATATGTGCCAAACTCTGTCCCCTGGACCCCTTCTAAATTACCTGGTAGGTGTTTGTGTGCTTAGTTTTTATGATAGCAGTTGTAATTGTGGTGTTTCCAGAATGTGAGTGTCCATGAAATACAGTAGATATTGTGGAAGTTTGTGCCAGGTGTGTGAGCTAATGATGAGTGGAGTGCTCCATTACTAATTTATTACACTAGATGCCAAAACCTAGCAAGGGGGCTGCTTAAGCTTCCCTTTCACTAGCACGCAGTTGCATAGAAAATACCCCCCAAGAGCTGTGTGTGCGTGTGCGCGCCCGTGCGTGTGGCAGCAGGGAGGGTTTGGGGGGAGTTATTATGAGCCAACGGAACGGCGGCCAATGGGATTATCACGCTTACTAGTTCAGAACAATGAACGAGTGAAAGGAAGGAAGGAAGAAGAAAGAAGTGTAGTTTGCTGGGTCAGACTTCTGTCCTGAACAGCAGACAGGATGAAAGAATTCCTAATAAAAATGTAGAAAGATGGAAAGGTGAATCATTCTGACAATTAATGCATTGTGTACTCTGTGTTGTTTTGTTGCTCCTCTAGTATTTTCCTCCATCAGTCTGGATCTGCTTCCAGAAAGAGCTGCTACCTTAATGGTGTATGAAGATGTTGTTGAGATTGTGTCAAGCTTACAAGGTAAAGATGCGTTTATATGTGTGGAGTCTGTCTGTTTTTGTTTTTTCAGGTTGTAGAAGTTCAGAGTTTATTATGAAGTAATACATTTACTTAAAAAGATACTGATACAATTTAAAAAAAATCCAACCATATAATAAAACAGTGATTGCAAGCTCTTTTTATAGTGCTTTGCATACTAAAATCTTGCTTGTTATCTGAAGGGGATTTTATTTTTCCTCCAATGACGAACTTGAAATCTTCATTGTTAAGTAAATATACTCGTGCTTGAAATGCTCATAAAAATAGAAATTTGGGCTTTCATAATACCATGACAACTGGCCAAACTCCATCAGCTGAGGAAAATCATGAGATGCAACCGAAAGCTCCAGAGCAACTGCTAATACTTTGAATCTTTGAAGATTGAATCTTCTTTTTCATCCACATTTTGTTTGCATGAACTCAAAAGTTGTTCACTTTTGTCACGTTTGAGGAGTTTGACCTGTTGTAGCTCAGCACTTTGGGTTAATTAAAGTAGAGAAAAATGACAAAATATTTACTTTGCTGACCGTTCACCGTCTTAAAAACCTTTTTGAAGTCAGTAAGTTAGATTTTTATTCGGGTATTTCTGCTGCAAATTATATTTCTCTCTTTTTCTTGGCATCTGTATTTAACTATAGGTTTAGTTTCACTAATTTTAATTTTTAGGTATTAAAAATAGTGATAAATTGAAATGCCTTATATGGCTAATTGTGAGGTAACATCACAAAAGAAAAGATTCCATTGTCTTGCTTCCACACATTAGAAATAATAATCATTATGGTGTCTTTGTTGGTAAGCTTCTTTGTTCGGATGTAATTATATTAGACAAGGCTGTCCCACTCAGGCAAATTAATTCAGTCTGTGGCTCTTTTTTTGTTGGTGACCAACAAAGAAGTAATTTAATGTGTCAGCTGTGTTGTCAGACAAAAGGAAGAGGAAAAAGAAAAGCTTTCGTAAAAATATATAGCGGGCTCCATTAACATTTAAATGTGGTCAGTTAACAATGTCTAGCACACGTGCCGGAGTGGGTGAAGAGCGTATAACAGTCAACGGTCTGACACACGCTGTTTGTCAGAATGTTTTGTGAACTTGAACACCCAGGGGGGTGATGAACCTTGGCGTGTGGCACAAATAAATAAGGGAGGGCTACAGGAAGAATACAGTATGCTGGGCTGAGGGTGGAGCAGTTGGAGAGAATAGGGGGTAATGGGAGAAAGGGGGATGGGCAGAGCAGTGTCCAACAGAGGAACAGATGAGGTGGGGAAAAAAGTGGAGGGAAAAAGGCAGAAGGAGTTGAGGAAGGGAACACACCAAGATCGGCCAAGAGGTCACTTCCTTTCACAAAAACAGAGCCACAGACGGGAAACAACATTCACACCTGAATTTCTAGAACCAGCTCTTTGCAGAAACGTAAGTCCACCTCCGACTGCAGGCCTCAAAATCAACGCAGCAAAACACCCTCATACAGCTGGATCTGCCTCACTACTCAGGAATGTGCACTTGGCACAGTCGGAGCAAAATGACATCACCTTGCTGAGTCCAGCTAAATGCCTCTTCTGTTTATTGATTTTAATCTATAATGTGTTGATGGCGAGCAGAGACTAGATGAGAGGAAGCAAATATATGAAATGAAAAGGAAAACAAATAAATGCGCAGGAGAATATCAGAACGCGGCATCGGGATGGCTGAGGGAAAACTTTGAGCGCGCTTTATGTTGACTATCGATCTGGAGTTGCCTCCATTAAGCCTAATTGATCTATGAATTTATAAAAGGCACCAGGCGAAGACGAGAAATACTAAATTGCTTTGTAAACCATGCTAAAACAAACATCAGAGTGAAATATGGACTGTTGGCATTGGAGGGTTTTTATTTTTTCAGTTCTTCACTATATTTAGTTGGGAGATCAATAAATCACTACATGTTTTTTAAATGGCAGTTTTTATTACCAGAGCTTTGTTTAAACTTTTTTTTTTTTTACCCCTTTTAAAATGACAGATGCTCATTGCACTCTTTCATCTTTTTTTAGCCTTTTACTGTCTAATACTAAGAAAAGCCATTCAAGTACAGTATGTATAGACATGACGTTAGGTAAGACATTACACCTGCTTAAACCAGTGTCAACAAGCAGTGTTTTAGTCTGTCTGACTACTCATCCATTTCTATTTTCAGCTAAAGATACCCATTGTGTCTGCTAGGGGTTTTTTTGGCAACAAGGATGGTGTATGTGGTTTCACAGAAAATACATTTCTGCACTTCTGTTAATTTTGATGATGAAGAAAGTCACCCATTGGGCTCCTGGAGTATAAATTAAAAAAAAAAAAACAAAGGCCTCTGGCATCAAGGAATGATCCTTTTCAGATTTTTCTATACCCCAACAGTATGTGAATAGCTTTATTTATGGTTAGTACCTTCACCCTAGTACATTGAGGCATGGGCTGTTGCTGGCACTTGCTGCTCTTTTATGTTGTTCGGGTTGTTTCTGGTTCCAGTGCTCAGATCATTGGCAGCGTAGACGGAGGCACAAGCGGTCTTTGAAATGGTCTCTCTCTCCAGCATCTCTGGAGACCCATCAATGTGAGGGTATAGAAATTAAAACTGGCACAGAAGTCATGGAGTGAAAATACTGTGTTAATGAGATGACACAAACTAGGAATTCTGCAGAAAACTGGAAAGACCCACGTTAATCATTTTGGAAGAATGAATGTGCATCCTGTACACTACACATCGCGCCTAACCTGCCCTGTGCAAACATTTTTTATTTTTTTTATATGTGTGTATGTATGTATGTATGTATGTAATATATATATATATTGTGTGTGTGTGTGTGTGTGTGTGTGTGTGTGTGTGTGTGTGTGTGTGTGTGTGTGTGTGTGTGTGTGTGTGTGTGTGTGTGTGTGTGTGTGTGTGTGTGTGTGTGTGTGTGTGTGTGTGTGTGTGTGTGTGTGTGTGTGTGTGTGTGTGTGTGTGTGTGTGTGTGTGTGTGTGTGTGTGTGTGTGTGTGTGTATATATATATATATATATATATATATATATATATATATATATATATATATATATACGGTATATATATATATAGTGTGTGTGTGTGTGTGTGTGTGTATATATATATATATATATATATATATATATATATATATATATATATATATATATATATATATATATATATATATAGTGTGTGTGTATGTATGCTATTATTATAACATGTGTTTGTAGGATTTTATGTCTTTCTCTAGAAAGAGCTCGTTAGAGAGATGATGTCAGATTTAAACCAGAAGCATTGTGGTTCAGGCCCCAGTATCAGGCCCAGACAATATTGATTATAATGACTTAAAAAAAAAAAAGAGAAAAGTTTGAAGAATTAAAGTGATGTCATTGTTGTAGTGAATTGTCCTGTCGGTGTCAAACAACAGTATCAGAAGTGATGACAGAATTACTCTAAAAAGTGGATTAATAATCATTAGTAATACCAACGATTTAAATGCACCTTTATCATTTCTGACACGTCTGTCATTCTCGAAGGTGTAAGAAGCCAGCCAGGTGTTCATTTCCATCGCAGAGCTCTTAGTCTTCCTGCCAACACATCCATCACCAACCTGACTGCTCTTCTCACCGTGGCGAGCTCCCCCTCAGACATCCAGCATTTTCCTCATCTGCAGATTCTTGGCAGCAACAGCACGGGTGAGGTCTGAGATCCAGCAGAGTTAAAAGGGTGTCTTTAACAAAGTAGTTAAAGACTCGCATAGCAAAAAAAGAAAAAGAAAAAGGAGAATTGGCACAGACAAGAGACTGAGAGGGGCTGGGGAATGAAGCCTAAAAGTAGTGGTACAACAGAGACACTGCCCTGAGAGGCCTCTCTGTGTGACCTCCTGAAACACAACCCATATGTGTGCTCTCTGTTCTCACACAAACCCCATCCAGGCATGTTTTGATGCTATCTTATACTTACTTTGATATGTGTCGTATGATTTTTATTTTTGAGTGTGTGTGCGTCATCCTAGTTCTTTTTTAGCTTGAGCACCTCTCCATATCTCCCCCTCTCGCCCTCCAGAAATCAGAGGTATATTTGTGCTTTTGTGACACTTTCCAACCTCAGTCTCCGGATTGTTTCACTCTCCACCCTGCTTCCTTCTTTCCTGTCTTTCCCTTGTTTTCTTTCCTGTCTTTTTCCCCTGACAACTCTCCTTTATCTAGGCTGTTTTAAGAGACCCCACCCCCCACTGTCTGCTTCTGTGTCCGCTCCCCCCTCATGTGCACTTTACTCCTGTTCCCTTTCCTTTTTGCAGCATTTTTCTCGCTTACACTGCTCTGTTTGCACTCAAATAGGCACAGAGAAGAAGTTTGAGTTGACTCCTGTGGCAGCCATCTCTGTCCACCTATTGGCCAGCGATGGAGTGGAGCTGCAAGTGAATGGGCCAATCACAGTCTCCGTACCTCTTCCAGCAGACAGCGGCCTTAAGGAAAGTGATCACATCCCTACATGGAGATTTGACCCACGTTTAGGTATGTACAAACATATACACAGTTTCTTTCAGTTCATTTATGAGTTTGGGCAGATTTATGTTAGCATGACACAAATGTCTCCAAATCTCTCTGAAATCAGAATGTTGTAAGTTATTTACTTTTGTGCAAATGAGATATGATTTCAATTAATGATAACGATAACTATATCAGCATTAATGCAAATCCTGTGCATGTGCCCACTGCGCAGCAAGGTCACAATTTGTTACAGTTTATCAGAGTGATGAATAACATTCATACGGTCTTACAATGGCCAACTTGCAATGCCACATTAATCTGTAAATCAAAGTACTGTTACACGTCACAAGTTTGAATTATGAATGAATAATCTCATAATGCTCAGTCAAATCCTGAACTGGAATAAGCAATAGCTAAGAGCTCTGCAGTATTGGCTAGTGAAACACACTGAGAACCTTCAACCCCGTCTGGACTCGCTGCTTTATTTCATCCATTTTAAATCTGCATTATCAAACATCCTACTGTGAGACAGCCCAGCTGCTCACGGCCGGACTGCTCTCAAAGCCGGTGAGTAAATCATGCATGGAGTTGAAACATCTCTCCGTGTATACATTACTCTAACATCTCCAGACTTACTTCTGTAATACTGAAAGGAGGAGCATTGTTTTATTTGGAGGAAACGTCATCAATCACAAAGCAGTTCCATAGAAAATTGTAGTGGATTTTGTGGTGACTTAAGAGCGGCGGATACAAGCTCTAAATGCAATTTGAGTAGTCATCTCCATAATATAGATATTATTGGGATGACTAATGTATTGGTATTAAAGAAACTACGCTTTCATTAAGTGCTGTGCCAGTAGTGTACAGTATTTCTTCTTCTTTTTTTGTGGTAAAAATACCGACCCTCAGTAATGACAGCAGAGTGAGCCTAAGCAGCAAAGTTGAAAACTAAACAAGTGAAACAATGACTTGAAAGCTTGTCAAATGTCTCCATGGGACTGAGGGGAACTCTAAACTTAGAGCAAAATTCTTTGGAAATTCATTACTGTTGGGAACTCCTGACAGCCAATTTAAGAAAAATGCCAAAAGGTCACAACTTTTTTGCTCCCCCACTAATGTTGTCTTTCAAGCCACATTATAAAGCAGAAGTGGTTCAGTGGAGTGACAGCGTTTTCCACTTGAATCATACTTCTTAATAGGAATAACGGTACCTGACAAATAGTGACTGATACGTTAAACATTTGAACAGTATTCCTCCTCATTTGAGAGTATTCCTCCTATTTGTTCTTAAACAGGAATGTGGTATTGAGCCAGTGAGTGTTTAGATATTGCTTTTAGGCCTGCTGGAGAATCTATGAAAGTTATCGAAAAGAAAAAAAAAAGTTGTTCTTGAAGAGGTAAGCTTTAAACTCTAATTTGAGATGAAAAGGGGGACACGTTTGAAGTTGTACTCAAGTATCAACATCCAGAGCTTATAAAAGTGGCTTTGATAAAAGCTAAAAGAGAACATCTGCCCATACTCACACTTTCATGCACTTACCCACTTGTAGCCTCAACACGGCCTGTGTCAGGGATATTTCCACAACAGAAGGCTGTTCCCTCTCCAGGCTGCATCTCTTGTTCCTAAGCAACCCACTAAATAAGTAACACAACAGAGAGTCTTTCCTCTTGAATCAGTGTCTTCTTGGAACAGTTAACTCGTATGTGTGGTTATGTATGTGTTGGACTGAAGATGATAAACACACAAAAAAACAAGAACATTAAAACCCATCTGGTGCCTTTTTGAATGGATTTTTTTGTAGGCTTTTAAAAAACGGTCTCACAAAGATTCCAGTTCTGCTTATAAAGAACGACGCATACAGAAAAAACCTGTTCCTCATGTATAACTGTCAACCATTCATTTTGTTGAATGTCAAGCAAGCGTGGAGCAGAAATGATGTTCATGTTCACCTGCTGTGTGTGATTCACAGACACACCTTCATTCTGATCACTTTAATGCAAATAAATGCAGCTCCCTCAGATGAGCCGACTCTTGTCAAAGCTGGTTGTGTTGACCTTGCATGAATGAGTAAAAAGGATAAATAAGGAGGTATATGAACTGTGTTGATATTCTGAATGTTTGCATAGCCTTAGTAGTTGCCGGTTTTTCAGCACTGTATTGTGAAGACGCGTGGGAACAGAGACCTTAAATGTTAAAGAGGTCAGTCACAGATTTAAAGGAATCCCGTGTGGAAGTGACTCCGACAGCACCAAGGTGAATCTGGGCAGGGCTGGGCCAGAGCATTCATTTATTTAATGATGTGTGTGGATGTTGTGGGATTCAGCAACTCGCTTACAGCCACTGTTATTTCTTTTTGCTGTTTTTATCTCATTCCATTCCTCCTGTTTGTTCCTTCTTGTTTCCTCTGCATGCTATGTTTTCCCCTTTCACCTTGCATGTTTGTTTTTGTTCTTTACCCTTAAGTTTAGGTTTCCTACATTCTTAATGTCAGTCCAGATTCTTGGCTACTTGTACAAGTTTGGATAAACACAAAAACAAAGTAGCTCTCACCCCTTTAGCCCTGGGATCCAGAGGATCAGACGTATAAAGGAATGTTTCCTTGTTTAGTAGATTTATTGTAGGCCAATCTATCATTTTCTTTGGCTTTGTATTGCTTTTTTTTTTCTTTCCTCACACAATGCTGGAGCTGCCACTGTGCTCAGTTTTTTTTATTTTCACAGGTTATCATTGGTATTTGCATGCTGCCTCCCTGTGGGCGTATTTATTACTGCTGAAACACGCTCTCCTCTCAGATTCAGATGCTTTCGGCTATCGCTCAAAACCGCCCATAAAAATAATGAAAAATTGTTAATACATTTTCCTAAAGAAGTTATGAAAATGTGTTGAAAGCTTATCTTACAGGGGGGAAATTTTATTAAATGTGCGAAAGAGACAACAGTGGACCATGAGTGCACAAGGCTGTTCACTTCTCTTATTCAGTATTTCTGTTTGTGACGTCAGATCTCTTAGTGAGGCAGCTGTTTCTATGCAGCTCGCTTTTCTGAATTTGACTTCTTATTGTGTCACGAACTGGGCCGCACGGCCATGACAAAGAGGGAGACGCAACACAAGGAAAGCCAATCAAAAATGTTTTTTATTAAATAATACCAAATAATAAACCTAAAAGAAGAACCTTAATTAAGTATGGCGTGTGTAGTCAGTAGATCAGTGGTGTAAGTGAGTGCATGCGGGGAAACAATGTGGGTGTATGTGTGTAAGGTGTAAAACTAAAGCAAACCCAAACCACAAACAAAATGCTGCATCAGGGATGAGAGAGAGGGGAGAAGTGAGCAGCCAGAGCTTTTTAAAGGCTCATTGAGCACAGGTGCTGCCACTTCTCTGATGACCCTCAGCCCCTCCCACTGCTACCTGCAAGGGAGAAGACCAGCCACAAGGCAGGAAGCAAAGAGGGTCGTCACAATTGTGAAAGCCTTGGTAACTGGAGTGCCTCTTTATCCACAGAGCGCTAGGTGGGAGTTACTGCAGGTCATGCAGTTGCAACTTTGTCACTCATTCACTCTTCAAATGTATTGACAGAAGGCAGTTATTGTTGGGAAAAGTTCATTTCAAGGTCTTTGTGTGTGTGTGGTTATATATAAATACAGGTGCCTGGATAAAGAGCAATGGGGCTCATGTGCAAAGAGAGGGTAACCAGCTCATTCTGACCTATATCGCTCCCCAGCTGGGGTACTGGGTGGCTGCCATGTCTCCTCTATATTCAGGTGAGAAACTACATTAATAAAAATGTAATGTGCCTTGCAACACTCAACAAACGTCTTGGCATTTCATAAATAAGGTCATATCTGCACATACTCTTTGGAGTCAGTCTTGCAATCGTAATCTTACAATTTAACAAATTTACCTGTTATTGAAGTGTCTCCCTTTTTTCTGGATTGCATTTCTCCATCAGGGCTGGTGGTTGCGAGGGACATCAGCACATACCACACCGTGTTTCTCTTGGCGATACTAGGGGGCATGGCTCTCATCCTGCTGTGCCTGTTGTGCCTCCTGTTGTACTACTGCAGGTGTGTGAAACTGTAATATCTAAACCACAAAATGCTGCCAGAATGAAGGATTAAAAGCAAGATCTTGACAGTGTTGATGCTGAACAATTGTATCACTATTTTCGTCTGTGCAAAATTTACCTTTGACATTTTAAGTTCTGTAATTTTGCTTTTCATGTTGTCCCTGTATGCACTTCTAAAGTAGTACTGACTACTGTTGATAGTAGTTCCCAGTGTCAAAGCCTGGTACATATACATTACCTTGTGTGAGACATTACATTAAGTGTTAAACAAATCTTTCGAATATTTTTGCTTTCCGCATCATCCATCGTTTCAGTCTAGCCCCATTTGAGGTACTGTTGTCGGCCAATAGCATGACCACATAAATCATTTGGTCAATTGGTGCTGCTAGCTGCCCGTGGTTACAGAACAAGATTAGTGAGCGCTGTTAAGTAGAACAAATATTGTCCAAGGAAAATGTGTTACTTGTGTTAAAGGTTAAGCCCAAAACAGACACTTTAAAATCGTAGTGATGTAATTATAATCTCTTGTATCTCTGTTTCTCAGACGCCGTTGTTTGAAGCCACGAGGGTCTCATCGCAAGCTCACACTGTCCACTGGTCTGGATGGCAGTAAGAGGGATCAAGCCACTTCTATGTCTCACCTAAACCTCATCAGTAATGAGGTTTGTCTCCCCTCCAGACCACAGCTCCGTTACTAGAGCAGCCTGCATTGTTTCAAAGAGGAACTCTTCCTGTTTTACACATCGATTTCTGTCTAAGGTGCTGCATGTAGAATGGCTGCCACCAGTATGATACATAAGAATTTCTAGTTTAAGCCAGCAGATTATTCAGCTGCAGCTTAATTTTCACATTAGACCTCCTTTGTATTGTAAATAAGAAAAGGTTTTGCGATAGTGACATATTGAGGGTGTTGTCTTTGCAGAATTATCATGCAGTCTCTGCTTAAAAACTGTTTCAGACAGAACTTTGGTGTTTGAATTATGTTGTTCTTATACCCGACTTTTTTGTTGTTGTGTTAAGGTGCAGCTGGAACTAGTTTCCACAGCAACTGAGCCTGACATGACCACTCCAATGTTGAAACAATCGTCATATGAACATCGAGACAATCGGCGTCACCCGAGTTTAATCCAGCAGAGCAAGCACAGTCGTTCTTCTCTCGGCAACCACAGCCACCACGGCTCATCGCTCGGCAATCTGACACCTCGAAGCAGAGAATACCGACAGTCCGCAGAAACATTCCAGTTAAAAACCGCCCTTTCATCTGGGACAGAAAGGGGCTACCGTCAGTCATACACCTCTGTCTGCTCATCCAGTAACCACATTTCTGACCCATTGTCATCATGTAATCACGGTCAGATGTCTGCTACACAGCTGAGCAGCGTTGGGATTATCGATTGCATCTCTCCTTCCTCTCCTCCTCACTCTCCCAGCAGGGGAGAGGGAGGTGACTGCAGGGGTCCTGATCACCTTCTGTCCCGCTCTGTGGACCACCTGGAGCGTGCAAACCTCCAGGCCCTCTCCCGACCGGGCCAGCTGCTCTGCTGCGGCTCTGTAGATCTACTGAGCGGAGGAGAAGGATACTCCAGAGTACGTCCCACACTGGTGATCCCAGCACACTACATGCGACTTCCTGGGGAGCATCCACTATCCGGCCAAGCACTCCTGCTGCAGACCGACCAGCAGAGTGATTTGGAGACTATCCAGGCTGAGCTCAATGCCTCACATTCTCAGCAGCCCCTGGGGCAAACTCTCACTGACTGCACCACAACTCCCACCAGCAATGGGGATGAAGAAAGTCTCGGTTTGTCAGACTCTCTTCCAGCAGCACTTGGGGAAACGGGTCTTGTTGAAATAAACAAAGAGGACACCTTGCTGGCTGAAAAGACTCTAATGGAGCTAAGAGGAGGAAAGCCTCTTCCTCACCCACGAGCTTGGTTCGTTTCACTTGATGGACGCTCCAATGCTCATATCCGCCACTCATACATCGACCTCCAACGGGCGGGTTGTCACAGCAACACACCCAGTTCAGGAGGACAGGAAGATAGCAACAGTGGAAGACATGGCAACAGCAACGATGCCAGTCTGGACTCTGGTGTGGACCTGAACGAGCCAAGAGTGGGACGCAGGGGGAGAGACGCAGAGCGGGAGGAAAGACAGATTGAAAGAGACAGAACAAAGGGTGCAACACCAGCCATGGCCTACACTCAGCTGGTGTATGTGGATGATCTGGATGAAGGAAGCAATGAGGAGAAGTACAGTCCCCAAGATAGCACAACGGGATCATCTCTGCCAGACAAAGCAGAGGGGAAGAGAGTGGATCAGGGACAGGAGCATATGGAGGGGATTACAGTTGAAGGAATTGAAAGAGTACAAATACAAGAGGAACCTCCCTCACTGTTCCCAACGTCCCCTGTCTCCCCTCCTGCCCTGCCAACACCAGAGGGAATGACTTTCAAGACTGATCATGTGCTGCTGTCTGTCTCCCCAGATGATGATGCAGCACATGAAGAGGGAGAGGAGGAAAAGAAAAGCCCCTGGCAGAGGAGAGAGGAGCGACCCCTGCTGGCCTTTAACCTAAAATGACCAGTTAAAGAAAAAGGTTCAGACTTCTAGTCTGTTTTAAGAAAAACAAAAAAAACTCACATGCCAACTCTGAAAGGGTTTTCGGATGCCATTTCATATGTCCATATTGATCCCTTCTTAAAGTGAGATAAATGTAAGTTAAACAGGCTTGTCTTCATTCTGTGCAAAAAACAATTCTGTGTTAAACGACATTGATTTTGAAGATACTCATTTAGCTTTAGTAACTCAAATAGACTTGAATTATAGTGAGGACTGGATTTTGCCACCCAGTCTCATACAATATTAACTTTAAGGAGGGATCTCTTTGCTGCCAGTATGGACAGAAGGAAAAGGAATTAGGAGGCATATGGGCATGTCGGATTTGCTTGTAGATAAAAAGAAAAGTAAACCTATTCGTAAGCCATTACTCCTCCTCTGTCCAGACAATTCCATGAAGGATGTGTTTTAAATCGAAGCCTTCTGCTCTACATACAGCACTGAGAAAGTAATTCAGCACTGGGATCCATTCTAGTTCAAAACTGAACGATTTAGATCCCTCATGGACTTCTTGGAAAATTTATGAAATGACCACTGTCATTCTCATGACACATTATATGAACACACCATGCGTGACGACACATTGCCAGTGGGGAGACAAATGGACTTTGGAGGCGCGAAAATATGATATTTTATGCACAGAATATATGCCTTCTTTTGAATACAAACAGCCTCTTAAGCGTAAATAAACTCTGGTAGAAATAGTTTATGGGTGGTTTTCAAGAGTCTTGATCACAGGAACCTTTTTTTTTTCTTGAGCCATATTGGCCTGGGTCCACCGGCAAAATCAAGAAACACAAGACCAATAACCCAACTTGGCCATGTTGACTGATTTTTGTGGTTGTGGACCATACTGGGCAGGTGATACGTGTGTATCCAGTCTGTTAGGAATTTCCTGTACTGTTAAGGATCTAGCATGAGCGCTGCACCAGTATCAGCCTCGACACAAACATGTTAATCCTGTGCTTTGAATGGTTTTCATTATGTTGCTAGAGTTTAATCTAGCCTGTCGGAGAGCTCTGTGGGTACTTACATGAACTCCACAGGGAATTAAGTTTTTGTTTGAGGAGCCTAAACCACTACCTGCTCTTTAGCATAATTAGATAATGTGACACACCACTTTGCTGGTGGGTAAGGATGCATTACCACTACGAAACAGTAGTCCCACTCTAAGTAATAGTTAGGTATGATAATATGAAGGGTTTTGTAATTGTTGAACCACTGACAGGCATATTTTTGCTCTCGAGGCTATGCATCACTTTTATATGGCTGCTTGAGATGCCTTTTTTTTGTAAATTTTAATCACCATACTTTTAATTGTCAACATGAAGTATTTTACCTGAAAACGGGCTATTTTTTTGTTCTTTCACTATGTTAAGGGCTTTATCTCTTACTTGGCTTTTTGAGCTAAAGCAAACACTGCATAAGATTTTTCCTGAAAACAAACTACTTGCTGTGTTTCACCTTTTATTTTCACCTTTCCCCCACAACCCAAGTGCCTTTAAACAACCTGATCCTTCTAGGAATTTGTTGAAAACATCACCTTATTTATTTCTAGCCTTCTTTTGCCTACAGCTTTCTTCCTCTACCTCAGCCCTCCCTTTCACTCCTGCTTGTGAAAGAAAGCATGCAGTAAACTTTCTTCAGCACTGGCATATTAAAGGCTACACTGCAGACATCTCAGAAAATGTCTACCAGCTGCTGCAATCGTAAAATCGTCAACAGCAATCAGCACAGCACCGATCTCTGAGAGTAAGCAGTTTGCAGAAGTCTTCAGTGTGGTACAGGAAAGATAATGCTAAGTGTGATTGTAAGTGAAGCTACACTGCAAGCTATTTCAGTGCATTTTCTTATCTATTATGTTTTTTTGGAGGATGAATGTTTGTATGCGTTTGTTGTAGTGGTAGTGTCCATCCGTGATGCTGCTGAGTTTGATTATCTTACGGAAAAAATGATCAACACACAACCAATCAAGATTCATGTAGTCATAGCAATCATATTGCAGAATGTGTATAGTTTCCTTACTTCTGCCTGATCAAAATCATGTGTGAGTTGATGTTGTGGTTGTGAGTGGCATTTTCCCACAGCAGCCTTCAGTTTTTGGGTGGAGTAGCAATACAGCATCCTGAGTGTGTAAATTGGTTACTTGCATTATATTTGAAACATATTATTCTGAATAAACAACCAAACTGGAGATATTTGTGTAAGTGTTTGTGTGTGAAAACTACATGAACAGATGTGATCAATTAGCAGCATGAGACTTTCAGAGCCTTTTTCTTTTTTGCAAGTGTTTCAGATTAATGCAGACCGGAGAAACGGTTTTATGTTTTAATCTAATACATTTCTCGAAATATTTTGGGGGTTGTACTACTGAGGGACAGTGCTTCAGTAAAAATTTGGTTGCACTTCTATTCCTTTCAAATGTCACCTTACCATTATTACATTGTTCAAAATAACTGTTCATCATATAACCAAGAATTTTAGTTTTGATAAACTATTTGCTGCAATTTTGTTCACAATCAGTCGTATTCAATAAAAATGTCCTTTGAATTATTTAACAAGGGTAATGCCAAATTAAAACTAGTTACACCCCATCAGAATCAGTAAGTTGACCTCAATTCTCAAAAAAAGTTTAATTTAATTTGTGTGTGTGTGTGTGTGTGTGTGTGTGTGTGTGTGTGTGTGTGTATATGCGCGTTTATACATATGTGTGTGTAACTGTCTGATTGTATAAGTAGATGTCTGAAAAGAACAGCTTTCGCATTGATATAAGAAGCCGCCTTGTGCAGCTTATTTGTGTGCGTTTAATAAAATTGTAACAAACTCACACAGTAGTGTGTGGGCAGTTGGTTTAAGAAACTACACACATCTGGTCCCAAACTGTAAAAGGTCCACATTTGTCAAACCAAAGAGCCAGATACACAGACTGAGAGGCACAGAATAATCACAAAATATGCAAATGTGATTCATGGCTGTGTGACTTTGTATTTATTTTTGCATGCTTGAGTGACATGAATGGACCATTTTAGAAAGGATGTTTTATCTTAATCATTGTCATATTTTAAATCTCGTTTATGGTTTCAGTTTTGTTGGTGTTCAGTCATTTCATATCTCTCCTAGTGGTTTTGTCTTTTCAGGGATGCAGGTTAAAACATGACAACCTCTGGCTCCTTGGGCCTCTGAACTACTTCAGTTGGAAACAGAAATGATTACATCTCTTCTCCATATAACTACTATATTACTGTTGGTACCAAAGTTTAGTTTGTCAATTCTCAAAAAAAGTTGAATTAAATTAATCCAACGTGTGTGTGTGTGTGTGTGTGTGTGTGTGTGTGTGTGTGTGTGTGTGTGTGTGTGTGTGTGTGTGTGTGTGTGTGTGTGTGTGTGTGTGTGTGTGTATATATGCATATGTGTGTGTGTGTGTGTGTGTGTGTATATATGCATATATGTGTGTGTGTGTATATGTGTGTGTGTGTGTGTGTGTGTGTGTATATGCATATGTGTGTGTGTGTGTGTGTGTGTGTATATGCATATATGTGTGTGTGTGTGTGTGTGTGTATATATGCATATATGTGTGTGTGTGTGTGTATATGCATATGTGTGTGTGTGTGTGTGTGTGCGTGTGTGTGTGTGTGTATGTATATATGCATATATGTGTGTGTGTGTGTGTGTGTGTGTGTGTGTGTGTGTATATATGTGTGTGTGTGTGTGTGTGTGTGTGTGTGTATATATGCATATGTGTGTGTGTGTGTGTGTGTATATATGCATATATGTGTGTGTGTGTGTGTGTGTATATATGCATATGTGTGTGTGTGTGTGTATATATATATATATGTGTGTGTGTGTGTGTGTGTGTGTGTGTATATATGCATATGTGTGTGTGTGTGTGTGTGTGTGTGTATGTATATGTGTGTGTGTGTGTATGTATAAATGCATATGTGTGTGTGTGTGTGTGTGTGTGTGTATATATGTGTGTGTGTGTGTGTGTGTGTGTATGTATATATGCATATGTGTGTGTGTATGTATATATGTGTGTGTGTGTGTGTATGTATATATGCATATGTGTGTGTGTGTGTGTGTGTGTGTGTGTGTGTGTGTGTGTGTGTATGTATATATGCATGTGTGTATGTGTATGTATATGTGTGTGTGTGTGTGTGTATATATATATATATATATATAAAAAAATAAAATGTTGGTACTAAAGCTTAGTTCGGTATTACGCGTTAAAATAGCTATAAATATAAAATAAAAACGCGTTAAAAAAATGAGTAGTGAGAGGGTTGTTTTATGACCAACATGTTGATTTCATGTACTTTTACTCAAGGAGCTTTTATCGGTATTTTCTTGTTTTTATCGTATTACTTCTTTTATTGTAGTATTTTATTATTTATTATTGATGTTTTATTCTTCATGAAGCAACTTGTGACACTCCATTGTCAGTGAAATGCGCTATATCAATAAAAATGTACTTTTACTAAAAAAAGACAGTGGGGGGTTTAGCGTTGCTGCAGTAGCTCATCGTGGCCTGTAGGCGGCGCAGTTTCCTTCTCCGTGTTTCTTTTGTTTTTCCCCATCCCTCCCGTCTGCTGCCCCTCAGCTCTATTAAAGGTTGACTGGCTTTAATACAATAAAAATGGCGGAGGACAGTGAATCTGCGGCCAGTCAACAGAGCCTGGAGCTGGACGACCAGGATACGTGCGGGATAGACGGAGACAACGAGGAGGAGACCGAGCATTTGCAGGGGTGAGCCGGCCCGTCCGCTCCACCAGCAGCAGCCCCGTAGGGGGCTAGCGCCATTACTGCTAACGTTAGCCGCCACACACACAGGCAAGCTGCTAACGAGACGCCTGGTTTGTAGGGAGTGGGGTTCTTGTGCAGTATGCGTGGGATTGGGGCGTTTATTTGTGAGTAAAAGTTGCGCGTCCCCGTTGAAAGACGTTGACATCCGTCCGCCAGGACGGACCGTTATGTGGCTATGGTCTACATAGCGGCTCAAGGCTGATTTATGGTTCCGCGTTAAATCGACGCACATAGTCTACGGCGTATGGTGCGCGTCGCCGCGTACCCTACGCCGTAGGCTCTGCGTTGGTGCCTTCAATCCGCTGTCAGGCGTTGCTATGGTAGCTCCGTTAGCCCAGCGTGGCTCCAGCAGTCAGAGCGGTTACAGTCAGGTTACTGGCCCAGGCAGGGACAAGACTGGGGTTTGACTTACACTACATGTAATGATACATGACTAAAAGAACTGAAATCATTAAAAATAAATAAATCTATTGGGTGTTTTGAAAAGATTGTGAAATATTTTCGGTTATTTTCGCTCACTGTACAGTAAATAGACGAATGACAGCTCTAATTAGGCAAGGCAAATTTATTTATATAGCACAATTCAACACAAGGTAATTCAAAGTGCTTTACATTGACATTAAAAGCAGCAAGACATAATTAGACAGTAAATAACAAATAAGATTGAAAAAATTAAGAATAAGATGATAAGAAAAGAAATAAAATAATAAAAAGCACAATCTGTTAAAAGTAAGGGCAGTAGAGTACAGTAGGTAAGTATTTAATTTAAGAGTACGCTTCAGTAAACAGTAATGTTTTTAGTCCTGATTTAAAGGAGCTGACAGTTGGAGCAGACCTCAGGTCTACAGGAAGTTTGTTCCACCGGTGAGGAGCAGAATAACTGAACGCTGCCTCACCTTGCTTGGTTCTGGTTCTTGGGAACCACAACAAACCAGATCCAGATGAACCTCAGGGGTCTGGGAGCTTCATAGGAACTAACAGATCCAGCATGTATTTTGGTCCAAGACCATTCAGTGCTTTGTAAACCAGCAGTAAGATTTTAAACTCTGTCCTTTGACTCACTGGAAGCCAGTGTAGCGATTTCATGACCGGTGTAATATGGTCCAGTTTCCTGGTTATTAACATATACCGTATTATTGTCACGACCATTCGGCGCACCGTGTGGAAAGGCGCACCCTCCGTTTTGTGTGTAATTTTTGGATTTAAAACACACATACGGCGCACCGACTGAAAAGGCGCCGTCTACAGACACGGAGCGCGCACACACACTCGCTGCAAAACACACCCGCGCGCTGTAGAACACACACAAGCACACGAGTGCTTATTTAAAAATAGAGCGGGAGCAAAACTTAGTTTGATTGTATTTTGTATTTTATTTCCGTAGAGGTAGACATGGTTATTGAAAGGTGCATTGTTACAGCATATCATTGTGGTTATTATTATTATTATTATTATTATTAGTGCACAGTGATTGATTACTCTGAGTGTTGAGAGTTTGATTGATTGATTGAAATCTGTATTTCGAGCATACAGGGGGAAAAAAACAATTACACAAAACAACAAAAAAAGAATACAAATAAACAGTCATTAAACAAAATCAAAGGGAAATAAACCATGCACGAAAAGGAGTAGGAGGAAGTAAAAAACTTGAGGTCCTACCCCTTGTTTCTATTTCAATTTTGCTTGAAAACAAAAATAAGAAAAAATATAACGGCAAGCTTTACTTTATCAAAAAAAATTATACCTGTTATTACCTTTTATAAATATAGTACAGCACTTAATTGCAATATTATACCTGAGCATTATAAATATACTTGAGCATTATAAATATTATACCTGGGCATTATAAATAAATGATATACTAGAGCAATTATACATTTTATATATATATATATATATATATATATATATATACATACACACGCACGCACACACATCTTATCATAAACAATATAATCATTATTATATATACATTACATTATGCTAAATTCCCACACAATCACTACCTCATGTCTCCTCTTCCCTGTATTTGGCAAAAATCATTTCTCTGTATTTGCTTTTGAACCTGTACATGGTTGGACATTGTTTCAGCTCCTCACTCAGACTGTTCCATAGCCTCACTCCACTGTTTGAAATGCAAAACTTTTTGCTTGTAGTTTTACATGACTGTAATTTAAAATTAATTGGTTCCCTTAATTCATATCTCCCCTGTCTTTCCTGAAACATTTGCTGTATTTGTCCAGTTCATCAGAGCAACAGGAGGTTTGAAGTGAAGTGATGTCCTGTAAGTTTGTTGTTTTTCTCTTTTCTTCATAACTGTAGTAGTCCAGGGGGGGACTTGGGGGCCAAGAGGAAGAAGAAGAAACAGAAGAGGAAGAAAGAGAAGCCGAGCTCGGGGGGAGCCAAATCTGACTCTGCGTCTGACTCTCAGGAGATCAAGGTGGGATGATGGTGATGGCCGAGGGAAGTGTGCATACACTGCTTTTTGGTGCATAGGATACAAGTGAAGTCAAATACCAAGTACCCTTATGCACGTAGACAACAACTCAATAAAAAAAAACAGTTTGGTTTCTATGATGGTCAACTGTTTCCTGCTATGGTCCAACCTTAAACAATATTTTTATTAATTTTTCACTTTTACAAGTAAAGGATGGATACATAAAAAGAAAACAGGCAAACAAACATACAGAACAAAAAACAAAACAGCAGCTCAGATCCATATAAATAACACCCTGGGATACAGTAAAAATGTACTGTATGACCAGTCAAGAAAATCCCTGCAACATGATATTAGAGACATCAGGCTCTACATAGTTCAAGTAGGGCTCCCAAACTTTATAGAATTGGTCTGTTTTTGAATGTAATATACATGTAAGGTACTGTAATGGCACTGGATCAAACACCACTCTTTACCAGCCTTTAACAGTTGGTACTTTTTCCATTGATCCACTGCAATAGAATATTCTTCGCTGCAAAAGTAAGAATACAATACAGCGTTCTATTAGGTTTTGATGTTAAGTGTTGTCTTTGGAGGCCCAATACGATGGATACGGGTCCATGTCCAGTTTTAAACCCAATATCTTTTCTATTTCAGATAGCACATTAGACCAATACATTTGCTTCTCTCTTTTTGTTGATACTAATAGACACATTTTACTCAGTGCTGCTCAAAATTAAATTCTCACAGGAACATTTGGTGTTTGACTTCGCAATGTATTAATGTTAGATGTCCATGAAAAATGTAATATTAAAGGGGATGTGCCATGACATTAAAAGTGCATGCCATTGTGTCACAAAAGAAGAAGAGGGGCACACAACGTTGGTAAACAATATGGAAACCATGATTATTATAATTATGTGCTACCTGCAGGTTTGGCATTCTTCCACTGCTTCGCAGTCAGTAGAAAATATGTCAGTATTGTAATGATATACACTGAAAAAATAACTCTTGACCATGATACTGAGGGATTTCAGATTTCAAGTCTGTAGAAGATTTTACAGAATGGCAGAAGTTATAATAAAGTATTTTATCTGCTTGCATGCTATTTAGAAAATTTGCAGTTTAGTATATGTTATAGTGGTAGGCATAGTCAGTTATCAGGTATTTCGCTCTATCCTTACTCTTATTTACACATCACTTTTTTGCACTCAGAACCCTGGTTTGCCCATTCAGAAGCTCCAGGACATCCAAAGAGCAATGGAACTGCTGTCCTGCCAGGGTCCAGCAAAGAGTATTGATGAGGCAACGAAGCACAAATACCAGTTTTGGGACACCCAGCCGGTCCCAAAATTAAGTAAGTGCCAGTGAAAATTAGGTAAAGTGAGTAGGTCCAATGATTCAAGTTTTTATTTTATTTATTTATATATTTTGTTGCAAAAAAAGCTATTTGAGTAAAGATCTTATTGAACAAAAAGGCATTGAATTGCTATCTTAAACGGTGTTGATCATGATAATCTTTCTTAAACATAATTTTATTATTATTTTTGCCCCACACCAGTCTGTGTTGCTCTAAGTGGGTGTACAGGAATCATACCTTATTTAAACTGGGTGTCCTCAGTTGTATTGGATTAACATGTTTCTACAACAACTATTGTCAGATTTTGAGGTCTGTAGATGGGCTCTTGACACAAGTTGACTAGATGTTTATTGGACATGATTGATGCCGTCAGTGGTCTTGTGGTTTTATAAAACTTGAAACGAAAGTTGGATTGCCCAGAATGCTAGCACAGGATATTTCCTGGTCCACTGGAGGTGGTGATTTAAAAAAAAAATATATATATTTTTCTTTTCTGGTCTTTTTAAATCTCTGAGAGCTGTGCTATTTCTGTAGATGAAGTTGTGACAAGTCATGGACCAATTGAAGCTGACAAAGAAAACATCAGACAGGAGCCATATTCTTTACCTCAAGGCTTTATGTGGGACACTTTGGACCTCAGTAATGCGGATGTGGTAAGAAGAGTGCTTGTCTAGAAATAACTCGGATATAAAAATATCTGTCTTGAAATATCTAATTTAGCATTTCTTTTTCAGTTGAAGGAGTTGTACACATTATTAAATGAAAACTATGTGGAGGATGATGATAACATGTTCAGATTTGATTATTCACCAAACTTTCTCAAATGGTAAGCAATTCTGACAGGCTTGTTTACTTTGTTACATATTTTTAATGTATTATTTATTTTACTAAATGCCTCCTGTTGTTCACTCTCAGGGCTCTACGTCCACCTGGCTGGTTACCACAGTGGCACTGTGGAGTGAGAGTATCGTCAAATAAGAAGCTTGTAGGCTTCATCAGTGCCATCCCTGCAGACATACGCATCTATGATACGTGAGCACTCTGACCTGAGTTTGAAGTTGGCAAGGAAATGATATGAAGTAATGGATACCTTTCTATTATACTGCAAAATCCTTATTTGTTATTTGTGTTGCTGCAGGATAAAGAGGATGGTAGAAATCAATTTCCTGTGTGTTCATAAGAAGCTGCGTTCAAAGCGTGTTGCTCCTGTGCTAATCAGAGAGATAACGCGAAGGGTGAACTTGGAGGGAATATTTCAAGCTGTGTACACTGCTGGAGTTGTACTACCTAAACCTGTGTCTACGTGCAGGTATGACAACAATATTCAAACACAACACACAGCCCATCTGGTAAGAAAGCATTCCTCCTGAGCTCTTTTTTCTGTTTATTTCCATTTGTTTGGCTCCAGATACTGGCACCGTTCTTTGAACCCTAGGAAGCTTGTGGAAGTAAAATTCTCCCATCTGAGCAGAAACATGACCCTGCAAAGAACCATGAAACTCTACAGGCTATCAGACGTAAACACTTGCACGTGTAGTTTCAGGATCTTTCTTTGATATTCTCATATACTGGGGAAAAAAACCTGAGAATTTGTCTCTTGCACTTTCCATTGCTTACAGAGCACCAAGACTCCAGGTCTGCGGGCGATGGAGAGGCGGGACATCCACCAGGTGTCCGAGCTGTTACAGAAATACTTGAGACGTTTCCAGCTTGCACCTTCAATGGGAGAGGAGGAAGTGGCTCACTGGTTCTTACCGCAGGAAAACATAATTGACACATATGTTGTAGAAGTATGTGGAATTACCTTCTATTCACAAGTAAAAAGGTCACACTGCCTATATAAATAGTTGTTGTACTTCTCTTTTTCTCAGGGCGCAGGAGGCGTATTGACTGATTTCACTAGTTTCTACACTTTGCCCTCAACTGTGATGCATCACCCTCTCCATAGGAGCCTAAAGGCTGCTTACTCTTTCTACAATGTTCATACACAAACCCCACTACTGGACTTAATGAATGATGCACTGATCCTGGCCAAACAGGTAATGACTTATTTTTTTTCCCTATAAAACATTTAAAATTCAAATGTTTGCCAAAACCAAAGTAAGTATGACTTGTATGAGGTATTGATTTCATGTTTAGGAAGATGGGTAGGTGCCTGTATTTTGAATGCAGGTATTTTGTAACTGCTGTTTAACTTATCACAATGTCCATTCTGTGTGTTTTACAGAAAGGTTTTGACGTGTTCAATGCCTTGGACCTAATGGAGAATAAGATGTTTCTGGAGAAGCTAAAGTTTGGCATAGGAGATGGAAATCTACAGTATTACCTTTATAACTGGAAATGTCCCTCCATGGACCCTGATAAGGTCAGCTGCACGATTTGCCTAAATTTGCAGATTACCGGTACACAATGCGCCCACTAAATTTAAAATGAAAAAAATGTACAAATATAGGCCGCACTAGTCTATTAGACGGAGTTATGTTTGATTTAATTCGAACAGTTTCGTTGGTCCACTGTGACCTGTTTGTTAATTTCGTTGGTCTGATGTGACGAGGCTAAATGTAATGGGGGCATGAAGCTTGTTAGCTTGTATAAATCCATAAATTAGCTGCATCGTTGTAAAACCCGCAAGGTTCAAAGCGTGTGGAAAAAGTAGCAGCTTATAGGCTGAAAATTATTTCCAAAATGGTTGTTTATAATAAACCTCAGTTTAATGTTATTGTTGTTTCCTACTGTGCCATACACTTAAGAGCTGCACAGGTTAGGCCAGTTTCAGACTACATGACTTTCAGATGCGCCAGATTGCTGTGTTGTTCATATTACATGACTTGCTGTTTTGTAATTGGGTGTTTTTTTAAGTCATTTTACCGTTCACATTAGGTGACTGCTTCTCAGGGTCAGAGAGCACAGAATTTTATTACAACTTTGTCACCTGAGTGGACTCTAATACCACATTTTATTGATAAAAAAAAAAACTGTGATAAATTAGGCATAACCATGTGCAAAACACAAGTTCACTATTTGACAATCATCTGAGGGAGGAAACAAACGGTGCAAGGTGTTTGAAAATGAAGATATATAATTGGCTACCGGCTCATTACAGTATGTGGTGTGGTGTGGTATGAGCGTGTCCTCTTTGCTTCATGGATTTCATCTTCCAGATTCCCTACCTCGTGTTGATTTGTATTGGTCTCTCAGTGGCTGTAGTTTGGATCGAGATTTCCCTCTACAGCTCCAGATGTTCAGTTTAATATCTGCTGGTCATTGATAATGGCAGGGTAACGCTTTGGAGAGCATCTTGACAAGTCTTTTGTCTTGCATTGTCTCTCACACGCAACAGTCAAGTGTTCACTCCCAACCTCTGACCACCTGCTGATTTGCATCTAACCCATTGACGAGCTCTGTAACTGTCGCAAGCTTGGCTCAACTACTGTCGTCATAGTAGGCGTTTCTTAATACCTAGTTTGGATTTATGTACTTAGTAGTTCATACTTGACAAGTATGACCCAGGAGAATATCCTTTAGAAAACACAAGCACGCTGTAAAACATTGAATTCCTATTTCTGGCAGCTAGCTTGCTTGCTTCAGTGATTGACACCAGACACTATAGATTTTAGTACAAAAGTTGGTAAACGCTTACATTCAAGCCATACTGTACCATTACTGGAAAGTAAATTGCCTTTTTCTCTTATTCCTTTTAATTAATTTCTTGTAACCCTCTAAGCAATTGATGATATTCTGAAGAAGTATAAAAATATTTTTTCTGAAAGTGTTGCTGTATCTGGTACTTCCACTAGATCAGTTCAGTTTCTTGCAATACTAAACTATGCACAAGCCACTGGAAATTCAAACAAAAACTGTACAGGTCACAAAACACTATTGCTACCTTTCATCAACACTTAAGTCTCCTAAGATCCACTAAAAAAGTTCAGATTTGTAAGTAAATCTCTTGCTCTCTACTCAGAGTTCTCTGATCTGAACACGTATTTAACTGAATTCAAAAACACACCTATTCAACAGTTTACATCTTGATTAAAGCCCTAGCAAAATCTAAAGTTGTATTTAGTAGAACTGAGAAAAGAAAAGTGATGGTAAGCCTTTTGACTTATTTATTTTTCTTAAATGGCACAGTTACATTTTTTTGTATGTTGGGCTGATAAAAGTTCCGTTTTACACACAAAGATCATGTCCAGTTGATCCACATACAAGGTTTTCATCTAGTATTAATGAAAAATACTGTGAAACATCAGATTTGTCATCAAAATCAGGTATTTTACTTCTGAGTGTTAAGTTCTTACATGAGTTAACATCTGTAAGGTTTATTTCCGTCTCTTTTTGTATGTAATTTCTTTGGTTTTTTTTGGTCAGAATTCCTCTAACGGTGGGATCAAACTTTGTTTCAGGTTGGCCTCGTCCTTCAGTAGCAGCTCCTTCACAGCTGCAATGCAGAAACATGGTTGTGAGTGACCTCCAGATATTCCTTACTTGGACATACAGGTCGCCCAAGCTCAACAATGAGAACAACAACAGTAAATCAAACCTGATGACCGGATGCTGGTTCACCCAGCGCTTCTGTCATCAAGAACTTTCTCAGTCCACCTGGAGGTGAAAACTCTTAATCATCCTGAATGTGAAGTCATGCTATGCCTGAGATATTCATATTGTACAACGCTCGACATCTGCTTTCACTTTTAAAACACACCGGTTTTTTGCTCAAGACGATGCCTTGACATTGTGGATTTGTTTAGTTTTTCGTCCACAACAGACACTGTCGCAAGAGGCTGGCATACCGTTTAATTTCAAGGATCTATGTAAATGATAATCATTGAGAAAACAAGTCAAAAAATAGTTAACTGTATTCCCGTCTGTTTTACCGTCTCCTAACGGTTGATTTTGCTGCTTCACATATTGTTTTTTCCCCCCTTTTCATATCATTGTACTCAATCAAGTGTCTTTGTTGGCTTTTTAATAATTTTTTTTTCTGAGTAGGATTTTGGCACGTAAGTGAACACCTTTTTGTCCACACCCAAGGGACGAATAACTCCACTTTTAAATAAGCAAAGCCACACAAACACTTTCAAAAAACACACATGACCAAGAAGGGTATCATCTACCTGGTGCATTGATATGTTTATATAGTTGACTGTACATCTAAAACCAGGTCGCATTTATTCCTGTAGTACGAGTTTGGTAGGGCTGATCCAATGCATTTCCTCATGAGCTGTGTAGAAGTCACTGAGTTTGTTCAAAGCGATTTTTTTATTTTTTTTTATTTACATTTTTTATTAAGAATGTATTGCTCTTGATAAAGCACAATTTTCCGATTTCATAAACAAGCAAAAGGGTCTATATTTAAGACTTAAAGCATTTCCAGTTCAATCGAAAATGGCTTATTTAGTTGAAAAGGGACTTTTCAAGCGGCCACAACTATTTTCTTGCATTAGTTTAAGTCAATATTTCTTGTGGATCACTTGCAGGAAATCTGTCACTGATTTGGGAGAGTATAAAAGCTGCTCCTGTTCAGTGGATATTTGGTCAAAGTGATACACTTAATACACACAATATCCATCCTTTCAAACTTTACTGGTGGGTTAAATGTGGCTGAATAACTTTTTTTCTTTTTTTGCTTGTCAGGTACATTTTTTTCCTTCATTCATGGTACTGTATGTCGTTTGACAGAAAAATACAGTAACATTTTTTTTCCATAGTGTGCTGTTAAACTTAATGTTTGAGAGTTGTGATATTTATAATTGTACATTTCAAAATGGTTGAAGACATTTCTGTTCCTTTTCCACAATATTTCCTGCTGAATAAGCATCCAAACTGACTTTCTGAGGGCATTTGGTATTTCTCTGTGCTTGAATAAGCAAAATGAAGAACTTTGACTAAACAATGTTGGTAGACCACTTGTTCTAAGGTGGAGCTGTCGCTTTTCTCAAAGCGTACATTTTTTTCCTGTGATATTTTTGCTGACTTAATGTTTGATGTTTCTGCTCATGTGGCTCTGAGTATTTTACGACATACAGTAAAGGATGCTTTAGTCTTTTTCTTTGTATTTAATACAAATTCTTTACAGATTAGCCAGAAAATGATAAAAGGTAAAACAATGTTTCAGGGTTCAGATTTTTTTATTTTATTTTATTAAGTAAGAGTTCATCTGAGTTTATGTTAACAGACAGATGCTACTGGCATTAACTTAATTCTGATAATGGGTTACTGAGTCAACGATGTGCCTCGTGGATGCTCTTGTCACAGATGTGTTGCCTGCAGCTGTTTGAATGAACTTGGAGCATGTTGGTTCTGCTGCCATGTTGATTTCTAGCATTGACGTTACTCGCCACAACCTATAGTGAGAATTATTCCCAACGTACCTGCCTTATTTTAAGGAGTTTGTTTTTTTTCTTAAGATTTGAAAGCTGGGTTGAGGTAGGCTTACTTTTGAAATGACAAACAGCTTAACTGAAGAACAATATTTTTATTCAACACCATTGTAAGCTGTGAAAGCTGAAGAACTTGTACCAGCATCATTTAGACATGATCCCATGCAAACAACAGTCTGTTTCAACACACATCAGCTATACCAGCATGGATATTTGAATAAACTTACTTGAAAAATTACTGTGGTGTAACGTCTTTTCACATACACACACATACAGTGAGAGTTGTTTTTCACCCCGGGACTTCATTAAATTGTTTTTTTTTTTGGGATATCTTATTATTTGTAAAATGGTATACATTTCAGCTAGTTTCAAACTAAATGGGGTGTACTGAAACCCATAACATCATATGCCTGCACCTTTAATAATGAACAGATAGAACCTCAGGTCTTAACAGGAAAATGTATACATTTTAAGACAATGCAGAGCTGTTAGAAAGTCCTTGGTGGGAGTATATATAAATCAGCTTTTTACATCTCAAGTGGAATCCATTTGTAGTCTCAAGGGATCATATTATGAAGTTCGATTTAAACAAACTGTCCATCCATCCATCTTCTTCCGCTTATCCGGAACCGGGTCGCGGGGGCAGCAGTCTCAACAGAGATGCCCAGACTTCCTTCACCCCAGACACTTCCTCCAGCTCTTCCCAGGGAGTCCAAGACGTTCTCAGGCCAGCCAAGAGACACAGTCTCTCCAGCGTGTCCTGGGTCTTCCCCGGGGTCTCCTCCCGGAGGGACATGCCTGGAACTCCTCCCTAGGGAGGCGTCCAGGAGGATCCGGTACAGATGCCCAAGCCACCTCAGCTGACTCCTCTCAATGTGAAGGAGCAGCGGCTCGACTCCGAGCTCCTCCCGGGTGACTGAACTCCTCACCCTATCTCTAAGGGAGCGTCCAGCCACCCTGCAGAGAAAACTCATCTCGGCCGCTTGTATCCGCGATCTTGTCTTTTCGGTCACTACCCAAAGTTCATGACCATAGGTGAGGGTAGGTGCGTAGATTGACCGGTAAATCGAGAGCTTCGCCTTTCGACTCAGCTCCTTCTTCACCACGACGGTCCGGTACATCGACCGCATAACTGCGGACGCTGAACCGATCAGTCTGTCAATCTCCTGCTCCATCTTTCCCTCACTTGTGAACAAGACCCCGAGATACTTGAACTCCTCCACCTGAGGCAGGACTTCTCGACCCACCCGGAGAAGGCACGCCACCCTTTCCTGGTGGAAAACCATGGCCTCGGTTTTGGAGGTGCTGATTCTCATCCCATCTCCAAAGCAAATGGAAACCAAACCTCAGGATGTCCCACATCTGTGTGACTGGGCAGAGTTCAGTCAATCAGCTCAATAAAACAAAATACTTTATATTGCCCAATACTGACTTTTAATAGAAATAAAAGAATCAGAGAAATAAAAGGTTTTGCATCAACTTGTCCAAACAATGTTAAGAGTAAAAAACCAGAGGACAAAAAAGAAAAAAAGAAAACCCAACCAAAAACCAAGAAAGATCTTAAATGAGTGACAGTTTTTCTTATTTTCCAGGCTGTTTCTTAGATTTTGCTTTTCTTTTCCTTGCCGGGTTAGGTACAATTCTTTTCACTTTGAGTGACTGTAGCGTGGAGAAGAAGGGAGAATCTGGGACCTCAGATTCACTCACCAATTTCCGTTTTTGGCCTCTCATCTCACCACCTTCTTCCTTTTTCTCTCCCATGCCAGTAGGTTTTTCAAGTGTTACTCTTGGTGTTGCACCTTGTAGCCACACAACGTCCAGCGAAGGTACTCTTGGTTTAATGGCATCAATGGTGTCACTAAATATCTCATCTTCTTTAGAAGAACACTGCCTGAATCCAAGCGCTAAGACACTTTTCAGCCCAAGCGGCTCTGACACACTCTGGCTCAGGCGAGGTACCTGGCAGGCCGGCACACCTCTTGTGGCACTCAAAGCGATCAGGTGATTTGTCATATGATTTGGTCTGACAGACTTGCACACAAGGACAAGTTGGAGCTCATTCCTCTCTAGAGCCTTGGTGACCTCGTTGATCCCAATGGCCAGCTGTCGTCTGGCTGCCACATCTGTCCAGCCGTTTCTGGTGGGATCGCAGACCTTTACGTCTCCACTCACCTGCGGAACAGGTTCTGATGCTGGAGCAAGTTTTCCCTCTTTCTTTTTCCTCCACAAGCGAAACACTTTCTCCTCTTTCTTCTCTAACCCCGTAGAGATGAGTTTGTCCTTTAAAGTTTTCAGGATGAAAATCATGTCCTCTTGGGGAAGCGAACTCCATTTTGAGGCTAACGGTGATGTGAATGAGGTCTTGGCAGGAATTTGCCTTTTCTGTTCCTTCTTAGCTGCCTTCCCTGGAGTTCCCATTCCTCGTCTGTAATTAAACCATGATCAACCAGAGTAAACACGACAAGTTAAAGATAAAATATTCCAGTATTTTCAGAAACATAACATTTATCCATATACTTCCTATAAAAGGAAGACGACAAAAGCACAATCTTCATCATCAGCGCTCCATTTGTCAATTATAATTTTTTTTTCCTAATATGAATCTTTAAGTTCTTGTTTGGGACATTTTCATATTGTAAAAGACTTTTACTCCAGTGAGAATCTTGGGCTTTCGGGTGTGCACCAACACCAATTATCTACTAATTACTACTACTACTGTCATTTAGCAGACGCTTTTATCCAAAGCGACTTACATCTGAGAGAACAAACACACCATTTCACCCAGGGAGCAATTAGGGCTGAGGGGCCTTGCTCAGGGGCGCAAGGTGGTTCATCTTGGTTGCCTTGGTCTTCCAGACCCAAGCCCACCTCTGTAGCCACTAGACTACTACTCTTAATTGAATGCATTCTTTCTGATATGTTCTCCATGCTGCTGGCTGAAACATGTGGCCACAGTATGACTGATCATCATTGTGCCAATTATATTTATTGAAATTGTGCAGCCGTTTTTAATCCTCCAAATATACCCATGCTCATTTCTTATTTTCAAGCGTGCAGTCCACAGAAATTGGGTCCCAAATACATTAGGCCTGTAGAGATATTCCATTAGACACATCTGGAAGGGAATTTTATGGTGAGAACCCAAGGAAGGTTTTCTTACTGCTCACCCACTAGTCATTTGTGCAGAATCACACACAGAGTTTATATGAGTTCATGGGCTTGTTCTACTTCTGGTTAAAAAAGAAAAGTACAAAGGCTTGAAATTTTGTGCTACTTGTGCTTAATTTATTTTTTTATTCTGTTATTATTTTATTATTTATTAAAGTACTTGAATTTACTTTAAGATTATTTTAATTTAAGCTATTTTTTAATCTAATTTGCCTAAAGATGATTATTTTGTTTTTTACTTTTACTCAAGTAATTATTTGGATGACTACTTTTTACTTGTACTTGAGTCATATTATTCTGAAGTAACAGTACTTTTACTTGAGTACAATTTTTGGCTACTCTACCCACCTCTGGTCAAAAGTTTTGCATGGTACCCCTGTCCTTAATATGTCACACAAAAATTACAAAACAAAATCAGCATGCTAATCTTACTTGAAATGTTGACATGGATGTTTTGGTATTTTTAGAAATCAATTCATCTTTACAGAAGTTGTGACCAGCAGCTAAACGTTTCCACAACACTGAAAATTGTATATTTTGTTGACGATACATTTAAATGCAAAGGTGTTAAAAGGTATGTTTGACATCATTCAGAAAACCATCATTGCACATCATTGCACATCATTGCACATCAAGCTCACTACACACGAGACCCTGGAGGATGTAACCCAACAAGAGCATGCCAACAAACATCACGTTTAAATTCAATATATATATTATATATAAAGAAGTCCAGGGCGTCTTTATCGCCGTTCCGACTATATAAATGACAAGCAGGAAAAACATAAAACAAACCTTACCTTCAAAAGTTTCACGGCAGCCAGCGTGTTGATCAATTTCACGGTTTACATCGCCATTTTGTTTGAATTTAAAAACTTTATTTAAACAAGGAGGAACAGCGTCGACAAGCGTTTAAAGAGCGTCAGTCAAGTCGCACAGAGACAAAACATGCTGATGGTTTATATATATATATATATATATATATATATATATATATATATATATATATATATATATATATATATATATATATATATATATATATATATATAGTTGAATATATAGAGCGTTATCTTGAGCCAAGCATTTATTTCGAGAATAAACTATGTAGAATCGTTAACTGCAAATGCCGAGTAGAGTAGCATTGCAACAAAGCCTGATAAACATGAAAGTGCAGAATACGAAATCTCGTTGTTATAGTTTTGCATTGGTAAAACACATACCCTAAAAAATTTAAATCCTATATAATTCAGTGGGGAAAGGAACATGCAGGCAAATACAGTGGAGTAAAGGTAGGAAATAACATACACAGGCTGTAAGTGATATTGATCACATATTAAAAAGTATGGACAAATATACATTTTATAAAATTTCAAGTTTGCAATTTTATGTTAGTCGTTGTTATATGTTATATGTTATATGAATTTAAAAAAAGGTCTCCAATGTAAACAAGTGTAATGCTTTCTTGGAATAATGCCTTTTAGTTGACTTTGTATCAGCGAATCTGTACTGTCATGAAACTGTACCTGATCCTATGCAATTCTTCTAATAAATTCTTCAATCAATCAATCAGTCGCAGTGGAGTTTATGTTTGCCGCAGTGATTGAGGGTTGCAGACAGCCAATCAGCTGCTCTGCAGCCCTGTGCTCCCTCCCTGCAGTCTTCCGCTTGGTGGACCGATTTATTGCGTTGATACAGCTGCAAGAAATCCTCCGGAACAAGCACCTTCAGCTGCTCTCCGTTCCTGCATCCACAGCAATGTCTCTCGAGGTAAAATACCCCAGCTTCACGTTTCATTTATATGTTATCAATTTATTAGGCCCTATCGTTGCTATGAAATTGTCAGGCGTTACTAGGTTAGCACAGTTTAGTTACTGTAGTCTGATCCATCTTTGATGAAATGAGATGTAAGAGAACCACGTCTATACTGTATTTATCATCCGTGTCTGTGGTCTGGATGTTTAAACAAGAATATATATATATATATATATATATATATATATATATATATATATATATATACATATATAGCACATTTCTCCACTGAGGGATGAATAAAGGACTATCTAATCTATCATAATACAGTATTAAAAAAAAAGGTGAGGGGGGGGCAATTTATCAACACTTGGTATATAATTCTTATTTGTATTGGTTTAGGTTTTTTTTACTTATTTTTTTATTTCTGTGGCTTTAAAATGATGTCAGGAACGTGGGAACGATTGCACTACTGGTTAAGAGGTTTGTGGGTTAATATCTATCCTAAAAGGGTCTGTAATTATATGCTCTGCAATGTCCCAGATCTTTTGTAAAGCAGATTATTCAAGCAGGGACAAAAGCTGCAGCTTGAATAAAAGCCCATTGTTTATGTAGAACTTGCGCCCCAATCGGTTTCCTAGGCTTTGACCCATGGGTAGACCACGATGTTCACATTTCTGATTCACTGTTGTCTGTAACTAATTAACATGCATATTCTTATCCTGTGTAATTCCCTCTGCATCAAATTAGATTACATCATTTGTCTGACTGTGGAGGGAGAACACTTGCTCTTACATTTCCTGGATAGATATGTGGTGATGGTTATGTTTTGAATAGTCAATGTTAAGTGCAGTAACTGTTTCTCGTTTGATCATCTATTAACTTGCAGACAGAATTTAAGACAGTGGCAGAGGATGTGAAGAAGGTGAAAACAAAGCCTACAAATGAGGAGATGCTTACACTATACGGTCTTTACAAACAGGCCCTTGTCGGTGACGTTAACACTGGTATGACTTGATGCCTATAAACAGAATCCTTTTCATGCATCATATTAAAATTCAGAGAACTTTATCTGTGGTGTTTTATCATTGTAGAGAGGCCAGGAGCTCTGGATATGACAGGGAAAGCAAAGTGGGATGCCTGGGACTCCAGGAAAGGTGCAGTTTTACTGTTTATGTTAAACATGATGTAATCAATCAGTTTGAAATGTAAAAATTGCTGACGAAGAACTGATGCTGAATATGTATAATAAACTTTACAAAGTTTGTTATTCATGTTAACAGATGCTGATCTGAGTATACACAAGCTGTAACTGATATTGATCACATATTTGTTCAAACTTAAAAGGTATGGACAAATATACATTTTAAAATGACAGATTATTAGAAAAAAGGAAGACTGTATGCCCTGAAGGCAGCTTGGATGTCTCTACTAGTGGAGCTTCAAACAACCCACTCACATTTCCATCCCTAAAGACCAATGTCACTGATTTATGATTTATGAATAGAAACAGACTGATATATTGTGTTTTGATTTCAAATCTTTTCTGTTTCTGAATTTTGCAGGAGTGTCCAAGGATGATGCCATGTCAACCTACATCACGCATGCTAAGGAAATCATCAGCAAATATGGGATGTAAGACTTACAATAAACAATAGAGGCAGGATTAATGCAAAAATGAATAAAAGACTACTAATTCAATTAATAAAAAAACAGATTGTCTACAGATGTAATGGTTAGGCAGAATATTTTGTCATTTGACATTTCTTCCTTTTTCAGGTATGTTTTTTTAATTTTTCATCATTTTGAATTTATATAATTAAATGACTACTATGCATTGATTAATTATGTAAAAATGTAACTTTACTAATTCAGTTGAATGCACTTATTCATATCTTAGATCACAACAAGAAATTAAAAGGTGTCAAATATGAGCATACACGTTTTAAAAAAATAAACTTTTTGTGTAATGGGGCATTTTGTGTATTTTTATTAACTTAAGAAAATGTGAGAACCAATTCATTTTAGCATAAATACAAAAAGACGTGATGGATGAATTCTCATTAGCTGCACTGGATTAAACAGCTGCTTTGGCAGGAGAGGTAGGGTCTGAACCCTGTGATGTAAAATGAGCTGTTCGTATCAGCAGTGGTTGATTTTTCAAGGGTCATCAGTTTTTTTGAGACTTCAAGAAAGATTAACCAGTATAAGGCCAGGTGTATCATATTTGATACATGAATTTCTGAAACCTTTCTAGCATCCTCTTAATCAAAAAAATTGGAAAAAAGTTTCATACAAATCAAAAAATATATGTAGTCAAAATAGGGAGTTCAAGGCACTCTTCTTGTGGAAAAATATTAAAAAGCCTTTATTGAAACATGGCAAATAAGTTTAAAAACATGGGAGCAGAGACCCATGCGTTTCGGCGCAAGCCTTCTTCAGGGTACTGCTCAAACAGGAATTCCTAATGATATACACCTGCCCTGCACAGGTAGGAAGTCACATGAACCATTTCCCAGGTAAACATTACATGCAAGGGCCACTAGGTGGCCACGCAGGTGTCAAAAGCCAGGCTTTTGACACCTGCGTGGGCCTCTGCTCCCATGTTTTTAAACTTATTTGCCATGTTTATATAAAGGCTTTTTAATATTTTTCCACAAGAAGAGTGCCTTGGACTCCCTTTTTTGACTAGATATTGTTTTTTTCCCTAACACCAAAGAGCGCCTTCAAGATTTTTTCTGAACAATTCCCTGAGCACTTCGGATTTTTTCTTCACTTGACAAAACATATATATATATTAAGAAAAACAAGGATTAAGAATTAGGAAGATTGGGATAATAATTCAATTGTTTTAATACAAAAATTTGAAGTGTTTTTGATTCCAATATATAAGTAACACTTGAAAAAAATATACATATTTAAAACAAAATGTTTGTGTCATTTCATTAGTTAAGAGTTAAAAACATGTCAGAAATTCAAATTCAAAAATACTTCAGTCATCCTCGAAGGGAAAATAATTGTAGTCATGATTTAAGTTGCCACTGTAGAGGTGTATTACTTTGGGCAGGATGGGTATCTTGTAGCAATCTGTGCTGCAGCTGATCTGTGGGAGCTTCTGATGGAGGAAACTCCATGGTTGAGTAGAAAGACCCAAAGAATAAATGATGAGTAAACACAACCCGTTTTGCTTAACAGGTCTTTTAAGAACATGGCTGTATTCATTCAAATCAGATTAATATGTCAAAGGTATACATGACTGTCAGCATATACATTAATGTAGAGTTATTTAGTTTCACCAGAATCAACACAGAATAATGGATTGACACATGATCATATCAGGGCACATACATACTCTTAACTCAAACATTTTGCTGTTACTATGTGCTGGTGCAAAAGAAGAGGGAAAAAACACATTATGAACTAGTCACAGTTTCTACCTCAGCTATTGGCAAATATTGAATAAAATCGATGTAATGGTATTGTTGGCCCATTCTATTGTTTATATTAGTGAACACATGCGCAGTTGGGGGTTCCGGGCCGCGCATGCGCAGAGCTTCAGTAGGGGAAAGGTGAGCTGCAGCTGCAGCTGCGACGCACTGCACGGTTCCTTCTTCCACCAGCTACAAACGCAGATACCACTTTATTTACGCAGTGCGCTGGTATAATAAACTACACACAAAGTATCCCAACCAAGGTAAGTTAATTATCATTATTCTGGTCAAGTTAATCGTTGTTGAAGAGCTGTAGTGATGTACCCAGTAACTGCAGAGTAGAAGAGTAATTGCACTTGGTCAGCTTATTTTTAAGTAGTTTAATCTTTCTTTCCAGAAACAGCATCCAATTTAAACTATTTAAAATTAACAATGTACGGATGAACTAAGCTCGAATAATTATAGTCGTCTGCATAACTGACAGCCAAGTAACATTACCAGCATTTAACGGGTCTCATAATAATGAAAGGAGTTGACACAATTTTGTTTCAGATAGAATTTCACAGCATGATGTTTGTTTAGTTTTATTATTGAGCTTTATTTCGAATATGCATATTAAAAAAGAACAATACAAAAAAGTAAAAAAATAAAGTACATATATATATATATATATATATATATATTTGTACTTTATTTTTATATATATATATATATATATATATATATATATATATATATATATATATATATTTGTACTTTATTTTTTTACTTTTTTGTATTGTTCTTTTTTAATATGCATATTCGAAATAAAGTGTGTTATAATAATGTGTTTGTAGACAAAAGACAAAGCAGCTCTTGGGCAGACCTCGCAGATCCACCAACATATTCGAAAGGGATAGGATTGAAGTATATACTTATCAGGTCCTACCCCTGAATCTTATCTACATTTTTCCAAATAGCAAGAGAATCAATGAGCTTACTTATAGATCACAAAAAGCATAATATAAGTCTATATATCAACATGATTATACATCCATTTATCAACATATCTACATATAACTATATATCCATATATATTAACAGAGATATACCCATACATAAATACTGTATGTATAATATATCTCTATATCCATATACATACATATATATAACATGTTTATTTCCATAATATTAATCTATATATCTACACATATTAAATAAATCTATATATATCTACATTTTTATTCGCCACTGTATTTTGAGAAAAAAGTTTCTTTATATCTTTTTTTAAATTGTGATATGTTTTGACTTTGTTTTAGATCTATGCTCAGGCTGTTCCAAAGTTTTACCCCATAGGTAGACATACAGAAGCTCTTCAGTGTTGTGCGTCTATTGATAACTTTAAAATTAAGTTGGCCTTGAGGTTATAACCTCCCTCCCTTTCAAAGAATATCCCCTGTATATGTCCTGGTAATGAATTATTCTTGGCTCTAAACATTAGTAGTGCTGTATTGTAATTGACTAGATCTAGAAATTTTAGTAATTTAGATTGTAAAAATAATTTATTTGTGTGGTCCCGGTAACCTGCTTTGTATATTATTCTCACAGCTCTTTTCTGTAATATGCACAAGGAGTGAAGTTAGTTTCACATAACAGGACACATTGCATTTCTATTACAAAATTATTGGGGGCCCAGCTTCAGATGCTGCAGGTTTTAGATAAATTAGTAAAACAAGTTCAGCCACAGTTTAAAGTGTGTAATGTAATTTATCTGTTTTCCAGGCAGAAGAAATGGATAATAATTTATCAGAGTCTGTGTCTGAGCGGACCTTTCAGTACCAAAGCAGTTTGCCTCCGCTGCCTGTCCCATCACTGGAAAGCACCCTGAACAAGTACCTGGATGCAGGTAGGATTTCTGCTGTCAATGAGTCACCATGTTTAAAGAGATTTTATCTTTGCTTTTGAACTCTAGAGTTTGGTCAATAGTTAGGTTCACACTGACCTTAAAAGCCAAGCCATGGGTGTTTTTTTTCTTGGTGTAATCTAATGGCATTTTATCAGTTTGCTTTTTCTTGACAATGACAACCATTTATTTTTCCATTTTTATTTAACTTAAAAAACCTAGTAGGTCTTAAATGGCAAGTGTACATGGTAAAGGTTTTTTCAACTCCTGTTATTTCAATTTCTATAGTTGGTTAAAACTGAAGACATCAGAACTAGGCAATAACAAGAACTTGTGCAAAAGAGAACAAATATAAAATATCTTTAAGATTTCAAATACTTTATGAGAATAAAGCCTTTGAATATTCTTTATTTTCTCTACCCGCATGATGAGGTTCATTCCAAACCCTCTTAGCAGGGTTTTTGTTCAGTAGCTGTGGAGGCCAAGAAAGTTCTCCACGGCTCTTTCCTTTTTCCCAAACCGTTGTTATATTACCTTGAGGTGCGGTTTTGGTCATTGTGCTCTTAAAAACTGAGTATTGAGACTGATTATAGTAATTAACGCATCCTCTACAGCAGAAGTAACTTTTGGCCCTCCGTTCATGTGATGGTCCTTGTGAGAGCCAGTTTAATTACAGTTCGTCGATACTCTACTTTCTCTTTGTATAACAGCAGCAGTTCTTCATATACTGCAGAAGTCAAATCTTTATTAACAGCTTAAGAAACACTGTTCATCACAGTATGTATGTAAATCACAGATATATTAAGAAAACAAGAGATCTTACCAGTTAACATTTAACAAGGCTTGTTACATGAAAATCAATCCAGGTGACGACTTTCTGAATCTCTGAATGCCACATATTTGGTGTATTTGTATGAGCTGTGCAGTCACTGACAGACTTGTTTACTTTTGTGTTTTCCTTTTAATTTTTGTCCAGTTCGCCCATTTGGATCTGAGCAGGAATGTGAAGCTACAGTAGCGATTGTGAGGAAATTCCAGGAGGGCATTGGTCCAGAGCTCCATCAGAAACTACTGCAGAGAGCCAAGAAAAAGAGGAACTGGGTTTGTTGCTTGAAGAGCTTGTTTGGTTGCTTGTATGTAGGAATATTTTCCTCCTCTGACTGTGGTTAATTTTTCTCCAGTTGGAAGAATGGTGGTTAGACACAGCGTACCTGGAGGTCCGCATCCCTTCTCAGTTGAATGTGAACTTCGGTGGCCCTGCACCTTACCTGGAGCACTACTGGCCACCTGCAGAGGGAACCTCTCTGCTGCGGGCCAGTATAGCCACATGGCACACGCTGCAGTACTGGAAACTAATCCACACGTAGGAAATACACATTGTGTTTTAGTAGTTTGGTAAAAAAGTTTGTTATACTTTTTTTACATCTTTTTTTTTTTTGCATTTGCAGAGAGAGTATGCCTCCACAGAAACATGGCAAAACCCCAATGGATATGGACCAGTTCAGAATGCTCTTCTGTACCTGTAAAGTACCTGGAGTGAAGAAGGACACAATTCGCAACTACTTCAAGACAAGTACAATGACATTTGCTCTTATCTTCTAGCTTCAGACACACCTGTAAACTCTGACCCATTTTCTTAGTCTCTTTCATCACAATTACGTCACGTGGATTTTATGTTGTATCACAGGAAGTGAGGGTCCGTGCCCTTCCCACGTGGTGGTGCTGTGTCGTGGACGGATATTTACATTTGATGCCCTTTGTGATGGACAAATCCTCACTCCTCCAGAAATTCACAGGTAGTGAACACACTCAAATATGCACATATGTCTTTTATATATTAGAGTTACGTTACTTACGTTAAAGGGTTTTTCACAAGCTGAATACTGAAACTCAAGTCTTAAACGAAACAAGACAAATGTTTTAATTTTTGCTGCTTTTTTAAAAATATTTGGTGTAATATGGGATACATTTTTGCCAGTAGGAAGTTAATTTGAATTCTTTATATATGAATGTGAATCATTCAATTTGTACATGAATTGATTGATTTGAATAATTTCTTTTAAAATCTGAATCTGAATGGACTAATTTAAAAATGAATCTATTAGTTTGAATGTGTATCACGATTAAATGAAAACTGTATTTAATTCCCCTAATTCATTTTCACTTTTCAGTTTAACTTCTTTTTATTCAAATTCAGTTTTTCTTTTCAATTTTTTTTGCGCCACACATCCTGGCCCTCAGGTCAGCCAAAACGCCTGAGGGCGTCGAACGCAGATGAGAAGAACTTGATTTTTCAACAGTAACGCGCTTTACGTTGTATATACCTGGCATAAACACCTGGAGCTGTGATGTCCAGTGACCAACGGCCCAACACTCATGTTTGTATATAAATAAATAAAAGAAATCGCATCATGTATGACAGGAAGAGTAATGTTATTGTAGTGGCGGCTGTGGGATGCCGGTGATGCTTGGACTTGTGGGATACCATTTTCCTGCTTTATTTCAACATGCAGTTTTCTGTTTGTTGGTGTATGGGTGAGATGGGTGTAGCAGTTATATATATGTGCCGTGTGTTTCAGTAGTTTATAGTGATACACTTTCAAACGAATAGATTCAATTACAAATTACCGTAGTCCATTCAGGTTCAGATTTTAAAAGCAATTATTCAAATCAATCAGTTCAGGTTCAAATTGAATGATTCACATTCAGATATAAAGAATTCAAATTCACTTCCTACTGGCACAAGATTTATCCCATAGTATTATACTAACTGATTCAAGTATTTTATAGCATCACTTGAAATCTAGAACAGTTTTATTAATAAAACACTGATGTTACAGACCAGCCAATGATAGAACAGCAACAGCAGAACAGAAATGACAGCAATAAAACAGCTGCAAAAGCCCAATATAGAATCCATAATTAACAGTGGACATCTGTAGGTGTAGTATACCTGATTTAAAGACAGTGGTTGTCTGAAGGGAAGGGATTTATGGAAACATTTCTCTGTGTTTTTGCTTTGTACACACACAGATTGGCCGTGTAACTAAGACATACAGATAATTTCCTCTGCCAGGTTGTGTCACATTAAGCTAACTTTTTCCAGCCACTCAGATTTGTTTGCTGTCCATAGGAGCCCTCCGTATGCCTCGACAAATGGATGCAGGTTGATTTATTCAAATGTATATTGACAATATCCAAAAGAAAAAGCAGACATTCTGGGCAGGGCACATCGTTTTTTTCTGATATTACAAAAATGAAAGTGTCTTGGTTTCAGCACTGTTTTGTTAATAGGTCGCGTTCGTAGGGATCTTATTCTCATTGTCAATAAGCCCATTGTTTTTGTTTGCACTTCGTCATTATTAATTTTATGTTAGTGCATGTTGCACAAACTCTAACCTCTCAGGTCAAAGTCAAACTAAACCAACAAAGTAGGTTGTCCTGCCACGGCAATTTTTCTGTCATGACCTACTCTGCCTTTCCTCCTCCAAAACTTCTGGCAGTGTGAAACACATTGTTGCTATTGCGTACCATGAATCTTATGACTAAGAGCAGACTAGCTTATCTTTTGGATATAACATGAAATTTCTAGTTTTGTTTTACTCTATGTCACAAACTGTGCAGAGCAGATAAATAAATGTTAGCAAACTTAAGTAGATATTGGTAGCTTACAGAACAATCTTTACTGCTTGTCCGCACATCAAAAATGAAATCTCCTCTAGTATTTCTACTTTTCTTCCGGCTCTTGATGCTACACAATCTCAGAGCTCTTTTTACTATATATAAAACTATATATATTTATAATAAATATATATAACTATATATATTTACTATATATAAAACCGTGTAAATAGGTCAAATACTTAGTTGACTCACTTGAAATGGAAAAGAAGAGCAGAGGAAGAAAAAGTTCATCTTCTAAAGAAAAAGTAGACCTTTTTGCTTTTGTTCTTGTTCATGAACTGGTAGGTTTAGTAGTGAATATAATCTACAGAACAGAGATGACAGGTGATTAAATGCATGAGTATTTGTAGATAATGAAATAAGAGAAATTAATGATTACAAAATATATTCTACTTGGTAATCTTTTGAAATTTCCTACAAACTATGCATAGGTTTAAAAGTATGATCCATACAAAGTGCTTTATTTAAAAAGGTCTGTTTTAGCAACAAACTTCTTAAAGAGGCTGTCAACAGAGAATCTAACTTTACTCATAATAGGTGTTTGTGAGTAACCTATCTAAACGATATACCGTACACTGTGCTCAGGGATGCAAAGTTATGATGTTGTCACTGCGGTTGGTCCAAACCTTGTACCATCTACCATTGAAACATCAAAACAAGGTAGAAAATAGGTTTCAGTGATGACACACAAGTGGGAGGAGCAGAACAAAAACCAGCACCCAAAAACTACTGGATTCCTAGGCAACAATATTTATTTACAGAATATAATCTATTGTCTTCTGCTTCAAGAATGATGGAAATTGTTGTCTGTTACATCCTCAGGAATAATGTGATTGATCTTACTTTTGGCTTGGTCTCTGAGTCTTAACTGACAGCTTAATAGACTCCGGTAATAATTAACAACACACAAAAGAGTTTTAGGAGTGATTTATTGTTCCTGTTATGCCCAGTGTTTGGCAAACAAGTTTGATTAAATTTCTGTCATAAGGTGGTATTGAATTGAGATCATATATCTTGCTATGCTGTCAGCACTTTTTTGAGTCAGTGTTACCAAGGCACCAGTCTAGTTACACACCTGGTTCATGTAGAGAATGTGCTGATGTAGTGACTTAGTTCAGGATCAATTCAGGGTTGCAGACCTCAACTTTCTCTTAAATGTCAGCACAAAACACTCAAAAGGTGCTGAATTAATATTGCTTTAACTTGTTAATAACTTGTCAACTTCGAGAGCACTTGCGCTGAACACTTTAAATATGTTGTCATTTCTACTTCAGGGACTTTAACAGGGATGTTATACAGTTAGAAAATTGCCTATGTACCCAGCTGAAAATCATCAGTAGATGTTGCACTTCTAAACTAAAAGTGAAAAGTCAAAGTGTGTTGTGCTGCACGAGCCCCATCCATGCAGCAGTACTATACTGGGAGCAATTTCCGTCACTGACGCAAGCTATATCTGATATTAAGCTCTTTATGGGAAATTCAATACTATATATGTGTGTGCGTGTGAACCTGTGCAGGCAGCTGAGCTTTGTGAAAGAGTGCTGTGAGAGAGAGCCAGAGGGAGACGGAGTGGCTGCTCTTACCTCAGAGGAGCGGACTCGCTGGGCAAAGGTAGGGATGATTTGATTCAGCTGCAGAACTGATGACAGGTAAAGCTGGTGCATGGCTTTGAATTGGTATTAGATAACTGAAGCACTTATGGGAATCAATACTTCTCTGTTTACTCTCTGGCAGGCAAGAGAACATCTAATAAGCATCGATCCACACAATGAGACAATCCTGGAGACAATTCAGAGCAGCCTGTTTGTCCTATCACTGGATGACACAAAACCCCACTCTTCCCCCGAGAACTACACAAATGTATGAGTTACACATCCTAATCTTCTTTAGGCCATGGAAAAATAGTCACATGTCTGATTTTCATGCCTTCTTTGGATTATGACTGCAGCTGACTTCAGAAGCCCTAAAAGGCAACCCAATCATCCGCTGGGGGGACAAATCATACAATTCAATCGTGTTCTCAAATGGCACTTTTGGATCCACTTGTGATGTGAGTTTCTTTGCTTGTCATACTAGAGGAGACTAAAACAAGTGTGCAAGTGAGATGGTCCTACTCATTTGGGTATAGCATTGTTTAAAATCTTTAAAAGTACATATAATAATGATGTAATTGTATAATAATGTAATTGTAAATTGTTTTGTAGCATTCCCCATATGATGCTATGGTGCTGGTGTCTTTGTGCTGGTATATTGACCAGAAGATCAGCGCTACAGAGGGCAAATGGAAGGTAGATGTTGGTTTTTACTCTATATATACTTTTAAACCGTTATTTGTAAGTGCTATATATTCTCATAATTTGAGGTAACTTGTTTTTAGGGCTCAGACACAGTTAGGCAAATACCCCCTCCTGAGGAGCTGTTATTTACTGTGGATGAAAAAGCCTGCAGTGACATCAGTCATGCCAAACAGCAGTTTCTGGAGTCGGTGAGTCTAAAAAAAGAATAATCTCCTCTGTAAATACCATTGTCGCAATTGTGTGACCATTAAGTCTGTTTTTGGTTTCACAGGCACAAAACCTTCAGATTGTGTGCTACGCCTTCACAGCCTTTGGAAAAACAGCCATCAAGCAGAAGAAACTGCATCCAGACACGTTTGTTCAACTGGCAATGCAGCTTGCCTTCTACAAACTCCACAAGAAGTATGCATCTGATTCCCCTTCTCTTGTTATTGTCAATTGAAGCTATGAAATAGATGTTGGTAAATGCCCCCTCTTGCTTCTCTCAGGCCAGGAAGCTGTTATGAGACAGCGATGACACGCAGGTTCTATCATGGCAGAACAGAGACCATGCGACCCTGCTCGCAGGAGGCTGTGGACGGGTGCAAAGCCATGGTGGACCCCATGTGTGATGTACATTAAAAATGTTTTCTGTTGCAAAATTGCAGAACATCGGTTTTTCTACATTTAACATATTTTAATATTTTCTGTCAGATGAATGCAAGGAAAAAAGCTCTGCAGCTGGCCTTTAATAAGCACAACAAACTGATGTCTGAGGCTCAAGAGGGAAACGGTGAGTCTGGGTTACATTAATGTTGGCTGATTTTCTTAAGCATTGCTGATTATTATCAATCAATCAATCAATCAAATTTTATTTATATAGCACCTTTCGTCCAGGTACATGAAATACAAGGTGCTTTGACATTTTGATTGAAAAATAAGCATAATGAACAAATAAAAACTGGGAGACCAAAAAGATAAAAACTGGGAGACCAATGCACCCTGACATACAATATAAAATTTATAAAAAGATAAAGGTTCAAGGATTAAGGCTAAAAAAAATATAATCAGTCCACAACAATAAAAATAATAAAAACATTATAAGAGATAGATAAATGAATAAAACAGATACCTTTAAAATTTTTTAAACGGAATAAAACTAAAACTATAAAATGTGATGCTACATAAAAGCCAGACCAAAGAGATGAGTTTTTAGTCTACGTTTAAAAATGTCCACATTTCCAGCTCCTCTCAGATCCTCCGGCAGGCTGTTCCACAGTTTTGGAGCATAGTGGTTAAAAGCAGCATCACCAAATCTTTTAGTTCTACTCTGTGGAACAGCTAGAAAAGAAGAGCCAGAGGATCTGAGGGGCCTTCCTGGTTCATAGAATAAAAACATCTCTGAAATATACTCTGGCGCAAGCCCATGTAGCGCTTTATAAACTAATAAAAGAACTTTAAAATCAATTATATTAAAGGTCGGGTAAGCAGTTCTACACAATTTATAAACCAGAACACTTTTTGTCATATTCAGTAACTATCTTTTCACCACTTGCTTTCTGCTCATCCCATGAGTTCACTGAAAGAAAAAAGAAAGGAACATGCACCACCCTGGCTTTGTCAACTTGCACTAAACTGCTTTATTGCATCATATTCATATATTATGTTTTATTTGTGTTTTTTCGTGTTTTATTGATATTTAGTTTCAAATATCAAGAGATACAAAAGTTATCCAGAAATCACTTACCCTGCCTTTAATCACTAAGTATCATTAGTAGCACTATGCAGTCCTGCTTGTATCTTGGACTCACAAAAACATCAGCCTTTAACTTACCTGTGAAGGTTCTAAGGAAAACTGTTTTAAAACAACCCCATACCATTTTGAAGTAATTTTAAATATCAATTTGTTTGTCTCAACTGAAGGTTGCACCAGTAGACTTTAGTGGCCTCAAACCTTTTGCATGGTCCTGCTGCATGTTTCACTTATCTATTAAAGGGGTAATTCGAGGCCCATTTACCATAAGTTCATATGAATCTTTAGGGTCTTAATGAAAGTCACTAATACACTTTGATTAAAAATTCTCACTGATAGTGTTTAAAAAAGGATGGATTTCTTGATCATACAACCTCAGCACAAACCACCAGGGGTGTGTTTTTTTTTTTTCAAAATCGATTATTATTATTTTATAAAATAAGGAAACAGGAAATAAGGGAACCGATAAGAGTAACAACGGCATCAGGAGGTCACATGTAGGGCCTGTATTTGCTGTAAGATGAGTAACGGGAGAAACGAGGAGATCCGGGAGCTACATAGCCTCGTAGCCGAAGATGCCATAAACCGGCGTATGTCCGGAACCACAGAGGATGGTCCATTGTTTGAACAACTGGCAACAAAAATTTGCAAGTATCAGAACCTGGCCAAAAAACGCTCATTCCGATGTTCATCCATCCTCGTTTTGAAAATTACACCTGTCTGACGCTGCATATTACCCTGCTGATGTGGGAACAATACGTAATTTTACACGCTCCTACACAGATTATGTAACACTTCCCGACTCGCCTTCCGTCCCCTCAACTCGCCTTCAGGCCTGACCTGAGAAATAACACGCCTTAGTTTATATTGCGCGTTAAACGAGGCGTGTTATTTCTCACCTCAGGCCTGAGGGCGAGTTCTTCATCATCCAGTGATATTAGCGGGATCCAATCGAAAAACGGCTTCTGCTTCAACTTGTCTCATGACTTAAAATTTCAAACTATACGCCAGATTTTATGATAACTAATATACAACCATTTTTCCTGCATATTGCCATCATGTTTGGTGCGCGTTTGCTGCAGGAAGAAATGGTGAAAACGGGCCGTTCTCAGGAAAGTGCTCTCAAGCAAAAAAGGGAGAGATAAAAAAAGACATACCTCTCATTTTCAATGGCTCAGATTAGTCGGAAGTAAATGATGACTGGTCTCCAGAACAAAATCTCTGGAGATCAGTGTCAAAACAATGTGCTGATAGCTGATAGCTCACTCAGGGTAGGTCTAATAAGGTAAAACATCCTTGTCAATCAACTCTTGTGGGAGGTGCTTCTGCAGAACCACGTCATTTGACAGTAATCTCAGAACAACCTGATTTCAGAAAGGAGATTTTAAAATAGCAATTAAAAATTGTGAATCTTGTGAAGGTGCTTCATGCTATTTTGTGACACTGTTGACAGGTTTTGACAGGCATCTTCTCGGGCTGTATCTCATTGCCAGAGAAGAGGGACGTCCCACTCCAGAGCTGTTCACTGATCCCCTCTACGCAAGAAGGTAGTGTATAAGAAACTCATTTATTTCTTAAAAACTGTATGTCAACACTGCATATGTCATCATTATGCGTATGATTTGGACTCAGTCCTTCAAATTAAAATCAAATGTTAATGCTCCAAAATCTGTTTCTATCTATATTTACCATCTTGGAGAAATTGTCTGCAGCTGATCAGACAATAATTATTAGCTTTCCCCTGTCATAGTGGAGAAGCGTATATATTGTTGACACTGTGCAGCAAAGTAGTTTTAAACTGCACGACCGGCTGCGTTTTCAGGTGTATTTGGACAGAGCACTGGAGACACTGTGCTTCAGCGTGAAAACAGGTGTTTGTAACTGTAATGTTTGCGTCTACAGTGGTGGCGGTGGAAACTTTGTGTTGTCGTCCAGTCTGGTGGGCTACACCACAGTTTTGGGGGCAGTGGCGCCGATGGTGCCACATGGTTACGGCTTCTTTTACCGCATCAGAGATGACAGGTGCGTAAAAAAACATGCACGCCTTTTAAATCTTGAAATGTGTTAAAAAAATGTTTGAACAACATAAAGGAGGCCCATTCTTACCAGTTTTGAAATTTACTGTTAGTTCTGTATTGATTTTGAAGTTTTACCAATGTGAAGGTTTTTATTCATCCAGTTAAATGAGACGTGCCTTTTAGGGTTTTGTAATTCTTTTTTTTTTTTTAGCAATTGTCTTCAAAACCACACGTTCTCTCTTCTCTTCTCTAGGATTGTGATCTCCATCACAGCTTGGAAATCTTGCCATGAAACAGATGCTGCATCGCTGTTTAATCATTTCTCTAGCTCCATGCACGAGATGCTCCATCTGTTCACCATGTCTCAGCTATGAACACTTAAAACAGAGGGGGCTGTCTGCATTTATCTTTCACCTTTCTGTTCCTAAGTGAATATTAATGCTCACGAAGTCCAAGACTGGACGTGTATAGACAGCTAAATTAGCACAAATCAATGCAAAAGTGCACAATCTGTGCCACTGGTTTTAAATTAGCTCTTTGTTTTGTTTTGTTAACCTAAACAAAATGTGTTAAATTTGTTAAATTGTTCTTTTGTGTGTGTGAATTATGTCGAATTGATTTTATTGAGTACAAAAATTTAATTCCAGACAGTATTAATCACATTCAAGCTAAATTCAGAAGTTTATCTAGTGGATAAAAACTATTCAAAAGTATACTTCTACATGCTTGATTGTTGGTCTTGATTTTGTGAAAAGCTTTTCCACTATAACTGTTAACTGCAAATTAAATGGAGATCAGATATTTTGAATTGATCTCCCTGTTCAGGTGAATTCTATTGAAATATGCAACCTGATCAGTTGTATTTTCACGGTGCACTGCATCTGAGCAAGTTAATAGATGAAGTGCTTGCTTGTCCAAAAAAAAAAAAAAAATAATAATAATTTTCTTTTACATTTTTTTTTTTAAATGAGCTTAAAGTCTGACTTATAGTATTAAACCCTGTTCAAAAATCAATAGAACTACCTATTTAGAGTTTTTGTTCATAACAATGATCAGTTTGTGTCTTATAATGTCCAGGAATTCCACACATTTGCCTTATTTATCTGTGACTATACTGTACAAATGATAACTACCCTTTTCCAAATGCTCAGTCAGCTATACAGCTGCTGACCCTCAACTCAGCTCAAACACATCAGCTCAACTGTGTTTTAACTGTGTTTGCCTTAAAGGTTATTGCACATTAAAACTTTGCTGTGTCAAAAGTCAAAATTGTGTGTTTTCGGACATTTGAGTCTGGCATTTGTACACCACAGTGCTTAAAGCAGAAATGCTCAAGCAGGGCAGCATTTCACTCACATTTCTTTGCATTTAAAAGAAAAACAAGCTACGCAGACATATTTACAGAGTTTAAAGCTTAATTTTTCCCTTTATAGAAAAACTAGACCAACTTTGAAAGTAACGCTTTTAAAACTGGGTTGTTTTTATAGTTTGTGGAGGTGCTGCACACACTAGTGGGTAATTTCGGTAGCTCCATAAGAACAAATGAACTGTTGCTACTATTTGTTGTATTCACTGAACCGAAACCTTATAAGTTTGGTTGACATCTTAGATGAAAGGCAGCTGAATGCCCCTTTGGCTTTTTAAAAGATGACTGCACTAACATTTCCTTGATGAATAGAAATTGCAACTTTCCTTCTCTTCCGTTCTTGAAGCCTTATGATGAAACCATCCTCAAAGTTTTGTGTAAATGTAAAAATGTCACTAAGATTGCACTAATTGTTCACATTGAGGAGAAATGATAGAGGATTATTTGTGTAATGTGTTATAATGTAATATGTTCTGACTGAACGAACAAATAAACAACATAGATTCATAAACTGTATGTTTGTGTTTTGTCCAGATGATTGAAAAAAGACATCATTATTAAATAGAAAACTTTAATAGTTCCATACAGGCACATTCTAACAAATTAATTAGTTATCCAGAGATAGATTTGTGTTTTAGTGAGCGTGGCTGAAGACCATGAATGAGAACTTGCATCTGTAACCTTTATTTTACACAGTGTTTGTCTGGATTAACCTGCTCAGGCACTTGAGCTTTTATCTAAACTTTAGTTTAGTAATCTTTATTTAGATTATTACTGACAATCTGAGCTCAGACTGGTAAACATTGTAAGAATAATCTGCCCTAAACAAAACTGCATCATGCAGCTCTGCCTTAAAAAAAAAAACTGGCCACTGCTTTGCTCATTTAAGCTATGAATACAGTTATGTCTTACGGTGGAATGTAGCCTCACATTGACAAAAACGTTCATTTTCTGACTGTAATGTGAGGTGGAGTGAAAGTCAACAATGTTACAAAGTGCAAACTAGAGTGGATATAGCAAACAGAGCCAGGAAAAAAGATTATTGATCCAGCAACCACTAAAACTCTCTCTCTCTCTCTCTCTATATATATATATATCTCCATCCTTTTCATCTTTGGCTTAGTTCTACAAAGTGCTTCTGAGTGTGTTTCTCATTCATAAAAACACTCATAGTGGACTTCCCTATTATCAACCGTAAAAGCAATCTATAAACAATATGTAGCATTCTACCCACAGATCCATATACTGTACACAGATATGATACAAATCTTATTTTATTTAGCTGACTGCACTTATTTTCTTCTGATGACTTAATAATACTTAATTCCATCCAATTTCTTTCTGTTTTGTATATTTTCGAGGCATATTGCTTTAAGCTTTGATGCTTTCACACATTTCTTGGTTTACTTGTACATTTCCAGTTTAAAACTTTACAATTTAGTTTTTCCTTCATATTTTGGAGAAAGCAAACCTGAAACAACACACATCATGTAAGAATGTTTTCGTAACTTTTCATAATTCAAACTTATACCTTTATTGAGGAAAATCTCCCCCGTCAATCAACCAGGTGCAGAATTTGGATCCGATCTTTGTGCAATGTGTTCGATCGAGAGTCTAATTTTCATAATTACAGTGATTCTATTTTAGAAGTGATTCCATAATTGCTGTTAACTACAACAATTAAAGGTTATACTCTGAGGTATGTGTTTTTTTTTGTTGCATATCTGTGTTTTTAAGATCTACAAAATACTGAATAAACATTAACATGGTGAGCATGGTAAGTCTTTTTTGGTGCCAGGTGTTTATGCAGTTTCAGAATGTCACAAGGCAAAATAATTTGTGACTAAAATCCATAAAAGTGACAACTAATCAATAGTAGCAGAGTATTTAGACTTCATACTAGAGTTTAGCTGACAGGATGCAGTCAATACATTCACTCTTCAGCTTCTTTGCTGAAACGGCTCTGTATGAATTTGTATAACTGGACAAATGTGAAGCTGATACAAGGCACAAGTGCTTAACCAGCCCTCAAAGATCAGAAACTGATATGGTATTGATCCCCGTGACCTCTCATTCTGTCCCATGGCCTAGCTGTGTGGTGACCAGCATATGGTAGACGCCCTTCTTTGCCAGTAGTTGTTGATGCGTCCCCTGTTCGACCACCACTCCTCCTTGGAAGACAACGATGCGGTCAGCGTTTCGAATGGTGGAAAGCCGGTGGGCCACAATGATACATGTCCTGCCCTTGCTGGCTTGGTCCAAGGCCTCCTGCACCATCTGCAGAGACCACACAGACCTCACATGAACGTCAAGAACATCTTTATCAACACTTTCTCCTTTATTATTTTTTAAAGTGACACTTGAGGCAACACTCGCCTGCTTTCATAAAACAGACGACTAAATAAAAAAAAAAGAAGAGGTCACATTACGGCACTTATTGATTAAGATTATTAAGATGGTTGACAAACCTTCTCGCTCTCAGTGTCCAGAGCAGACGTGGCTTCGTCCAGCAGCAGGACTTTGGGGTTGCGGAGGATGGCTCGGGCTATGGCTACTCGCTGCTTCTGACCACCTGACAGCTGCGTCCCCTTATCACCTGCCTGAGTATTGTACTTCTGCTCATGTAAACAGAAAAAAGAGAAAGTAATGATGGCATGAAACTCATCTCATGTTTAGTTACATGGGTTTATAATTTCATATGCTTCAGTGTTTTTATACCTCTGCTAAGAAATGTAACCTATAATTGGCATTGCTAGTTAACAGTTATCTTTTAACCTGGGAAAATATGATCAAAAGCAGATATCAAAGACATTATAGAGGCTCTTACATGTTATTGTTACAGAATCTATCTTTTTAATATCCTTTAGGTGAGCTGTGGTTAGTGAAGAAGTGCATTCACTATACCAAAAATGTTCACAACAATTTAACTGTTTTATCTGAATAGACAGGAGAGGCCCTAGGTTTAGTGGATAGTTGTCTGACATAGAAAACTCAAAGATCAACCCAGTTGCTGACACTAAAACACTTTAAAACGTGCTATTCTACAACATAGTCAAAGGGCTAAACAGTAAAATTCTCATGTTTAGAGCCAAAGGAACTTCTTTGACAAGTCTGCAGAGAGATGACTAACATTCAGGCAATCTGGAAACTTGCCTTCTTCCCTGCAACTACAAGTCATTCCTCTTTTACCTAACTTGCCCTCATCTCCACAGATTTATAAAAAGTGTCTTTGTTTCTATTAATAGCTGCTGGGTATGCCAATGAGATATCTTTGATGCATTCAAAACAGCGGTGATATAGCTGCTTTTGAAGAGATCAAACTACCACTTTAGGTCATGCATAAATTAATAAATGAAGGCCCATTTCCAATCATCCCTCTATCAGTTACTTAATAATAATATAAAAACAGTAAAGAAAATACTTTACAGTCACATTGTTGTGGAAAATTTAAGAATCCACAATGATAGAAAAAAAGAACAGTGGCTCTGGTTCTAGTTGTTTCAGATCCAAACAGTCACTTGGCCACAACAATTCTCATCACACCAGTCAAAGCCGTACAAAAGAAGAAGAAAAAAAAGGTTTTGGGACTTTTAGGTGATTTTGTTCCTTCATCCGTCACGATGAATCCAACATTTATCTCTGACATGTTTCTGGGAAGCAAAAAGTATTAAATGCTCCCATTTAGAGACATAAGAGATCATAAGATTAATTCTTATGACAGCTGCTGTGCATGCTGATTTGGCATAGTTTTTTCCTTGGATTTCCTTTCTGACACAAGCCTCCTCATGTATCGCAGCTTGGCACCAGAACTTGACAAAACCCCTTAAGGCCCTTTTCCACTAGTATCTACTCAGCTCGCTTCTACCCGCCACACCCCCATCTTGCGCTTTTCCACTACGGGCTGAACCGGGCTGAGCCGGCACTATTTCTGACGTCACCACCCTCCACGCCACTGATTGGTCGGGGGGCGGGGCCGTCAGACGTTTGAATCAGGAAGCGGGAGTCAGCGCAAGAGCGACTCGCAGCTCGCAGCGATTTTATTTGTACAGCGCAAACGTTTGTTTGGTGATCCAACTCTGAGGTGCAGATGTTCATAAACCTGGTGGGTGACGAGAGAATTAAAAAAAAAAAGGATGTAAACCGGCTGTTTTCTTCTCAGCCGCTCGCGGCTCCAGCTGATTTTCTCATCAGCGCCGACACGAACAAAGGTGTTGCGCAATCCAGTACGTCACAGCAGCTTCACCCCAACCTGCCCACTTCTCACCTGGCTGTGGAAAAACAAACGAGGACAAAACGGGTGGAGCCGGGATGAGGCGTGACGAGCCGTCCCGAGCCGAGCCGCGCTGAGTAGATACTAGTGGAAAAGCGCCATTAGTGACCGAGTAACTGGGACATTTGTGGGGTTCAGTGTCCTGCGCAGGGACTCTGGCAAATGATTAAACCATTAAACCTGATTATCGATCAGGATCACTTTATTTGAGTTTGCAAGTAACAGCATTTGCCTTGTCGCATACACGTTGTCTGGATCTGCTTTAGTAATGATTACAGTGAGCTGCAATCTTTTGCCCGGAATCAGCTTTTATGAATATACTTTTTTTTTTTTTACCTGCGGTAGTTCTTTTATGAAGTTATGAATGTTGGCTGCTTTAGCAGCTGCCATGATCTCGTCCATGGTTACGCTGCGGCTGTTGTCTCCGTATGCAATGTTTTCAGCCAGGGTGCAGTCGAAAAGCACAGGCTCCTGGGACACGATGCCTATCTGAGATCTCAGCCAGTAGATGTTCAGCTTTTTGATATTTGTATTGTCTAGGACCTGTAGGAGAAATGTGGCAGATTATTTTAAAAAGGACTTGGGTCTTGACGGTCAAATGAAGAAAAAAAAGAAAAGTCCAATAAATAGTCCAATAATTTGGAGTTTTAAATATTATTTAATGAAACATCTTCCTTTTCCCTGAGGGAAATAAATGCCTCTTTAACCCCTAAACCAGAAGCATGCTAAAGCTGTCTACTGTTTGGTAAAGAGTCATTGATGCACAATGGGCTGAGCCCAAAAATGTCAGCAGCAGTGTTCGTGAAAGAAATCATAGTTTATGGAGATTCATAAATTGAATCTCCATAGTATCCGTAGTTTTCCTATAATAGAAGTAAAAAAAGAAAGTTTGATATAATGTTTTGCAATAACACCAGACACCAGGAGAAAAGGGTAAATATTCGTCTGTTCTCTCCCCTGTACTGCTTAACAGTTTGGGGGGTCATAGTCATAAAAAACTCAGATGTACAGATATTGTCTCAAAGTCCCATGAGCACAATGCTGTATGGCTGCCTTAAAAAAAAAAAACACGGTCCGGCTAACCATTAGCTGCCAGGCAGCATGTAAAGAGGCACCTGATTACACAGGCTGTGGGTGTGTATTTGTCTACTCACCACTCTCCCTTCCAGGGGGTCATAGAACCTCTCCAGCAGCTGTATGGTGGTGCTCTTTCCACAGCCGCTGCTCCCAACCAGAGCCAGAGTCTCCCCCTTCTTCACCTGCAGGTTCAGCCCTTGGAGGATGGTCACATCGGGGCGAGAAGGGTAGTTAAACTTGACAGACTCAAAGCTCACGTTGCCGTCAAATTTTTCCTGTAACAGTTAAATTCAAGGTCAAGGTCAAATTGATTTATATAGCACATTTAAAAACAACAAGGTTGACCAAAGTGCTTTACAATCAAATAACAATAAAACAATAAAATAGTAATTTAAAAGCAGGAAATTATAATAGAAAGCATTTAACAAACGATAAAATCAAAATATCAGTGCACTCTTATATGTCTGCGTATCATCCTCTACTCCCCATTGCAAGCCAACAATTAATGGATGAGAGGTCTTAAAAAGCCTATGTGTAAGTACTATGCATGACGTGTTGTGCTCTGTGTCACATACAGGCGACTCTCCCTCCTTTGACAAATTGTCAATGGCTGGCTCTTTGTTCAACAGCATCATAAGATGTGAAGCTGACATTTTAGCCTTTGCATAGTTTGGAGCAAAGGAGTTGGCCTCCCCAACAGCCATGGCACCGAAAAGGACGGCTGAAATCACACTGAAAATGAAGAAAAATTCACATTAGCTCCACTTTTCACATGCAAGTGTCTTTCAGCCATGAAACTGAACTAACTAAACTAGAATAAAATATCCCAACTAATGAAGAAAATCATATCACCATGAAAGAGCGAATAAGGAAGTTTTACTCTTTTTTTTTTTTAAAGAAAGAAAGAAAAGGTTAGCAGTTTTGCTCCTAAGTATTTGGTTTATGCCCTGAGCGATATGTCAGTTTGCATTGCTCAAGATTTTAGCTCTTAGCCAATTATCATATTTGAAACTTGTTTTCATTACTGTGCTGTCATGAAAACATCTCAATAACTTCTCATCACAAGGAAAACTACATGATTTTCTTTGATTGTAATCCAACATAAGGAAGACTACGCCAGGATCTGAAAATGTCAGATTTGAAACAAGGATGAGCTGGTGGTTTGGCAGTTACAACTGTCATTAGACTTTAAACTGATCTATGCTGAATGAAACTGATAAGTGAGACTTAGTCAACCCATCATTTTATCTTCTTTAAGAAAAACAAATACTCCAACAACACACCATGAATCTGTTGAACAGTGACATTGCTTCAATTGTGTTTTTGCATTTTCATGTGAATGGAAATGTACTTGAATGAACAATACGTTGTCTGGTTTGTTTTGTTTTTAAGAAATATAGTTAAAGACCCCTGATATGTTAGAATGAACACATCAGCTTGTTTCAACATTAAGGTTATCAGATCTCAAAAGGCACTTTTGATGACTAATAACATGTTTTGTGAACTACATTCATTCAAACACATTTCCTAGAATGCTTCCTTACACATTGGTTTGCTGTGAATACAAATGTTTGTATGAACTTTCCTCCACAGAAGGGAGGAGTTAATGTTTCTACATTTTACAATTTGATGGACTATGAACTTAGCTATGATATAAATTGCGCTCATGATTCCTAACAGCAATGATTTGCTGAGTTACTGCATTACATAAACATACTTTCATGTGTGTCCAGAGACTACACCTCGGACACGTTAATGATTAACAGCCATAAAAACAGCAGCTTCTCTCATTGGTTAGGTCGTACAGTTTCCCAACCATAAACTAATATGAACTGTTAGGTGCGTAGAAGACGAGGCAGACTAAAGTGGTGTTAAATCACCCCTGGGTCTATTACAAGATGGCAATGACTGTAATATTTAGTTAGGAACCTAAACAACATGAATTGAAGCAGTTTTATGTTACATTTGAAACATAACGGCCAGCCCAGAACACAAGTAGAGACGTCAGAATAAATTGCTAGTTTTAACCTCTGACATGACTCGATGGGTGTGTGTTTTTTTTTGTTTTATCCCTGATTTTTTCCCATTTTTTTCACCCAGTGCTCCTACCTAAGGAAGGTCCTGGGCATTGCTCACCCTCTACAAACCCCAGGAGGGCCCATAATGAGCTCAAGTCTCCTCCTTAACCTGAGGAGTAAACCGGCCGCTTCTTTTCACCAGACAGGGTGGGGTTTCTCCGGCCGGATCTAGCGCGTGGAAGGATCACGTTATTCCAGCCAGATCCTCCCCACCCCATCTGGTGCCCCGGCTGACCAGAGGGGGCATGTATAGCCCAGGGGCCTCATTTATAAAAGAGTGCGTAGGATCCATACTAAAAGCGTACGTGCGCTCAAAAGCCGAAAATGGCGTGCGCACAAAAAAAATCCTGATTTATAAAACCGTGCGCACGCACACTTGCACGCAATGTTCTCTTTATAAATCACAGTCCAGCTGGAAGGTTGTGCACGTGAATTCGCCTCATATCCCACCCTCTACACGCCCACTTTCTACCATGAATGGTGAATGCAAAGTACTTCATGACTGTATTTGCATATAAATGAGCCTGCTGAGCATGCGCAGCGCCTGCCTGCAGTCTGTTACTGCTGTCTTCAGGATGAATGAGTGTGTCGAGCCAGGCAACCGTGCCACTAAATTTCACGGAGACCGAAATCGAGATGTTGTGGATGAGGTGGAGGCCAGGAAAACCACATTATTTGCTGGTCACAGTAGTGGCATCACTAACAAAAAGAAAGCGAGTGAGTGGCAGCACGTCGTTGCTGCGCTGTAAACGCTGTGAGTGCCACGGACAGATCTGTGGCAGAAATAAAAAAAGAAGTGGTGCGATCTGAAGGTGGAGGCCAAGGGGAGAGTGGCACGGCACTTATTTGTTATGTCCTCAGTCACTCTACAGTTGTCGACAGTCTTTCCAGCCCTGTTTTGTGCGCATGCAAGCTTTATAAATGAGGCCCCAGGACTGTTGCATGTTTTGTTAGGGTAGCTCACAAAAACATCCAAGGTAACACGGGGAGAACATGCAAACTCCACAACGAAAGGCCCTTTGGCCAATCCCACCCAGAGTGTGGGCGCTGAACCCAGGACCTTCTAGCTGTGAGACGGCTGCACTACCAGCTGTGCCACCGTGGCCCCTGACAAGACTTGTTTTTCTTTTTAAGTGATAGTGTAAATAAGCCCTTAACAGCTGAACCAAGCACATTTTTGAATTTGAATGTGTACAAAAAGTGTTTAAAAAGAAATGCTTGTAAAGAAAAGTCCTTCCAGTTCACTGCTACATTATCGTAAGCCTGTACAAATTTTGTGGCCTCTCCTCTCGTATAGCAAGCAAGCAAGCAAGCGAGTAAATAAATGTATTTATAAAGCAAATCTAAACAGATATATCCCTGACCAACGTGCTATTCATAATAATAATTAAAAAAAAACAATATACAGTAACTGGATCCATCCTTTTATATCTATGACAAAATAAGCAAGCGTTAGGAGAAGAGGCCACAAGCCCTCCTTCATCTGATTCTATTGGCATTTCTGAGTCTTATCTGAGGATTAAAATAGAAGTTTATCCAGTCATATCAATTTGCCCTCTGGGCTAATGTTAATGGCTATAATTCTGCAAACATATATTCTGGTCCAACTCAAAACTCCCTGGTTTTACATCATTTTGACCCCTAAAAAAAGCTTATGCAAAATTCCCATCCAGTAACAGAGCTACAATTGATTTAACTCCAGAATATTCCTTTAATATTGTCATCTTACTTACAGGAACACCCCCTCAACGTCCATCCTTTGTTCCATAATGAGCCAAGCTCCAAAGCGAAAACAGCCTGCGTAGGCAAAGTAGATCATGGCCTGGGAGAAGGAGTACGTAAAACCATACACATGGGCCTTTTTCTGTGAGTTCCTGTGCAGAGATTATAAGAAAACTCACATCAGAAGAAATGCTCCTAATATTAATTACATTTGCTTCAAAATACATTTACAATTTGACGTACTTATATGGTACAATGAGGTTTTCTTGATACAAAGACTCAAACTTGTGCTCTCTTGTAAGGGAGGCAACAGTACGGATGTTCTCTATGGCCTCTGTAGCAATCTGTAGAGACACATTATGCATTACATCGGGTCAGATTGTCATTGCTCGTCCCTAACGAGTCTGAATCCGCACCTTTCCAGCCTTCTCTAGCTCCTTCTTGTCTTCAGCTGCGTGTCCTGTGAGCATCTTCATTTCCACAGCTCCAGCCAGTGCTATGACAGGTACCACAGCCAGGACGAGCAGCGTCAGCTCCCAGCCATACACCAAGGCCAGAATGATACCAGTGCCAAGGTTGGCAACGTTCTGGGCAAGTGTTGCCATACGCGCTCCTGAGGCCTGTGCAGGTGGCAAATATGGGAATAAAAAGGACCTTGAAATTGCCATCTTTATTTGTTGTACCTATAGATGATTGTATCAATAGATATGTCCATGTGTGTTTCAGAGACTGCTGCTGGCACTAACCCCTTGGACTTGAGCTGCATCTGTGGCCAGTCTTGTAGTGAGCGCCCCAACACTGTTTTTGGGCAAATCAAACCACCCAAGATCCTACAACAGAGCAACAATAAACATTTTCTTTTGGTACTAATAAAATACATTAACTTAACAAAAAGAATCGCTTCTATACTTAGAAATCCAGCAACATACTGTATCTAGACTGAGTTGAAATTCAAATCCCAGATTTGCCAGTTCTGTAGTGCATATCTTTAAGTAATCATAATTCAGATGTTAATTTGGTACATCCATTATAAATATACCAATCAACATTTGAAGTGGATCAAAACATGTCGTAAAAGTTGTCCTAAGACAAGAATGGATATTGTTCAGCATTCTGGTATAACTTGTCACTTTACAACCAGTTTCTTTGTTTGCCACATCTTACGTTGAGAATCATTATGAAATATGTCTATTTCAGTATTTGTAAAGTGGATTTCTGTGGTTCTGCTCTCGCTTGCCTGGTGTAGCACCTGGTTACATAAAGAGCGCAGTTTACCAACTGTGAGCATACGTAAAATCTTTTCATCGTGACGGCATCTGCACTCACCTGTCGCAACATGGATTTAAAGGCCCCAAGTCTCAGTTTCAAGGTGAGACATTCTCCAGATTTACCAAAACAGAAACCCTATTAAAGACAAAGAGGTTATTAAACAGTCATGACATTGACACTATAACTCTGCTGTCTGCATTAGAGAAGCTCTGGTGACGTCTTTAGCAGCTCTCCTGTAAAGTCACAATGTAAAACCCTGGTACACGAAGCTCTAATGATACAACAAGACGTTTGTAAGTTCTTGAGGAGATTATTGACAATGGATAGAGCAATGCTGGCTGTTTCTGTTACGAATGTTTACGCCAGTTTTGTTGTGTACTGCTTAGCAATAAATGTATTTAGAGTGTAGTAACCAGTGTGTCCTCCAACACTAGTCTGTAACTGGTTTCAAACAGGACTGAAACCACTGGTGATGCAGCTTTCAGATTTTATGATGTGAGAAGTACAAGCTGCCTGAAGAAGAGCAGCTGCTAGTGTTAAAATCTGGCTGTCTAGACTTCACTAATAGAAATGGACCAATTTGTCCATATACTGTATATCTACATTTTCAGGTGTGTGTGCATACCTGTAGAAACATGGTGACAAAGGCCACACCTCCAATAGCAACAAACATTAGGGAAAAGAAGTTGGCTCTTTGCCTTTTTACATCTTCGTCTGATTCAGCAAACACCTACGAAAATAGAAAACCAACTAGTTCAAAGTTTTCTAGCCTTAATACACTGCCTCAATTAAGATGCAACATAAAAATAACTTTTGAGACAAGTTTGACCTACAGTGATGATCTTGGAGAAGATGATAGCAAATATAGGCTGTATTGCTCCATTGATGATGGCACATATAGTCCCCACCAAAATGAAAGGCCATTCGGAAATGTTTAAACGCATCACTTTTAGGAACGACACTGGAGGGACATTTTCATCCTGCAGAAGGGAAAAATTGGAGTTTAAGGGAGAAAATTCATCATTATGAAGAAACCTGGGCCATAATGTTGAATTCTGCATTACAGTTCAGTTAAGTTATTGTATGTGGACACTGAAGAGGTTCAACTCAGTGTAGCCAGGTTAAACTGTACCAAGAACTGATCAATATCAGTCACTAGATAGAAAAAGAAGTTCTGTGCCTCAGTTTCATCTCATTCGAGAACAACTACAAGTGATTTAAAAAATAAATAGATAGACATTCATAAACTATTTTCTGATAAAAAAAGAATAATTCATAATGGAAGTATATTCAATGTACAGCCTGTGCAAATTAGAAAATAAAAATATACTCTTAAAGCCTGATTGGGCTGCTGATATAATACTAGCAGCAGCTTCTTCTTCTGAGGTTTTGCAAATGTCGACCCCAGAGATGTCACAGCTCACCTCATCTGCCTTGTCCTTGTCATCCTCTAACTTTTCCTTCCCTTCCTTCCCTCCTTCCGAAGCCGCGAAGGAGGAGCCTCTTGTGGACTTCCTCCTGTACAGCGAAGACTCAGTGTGGTTAATGGCTAATGGGCTCTTCTCATCTGCAGGCGTTTCACTTTCCTCTTCCTCTTCTTCCACTTTCTGAAAGGTCTGTGTTGAGGAGAAGCGGGAGGAAGAAACACAAAGACAAACAATATCAAAGACCAGTCATTTTTAAAAGTTCCACTTGAAATCTACTCTAACTGGTGTTTCGATGTGTGTTACCTGCATGGTCACCAGTGTGTGATAGACACCCTTTTGTTCCATCAGCTCACTGTGAATCCCCAGCTCAACAACTTTACCTTTCTGGAAGCCTGCAATAACATCTGCATTTCTGATTGTTGACAGACGGTGAGCAACAATTAGTGTGGTGCGACCTTGTCGGACCTGCGCACAAACAAGCGGATTCACTTCTTAAAATTGAAATCATGCAGGTGACACAATAAAATTAAAGTCAGGTCAACAATCTCAACAGTTATCCAAGTAGTTTGATGATAAACAAATCTCATTTATAATGACAGCTGTTACCTTATCAAGTGCAGCTTGCACAATGGTCTCACTCTCAGCATCTAGAGCAGATGTGGCTTCATCCAACAGGAGGATTTTGGGGTTACGGACCATAGCCCGAGCAATTGCAATCCGCTGCTTCTGTCCTCCGCTCATCTGAGTTCCTCGATCGCCGACCAGCGTCTCAAACTTCTGCTCAACAACAAAAGGCGATGAGCAAATATTCGACGGTTATTCATGAGCACATTAGCAGATGACAGTATTGCCGTACATCTGGAAGTTTCATGATAAAGTCATAAGCGTTGGCTTCCTTGGCGGCTTGTTCGATCTCCTGCGCAGTCACATCGAGTCGACCATATCTGATGTTCTCAGAGATGGTGGTTGCAAACAGGATGGGCTCCTGGCTCACCACTCCGATCATCTCTCTCAGGTAGCGGACATTTAGAGTGCGGACGTCGTGACCATCGATAGATACCTGCAACAATCACCCGACATGTACAACCCTTAGTATTGTCATTGTGTTCATTAACTAAGATTCCAGTTTGCAGGTCTAAGGCAGGTTTACTTGAAATCATTTCACATCCATTTTCCCATCATACCATAATATAAACAGCACTTTCAAAGCAACGACTGGCTTCTCATCAATTCAGAATATTATGACAATATTGTGTGGTTCTAGATACTCTAAGTTTCTGAAAAGCTGTGAGAAAAAAAATTACTTTCATAAATTTAACATGTTCTTTACATGTACTTAATCTTTTACAAAACAAAAAGGGAAATGTGAAAGGAAAAAAATCTAAAGATGAACAATGACAAAAAAAGACAACCCAAATGTGTCAAACATAGACTACGTTTACATGCAGTCAAAATTCGGGTTATTGCTAATATTCTGGTTACTGAAACATTCGGAATATTCCGTTTACATGCGTGAGCAAACAGGGTTATCCCTGTTTACATGGTAATTCATCATTTGGGATATCTCGATTAAACCAGTGACGCACGGAGAACGTGATGACGCAATTACCGTCATTTCCGCTTCTTCTTCCTGTATCCAAATTCAAAACAAATGCTGCTTCGCGCAACTTTTCTCTCACCTTCTTTTAAATCTCGCTATCCCCGTACTTTCTACCGTCTACAAATGCCAAAATGTTCAAATAATTAGTCTCCTCCTCACTCGAAAAGTGTGGCGTGGTCTTGCGTTTCACCGTGTTTATAAGACCCCGTCCACACGTAGCCGGATATCTGCGGATATCTGCTAAACCGGAGATATTTTCCTACGTTTTGACCTGTCATCCACACGAAAACGCCAATAAACGAAGCTTTAAAAAAACTCCGGGCAAAGTGAAGATTTTTGAAAACTCTGTTTATATAGATGCGTGTAGACACACACAACCGGAGTTTTGCGTTTTCGAACGTCACATTATGCGCCAAAACAACAACAAATCTGCTCTGACGTGCGACTTTTGTTTACTACAGAACTACAGATGATCCAGCATCTGTTCTCCAAGCTATTTATTAAATAAATGGTCTCTGGTCTTGACCACCGCTTACTGCGTTACACCGACACAGAGGCTACGCCGTAGGGTACGCGGCGACGCGCACCCTACGGTGCCCGCGGAGGTGCAGCTTCCCCGGGAGCCGCAGATTATCTACAGGTTAGAATGCTTATGAATGTGGTCGAAAACGCAGATCTTCGGTTATGTGTGGATGCAAATTTTTTTATAAACGGAGGGGGGAAATGTTCGTTTTTAAAAATACCCGGCTACGTGTGGACGGGGTCTAAGAACGTCCTGGACTCAAAAGACCAGGATTCCTTGCGAACAGAGCATGCGCAGAAAACAAATTCATGTTCCGTTTGATCGGGATATTCCGTTAGGCATTTACATGACCAAATATTCGGGTTTTAAAAGGAGTAACCCAGGGGTCATATTCGGGTTTTTAAAAACCCGAATATGAGCAAATTCGGGTTATTCAAAGGGGTTATTGGTGTTTACATGGCCGTGCAAATTCGGGTTATTGCCAATATTCAGGTTTTAAAAGGGTTACTGAGTGCATGTAAAGGCAGTCATATTCTACATGACAGAAATGTATTCTGGGTAAAGTAGTTTGCACCATATTTCCACAATAAATGAATGAAACTGAATAAACAACAGCAGTGTGTGCAGTTCTGCGGCATCGATTTTGATCTGTCAGTTTTGGTATTCTTTTCAAACTGGTGTGACTCTATCAGTCTTTTTAAACTTCAAAATGAAAACTGAGCTCTAAGTGCTACTTACTGATCCCTCCTGAGGATCGTAGAACCTCTGCAGCAGCTGGATCGTTGTGCTTTTACCACAGCCGCTGCTGCCCACCAAAGCCATGGTCTGTCCACTCGTCACCTTCAGAGACATGTTTTCTAATATCTACAAATGATATAAATGTCAGCTATGAGGGAAATATTAAAACAAAATCAAGGATGAGTATATTTTTATGTTTGAGAGTTCAGTTGGGATCATACTTTGACGTCAGGCCTTGAGGGGTAGTTGAAGTGGATGTTGTTGAACTCTATGTTTCCATTGATGAAGTCGGGCTTGAAACCATCGTTTGAATAGCTGTCGATGCTTGGTTCCTGTTGAAAAAGGAGTCTGTTCCAGTTTGTAGTTCGGCCAAAACGGGATCAATAACGTGATTCTTATTATAACATCAAACACACAATGGGAGGAAGACTGCTAGGCCTTCAGGTCAGAGTGAGTGCGTTAAACAAAGTTGATGTTTATTTCCACAGCTCTTTGTGCTTTCACTGCTCTCATGTTGCATTAATATTCTCTAAAACACACACCCACATGAACACGTGACTGTAACTCCCTCCTGCTTTGCGATTGATAAAGGTTGAACAATTTGTTGACTATCCCAGGCTATTTTATGGACATTTAACCTTTCTGACTAGACAGTAAAACCTATCTACAAGGATACAATGTGTTTAAAAAAAAAGATAAGAGACAGTTCATTTTATAGGAGGTGGAAACTTTGATTCTGTACCATAAAACAGCAAGACGTGAGAGAATATCTGAAATCCTTTCAGTTTTGCTTGAAGATTAATTTCCATGTGGAGACAGATAATCTATGCAGGCAGTGTATTTGTATCCACTAAAGGTTTATCTGCATATCAAAACTAACTTGAAAGTAATGTTACATATGTACTGCCAGCCAAACATGGTCTTTGCCTGAGCAGCCAGCGACAGGAGCGTTTAACCAATTAAACTGCTCATGTTACCAATTTCCGTAGTAACTTAAATTGAACATATCAAATCCCATTTCAAATAATAATTTGTCTATAAACCGATCTCAAGATGAATCTAACAATAACAATAATCAAAATACTTTAGGAAAATAACTCTCACTGGAACTGGATTTTCATCTAAATCCCACCAAAAAAGGAAAGCTGCAGCTGTGCAGCATCAACCAGATGGCCTGCTGGGTCTTCATACGAGCAGCAGGTGCTCCAATTAGAGCTCTGCGGCATCATTACTGACTCCAGGTTGTCGGCTGCATCAAAGCAGCTCAACTGAGTGCCAGAGTACAGCGGTGCATGTTCAGTAATACAAACTGACAACTGTCCAGCAACAAGGTGCTTCAAGAAAAAAAAAAATTTGGGTGAAATTTGTTGAGTTTTTCTCACGTGCTCAATGATGCTGTAGACTTTATGGGCTGCTCCTCGGGCGCTAGCAAAAGTTGTGATGTTGGGGGAGGTCTGTCCCATGGAAAAAACGCCAATAAGCACAACAAAGAACACCTTGGAAAAAAAAGTTGAAGTATTAGGCGAACCAAGAGCCATTTCAAGTTAAAAGGGGAGAAAAAAAACATCAAAAGTTAAAGTAGAAATTAAGCTGTTAAGTGTTTCCTCACAGTCAGCAGAGATCCAATGCTGTACTCCCCTTTCAGGATGAGGGTACTGCCGTACCAGAAGGCCAGAGCGTAGGACATATAGATCATCATGAAGGTGAAGCCCATGGCAATGTTAGCAGAGATTGCCTTCTTTATTCCCATCCTTTTAGCATCCTCCAAGTATTTCTGATATCTGGTGTGCAGCACACACAGACGTAAGCACGGAGAGGTTGATTTTGTACAAATGAAATTAGATTGCCATGACAACAGAGAGCTGATAAATGTAGAGTCACCATGTGCACATTGCACTAATTCAGTTTTTTAAGGCTGTTATCCAGTTAGAGCCTTTTCTAAAATACTGTAATCAATATCTATGTCTCCAGCACAGATGTCTGACTGTGTTAAGTACAAAAAACACTAAACTGATCCTTTAGAATTCTGTATTCAAACTGCATAAATACCATACCTCACCCACCAACTGTTAGTTTGTCGTTTGATTTGTTTTCATCCTTTGACCTTATTACGGTCAGGCTTGATCAAAGAGGGTGAACAGAGAAGAGCTACAACTGTGTGAGATGTAGTGTTTACACACCTCCCAATCTCTTTCTCTTGACCACTGAAAGCATACACTGTCCTGATAGCAGACAACACTTCCTCTGCAACAGCACCAGCTTTTGCATATGCGCTCTGCTCTTTAGAGGTGAAGCTTGTCAGCACCTGTTCAAACAACAATAAAGATAAAAATGTAAGCAAAATTACTAATGTGTCCACATCAAAAAAATATCCCAGGAATAGTTTTGGGTGTGCCGTTAACCAAAGATGATGACTCCCAAAGAGGAAAGTCTGTTTGCTGTTAGGACATCAGTGATATAAAAATATGAAAGCATTTCCTTTTGGAAGAGCAGAGAACGAAAGCGAAGGCTTTCATTTTGGATTAAATGTTTTGACTTTGGGCTTTGGCAATTTGATGTCCTCCACTGGCTCAGCTTTGTCGATTTTTTATGGTAGTTCATGATGAGTAGTTGGGTTATCGGACGCCGATGGATTGATTTACCTTACTGAAAAGTGCCGCTGAGATGCCCAGTGCAGGGCTCACAGCCAGGATGACGAGAGTTAGCTTCCAGCCTTTGGTGAAGCCAATGGCAAATGCTGTGATGAAGGAGCTGAGACTCTGGATAAGCATCCCCACCTTGTCACCAATGCCCTCTTGGATCTTGTAGACATCACTACAAATGCAAAAATAAAAAAGACACGCATCCATCAACACAAGACAAATAATAAGGAATCTTTTTTTGTTAAAACTGTCCAGATTGATATGAGCCAATGCTTTAAACTGCTTATCTTTACATTGGAAATAAAGTTTAGCAATTAAACATAAAAGGATTCGTTAAATGGTTGTTGCAGGCACATTTATACTGTTCTCAACATACATTTTACTCTGCATACTCAACTTATCTTAAACTTGGAAGCAAAAAATATGAAACAGTACATGATTTCTTTGGTACTCACTCTGTGAGACGCGTGTTGAGCTCTCCTGTCTCATTGACGTCAAACCAGCCAATGTCTTGCTGCATGATTTTATGGAAAAACAAGACGCGGATGCGTTTCACCTGCCGCCCAGCTGCCAGAGTCCACAAAGACACCTGCAGGTAGGCTGCAACCAGCACAATGGCTCCCATGATGGAGTAATAAATGGCAAAGCTGAGTTAAGAGAATGAAAAGACTTGATGGACATGTTTTCACACACCAAAGTCGGGTGTCATTGCACTGCTGAACATATAAAGTCTTACACAGTCATCTCCTCTTCTATATTGATGGCCATGGTCATGTTTATTAAATCTGAAAGTAAAAGGCATATATTATTAGATTTGCTTACTGATTTATTTCAGTTAGTTGAAAGTGCCCTGGCACAAATAAGAAAACTCACTGGGGTCGGATAGGTTGACAGCGGAGCCATTTATGAGACTGTCCGTCATGTCTCCGAAGACAATACACATGAGAGGAAGCACTATGCCGTTGACCACTGCCATCACAGTGCCGACTAAAATCATCAGAATGTCCAAGCTATTTGCAAACTTGAACTACAACCAGGAAAAAGAAAAAGAAATGAAAAAGAGACACTGTAAAAAGAACAAAGGGAGTAATTTGGATTAAGACATCAGATGTAACTCTAAGCAGCCATTATTTTCTCACAGCAGGCAACTGGTGGAGTTTAGCTGAACAACAGGAGGATGTGCTGCACTCCCATCCGATCTCCCGCTTCCCCTCTACGGTATTTTACACACTCACACAAACACACACTCACTTCGCTGTTGTGCTTGTAAGATCATACTTTCTACAGTCTTACAACATCACCAATCACTCTTTACCTATTCACTCTAGGCTCTACTTTCAGAAACACCGCTTTCAGGTTTTCTGTTCCCATTTCAGCAGAAAAAACATTAAAATAGTTCCAGAAAAATGATTAAAAAGCAGGAACACCATTCCCTGACAGGAGGGGAAAAGATCTTACCACAGCGAGAGGGCCGACCATGGGCTCCTTCGGCACTTTTTCTTTCTTCTTTTTATTTTCTTTGTCATCCTTCTCCCCCTCACTGGTGGAGAAGTGTACAGCAGTGTGATCTCAAATAATCAGCTTAAATTGCATATATTTCTCATACCACAATGAGGGAAAATCCTCACAATTCATTCATTAAGGCATTTGTTGAAAATGTCATTCCAGTAAAACCATTAGCATCAAATAACATTTTATGACCATAAAGTCAAAGCAGGCTACCAATTAGGGAACCCACGTCCAGAAATCAGATATCACATCACAGGAATACATCTACTGTAGGCTACTGTGTTGAACAATTATATTACTTTATACATTGCAAGGGAGTCTGTTAAATCAAACGACCACATTTGAATCTACGTGTAATTCATATGATGATTCGTGTATCTGTAAACAGAAGTAAATACGCACTTTTGTCCCCTCTGGTATAGCAGTGGGATATAATCTATTTTGTGGCAGAAGTGTCAGTGTTTATCTCCCAAATCAAAACTGATAACTGCTGAAACCCTCCTAGCCAAGAAAAATAAAACATTCAAAATTGTTTTTACCAAACTTTCCCGTTTTGTTCGTGTTTGGCAGAGGACACCATCTCCACGTCGTTTTCCTTTTCCATGTCTGTGTCCTGTCAGAGGAAGAAAAAGCCTGTTTACATTCACAAGTAAACACTTCGACTCCAGCGCTTCTGAAATCCAGCCTCGGTGAAGGAGCGGAGACTAAAGTTAATAAGTTAATGGTTCTCAGTATCATGTTAAATTGAAGCATTTTCATTTCCGCACAAGAAGCCAAAGAGGACCACACAAACATATATGAATGTAGACAATTAAAAAGATATTTCAGAAATAAAACCTTCATCCCTGCCCCTTCTCCTCCAGTCCGGTCTCTGGACGCTTGATAAGAGAAAATTATAACACACCAGCAGAGCAATTTACGTCCCGTTTCTCCTCCTCCTCTTCCTCCCCCTCACGTGTCCTTACAGCTGCTGTTCGTTAACCTAGTCGTCTGTTTGAAATAAAAGAGACCCAGTTTATTTTAATATTCGGAGACATTTCTCCTAAATTATACATTTTCGCATTTCGCCTACAATCAAGACAGCTGTTTCACTGTACAGAAGCGATGCGTCATGGGAAATTATTGATTGCTTTTCTGTCAACAGACAGCCTGGATAAAAGTAACAGGTGCCATAGTTTGCTCTCTACTTTACTCTGAACTTTGTGTTCATTAGAAAATTACATTTGTTGAAAAATAAAAAAATAATAAAATTTTGAAATTATGAGAATAAAATACGAAGTCATATAATCTGTTTCCTCTGAGGATATCTCATAAAGTCATAAAGATAAACTATTTCACTATGTATACATCATACAATTTTAGAGTTGAAAAGAAAAGATGTTTGGGCTCTTTAAGAGATTTGATTTCTATGAATTCAACTGCAGAACACTGGAAATTACACTAGAAGGTGCCCACAAAGCAGGAGAAGAATGTATCTGTTGTTTGTTTTTTACTTAAGAAAGGAACATTGAAGAGAATTTCAGGTCTGAAAGAGAAAAAAAAAAAAATCCAGTAAAAACTACCCAAAGGATTTCTATTTGAACCTTAACCCTTACATGGCGCTGGTTAGGCAAGCATTCAGGGAACTGAGAGCCTTCGCTCCTGCAAGGGTTAAGACAGTGTTTGCAGTCTGATGATGTGGTGATGATCAATTCTGTTGCTAGTGCATAAATATGACTCTCACAGAGAAATCAATACAATAAATGATTGCACACTGTAACTCAACACCAGACTGCTGCAAATGTCAAACTACAGTCTTAACAAGGTAGATGGAAAAAAGAGAGAGATAGCTGTTCAGCACAGTGGTGAATCAATCATGACTTGAGCTTGTGACACAGAAAGCATTTTATAAAAGAAAGATATAGACTAATGAATGTATTTAATGTGTGAGAATTCTTGAAGCAAACATCAATAAAAATGATGAAGATGAAGAAAGATAATTGTATTTCAGGTGTGTCATTTTAAGCACACCTTAACTGTGTTGTAAAGATATCTCACGGACCTCATAACCTTCAGACTTTAATTTGCCGTTAGCATTGAGAACTAAGGACCAAACTTTTGATACAGAACTGTTGTCTTCTTTTTCTGTTCCTGTAGCACATCTTGATTGTTTTTTTCGATTCAAAAACATATGATGATCCAATTGGACTTGAACCACATGCCAGAGCAGGATGTTGCGGTGGCAATGCCAGCCAGGTGTTGCATTGAATTCTGGAGAAATCCCCAACAGTGTAACTAGCCAAGCCATGTCATACAACTAAACTTTGCTCATATATAACTGCTAGAATCACACCTACACTTTCTATATGTTATTCTCTTCATCAGAAGACAATTTGCCTGGATTGTAAACTCTCCTATCTGGATTCACCAAAGTCCAGATATGTCCTACTCTTCCCATCCCAAGTAAAAAACTGTTTTAGGGTAAATGAAAGGTACCGGTACTTCATTTGTAAGTATAAACAATAATTTACAGAACATTGACGAAAAAATAAAAACATGGTTTTTAATTGTAGTTCAACAGAATCAAAAACAAACAAACAAAATGGCTTGGACAAGTTAGTTGTCTAAATGTCAATGTCAAGTTAGTTGCCTAAATAAGATTGGAAATAATTAACCATAGTCACACATTAAACAGTTATAATGTACCAATACAGAAACACCCTGTCACATAATAGTGTGTCCCCAAATATATATCCAAACATATTTTTTCTTCATCTTTGCAAACCAATTAACCTCACACATCACACTTCTTATGGAACCTTAAGGTGGGACTTACTGGGGTAGCCAAAACGGAAAACTGTTCATAGTCTACAGTAGTTAAAACTACACTTCCACCTGATACAATTCTAAGTATTGTATAGATTTATTGTGTTGGCTATTATAGGGCTTGAATATAAATAGTTTTTACTACTTCTAATCTATCTTGACTGTATTTTATGTTATCTCAAACTAAATCGAAGTATCTAAACATTTTTCCCCAAAACTAACACGACAACCAATCAAACTTTGTGGGAGAAAAGGCAACTTGTCTATAAAAATAAGATTAGCTCCTCTCCAATTACAACTTTTTAAGCAAATGTTTGCAATCAAACATGTTCTCTGATAAGGACGAAGTGAGTATAAGACAATAACTCTTAAATCTGTTGTTTCAGTATCTGTTTGTTTCTTACCACCCCTTTTGAACTGCTTCATTAGGTTCGTTTAAGATGATTTTGAAAAAAGATCTGTCCAGGGTGAACCCTTGCCTCTCGCCTGTAATGAGCTGGGATAGGCTCTGGCAGACCCCTTTGACCCTGCAAAGGATATAGAAAATAGATGGATGGATGGATGGATGGATGTTATGTCATTCTGTGGTACTGTCATTCAATGTTGAAGTTATTTAGAGTTGTAATGTTGCCACAATTAGGTCAAAGGTACTCAGGACTGGTCATCAATCCAATTATAAAATCACAGGATTAAAATCCTTTTCCTGTGAACCTTAAAAGTTCTTTGCAAAGACATAATCTCTTTAATAATCACATTACATCTTCATGTCTCTCCTGTATGACACACACTGTGTGACATTGTGTGACTCACTGATAAAGCACCATAAAGATTTGTATGATCTCATGTCATAAACACAGTATATATATGCTAAAATTAAACAAATTTTCCCAGAGGAAACACAAACGTCTTTACAATATCTCCAATGATATAACCGGCAAGTGAAGCATAAGATACAAAGGTCATCATTTTTACAACTGTGTCACGTTTCTCCTGTAAAACGTTTTTTCCCATAGCCGGCCTGCTCAGCGAGAAATGTCACTGCTGTGGTTTTGTCAGCACTTTGACTAAAGAACAGGATCTGGCTAGACGGAGGTTAAAAGGTTATGAAACTAAAATCTATGAAGAAGCTTTACCGAATCCATGACCACAAGACAATTCTCTGCTGGTTTTGCTTCTTTGTTTTTGGATCACAAATAAAATGTTCATTAAGGCTACTGTGTCTAAAAGTTTACATATGAAACATTTCTTCCTCAAACCTCATCACAAATCTGACAGTTTCTTTTACTTTGTCGCCTCAGGAAGCATTGATGTATAATCCAAATGAGTTGTCATTTGTGCCCTTCCAGGCTTTTTGATATTGTTGAACTCACCAATGCTTTATTTATTTAAAAACAATTACCACATTATGATTTGACCAGACATAAGTTTTTTTCTAGGTGTCTTTGAGATTTGTGTCAGTTGCTTTTTTCAGTTTGGCAAACTTCCTTTTGTTTTGGGATTTCATAGGATTTAATAGTGTGATTTCCAGTCAAACAGCTGACAAACAGTAAGTCAGTAACTTCTATCTACATCAGCGCATTCATCTTCGCTATTTTTACGAGAATAGTTATAACTTCTAAATGGTAAATGACTAATCTGGGTTAATCATGTTAGGTCAAAACGGAAAATCTACACTTTGAATAAATCCAAATTGTCTGACATTATAAATCATAAAAATTCTCATTGTTCATTCTTCTGGACCCAACTGTATCTATATTGCACAGTTTTTTTGCTTGATATAGGATGTAGCATTGAAATTTGACTAATTAAATTCTGGCACTTAATATAGGGTTCCTACAAAAAGTGGAGCAAACATTTTATTTTGTTAAGGTTTGACCTGTTTCTTTAGGTGTATTCACATTTCCTGAAGTCCAAATGTTTAACAGAAATCTGGTCAATGGAATTTGAAAGGAGATGTGTGTGACTAAGACACACAAATACTTCAAACTAAACTCCACAAACATTACATTCAAATCAGCAGAATCAATGATTGAAGAAAGAGATGGACCAAAGAAATGTTAAAAAGTAAAACAAAGCAAAAATGTGTCTAACAGCTCTGTGACCGTGTTTGAGTCACAACCAGAAATTTAAGATACCTGATACAGTAGAAATGAGGCACAATCGTGTTACATCCACTTCCGTTATGGTTATTGTTAGATTGGATAAGAAGAAGGAACGCCTTACTGTGATTGGCTGCAACATTGTTAGGCAACTGCTGATGTGAGAGCGGCTTTTTTGGGTATGCGTCACGTGAAGGATATAGTCACAAGGTCACCGTGACCATATAGTAACCACAAGGGATGCTCAGATGGATGTCTGCTGGTCCTAGTAGTTTGTCTTCAGAGCGGGCCAGAGAGGGTAAAGAAATCAGGCCTTTAAAGTGGCATAGTAAAACGCAAAACATTGTAATCTGCTGAGTCGTTTCAGTGGATCCCCCTGTCACCCCGTTTGTGATCAGGCATCTGTGTCAGGCAGTCATGAGTGAAATCCTGGTGGGCCAGTCGATGAATGTTGTGACTGCTAGTGCACCTCCCAGCACCATGCCGTATTTAGATGCCTCTGAGTTATTTTTAAACTGCTTCAATGGACTATCACATTCTTACTCAGAAACCAAAAGACTAAGACGATATGTGTTAAACTTAGACTAAACAATAAGATAAAAAGTTATTCATTTATGACCTGTATGTATATAGGACATATTATGTAACTTATAAAGCTAGTCAAAAATCTGTTCTAAATTGGTCATCAGCTGTACTTCAGTGTATTCATAAACAAACAATATCTGATATAAATCTATTTGTCTTTGTCCGGTTGTGTGATGGACTTCATAGAAGTCCGTCCATCTTTTCATCTCCTTAATTTTGCAATGCATATTTGCGGAAAACTTTTACATCCCTTTAAATATTTCTACAAGTTTACAAATCTTTGAGTGTTTTTATTAGTATAATATGCATCCCTGGATGAGGGCTGCTGAAACTCTCCCCTGCTTTAAATCAAGCTTAAAGGTTTACTACTGCATTTAAGTAATCTCCCAAAATGCACTGCAATGTGTTTGTTTTCTTTGATTTGTTTTATTCTGCTTTTAAATTATTTAACTTTTTAATAATTTTATGCAAAACACTGTATTTCATGTGCAACAAACTTGCCTTGCCTGTATCAAAACAGTCCTGCAGGTTTCCACATCCTCGTGGGTCCAGCGTTCATGGGAAGAAAGTACAGCACATGTAATCCACAGATCATCACTTCATCTCCCACTTCACTTATAGAGGAACAAAAAGAGGACATGTGAGTGAAGGAAGATTGGATGGGTGTGAATGATACTGGAGAGGGCCAAGTGTGCCACTATTATTTGAGGCCACTAGATGACGCCCTCCAGCTTCACTGTGAACATAGTGATTTCAATGTTTTTTATGTACCAGTGTAAAATGTACCAGTAAACAGAATATATGTTCAACATCGTTTTACAAAACAAGAGGGTACCATCACACCCACCTCATGCTAGTATTTAGCTACTTTTTTAATGAGATACATCAAAATACAACAAAATTAAATTAATTTGTTTTCTTTGATTCTGAATGATTACTACAAAACAAAGGGTAACAACAGACAACCTTGAAGAATTAATTTGAGTTGGTAAATTATGATACATAAAGTTGTTCGGAAAAACAAACTAACCAACAGCAATGTAAATTTGTACATTCAAATTTCACTTTAAAAAATGCATGAAATGAATTGAAGTTACAGAAAAAAGTTGAGAACCTGTAGAAAAAAATGTAAAACTCACCTGCAGAAAATGTTCACACAAATTTGTTCTAAATGTGAACTTTTAGAAAAAATATTCACAAATATATGAAATAATATTTAGGTTACACAAAAACAGTTGAAAATGTGGAGCCTACATTATCATTTACGTCTATGTTTTTTATTTTGATTTGATTTGATTGGATTTCTTTTGCACAACTACACGTCAGTAACGACATCCATTTAAATCTGTTGCTGCCAAAGAAGGAAATTTGTGTTTGGTAGATTATTTCTTTGTTGTAACAATGCATCTTGGCAATAATTTGTTTACCCTTGGAAAGGCTGTTCATGAAAAATTTGTCAAATCTTATCTGCCAATGCAAAACAGCTTTTTTTTGCTGTTGCTGACTTGTTTTGAGCTTCTGGTAGCCCCAGTTGCTGCACCTGTGAGCATTGGCCCTGCTACAGTGTTGTAGGCCCTGCTACTGGTCTGTGCCATAGGGAAACTTCAAGCTGTTGTTCCACAGAACCAAATTGTTGTGGAGTGAACCCTAATCTCCAAACTGAAGGCCAAATCCCATATAACGGAGGATGTTAAACTGAGACTAAACGAACAAGCAGGGTGGCTGCAAATGGGTGCTTCAAGAAGACAACATCCCAAGAAGACACTCCTCATCCTGTCAGCATTTTGGTACCGTAGGCTGTCTTCTACAGATTTTCATTCAAGGTTTGCAGGATGATATGGCTGAAGGCTTTCTGCCCAGGCCATCCGCAAAATACTACATGCAGCCAATCTCTGGTCTCATAGCGCTGCCAGGAGCCCTGCCATGACTGCCCTTCACCGTCACGCCCGTTTGAAATGGCGTGGGCCACATGTGGATTGGAACCTGAACATGTGGAGGAACATTATGAGTCCAGATTCTGCCTACAGCAGGAAAATCGATGGATCAAACTGTGGAGAAGACGCAATGCTGATTGCTGCACCGATGGAGTGACATCTTTTGGTGGAGGCAGTGTGACGTGTAAAGCGGCATCTCCCTCACTGGAAAAACAAGGCTTGTCATCATTGGAGGCAATCTCAATGCAGAGAGATATCGAGATGAGACTCTGCAACTAGTGACAATCCCACATCTCCACAGTTTGGGACCAAACTCTATCCTCCGGGATGACAACGCTCACCCACACAGAGCAGGGTTCATCAGAGACTATCAGCAGTCTTCACTTCAACCCAAATGAACACTTTTGGTTTCAGCTTGAGTGTGCTGTTCGTGTGAGAGTGACCAACACAACCACGTTGGCTGACTCACAACAAATGCTGGTTGAAGAATGGGTGAAGGCTGTGCAGGCTAGTGACCAGCATTAGGAGGAGGTCCCAGGCTGTTGTGGCTGTGTATTGACTAGGGTTGCCAACTCCCTGAAAAATAAATAAGGGACACCTCATTGACAGGGCCGGCCAATCCGATGGCCTTCACCTTTCCTGGCCTGGTGAATTTTTTTAGCCCCTTTTTTTGTGAGTGAAATTACTTTTTAACTATTTGACTCGAACCTGAATTGAATTAGATGCATATTTTTGAATGCCATCAACACATGCAAAACAAATTATTATCCAGCAATTCACTTTAATACAAAATAACAAAATTAACTGAATAAAATAGGTATCTTTCTTAAACAGAAACCTGTCCTGCTTAACTTAAAATTGTATAAATTCATATAAAACAATAGAAAGAAAGCAGAACATCCATTTTGTAGCCTAATAGTGCACATTTTTACTGCAATAACAAAAGTGCAAACAGAAAGTCTGTAGAAAACTTGTAAACATATTTTTGCCTCAAAGGCCATGACTGTAGACTACAGTTGTAGTAAAACAGAAAAAAAAAACTTGTGAACTCAACAGCTCAATGCCATTTTCCATTGGCATTTTATGACTATTTTTTGACTCACACAGTAATACAGGACAAAGTGCGTCCCTTTTCAGCTCAATACGGGACGATTTTTCAAGGGACGGTTGGCAACCCTGGTATTGACTGTCACAATTTTCTTTTTCTTTCTCTTTTTCAAATGAAGATCTTAAAGTCGACCTATTATGAAAAACACTTTTTCTCTTGCTTTAACATATATAAAGTGGTCTCCCCTCAGCCTGCCAACTCAGAGAAGGAGGAAAGCAACCAAACTCTGCAGTGTCTGTACAGCCGCCCGGATGATCCATCCAGTGTGATGTGGCTTCTACGAGCCGTTCAGATTCTGCTCCCTTTCGTTACGTAACCAAAATGCAAACCACGCCCACAACTAAATACCGTGTCCTAACTGCATGTGAGCGTCCGATTATCGCATCGCACTGCATGACATCGGACGCTCTCTGTCCATCTCCCTCCAGCCAGCTGCCACTTTATTGAGGATTTTGTAGTGAAATGAGGAGGTATCATAGAGATAACTTCTCATTTCAACTAACTGGATCAGCCGTTCCTCATCCATGACTGTTTCCTACAGCGCTTTCAACCGGCTTTCAACGCGAGCGACAGGAAGAAAATAGAAACCGGGCGTCCGACAAAAGTCCAGCTCAAAACGGCACTGGCCGCGCTGCGCCGCTCGCGGCCAGTTTGGACAGTCCAATAGAAAATAAAGCAATGGAATTGATTTTGTCGCTGACGCTCGCTCGCGTCGCATGCAGTTAGGACACGGTGTAACTCCGCCGGCCGGAGCTTCAGCCATTTTTTCGTAGCGGTGTATGGCGTCATTCAGGCAGCCAATCAGCACAGTGCCTCATTATCATAGCCTCCCTGTCCACTCAGAATCCCTCATAGAGAATGAGGTTACAGAATGGGAAGATAAAGACATGGCTGAGAGGCTGAATTTCTAATTTAATTAGCAAAAACAATCAAAAGCTTGTTTTTAAGACATTCAAGGCCTGTTTAAAATAGATATTATATGCCATAATAGGTCCCCTTTAAGATATTTATTCATTGGTACACCGGATGGGAAATCGTTTGCTGCCATCTTATTTTGAAAGGTCTACAGGAAGCGTCCACCGTGTGCTGCTCGTCTCTCTTGCCGCAGGTCTGTGAGCAGCGCTCTGTCAGCGGAGCATCCCTGTGTTCCTCCGCGGTGAACAGCAGCTCCTCCTGGGGCTGAAGGAGCAGGATACCTCCCGGGATGGCGTCGCTCGGCATCGGGCAGCATCTCGTCCGCAGACGCGGAGCCAGCAGGACCTGCGCGGTGGAGCGGAGGAACCTGCTCACGGTGTGCAGGTGGGGGTTTCTCAAGGCTGATTTATGGTTCCGCGTTACACCGACGCAGAGCTTACGGCGAGGGGACGCGGGACGCGCACCGTACCTGTGTGTCGCCGCTTACCCTACGCCGTAGGCTACGCCGTAACCCCACGGCGTAGGTTCTGCGTCGATTTAACGCAGAACCATAATTCAGGCTTTAGGCTGTTGGTTTGGCTCCTCAATGACAAGAATGAATCTCCTTGTATTTATGAATTCATAACACTGGATTGTTTTTCTTTAAAATGCATGAATTGAACCCGTGTATGTTTGTTGTGAATGGCAAAAAGATCCAGGTCTATATTTTCTGCTCCATCGTTTTTAAAATGTGACTTTTTAAAGATACCGCTGTGTGGGTTGGATGAGCTGTCATTAAATATATTAATTGAATTGAATAACCTTAGATTAATGTGTATGTGTTTACTTATTCCCTATATCTTCAAATCTTTCAAAAGACCTTCATATAGTGCGCACAAACAGCCACCCCAAGCCTCCATTAAACATTAATGCCATCACATTTCTATTTTAATTACATTCACTCTCAACTCACTGGAGGATTAAAGCCAGGACTTTACAGACTAGGAGTTCAAATTTATCACCGAACACAAAAGAATGTTACCTATTATTAGTTTTTTTTAATGTGTCATTCATTTTTTCCATCCATTTTTTATTTCCCCTAAAGCTCCATTTAGTCTTCTAGAAAAAAAAATAAATGTTACTTCACAAAGTCGTGACTTTGAAGACGTTGACAATATTGTGCCATAATGTGCCGTGGAGTAAACAGCCCTATCTCAGTGCATTTATAAATGATAAGGTAAATATGGAGGTTATAAGGCAGACAGATGCTAAGGGGTGCACACAGATTTCTTCTGCACGTATCACCTGCTGTCTGTCATCTTGTGTGCAGAGCTCACTTCTCGTCATATTGATCTGTGATCCTTTGAATGCTGCTGGCAGGCGTAAGTTACTTGCTGGTCCCTGAGAAGGCAGAATAAACGAATCGTAGAAAATGGAAGATACAGCGGTTTCTTCTTCTTTGATTTGGCACCAACATATCAGTTAATACCCTGGTTATAGACTGCCCTGTCTGGCTGATGTCTACCCAGTCTTTAGATTATTTGCTCATATGCAGCATCCTCCAAAAATGTAATTTGAAACAGACATAACAGAAGAAATAAGGTAGTACCTGCTAAACAGGTCAATACTTTGCCAGCTCCTGCTTGCAGAAGCCATCAAGCTACTGATTAGCACAAATGGAGGAGGGAAAAGAGGAGAGAGGAGACGAAGGATTTTAGGAGGAAGAAGACTGAGAAAAATTCTAAACACGGATGGAGGAGATGGTTACTTCCTGAACATGTCGTTCTTTTTTTCTTTTCCTTTTAAGCGGCTGTGATCTTGTCAGGATGATTTTAATCTTTTATTATCATTAGAATCCTATTATTGTTTGGTACCAGGTTTTTAAAAGTAAAGTTTGATGCTTTTTGTCATTAACTTTGTAAATATGTCTAGTAATATCATGCAAAAAAAAAAGAAAAGGTGAAAATGGTCAGGGGGCAGCACGGTGGCTTAGTGGTTAGCGCTGTTGCCTCACAGCATGAAGGTTCCCAGTTCAACTCCCAGGCCCGGCAGGGTCTTTCTGTGTGGAGTTTGCATGTTCTCCCCGTGCTTGCATGGGTTCCCTCCGGGTACTGCGGCTTCCTCCCACAGTCCAAAAACATGCATACTAGGTTAATTGGTGATTCTAAAAAATTACCCGTAGGTGTGAATGTGAGTATGTATTCTTTGTCGTTTGTCTGTGTATGTGGCCCTGCGATAGACTGGCGACCTGTCCTGTAATGAGCTGGGATAGGCTCCAGCACCCGTGACCCTGCAAAGCGGGTGTAGAAAATGGATGGATGGATGAAAAATGTTCAGCAGGCTACACATATTTGCCTTATAACTCTAATGTGAGGAAGTATAGGGAATTTATCGAGTTATAAGTCGAATTTATAGAGCAAAGCAAAGAAGAATGCACACATGCATGAGATAAAATGACAACTTAAATTGGTTTTGCCGGTTTCCTTAGCATCTTTTCACTTTATGTTTTCAGAGCTATCATTATTATTATTATTATTATCATATTATTGCTATTATTATTATTATTATTATTATTATTACTATCATCATCATCATCATCATCATCATCATCATCATCATCATGATACTTCATTTGTTTTTTTGTATATTATATTCAGTTAAAAGGTGGGCAAGATAAGCTTTATGCTTCAAGCCCAGACCTTTTCGGTCAAAATAATCACAATGTTGACCAGGGAAAAACCTGTGTTATCTTGTTTGTTGATTTTTGTTTGTGATTGACCGAAATAAATATTAACTAATTAACTAACTATAAGTTAAATTATAGTCTGCATAATGATGTTTTACAGCTCTAAAAAAAGTCAATATTATGTTTCTGCTAAATGAGTACGACAGTATACAAGTATTACTTATGCAGTAACACACACCTTTACACCTCTTGGCAAGATGCCTAATGTTTTCTCATCTAATTTTCTCTAGATGATCTTTTCTGTTCCATCTAACAATGCACTGTGTGGCATATTTATTTAGATGTTTATTTTTGTGTTGTTGCAGCAGCTGGTAAAATCAGCAGAGGTTCAGCATAAATGAATAATAGTAAGTGGATTATCCCTGAGCAGCTGTGACTGGAGACTCCTGCTTTACTCTGCATCAAATATCTTACAGGTTTTAGTGTGTGCTCTTGCAGGCTAACCTGAGAATATTAGCACCTCTGTTCCCAAACATCCAACAGTGATGCTCAGATCACTGCACACCTACTGTAGCTGGACTGTCACTTCATTCTCCTTGAACTATAGAAATGTTACATGAAATGACTTAAGCCACCTTTCACTTTATTATTGTGTGTTTCATGCAGCGATTCATTCCAAATTGTGTTTTTTTTAAATCCACGTTTCCAGGTTGCTTAAAGGGAAAGTTTAGTTTTTTACAACCTGGACCTTATTTCTGGCATTTTTTATGGTCGTATACTCACCCAGAAAAGTTTGGTGTCATTTGGAGTCCTTCGGAAGATATTAGGAGTTTTGTGCGAGCCACTTCTCCATATAATGGTAGCGAATGGGGGCACAGCGGGACACAGACAATGCAGCGTCTAAATAACACATTATTGCCGCGAAACTCGTTCATTTCTTTTGCCCACTCTTGCTACATCTTAGTCCCCAGGTTTTTATTCAGTTAAACACATAATAACTCACTAACAACAAGGAAATCAGTTTGTAAACAAGACCTCTGACCTGCATGACGTCATCTCTGTGCGCGCATCCCAGACACAGCTCTGTGTACAGCTGGAGTTCGCTACTGTTAGTTTACTGTTAGTTATTTGAAACATGTCTGAATATTTGTCAAATTCTGAGGTTGTGGACGAAGACTTTGAATATGATGGACGTCCTTACCGTTTTCTAGTCTAAGTTACCGTTTTAAGTCTAGCTGTACCTGTCCGGGATGCGCGCATCACAAGTAATTTGAACATTGTAACTTCTCCCATTCATAAAACATATCACTGCAGAATTTAACCCATTCAATGTTTTTTGGTAAGGGGAAGAACCTTTTGATTATTGTTGTCAGTCGCCTAGCAACAGGGTTTTAACTACTAAAATCACTACTACAACAACTTGAACGTCGGAGCTATGTACTTAACTTCAGAGGTACAATGTCAGGAATTACACTTAAATGCAACGTAAGTTTAAACGCTTGTAAGAATGGGCTATTTTATTTTCTTTTTTTAAATCAATGGAAAGATGAATGATTGATCAATTTATGTTCAACCATCTTTACGCCAATATCTTGCCTGTCTTAGAATTAATCAAAAACACATTCGGAGTAACAACAATAAGATATATTACACTGGAGAGCCAAAAATCCCTCTCCCTGCACACTTCACACTATAGGGTGGTCGACATTTTGAATATGTGGAAGTAATACCTCAAAGATTGCACTCAAGCTATATCACAATTCTTCATGTTTACTAAGTGATTGTCACTACGTCAGCTGCCAATGGTCTGTTATATTTCATCTGCAACAGCACAGCAGTGACTCAATGAAGAAAGATATTACCTGTAGTGTCCAAAAGTTAATTCTGCTGATGAACTCACATCAATCCCCGACAAATAACTCCTCTACACATAATACCCTTGGACTATCGGACTATAAGAGTGAGTACAGGATGATTTCTTGGGATCATTATCCAGTTGCATAGTCCAGTTTCTGCTAAACTTTAGTTACAGGATAGGCATCTTTTTTGGCTGTAGAATTCATTTGTGTGCAGAGGAATTCGTGGTCGACTTAATGAATGAAATATACTCAAGATAATGGCTGCAAAATAATCTCAGCTGGTCAGCCCTTCAAGAACATGCATAACTGCGTGAAAGCTGATATGACGTACTTGTTCTGATATACTTTGTTTGGTTTATGCCAAACTTGCAGTTTGAATTATTACCAAATAACTTTGGTATTTTCTTTGTGTTGTCTCTGTCCACAAGGAGTTGTTCCAGATGTCTTCTGTTTGGCTCTGATGGTACTTTAGAAACCAAGCTGTTCTACCATGTTTTTTTCAATGCTTTAAAAAGAAGAAGAAGAAAAAAAACACACTTTCACATTTAACAATTAAACTGCGGCCTGTAGTGGCTCAGATGTAGCGGCTTATGATCCTTACACTCTCTGACCCTTGTGAGAAACATTCTGGGACTTTCACCGTTGAAAAGATTGGCATCTGTCTTGAATGCTTTCCTCTTATGAATGATATCCCTTGCTGTAGAAACATATAGATCTATATCATTGATGATGCCCCTCCTCCATGTCTTCTGTTTAAGGCACTTGAAGGCTCCAGAATAATAAAATGACTAACACTGCTACTACTACTACTACTACTACTACTACTACTACTATTGTCATTTAGCAGATGTTTTTTTCCAAAGTGACTTACATCTGAGAACACAAGCAGAAATCACATAGCATGGATAAGTGCTGGTCAGACTGCTGTGAGTCCAGTTCAGGCGAATCGGGGCCCTAAGCGAAATGTAATTTGGAGCCCCCCACATCTCTCCTCATCCCAAATGTATCATAGGTATAAAATTACCGTATATCAACATGCCAGTAATAAATAAATAAACAAATCCGAGTCACAAATAGCCATCAATTATTCATCAAAAGAAAGTTACTTCCACCACCTCAATACCCCACAAAAAACCTAAAAGCATGTCTTTATTTTCTGGATGCACAGTCATCAATGAGGTCCAACACTTCTTAACAACATAAATTGATATAAAACTATAGCCAATATGCTATATATTGGCTGATATTTGTCACTTATATATGACCAACTGGTCATTTTCAACAGAGGTGAATGCATAGGACGTTAACAAGGCATTCAATAAATGTTCATCAGGGCCGCTGGAAAAACAAAGTTCTCCAGTCTAGACAGAGATTGCTTTCTAATGAGTGGCAGCTCAGGTGTTTGTGCCACAAAGTTTAATTTCAAGAACATACCCACCTTCAAGTGAACCACAAGTTTCCATGTGTTTTTCCTTTTTTTCCCTCTTGCTCGCTTCTGATTCGTGATGTCTTTTGGACGACATGTCTAACATGACACCAAGATTCCTAGCAGAAGACGTGAGCACAAGTGTGGTGGAGTCCAACTGCATGCAAGGAGTGACTGGCTGGACAGACAATAAGCTCAGTCTTGGACAGATTTAGCTGAAGGTGGTGGTCCTTCATCGATGCAGAGATATCAGAGAGACAGGCTGATATTTGCATTGTGACGGCCGTGTCACCAGGTGGGAAGGAAAGGAAAAGCTGGGTATCATCAGCATAGCATTGGCAGGAGAGTCCATAAGAGCTGATTTGATTTGATTGATTGAAATTCTTTATTCAGTCACATCACACTACAAGCATTATCAACACAAACATTATCGACAAAATAGTGACTGAAAAGGCACAGGCAGAAGCATAGTGCTTATATTAATGCCTGTCCTACATACCAAAATAAGCTATCTAGAATTCTTTCAATATAAAAGATGATGATTACACTTCGTGAGATAGTGTACAATGAAAAGAGAAGAGGGCCAAGCACCGATCCCTGTGGCACTCCTGTTGCCAACTCATGCTATCTGGACTCTTGTCCTTGCCATGATGCTCTGAAAGATCTTACTGTGAGGTAAGGAATGAACCACAAGAGGACAGATCCTGAAATGCAAAGCTTTGAGAGTGTGAAGAGGAGGATGTGGTGGTTGACCGTGTCAAAGGTAGCGGACAGGTCAAGCAGTATGAGGACTGAGGATAAACCGGTGGATCTGGCAACCCGTAGTGACTCAGTAACAGACAGAGGAGCAGTTTCAGTTGATTGGCCCTGCCTGAAGCCAGACTGATGTGGATCACATAGGCACTTGCTGTGAAGGAACTGTGAGACCTGACTGAAGACAGCTCGCTATAGACGTTTGGACGTGAACGGAAGCAGTGAGACTGGACGGTATTTCTTTAACCTGGGCAGGGTTGAGTGTGGGCTTTTTCAGCAGTCGGGTGACCGGGGCTTACTTGAAGGCAGAGAGAAAGACGCCAGATTTAAGAGAGGATTTAATAATGTGGGTTAATGCAGGTTTGACGGTAGGTAAACAGCTCAGCAGGATGTTGGTAGGAACAGGATCAAGAGGACACGTTGTGGTTTTTGAGTCAATTAGATTTTGCTTTTATTTTGATAGTCACACCTGCTGATGATCAAATAATCGATTGCATTTGATTAGCAGCACCGGGCTGTTTCCCACACATAGCTTTGGCTTGGGGGCTGCTCATCTGGGGATGTACTTACCTAATTTTAAGACCCTGAGTTGATTTCTTAGACAATGCCTAGACACATGAATTGAATGAGTGTGTATGTTTTGACTGTTTGACTAAAAGGACAGCTGCAGTATTCCACCATGCAGAGAATAAAATGGCACATGAATAAATTGACTTTGCAAGACTAGGGTTACTTTTCAAGGTGTCTAAAAGTAACTATACATAATTTCTGTTACATGTTGTCTTGTTTTCTGAGGAAGCTTTAGGTCTGTGGTGACCCTGCTGCTAGGCAACAAGGTGGAGCAAGTGAGATATGAAGTCTGATTTGTTCACTGATGTTGAGGGTGACACACAGTTTGGCAGGATTCACACACTGATACGCATGCACACAAGCTACATACACACAAGCTTTAATCATTAACTTTCCTTCCTGCTTAATTAGTTGAAATCAGATTAAGCAGTCAGATTGTGCACAGCTGTCACAGTGGGCTTCAAGTTATGGCTGGTGTCATCAAAGGAGATTAATCAGAGTCTTGTTACTACTGTTCTGAAAATATTTATTACTACCGCACAAGGAAAGAAACAGGTTAAAAAGAAGACAACATGGACTCAAAAATATAATAATGTGACAACTGATATGCATCTTCCGAGTGTGTATGGAGAGTGTGTTTGTCATTAACATTATCTGATGTGGGATAGAAGTGTTTTTTCCGCCGTGGATGCATAGTCATCTCTGCATAAAAATGGAAGTTAATTGGTGAAGTTTATATGTGTAAAAATATACCCCAGTGATTTATTGCAGTCTTATCTTCAAATAAACATACACAAAAATGTACCACAGACCCAGATTATATTCACCTGTATATAGAAGTAGCCTGATTGTGGTCTGTATCTTTTTCACAATGATGAAGATAGGTGAGATGTCTGAGAGAATTATAAATGCTGTTTATAGAAAACCATCCTTCCGTGACTCACAATGAGAAGGTTCCAGCAGTACGTCATACATTTCACCCAAAGAAAGACACAGCGGACAGATGTGGCCCTGACTAGGATGACGCTGGTGCAACTAATGCATAAACTATTTCCTAAATGTCTTCAACAATATCACAGAGAGAAGTCTGACGATTGTTCCAGACCAGCGTGAAGCCTTTTCAATCTGGAGCGGCAGATTCAGCTTGTACCAGACTGCACACTGAGAAAAAGTTCCTGAGTGGAAGATTAAGTAAGGTGCAAATATTCAGATAAGACAAACGCACACAAAAAAAAAATGTAGCCAAAGATAAGCCAATACATTTTTGAGATACCAAAGTAGAGATCTTTGTGAATGCAGACACAACAGATTACGAATGAAAGACCATAAGAGAAAAGATGCTGTGTTTTTTTTCCTACCCTTTTTATAAAGCAGATTTTGGCTTTTTCCCGCACCTAAACCCCATTGAAAAACTTTGCAAAGGTTTGACATTTGCTGATGCAAAAAGAACTCTTACAAACTTAAAAGCTTGAAAAATAGTAATGGAAGAGGAGCAGAAACCGTCAGCAGACAAATCCAATAACCTTTTAGATGGAAATGACAATAATTCTCACCAAAAGTCAAAAGCTCAAATCTACATTTCCTACAGGCATCACACCCAGGCCACTGCAAATGTTGGAAATGTACTGTATTTTCAATGATGTACATGCATTTGTTAGCACAAACGTCTGACAGTTTAATAGCCACCAACAAAAAAAATCAGGGAAAATCTTTTCACCTTTATTTTTACATGTGAAATTAGTGGAGGTATCCTTTAAGACACAGGTCCTGTAATCAGTGGTAATAAAATTTTGCGTGCATCTTCTACCATTTTTCAGGTTTTCGGTGAAGACTCTGCTGGACCGTTCCTGTTTTGATACAATAGATGACTCATCTCCAGAGTTCATTAACTTTGTTTCCATCCTGGAACACATCTTCAGTCATCGACTCAAAGGTAAGAAAGCCTTCTCTTATCAAGATGCCACTACGATCCCCCTCAGGCAAGTAGGTGAGCTGAATTATGATCTTGTGAGCAGAATTAATGGAGAATCAGACTAAAGCAATAAAGCTGTTTTAAGACCACACATCATGGTATGCTTCTGTATTTTGTTATAGAGAGAGCAAATTCATAATAGAGCACCAATCAAAAGCAGCACGCAAAAAATTGAGCGAAGTGTCTGAACAGTTAAAAGCAAGAGTATAAATGGTTCATTTTGTGTATACTATCTTCAGTTTTTACTTGAAATTTGCATATTTGGATGTGATCTCTATGTCAACACCAAACGGTTGTAATTACACTAATCTTTTAATTTATTGATGTTACTGTTTCTTCCCGAACACAGAGCAGGAATTCATATTTGATCTGATGCAAATCTCCATTTCTGTGTCTTTTGCAGGCCAGACAACTTGGTTTGGCTACGAGAGTCCTCGGAGTTTCTGGGATTATGTTAAAGCTGCCTGCAGTAAAGTACCCCATAACTGCATCCGAAGCATTGAGAGCATGGAAAATGTGCGGTCATCGAGAGCAAAGGTGTGGAAACCACCATTTGGGGCTATGAATAATTTACTAATATAATGGTGTTGGGGGGTGTCAAAATGGGTTTGGACTTTTAACACAACACAAAGTCAAGTAGAAACAAAGCAAGCAGTTTTTTATACGTACAAAAACGTCTGCTTTGAGTCTAAAGTATATGTAAAACCTATTTGACAATAATTATGCATGTGTGATTTTAGCTAAACTTGCATTACTCCCAAAGAAAAAAAATATACATTTGTTAAAATACTCTACAGTACATGTAAGACTGCACTGAATCTAGAAATACTTGAGGAAATGTTCCACATGCGTTGTCCTGTGAAATATGTAGACATGTTCAGACTTGTCATTGGTTATTTAATTGGATTAAATAACGTGTCTGTCTCTGTGCAGGGCAGGGCATGGGTCAGAGTCGTCCTCATGGAGAAACGACTGTCAGAGTACATCTCATTTGCACTGAGAGACTTCAAAACCACCAGGTCTCAGTGCGGTACTCATGTAAACACCTGTTCAAGCCAGTTATAAATCTGCCAGCAGCACATAACCTCAGGCAGCCAGCCATCATTCATCTGCATATCCCTGCTCTGAAATGATTTGATGCCAAAAATCTGGGTCATGTGTGTGTTGGTTATAGGAGGTTTTATGAGGAGGGAGCGATCATCTTGGGGGAGGAGGCCGGGCTGTTGGCAGACACACTCATCGGTCTCAACACCATTGATTTCAGGTATTGATTAGGATCAGCTGTTTCAGATCACTTGGTCATGCTCTCCCTCGCCGTTCAGCTGACAGGAAATCATCTCAAGAGGACAACGCGCTTTTCATGTGTCCTCTTAAAGGGATTGAATTATGCAACGTAGATGAAATGTGTCCTTTTCAGCAAACATCAACAGAAAAATGCAATGTTTATTCAAGTGAAAGCATAATAAACTACAAAAATAAACTACAAAATGTTCAGATTTTGTACGCATGAGGTTTGAAGAGTGAATAGAATAATTCAGTAATACATTAAAAGGGGATTAGTCCCAAGGATTATTATTCCCTTAAGTATAGTACTAAAGTAATTTGGAGTTTCACATTTTGTAATTATTTTAGCAAAACTTTCACCATGAAGTCAAATGTAAAACAGTTCAAACAGTTCTGCATAGTGACAGTAAAGAACAGACGTTTAAGACTCTGAATATCCATCTGAGACTCAACATTATACTTGTAAATGCAGGAGAGGCGTAACAGCAGATTGTGCTTTGATTTTCCACCTCGTTTTCCTTTAGCTTCTGTCTGAAAGGGGAGGGTCTGGATGGAAACTGCCCTGCCGTCATCGACTACACACCTTACCTGAAGTTCTCACAGAGGTATATGAGATCACATGATTTACATCACACAGGTGGTCATTAGTGCACTGGAGATGATTTTTCCCTATTTCCTTTTAGTTTTTAGAAATCCATTTTAGTTATATAGAACAGAAGTATTTGGGCCTATAATAACATTTCCTATTATTTCAGTACACTGCAAAAACTAATTTATAAGAAAGTAAAAAAAAAGTATTGTTTCATGAAAATTAAAGGATTATTTCAGACTATTGTGGAGGTTTTAAACATTTTGGTCAAGAAAATATTTCTTACCCCATTGGCAGAGATATCTTTGCCTATAATAAGAAAATGTTACTAGATGTAGGAATATTAGGCTATTTCTAGAGGAGCAGTTTTTGCCAGACCTTAACTGCTGCCAAGGAGTTAAACATTTTTGTTAAAGAGTCTGAAATATGTGCCTACCATGGCTGTTTAAGATGTATTGTAACATGAGATGGGCTGTGGTTGCAGCGCAGACAGCATCAGCAGCGATGAGGACGAGATGAGGACGGTGGGCACCAGCGGCAGTGAGAGCAGCACTCCCGACAAAGCAGCGACTGCTGCGTCAATCTTCACCGAGCAGAGTAACTTGGTCAGCAAGTGCAAACGCTTTGAGCAGAGGTATCGCATGGCTCTGGAGCAGAAGGTGCACCTTTTTTACAATTTTATTATGTGATGAAGAGGCAGGATGGCAATATAAATATGAGTGCAACATTTTCATTGAGTCATGATAACTAAGGACTCAGTTTGTCAAATCCCAGGACAAAATAAGCTCTGTGAATAATACTGTTCTTGACTGAAAAACAAAAACCTCGGCTCTAAGTTATTACGTTTCTTTGTCTTTGTTTACTTCAGGGTTACCTGGAAGAGCTGGTCCGTTTACGAGAAGCCCAGCTGTCAGAGGCCGTGTCTCATAACAAGGCACTCCAGCAGAGCCTAGAAGACGCACACGTTTCCTGCTCGCTGGAGAAAGAACAGCTTGAGTACATAATACTGGAACTGCAGGACCAACTGTGAGTCCCCTCTGCTGTGCACATGTGTGTTTGTGTTTGTCAGTGAGTGCATGTGAGGTTGCTGATGATTGGGTGGAAAGCTTTGCTGCGGTTCCAACTGTGAATTTGACATTCAAGATTCAGCGTGAAGCCACAGGGTTCCAAGTTGTTGCAGGGAGTTTGTTACTTATTTGTTTTTGAATGAATTGCATTCGCTGCTGCTTTAAGCCAACAAGAAAAGCTGCATCAAGGCTGCTTTTCATTGCTGATTTAATCGCAGTGAAACCATTTCTCATCTAGATTGACAGCTCAGCGTAAATTCAAGATGTGTCAAGAATATTTGTGCGAACATTTCCTGAAATTATTCTGCATTCTCAAGCCAGTCTGACAACGTAGTGTGCTTTTACTGCTAATGCAACTTTTTTTTTTCAAATTACAGAAGACAACCAATATGGGATTTTCAGGCTCATGCTGAGAGTTAGGACTTAGAAAACAAAGAAACACTGCATGTTTGTAGTTGTCAACTCGTCCAGGATATACACTGCCTCTTGTTGGATGTGACAGCCTCCTGTGACCCTGAAAAAGATCCAGTGGGTTTAGAATATGGAGAGACATTCATGATCCGCAGAGAAGGAATTATTGATAGAAGAGACTGCTGTGATGTTATTATCCTTATGATTTGTAGTAATCCCCCAAATAATTAATAGAAGGTATTACTAAGCTTACATCTTTACTTATAAGCTGAAAGCCAAAACCATCTTCTGTCTTCTCACAAAATTGATTCAAGAATATTTACATTTTAAATCTTATGACCTTTTTTTATCTACCATGGTATATTTCTGAAAAAAATAATAATTATGTAGCTATCTCACACTTTCAGAACTGTGCTGAAGAACAATGACTTGCGATCCAGACAGGAGTTAACAGCTCATCTGACCAATCAGTGGCCATCTCCTGATGTCTTGGATGCCAGTGCCGTTGCCTTGGATACGCTGCTATACAGGAAGAGCACAGCACAGTGGGAGGAGTATGTTTTTTTTTCCTAAACATTTTAATATTATGTCATTTGGATTACTCAACAGACCTATTCTGAGTTATTCACCTACTTGCTCAGTGACTATGGTGACAGATTTTATATTTCAAGCATAAGTTAGTTATGAGATGACTGCCCGAGCGGAGCAGTTGGTGTGGTTGCCTCCCGATTATTCCTGGATGTGTGAGGGTGTGAGGCTCTCCTTGTATTTGGAGCATTGAGTCACAAAGGACATCTGGCGTAAAACATAAGCCAAATCTGTGCAGGCTATGAAACTCCGCTGTGGCGATCGCTCCGTCAAGAGACATAGCGGGACATAGCTGAAACAGGATTACTTCCTTAGTTATGTGATGCTGTGAGCCTGAGAAGGACGTTTACGCATTTATTCTCCAGTATGGTGTCTTCCTCCACTCCCACACTGAATACTCCTACTTGTCTGTTGTACTCAAACTCAGTGCAAAGTTTCCAGCCAAGTTACCTGACAGCCATCTCTTAGGATAGTGTTCTGTTTCTTGTATCCTTGAGTACACATGGGTCAGGCTGCTGTTCAACGGATGAGAACTTGGTTGTAGATGAGACGTTCTCCGTTGACGTAGCCTCCCGTTTGCCATCGCACTATATATCCACAACAGTGCATTTACAAAAAAAATCCCAATGGATGCAAAATAAAGTACACCTGGATAAACACATTTACTGTGACTCTATGTAAGACATCCTCAAATTGCCCAAAACAAATTGTACAAACAACTTTTCAGTCACATCTGACCAGATAAATGGAAGAATAAATCTGTCTTGGCCCAGACTGGAAGTGGATGGGAGCGAGTTTTTAAGTGATTATTTCCTGGCAATCTAACTATCTGTCAATGTCAGAAATGAATACAGGAAATAATCCAGACTGCAGGATGCTATTGATTAACATAATAGTATTTAATTAATAAATGAAAAAGGGGAAAAATAAAAGTAAACATTAGAACACAATTATTACAAATTTGTATACAAGAGTAAAATCAATTTTCCTCCGTTGCAAGTACAAAACATGAATATTGTCTCTCACAATTCTCCATCTTCCACGCAGGAAGAGTTTTAAAGGTCTGGAGCAGCTGTCTACAGACATGAGCCTCTCCCAGTCCTCTCTTGGAACATCACACACACCGAGTCTGGAGACCAGGCCCGCCACCACAAAGTGGCCTCAACAAGGCATGTGTTCTTCTACAAGTAAGAACAAAACGCTATCCAGCTCCAACTTTAACTTTACTCGGGTGTATTGTGTCTTTCAGGTAAGGAGGAAACTCCGTCACTCAGAGGTCTATGTGGCTCCCTAACCTCCGTCACCAGTTACAAGTCTCTGGCCAGCCTCAAGTCCAGTGAGTGCTTGGCCAGTCCGACGATGGAGATCAGCAGTCCCGGTGTCACGCCCTCATAGGGGATGGGGGGCTAAAAACAGCCCCCCGGCAGGACCAGACAGTTCTGGAACTTTCCCAGTTTAGGTGAAACTAATTTTATCTTTTATGATTTGAAGGTGAAGACCTCAAGCTTGAAGATTTGGGAGTCATGTTTGCAGATAGAGAATCTTGTAGCATATTGTTCGACCAGCTCCACCGGACAGAATGTGTTCTTGATGTATCTCACAGTTGAAATGACAGAGGACCCTAAATGTATCGTCATCTCTACAAGTCTTTTCTTTTTTTTGTTATTTCCATCTGTGAAACATCCTTTAATTTTAATCGTGAAACAAAGTGGAAAACATAAAGGTGATGTCTAAATTTTCTGGACTGCACACATGGTTTTAAACGATTCGGTTAAAATATTGACTGCTGATCAGATCAGTCGATTCAACCTTGAGCATCACAGTTAACTGTTTTCTGCAGTCACAGGGAGCTGCCACTCGTGAGTTTTTTTTTTAAATTTATGATGTAAATGCATGTCCTCCACAGTTTTGTGTCAGTGTTGTGCATCATGCATTATCATGGTTTTGTTCTCAGGGAAGATCACTCAGCAGTTTTGGGTTCCCTTTAAATATTCAAATGCAGTATTTCACTTTAATAGGATTAGATCCCACTGGTAGATTATTCTTACTCTATACAACAATCAGTTTTAAAAGTCTGCAATAATTAACATGCAGAGTATTTTAAGAGTTAGAAACAAGTTTACCAGAATCTAATTCTAACTTAATTCCTATTACTGCTGACTAGCCATCTACCTAAACACTTAACTTAAATATCTGCCTTCGGTTTGTCCCAGCAGTCATTTGCACAGACACAAACACAGTTTATTTGATTGTATTTTATTTATTTTTATTTTAAATAAACTCCACTTGGAACAACATGAACAATTCTGGACATTTGTGTGTCGTGTCAAACATAACAGGCGTAGTAGAAAAGCTTTTTAAAGTCAGTGGAAAGGGAAAAAAGTTGCATATGTTGAACTTTAAAAGGAGTATGTTTAAAGTTGGCATGTCAGTCCTCTTCTGTCAAACTGAACTCAAACCATTGATTTCCACCTAGTGTAACTATCGAAGCTTTTGTGCAAACATTAACACGTTTCACAGTGATTGAACACAACTGTTCAAATACGGAGATCCCCTTTGTGTTGGTGAGATGCACTGAATATTAGACACATGAGTAATATAAATATTGCATCTTTAATTCAAGGACTTTAGGCATAGTGCACATTATTCCCACGAAAAAGTCCCATAAATTATTTATTAACAAAACTTGATGCCATTGACTGACTGTTAAACACATCTAACATAATTTTCAGTTGTGCGTACAGAATCTTTTCAGTGACCATGAAGCAATTTAAAATTAAATTATATATAATATAAAACAATGATTTAATATAAAATTTGATCTTTCAAAATAATGTCAAATAATTAGTTTCTTACTCTCATATTGGTTTACTTTTTTGAGTTTGGCAATAAAAACTTTTCTGTACAGGTATAGTACAGGAGTGGTGTCTCGTGTTTCTGGTGTTCAGCAGCCAAGTGTCCTCTCCTGGTTGCGTTTGCGGAAAAAAGCCTTCCCAAACTCGTACGTGCTGATCATGATGGCACAAGCAGGAGCCACTTTGATTAGCCTGGGAAGGAAACCTGGCAGTGATGATTAAGAGTAGGTTATACTGATGTCATTTACATCAAAACGATGATGATCCACAAAATATCACATGAATACCTTACCTGCAAACAATGCGCGGAAGCCGTCTTGAGCCACAATCCTGTTCATCACACTGAAGGTAGAGTAGGAGACCTGGCTTGACACTGACAAAATAATGACACCAATAAACATCAATTGATTCACTTTTGTGTTTGTGTAATATACAACACCAATGCCCATCTTTAAAAGTCTTACAATAACCAACAACCCTATAAGATGACTAAAGGTTCCTCTGAATCAACAAACTGTCAGAAGCACGGAGCTTTGGTACTTTTTTTTTTTTGCCCTGTATGCTTTCTTAAAGAGATTCCTCAAAAGCACGAGCCCACATTTCATGAAACCTAATGGAGAAGTGTTGCTCAGAACAAAAAGGAGAACACAGAAACTATAGAAGACATCCAAAATTAGTTTTTTTTCTAAGTTAATGCATTTAATCTGGAGTAGTTTTGTTTCTATTTACTGTTCAAATATTTTTTTAAAAAAGGTGTACATCCAAACTACACAGACTGCAAAATCTTTATTTTGCCCTTTTTTTTAAAATAAAATAAATTAAAAAAAAAGAAAGAATTCCACACTGATAGCATCCTATCTGCAGTATTTTCTGTTACCTGCTTTTTCAAGGTGTTTATTAAGTTTTCACATTGAGTGAAGGGATTAAATCAGCCTGATTTATTTTGCACCTTTCATCTAATCCCAAACAAAGATCTGAGAGAAGGGAACCAAAACAACACTTTAATAATTAATGGCTCCTAAAGAGCAGTCGACATACAGCTACAGGACAGAGGACATAACTGAAGATCTGTCTCCAACAGGTCAACCATTACAAAAGAAAAGATGAAGCCTTTGTCACCACTTATTAGCAATACAAAACCGCAGTTTCATCCTGACCTTTTCAGACCTCAACTTGTTAGACTGACGACCATCACATGACATTCAAGCACCATCATGATAAGAGAAAAAAAGGGTCTATGATTACATTTTTTTTAAAACTTGCTGAATAATAGGCTGCAGATCATAGCTATTCTCTACTATCAATAACATTTTAAAGAAAATCCTTTCAAAAGTACCCCCATCTAATGTAATAGCCTCTTATATTTTTCCAAATCAGGTGAGCTAGTCTACAGTCTCTACAGTCTAACTACATACTTCTGATTGGGTATCACCAAAGTAAATTATGTTTCATTAACCACAAATGTATGTTTATTTACATAATCAATAAATGATAACAATAATAGATAATTACAATTTTTTGCTTGTAGTTCCCCAAGCTCCACCTGCCTTCTTGTTTTGACAACATCAAATGGTAAAGTAATAATGGATGCAATCTGAAAGAAATTAAATATGAGCAATATGAGTAATATGACAAGTTTAACATGACTTTGTAGTGCATTTCATGCAAGGTTTGTTTATAGTGAATCATGCTTTTTACAGCCTATAAACTGAGTGTTGTGCACACAGGAACTTACAGATCCCGACACTGCTCCAGATATGAAGGTGATGGTAAATGTGGACTCTCTTATATTATACCATTCACACAGCCAGCGTTTGCCATTCTCATAGTTGTACCAGTACATGGCTGAGAAGGGCACGTCTCGGAGCAGCGTGGGCCCCAAACCTCTCCAGAGAGACAGCCAGCCCTCCGTCGCCACTGCTGAACGGATGCAGTTAGTCAGCTCCCTGTACGACAGTTTCTGAGACTGCAGTTTAGTGCGAATCAGCTCCAGAGGGCTGATCACTGTCGCTGAGCCCACTGAAACACAGAGGAGGGAATACAGAGGGAAAAGGTTAAAACACTTACATCTTATTCACTGTGCTGGAGGAAGAGTTGAAAAAAAAATAATGACACTGCAAAGAAGAGTTCATGACAATGGTCAAGAATGTTACTCGGGAAAAAAATCTTCTTCAAAGGCCTTCTAATTAAAGGGATAATCTTAAGCTTCTTTAAATACTTTTTACTTATCATTTACAGGTAGGTATTAAAGACGAAATCAGAGGCAGTGAATCAGTGTAATAATGTGTCTCACATCTGCTTGACCAAATCCAGCGAGGGATCAAATTTCCTAAATCCAAACGGTATCAGGCTTAAAGTAAGGGAGCTTGGCCTTGGACTTTAATCAAGAAATTTAATCCAGAGCAATAATAAAGCACTGCTACATGATAACTGCACAGAAATGAACTCTCTTGGACACTAATGACTCAAAAGATGCCTTTGCATTGAGTGCATTTGCAAAAACGTGATGTAGACCACTGTGTAAACCATGGTACAAATGATAAAGCAGAACTGGAGCTACTTTAGGAAGCTGCAGTCAACTTACCTCTAGCAATGGCTCCTGCAAGAAGAGGAGCCTCCTGAGCAGAGTCTCCCATCCTCACCCTGAGTGCTGCACACAGCTGATCATAACATGTGAAATAGATCACTGTGGCTGGGACCGCCATCACACTGAAGATGACACATGGGAAGTTAACATCAATCGCATGTCCATTACATATGATTCCTGGCTAGTAAAAGTCAAATGCATAGATTCCATTAATATTTAACTAATTTGCTTTATTGAAAGGAAATCGTCTTTAATAATATCTATAAGAAATACTTCTTTTTTTAAACCTTCAAAATAACCTTAATGAGGGAGTCAGACATATTTTGAATAACTACATTTTCTAAATAACTTGTCTTTAAGCTGCAGGTTAAGCAAAATGTCATGCAAATAATAAAAGACAGAGGATTTTATACTCACAGTGTTGGAGGCAAACCACTCCATAACACTTTAACTCCCTCCTGGCGCACTATCTTAATGAAGGCATCCTGCAGAGATAAAGAATGTAGAGTTAATGCAGGATTACTGTTTGGCAGTGAGAAGTTTTATTTTACTGTATGGCTTTGTGGTTCTACTTAAGCCACACAGAAGGAGGCTATAGACTATATTCCGATCGAATGTAATGGATAATTTATCTGAACAAATTATAACCAGAATTACTTAATATGTATCTGAACTATTACCAGGGTGCCGTTGAAGTGACCTTGGGCTTTGTACCAGGCTTTGGAGTTGCCATTTTCACACACACATATGTGGTCCATAAGTCCATTGCAGTAGACAAAACATTTACCTTTAAGGTGTTGGGAAAGACAAACATGTAGGCAATTACTATTTTGAAACCACTGCTCAACTTCAAACTGTGAACTAAAATTTATATTTTTACCTTTGGGGAAGGGGATTTTCTGTGCTTGTAGTCTAATCTTCACTACATCCAAAGGTGTGACTGAAAAATGCAATGATTCAAAATGAGATACCATACAAATAGTCACTAATTATATTATTAATAATAATACAAGTAATAATAATAAAGAAAAATCCAATTGCACTGATACACAATTAAAATGTTGATCAGCAATTCATTTATGTAATTCTCATTAATGTAAAGTGGCCTTTTGTAGTCTATTTTTTAAATCACAGGAAGAGGCTATGGAGGTAGATTTGTGTCTTAATTATTCAATCAAAAAAAAGATTGCTTCAATCAAAAAATATATTTTCAATTAAAAAAAATGTCACTTCAATCAAAAAAAATTGTTTCAATCAAAGAATAAAAGTGTTTGAATGCAAAAAAATATTTGAGACTCAAAAAATGCATTTGAACACTGTTTTTCTTTGATTGGAAATGTTTTCTTTGATAGAAGTATGGAGGTAGATTTGTGTCTTAATTATTCAATCAAAAAAAAAGATTGCTTCAATCAAAAAATATATTTTCAATTAAAAAAAATGTCACTTCAATGCATTTTTTTGAGTCTCAAATATTTTTTGCATTCAAACACTTTTTTCTTTGATTGCAACATTTTTTTTTGATTGAAGTGACTTTTTTTTTTAATTGAAAATGTATTTTTTGATTGAATAATTAAGACACAAATCTACCTCCATACTTCTATCAAAGAAAACATTTCCAATCAAAGAAAAACAGTGTTTGAATGCAAAAAATGTCACTTCAATCAAAAAAATTGTTGCATTCAAAGAAAAAAGTGTTTGAATGCAAAACAATATTTGAGACTCAAAAAATGCATTGAAGTGACTTTTTTTTAATTGAAAATATATTTTTTGATTGAAGCAATCTTTTTTTTGATTGAATAATTAAGACACAAATCTACCTCCATAAGAGGCCACTTTTTAATTTAACTCTAGTTGAATCCAGAAAATAAAATGTGAAATAATATTGGGTATAAGTTACTTGCTGTGATTTGATATGATTTTTGAATAATATTTTGAATATTTGCAGCTCTCTCAGCCTATCCTATCAGAGGAGGATCCAGGTGTCTCACCGAACAGGGAGGTGAGCAGCGCTCCGGAGCAGGACGACACCATCTGCTGGAGCGGAGTGATGCCATCACTGACGGGGCCAGCAGGACTTTGACTCATGCTGTCTTTGGGAAATAAAATAAAGTCATTTACAATTTGACAACACGTTAGATTTAACTATAATAGTCAGCTGATATACGCAGAACAACCGGGTTTGACAAAATCGACCATTCGTGGAGTAGTAACTCGTTGTCATTGTTAAGTAACATCCTGATCCTGGAAACACCGAAACACCAGCCATCACTGGTTCAATAAGTAGCTTAGCTAACCTACCTGCTGAACTACCTCAACATAAACCAAGTCTCTCATGAACTGTCATGAACAGGCTTGTAGTTTCCTGACAGCACGGCAGCAGCTGCTGTTAATACTTTATAAAGAAGGAATAGGACAAACACGTGTCCATATTCAAGGGGTCGGAATCAAAACTTGGCTCATCTATTTACGCCTACGGATGACATTAATGTGGTAGATTCAGCGTAGCACTTTCGTGACTTTTCAATGCTTAAAATCTTTAATTCTACACGTGATAAGGGACAGATAAAATGTCATTAAAGTATATAAATATGAATCCGAAAAGTTATTTGTCAAAACTTTTGTTAATGTGTTTGTTTATTTTATATACGTTTTATAATATTGCGAAAGGAAGCATCACATCCAAACATAACTCTGCGTTTACTTATTTCAGGCGTTGCCAGGTTTGGTGAATTTTCCGTCAGACTGCACAATAAATTGCACAATAAAATGAAAATTGTGAGAAGTTAAAGACTAATGATATTACTGTATAAACTAACAGCGTCTGTAAGTTGAATCGATTGCGGCTTTTCTTTTTTTATTGAAAATACTTGAATTTACAAACAAACAAGGCACATTGAATCTGCCATGGAGCAAGCACATTAGAAAACTGTACTGAGTGGACAAATTAATGAAATAAGATATATAAAAATAAGGAACAAAAGAAAAATTAAATTAAATAAATACATTTTCTAAACATCATAAATGTTATGACAAAATAAATAAATGTGGCTTAAAAGAAAACAAGGATAAAATAAATGTGCCGTTATAGTTTCCTTCTGGTAGGGTTATACAACATTTCAATCAGAATCTATTAATGTATAACAATGAATGTAATTCAGCAGTTTGTTCGCAGATTTGAAGTTCATATACTTGAGGGAATTACATTTATTATTATCATTATTCGATTTCGCCTTTTCAACGTGATAGTGGAGAATGTGATTACGTAAGCGGAAAGCAGTCAAACCTGGCAGCCCAGGATTTAAAGCGGGAACAGAACGTTGAAACTGCAACGACGTGAGAGTTGATAACCGCTCCATGTTTGTGAAGGAAACCTTCACGTAAACGCACAAGTTTGAGCGTTTAGGTCAGGTTGGGTCGCTTAATATTCTTGGCACATAGGCTAACCGGCAGATGTGTTATTTATCTGCTTGAAAAACGTATATATTTCTTATATCTGTGCTTATACGGAAGGAGCTGACGAGGACTTTATGGCATAAACAAAAGGACACGAGAGACATTTGTTCTCGATGAATGAGAATACGATGAAAACAAAGCGCTTTTCTAAGCGTCCAGGACCAAACTGGCAAGGTATGTACCATGATTTTATTTTTGTTGCTATTTCCGTCTCTTTTTGTCTTCCTCTTTTACTGAATTGAGGAGGATTCTACATTTGAATGATAACACTACACCCCCAACTTTAAAGCGTCATTTCTGTCTGTACGTGTTGGACTGGTTTGATCAGTTCTCATAGTTTAGTTTATTTAAGGATCCACATTAGAAGCACACAGATGTGCCTCTAGTCTTCCTGGGGTCCTGAACATAAAAATACAGTACAGTGCAGTCATACAGTAACAAAACAACAACAACCAAAATACAATCAGACAGGCTGCACAGACCTAAAATGATAAAAAAATAAATTTGAGAATAATACTGATAAACAATGAAGTCATAGTCACATGAAAATTATACGTTATACATTTATATTATCGTGGACGGTATCTTCATATTTCAAAAATGGTTAAAGATCTAGGTAGATACAACTGCTCCTTTGTATTATACTTTGATTGCATTATCTTCAAAAAACAGGATAAGGTGATAGCTAGAAACTGGACTTTATCCAATGATGAATAGAATAGAATAGAAAGCCTTTATTATCATTATACTGGTACAATGAAATTAGGCAGCAGCTCCTTAAAAGTGCACACATGCAAAGACTATGTAAACAAGTACTGTAAACAACAAAATGAAAAACAGGAAACATAAATATATATATACACTATAAAAAAGAGTGAATGGGAGGATAAAAATGTACGGTACATGAATGGGTGGAGGAATATTGCACTTGAATTTATGGAAGAGTATTGCACATAGATAGGTAAGGAATATTGGAACATTATGGATAGAAAATAAAAAAAATATTGCACAGTATGAGGTAGTTTATTGGTAAAAAAAAGTTCACAGCTTTGGGGAAGAAGCTGTCCCTGAGTCTTTTTGTGCGGGTTCGTAAGGACCTGAACCGCCTCCCGGAGGGCAACAGGTCGAAGAAGTGGAAACTGGGGTGGGTGTTGTCCTTTAGAGAAATTACCTTTTATGAGAGAACTAACTTGGAGGTCTGTGCAAACTTTTCTTTCCTTAGATGTTAGTTGAAATGTATGTTAATCTCCAAATCCCCCCCCCCAAACACACACACATTGATTGGCAAAGGTGTTGTCTCCCAATATAGATTGTTTGATTTGAGCTGTTGAGATAAAGACCATGGAAATGTTGGTGCTTGATTTGTGATGCCCAAACTCAAAAGGCCTGCTTACAGAAATTGTGCCTCAGCTGCTTATTAATGTTCACACGTTTTTGCTGGGATCACTTTTATGAAGGATACTTTGGGAGAACATTTGTAGCTGCCATTATCTCTCAAACACAAAAACATTTTAGATGGATAAGTGCCACCACAGACAGTTTTCCATTGAAACATAACAATTCTTATAGAAAGATGTCTTGTTTGTAAATCAGCGCACTTCTCTTTCATTTACTGTATAATTTGCAAAGAGGTTTAGGTTATGTGCTGCTTATTAAAAGAGATGATGCACTCGTTGTGATCACAGCTGATTTCCATTCACATTAATTATACCACTGCTAACATGTATCTTATGGCCACCAGTTTTCCATTGGCACTAGTGCATGAATAAAAACTCAAATGGAAATGATTGTAGATTGCTCGTATGATGGCTTTCCTTTTGTGCATGTAAGCAGGTACTCTACATTTAAATTCAAATTGTAGATGCATAACAGCTAATGCAGAGGACAGCAAAGTCAGCGGTGCTTGTTGCTCCATCTCCATCATTATTAGGACTGTTGTATAAGTGCTTGGGGAATCAGTGAAGAAGCTGCGCAACTACACCATCATTTTCACATGATTTATTTAATTTTTTCCATCCACATAGATCGCCGTGACTTTAAACAGCATTTAAATATCAAGCAGAGGGATTGTTGTTTTTTCTCTCATTATAACCACATTTAAAGGATTTGTAGGATGTGAAACGAATGTCAGATTGACTATCAGGAGTTCAATAATTCAACCATTTAATTAGTAAGTGTATTTATGTGCTGATTTTATTTGCTAAATAAAGTCACAATACATTCTTGTATCATATACCCTGAATCTAGAAGATAAAAATCAACCAGATTTTAATACTTTTTTCTGGTGTGCTAATTAGTCCATTCTTGAGTGTCAATATCGAATAAATAGTGTAATAAAGATAAGGAATTAAGTTAACAGGCCTATATCAGAGAAAATGTATTTATTTTCCTTGTTATTTTTACTTCAATTGTAATCCAGTTCAGGGTCACAGGGATGCACTAACTCATCCCAACTGCTGCCATGAGAGTGGTGGGGCAGAACCTAGACGGCTCACTTGTCTGCATCAGAGAATATGTGGTCAATGAAGTTGAAAGATTAAGAACTGTCTGTGCAGCTGCATCCCAGATGTAACGGGCTGTGCATTATTTCATACTAAATGAGCAAAGAACTAAAAGATAAACATACCAAAAATGAAGAATCAGAATCGTTTATTTGGCCAGGTCAGACAAGACATGGAATTTGACTCGGTTATTTTCGCTCACTCTACAGTAAATGGGTAACAGACAAATGACAGCTCTTATTAACATATCTAAAAAACAATAAAGTGAAAGGTGCAGCAGTATGAGGTAGACATGATTATTAGAAGGTGCATTGTTACAGCATATGATTGTGTTTATTGTTGTGGTTGTTATTATTATTATTATTATTGCACGGTGATTGATTACTCTGATTGATGAGAGTTCATCAGAGCAACTGTTTGGGGGAAGAAACTGTCTCTGTGTCTGGAGGTTTTGGCGTACAGAGCTCTGTCGCGCTGTCCAGAGGGCAGGAGTTCAAACAGACTGTGTCCTGGGTGTGAGGGGTCTGCAGAGATGTTACCTGCCCGTTTCCTGGTCCTGGACTGGTACAGGTCCTGGATAGATGGGAGTTTAGTCCCAACTATCCTCTCTGCAGACCTGATTGTCCGTTGCAGTCTGTGCCTGTCTAGTTTGGTGGCCGATCCGAACCAGACAGTGATGGACGTGCAGAGAACAGGCTGAATGATGGCAGAGTAGAAGGTGATCAGCAGCTGCTGTGGCAGGTTAAACTTCCTGAGCTACAACCTCTGCTGAGCCTTGTTCCAGACAGAGTAGAGAGAGAGTAGAAGTGGTGTTTGAAAGACAGAGTATAGCCTTGTTGTTGCTACTTTCTCCCTGACCTCCGGATGGACACATGAAGTAGGAGCCAAGCTCTGCTAATCAAACAAACTTTAGATCTCCATTCAATACTCTACAGGCCTCAGTTCGCATGTTCAAGTTTATGCATTACAGACAAAACCTCAGGAGTATGACTGGTTTGGAAGAGTTTCCAGAAGAGTTTCTTCTGTCTTTGCAAAGTTTCATCTCACAAACCAGAATACTATAAGAAAAATGGCTTTTAGATAAAACTTCTAGGTTGTGATATTTGGCCTCGTAAACAATTCGAAGCACTATGGTGGAGTCATGATGGAGTGAGGCTGATTTTGTAGCCGCAGGACCGGGGCATCTTGCAGTTTTGCACAGGAATAGATTGACAGCAGAAAGGCTGAAAAAAAAAATAGAGTGAGGACGTTGCAATGGTCCAGTCCTCAACCTGACTGAAAGCTTGAGACGGGATGTTTAAGAGGACTTCACAGAAACAAATACTTGTACAACTTAATAAACTGAAAATGAGCTGAAGCAACATTGTAAAGAAGAGCTTGTCAAAGTTGTGTGAGTGTCACTAACAGTGCTGTACTGAAAAGTATTACATATGGAGGTTAAGGTGGTTCCATAAGCTCTTAGGTCATGGCGTGTACTTAGGTTTCCTCTTACAGTCTTAACATTTTGACTTTGTTTTTTGTTACATGTAAAAATTTGAGATACAACATGTCAAATGTTTACCTGAAGTAGTATTTACTTAATGTTTAAGATCTAATAAGGACCTGTAATTGGTTTCCCTTTTAATCATGCCGTGCTACATGAAGGTTCAGAAGTGAAAGAGGCTGTATTTTAATTTTCACAGTCATATAAATCCATTTGTAGCACAAACAACCCCAACCTTGCGGCACTTGTGTAACACACACAGAGCAAGTGACAACCATTTATACTCTCCATAAAGCTTTTTCATCTTGCTTATAAGAAGTTTAGAAGAAATTCAATAGTCAACATTCGAAGTGTATCAAAAACAAACTTCATGTTATGCAGGAATTTAGAACAATATCTGTTCTTGTCTTATCTTTGATGAAATGTTTTGATCCACTTCAAATTGACTACTGTAGTTCATACATCAGTAAAAAATGTGCACTGACCTTCACTAAACTAAGTGACTGCGGAGGCCGGTACCTCAGTTTATTGTAACTGGCCCGGGAACATATTCACTCTCCAAGTCTCTGTAGCTGCCTAACAGAAGGTCGTGTTCTTTTGTTCCCCCCAGCACAACAACATTTATTTCACGCTTGTGGATTCCATGTGTTTTTGCCTTGGATCTAAGAATGCAAATTTGTTGGATCTGTTGATATCTTGATATTTGCTGTAAAATAGTATTGTTTCCATTGACCCTAGAGTTACACAAAGCTCAAATATCCATAAAGAAATACTGTAATGGAAAATCCTCTGATTCGCAAAAAGAACTCTCAAATTCTACCAAAACATTTTTACACTTCCAGGAGTTGGTTTTTCAGGCGATTCAATAATCCACTTATTCGCAAAAGTGTAATTGAAATGGTTTTTGCCACTGGAGGTGACAGTCGGTCAAGCTAAAGTATTAAAATCTGGTTTCCAGCTGTTTTTGGAATCACTAATATAATGTAGTTGAGATTTTCTCTTTTGTAGTTTTTGAAGAGAAGTCTCGCAGGAGAGTTACGAGAATTACGCTTATTTGAAAAACAGCGTTCAATGGAAACACAGACCCCATGCACTGCTACTTTTATCCCCAAGTCCAGAGTTACGATTTTCTTTTGCGCAAAAGTGTAATGGAATCACGACTATTCACACTGCATGGTCAAGGGAAATCGAAGCGCAAGTTTTCTTCTCTGGCCGTTGATACGCAGCTTGTCGAGATCTTTTGATAGAACTAATGTGTTACTACCAGGTGCCAATTTAGTAAAAGGCATAGTCACATAGCAAGACAATAGTTGCACAAATGTTTGGATTTCTTAGAATTTAATGGCCTTTTGAAATTTTCAGCTCTCATTCATGTAGGCTGGTGTTTGAATGCACTTATTTGTGGTGGATTAAGTAACTGAGATAAGCAATGAATTCTTCAATGTGGAATACCACAGAACTTTTCAGACACACTTTTTACTTTCTGTGACTATAATGATTTTCTTTATAGGTAATGCTGCAAATAAGGGTGAAAAGAAGCCAGTGAGCCAGGCAAAGCAGACACAAGTGTCCTCTCATGCACAAGTCAGACCTTTTGCTGGGAAAGTGTTTTTCCTGGATCTACCATCGAACAGAAAAGCAGAGACACTTGAAAGTGACATCAAAGAACTGGGAGGGGTAAGGCTAAACATACAAACAGCCCCAGAACTTTTCTTTTTCTACAAGTTGGAAGCCAGAATCTGTGATTACACTCGTGCCAGTTTTACTGTAAACATTTTTTTTTTTACTTACAGTATGAAACAATGGTGTGTGGTGTTTTTCATTTACGTACCCTTTATTGCTTTTCTCTAAAAGTGGTATTCCTTTTTTCTTGTAGACTATTGAGAAATTCTTCAGTAAAGAAATTAAGTATCTGGTATCCAACAAGCGTGAGGCGAGATGTGTCCATGGCCTCAGGAAAGATTCTCCTGCTCCCAGCGCGGACTCCGGGCCAAGCTCGCCACACCCTTGCTCAAATCCCCTCAACCATGGAGAAAGTATCAAGAGCAGGTCTCTGAATCAAGCAGAAACGGTGAGATCAAACAACCGTCATGTATAAATGTTCAGAAGGTTCCTTTTACCCTCTTGTACACTTTGTTTTTGTAGGTATTCATGAATTTTGTTTTCTGTTGCTTTTTTCAGTTTGTCACAAGCCGAGGGAAGTCTTTGGTGGAAAAAGTAGTGAAGGAGCAGGTTTGTATATAAACCAATGAAACATGATGATGATGCATATGGGCCATGTAGTAAATGTATGTAATGGTAGATTTATGTATGTATCGCTGAATGTGGAGATAATGCAACACGATATATCAAATCAAAACGGGAAAATAAACAGAATGTAGAAATTTAATCAAAAGCATTGTATGATATCCTTGAAACTCTGCATACTTCTTCTTTTTTTTTTTTCTCCCAATTACGCCTCTAAGACCCACAATATCACATCCTCAGTGCTCAAAGTTTGTTGGAGACGATGTGGATGCTTAGAAGCACGCCACACACGCAACATTTTTTTGTAGTTGTGAAAAACTAAAGATATTTGGGGAACATTCTGTCTTGATTAATGTACTTGGCTACAAGAATCCGCTGTCATGCACTGTCGTGTCCCTGGGTAATATCTTACCATTTACACTGCAAGGGAGCAGTACTTGGTTAAGATTCTCCTGACAGCATGGGGGGAAACTAACCAGAAACTAATATAATCTCATGAAAGAAATTCTTTTTACTGTAAAACAATAAATACGGACAGTGAAAATAGTCACTTCCATGCTATGTTTGCAGATAGATGTGTTTGTAAAGAGGTGGTTGAAATGGACATTGTATCAAAAGGAAATGTAAGGACATCGGCCAATAATTTGTCTACACAAGGACAAAGCAGTATTGTGAATTTGTATATTCCCTGTTGGTTCTGATACAGAGTTTGTGTTATTTTTGTTTGTTTCCTTTACTACGTATTGTCTAGCTACTAAAGCTATGGTTTTATTTAAAAGAAACCATATTTACACTGAAGGGTAAATTTTACAAAGATAATAAAAAAAACTAAAGTGGGGAAAAAAACCATAAACATGGTACATCATATTTATTTGGAATTTGAATAACATGTTTTTTGTGCTTTGCTGGTTTTTAGGGCCGGGTACAGATGGACAGGATGCTGTCAAATGCCCTGGAGTGGGGTGTTAAAATTCTCTACATAGATGGTAGGTTGCACTGCTCATCCATCCATCCATCCATCCATCCATCCATCCATCCATCCATCCATCCATCCATCCATCCATCGTACTATTCGTTAATGTGTAATTCTTTTTTGATTGATTTTTTTTCCCTCCAATTGTAATTGCAGATCTATTAGCATATGTCCAGAAGAAGAAAAAGGGTTTCCAGAGCCAGGTTCTGATGACTGCTGCTCCCAAAAAAAGTGTACGTTTTCAAATCAGTTACCTGAAAATGGAACAGTGTTGTTTAGGATTATCTTTTTCAAGTTTATGCTTAAGGTTTTTTCATGTAATAATTTTTTTTTTACAGGTCAAAATTGAATCGGCAGCAAAGCAACGCTCTCAGAAATGCAAAGGTACATACATTTACTATTACTAAAGATGTGCCTTACACAATTTCTGTTTTAGTTACACTTTTTTTATTTCAAGCTGTAAATGTTGTATGCAAATTGTTGTTGCTTACACTTGTGATATTTGTTACAGTGGGGCGGCTGACTAAACCTTTCATCAAGGTCGAGGATTCAAGCAAGTAAGCGACAAGCGAAAGAACATAACATTCATGTGCCATCTTGAAATTACTGACTCCTGAACTGTGTTTGAACCCATTTCAGACATTATCGCCCAATCTACCTCACAATGGCAAACATGCCTGAGTTCAACCTGAGTTCCATTGCTCCTGGTACTCCCTTCTGTCTGGAAGACAAAGAGCCTCCTGGAACCAAACCCAAGAGGTATTGTTATTTATAAACATGTTAAATGTAATATGCCCATTGTAATACATCAGTTTCACATTGATAAACCCCACGTAAAACCTCTTGCCAAATATTTCCACATGGTTACAGTTTACATATTCTGGCTGTGAAAGCCCCACAAACCTTCTTATATTTTGCTCTGAGTATTGAAAAAAATAAAAAATACTCTCGTCTCAGTGGTACACCAAGACTTTTTTTTCTTGTGTGTGTGTATATATAATTAACTAAATTAATATTCAGTGCAGTTTAAATAATGCTCCTGTAACCACTTAAATGTCTGTCCTGAATGAAAAAGGTATTAAAATGCAGTAATTGAGAAGCGTTTTCTTATTTGATAATCCTCTGAGAACAGGGGTGTGAAAGCTCCAGCCAGCGAGGAGAAGGCTCAAAGTCGAAAGAGGAACAGAGACAAGAAACGAGGCGGCTACTGCGAGTGCTGTATGATCAAATATAACAACCTCACAATGGTACGTTTTTATGGAAGTCATGTTGTTGTCACGATTATAAGTTATGTAAAAGTTAAGACCTAATTAGAGATGTTTGGATTCCACGGTTTGTGAGTCTTAGAGTTTCTTTATATATGGATTTATTATACAAGGCTGTTTAGAAACAGAAGTCTTAATCTCCTATTTGAATGAAGCACATCAGGCTGTAAATAAAAGATTGGCTATCCTCTTTCAGCCACTGCAGAAATGCCTTAAACTTGCATTTTATTTTATTATAGCCTTCAAGGTGCAGAAAGTGTGGAAGCTTAAAACATTGGCCATCTTCCTATTTTAAAGTAGTTCCTTTTTGTGATGCGTGTCTTTTGTAGTTTAAGATTGTGGGGAATGAATTGAAATCTAAAGTGGGCCCACTTGTCAACTTATAGAATACATGAACAGTTTCTGCCGTCCTCCACTATATCACCAAGTATATCATCATAACATTGGCATAGCTTCCATGTTTCCATCCATCGATTTTTCTTCACCAACGTCATCAAGATTCAGTATCAAGGAAGATCTCATTAGACCCAGGCATGTTGCATTAGACCAAAGTAGATAACTTTATGTCACTACATCAAAGCAAAATCTTCCATTATCTATAATTAACAAATGTACTCACCACAGCAATGCTTCAGGATTTGGACAGTTTGTGATTAGCAAGCTGTTACCCTGTGGGCATAGATACTAACTACAGTCAGATCTATGGCTCCCTCGTAAAGACAAAGATGGTGACGATAAAATTAAAATCGTAAAATAGTGGTGAGACCTCTGTTGCCGTCTCTACCTTCTTTAATCTAATCTTGCTTTTTGGTTTGTGTACAATATGTGTTTATTGAAAAACTTCTCACCTTAAATTCCAGATGTCAACTTGATATCAGTTTACACCGTCACTATGATCTCTCTCTATATATATTTATATATATATATACGTACCAAGTTTAGTTTGATGCACTGGTGCTTGCTTTTGACAGTTTAAATGGATTACTGAAAATTTGTTTATAAAAGATCAATAATTCTAAATACAGTAATCAAGTTTACTAATAAATGTAACCCCATTGAGTCTGGCTCAGTAAGAGGAAGGGGTTAAAGTAAAATCGTGGAAACAATGTTCATTATTATATGCTCATTAATTTATCTTCGTTCACAATTAAAATTTGAGCCTGGAGCCTTAAACAAGATTTCCTTTGTGTATATCGGTGTTTCATGTTATAGAGAAAAATGTAGGGTGCTTTCACACCTGTGGACCGTTTGTTTTGTTCCGATTCAGGGGCTAAATCGATAGTTCTTTCGTTTCTCGTTTGTGGGGTTTGTGTTCACAAGGCAAGCATCTTTAGCGGTTCAAAGCTGTTAACAAATGCCATGCGTGAACAAACAGTTCTCTGATTGGTCAGAATTGAACGCGGAAGGAGTTTCCTCGTCCGCACCCCGGGATAAACAACACGCCCCTTTCACAGAGAGGGCGCAAAGTGCAGACCGCCGCCGGCTTTCCCATTCATTTATGAGCTACCGGCGCAAGAGCGGACCGCTCTGCGGGCGAGAGGCCGCCTGCCGCGGCGTTTGCGCTGCGCAAACCCTGCCCGAATTGAACGTTTTTTAATTTCACCGTGCCGCGCTGGGACGACATCTCGGCACGTCCAATAGAAGAGAAGGTGGTGGAGGCTGCGCTTACTCTTCTCCTTGCACCAGTAGCACATACACATGAATGGAGTTGTGTCAGTTGCTGTGTCGATTATGTTCTCACTACAAATAAAAAAAAACGAACCGCTTCAGGTCTGGAATGGAATCGGGCCGAGACCACCTCTCCTAGGCGATCTCGGCTAGCTTGTTTTGTGCCGCTTCCGGGCGCGATTGCTGTGTTCATATATACCAAACGATCCGATCTTTAGAGGGAAACGCTCCCTGTTCCGGAACAACTGCTCCAAACGGGACAGGTGTGAAAGCACCCTTAGACTCAATGGATCTCACTAGACATCTATAATATTCAATTATTTAACAGATTTATTGATTTTTTTCTTTTGTTCAGCATGTCCGGAGTGAACGTCACAAAGCTTTCTCTAAGAGTGATGAGTACTCTGTGTTGGACCAACTGGTTTCAACTCTGCAATGCAATTTCACCCACTTAAAAGCTGAAGTCAAAAGGTAATATTTTCTTTTGAAACCACCATCAACATAGGTAGCAACAGAAAAATAAATGTGATGCATATCTATATATATATATATATATATATATATATATATATATATTTTTTTTTTTACATTATTGTTTACTTTTTTTCCTTAATGTATTTATATGTTTACACCTGTTTATTACAATGTATCTAAAAAAATGTTTTTCCCATTAGACCAAAGTGCAGTGTTTCCTCTGTTTTCGTCACTACTGGACCATGTGGAAAAACTGACCTAAAAAGAGATGGTGATCTCTCGGAGTCTGTTAAAGTGGAACAACATGGGACTGTTGATGGATCTAAGGGATCATATCCAGGACAGAATACGAAAACGGGATCTGTGCCCTGCTCTCCACCCCACATTCATGCAAAGTTTAACTGGATGAACTCGTATACCTACTCGCACAGATCCAAGCACAAATCGTCTGCTCCTAAACGGACGTCCAGTCACAATTCCCTCTTGACTTCTTGCACACAAAAATCTGAGCAGGCTCAGATTCCTCAGTTGAAGTCAGAAACGACTCCCTCTGCAGGTGAAACTGTGCTGCCGTTTCCCTCCAGAGTCACCCAGGTTGACCTGGTGGATCAGAAGCTTCAAAAAGACACAAGCAGCTCTGCACCCCATGTGCATAATACCAACGTCTCGAGTGAAGTAACGGATAGAGTCAACGCAATGACACACGAGCAGGAAAATATTAAAAAGGATACATCGCACTCAGAGACTGTCCAGGAGGGAAATGCTTTTTCTGACAAAGGGACTGGGAATGATCTCTCTGAAAAGCAAGAAGGAAGCTTTTCTCCGGTCCGGAAAATTAGGAGGAGAATCAAAGTTCATAAGCACAAAAGACGGAAAATTGACACTAACATCAAGGGTGATGATGTCCCAGATTACTCCATACTTAGGTTGTTAGAGATTTTCCAGTCCAGTGATGACATGGATGTGGAGTTTCATGGATTTGTAGAGTAAGAAGCAAATTATTAACTAAAGGGATGAGCTGGACTTTCTGAGCCACAAACGTGTGTGTGTGTGTGTGTGTGTGTGTGTGTGTGTGTGTGTGTGTGTGTGTGTGTGTGTGTGTGTGTGTGTGTGTGTGTGTGTGTGTGTGTGTGTGTGATTTAACGCATGTTTTTAATATGAATTGTAAAACCACATCAAGGTTTGATAACGATCTGCAAAAAACTGAAGGCTCTTCTGAAAGACAAGATATTATTATCAGTATCCTCTTAAACTTTTATTTCTGTTAATTAGAAACCATTGGAAAGCATAAACCATAAATTATATGCTAGAGTATGAACCGTTCCCCCATGTTAGATAAAAAAAAAAACAAAAAAAAAAACAACATCTCTGTGAAAATAATAACAAGCCTGAAGTGAAGAATTGTAAAAGCATTCAAACATTGTTCTGGGACTGGAAGTGAGGAATATGCAGCTTCAGATCTGAATGACTTCCTCTTCCTCTTTTTATCTATCGTTTGTTTTACATTATACCAGATGAATGGCAGCTGCCGGTGTCCTTTGACACTTTTGTTTACAGAGTAGTGTTAAGGTAAAAGAAAAACACAACTAAAAGTAAAATATAATATTTTTTTACTATAAAATGTATGATAGTGAGCATTTTGTACACGGTTTTCTTTACAAATATTTGTGCCATATTTATTCTCAATTTTGATTAAAGATGTAATGCATAACTTTGTATTAAAATGAACTGAAATGCAAATCTGCTGAATCTAGTTTTTTCATGTTCACTTTATTTGAGGCAAAGATTTCAAAGTGATTCTCAAACTCACCTGGCTCAGTTCATTGTCTCCTTTGTAATTGATGCACTCAACATTTAATCAGGGAAATGTGCAAGATGCAATGATCTGAAAATATTTAGTGACTGTATTTTATCTTAAATATTACGTGACAGGATGCTACATTCTACTGCAGTAGAAAATCAGTCATATATTGCTGTCAAACGAATGACCTGGAGGTTGAGTGTATGAGCTATTTGACCTTAAACTTGACATTTTATGACTTTTCTTAATAGCACTTTTTATGACCTGCACTCACGTTTTGCTTTCTGGTGCATTAGCTTGGCTTTTCTCTCCTTTTAGTGCATAAGCATAGTGCTCTTGTCCTCCCTCAGCACTTGAATGGATTCACAGGTCATGTGGGACTGTGTGCTACTGGCATTAAGAAAATGAGCATCAACATGCAGCAGCGGGTACTTAGTGCAGCGGTACAACAAATAGAAATGGTAAAGTGATGCTGAATGTATATGGCCATCCAGCTGCTCTGTTACTGTACCCTTTTTTTTCCATATGCAGTCATACAAAAATAAGCACCCCCTTTTTTAATCATGTTCTTTTTTTTTTCTTATGTGTGCATTTTTTTCTATTGGGTTTTCATTTATTTAGCAATCATGAATTTGGGGGTCCAGGGGGGCATTCAGTGTGAAACTGGCCTAAGATTTGATAGCTTGTATATCTGCCTTTAGCAAGGATAACTTGTTTACTACATGATTTTATCAGTCTCTCAATTTGTTCTGGAGGACTTCTATCCTTTTAAGAAAAAAACAAAATGACTTTAGTTTTTTGGGCGTTAGTTTGATTTGCTGGTCATTGTTGTGCTGCATGATCCAATTTCAAACAAGCGCTAGTTGCCACACAGCTGGCCTCACACTTGCCTCTAGAATATTCCAGTATACAGTTTAGTCAATACAATCAATCCAGGATGCTGCAGTACAACCCCAAATGATCACGCCTCCGCCACTGTGCTGGACAGTGGGTCTTTCAGCTAAAATGCTATAGTTGTTTTTTGTCAAACTTAGGGACAATGTTCCAGCAGTCTTGTAGTTTGCTTGGATGCACTTTGATAAATGCATAAAATAACCAAGAAAAACTGATGCAAAGCTTTCTGATCAAAATTGCATCTGAATAGATGGCTTTTGCTATGGCCTCGTTTCTAACTGGGAGTTGTGTAGGAGTGGAGTGCCTTTAGAAGTCTGTGCTTCTACAGGCACTATGACTTGTTTTGACAGTGTGTGTGCTCTTAACAGCAATAACTGTTAGTTTTTATGAGAAGCTCTTGGGCAATCCCTCACAGATTTAATGTTAAAATATTGCCCAGTATATTTAACTGCTCAAGCCTGATAAACAATAGGAAGAATATTTAAGATGTGAAGGGGAAACCTCCCATGTAAGAGGGTTTGTTAGCTGGAACTGGAAAATTCTGCCTCACGGGTGGAGGAGTCCCTTTAACTGAGAGGGAAACAAACACTGTTCATTTCATTATAATCTCTTTCTGTGTATGTTTACTCATTTATTTTCTAATACGGGTGGGGACTTGGCTTTCTGGAGTCCTGGCAGATGATGGAGTGAGTCATAATAGGCAGAACTGTGGAGGAATGGCAGTGCAGAAGGCCTAATGATGAGGACGTGCATGTACTGAAAAAAATAAATCTAAGCGCATGTAAATATAACATTAAATCTGTGATATTAACAATTAAAAATTAAGTGTGTTGCTTTACACGAATACATCTAGTTTTGAACTTAATCTGCATTTGTTCAAAAAACAAGACATTGTGATCTGTTGTATTTACTTTTCCTTTAACAATTTTAATCTATTGGGCATGACCAACGTTTAGATGAGACATGCTTTATTTGTTTAAGTAGAACAACACAGTAAGAAATATCTTGCTTGATCTACTTTAAAATAATTATGGCAACTTTTTCGCATGAGATTTTTATGTAGATCAAGAAAAACTAGTCTTTGTATAAACTACTTTAATTTTTAGTATGTACAAAATTCATTTGCAAGTAAAATCAACTTAAATTTGGCAAGTAAAGTCAACTTAATTTTGATAAATAAACATAATTAAGTTGACTGTACTTGCAAAATGTATTATTTACATACAAAAAATTAAGTAGTTTATACAAAGACTAGTCTTTCTTGATCTACATAATAATCTCATGCAAGAGATGCTGCACCTTTCAGTTTAAAAAAAAATTGTATATATGTTATTTTATTTTATTTAGAGCCGTCATAACCATGTCTACCTTATACTGCTGCACCTTTCAGTTGTTTTTAATTGTAGGCCTATATATGTTAATAAGTGCCACATTTGTTTATTTACTGTTTGCTATTTTTAAATCTGTTTCATATTATATTAAGTTATGAAATATCTTGGGGTGTTAAACTATAGTATTATATTGTAATATATAATAGCATGGTGATATAATTTGGTTATATGTTATAATATTTTATACAAATTATGTTATATTAGGATATTACTATATTTATTATGCTATATTTATATGATAACATGCTACACCACTCTATATGATAATTATTTATTTGTTCACTCTCGAATCAATATTCTCAATTTATGTACCTATTTTCATCACCTTATTTACACTCAAACAAGGCACACACACACACACACACACACACACACACACACACACACACACACACACACACACACACACACACACACACACACACACACACACACACACACACACACACACACACACACACACACACACACACACACACACATGCTGTCTTTTGTCATCGTTTGCACTGTATGTTAATAAATAAAATAAAAAAGGATAAATGATTAAAAAAAAAAAGTAAATAAAGACTTCAATTGACCAAAAAAAAAGCACACATATTACGGTTACATTTGTTTCTGTCAAAATAATAAACATTTAAGAAACATAAAAAAAAATCTGGGTACAGTGAGCGAAATAGTCAAATTCCTTGTCGGACAATGTTGAAACTTGGCCAATAAAGCTGATGCTGATGCTGATGCTGATGCTGATGCTGGTCCAGTGGGCGGATGGCTGGGGCGCAGTTCTCCTCCATCCTCCCCCCTCGGCTCATATTTATGCATTAGGCGTTCCTGCAGTGAAGCCGCTGGCTGGACATGGATGTATTTTAAGGAGGTGTCCCCGCTCCTCCCTCCCCTCCCTCTCCCCTCCCTCTGCCGGTCTCTCTCCTCCGTAAACCACTCTCATCCTCCGCGGGGTCTCGGCGCTCAGACGCGCTCGGCGTTCAGGCTCTCCGCTCCCCGATGGCCCCCCATGAGCGGGACTGCGCTACCCAGACCAGCCCCGGCTCCAGTCGGTCCTAGCGAAGGCAGGACCCCGACATCCTCCCTTGGAATACCGTCTAGATCCTTTATTCCCAACCTGCGATAGAAAGAGATGAGAATGATGCTCGTAATGCGCCCGCGACGGTGGATTTTCCTTTTGTACGTTTGTGGATTGATGCGCGTCGGTCACCAGAGGAGCCCCGACGCACTAAATGGTAATTGAAAGCGACCCTTTTTGAGTATATTACGTAAATTGTTGTAGCGCAGATGCAATAGGCTTGCATTTATTTTTTTTATTAATCACTGTATTTTGCTCCATGAGCTACATCTCTAATCTTCATCTTAATATTGCTGATTTTATGTTATCAAAGGACGTGGAAACGCTTGCAGTGAATGTGTTTATTTGAGTGCACGGAGGAGCAGGCGGGGAGTGAAGGATGATTTATGGTCCCGCGTTGGACCAACGCGTAGGGTTACGGCGTAGCTACGCGGCGACGCACACCGTACGGTGCGCGTCGCCGCGTACCTTACGCCGTAACCTTACTGCGTCGATTTAACGCAGAACCATAATTGAGGCTTGAAACGGTGTTGGCTGTGTGTGCAGGAGAAGCCTTGCTGGGCTTCAAGGCTCTGCGGGATGCGGGCAGGTTCGTGGGGAAGCAGGACACGGTGCCTCTCCGGCTGGACAGCCACACTCACATCACACACGACGAGCTCAGCACCAGGCTGAAGGCCGGCCCCGGATCCCCGCAGGTACACTTTGTTTTCATGTTGCCTGGTTGGAAAGAGGAGTGTCCGCATGGAGGAGACGCGAGCTGCATGGGAAGGTGCTTCTGGAGGCATGGAGGATTATTTATCTTTCATTGACTCTTCTTCGCCTCCCATTTCTTTACCATCATCTAAAACAAAAAAATATATATTTATTATTATTATTACTATCTTTTTTTTAATTCTATCCTACTTAAATTAGGCTACTGAAAATATTCAGCACAGTGGAATTTCCTCTAGATACAGTAATAATTGAAATGGTCTTTGTCAATAATTGTCACGTGGTCAGCTTACATAATTCATCATTTGAAGATAAGTTGCATCTTTTCGTTCACTGGGGTTGTTGCCCCAGCAATTGTCTTCCCTGCCTCTTCATATCTTTTGTCCCATTCAGCTGCCTTTAAAAAAAAAAAATCCTCATTGATGAATGAGTGACCAGAAGCTAGAGGACCGTTTTATTTGCAATTTCCGTTGTCAGGAACTGTTACTTTGCCACATGCAAGTACAATACAAGTATTTGCCTTCATCGGATATTTTTGTTTGATAATGTAAATTAACCTATCGGCAAGATTGTCGAAATATACAGTATACCGGTACTGTTGTTGGGAAAACAGCGTCACATTTAGTTTTTACCCACAAGAGGGCGCTGAAAACTATATTTAATTGTAAAATGTCATATTTGAGGATTTGATATATATATATATATATATATATATATATATATATATATATATATATATATAAATTAAAAATACATTTTTGGTTCCAGTTCTTAGAAAAAGACAGACTGATGTCCCAAACAGATTCTTTTATCTTTTAAAACCATTACATCTGAGACTGCTGTAGTGTACTCAGATATCCAGTCAGTCTTTCAAGTTCTGATAGCTCAATTTTTGAATATTTGTACCAATTATTTACAGTATTTATTTTTTTTGTAGATATTAATACATGTATATAAGGATGTACGTCTAAATTTGCAGTTATTATTCTTGTGCAGTGGACTGATGTTTGGGTAGATGTGTCCTATTTAACCAAAGTCTGCAGAAGTTGACAGGGGGGGAAAACTTAGTTGGGTACGATAAAAAATAGGAAGAAAGCTCTCGATAGATGACAAATTTAATAATGGATGCAGTTCAGTGAAAGCTATCGCCGTATCTGTGTTCAATGAGGCAGTTTGCTGGATTCCTTTTAAGAGAGGAGTCAATTATCATCGTGCAAGGCGTCATATTTGGCTTTGGCTTGTCTTGGTTAGATTGTTCAGGGCTGAGAGTAGAGAGGGCTACAGATGGCAGCAGGCAGGGAGGTGTTAACCCTTTGTGTCTCCCACACCTCAGAGATGCAGCTCTATGGGTAAACAAGCTAACGGGAGCCATCTGCCACCGGTGATCATTTTAATGTTCTCCTTTGAAGCTGATGCTAATCTCATCACAGGTTTATAAGGCATGCTTGCTTTGAACTCAGCATAAGAAAGTAGAAAATCATTTTTGCACAGAAACAGTCATTTTCTATATTCAAATTGATGCTGAAATTGTGTCATATATAACCAAAGCCCTGATCTGTTCACGAGTCCTTTCTTGTTTCAAGAGGTTATTAAGCTCAGAAATAGTTTATTAATTTATAAAGAGTGGGAGATTGCACATTCATAATTATGAATATTCCAGCTTTTGATGTAAATTTGGCAGAATTATCCCTATAAGCTAATTTTTATCAACAATCTTTGGAAAACTGATGAATATGAGATATTCAAGAGATAATTAGACGACAATAAAACAATAGCACATACCAGAACAAATGCACAGATTTGAACATTGTGATAGAAAAACACTCACATGAAATCACCCCAGAAGATGTGACATTCCTGATCTTCTGTGGGTATAGTGTTCCTACCATGTATTGCTTGATTAGAACAGTGCAGAAGGCTTTTTTTTCCCTGTATGGCATTTTACATCCCCTCTGATAACGGCTCTGATGGACAACGTTTGATTTAGTTCAATAGTTATTCAACTGAAAGGTTAACAAACCATGCCTTATATTATACATCAGTATGTTTTTTGGATTCAATGTATTTGTTATGAAACTTCACTACACTTGTACATCTTTTATTTGGGCGAATGATGAAAAATGGATGTACATGAATTTATTATCAACTTTACAACACAGACATTATTAATACAATTAGAGCCTTAGTTAATTTACACTTTCACAAAATGTGTTTTGCCAATGCATAGCTCTAGATGAGCTTGCATACAGAAAAGTAACACATCTTCAAAGTGCTATAAGAACAGTGCTATGAAATGTGTGTTGCGAGTGATGAAGGAATCCAGCGTAGGAGACATGTGACGGCATCTTTGATATGTGTTCTGAGCCGTCTGTTCTCCACAGAGTCCAAACCTGCAATGCCATTTGCATGAAGTTTGATCAGTTATTGGCTGTTTTTAGATTCATGGCCTAAAAACAAATCTGTCAAATAGTTCTTAAAGTGTGACACACTAGAAGTTATTTATAGGCTTGTGTTGCATCGCCTATTTTCAGTCTCAGACACAGACATGGCTGAATGAGCAGTGGGTAGTTCAGTAAAGTGCTCACGTTGTTTTGCTGGAAAAGCGATGGCTTTGAGGGGAGCTATCCAGAGTTTATGTGTATTGTTTTATACATGCTCATGCCGTCCTGTCTGCGCAGAGGCTTGAAAGCACTTACGGTCATACTCAGATAATCATAATTGGAAAGTCAGGTCCACTAAAGTCTCAAAATCAATGTTAAAAGAGCTGCTGGTGGTTTCTTAACATTGGCCCGGCTCTGTCAAGATGGGACGTGCTTTTATTAAGCACGATTACTGCTCCTCCTACCTTCGTAGATCCAATTTGGCAGATTAGATTTCACTACAAGTGTGGTATTGCTGTTTTGCACATGCTCTCACAGACACCCACACACCCTCTTAACTGCTCATATATGCATTGACCACGCACCGGCACACTCCGACGAACAATAGACTCAGTGGTCACTAGGGACATTATGAACTGAGGTCATCCTCTGGTGAGCAGGGGGGCACTTCCTGAAATGGAAAATACATACACACACACCCCTCCTCCCATCTTTATCGTGCAGACTCCGATCTATAATGAAGGTAGCCTGTGGGCTAGGATGATGGGGGAGGGTTGGCTTGTGTTTAAGGTCAGTATTGGGGGTCTTCTGGACCTAAAGGAATTACAGTTGGGAGTTCTGGTTGACCCAAGCGGCATGTAATGATGCCTGTACCATATGTGCCCAGCACTTGGGATAACTCAGGTTCTGCTCCAACCAAAGCAGTCCCGCATATGCAGTTAGATGAGAAATGATTCATATTTCTATTTGTGTGCATCCATTTTCACAAAATTATATGGTAGATCAAAAACACTTATCAATTCAGCTTTTGCAGAAATAAGTTTGTAAACACAGAAATAATGTGACTTCCACTGTTATGAATGGAGTGTATCAAATAAGATGAATTTGTGATTAATAGCTCAGGTGCCATAGCTGCATTGTTAGCAGTCTTAATGAAAACATACACATTGCTGCTGCCTGTTTACATATGCTGGAAAAGAAAACAGAGCGATCCGTCAGTACAGATTAGTACGGATATGCAAATGCTCATGACCTGAGCCACTGATATGTGATCATGGTATAACTTGTCTTTTTTCTGCATTTTTAGCTGGACCACGTAGACCAAGCAAGTTTTCAAGTTGATGCTTTCGGAAGAAACTTCATTTTAGATGTGGAACTGAATCAGTGAGTATTACATTATTTATGCTTTATTTCAGCTGTTGCTTATTTGTTGGAGCTTCTGACTAAAAAATACACATTTTCTGTGTGAATGAAAGTGTCTTAATGACTTTAACGTTAATGTGCTTGTTAAAATAATTATCACAGGAGTCATGCAGTCTTCACCAGCTCAAATAGCAATTTTGAGTAGGAATTCACTTACGGTTCTCGTTTAGTTCAAATCCCTTCAACATTGCATTTAAAACCAGCACTTATCACAGTATTTTAATGAATGTTGGTCATTGTGGTGCAGACCGACAGCAGCCATACAATCCTGCTCCCTGCGGTGTTATTTGTCATCTCATTTTTGAAATGCATCGAGAACATACACTGTAAATAACCATGTTGGTGTGTGCTGGAGCAGGTGAATAACTGTGCTGTATATGTTTCATACGTGTGTGTCTATGTCAGCAGCAGGTCAGTTATTGTTTGTTTGAGAGTTTGTGAGATTTAGAGGTTTCATCATAATGGGGAGTGATTTACAGTAAAGGCTGGAGTGCTGCCCAGTCAGACATCGATATTGATCACAGCTGTGCTGATGGAAAGTCAGCTCTTCTTGCCACATATTCCCTCTGTCCCACTTACTCATCATCTTACCCTCCTTGCGCCTTCACCTTTTATTGCTTTTTTGAAAGTGACTCCTTTTTGCCACAATCTTCTCCAAAACTGTTCATGTATCGCTCTGTCACTTTCCTGTCCCATTTATCTCTTCTAAAAAAACGAAAGTCTTTCGAAGCTGACAAAGGCATATGGTGATGCTCCCCGCATGCGTATCACAGCGGAAATCACGCTCGCACTGAGCAAAATGTTACATCACATTGTTACAATTCCCGGAATTAAAGGCTATGTTTCTTCAAAATCTGTCGCTCACTGTTTGATGCATCGTCCAGTCATGAATGCATCGCTCATGCACATACATGTGTGCACAAGCTGTCATATATGCACATCCTTACATCATCACTCACTACGGCTGTGCAATTTGGGTACTTATTCATTCGTGACACGTGGGGTGATTACAGCTATATCATCTCAAGGGGGTGTGCTGAAGGAAGTCCATGAGCGGTGTTAGCTCAAAGAAAGCACAAAACAAATGTATGTTTCATTTTGCGCTTGAATATCACTCAAGCAGGAACTTTTGAATAATTATTTATAAAAATCCTAATCTGATGTGGAAATTTCTGAACAACACCCACATTTGATTGAAGGGATTTTTATCCTATTTATGTTGTAATACTGCTTAGTGATTTGAAGGCTGTGGTGAATTTCAAATGGAGTGATCCATAATATGTTGTTAATTGTGAGGTTCAAGGAGTTACAAAGAAAACCAATAGAAAAAGAAAACTGTATGCAATATTCTATAATTATCTTGCATTGTGGCTTATCTACTCCTCGCAAGGATACATTTTCCGACTATTTGTCTGTGGATTTAAACTTAATTCAGAAGGTTCCAACACTGAAGATCCATCTGTACCATCTGCAGATAAGTCGCAGACCCTTAAAACTGCAGGACAAGGGTGGCTCCGCTCCGTTTCACCGTTTTACTGAGGTCGTTCCAAAAGGCATGCTAAAGTTTTGGCCTTCATCAGAGCATGCAAGAAAATAGAGGTTATTTAAACACAGGAATAAGCTGAAGTGTCTTAAAAAGGTCATGCAACAATTAACTCCTTGAGCAAACCATGGATTTTCCCCAAAAAACTGATGCAGTAATCGTCAACCACTGTGCTGTAGCTCATTCGTGCGCAATGGGAAATTATTCTATTTCAATTAAATTGTCTAAAACCTATATATTATTTAGTTACAGCAAATAATGTCCCATTGTTGATGGTTGTTGTTCCTCAAGTGTAATGATTAGCTGGGCAATTAAATGCTCTTTCGTGTCAGTGGGCAGCACCCTAAAGACGTTAATTCGAGACAATGGTGACGCAAAAAAGCTGCAACTATGACTTTTCTTTTCCAGAACTGAAGTGATAAATCAGTTCTGATGAGTGAATGAGCTAGTTTTATGATCCACTGCTGAAAACTTCTTTTTAAACTTAGAGATCAAACATTTCTCTCTTTTTTGCCTTCTCATTTAACAAGATCCCTGCTCTTGTTACTCTCATCTTCCCTCTGAGCCGTCTCTCTTCCACGCTGACTCCACTCTCGCTGGTCCCTGCTTCATGGTCATGTTGATGTTGTTTACAGATGCCTTTCACTCCAGAGGGTTAGAACCAGCGGATGGGGATGTTGTGTGGGTGCAGGAGCGGGTGGTGTTTCAGCTGAATGGGTCAATGTTGCTTTTGCCATTGGAAATGTCTTACTTCATTACATATTTTTTATTTTTTTTTGCCTGGAGTTAGGGTTTACCCTGACTCTGTGAGTCATGGGATTGTAGGCATTTTGTTATGAAGTCATATGATTTTTACCTCTTAAGTAGGTTAGTTGTTTTATACATGCATGCACAGAAACGAAGAGTGGAGTGAGATTAATTATCATAGCAGGCTTTAGTCACTGTTAATTTTCATTGCCAGCGTGTTGTATTGACAGAAAACTACCCATTTGAAGTGTGAAGGTCCACGGGGAGGAAGTGAGGAGGGGGTTGGTAGATCAGGGGGGTCCATATTTTCCCTCCTAGCTTTTGTCGTCTCAGCAACTGCTTTCAGTTTGACATTCATTGGACCAGAGTGAGCTGAATATGAGCCTAGGTGCACTGGGGGGGGGGGGGGGGGGGTTTTCTCCATTAAAAAAAAAAAAAAAATGTCCTCATTGTCAACACACACACACACACACACACACACACACACACACACACACACACACACACACACACACACACACACACACACACACACACACACACACACACACACTTGATTGCCCCACACCCATTCTCCATTCATCCCTGTTCCTACCATCCCTGCACCCCGCCCCTCCAACCTGCTCTTGCTGAATAATAGATGTTTCTCCATCATTAAGGAAGAATGTCCTGACGCGTGTGCATAATGGCTCTGGTGACGTGTCCATTGTGTAGAGAAGGGAAAATGTTTGACCTGTGTATATGCACATTGTTACATGTCAGAATAAATGAGAAGTTTTTCACGACCATTATAAAAATTCACAACATTCACAATACTGCAGAGTTATGATTTGATGTTGGCCATAGTTTCATGGATCCAGCCAGAACAACAGGACACTAGGAAATCAGAATCAATCATCATTCCTTTTACTGTCATTGTATTAAAAGTAAAAACAAAAGTTCACATGGAAAAAAAACACCCAAAAAACAGTGTTGGCCCCAATGTTGTATCCAATATGCTCTTTAGTTTGTGACTGTAAAAAAGCACTGCATAGAGAATCACAATTTTAAGTGCTTCCTCCATTTCTTATGTTTCCATACAAACAATTGGAATTGGAAATGGATGAAAAAATATTTATTGCTCTTTTTGGGAAGAAAATATTTTTCTTTCAGCCAAGTGGAGAAGATTGCAGGAGGTGAACATGCCATGATCCAAGTCTGGTAGAAAGATACCTCACAGGAGAGAATGTAGAAAGTTAAGAACAAGATACAAACCATTTACAAGACCAAATTTACACTTTAACAAAAGCCATTTTTAAAGCCATTCCATTTATAAACCTCTATTCTTTTTACTGTTGAAACAAGGAAAAACCTGTAACTGAATGTTGGGGTAAAAGGTTTGGAGACAGTTTGGACAGCTCATAGTACGGCATACGCCACTGAATATTGTCACGGTTTTGGGTTTTGCCACATTTTTGTATTTACGTCCTGTTTTATTTTGAAATCCCATGTCCTTGTGTTTAAGTTTTGTCATGACTTCCCTTCTTCCCATCTGCGCTGATTGTTTGCACCTGTGTCTCGTCAAGCCCTCTGTGTATATCTTGTCTCAATTCAGTTCAATTCAATTTTATTTTTATAGCGTCTATTACAGCAGAAGTTGTCTCCAGGCGCTTTCCAAACCCAGAACATGACCCCTGAGCAATTATTACATAAACATAACATAAACTGTGGCAGGTAAAAACTCCCCTAGTGGGAGAAAAACCTTAAGCCAAACAGTGGCAAGAAGAACTCCCCTCTAGGAGGGAAGAAACATTGAGTAGGACCCGGTTCATAAGGCGGGACCAGCACAACAAACTACAAGAATGAACAACAATGATGCCTATTAGATACTTATAATTAATAAAAAATGGAAGAAGAGAAGGAGGGGTGATGGGCACCGGTCAATGGATCATGTTGGTGTCCCCCGCTATGTTTGAGACTAACTATTATAGTCTTGTTCTATAGCTGCATGTATGACTACCGACTCTTAACACACTAACTAGAGGTTTACTAACACTAAATGTTTGTCTGGTCTTTCCCTTGCTTCCTGCCTATCTGTACTGTTCCTACCATCCTGTCTCTGGTCATGTTTTTTTGGATTTCGTCAAGTTTAGGCTCTTGTTTTGTATCCTGCTCAGCAGCGCTTTCAGTTTATAATTAAATCACTTTTCTTCGAACTCCTGCTGCCTCCGTCTCCTGCATCTGGGTCCTACTCATCCAAACCCTTACGAATATAATGATAAAGACATCTGTGGCTCTGAATTAAGACTCTACTCGTCAGTGATGATCTGACAGAAAACATGTTATTTGTACTTAATCTATCCATTTACATTTGATCCCCTGAAAAATACATATATTTAGGTTATAATTGCTAAAAACCTCAACAAGTTTGGATGGCAGCATTATAAGTTGTTACTCATTGCATAATAGGTGTATAGGTGTGTGTGTGTGTGTGTGTGTGTGTGTGTGTGTGTGTGTGTGTGTGTGTGTGTGTGTGTGTGTGTGTGTGTGTGTGTGTGTGTGTGTGTGTGTGTGTGTGTGTGTGTGTGTGTGTGTAAGAAAAAAAACAAGTGTGAAAACAGTGATCGTGTCTGTGTGATTTAATGATGTATGTGGGTTATTATGTGTATGACGATGTGCGAATACTGACAGAAAGAACAGGTGGGCAGGTCCAGCTGGGGCTAGAGCATTTCATAACGCTCCAGTATTATGAAAGTAGCTCCTGCAGCATGCAGCAGGATAAATAGCGGATGGTCTCTCCCTCTCCTCGTGTGTGATGTTGACCCTGACAAACACTAAACTGCAGCGCTGTTGTTGTGTTTTCCTGCTTGCAGACAAATTCTTTATGCTAATGCGGAGAGTTGATTACAGGCATTGCTAAATGCATTATTCATCTTTGACAAGGGGTTTGCATAAGTGTGTGTGTGTGTGTGTGTATGCAACCAGGGAGGGCAGATTTTGTTGGGCGGGGCTTGGCTGCTCTCTGATATAATCACTTGCTGCCTTAGTGAGGCGAGTAGCTATACCCAAACATCTCATGGTTCAGTGGTTTGATGAATGTGTGCATGCATCTGTATTTTGGCAGAGTGTTAAAGGGAAGGGAAGTCACCAATATATAATAATAATAATAAGATGTAAACCCTGAATAGCTGCTGCCTCCGAGTCATTGTGTGTCATCGCAGCGGGTCTCAGGTGCAGAAGAGGCATTTAAAGTGTTATCTTAATTGGGGATAACAAGGATGGATTGAAAGCACGAGGCTCAGACGGAGGGAGAGGGAAGATCAATACCTGAGAGAGGATGAAAATTAATAGAACACGACAAACAAAGAAAGGCAAATAGCTTGTTCATGTCTTTGTTTAAATTTAACCCAGTCATGCTGGAAATTTTAAATTCTGTTTTTAAAGGACCATTCAATGGTTGAAACAACCCTAGGTCTATTATTAGAAGATGAGGCGAAAACTCATTTTACTCTACTTTTATTAATGGAGGACTGATCCAGTCTGTGGCAGAAAACAAGTATTTTGAGTTTTGTGCTCAATCACAAACTGAAATGGGATTCAAGGACATCTGAGAATGTACTTGTCAGAGACTTTTATGTGAACCCCAAAATACTCCACGTGTGTTTCTGTGTTTGTTCTGTTCTTACTCAAGACCTTGGATTCACGTCATTTTATCCCTCTAAAAACAGGTTTACACTTCTTACTATCTGATAGTCGACCTAGAGTTGGCTTTTACTTGAATGTTCCTTTGACTTTTGAATCACCTTTAATAGAAAGTTGCCGCATTTTGCCTTAAATCTTCACATTTTTAGTGTCATCACATCAGGCAAGTGCCTTGATAAATGAGGGTGCATCATGGATATATGTATATCTTTATTAAAACAAAACTCTTTGGATACAGTCTGTGGGGTTTATATATGCATTATTGTCTCCCAGTGAACATTACTACCCTCTCTTTTCGGATCTCCATCCACACCTTCACATCTAGCTACATTTCCTGTACTGTTGAAGTGAGAAGTGAAACTCCTTCTGTTCATGTGTTTTGTTTTTTGCTATTAGCAGCAGTTATAAAGAAATTGGTTAATAATAATCCACAAGTACTTTTTGTTTATTTTTTTATATCCCCAGTAGGAATTCTAATTGCCAGCTATCATTTTCTTTGCTCTTTTTCTCCTCACAGAGAGGATGGAAACTCTGATTTGTCGTAATTGTACACATCAGTAGTACATCATTACAAAAACACACTTGTAAAAGTTATTGTTAGTACATAAGTAATTATAAAACATAAGTAATTATAAAATGCATTTGATGTGATTTTAAGTGCCTGCTGGCCATCACGTTACTTCTGCTTTCAACACTGCAACGTAGTCAGGGTCTGCGCCAGGTGAGGAAAATGTAATATTTGAAGAAAGTATTTTCCTGTCAGTTGGGTGTGTGTTATTGTGAGCTCTCATGCTAGAAGCTGTATGCGCTCTTTCATATGGTAATAATGTACTTTAAGGTTTATTGAGTGTAATTTGTGTCAAAATTTGTTTGTATAATTGCTCAAATTTGTAGGACACATTTCAAATACATACCATCTGTGTAAGAGAAGAGCTGAGTGAGTCAAATGGCTCACTCTGCCTGCGACAACATCTTAAATGTTTGGATACGCATGACCTGGGTATCATGGAGGGTTCAGAGTTCTCTGCAAATGTGGTTACATTAACTTAATCAATCTTTAATGATGTTGCTGCAGAACAAAGAAACCAATAATTTGAGAGCAACATAAAACTGATGATGGGGAAGTTTTTTTTTTCATGGATATTCAGCAGGTTTAAAACATACAGTATTATTTCAATTACATGTTAATTTCCTAACAGAAACTCCCAGAAGCTGTGTTTGTGACCAGACTAGTTTGCCTTGATGCTTGCACTGAAAGAAAGTCTCCCCTAACAGTTTAGCAATCAGTCAATGATAATCTTTTGTCGATTTGTTGGCCGGCTTTTCGACGTTGTTGCATTGCGCTTTGATCCCCGGCTGCTTTACACCTCGTGTGTGCTGCTTATCCATACATTAAGAGATCTTATTTATGGGACTTCAGGCTCGCCTCATGTCCCATTCCAGGATGATTTATCGTCCAACCATGTTCTGCTTCCTGAATCCTTACATTGCAAAAACACAGCTCCACCCCTCGTCTTTTTGTCCAACCTTTGGGCTTGATCTGATTTACTGCAAACTTAATGAGCAAAACACAGGGAAAGGGTTGCATGTGAGAGAGGGAGAACAGTAAAGAGTGAGAGAGATTGTTATGCACAGAGAAAAGTAAGAGGACATGGAGCGCAAAGCCAGTCCTTCATGCACCCTTGAGTCTTTGTGGGTGGGTTGACTAAGTGCAGGAGAGGAGGAGAGAAAAGTTGTGTGTGTGTGCATGATATAGGAATGTACTTGAAGGGAGTGCAGTGTCCTCTCCTCTCTAGCATCAGACGAAGCTTCACTCTCAGATCCATGTATCGTCAGATCTCACACACACACACACAGATACAGGCACACACTTACTGTGTTACACGCATGCACACACATGATTCCCTCTGAGACTGATACATCTATCTGTGAGCAAATGTCCAGCTCACAAATAGTATAGTATAGACTGTGTTTGCTAAGAGACTCAATGTTACATCAAGAACTGTGTATTTAAAGCCTGTTCTGGTGCGTTAGGCGGAGAATGGATGTTTACAGTGTGTGTCATGTGTATATAGAGGGGAGCGGGGCCAAGTGAGAGGAAATAACTTAGCTGTAAGAGTGTGCAAATGTGTACAGATGCCCTCCAGAGCTTTCTATAGGTAGATTGTGAGTGAATATTTTTATAGTGTGTGCCAAAACACTACTCATTTTCCCTTTTTGCCTACTCTTTCTTTTACCATTCCAATATAAGTGATAGTTGACAAAATACAGTCTTTATGTTTGATTATGAGGGACCACAGTCAAATACGGTGCTTAATTTTCAAAGTTTAAGATTTTTCTGAAGAAACATAGACTGATGATCTGTGTAATGCATCCTCGACTATTGACGGCTGGGGTAGGCTTAAGCTCAGCCTTGACCCTGAAAAGGATTGAGAAAAGTCAATTAATGAATAAGAAATAAATGTTTTCAAATTTTCACAAACTGTGGACAGAAATGCACAGAAATGTAAATTTGGCAAAATCATTCAGATTAATTTGTTCGGGGACAGGACTGAATGATGAGGAATAATATTCAGTTCAACACATGTAGTGATTTGTGGGATATTTCAGTGAGTGACATCCCATCAGAGCGTCGCCACTAATGTAGCTGTCAAAATTACAAAGTCTTTTAAGGTGATATCAAGGCGTGTCCCAATATTGCTCCATCTTGTGTTTCCTCATGTCTTTATTGTTTATCTCCCACCCCGTTATTTCCCTCTCTTCTGTCGAGCCGTCTTATGCGTTCATTCATTCATTCATTGTGTAGGATGAGTGGAGACAAAGAGGGATCCTGGAGCCTGCTCTTCCTGAAGGGAAAAACAGCAGCAAGACTGTTGTTCTTGCAGCGTGAAAACATTTTAAAGCCCCTCTAAAGACTATTGTCTCTTCTTGCTATGTTCTTTTATTCTGTCATTCTGACTAAAAAATTATTTTAAGATATGGCTTACTGTCAAGAGATTAGTTATTTAACTAAATTTTACAACCTCTCAAATCTGGCGGTGGATAGATGGGTCAATAGTTACTAACCAACATGTTAGGATATGGAATTTCATCAGTAATGCAAAGCTTTCATGTTTGTCTCATGCTTTGGTCTAAACACCATAATGAATCTGAGACTGCAAGAGTTCTCTCTGCTTCAGGAGCAGGAATCCCAGTGAGTCTGCTGGTGGAATTGCACTTTTGATAAGTGATTGGATCACAAATGAATTATTGCCTTGAGAGTTTTAATGAGGCCTCAATGGACAGGAGGGTGAGGAAAGGATGGAGGCCTGTGAGGAGGTGAGAACAGCTGCAGCTTTCCTCTACATCCCCCCTCTACACTGCAATAAAAAGAAAAAAAATTATTCTCTTTTCCTGAGACGGGATTTTGTGATGTATGACTCATACATATATCTCGGCGCCAAGGTACCGAAGTTTGGCTTACGGTAACGCCGCTAAGTTTTGACCCGGAACGAGACAAACAGGATAAAATGTCTGTCTTTTAGTTTTGTGAGATCCAGGCTCCAAGTTGTGCAATGAAAGGTATAAAAATATGTAAGCTACGTCACACACTGGGATTTCTGAGAATCTGGCTATGGCTGTTTGAAGTCTCTGTGTTCTGAGCTTCTGAATAAATCCCCCAAGGCTGTGCTACGGCTCTGCTCTTTTCCTGTCCACCTCTACCTTCCACAACAGCATCTGCATCTTTCCCCCTCACCCCCCCTCTACACTGCGTCGCATTTTTAAAATTTTTATTTCTTATCCACTTCCATCTTGCTGCATCCCCTTCATGTTTCATCCGGTGTACTTAAGGGCTTACTGCTCTCTGGCTGTGTCTCCGTCCTGCCCTCAGCACTTCACCATCCTCATTACGGACGTCTGACACAGCACATGCTCAGTCCTTTGTGTGGCAGTGCCCTTTAACTACCAGGTTAAATGCTAAATCCATAAATGGAGGTAGCAGAAGTCCATTTAATTACTACGGCGCCTGTGTGGAGATGTTTGAAAATAAGAACGTATCTAATTAAAGTTGTTTTCGAGTGCATGCTCATGTTTTTTTGTGTTTACTGGATGTTTAGATGAGTCTTTGAAAAGACTGTGGGAAAGCAGTGGGAAGGCCGGTTCCAACACGACTGCCAATCCACTCGCACACACACGTAAACATCACGCTGCCAGGGTAGCCTTTTTGTGCTCTTTTTCATCCCAGTGGCACGGTTGTACTTGGCAACAAAGATCGTGAGAGGAATTTTAGACCACTCAGAAATGCATTATGTGTGTGTGCCTGATTCACCTCAGGAGATCAATCTGGGTTGCCACTATGGATTTCTTTGCCCATAGCAACTTGCAAAAAAATGTTTTAAAAGGAAGGATGAAGTTTGATGGGACGGACAGTCGGATGACCCGGTGAACCATCTGCTTAATTCAGTTTTTAAAGCTGAATGGGGCTTTATAGAGCCGAACTTTCCCATCTGCTGTTTGCTCTTTTCTACTGGTTTTGTGAGTTTTTTCCACTGTACATGAAGTGACTGACATTTAAAAGTAGAGACAACTGAGAGCTGTGTGTATTATGTAAATGTATGTTCCAGGCTGCGAGCTGAGAGCAGAGTGTCTGTGGATCTGACATCTCCTGGAGCCCTGTCTGACAGCTGGATCCCGGCTCTCAAGCAGATGTTGCTGTCCAATTATAGCCAAGAAAACCTTTTTTGGTACAGCAGAGGATTAGCAGACTATTTAAACAAAACAAAACAAGCATAAACAAACAAAAGAGCTTAAAGAGAGAATGAGAAGGACTATATAAGACACTAAATGAGACAAAACATGAGCAAAAATCTGCTGGTGTGGTTTGTTGCAACCACACATCTGGACTAAAGATACTGTCAGTTGCCACATGATTCGAGACGGACCACTTAATGCACAATAAATCTGTTTGTTCACGGTTTTAGATGGTTTTACAAACCGCTTCCTTTTCATTATTATTCATGTTAAAAGAGTGCAGAGTGAAAACCATGAATGGATCAATTTAATTCTCTCACTTTTTGTAAAGCTGCGCTTGCATTTATGCATTTACGCATCTACATGTATGAATTCCTGTTAATGGGGAGAGGAGGAGGGACATTTGTGTCTGTGAGCGTGGGGGATGGGGTCGAGGCTAGGTTTGCGTCTTTGTCAAATAAATTATTTAAATCCTTCAACAATTAAAGCTGAAGTCTGTTATCAACGTCCTCCACTGGAGGCCTCGTGTGCCTGCCTCGCCGCCTCGGTGTGATGCTCTCTGGCTCCCCCCCGTCTGAGCTCAGCAAGAGTCCGGATAAAGATCACAAGCTCTGAATCTTTAAACACACAGCCCAGAAGAACAAAGACTAACAGCGCAGGCCTGTTACCTAAAAACTGACACTGCCACCAAATTTTCATCATAACAGGAGTTATGTGTGAATATATTGACAGAGTTTTATGTTGATAAAATGTTTCTTGTGTCTCTAGGGACGTGATGTGTTTAATTTGCACTTTGGAGTGTTTGGCAGTTGTGTGATCTGAGGTTGGAAAGGTCGTGTCAAGTGTGTGCTGTGTGTTCTGTTCACTTTCTAAACCTCAGTCTTTTTCTTTTTAATGTTTTTTTGGAATATGATTTTTAGGAGTTAACCTTATGTTGGAGCATGATGGGATACCTGCCGAGGCCCAGAGCTCTGCAGTCACACCTTGTATTCCCTTTAACTTTAAATTTAGCTGTCTCATTCATTTCTTTTATTGCTGCTGTTTAACTTCCTTTACTTTCTTTCTATTTTATCTCTTCTCAACCTTCACTGTCTATGTGTTCATTTATTTTAGTTTATTTTTTGAATCAAAATATTGTTATTCTATTGACGCAGACAGTTGTTTCACCTCAGCCATTTTTGTAGATGTGCATGTAAAAACATAGTAGCTGGTTAAGTACAAAAAATAAAACTTCAAATGAAATTGGCCTATGCTAATTTATAAGCAGCTTTATTTAAATGCTACTTGCTATTAATGTACTGAATAATAAACACGGGAAATATCCATATAAACTGATGAGAACTCATGGGAAACATGGAGCTGCATCTGGGGGATCTGCTGGGAAAAAAATATTTGTCTCTTTTTGAAAGAATCCCGCTGAAAGATAATCTAAAATCATGAACTTCCTAAATCTATTTTTTCTTATTTGCAAGTGTAAAAATAACACCTGGCTTTACAGAAGGTTGTGGGGGAATAATGTGCTGTTTATTGCAACAAAAAATGCTCCAGTATCGTCTAGTTAGGCCCGCTTATCTCTAGCGCTCATGCAGTGAGAAATAAAGTGAACAATAATTGCTTATTTGTAAAAGAAATCCTTATTGTTAAGGCTATTTGGGTTCCCCTTTAAATGTAAAACAAATATTTAAGCTTTCATCTTACAAAATGTAGTGAAAATTGAGGCGATTAATTTATTTTTATTTTATTTTTGCCTTCAACTGATCTGAAGGCTTTGAATCTTCTTAAAGGACTCCATTAGCATGGTTTGTGTCCCTTCAACATTGAATGAAAAGGCTCACCCTCCTCCTGTTTAAGAAGTGATATGATCATGTCAGCAGGTAAAGAAATGAACCTGGAATTGAGCAGTATAAAATCCATTGTTCACATATCAGCACATCGAAGTCAGACTCAAGTTTGCCTATAAACATCTGAATCATCTGGGGATGAGATGAGTTTTGGAAGTCTGTCTTTTGGACTGATGATACATACGGATGCTTCTTTTTTGTTGAAAGAAGGACAAGCCTCTTCACCCCCCTTTTTCTGGTTCAGGCAAAATAAACCTTTTCAGTGTGAACTGTGAGGCGTTTAAAAAAAGGGATCATATTGATATTCTGAGGGATAATGTACAAAAAGAACAAAAAATAAAAACAAGAAAAAGAAATCTGCCAGTTTGCTGCTAGTCTAGTTTTAGGTCACTGCTGGGTTTTCCAAAAAAGGCAGAGACCACAACCATGCATTTACATTCATCCAAAGCCTTTGAAGATCACCAAAATCAAGGTCCTCTACGAGTCCAGATCTGAGCTTCCCCCAAGCTGTTGCTCTGATGAACTCTCATCACTCATAGAGTCTGAGTAATCAATCAATCACCGTGCAATAACAATAACAGTAATTATAATAACACAATCATATGCTGTGACAATGACCCTTCCACTAATCATATCTACCTCTTTCTGCGGCACCTTTCACTTTTTAAAAATTGTATATATGTTAATAAGAGCTGTCAATGTCTATTACCTATTTACTGTAGAGTGAGCGATAACAACCGAATCAAATTCCATGTCTTGTCTGACCTGACCTGGCCAAATAAACGTGATTCTGATTCTGATGTGGCTCCTTGATGGACTGACAATCTGTCAGTCCAGGGTGTACCCCAGTAATGAGCTGGGAAAACGATTCTATAAGAAATGGACAGCTAGTGAAGAGAACGCAATATTAGGGTAATACGCTCACACCGTCTTTTCCTGTTAATAGGCGAGCAGCTGAATTTTGGATCAGCTGGAGACAGCGGAGGAGAGACTGGCCAATCCCACTATAAAGGCAGTTTGAGTAGTACAACCTACAAAAGATAAAAGCACAAATGACCCTTTCAAGGGCATCAGAGAAAAGATAAGGCTTAACTTTGCCAATTAGCCTCAGATGATAAAAATTAGACTGGACTACTGCACTGACCTGTCTATCTGTCAAGTTTTTCATAAAAATAACTCCAAAGATTTCTAATAAAAAGAAAGTTAGAGGAAGTTCAGCTCCATCCGCGTTTTAACATCTTGTCGTAGACTATACACTCTATACATATATGGTGTATGTATGTATGTATGTATGTATGTATGTATGTATGTATGTATGTATGTATGTATGTATGTATGTATGTATGTATGTATGTATGTATGTATGTGTATATATATGTACGGTATGTGTATATATATATATATATATATATATATATATATATATATAGTGCAAATAGTGAGCTAACGTTTTTTAACTGTATCATACCTTGAAATTGGCTGAGGATGGGGCAAATCCCAATCCTTATGCCGCATTCCTCTGTTTGTGTGGCTCTGTGAGCATGCTCGTATATCTCTGTCTTAGATTGTGCCTGCAGTGAATATCTCCATTGGGACTCTTGGGTCCAACTCTGCTGATAAAGCACACAAAGACTGATTTCCACTCATTATGCCACTCTCTTTCTCCTTTACACTCTTAATTTATATCCTGTCTCTTTCCCATTTTGCCTCTCCTGCTTCCTTTACAACTTATTGACCTTCATTTGTCCCCCATTCCGCACGCACGCACGCACGCACGCACGCACGCACGCACGCACGCACGCACGCACGCACGCACGCACGCACGCACGCACGCACGCACGCACGCACGCACGCACGCACGCAATGCTGGAAGAGTGGACTTGTATAATTGTGTTGATGTGAGTTTGTCTGCTGTAAATAGCCCTGTCCCTGTGCAGTGGTCATAATTGGCCATATTAATGCTCTGAAGTGCTGTGTTACTGAGACAGAATGCAATCATTCTGTAAAATGTGAGCATGCTCAAATAACTCAGTCATTTTCTAACTTATTTTTCTTCCTTCTCTGTTGCCAGTGATCTCCTGTCTTCAGGCTACGTGGAGAGGCATTTGTCAGAAAACGGGAAGACTGTCATCACTAGTGTAAGATTCTCCCATTTGCACTGTTCCTACATTTTTATCGAAAATGTATGTTGTTTTTCGCAAATGTTTTATTAATATAACTGGATCATTATATTCTAAAAATGTTCAAGGTGCCAAAAATCCAGAAGGAGCTGAAGGCTCGATGGAACAGCTGTTTAATTTCTTTAATAGAGTGATCTGCATCTTCACCCATGCACCACCTCTCCGCCCAGAGTCCCAAGTGGTTTGTCTTGCATAAACGTCTTCAAAGTGATTAATGGAAAATGTTCACATTGTTTGCAATAAAATACGTGGCAGGTGAAGAGATAAACCAATTTTGCTATTATCAGCCGGCCTCAGTCAGTCAAATCAATAAGTCACAACAAATTGAGCCCACTGAAAGATCAAGATTTCAGTGTGATTCTGTGGCAAATACAGTTTCTCTAATCCTGTGAGAATGTAGCTGTCATCCACGGTAGAACTCTTATTCTTTCTATTTTCTATTTTCATCAATTATAATTGATTGACAAATCACAATATTAATATTAATACACAATATAATATTTCTCGTACTCCGGCTTCCTCCTACAGTCCAAAAACATGCATAGTAGGTTAATTGATGATTCTAAATTGCCCGTAGGTGTGAGTGTGTCTGGTTGTTTGTATATATTTGGCCCTGCAATGGACTGGCGACCTGTCCAGGGTGAACCCCTGCCTTTCGCCTGTAATGAGCTGGGATAGGCTCCAGCAGACCCCTGTGACCCTGCAAAGGATAAAAAGGGTATAGATAATGGATGGATTGGCATACAAAACAGACGAGGCTTCTTGGGCAGATGGCCTCAAAAACACGATGCCTAAAACAAAGCATGTTAGTCACAAAGTTGCAAGATGCTTCAGAAATATAAGGTACGACTTCGTTCTAAATGTTAAACCATGTAAACCTGCTATTGTTGAAATCCAAAGGAAATAGACTACATAAACATGAACTATTCATCAAACTTAACATAAGACCTTTAAAAATATCAGCAGTTGTTTACAAAAGTTTGGAGCATCTATCTAATAAATGTATATTTCCTGATTTAAAAACGATAAAACATACTGTAATATTTTCAATACTTTTGAGTATTGAAGATGGATGAGTTGTTACTGAGCGATATATCCATGAAACCGCTGCTCTGCTTACCCTGATAGCTTCATTAAACTGGAACAGGGTAAATCTGGGCTCATCAGACCACATTACCTTTTTCTGTGTTGTTGGAGTCAAGTATTTTAGCTTTTTAGCATTACTGATGAGTGATTTTCCTCAAGCTACTCAACTGTTTCGTCTCATTAACTGGAGTTTTCTTCAGCTTGTGCATCTGGAAATCCACTATGAAATATTGTGAGCTCTTCTGTCGATTTTCTTTGATTAGACTTCATCAAATGTTTAAGTGATCACAGATTACTAAAACAGTTTTTTTTCCCTGCCACATTACCTCATGAAAAGTGACGGTACAACATGATCCCTCCAGGTTTTAATATTATGTTAGACAGTTGTGAATCCAGTCTTGGCAGTTTCAGAAGTCTTAGCTGTTTTGTTTGCTTGACCTGATGATTTGACCTTTCTGAAACACAAGATCATCTTAACCCCTTGATGCCTGATGTCACATTTGATACATACATTTCTGAGCGCTCTGCGCCTCCTCCAGAATCAAAACAAGAAACATATATATTAATACAATAAGACAAAGAAATACATTCTGAAAAAAATAGGTACAATAAATACAAAAATAAATAAAGTTACCCTGATAATAATAACCTAATATGGTTCAGAAAAAAATAAAAACTGTTAAAGACAGAATCAATATATAATAAACACTTTAAATTGAAAACATTATAATTTTCTGTATTAGTTCACATATCAGGCATCAAGGAGTTCAACCAATACTCATAACATCAGTTATGATCAAATAACATGCAACTTTTCCAGCCTGTTTTCATTTGAAACCATACAATGAGAAATCAAACTAATACTATCCTAAAAAGCTTGAATTGAAGGCAGCTGGACTTCTTTTCTTATTCTTGAATAAGAAAATAATAATAATATTATTAATTATAATAATAATATTATAATATTATTATTTATATAATTATATAATATTATTATCTATATAATAATAATATTCTTTATTATTTTCTTAGTCTTGAATACATGTCTTATTCTTGAATACATTGCATCTTCATCTAAAAGGTTTTTTCAGTTCAAACTGACGTGTGGGGAGTTTCAGACATATGTCTACAAGCCTGACATATGTCTTTATGATGGTAGTTTGTTTACAGAGATGAGTAACACAGAGGGGTTCGTATTGTCAAGGTTAGAGACAGAGACGTCTGACGTCTGTGCTGTAATAATGAATGTTTACTAGACTTGTGGAAACAGCAGCATGGCTGTATTGATGAATTGTTCCCAGCTGCATGCTTCAATTTCCTGATGGCCAGCAGGTTCTTCCTTCTTCCTCTTTTCTTCCTTCCTTTTTTTTTCTTTTCCACTTTTATTATTGTTGGTTAATCAATGATTTAGTTCTCTGCACCGAGAGAAGCCACGCTACATCCAGCTAGAGGAAATGTGACCAGAGCAGATGCATGGCTATGGCCTAAACCAGATTAAGATTGCTGTGATAATCCTCTGAAATCTAGACAGCTCAGTCGCAGGACACCCTCTGAGATGTAGATTCATCACACCACAAGGGCTGGGGGATTACAATGGTCAGGATTTTCTCAGCTAAGCAGCAGATTAGTGTGATATATAATATGATACTTTGCAGGGACTGATCCAAATTAACAGATCATATTGTACAGTATGGTCACTGCTAATTATATCAGTCATTATAAAGCAGCCTGAGAAATAATTTACTTTTTAACGTCTTTGTAGCGACTTTTCCTTTTTTCTTTTGTACTAGAAACATGCACCTCTTTTTGTTTATTAATGGCTACTTTCAAAGCGGTTAATGTAAGACGTGTACGTTGCTGTACTCACAGGCCAGAACGTCAGACATCTTCTGCTCAGATACATGTAGGTCAGGATCTGTTCTGCCTGTTTACTACATGCTTCAGACCAAAGGCCTCAGAGCCTACATGATTTCTGGTAAGCATAAAGCCAGGGCCCAATTAAACCTTTTATATCTCTGCGAAAACTAATAACATATAATTAAAAAAAAATAAAACATGAGAAGTTGAGCCTTATGCCTTTATTGTAAATTACTGAATCAGTCTCTTTTTATCAATATTTAAAAAAAAATCTATGATAGTTTAAGCGTCTTGAAAATGTTACTGTGATATGTGTATTTTAAGACACACGTATGTTGCAACAAGTCATGATGGGTTCATAGAGGTTGGTAGAGCCACTACAGTGGACAGCTATTCAATGCCTGTTTTCCAGTATACGCATTAGTTTAGTGGACATTATGAGAGACGTTCCTTTTCCATTTAATATGTTGCATTGAACAAAACTCCCATTTAACTTGTTTATTTACCTATTTTTCCTTTTCTTTTCCAGTTGAAAACTTTAATGTATGCTATCCACCCATGTGGACATGTATGAAACTCAATGTGTTGAAATACCCGACTTCTCTAACTCTTGAGCTGCAGACACTCATGTTATTGTCTGACCCAAAAGTGCAGCTTCACCCAGGAGATTAAAACTGCATCACACAACAGACTTTCTGAGCATTTTAACTCCTTCTGGTTTTACTTTTGGTTCAACAACGCTGAGTCTGATCAAAGCCTGTACGTGGAAGAGTCGCCCCCCTTTTGAATTTCTCTGGAAAAGACACGCACGATAGAGAAAAATACAGTTTGAGCTTGTCATCATCCCTTTGTGAAGTTATTGTATGATTCCCACAGGAGTGGATGTAATAATAAATTCCCTACAAATATGACTATGAAAGAACATTACTTTGTGTAACCTTAAAAGTAAATCATTGTATTTGGAAAAATTATTGCACTGCTTTTTTATGCACATAAAGGACAACTTTGTCACAAGCTTTAACTTTCTGCGGTTCAGTTTGGGCTCATTGCTCTTAATGTGAATGCAAATCCTAAATTACTATTCAGCACAAAACTAATTTAATCTCAAAGGCTGGCAGGATGTTTCAGTACGTAGCAAATAAAAATTGTTCAGATTCCTGCACCAGGTTTTTTCAATAACACTGTAATGTATTAATTGGAAATTAAGCCCCCCCCCCCCCCCCCCCCCCCCGCAAAATAAGCCCCCAAACACCAAAAAAAAGTAAACATTAGAAAAACAATGATCATAGTCTTGAAAATAAATATTAAAATCAAGCAAATGCTCTTTGAGTACACTTGTAAAATTAAAAAACAGCATATAATTCATTGATAACTGTGCTCATTTAATGTGGAGAATTAGAGGTTATTTATCCTCAGAAAAGGCCACTAGTCCACCTCTCCAAACTTGTTTCTTGGAGCTTCTGTCTTCAAGTTTAACGCAGTAACTAAAAGTTAAAAGACTAAAAGAAGATGAAAAAAAAGGCATAAACACCTGTAATCCATGTTTAAAACCTTCCACAAAATGAAATATGTCTTTATGGCTCCTGATAATGATTTGATTTCCTATGCAGTACGTTAAGAATTAGTCCGTCAGACTTTATATGAAAGCTTTGAATATGTGCTTTACCATGACCCAGTTGCATCATAAAAGGTTTGCTACACTGTGAAAGTTTCTGCTGGATGATTGACAGATGTCCTGCATAGCTTCCTCTGGAATGTGTCCCTTTGTGTAAAATAAAATCGACCAGTAAAGATGTCAAAATCTTTTCACACATCCCCTTTCATATCACCTTATGTAGTTTTAAGCCTGTTATTTGTTTCACTGTGTGAGAGTATAAACTGGGTTAATCTATATGCCGTTTACACAGAGAGAAATACAGTACTAAAATACAAATGTCTGTTGAAAGTCAGCTTTTCCTCTTAATGCTTGATAAATATTTTGCTCTCAATCATATGTCTGCTCTCAGGTTGTACACATTTGTGTGACTCTCTTGTTGCTCCTCATCATCTAACTGCCCATTATACTTATACTGACATTCAGAGTGCAAAGTGTCCTACTTGTTTACCAAGTATCCTGCATCAAACTTTTCCTTGTTCATTGTGTTGTCTAGTTTTGATGATTTATTATGCTGGTGGAGGTCTGAGGAGTTCGTAGATCAGACCAATTTAGCAACACGCATGGAGGATGTACCCGCAGCGTTGGGTTTTGGGTGTTTCTTCCTTTGATGAGAAGTGGAGCAGAAGGTTCAGTGCGACAGGAAGAGGAGAGATGCAGGGATAGTAGAGCACAGCGCCACTTATAAATAGCCCTCTCTGTCTCTTCATTTCACACACACACACACACACACACACACACACACACACACACACACACACACACACACACACACACACTACTTCTTCACACAACCTATTTCCCTTCAGATGTAGCTTCAGATTCATCTTGCAAACTTCCAAACTTATTTATGTATATACATATATCCAGTATGTGTGTATATATATATATATATATATATATATATATATATATATATATATATATATATATGAATGAATGATAGATAAGCGCAAGATATAACTGGTACTGAGAGAGAGAGGGAAAGTGCAAACAAAGCAATAAATAAAAGGCAAATCAGCCTCAGCGTGACTAATGGAATTTCACTCTTATAATTCAATAAAGACAATTTATGCAAACAAGCTCCTCTGACACTAATGCACTCCCATCTGAATAACTATATGCATTAGTTATTTTAAACCCCCAACTGCACACTGCAAATGTTTCTGATTTCCTAAAATCAACATGACACTTTTTCACTACAAATTAAAACAAACTTGCAGAAAAGCCTATTTTTTTTTCCTGTGTTTTTCATTGCATTTGTTGACTCCTTGAGGCAGTAATGACTTTGAATCCTGTACAATGACACACTGCTTTCAGGTAAAAGAAAAAAAGCACAACATACGGTACTTATTTTTAACATAACACACCTGAAACAACTGGTAAAGCAGGCTCAATTTGACTTAAGTTGTGACAATGTCAACGCATCATTTTTATAAGTGAGAATTAATAAACATTAGATGAATCAGAAATATCAAAAAGAGACAAGAAAACAACATATGTACCAACTAACGCAGCAGAAAATATATAACAACATATGTTTATGTGGATAACGCATAATCACCAGAGGGTCAAAGAGGACGCAGCACTTCACTAATCACTAAGAAATGATGAAAGCATAGACCTTTATTTGAGTGGTTTGCTTATGTCACGCCAAGACTTTAATAAGTCAGCTCTAATGATGGATGTTATGGGTGTATTTTTATTATTTATTCATTCTTAATATTGCAGAGCAAGTGCTGTCCTTGTCTTTGCTTGCAGTGTTTGACTTCAACTAACAAACATTCAATTTGTATTGATCACCTAAGTCTTTGCAAGAAAGTCAGCAGATTTGTAGGAGAATAAATGTAAAAACAGTATAGTCAGTAGTACTGGCCTGTGTTGCGGATGTATTGGGATTTGGGAAGAATTGAAACAATCACTGGATGCTGTTTTATCAGGAGAATAATGCCTGTAGTTCAGGATATGGTGTATACTTGCAGGAACGGTGCCAAACACCTACAGTACATGCTTCCGTAACACAAAGCTATATAAGACATGGTTTAGGTTCACTGAGAGAGTTGGATGCAGAAGTGGACGTTGATGTACGCTGCTGTCCACAGCGTCAGACTGAAGAGCAGAAATTGATCCTTTGATAAGAGCTGTGCATCCTCAGGGATACCGACTTCCTGCTTAATGGCTGTTGGGCAGCAAGAAATGGACCAGGAAGACATGGCCAACTGAGCACTTAGACACTTAGATATCATACACATCTGCAGACATTAAGTGTGTGTTTATTCCTGCAGACAGAGGAAGAGACACACACTGCTCTCACACATATGGATAGATAGAGATAGAGAGATGTACAGAGTGAGTGGTTGACTGGGATGGAAAAAGAGGGGCCGATGATGCAGCTTGCTTCTGCAGGAAGTTGGGATACACAGGAAAATATGAACGTGTCAGTGCAAAGATGTACAAAGTAACCCATAAACACACGTTCAACGTGGTCACATGTCTACACTTGCATGTATTAACAAATGAAGTCAAATGAATGATCGCTCTGGATGCATTTCCTGATGGAATTTAGTAATGAGTGCAGCAAGAGGAATATTTCACTCTGGCTTTGAAACATTTTATGAGTTGCTCCTGTGTATGAGAATAACGTTTAGTGTGTTTGTGTTTTGCACGCAGGGAGGAGAGCACTGCTACTATCAGGGGAAGGTCAGAGATGTTCCTCAGTCCTTTGTGGCTCTCTCAACCTGTCATGGATTGCAGTAAGTACAGTACAAATACTGTGGACGTGACGTCTTGTATGTGCGACCACTGTTGATGCATCAGTGTGCTCAGGCCCACTTTTTGCTGTGATTTATCCATTAGGTCAAATTAATTAGTTTTGGCCAACTCTCCATGCCCGTCTGCATGTTGTGTTATGCAGGTTATCGTTCTCAAAGGCATCCTGCCCTCTCCCTCAAGCTCTTCTTTCCTCTTCCTTTCATCTATTCATTTTTTTCTTCATTTTCTGCTTCTGACTTCAGTCCCTTGTATTGTCCTTTTTCCTCCGTCCTCTTCTCAGCGTTGGTATTTTTAGCATTTGTGCTTGAAAGTAGCATTGAGTTGAAGAGATGAGACGAAAAAGAGTCAGTTCAAGATAAATGTATTTACAGTGCAAGCTGCCTTTTGCATATGTGTGTCTGATTATTTGTGTGAAGTTAAGTTTTAAGGTTATGTAGAATGACAGCATTTCTTGATGAAAAGAGGCAGATAGCATAGCATATTGTGTAAATGTGTAAAGAGGAACACATTTTTACTGAGTATTACAGCATATTAAACACCAGTCACATCTGCTCATTGATGACGGAGCACACTGTTTCATCTAATTATTATTTTCAGATGCCTCTAAAAATATTATGACTCACACTTGATCCATCACACTGTATCAAAGCTGGCTACGTATTACATCTGATTTAATCACAATGATAAGCTAAATAACTGCAGTGATCTCATTTCTGCTGCTTTACTTTCTTTAGTTATATTTAGTCATATTGATTTTATGTTACAGATTTTTTCAGTATAGCAAATTATGTAAGGATGGGTTTTGACAAAAATATTCAAATCCATGTGAGATTAACATGTTGCAACACAGCGGGACTTTATATTAGGACCTGGAAGGTTATAACATGACTGTTCCTGAAATTGGTTCGTGATTTCCTGTAAAGGAAAGCAGATACAGCATATACAATCTGATATTAGAAAGGATTTTGTGTGTGAGGGAGAGCGAGAGAGAGAGGGAGAGAGAGAGGGAGAGGGAGAGGGAGAGGAAATATGGAGCTTATGTGAGTGCATAGTGGTGTCATGGGGCTAGACATTAGAGGTAGAGAGTTTTGCTTGTGCTGAGTCAGAAGTTTATCGCAATATACATCCTGGTGTCTCTTCTATCTACTTTCGCTGTCTCACACACCCATGCAGGCTCATGCGCACAGAAACTTTGCCCTTCAATTCAATAGAATATTAAGGAAAGTGCTCACATCTACTGTACACCCATCGTGCTGCAGGACGTTTGTTCAACTTAGGTTGAGGTTCCTGTTGAAAATATCTTTAATGTTTTATATTTTTGACTGAAATGCAAAGAAAAAGCTGAATAGTGTCTTATCTCAAACATGAGAAGAAAAAGAAGTATGTCCGTCCATCTGTCCGTTTATCCATCCATCCATCCATCCATCCATCCATCCATCTGGACAGTGCATCACCAGATAATATATGACATAAAAAATAATACACAGATAACCCTCATTTTTATTATTTGAAGTGAAATTAAAAACAAGTGAATTTTATCTGTAACCGTTTCCGAACAATTGAATTAATACTTTGAGTAATTTTATATACTTTATTTGTTTTTTATTGTATATAACTTTTATGTTTGTTTGTTTTGATTGTGGGGGTGGTAGAGACGCTTTAAAAAAATTCATACATCAAACATGATGCATCTGGCGTTATAGGGTTAACCAGCTTGACCTCATAGACAAAGACCTGCACGCTCAACGCTCACCTAAAAGCCTGTCCATCAGGCCTTTTTCAGGGTGAAGCAGTCAGTCTCATAATCTATACAGTCTCTGGGTGCCAAGATGCATAATTTAAGGATTTTCTAAAACTGCTCTTCATCCAGTCCCTCACCCAGAGCCAGTTTACTTTGTACACACTACCAGGAGCAAGCTAATGCCCACAACATAGCTCCTGGGATTAAACCTCTCCACCACAGTAAGGTGATGATCCACAGAGACTTTGTGCAGCGAAGGTTATATCCTTCCATGCTGGTGGACAAAAATACAAGTCTTTGTTTTGTGTGTGTGTGTGTGATCTGCTTTAAGTTGAAGGTGACCCCTCTGAGCTGAAGGTTGAAAAGCCTTTAAAAACATGAAGGAGAGAAAGGACAAATTGTGTGTTCCAGTAGTGATTACCCCCCTGACTTCACAGTTTGACCTGTCCAATCTCCTAAAAGCTTTGGATAAAGTTAATTAGCAGATGATGTCAGACAAGTGCTCATGTGCACAAGCAGGCGAGCAAACACAAAAGCACCTCAAACCTTCAACAGAAAGACCCCAAATTTGTAGCAAAGTTTACTTGCCGACCATATGAATGCAAAATGTTTTCTGTTTTTTTATGACAATGTATTCCCACTTTACTAAAATCATTTTTCCACTTCAGGCATGCAACACAGTCCAAAAAACTAAAGTTGGCGTGAAATAGTTTAGAGATATTAATAAATTTAAAAAATCATTATAGTTAGGATAATACTTTCAAGTGGTGATGAAAACAGGTGTTTGTGACCATGAATTAAAGAGCAATGATGGACAATATCTTAGTTTGTTAAAAAATGTTTGAGAAAATTCTCGTAATGTTTAAAAATAATGGTTCAAAGGGAAAGACGGGAAAGGATTTTCATATTTGTCCCATTACACTGCAAAATACTAAACATACTGCTTTAGGGGCAGAGAAGCAAGCATACGCGGGTAGACACTTGATCTCCATTAAGGCGAATTGCACTGCATCAAAAACAGAGGTGGCAAAAGTACACAAAATATATACTCAAAAAGAAGTACAAAAACTTTTTAAAAAAAAAAACAAATAAAATGTAAATAAAAAAAGCTTAATAGTATTAGAAGTACAGACTCACCCATTTTCTCAAGAAAAAAAGAAAAATAACACATGAAACATACAAGTTATAAAATGGATTTCAAGTATAAAACTACAAAGTAACTCATAAAGCAGTCTTCAGGTAATATATTTACCTTTTTCTTCTTCAGCAAAAACAGAGAGCTGGGTTATGTTCCTTTTTTACAGCATGTGGTAAAACATCTTTTAAATTAAATTAAATTTAGCAACAACACGTCAAAAACCTTACATAGGCAGCAATATTTCGTTGACAGGCAATGAGATTAATTATGATGAACAAAGATCCAGAAACATCTGCTGATATCATGCCCTGTTTCAATGGTTCTCCTCTTCTTTTCTACAGTGGGATGTTCTTCGATGGCAATCACACCTACATGATTGAGCCTGGAGGAGCGGCCAGCGGAAATGTAAGTACTCTGCTACAGTATTTGATGTACGTACCTTCAAACAGCTGCAGAAGGCTCCTCTCAAAGTGCACTTCCAACCAAAGGCAACATGCACATCATGGGCCAACATCATTGCCTCTACTTTCCTCACTATCAGGGCTGCTGCTCTGGTCAGCTGCCAACACAATAAACCAGGAAGAGATGTTTAGTATCTTTTATACTGTTGTACAACTAAGTTAACAGATTCTTGACCTATTATTGGAGTTAAACTTGAGATGACTGAGAGACACAAGTGGAAATAAAAAGCTGCTATACCTCCTCAAAGTTTTCAAGTATTACAGCCTACATTACTGCATTTTGAGGGCTAAACTTCTTCAAAATATTGTTTAGTTGCTGGTTCTTTCAGCAGAAAGAGGTGGGAAATATTGAGAAAAGAACCGCTTAAAAGACGCCAGTTCCTGGAAAAGTTGATGCTATTGAGATAGTGAGGATGCTAAGTTTTTTGTTAACTGAAGTTGCTAAGTTGGTGATAGTTTTAGAATCATTCACCAGCTAGCTGGAAAGCTTTAGACGTTATTTGTACAAAGAGAAATATACATTCTGCTTGTATACATATATGCCCACATATTGTCTTCAACAAATCATCAATTTAGCTTTAATCTTGGACCACATCACATTAGTGTCTAAGTATGGGGAACGTGCAGGCCCATAATCAGAGTTATAAATAACTCTGGCTGGTAACGATTGTGCCACACGACTGTGAATGAGACACGAGGTACATGACAATAATTTCCCTGGTATTACAGTATCAGCTGCTGTCTTGAGGGGAGGATAAGCCGAACCAGAAACACCAACACGTCACGTGACGTGTGTGTGTGTGTGTGTGTGTGTGTGTGTGTGTGATGTTTGTGTCCACGTTCGTGCTTCTGTGTAAGCATTCTCAATGGTGTTGGGAGCTGGGACAATATGGAGCATATCTGAAGATGGATGAGATGGCAAAAAAATATAAAATCTTACTGTATGTCACACAGAGATGATGTGAAACAAAAAAAGTCATTATTTTGTGATAGAAATGTTAATTTCACAGTTGTATATTAATGAAAAGGGGACAAAATGTGAGGCTATTGGAAATGAGAATTTTCTGGACTTGAAAGGTCGAGCTTGGCAAACAGTTTATTTCACATCCAGTACAGCTCTCTCCCTTCCGTTAGTTGATTCTTTTCTGGCACTTTCTCCCAGCCACCATCACTGTTCACCAGCGTTTTCTGGACCGACTGAATAATTCAAACAAGTAGAGAAAGACACAGATCATAACTCAGAATATTTGCTGCAGCAATCCTCTACAGAGATTGTGCCTGAGTTGGCTTTTTTGATCATTCACACTTAAACTGATGTAAAAGGCATATAATTTACTGCAGAAAAGTTCCCTAAAGGTTCAGTTGTTCTGAATGCTGAAACCAATACGTAATGATAAAAAAAAATACAATTTTAAAAAAGAAGTTGAAAAGGTTGCTTAAAAAACAGTATTTTCTTGCATTTTTCATTTGAGGCCATTTCATGCTTTCGTAAAACTGCAATCAGTGTTCGTTCCTTAGTATATAATGAAATCCTTTAATGTAAACGAGGAAATTAAAATTCAGCAACATTTCTTACCACTATTAAAATATACTTCCATTTAATCACCAAAAATGATGCAAATTATGACATGTAGCTTCAAAATAGTCACACGTGCCTGTTTTTAGTTAATGGGTCCATTGTACCCTAATTTATTTATGTCCAAAAGGATATTATATGTTGCAGTAGCCAACAGTATTTAAGTTTCTTTGAAGGAAGCAGGAAGGGCAGGAAGGATCTCCCGCAGCGATTTGTGTTGCAGTGAATCTGAAGCAGCCTCTGGCTGAAGACATCACTGTCTTGTGAGGAGGCTGCTCAGTGGTGTCTATCATGTTTTTCATTTTATATAACATCCTTCTGTGCCCATTGAGCTCTGGAGGCTCCACAACAGTCCCCAGAAGAGAAGCAGACTACTGCGTGAATTGTTCAGTTTTTTTAGCCACTGGCTCTGATGCCGCTACCCCAACTGAAGACTGCTGATGATTGCGCTCTCCACGACAGACTTACAGAAGATTTACAACACCTCTCTATAAAAATGAATGCTCTAAGCTTCCTAAAGACGTAGAGTCTGCTCTGTTCTTTCTTGTAGACAGCATCAGTGTTGTATCTCCAGTCCAGTCTGTTGCCCAGGTGAACACAGGGGTATCCTCAGTACTGGAGTTGAGGGGGGATGAGGGGGGATGGCATTCCCCCTGAAATAAAAACTGTCAAAATCATCCCCCCTGTGAAACTGCCATCCCCCCTTTCCATACCTTATGTCATTTCATCAATGAATGTGGTTTTACTGCTATTTCAACATTTAGAGTCATCGCCAGAAAAATAACACCAGAAAAATAAGTAAATTTCCACTTGAAATAAGTAGGAAAATCTGCCAGTGGGACAAGATTTATCTTCTCATTACAAGCAAATAAATCTTGTTCCACTGGCAAATTTTTCTACTTATTTTAACTGAAAATCTACTTGAAACAGGTGAAAATTGTTGTTTTTTCCAGTGATTTTCTTTACTAAAATTAGACATTTTAACTAGAAATAAGACAAATATTCTTGTTAAGATTTGAGATTTTGAGTTTTTGCAGTGATCCATTTTACTTATCCTGTGAAGGACAGAGTCATATTGATAAGTTCAGAAAACTGTTTTTTATTGTTGTGTTTTGATGTATTTGATGTAAGCCCAGTGGATATTTAAAGCTTACAGAAGGCTGCATTTAACTGCTGCTATGTCATTCCTGCAGTATTTCTGCAGGTGTTTTGGTCAGTGCTATTATTTGTAATATATTATATTATTTGTAATCAGCACAAATGATCTGTCCCCATATGATAAAATACACCATCCCCCCTGATTTTTTTTTTTACAACTCGAGTACTGGGTATCCTCCTCCTGCTTCCCCTCTGCCAGCTCCACTACTCCCATGATTGAAGTAGTGTTGAACTTATTCCTGGCTCTCCTAAAACCCACAATCATCTCCTTTGTTATGCTCACACTGAGAGGATTGTTCCCACACCATGCCACAAAGCAGTCCACCAATTCTCTTGTGTCAGTCTTCCGTCCATCACTCCACAACTGCAGAGTGATCTGAGTATTTCTGTAGATGACAGGACAAAGACTTAGCGTGAAGAGAAATGGTGAGAGTACAGTGCCCTGTGGTGCTCCTGTGCTGCTGGTCAGATACACAACCATTCAGTCTCACAAACTGTGGTCTGTTTGTCAGATTGTCAGTAAGTATCCAGGTAATTATGGAAGCGTCCATCTGTGTCAGCACAGCACAGGAACTTCCTCTTGGACCAGGCTAGGACTGGAGAGCTGCTGCAGAAAGCAAGATAGCTGGCTCACACGGGCCTGGGGTGTCAAGCATCTCCTGACTGTTGGAACAGCACCAAGACCCATGACTGCAGTGGAAGATGAGACAGTTGGTGGAGCAGGGAAGCTGTTGGTCAGGAGAGGCTGGGAGGTCTGTTTGGGTGGGGTTAGGAGACGAGGATGCTGAGCTTGTTTTTGAACTTATCCTATTGAAGACCATGTTCAGATCTTTGGCCCTGTCCAGACTTCCATCTGTCCAACCCCCCTCCTATCTGAAGCCTGTCAGCTTTTCCCATACAGCTTACATTGTATTGCTGAGTTTTAGAATTTTCACACTTTAAATTAAATCAAATTAAATTCTGATTAATTTTATATTTTTTATTACATTCTACCCACAATGCCTTTGTGCTTTTTTTGGAAAACAACTGCAAATCTTCAAAACCTGCATTTTGAGAAAAATAAGACGTACAGCTTGTGTGGTCTTTGTACAGATAGCAGCCGTGTTGAGTTTCTGACTGCAGTGAGTTTTCTTTTGGTGCTGTCCTGAAGTCAAACTCAAAGTCAGATAAATAATCTAAATTCTATATGCTATTCCAGCGTGAAATTTCAATATTTAGTCTTGGATATGTGATCTTGTTCTTCCGGAGAATAAAGATGTGTTATAGTCTAAGTATTAACACATTTTTCTATACAGTAGCTACTTTTGCAGTGTTGGTTGTGACAATGCCGGGGACAGTGCTGCCCTTGAGCTAGACTGTGGCTGTCAGTTTGACAGGACTGAGCTCTTGATTTAAGCCCCTCGCCAACTAGTTCCCAAAATGAATACGTTCTTGGAAATTCAAAGGTCCATCTCTTGCACAATGACATATTAACATAATAGTAAATAAACTGCTGCATATCACTCCTTAATTAGTTAGTAGCTGCCATGAATATACAAGCTTTTCTCCTTCAATTCAATGCTACTATAAATGTGTCTGTTCAAATAATTAAAATAAACAATGTAAAGAGAACTGGGTGGATGGAGACTGTGATTGCAGTCAGCATGGCTCCTATCGTCCATATGGTAAATCCATCTGCCCTCCCTCCACCAAGACATAAAGTTATTTAGAACATCACTAAAAAGCACCTCTATTAATTTTAAGCAAGTGCATTGAACTTAAATGCACCTTGTCTTCCATAAATTGGTTTGTATACAAATGAACGACATTGAAAGTCCAGAAGCTAAGAACGTGATGTGCAACGTTGCAGATAAATTTTACACTTTGTTGAGAGCGTGGGTGTCTGATTAGGTGCGTGCAAGTAGGCAACCTGTAGGGGGGATGAGATGTTGCCGTGCATATGCAGAGAGCACCATATGTCTCGCTCCTTTGATGTCTATTCTTTTATCATCCGACAACTTCAAGCTCTTCCTGGACCTCCTGTTGTCACTCCTGACAACTCCTGTTGTCACACCCAAAAAACTAACTCCACTGAGCATTGTTTCTGTAATTTATAATAATAATGATAACAATGATGATAACAAGGGCTGTGTTTTGTTTTGTGCATTTTTATTATTAGTGGATTTACATAAATTTGTCTTCCAATTTGGATAATCAGTTTTTCTAGGGTAATTTACTGCCACAAATGCAGTATAACCACAGTAGAATTTACTACACTCTTTTAGTTTAAAATCAGGTGAAATAACATTCAGCAATTCTATTTTATGTATAGGTATAGGGGAATCAAAGTAATGATATAATGCTGTGACTGCAGTGGCATTTTGAAGAATTTGGAGATTTCATCATCACAGGTTCATAATCTCAATATAAACTTCAGAATTTGTGGAAAACCTTCTCTCTACAAGGAATGAAGCCAAAAACCAACAATGAGTAGTATTGATGTTGCTGACTTCAGTATTACTACATGAAAAACAGGCTGTGGTTGAAATCACGGCTCACGAATACTTTTGAAAAATGAGCGAATGGTTTTCCTCTGCATCCATAAATACATGTTAAACCATTAACCAAAGAAAAAAACATCTCTGCCTTGAACCCATGTTTATCAAATAGGGACTAAGGCAATGTAAAAACCTGTATATGAAAAATTATTATAACTTGAAATTCCTAATGGACATCATGATCGGTGTATTCCCAGGTTTTGCTTTGTTTACCTTCTCAGTTTTAGCTGAGTACTTTGATGATTGAACGTTTTTATTAAATGTCCGTGGTCACTAAGATAATCGAAATGGGTTACAATCTTTTAATCAATACTATAAGTGTGAGTCTCATAATGATGATTAATGGAATTGGCAATGATAACTGTCACAATAGTGATTACTGTCAGGGGGTTTAATGTGTTTTCTACAGTTATTAATTTATGCAGTATTTGTTGAGATGTTTCAGTATTAAACAGGTCAGTTCAATTGAAATAATTATAGATAGCTTATTCTTGGGCTTCAGACTGTTTCCTAAGCGTTTTCGCAAAAATTTACAAAATTCCAGCTTGTGAGCTTCATTACAGTTTTGCTTTATTCTCCGGGCTGATGTTAAAGAATCAAGATGAGATGAGGCTTTAGAAATGAGTGAGGGGGTGGGGAAGTGAAGGACGAAAAGAGCTGAGGTCTAATAAGGGTTGTAGCAGGTTTTAGGGTAAGGGTGTGTATTAGGTATCTTATGGTAGCTACAAATCAGGAATCACACCGAAGCTAACTAGATGATTAAAATAAATAATTAAAAAAAATCTGGGGGCTCCCCATGGCCTGATGCCAATTTCATGATATGAAAACTGGTCTGGTTCATTCAAACATGCTCAGAAAGAGTGGGAATGAAAAGCGTGTTATCCCTCCCCTCTTTATATTCATGAGCCAGCAGTCTGTGTCTGAGGTACGGTATCCCTTAGCAACCCCGATCCCACCCCCCATCTCCATAGCACAACATATGAAAGCCATCTGTGCAGGCCCCTAATCTCACACACTTACACACTCCCTGCTGAGTCTATAGGCTGTGTGTGTTTTTGAAAAGCATTTATTGGCTGGGAGTGATGATTTGAGGAACAAAGGAGGCACAGTCAACTAAAACATGAATTCAACCATAACTGCTCTGATTACGATGGCGGGTTCTTTTTGTATCAAATTCAAACAACCCAAATGCTGCTATATCATATTAAGTTGATATTTAACCAATGAAAAGTCAATAAATTCTGCAGTGGAATGTCACCAAAAGAAATTATGACTGCTGATTATTAGTATTTAGTGACTGTTATTTAAGATACACTAAACTATATCTTAGACATGTTACACTGGGAAAAAAGCTGTGTTTTTTAAAGTGACCACTATTTGTATTTTGTAGCCACTAATATCCTACAGTTTCTGTCCAGAGACAGTTTTAGGATAAAAATGATATGACCCTTATGAGTTGGTCGTCCCTTAGCCAGTCAAAAATTATTTAATTCAAGACGTTATAATTCAGACGTTATATAAGACGGAATATAAGCATATTAATGTAATATTTGATGAACAAAACTTAAGTTACACGCACCACTATGAAAATGGCACAAGTTACAAGCAGCACATGAACACCTTTGATGTACATCCTTGAACCACAGTACCAACAAAGGATTACAGAAGATATCACATCTAGGGATGATACCTTTTTGAGGAACCAGACCCATGATTTCTGAATGTATTGATTAGACTGACTATGGGGAGACATACTCAGGTCAAAGTGGCCATAGAAAAGTTGTGAGCAAATGATTCCAGTCTGGATAAAATCATTCTGAGTTCCAGTAAAAGGGAGTGAAACAAATTAGTCACATAAATATTTTCAGAACGAAGGGGGTTGTCAGTCCATCTATTGTTACACATAACAACAGTCATTTACTTGGTTCTTGCTTTTCTTGACTAAACACAGACTATATAAAAGGCACACATGTACTGTTGTGATGTTTTATTGCAAACAAAAATAAAAGTAACATGTACTTTTTCAGAAACTGCATAGACATTGCAGAATAATATAAAAGTTACAGTAAAAAAAACAAACAATGATCATTGCTTAATTAAAAAAAAATGTAAATGACAAAAAAAACAACAATTAACCAATATGCTGAGTGGCAATGAAAGATCATGTTTGTTAACAATATCAGATTTGTTCTCATCACATTTTTAACACATTAAGAAACCCATTAAAAAAATACTCAAGGCTAGCGAGATCATTAAACAAAGGCAGAGTAAATAGGCACAGTATTAAAATTATTAGTGCATTTGATAAAGTGAAACAGCTGCTCTTCACTGGCCACTGTGGCATTAACATGTTAAAAACAAACATTAAAAAAAGAAAAAGGGTCACTTAGTAGATGTCCATTCGGGACAAGTGAATTTTAAAGTCGAGCTAGTCATTGTTAGTTTTCAGTAGTGACAACAAAAGGCCTCCACGTGTTATTTCAGTGTAAAAGTAACATGTCAAACAGTGGATGTAACAGAAAAAGAAAAACATAAATATTTCATCTTACCTCAAGAGAGGTCCTGCTCTGCTGGGAAAATAGTACGAGACAGTGCTGACACAAGTCAGTTTTTGTTTGTTTGTTTTTAAAAGTAAAATAAAAAAAAAAAGTCTTCCCTTTCTACACTATAATGAGCACAGCGCTTTAATCTTCAATTTAAAGATCATCTTATCCTTCATAGTACTCCAGCATTATTTTCACAGTTTTCTTTTCTATTGTCAGCACTTTAAAGGCCAGATGCAAAAATGGCAAAAATGACAAAAAGCCATTCGTATATGCAGGTGTATAAAATTTCACTACGATTGGGAGTTATAAAAATAAGCCATATATGACTAGAGTTTTACAGATACAAATTCACAATTTTATATATTTGGCCCCTGGAGTGGTGGCAATTTTTTTATAACTATCACTTTAGAGCCAGTAAAAAGTTTTTATATCATTAACTTTCATCTATAATGCTCTATTAGTTTTATCAGTAGTGCACTTTATGGCAGATACATGGGCAGAGAGGTTCAATATTTCTCAGGGTTGTCAGTCTCTCTTCTTTCACTCTGGCTGGGTTAGCACAGGAATGTCAATCTCTATGGCAGACATTCGTGAGCGGGTAGAGTAGCGGTGGCCTGCATAGCTGGATGCATAGCCCTGAGAGGGAGCGTAGCCCTGAGAGGGAGCGTAGCTCTGAGAGGGAGCGTAGCTGTAGGCCTGGGTGCCTCCTACCTCTGATCCATATCCATCGGGCACAGCAACCTGAGACATATACACCTGGGGTGGAGCAGGGGCCACCACGCTCTGTGCGTAGCCCTGCGGGGCAATAAAAGGCTGGGTGTCAATCACCGTGGGAGGATATGCCTGCGGCGGGAACGGCTGTGCTCCGTAAACTGGAGAAGGAGGATATCCATTGGCAGTAAGAGGCTGGGTGGATGGAGAGGGGGACATGGAGGGTAGGGGCAACCAGAAGGGTGAAGGCAACTTTTTACACATACAGTACCACATGAACATGAACAGCGCAGCCAGCATAAGTCCTCCTGAGCAGCCTATTGATATATACACAGCAAAACCATCTGAGAAAATATTGTCATATGTGCTGTTCATCTCCTTGGTGCGAAACAGGAACCACACTGAGGGTATTATGGGTATTGCACCACCCAAGAACAAGAAAACCCCAGCCACCAGGTGACAGCCTGCACTGTTTACCAAAAATGTGGTGGATTTAATGTCCGGTTCCGGCTTGTCTGAGCAGCAGCAGGTCTTACACATCCCAGCCATGCATAGGAGCATGGCTATAGAGCTAAGTGTCAAGCCTGCCGGGAGGCAGAACTGCAAGAGCCGCAGATCCAGCTGATCCACTTTTGAGTACCACTGGAAATGCAAAAGGATATTTTATTTTCAGATGTAAATACATTCTAACAATAGTGGAGAAGTACAAATGTCTAAAAGTAATACCTCTGAGTCATAGTAGTAACATCCTGAATATCCATCCTGCTTCACGCATTTAGCCCACAACCCATCATACACACTGATATTCTTGGCATTGCGATTATAGGTGACGAGTCTCGTTACACGCCACTGTGGGATTATTGCGGCCACGGCGATACCAGCCACAGATACGAAGGCAATTATGAAGGCAAAAGCGTTGGTGGCATGGATGTCCCGGCACGACATAGTTGTTCGTGATGACAGGAACTGATGCTGCTAGGAGAGAGCTCGTTCCTGAATGAACACAGTAAGTCAGAGAGAAAGCAGTGGCTGCTCAGTTCAATGATGAAATGGTACTCAAATTCTTTTTTTTTTTTTTTTAAAGCTCTGAAAAATTTGTCAGGTTATAAAAGTTTATCTGATTGGCCCCATTAGTACTGAAGTAAGCTAAGTATGCCACAGGCTGACCTAGCTATGGGCAACCCCCTTACACTTCTATTCAACACAGTGCAGTTGACCCAATATCTGCTGTCCCTGAGAGACAATGCTCTCATTTCATTAGCAAACAAAGTAGGAATGACTTGGTGGCTGAGGCTGCAGAGCAGGCGCGTTGATGCAGCAGTACATTACAGAGACTGCATGGCCGGACAACAAGCAATTGATTTAGATGCTCGAACTTGATGTGATGCAAGCAACAGTCATCAACCATTGTAACATAGCTGTTGTAATTTAAACAATAAAATCCATTCATCAATAGCGTCCAATTGCTGGATACAAGTCAGTTCTAGATTTTTTTAAATCTTAAAATAATTGTGTTAAAATCACATAGCTCCCTGTTGTGCTGATTGTCCTTGAAGAAAACTGCAGGCCTTTGAAGATAAACAACAATCTCTTTTTTTGGTTTGCTAGTTAATATTTTTTATCTGTACTTTGACTGCAAATATTATACATTTCCTTTTTTGGTTCATCTTTAGTACTTCAAAGTAGTCTTGCAGCAATGCTCCTGCCTGATCATGATTATTTGGACTGACTACAGTAGTGTAATTAACGTTTTTTACTTGTTATGATTACATTTGTGATTTTGTCAGTATTTGTACATCGTTTTATACTGTTTGATCTATGACTGATGCTCTTTTAACGACATATTTTCATTATGACTTGTGCTATGACTTAAAACCACCTAAGTTAAAAGATGAGTGCACTAACTGAGGATCCAGAGCTTGGTTTTCAATATTTGAAGACAGCATTATGATGAGCATCTCTTGACATCAATGACATGGATGAACCAAAGTGGAAAAGCAGAGTCCAGTCACTTGGAGGAGATGATTTGTCGAACATAGTTAATGGACATTTATGTAGTTGAAACAGATGTAGCCCAGTTAAAATATAAGCCATGGTTTAAATAGGATTAAAATAATTAAATACGGGTTTATTTAAAAAGTGTTAAAAAGCCTTTAAAAGGTATGGTGTGTTTTTGTTTCTGACTTTTGTTTATAAATACTGACTGTTGTGATTTTTTTTTGGATTGCCTACTTAGTATAGAGGTTCCATTTGGGTACAAATAGGTAATTACTACAGTAAAACTGAACTTTAAAAAAGGCTAATACGTTAGATTTTGGGTAAAAACTGCATTTAAAAAGTAAGTTCATGATAGTGTGGTTTTAAAACAGCTTTTATTAATTTAAAAGAGATCCAGAATAATTAATATTAAGTGGTTAAGAGTTAAATAAAAGAACTCCTCTCGCCCTCATCTCATTTACCTATGCAACGAGAGGACCGCTACACAGACAAAAATAATAATATATATATATTTTTTAATTTGAAGTTAATGTTTCCTGTTAAATTGTTATCATTATTTCCAACCATAATAAGTAATAATAACCATTCAGGCCAAAATCCACAAGTCAGACAGGTAAAGAAGAGTAATATATCAGTAGTTACTGGTGGCATGTTGTACATTCAAGTACATTTTATGGCATTGAATATCAACCATATTTGTTTAGTAATAAGGACTTTGTCAGCTATAGTTACAAGAATCACAATAATCACCAGCAGCTAGTTGCCTTTACTAACTTTACCAAAGTGGTTGTTATAAACCACAAAGGGTATTAAATCTGTAATTCACTGCATATTTAAATGTATTAATACCCGCACTCACTAAGCCTCATTGTCTGAACAAAAATGTTGGAAAAAGAAAGGTTTGTTGCGAGTTAGCGAGTTAGCATTACAGCACCTGTTGCACTGCGGTGGTTTAAGTGAAGCATGAACGTACTAACTGTGTAATAGGCGGTAAGAAAACAAATACCTTTATATGAGCGGGTCTTCGCCGGTGTTTACAGTGAAAACGGGGGCATTTCGGTCGAGTAGTTAGATGTAGTTAGAGACCAAACTCTGCTGCAGATCAGTAAACAGGATGTGGTCTCTCCAGATCTCGCGATGTTTCCGCCCTCAGCGCTGTCTGACCATGTGTCTGACATGTACTGTTCAGGGAACCATAATTCAGGCTTTATTCCATGGTAAGCACCTGTACACTGTGGACTAGAGGCATGGGTGCAGATCCCGGGGGGGACGGGGGTTACATGTGCCCCCCCCCAATTTCTGAAAAACATGAATTGTCCCCCCCAATAAAAATACCCTAAATTATTCAAAATTGAACAAATGTATTTTCAGACTTAAAGGTTGAATATGTAGAATATTTATTAAAAATATATTTCTAAAAAAATACATCCACGGTGCGTTTTGAGGTGTACAGAATTTTTTTTTTTAGAACTGTTTACCACCATAACTGTGTTAAAACATGATCAGTTAGTTTAAACAACTTGTTTAGGGCTCCATATTTCATCCATATATCAATTGATCGTGCATAAAGTAGTCCCATAGGATAAAAGGAAGATGGTGAGAAGAATTTGAGATGAGTAGACACTACATGCCCAAAACCCTTAAAATTATGATTTACGAATATAACAGTTAAGTAAGCAGTGACACACACTGTTGGCTGTTTAGGACAAATAAACTAAAAAGGTAAGCACAATAAATGATTCCTTGTGCAGTATTTTTTGGCGAGCCTTTACCAATTTATGGCAGTTGCATATTGGCAAAAAATTTAAAATTAAAATCACGTTGGTGTCCCCCCCAATCCTGACATCGGATCTGCACCCCTGACTACAGGGGTATAGAAAATGGATGGATAAACCTACCTTGAAAGAAAAATAGATTTTTGATTCTTCAAATCCAGATACAAGCAGTATTATGAAGCTTATTTGTAAGACTGTACTTTGAAGATTTGATGTTAAACTTTCTCATCTCCGAGGCAAGGCAAGGCAAGTTTATTTGTATAGCCCAATTCAACACAAGGTAATAATGTTGATGTAAGTGCTTTACATCGACATTAAAAGCGGCAAGACACAATTACGCAGTAAATAACAAATCAAATGAAATAAAATAATAAGAAAAGAGGTAAAATAATAAAAAGCACAGGTTGTTAAAAAGTAAGGGCAGTAGAGTACAGGAGGTAAGTATTTAATTTAAGAGTACGCTTCAGTAAACAGTAATGTTTTAGGCCTGATTTAAAGGAGCTGACAGTTGGAGCAGACCTCAGGTCTACAGGAAGTTTGTTCCACCGGTGAGGAGCAGAATAACTGAACGCTGCCTCACCTTGCTTGGTTCTGGTTCTTGGGACACACAACAAACCAGATCCAGATGAACCTCAGGGGTCTGGGAGCTTCATAGGAACTAACAGATCCAGCATGTATTTTGGTCCAAGACCATTCAGTGCTTTGTAGACCAGCAGTAAAATTTTAAACTCTATCCTCACTGGAAGCCAGTGTAGCGATTTCATGACCGGTGTAACGTGGTCCAGTTTCCTGGTGTTTGTAAGGGCTTAAGTCATTGTAAATACAGCTTTGAGTTGATGGACTGTGAGTGCAGTTTTATCAGAAATAATTAAGACAGCACAACCAACTACTATCTCGGTATGGTTGCTATTTAAGCCATCACCAGAGATATATTTAAAAATGTTTTTAAGCCATTATATCTCAGGTGAATACAGTTTCTTGAGTCCAACTCAAGTATATTGCATAATAGGTGTTCGGAAAACTCAGTGATTAAAGTCATCATTTCATGTCTTCCAGGATGACGTCAGCATTCACATGATATACAAATCTGCTGGACAAGAGGAGCTAAGGGATCTCTTCAATGGTAAGATGACTGCTGGATATTTGACTAGCTGGATAAACAATTTACATTTATAGATTTATTTTCTTGTTTTGTGTATCTATGTCATGCAAGCACTTAAAGTCTGTTTGATTGTTCCAAAGTTTTGATAGGAATCAATGTTTTTGTTTACTAGGTGATCTACCAGAGCCACCTTTCCCCAGCTCCCCATTTCCGGGATCAAAAGTTGTTCACTGGAGAAAAAAGCGACAGGTATGCATTTGCTGAGAATGTTGTTTTTGTAAAATAATCACCATCAGTGAGATGCTGATTTTTTTCTTATTATCTTATTGTTGTTGCTCTTTATCCACAGCATTCTTCTTACATGTTAAAAGATACTTTACAAATCAGGGAGGGTGTTTAATACCTCTCCTCCCACTATGCTTCTCTCTAGCCATCTCTTTCCTTCTTTTTTCATAAAATATTCATCTATAGGTAAAGGTTCCCTCTTCCTAATTTTTCCTCAAACAGAGGCAGATATCTATGGTTGTGTGCCTGGTCTTCAAATTTAACAAAATTAATTCTGGTTTAGTCTACAAAGTTCCTGCTTATTGATTTTTTCCCCCCTTTTAAGTTCTATGCAACACAAATTGATTTAAACAGATTTATCTGTGTGTTCATTATGATGTTGTGAGATTCTTCTTGATAGTCAAAGTCTCAAAAATTGATTAAACTATTGTCTCATCTCAGGCTCCACATATTTCACGCAATGTAGAAGATGAAACAAAATACATCGAACTTATGGTGATCAACGACCATGTAATGGTAAGTTTTAAATGCTGTGGGTATGCTATTAATGTACACTTGTTGTATGTTGTTAAACCAAAAATAAAGTAACAATTAGCACTCAAAGCTTCCAAAAGTTTTATAATCATGAAGCAACATCATGCTGATGTGAACTTAAACTGAATTTGCTTATTTGTGTTACGATATATCATTTTTTGTTTAAATATAATGTTATTGGTGTTTTAACCCTTTCTAAGTCTCTCTAAACAGGTCTCTCTTGTAAATGAGGCCCAGGGTCTCAATGACATTTTACCTGTATAAACTAGGTTAATAAATAGGGCAGTCATTTAAATGGTGTCAGAGGTGTTTTTGTTTTGTTCTGTTTTTCTCCATCCATCCATCCATCCATCCATCCATCCATCCATCCATCCATCCATCCATCCATCCATCCTTGTACCCGCTTGTACCCACAATCTTGTTCTTTCAGTCACTACCCACAGCTCATGACCATATCTGAGGGTAGGAACGAAGACCAACTGGTAAACGGAGAGCTTCACCTTTAAGCTCAGCTCCTTCTTTACCACGATAGATCGTTTCAGTGTCCACATCACTGGAGACGACGCACCTAGCGTCCACTTAGCGAGCTTCCGCTCCTGTTCCTCCTTCCCTTGTGAACAAGACCCCAAGATACTTGAACTCCTCCACTTTGGGCAGTATCTGATTGCCGACCCATTCCGAGACCCAGTTCTGAGGCCACCAAACCAGACCCCTCTGCACCCCAGCTGCACATAGAAATTCTGTCCATGAAAGTAATGAACAGAAATGGTGACGAAGGGCATCCTTGGTGGGGTCCAACCCCCACAGGAAACCAGTCCGACCTACAGCCGACAATGCAGACCAACTTCTGACACCGGTGGTGGAGAGACCGGAGAGCCCTTATAAGGGATTCCGGCACCCCATACCCCTGGAGAACCTGCCTCACAAAACACATATGGGCTGGTTGGACAATCACTCACCCTCCCCTGGTGCCTTGCCATCCCGGAGCTTCCTAACCACCTTGGTGACCTCCGCCCCAGAGATAGGAGAGCCCACCTCCAAGTGTAAAGGCTCTGCTTCCTCATAGGAAGGCGTGTCGGTGGGATTGACGAAGTCCTCAAAGTATTCCCTCCACCGATTCACAACTCCCATAGTTGAGGTTAACAGCGCACCATCTCCACTATTTGTTCTTCTCATATTAAAAAGATGTCTAACCCTGTAAAAAAAATAAAACAAAAAGACTTCTAACAGCTAATTTTCCAGCCCATCATCCCCATCTGTTACTTCAATGTATAATAAAATAAACACCTCCATAATATGTGCTAGAACTGCAGAGCATAGTAAGAGTGTACATTTCAAATGCCACCTTTATTTGTATAATGAGCAAAAAGTGTTGATCCAAAAGTGTCAGACCAAGATCTATTGGGACAGAACCTGTCCACAGCTTTCTAACTAATGAAACTTTAGGTGCTGAAAAATGTGCACATGGTATTGTTTCAAAAGTGCACATGATTGCTTATTTCAAATTGTATACCAGTTCTAGATTATGAATTCTTCTTTTATGTGTTTCCTTTAGTACAAGAAGCATCGTCTTTCTGTTGGACACACCAATAACAACGCTAAGACTGTGGTCAATATAGCTGACTTGGTAAGAACTATATTGATTTTCCTTTCGGAAAGCTTTGCCACAACCACTCTCAGGTACTGCAGCTGACCGTGCGTTGCACTGATCTCTCATATAACCAACCGGTTCTCTCTGCATTTCAATCTGTCATTAACCAGACAGCAATGAACTTTTAGATATCAGTAAATTAACTGGAATTCCAACAGAGATTTACAGTTTGATTATTGGTGTCCATATGTGTATACTCTAATACTGAAATTTGAGCAGTGGCGGGGTCATGTCTGTAAGATGATAGGCTGATAAACCCTGAAAAAGGTCATGCCTTTTGTTGTGCCCTTGAAGATGATCATATGAAGCAGCACTGTTTTGGAAAGACACATTGATTTCCATTGGAAGTGATTCACATTATAGCTATTGTCTAGAAGTTACAGCTAATTCAATTATACAGACAGCATAAAAAAAACTTCATAGTTCATTTTGAATGCAAAAAGACTTTTAAGTCAGTTGTAGTTATAGGTTTTATGTTTATAAAGCTCAGTATATGGGAGAGCAGCACAGGTCTGTCTAAAACTTTTATAGTTTCCTCAACATCAGCTGGTTTGGGGCCGAGTCTAACAGATCCATTAACCCACAGACAGTGTGATGGATTGCAACTCATGCTCATATCTGACTAGTGGCTTTCTGTTGTATATTATTTCTTCTCCTTCAGTGTTTGCTTTCATAAGATGGAAATCTATTGAGGCCCCAAAACACAAACATTAATATTTGCCTTCGGCTGCCTTGTCCTTCAGACGGTTGCCTTTGTCTACTCTGTTCTCCCGTGATGTGCTGCAGGAGAACATTGACTCTTTCACCTCTGTCTTCATGAGCAGCTGGGAATGTTAATGAGTATGAAGTGTTCCTGTCAGTTGTGATGCTGGTCATCATTCTGTGTTTTCTTTGGTGGTGATGGTCATGGAAGCCATCTTCCAGAAGCTGACTTGAAGTTATTGTTACTCGCCCAGATTTTCAGGGAACAGCTTAATACCCGAATTGTGCTTGTTGCTATGGAAACCTGGTCAGCGGACAACAAGTTTAACATCGACGACGACCCTATGGTGACGCTCAAGGAGTTCATGAAATACAGAAAAGACTTCATCAAGGAAAAATGCGACTCAGTTCACCTCTTCTCGTAAGTCTCATGATTTAAAAATAGTATTCCACTGTGTTATATGTGTGCAACATCTTTTCGTTAATCACATAGCGTTTTGTTTTCTTTTTTTGCAGAGGGAATCGCTTTCATAGCAGCTGGGGTGGAGCTTCTTACATGGGAGGCGTTTGTTCTCTCACTAAAGGAGGTGGGGTCAATGAGGTGAGGCTTGAATACCAAAATAATTCAGAAAAATTTAAATTCACCTGCAGTGTAGTTGTGATCTCAGTAAAGAGAGATGATTGGGTGTTAAAGAGCAACATTTATTGATTAGGTTTATTAGCTTTCGTTTAAAGGGGAGTTTTTCATTTCCACAGTCTCCTGGTGCTTGTTCAGGATGGGTGGTTGTATTGAAGAAAACTTTGATGCAATCGATTGATTTCCTTAGTGCAGCAATATTAATTTTTCTTATTTCGTTGGCTTTGTATTAATTGGACAACTTTGGAACAAGTTGAACTGAATTGTTAAATTGCCTTGAGATGGCATTTCTTATGATTTGGCAAAATATAATTAAAGTTGAATTTAACTTAAATTAATTAGGTTACACACACAGACATAAAATATTTTATCAAAGACGTGTCATAGTAGAACACCGTCCTGAATGAAAGTTGGAAATGAAACAAGATCTCCAGAGTGTAGCTGCTGGTGTATTTAAGCTGCAGATGGAAACTTGACATAAAACACCCATGACAGCCCAGATGAGGTGTAAAAGGTGGAGGGCGAGGATTGTACCTAATATAAGGCAGATGGACATAAATACATTTTAAAGAGCTAGGCTCAGGGATTGATTGATCCGACAGTTTTAAGCAAGAAGATTGCTAGAGCACAGTGAAGGAGTTTGACAGCGCGTGAAGTTGAAAGAGAATAACGCAGCAGGTATACGCCCATGTACGAAAGCAGATAGGAGAGAGCAGTTTTATTACTAAATTTGCACAGAAAGTATGGTGTTGTTCAGGCATGTTTTTGGTGAATTCTTATCCCTTTTTCATAACAAATCTGCATTGAATGTTCTTTTATAAACAGCTTGTATTCACCTTATATGATGTATTTACTGTTTTATTGCCTTACAGATCAGTTGATGAAAAAAATGCATCAACTTTTAGGAGAAATCCCTTCACACTTCATCTTATACCACCTTTTATTTTCTCCAAACTAATCTAATATTCTGTTAATCCTTTTTCTCCCACTTTTCTTTCTTTCTTTGATATGTATAAGTACGGCAAAACAAATGAGATGGCCATAAACCTCGCTCAGTCTCTTGGACAGAACATCGGTATTTTCTCCGACAAGAAGAGGATCCTCAACGGTGTGCACTCAGTCTTAAATGATCATCCCGTTTATTTTGAATTCATTTCAGGACTAATTTTGATGTGGTAATTTCCTTTTCCAGGCGAGTGCAAATGTGACGATAGATGGGCGGGCTGCATCATGGATGACATTGGGTAAGTTAGAATAATTGTTAGTTTCTTCCTTCCAGAGCCCACAAGGTTTATTTAATCTCTCAGAGATGCTGCTGACTCAGTTTGTCAGCATTATTATAGTCTCTAACTAAAACTGATGGCTGGAATGATTTGGATTCAGTATTTATCCGATTTAAAATTTGGTTTGGTATTAGTTTGTATTTTTTTAAGTCAATAAATAAATGAATTTTATGGTTAAGGTTTCATCTTATTACATTTGCATATCTGTCGAAGCACCAATCTGTAAATGTAGAGTTATAATTTACCACTAGGTGTCAGTCCAGGTACATTTATGGCATCACCTTGTTTATCAAAATTGATCTCTTTCAGCATTTTCAGTTACACTATTTGCTTGTTAAGATTAAAAAACAGTGTATAAATGTTTCGTTTCTATTCAAAAGTCATGAAAATCTTTGTGTTAAAATGTGTCTCTGTGCTGTAAAAGCTTGCTTAGCGTTGTGAGCATCTATAGGTGTGTATGTGTCAATGACAGTCGTGTATTTGTCAGTGTATAGTCTTCTTCTTAAAAACTTTTTGCACTCCCCCTCTATCCCGAATGGGACAGCAGGTGAGCAGAAGCTTGCTATCGCATTGCTTGTGCTGGTTTCGAATCAAGTGGCTGCCTCCGTCGAAGGGGGTTGTCAGTCATCACAACCTTTCCCATTTCATCTAGCGGCACCACAGCCACCGTGGACCTGGCTTATGTTTTTATTTAGTTGACATGAACAAATGCAGCTCCATGTTCTGGTTTGTAATACACTGGCTGTATTTTTCATGATCACTTTGTGCAGTTTCTTGTTTACTTAATGTGTATTTTTTCCGTTTTTTGTCAATGTCACTGGCTGATCAACAAAGAAAACTATTATTTACTGTTTCCAATTGTTAAAAGGTTCCTTCTGTACTCCCATCCCTCACATCCCAGTGCACGTGTGACAGCTTTTATATAGTTAGCTTTAAAGCTCTGTCAGATCTGTAAATCCTAACTTCACCTTGTATTAACTTGATGAAAGGCACAAAAAATGATCGTACATTAAGGTTGAGTTAGGATTCGGATTCTTATTTTGTGTTATTGTTTTCTTTTGATATTTTAATTTCCTTCATGTCTCATGAAAGAACAAATGTTGCCATGAAAAAAAAAACAGGAAAAGGGACATCAGATTCCAAACCTAATCATTTCCTTCTTTATGAACTCAGATACCCTGAAATATACTTTATCCTTTATACATGTTGCAAGTCTCTCAGTGCAGTTTGATTCAGTTCAGCCGTGTTGCAGAGGTGGCTGGTGGCGGTTCAGTGTGATCCTAGGTGTTAAAGAGAAATCAACATGGATTTCAATGTTATTTTACATCACTAGCCTTTACCATTGAGAGTTGCCGAGGCAACATAACTTTGACTCACCTAACCATATTGCTGTTTGTTGGAGTAATTGCTACCTCTGGATTGTTTATCAATCCAACCATAATATCACATGTGTAGACCACGAGTCCAGATGTGACTGATGGTGAAACCACTATGGAGTAAAGAAAGAAGCAAAACATGCAGCTGATAGGTGATTCAGTGGGCTTACATTTGTATTTGGAGCTGGATTTCCACTTCAACATAGATTACTTACTTAGTCTACCCTACTACCTTTATCCTTTACTTTACCTGAGGAGCTGCAGGAGCAGTTTAGTCTTCCCTACAGATGAGTCTGTTTACCCCTCACGGCACTGAATTGTATAAACAACATTTCTCTCTTAAGGTGACCCTGAAATTGTCTGTGATTGTTGCTGGGTCTGAACTTGATTACGGAGGGCCCAGTGTACACATGTTTCCCTTGGATTTAAAGGATGCTGTACCTCTAAATATCCACCAGGGGATGATACGCCCACCGTAAAGAGAGAGAAGTGTTTTAATCTATAGATACAGAGCATGATTGTAAATGAAAGTAAACAAAAACAGTAATATTTTATGTCGTGTGTCATGATGAAAGGCACAGTTTGATCCCATAGTCATATGTACTATATCATAAAGCTGAATAATAACGCCATTCTATGTGGTAACACTTGTATTTCTTTTCACTAGTGAGACAGCATGTTTCTTCTTTGTTTCAGCCCTCATTTCTGTTTGAAAGGGGATGAAAACTACAAGATTTTGATAAGATTCATCTTTAGCATAAATCTACAGCTCAAACATGCAAACCTCATACATCCAACGACTTTGGGACATCTTTCTGAAATATTGTAGTGTGCTTCATCTATCATCAAAGAATCATTACTGGCTCGTCATATAACTGTCATCTCTGTAGGTGGCTTCACTGAGTCACATTAGATATAAAACAGCCTCTCATATTCCCCGACTCTCCCTTAGTGAGTCTCTGTTATTGCATTATCTGCTCTGACAGTCCAGATGTGCCACAGCCGCACAACCAGTTAAACACGTGACTGTAGAAAAATATGGATGAAGACCAGAAGTGGATTACAATGCAACCGAGAAGTTCTGGCCTGATGTCATTCGGAAGATCATTCGGAAGATCATAACTGAACAGAACTGAACAATTTCTTTTGACAGATTTGTTCAACGTGTACTTGTTATTTACATTTGATGCGCCATCTTGCTGGACTTTGTCCTTTAATTCTCAGCTAATTGTGATAACTACAGTGAATAAATTGAGTGTGATTGCTGTTTTTAGCATCTCGTGTCTTTTAGCGGCAAAATATCAAATGATAATGCAATAACTGGTTAAAAGGAAAAAAGATGATTTAATGACAATGCATCTGAGTATCCATCAACATTCCACATATTTCTCCATTTGAGCCTGAAATTATTATCTGTGCTGCATATTTTTTTGTAATAGGGATCTCTGCTGAACTGTGAGTATTTGCTAACAGGTGACAATGTTTAAGGTGTGGTAAGCACTTTTGATTCTATAACACATTTGTCAAATCTGTAGTAATGACTGCAAAATGTTAGGTGTTCAGGCACAAGAAAGACAGTTTTTATGGGTGACGATGCATAAAAACAACATGTTTTCCACATCAATTCACTATTTCTTGTTCTCTAGATTTGTTAAGGAGCAAATCATCACTTTCTCGATCATGTCTGCTCATTTTATACTGAATATGATAACAGCATATTGGGATTTGGTTGTATGTTGAACAGTTTCTACCTGCCTAAGAGATTCTCTGACTGCAACGTGGAGGAGTACCACAACTTTCTGAACAGCGGTGGCGGAGCCTGTCTTTTTAACAAACCTTCGAAGGTGCATTACACTCTCTCTCACACACACATACTGTATATTCATCCAAATGTACTTTTGCAGAAATTTAGAATGCTATATGAAAATTAATTAAAAATAAAGGTAAAGGCATTTTTAAATCCTTTAAAACCACTCTATGTAGTAATACTACTTATGATTAGATAGGTGGATGTTAATTTGCTTTGTTGACAAAAGAGCCACTGACAATACTGTGCTTATGAGTAGGGATGGTGTGGCACATCTTGTAATAGCACTTTGTGCTTCATCCTTCCCTCCTGTGGTCAGACGTGGCATTGCTTCATAGCATGTTTTTCCTTTGATGCCAGTTATTTGATGATTAACAAAACTCTAAAGGTAAAAATTAAACAATTAAATCTATCACTATCATGACCAAGGACAGAAATTAAACTCAGTGGGGCTTAGTGTTTTACAAATAAAGAGGAAATAAAGACGTGCACCTCTCTGCAACACATTGTCAGTTAATAGTAAAATAATTTACCTACAATGTTTCTCAGCATACGATATAATCAATTGTTTATATTATGATTATAGTTATAATTATCCTCTGTTGAGAAACATAATGCTGAAAGCCCACAATATTCTAAGTAAGTAGAAAAGTAAGTAGAAATCCCTTCTTTGCTGTAGAAATCATTACTTTAAAACCGTTAGCACTGAACACGGTCCATAACTGCATCCTTAAGTGCACTGGAGTCCCATCTTAGACAGTGATGTGAAACTTGATGCACACATTATAATCCCAATGCTCTGTATTAAAAGTGTCTGGGTGATAAAGTTGTCGCCCAGCAGTCCAGATGTATCACACAATTAAAGCATTTGGTAAATTATGAAACAAAATCAATAGAGAAAGGAAACTACTGAGTTGGTCTCATGAGTTCCAAGATAATTAGAGTATTGTTAAACGAAGCTGCAACATAAGGATAAACACACTCTTAGTTGTTTTGTTTTTTTTGCCAAGTTTAATTTGAAAAGGAAAATGTGATTCCTCATTATTTTGTATTCCTATTGTCACTATGAGAGGTATAAGAGTTGAAATGACTTTCAAATCATCTCATTCTGTTATAATTACATTTCAAATAAAGTCCCAACTTCCCTTGATCATACAGTAGGTGATGCTGATGCGTGTAATCCTTTTATTTATTTATTTTCCTTCATCAGCTGCTGGATCCGACTGAGTGTGGTAATGGCTTTGTGGAGTCAGGAGAGGACTGCGATTGTGGCAGCCCTGCGGTACGTTAAAGCTCTGTATGTTAATGGATGAAAGCGAGATGCAATGTTAAACAAAAATAAAAAATTATTTTGAAACAGTTAAACCACAAAAATTGATTGTGATGTGCTGATTACCCAACAACAACCACATGCCTCTTCACATTTTCTTATGTCTCATGCAATAAACAGCCTTCATTCAAAACAACTGAGAGCAGTTTCTGTTTGTGTTTCAGGAGTGTGAAAAAGAAGGTGGGAACTGCTGTAAGAACTGCACCCTGACTAAAGGCTCCAACTGTAGCAATGGGCTCTGCTGCAATAACTGTCAGGTAGAGAACAGTTGGGTTGATGTTTTCTGCTGTGGGAGAGTAAAGGTGGCTGCATCCTTGAACCCTTAAAGGGCATGAAAAATGAGATTTTCCTTAAATGTGATTTTGTAGCAGCTGAAAAGGTGCTAATATTTTAATAAGAATGTTGCCATTAAACCTAAAAAATTATGTGAAGCCACCAGAAATATTGTACTTTTTTCAGACCTTGTTACACAAAAACTCCCTTTTTACAAGTATTACTACTTTTTAACACTTCCTCCTGCTGAAATAAAGAAAATGTTGACACAGCTTAAATTGAGTAAATGTACAGCGTAAACAGAATGGATGTGAGCACTGCCCCCCCAAAAAAGGAGAAATTACCTGTTTTTTTGGAGTTCTGTCCAGTATAAAAGGTTTACCTGACTCTCAGGTCCAACTTTAAGCCTGAAAACAGACCATAGCCTGTTACATCTGCACTGTGTGCTACAGATGGAGTTAATCGGGGTCGTGTGCAGAGATGCAGTGAATGATTGTGACATCCCAGAAAGCTGCACGGGCAATTCCAGTCAGGTGAGCAAGAACGTTCCTCATCCTGTTCCATGCAGCTGTACCAGCATCAAATAATCATTTAAGTATTACTTTATTTTCTTTCAGTGTCCACCAAATGTGCACAAGATGGATGGTTACAGATGTGAAAAAGATCAAGTAAGAAGTTTGACAGTTTCAAAGATCTTACTATATTTGGCACCAAAAATTTGAAATCGTCCCAATTTTCTAACAATTCACCATGTTTTCTATTTAGGGTCGCTGCTTCAATGGAAGGTGCAAAACCAAAGACAGACAATGCAAATACATATGGGGAGAAAGTGAGTATATTGTTCTAACATTTGTGTCTCTTCAAAGGAGATCACATACAATTAAACTCTGTCAGCTGATAATTGCTATACATAAAGTTAGATTTGTTGTTTCGCGCTCAGAGGCAACAGCAGCTGACAAGTTCTGTTACGAGAAGCTCAACATCGAGGGGACAGAAAAAGGCAACTGCGGAAAAGACAAGGACACCTGGATCCAGTGTAACAAACAGTAAGCATGTCTTTGCTTTAATGGACAGGTATGCTGCTCTTGGCTATAATCTACAGGTGACTTATGATGGTTTATTTGTGTGTAAGGGATGTTCACTGCGGCTACCTGCTGTGCTCCAACATCTCGCCTGCCCCGCGTCTGGGAGAGCTGCATGGAGGACTGTCGTCTTTCTCAGTAGCCCAGCACAGCGCGTCTCTGGACTGCAGGTAGACAACATAAAAATAATCAAAGCCTAAGCTAACCAAAGAGAGAGAGAAGACTGTAGCTCTTTTCCTTTCCTTTACTGTACTGTGAAAAAGTCGTGGTCATCCTTAGTCCTGATGGTCATTGTGCTCTTCCTGGAGCATGGTTATTGTTGCATAACTGAAAATGGTCAAGACATTTCCAGTAACAAAAACGTTTAATGAAAGCAGAGCTAAAAGCCACTAACACACTGCACATTTACTACGCTCCAACACAGTTTTTCCTCTGTTTGTTGTTCAGTGGTGCCCATGTGATGATCGATGGCGACACGGACCTGGGATACGTCGAGGATGGGACAGCCTGTGGAACAGACAGCATCTGTTTCAATCACAAGTGTCTCCCAATCCAGCAGTTCAACTTCAGCACCTGTCCCGGGACGACTGACAACACCATCTGCTCTGGGCACGGGGTAGGCCCACGGCAACACCTGAACACTCAGCCCTTCAGCTTCAGCGCTCGGCAAGCTTAGATCAGGGTTATATCAGTTCTTTTGGTAGTCTGTCTCAACTTGCTTGGCTTTTAACATTTTAACATTTTCTACAATAAAACTAAGGAAAACTAAGAAATCCAGACATTAAGTTTCCCTTGTGTCGTCTTGAACAATCTGGTTAGTGCATTTATTACAGGCATGCCTAAAGTAGATAAAAATGTCTCCTTCTAAATACACTATCAATTATTAATTATTAATTTCCCTACTGGGATTAATAAAGTATTTTGAATTGAATTTAATTGAATATACACAGCCCATTTTAATAATTTCAAACCTGATGACATGACTGAAATGCATTTATACAAGACTGTCTCAGAAAATTTGAATATTGTGATAAAGTCCTTTATTTTCTGTAATGCAAAAATGTCATACATTCTGGATTCATTACAAATCAACTGAAATATTGCAAGCCTTTTATTCTTTTAATATTGCTGATTATGGCTTACAGTTTAAGATTAAGATTCCCAGAATATTCTAATTTTTCGAGATAGGATATTTGAGTTTTCCTTAAGCTGTAAGCCATGATCAGCAATATTAAAATAATAAAAGGCTTGCAATATTTCAGCTGATTTGTAATGAATCCAGAATGTATGACATTTTTGCATTACAGAAAATAGAGGACTTTATCACAATATTCTAATTTTCTGAGACAGTCCTGTATATATTTTCTAGGAATTGACATTTACCCACTGTGGTCTAGACTCTAGATGTCCACTCTTCCTGAGCCAGGCTCAGCTCCAAGTACTTGTTCCTTGTTCATTCACTTTCAGGGCGGGGAATTAATCGGTTGGTTTTCTTTGCGAAGCTTCTTTTTTGGCAGTTTATTGACATAGTTAAGATCATGAGGGTTTTATTTGAACATAACTGGACTCTAATTGGATTCAGTTGATCCGTGTGAGCCTTTTTTCTTGGTTTCCTGTGGTTCTGCAGGTGTGCAGCAACGAGCTGAAGTGTGTGTGTTACGTGGGCTGGACAGGAGACGACTGCAACTCCATGTCTCCCTTCAGCTATCGCGTGGTGGGACCCACCACACCGGCTTCAGGTACACTTTTAAATGCAACCTGCTACCTCTGCTCAAACCTCTCTCCACACTACTTCCTAATTCTTTCTTGTCTTTTTCTTATCTCGTTGGAGACTGTACTCCATACATGTACCACTCTTTCAAACCCTCTCTATTTCTTTTACTTCTTTTTTTCAGCCCACTAGAACTTCCACCTTTTCTTTGTTATTTGTTTCTTGCATTTTCATTTATTTGAACGTCTGCGTTGGGCTTACGTCTGCTCATTAACCAGCTGCATTTGTAGTGACTGAACCATGCACGTCATTCTTTTTGTTTGTCATTATTTTCACACTCATTCTTTGTCGACAGGCCGATGTCTTTGACGGAGTGACTTGAGGTCAGATTTGAGTTCTTTTTTCACTGTATTTGTCCTGTCTTTGATGTCATTTCCCAGTCCTTATTTTCCTCTTTCATGACAACTTCAGTTCACCACAGTCTGTTAATCATAACCGTCTCCAAAGTGAAAATTAAGCAGTTTCTGTTGTTATCCTCAATGGAAAGCTAAAGCACATGAAAGCTGCCTTCAAAGTAGGGCTGGAAGGTTGAAGGCCGTTTGGCGGCTCTCAGTTTGTTTCCCCTTGTCCTCCTTTCAAACTTTTCCTGCTAATTGTGCCGTGCTTTTGTGTTCTGCTGAAGTGTTTTGTGGTGCGTGTATCCCCCTGTGACTACATAACCCAGGACACCAAGGAATCACATCCAGTTAATACAGATTTTGCTCTATTCTTTTCCCTGTTCTTCTGTCTCAGGTATCACCAGCACCAACATCGTCATCGGGGCCATTTCTGGCTCCGTCCTCTTCCTTGCCCTGATACTGGCGGTGACAGCCTGGTGCTATAAGTGAGTGTCCACACACATGAATGACATACGAACGATTTGATAAAACAGAAATGAATGGTGGGCTTTAATGAGAATTCTGTTCACTTTAAAGGAGCTACAAGAAGAGACGTTATGTTGAGTCTGAGGTTCACAGAAGATTCTGCCGGTTTGTTTGCTTTAACTCTTCCTTTCACTTAAATTTGAATCTATAGCATCTGAAAACAGAATACAACCTTTGGTGAAAACATTTAAATCAATAGTCTATAATGAAACCCTGTCATGGTAGAATACATCCTGCCCTGCTTTATGTAAAGGTCTTGCATTTAGTACTGACTTAACTTCAGAAAAACAACAAGATAAATAGCAAATACTGTATTCAGTCCCATAGGGCAACATTTCCCTACTGTGGTGGATAGATGCAGAACTAATTCAAACTATTTTAAGTAATCTTGGGCAGTTAAGTGTGAAGGGTCCTGTGTTGGGATCACAGCAGCAAGTGTGAAGAGATTTGTCTTTGAACTTATTTGTGTGGTTAAAGCGCCATAAAATGCAAACACTCAAAGTACATGTATTTCATACTTATTTGTATTTGATAAAAGTGCACGAGTTAATGTTTTAAGTGACCGTTATCATCCATTTGAGGGGATATTTAGTAACATGAGCTCCATCAGACCTTGTGGCCATGTTCTTTAAAACATGTCTTTAAAATAGCTCATACAATCCAATGCCAGAGGAAGTCTTAAGTACAGATGAATGCATTAAACAAGGTACAATTCTACAATATTTGGTAAGTGTCATAAATCTGTAATAAATGCCTTTATCACTCAAAGACATTCCTCTGTTTTTCAGGCAAATCCCCCCAGGTGACTATGTCACCAAACCTGGGGATGCAGATTCGTTTTACAGCGATATGCCTCCAGGCGTCAGCACCAACTCCGGCTGCAGCTCCAAGAAGAGGTCAGCCTGCCTGTCGCACCTGCAGATTTGCACCCTGTCCTTCACTCCCTCCATCCAATCCATTTCTCAGAACATCTCAGTGTTTGGCTTCAGGTGTGCCATCTCAGCTTCACTCATTCATTTGTTTACAAGTGTGTGTGTGTGTGTGTGTGTGTGTGTGTGTGTGTGTGTGTGTGTGTGTGTGTGTGTGTGTGTGTGTGTGTGTGTGTGTGTGTGTGTGTGTGTGTGTGTGTGTGTGTGTGTGTGTGTGTGTGTGTGTGTGTGTGTGTGTGTACTGTATGTTCTCGCTCATGTGTTCATACTGTGCTCTGTGACTGGTTTCATTTGCCAAAATGTCCAAATCTGTACATTTTGGTAATGAAAAGTTCAGTAGTTGTTGCCATTCTATACTCAGTTCCTTGTATCATGTCATATTCAGCCGTCATGATAGGGTTTCATGACTCATAGGGTTGACATGGGCTCTTCATCGAAATCCTGCATTTGCCTCACCTCTTCTTATTTCTTCAAATGCAGCAGACTTGCACTGTTGTAGAAGGACATTGCTGGGCATTATTGTTTAGTCTGTGCTTTGCTGTCTCTCTCACTGTGTGTGTGTGTGTATGTGTGTGTGTGTAGATCTAATGGGCTTTCACACTCATGGAGTGAGAGAATTCCAGATGCCAAGCACATCTCTGACATCTGCGAAAATGGCAGACCGAGGAGCAACTCGTGGCAAGGTAACACACCCACTCAGTTTCCTCTGCACCCAAAATCAAATACCTTTCTAGATCAAATACCGCTAGAATCAAATATGTTCATAACCCCCCAATAAATATTTTGAATAGAACTGGTGATGTTTGTATATGAGAGCATCTTGTCTGTCTCTTTAGGAAACCTGAGCGGGAATCGCAAGAAGCTGAAAGGGAAGAAGTTTCGGGCTCGCTCCAACTCTACAGAGTAAGTTCCTTGTGGGATCACACCGGGGCCAGATGTTTAGCATCGACAACAACAATGACACATCTGCACTACTGTTTTTTATATTTGTGTCAAATCCAACAAAACAAATCCTACAAAAAGAATGAAATAAACGATATATTAGTCAGCCTCTCATGCACTTGCTACCAGTTTTGCTGCACTGCTGGTTGCTAGTAGAGATGTCAGTGAAAACTGTCACTAGTTAATAGTTTTATTTAAAAAGAAAAGTCAAACTGTATAATAAAAGAGCTTATGCTCCCATACATTTTATACGTTTCAGAAAATACTAAGCAATTAGGAGCAAATACTGTAGTTGTAAGAACAACTTAATTCGTGGATTTAAGTGAAAAATATGAGCGTGTGATACAAAAAGACATTTGTTTTGTTCTTTTTGTTTGATTTGTCGACTCTATGATACAATGACAATCGTTACCGTCTTTATCCTTTAAAAATGTAATTTCCAGAATCTTTTTGACCAACTTGTTTGTTCATATGATTTATGAGAGATATGCAAACCACACATTGCACTGAGCCTCACAGGTCACAAGATGGCGAGCTCACGCTGTTAGCTCTTGTTTGACTTGTGAGGCTGTGCTGCACTTTTTAATCCTCTAAAGCCTGTCAATGAAATAAAATATGCTCATATCTGCCTGTTGACTGCAAATGAACAAGGAGCAGTGCGCATCAACTGGCTCCGGGCTTGCCATGTTTGCTTGAAGGAATTTTTTGCACCTTGTGCACCTGTTTTCTTCATAAGCATGTTTACTGACTGAACAAAAAGCTGGCTGCTTGGAATGATGTGGCCGCTGTGCGACCGAGTCTGCAACACACAACACGGTTGTTTGTTCCATATGCAGGTCTGTCCGCCATCGTCACCGTTTCCTCAGCTGCATCTTGTTCAGAATATCCTTGTTCTGCTCTGCTTTCCTAAAATATTTCCTCTCCCTCTCTCCTCCCTCACTTGCATATTTCTGGAGATTTTTTTTTCCTTCTTTCCTTTTTTCTCTCCTCTCCCCCCTTCTTCTGTTGTGTCCATAAACTCCCTCCTCCCCTTCCCACAGGTATTTAACCCCTCGCTCCAAAACAGAGTTTTATGATGTAACTAAATGGGTAGAAGATGTGAATAAAAACACTCGAGGACCTTTTCTTAGGTATTACCTCAGATCATTACCTGTTCCCTGGAAAGTTCCCTGGCTTTTGATTTGATTTGTGGTTTGGAAACTCAGATTTGTTGCCAATCTGGTCTTTTCATGCATAATCCTCTGAGAGACTGTTATAGAAACCTAGCATGTTGCAACTTGGAATCTTAAAAGAGGCAAGCGTCAATAAAATATAAAGAAAATACATTTCTGTGGTTTATATTTATAATAATTTTATAGATATAATTTTATGCTTTTTTCCATTGATGCAAAAGTAATAACTTTTATTGGCCGTGCCAGTTTTAAGACTATAAACAGTCATTTTAATTTTACTTCCTCCTTTCTTTACTCCCAACCCCACACTGGTCCCTTGTTACCTCTGCATGTTCAGTGTTGTTGTGTCAGTGTTTTTATGTCGCTCTCCCGCTGACTTCACGAGCATCAGTGTGATGACATGGCCGAGCCAGATGTTTACAGCGCTGCTCTGACATCATCACTGTGCCGTAGTAACAAAGTGTGGACCACCGCTATGATTGTGTCCAAGTTCTATAGATAATTGAGAGTACAAAGTCTCCTTGACGACAAGGAAACTGACAGACTGTATTTATGACTTGTAGAACTTAATTAGGTATTACCAGAATCTGTAGACCCCCACCATATCCAGGAGTTCATTTTTCTATCTTCTCCATGTTATAAAACCTACCGAGCAGTATAAACAGTACAAAACAATGGAGAGACATGGAGGTTAACATAAGAGAGACAAGTTAAAGAACAACGCAATAATACATCGATGTGTTTTTCCGTATTTTAGACATTTAATAAAAGGGAAAAATAGCTCATGTTTTTAATACCTGTGGAGCAAACATCATTTGCACCTCACAAGACTCCTGCTAAATACAAAAACAAGCTACAAGGTGAATTAGAGATGGTTTAGACACCTTGCTGGTGCTAAATACTAAAATGAATAATACAATTAATTAGCAAAATGTTCTAAACATCCACAGTGCCTAAAAGCTTTGTAGAGTATTTTGTGTGAAAATCAGGATGAGATATTTGGTGCACCAACTGATAGACCAACAAGTGGCTACATAGAGCTATGCAGCGGGAATTAATCCTGGAGAAATAAAGAATGTGCGTCCAAAATATTTTAGTGCATTATTTCAAATCAGTAGGAATCAGTAGTCCACCTGATCCGCTCTCTCTAGTTCTTTGGTTCGCCACACCGCAGGTTTAGTTACATGTACAAGCTGCTGCACGCGGGACACGCTTTCTCTCTGCAGCTGATTCTCAGTACAGTGATGCCTGAAAGTTTATGAACCATTTAAGATTTTCTTTCTACCTGCATAAATATGACATAAAATGTAATCCAATTAAGAAGCATTGAAAGAAGACAAAGATGATCAAGTTAAACCAAAAATAAAATAAAATACATTTGGTAAATGATTCACTGAGGAAAATGATGTAATATTACATATCCGCAAAGAGCTAAGCACAAGATGTAAAGGTTTGCTTTCAGTAAATGATGTTTCCCACTGGTCCTGCACAACATGTTGGAAAAAATGTTGATCTTTCCAAAACAGAAAAGAATAGAATAACACCTCTTTATTGTCATTTTACATGTACAGTGAAATGAATGTGTACACATGCTAAAGCTTCTGTCTGAGAATAGCTTAGGTTATATTTTTATAGAAATGTAGAAAATGATATTCAGAAACCTTTCAAGCACCACTGTATATCATTTTTCCCCAACTCTGGTTCGGTCTGGAGTCCTGGTGACTTTACCAAACTCACGACTCCCAGCATTCATCCTTTGAACACACAGAATAATCCAACGTGTCTCAGTCAAAAGCAGAACATTTCCTTTAGCAGCAGGCTGCTTTCATCCTGGCTAAAGATAGCAGAGCATAGGAGTGACAGGAAACTAGGACTCTGGCCACATCGCAGCTGGGAACTACTTTGTGAGAAGGTTGCTCTTAAAAGCCAAGCATTAGTCGATTTTAGTTTTTTAATTCGATCTGTGTTTTTGTTTTTGATGAGCAGTAGAAAGGGCCTTAAAGAGCATCCTCTGTCTGTAGGAACCATGAAACCTGAACAATTGGAGCAGGTATTAGGATGTTGCCCAAAGTCACAGATTTGCCATATCAACACACTGGATCTAACTGCACATGTTTAATCTATCTGTGTCTTTGGCCAAGTCCCTCCTACATCAGCTAAAAAAAGAGAAATCAATGATATAACTGAGCCCTCTTCTCTTTTCTTCAGAACATTATCTCCTGCCAAGTCTCCCACTTCATCTACGGGATCTATTGCATCCAGCAGGAGATACCCGTACCCTATGCCCCCACTCCCCGATGACCAGAGGAAAACCAACAGGCAGAGCGCCAGGGCAAGTATCTCTAGAAACACCTTACATGATTTAAAAAAATAATTATAACTCTAGTACTGTAACTAATGTAGCCTTGATTTTCAATGCTGGTCTGCTCTAAAAGCAGTAGTTCCTTAAGATTCCCATGACAGGATCCCAAACTTTACAGCTAAAATAATGGTATTACCAGACAAAATGCCTTTTAATATTTTTAAATATTATGTCCCTTAATCAGAACTGTTCATAGAGTCACTTTACAAAAGTAACACATTTAAAGAAGCAATGGGAGCAATGTTAATAGGATTTTGTTCTTCTCCTCCTCCCTTCTTCTCTCTCCAGCTGTGGGAGACCTCAATATAACAGCAGCATTTCCCAAACTGCAAAAGTCTTTAAAGAACTACACGTCTCTTCTTTTCTATGAATGGAAAACACAGAAATGAAATAAAATTGACTCTAAGCTTCTAAAGAGAAAGAGCGCGAACCCCCACTGGACAGGAACTAGACAGAGGTCTGTGTGAGTAAGTATGTTCAAGTATCTTCGAAGCTGTCTTTCCAGATGGCATCTATAAAAATGATGAGGAGAAACCAGCTCCACATCTACTCCAGAGCAGATGGAGATGAGACTGAGCTGTTCCCGTCTGCTCAAGCCTCACTTATGGGACTGGAAACCACACCACTCTGAACTCCCACGCCTCCTTTGGCCCAGCTCTTTCCCCACACGCTTCAACACCATCACCCCCTGAGTTGTTCACTCTCCTCCCAAACAGGAGCAGCAGTGCCAGGAGCAAGCCATCGCATCACTCCACGCCCAGGAATTTTTCAGTCAGATCATTTTTTTTAATGCACGTAAATCACTGTAGAAAGTCCAACGCTGTATGCATGAGACAACCAATTTTATCAGCACCCATCTCCTGCAGAAGACAAGAAAAAAGCGGCAGCCTGATTTGAAAGGAAAGCATGCAAAGGAGCAGTGATCTTACGACTTTGGTAGGCTAAAAAAGCTTCCTCGTCACTGAAAATAAACCCCTTTATGTATCATCCCTTATAACCCATTAAACCCACAACTCTGCCCCAATGCAAACCCCATCCTTTCCTGCTCTACTCTTCCTTCCATTTGCCGGTGTGTTAGTGTAAATATGTACAATAAGATACACACAGAGCAGTTTTTTGCTTTTATTTTGAAAGACAAACTCAATTTTTTTCCTCTGCTGAATTGTGCTGAGGCAGAATTCTGCAGATAAATGTAAAGACCCTGCAGTCTTTTTTCTGGTAGTTTTTTTAACACATTAATTTCTCCCTGACTTTGCTCCTCTGTAACTTTGACTTTGACCTTCTATGGCTTTCTCCACAGCAGAATGTGTTTATATGTATACATAAGCACTATTTCCATCCACTTCTGTGAGAAACATACCTCCAGTAATTTTGAATCTGGCACATGAAGAGTGTTACTGAGATTATTCTGGATTAGATTGTTTTTTTTAGCTAAATTTAAATAGTTTTACGGGCCATTTCTGAGTGAAGTGAACCGACTGATGTCTGTGCTATAGTTATAGATGTGCCACTTGTCACTCATTTGGTTTTGATAATTTCCCAATGATAATGATGAGATGCTTTTCCCCCGATTCTAGATTTGGATTTCTGATACCATGTGAAGTCACTCTTGAGTTTGAGTTGAAGAGGCGAACGTGGTTGATAACTAAACTCAGACGGAATCTGGAAATTGTGATTTTAATTGTGCATTTTGGATTTAGCTGAGATATTTAGCCTTGTAAATGATTAACTATGCTGTACAGTGCTTGCTGTTTGAGCTTGTGAAGACCAACAGCATGATGACAGTTCTATATCAAGTTTAAGTTTTGTCTCCGATAGGCTATTTGTGAGAGAATAGCAGGAAACGAGCATGTCACCACAACACTGTTGCCCTCATTCCCTGTTCATTTTGTCATAATGGCTTTGTGTTCCACAGATTTCTGAACCCTACTTATTGAGGGTGATTCATGGCGGGAAGCCACAAGGTTTGAAATGATGAGAGCGGCATTGTTGTACCGTTGTCACTTCAGAACAACTGTTTAATGCCAATGTCTAGAGAGGAAACATACTCCCCTACAGCAACTTCTTGTGCAGTTATGACTCATTGATCTACCTTGATGTCTTAAGGATTCACGTTCTTTATTTTCCCCGTTTCTGTTCCAGTGTAGGCATTTTTATATTTGTGTTTCACGTACGCATTAGGACTGTATAGCTAAAATTATCACAATATTTGACTAATAATGCCACTAGTATGTTTTTTTTCCTTTTATATTATTAAGTACCTTTCTAATGTTCACTTTTTTCTCAGCTTAATGTACAGCAACTATTCAGACAGTAATTAAGTGCATTATTGTAATTAACTGTGTTGATGAGTTTGATTGAAGACAGGTTGTTTTATTTTTATTTCAAACATATTTGTCCTTCAGCATGTGTCGATCTGTATGATTTGCGATTTGAACACATGTAAATGAGATGTGTTCAGGCACATTATTCGCCTTCTACCAGAGCTTTTGTTTTTACTCTGGTCTAAAAAGTTGTTTTTTTTTTGTTTGTTTTTTTTTCTGTGCACCGTAAGAGTGAAATGTAGACATTGTAATACTTTGCAACGGCGAGACATTCCTTCTGGCGTCCTGGACACTGCAAAGCACAACACTCTTTGAGGAATGTCCATGAAGGATGGGAGCTCACAGTGACATCTGTGCTGGTGCAGCTGTCCCCCCTTCCTTCAAACATGTCTGCTGTACCTGCCTGCATGCACAGCTGGACTGACTGGTCCTAACAGGACTGCTCTGTCCAACGTGCCCACAGATGAGCCCCCTGGCTCCATCTCTGGCAAGAAACTTGAATGTATTTGTGCACTGGAGCACACTAACCACCCGGTTGCAGCTGAGCACTCCCGTCCTGCCAGACTCGCCGGCCTTTGCCTCCAGGAACCTTATGTACTAACGCAAACATTGCAGTTGTCTTTTTGTTTTTAGTTTTTTTTTTTTACCTGTTTGGTGTACAGACTACTGATGCAAAAATCATCCCTTGTATTTTTTTCCCCCTCTTAGTTATTCAGTATTGTAATATATTTAATATAAAATAAAACTTTCATCAACACTTCTCTTTGCTGGCATTTCTTGGAATTTAAATAATTTTAAATAGTAAGACTTCTAAAATTTTAATGACAAAAAGTCAACTTACATTGGTGACTGAGAACTTGACAAACAGTCAAACATTCAACAAATTTAAACTCAGTAACTGCTGCGAGAAAAATCAGTCATCCTCCCCGGAAAGGCCAGCACTGAAGCTGATACTTTACACCTTTAAGCAGTCAAACCACCAGTCACTTTGCCCTGCAGGTCCTCCTTTGAGCATAGGTATTGTCCATATTTCTCACAAATGCTGATGCAAGTCAGATCTCAGTGCCTGCAATCTTTCTTGATGGATGGCATTTGTTTCCATGGCGGAGACATCATCGACAGAATGTCGTATGCAGCTCTTCAGATGGTCGATACCGAATCCGGTGACAGTAGAAACAGGAACCACATGTTTGAAGATCAAATAGTTCTTTGGGATCATGTCATCTGGCAGCAAATCAGAAAACTCTGAAGAGAATAAAGAAGAGCTGCCAAAGATTAAACTACACCAAAAACTCTGTTACATACAAATATGTCCGTCCATGTTTATACATAAATCAAACACTTGGTTTCCTACATGCTGTAAGAGGAGATGAAGCTTTTGCTTTGTATCAATCTGCAACTTCACCACAAGATGTCACTAACACATTATATATATCTATATATCTACACACACACAAAAATAAATAAATGATTCACCTTCTGGGTTTTTCAACTGCTCCTTCAGTTCTGCTAGTTTGTCTTCAGCGTGAGGCAGGTCCATCTTATTCACCACCAGTAATGCAGGCTTTGACAGCAACTCCTCTTTATACAATTCCAACTCCTTCAGGAAGGAGAAGGTGAATTAAGAATAAATAACTGAAATGAGTGACACTGTATAAAGGGGACGTTTTTATTTCTTATAAAATTACTGAATAGAAATCTTTCCCAGCATCACTCGCCTTGGTAAGGAGTTGCACGGTTTCAAAAGCCGACCTGAACGCTGTTTTACTTGCCAGCTGGAAACCGCAAATATCCACCTGCAGTCGGAGAAAACAACCAAACTAAAGAGGCCATTTTCAGGTAGGTATACCGGACACAATCTGACATTTTACATCTCTGTATCTGCACTTTATGCCACGACATACCACAAATAAGAGCTGCTTGGTCCTCTCCACGTGCTTCAGAAACTTGTGGCCCATGCCTCTATTCATGTAAGCCCCCTCAATCAACCCTGGGAGATCAGCAACAGAGATCTAACAAAGAAAAAGCCATAAACACCACAAGAAATGTGGGGAACCTCGGAAAAGAACGTAATTAGACATATGAGACCCTAATCTGCATTCTCATACCTGCTTATAATCTGGGTACATCACTTTGCCAATCTCAGGCCTCACCGTTGTAACTGTATAATACACAAGCAAGATTTTTATTTTATTAAAATAAGGTTATCACCAAGAATTACCAGACTCAATGAACCATGAATTTGCATCTTTATGTTCTTACAAGCATAGCTGGCAATCTGAGGTGTGGCGTTGGACAAGGCTGTCAGGAGAGACGACTTCCCTGCGTTTGGGAACCTGATGGTGTTTCATCACAAAAAAATAAGCCAATCAACAAAACTTAGATGGTGTCTGTGCTAATGTGAAGCTCAGCTTAAAGCTGCTCTATGTTGCAATACCATTTCTGATCACATGGAACCTACTGATCTGTTGTATGGACAAAAGAGCTACAGAAAATAGTGTCTTAATGAGCGTGGCTGGTCCAACACGTCTTATAATGCAACTGTGCCCCACTAGAGATGCACTTTGTTGTGTCCAGGGGACTTTCTTGTCCTGTCCCACTGTGGTCTGAGGTGATATTGCAGTATAGAGTGGATTAAACTCCAACTGTCCATGTGCATTTCTGTTCTCACCCAACAAGGCCAAGGTCTGCAATAAGCTTGAGATCCAGCCTGATGTGTTTGACCTTGCCTTTACTGGGCTTGAACCCAGTGTATGAAGAGCCTCCAGATCCTCCTTTTGCCACCAAAATACGATCCCCCTCCTTATTTAGCTCGCCTTTAGAAAGACAGGTAGAAAAAATATGTATTCACATGAAGGAAACAGTTAACACTATATTTAAGAAAAGAATTGGGATAAAACGTTTTGACATACCAAGGATCCTGCCATCATCAGTAGTGACAGTGATACCGACAGGAGCAAAGACCTCTGCGTCCTTCCCGTTCACTCCCTTCAGAGCTCGGACACTGTTGATATGCAAAATTGTAACAGCTCAGAGCCACAAAACAACCCGATGATCGCCGACCAGCTCAAGATGTCTGGAAATGAACAACAAACTTAAAATCCAGAGTTATCTTTACAGACACCAACCTGCTGTTGTCTCCTGTTCCACCCAGAAAACGCTTATGTGAGTATTTATCCTTGATCTTCTTTAGAGTCATGTCCTTTGCCGCCACTATCCAAACATCTCCCCCGTTCCCTCCTTGTCCCCCGAGACGAGGCAGGCCCATGCCACCGCTCCCTCCACGTACGAACAAGCGGAGATTGTCCACAAAGTTTCCATACTGCGAAGAGGCCATGAGCAGAAATCTGACAACAGCCTGAACAATACATGACCCTTCCTACATAGAAAATCTGCAGACATTTACAGTTGATCAACGATCACGCTGATTTATTTTTCTCTTATAAAAACGAAAAGGCCTCCCAGAACCTATTTGTCAGACATGTGCTGAGCTTGAACCAAAAGGCTCAAAGTACTGGAAAAGCTCAAACAGTAACTAAAAGAAAAATAAAACTCAGTTGTCAGTTCTGTGGATCTTGTATTCACCAGAATAATAAAAACGGCCTTCTAAAACTATAATGTTAACACTGATCCCTTAAGGTTCAGGGGGGAAAAGAAAAAAGAAACAAAAATCTTAAAAAGATGCCAACTTGTGTTCAAGCTTGTTTTATGAAGTGGATGAGTAACAATCTACATTTTCTTATTCAGATCAGAAACACATCTGGAGTTTTTAAATTGTACTTTTTTTCATGCAATTATACTACATTTCCTTCATTTTCACCAGCCTTTTGGGCTTCCACCTCTCCTGCACAATGCTTCATTTGACCTTTGTTTTTTACTGTTATGTTTTATGTGCAAAATAAACTAATAAACTAATATTCTTTTTTAAAAAGGTTATTCACCATCCTTATTGTACTAACTTGTCTGGATTAAGGCGTCTTCTGCGCCTAAAGATGACCAATGACCACTTTGCAATACTATTAGGAAGTGTTATTTCTATTTCTTTATTTAAAGATTTTTGGATATTTCACATCCCAACATATTTATTGATCAACCAAAACAACAATGAAAAGGAGATAACCAGTATCCCTAATACATGATCTGATGAACTGACAGTAACATTTTAATTTAAATATGCATCTATGAACAATCACAAGGCTTATTTTAAAGCTCTGCTTTTCCTTAAGCTCAATACAAATAAACGGACGTGAATTAAATTGTTTCCAAAGGTCTCTAAAGGAGTCAAACCCTACCAAGATGAATTAGCTCTGCAGCAGTTCAGACAGCTGTCAGTGTTTTGATAACGATAGCATCCCCTCACAAACCTAGCTTCCCAGTCAATGTCAACTACCACAAAACCGTGCCGTGCAGTCATTTCTTTTCACAATACAGGTCAGCTTTGGTGTTTACCTTCCGAAAGCAAATCCTACTGATGTAGACCATTTTCAGCGAGCTGTTTCAGGCCACTTTTCGCGATTGTAGCCAAGGCTAAGCTAACAAACATGTGTTTTCATGAGCAACGGGAGAAACCTGGTTCTGTTCGCTGATTGGACGACGAGGTGGGGGGCGGGGCTTAGTTCAAATGAGGGGCTGTGATTGGCTACTATGAGTACAGTCTAAAATAAAATACAATGAAATACTTCACTTGACACGTACTTGTCGTGTTGTTTCACAAATGATACGTCCAATTCATATGATATATAATGATGTATTGCTTCATTTCCAAGGTTGGTCATTCAAAAAGCAAATAAAGTGTCTAAAAAATGATACACGCGGGCATCAATTTATCCTTTTTGTTCCTACACTCACTTCAACCGGAGACAAAATGTGCGTTTTTAGTTTCACTAAAGCAAAAATGACCATTGTGAGGTGGGGTAACAAGGGGTGGGGGGATTGTTAATAATGTCTGATTGCAGAAAGATGTTCCTAAATTGTTTTTACAATGGCAATACCATTAAATTTAATAAAATTAAAATGCCAGATAAATTAAATGATCCTAATCTGACTGCAGAAAATCCAGCTAAAATGTATAATTAATGATTAAAAATGTATGACCTACCTATAACTGCCCACAAATTAAAGAATATTTTTAATGTCTTATCATTGTATTGGTGAATAAATTAGTACATTTACTGCCCATCTGTTAAAACATTCTGGGGAGGAGTAAGGTAAGGCAAGGCAAGTTTATTTATAGGCCTATAGCACAATTCAACACAAGGTAATTCAAAGTGCTTTACATTGATATTAAAAGCGGCAAGACACAATTAGTATAGTGTATACGAGTAGTATATTTCCTACTGATATCCCATTGTCACTTGTTATGAATCTTTAAAGGGAGGTAGGATATAAAGTATACCATATACTGAAACTATGGTCTGTACTACTACCCAAAATCAGAAAAATTTGAGATGATGCAAATTAAAACAACTGCCAGAGATTCTCACATTTCCAGTATTTTATAATCAATTTCTTTGCAAGTAGTATGGATCCATGATATGCCGTGCCTTTTCAGATCAGCTTCATTGAATTTATCAATATCCATTCATTTTTGCATTTGAGCCTGCCACACATTTTTTTTTAAAAGGTTGGGAGAGTAAAGATTTACTTCTTGCTGCTATTCCCTCACAGCACAGGCCACAAAATCAGTAAAGATGATACCATGCAATGATGTTTAATGCAGTGTTTCATTTGTGATTTTTTTCCCCCCATTCTTCCTGAAAATATGACTATGTGCTTAAAAGTATGGGGCGTCGTCACTTTTTCATTTTATTGATTTATTGACACATTCATGGATGGGCAATCTCAAAATACTTTTCTACATAAATTCTGTCATCACAAGAGTGTAAATAATTTTTAACACAAGGGCACTACAACCCCATGCTACCACAGGCCCTGGCTTTTGTACTTTCTGTTGAGATCAGTCTGAATAATTATCTTTATTCAGAACAAAGCGTGTAAATTTGTTCATTTTTAAAAAAAAGGATCAACATGCTTATAGTGTTTGTCAAAAGTTTCCCATAATAACTTATTCCCCATGTTGTCATCCTCCCATCCATTTAAGGGCACCCTTGCCCTTAAATGTTTCCTAATTCCTAGAAATGTTGAATTCTATTTTTTGTACTGTTCCTTCCACCAAGTCGATAGGAAGCTTTTATTTTTAAACATTTCTTTCAAACATTTCAAGTTATATTTCCCCCCCAAATTTTTGACAAACTGGAGATCCTCTCTAATTATTTTTGCTCCACAAAGACTCAGCCTCATGTATACTTTGTACCAAACCATTGTTACAATCACCATGTTGACGTCACCTGTATGAAATCACATCAGTATTGTAGCGTCCTGGAGGACGTGTTGAAAAGATGGACCGAGAGGATACAAGCAGCAGCTTCTCCATTAACCAGAACCGGTTACCATCGACCGTAACCTCCCAAAACATACAGCAACTGGGAGAAAGAACAGCAGCCACTCTCACTGCGTCCTTCACCAGCCTCAAGGCTGATTTATGGTCCCGCGTTACACCAACGCAGAGCCTACGCCGTAAGGAACGCGGCGACCCGCACCGTACGTTTCGCGTCGCGTTGGTGTTAACGCGGAACCATAAATCAGCCTTCATGCTCCGCAGCAACACCCTCATACACAGCAGCCTCCTGTCACTCACAGGCTCTTGTCCCGCCCCTTGCCTTTCCACACAGCCGTTTGGGCCCTAAATGCATTCAATATAACAATTAACTACATAAGTTTCTTAACATTAAGACAGTCACAGCTGAACATACATGCAGGCACGCTACTGTATTTATTTGACGTACTTAAAGTGCCCACACAACTACTTTTATTAGAATGAGTGCAGGTATGGAAATACAAAATCAGAATCAGAATCAGAATCAGAATCAGAATCATGTTTATTTGGCCAAGTCAAGTCAAAAAAGATTTGTTATTTGTAATGTATTTATTTATTTCAAAACAGGGACAGTGCACAATAATACATTAATATAAGAGAATATGCATTGTGCCAGGTTGTAGCAACTTACTATAGGGAATTTGACTCGGTTATTTTTCGCTCACTGTACAGTAAATAGGCAAATGACAGTTCTTATTAACATATATACAATTTAAAAAAAAAGTGAAAGGTGCAGCAGAGGTATTGAAAGGTGCATTGTTACAGCATATGATTGTGATTATTATTATTATTATTGCACAGTGGTTGATTTCTCTGAGACTGAGTGATGAGAGTTCATCAGAGCAACAGCTTGGGGAAGAATCTGTCTCCGTGTCTGGAGGTTTTGGCGTACAAAATGGGTGCAAGTGAAATGTTACCTAACCAGCATTGTTTTTGAGATTTTTGATTATTTGTATATATTAAGCCTATAATAACCCAGTCTAATCAAGGCCTGTAGGCAGGGACGGACTGGGACTAAAAAACGGCCCTGGAGTTTGACTAGGCCCAGCCCAAAGCAATCGACGCGCGGAAACTCAACAAAAACTACAACAATAACACCTGGCATGAGTGTCACAATACTTAATTGTGGCTCATGATACTATACCATCCAAATTATAGCAATAGCACTGATTTGACAAGATGTGTTAAGAGCATAGTATTCTAGTTTAACTTGAATACTCTCACATAAATATGAAGGTCTCACAGTCCCTCTGGTTGAACCAATACAAAACAGGTATCTGAAATACACAACACTGTATGAGTTATGATAAATCACAATGTAATGAGGGTGTGAGGGGTCTGCAGAGATGAATGTAGTGGTTGTGTCAAGTATAGGATGAATTACTTTTCACAAGAAAGAATCAATCTAAAAATAATTAAAAAAAAATAATAATTCTGAATAGATTACATTTTTCATTCCTAATATTCCTAGAAATGTACTTGATTTCAAAATAATCTGTCCCAAACATGAGTATTTTTACCAATTTAACTGAAGAAAGATCTCATATCAGGTGCAAAATCTTTTTTTTTTTCATCAGTTAAATTAGACCTATAATAAATTATCAGAATTCACAACAGTGATATTGGAATCACTATTGCTTGTTAAATATATATAAGAACTTTAAATTATTTTATTATTATTATTATCTTATTATTTATTTCAATTCTTTATTCTTTATGTAGGATGTAATCGCGCAGCGAGGATGCTGAGATGCTGCTCTGACTCCGAGAGCGCTCTCTCCTCCCAGTGCACGGTGAGATGCGCATGTGACGACAAAACAGACGCAGGACTCGGTTAATGTCTTTAATGTCCTGCTATCAACACACAGCGAACATCTACCCGGCAGTCGAAACTTGTGGGCTGATCAGACCTGACCAAACCGGGTCTGTTCTGGATTTAACCGCACGGAGGTGAGCGTGTGTTTGCGTGTGATGACGAGCGAGAGGTTGGCTTATTATCTCGTTCAAGACCCCAGACAGTTGGATCCAGTGGGTCCTCCCACCGATGTCTGCCTATTTATAGGCTTAGAAACGCGCTGCCGCGTGTCGTGATAACAGAGCGCAACCGGGAGACGGAGAGATAAATCACAGCACGGTAAGAGCTCCAGTTCCTGGCCGAGTTTTGCCCGTAAATGTCAGTTTGACTTAAATTATGCAATGATTGTAAGGCATGTGCACCTCGGACGTCTGCTGCACGGAATCATGAGTGTATGAGAGCCGTGAGCCTGTGTGGGTTTAAAAGGATGCTATATGATGATGAGGCAGCTCTGCTGCATCATCTAGCAGCGTGTCAACATCCACATGAATAACTGCTCCCTTCCTGGTTTGGATTTAACCTCATTTTGTAACAGACCTGAAGGCCGCTGCCTGCAAATTGTCCTCAAAGAAGAGTCCCTACTAGATATATTCCCAAGTATGGTTCCTAAATTTTAATTTGAAAACATAATGTCTATGCTTCAAGTCTGTTTGTGTCATTTTGTTGACTCAATAGTGACGCAAGTTTAACACAAAAGTTTACATTATTTTCAACAGATAGCCACTTGACTGAGCACCCAATTCTAGAAAAGCATTTTTTTAATTGCAAAATGCTCAAATATAGTAGAAAAGACCAGGAAGACAGTGCAACAAAGGAAAAAAAACATGAATTTACCTTGGATTCAGGTCTTCATATTACATATTGGTTGTGGATGTATGCCACTGTGGGTTGCATATTAATTCTCAAGCTTTCACTGAAAACACATTTAGGCTTTTTGTCTTTGGTATAGCAGTTTTGATGTGTTCATTTATAGTGTTTTTAACCAGGAAAGGTATTTTATTCATTCGTAAGACAATTGCAGTGTGTGGAGCAGGCACTCTTATCTTCTTAAGCAACTATATTTTGTTCATTCAAAATTATCTAAAACGTATACAATTGTGTTTTTAAAACAGATGAAAACAACACATGATGCACGCAGATCATACTGTATTTACAATGTCCTCTTGTATTTGATGCGACAACTGCAACAAACATTCTCTAGCTGAAAGATGAAGCTTAAAGTCTTTAGTTTGAATGAGTGACCACAACAATCCAAAACAAACCCCATGTAATGCTGTGTTGTTGAATCAGTTTATTCTATTCGCCACTTGCTGAAAGATTCATGATCGCAGTCAGCATCAATGCTGCCATTCAGTTAGATTATATTTTGTTATTTTGGCCAGCTACATTTGTTATCGGTTAAAAAAAGTGGAAAAAAATAAGACAGTCAATAAACAAACCATCTGAGGCGGTGCAAAACCAAACTTTTGTTTTTTGAATGGTCCAAAGCAGAGCAGGCAATATTTGCAAACGTATTGCTTTCACTGAAAAGTGTAAACAAGCTGACAACCACAGACTACGGTTGGCCTACAGACACAGGTCAGACAAGTGGAGAGAGGGAGGGAGGGAGGGAGGGGGGGGGAGAGAGAGAGAGAGAGAGAGAGAGAGAGAGAGAGAGAGAGAGAGAGAGAGAGAGAGAGAGAGAGAGAGAGAGAGAGAGAGAGAGAGAGAGAGAGATGGACATGGAGAGAGAAAAACTGTGCACAAGTGTTATGGAAACTGAGCCAGAAATTTGGGATGTGAGACAAAGGTAGCATGAGGTGCAGTGGGCACTGTTTGCTGCAGCGGGTGGTTAATGTTTTGGCGGGATTCTATGTGTGTGTGTGTGTGTGTGTGTGTGTATGTGTGTGTGTGTGTGTGTTTGGTACGGTTATGAAAGGAGCAGGGGCTCTGATGGTTTGGTCTGTCAGCATGCCAGGACCACATTCTCACCCTGCTGCCATTGAAAGGGGCGGCAAAGACATAAACAGGCCCAGTGGGATTAGGGCCCACTGGGAGGAGTGATCAGGGGGGATTTGCTGCCCGGCGGGCACACAATGGCACCGACATGTAACACACAAACACACACTGCACATACTCTACCGCAACGTTTCACAACAGACTCAAGCCTAAATAAATCTGATGAGAACTCCCTTTTGTTTGCGGAGCGACACTGGGGTTAACAGTAGCCCGCCTCGCCGCAGGCCATGTATGATGGGATTGGGAGGGGCTTGTAGACATCGGGGGGCGACAGTGAGAAAATCTAGGGGCATGTTGTGTTGTGACGGGGTGTTTCCACGTGTGTGAAGCTCCAGACAGAAAGGGAGGGCCATGGCTGCTGTGTGGAGGCACAACAACAGGATGAATACAGGTTTTCTCTTCCTCTATGTGTGGGTTTCCAAGTCAGCTGATGATGTTGGATAGAGATAAGATCTAAGCGAACACAAGACAACAATAACACTGACAGAAAGATCGATTCACAACTGGTCAGATAATCTGACAGAAACATGGGGACAGTGGAGAGACAAAACACAAATGACACTCTGCATTGCGTTTGAATACTGAATGCGCGGCCGAAAAAATCTGGAACTTTCTTCACATCTCTATTGTTGTTTTTTTTTACCCCCCCAGTGCCGGCTCTGGCCCAGGCTGCAGCCATGCCTCTTCTGGAAGAGACCACTCTGCCACAAGATCACCCACCTACCCTCCCTGCGGTCATCATAGGTAAACTTTAACCCTTCACTCTGCAAACCTTTAAATTCACATTGTTGCTCATAACGTTGCATCTTATACACATTTGAAAGGCTTCAAAGCATCTATTTCAACCTAGTTTACATTATAGTGCACAGATTGTAATACACATTTTCAGTTTCTCAAACTTGGATTTGTTTTAGGTAACGGTCCATCAGGTATTTGTCTCTCCTACCTACTTAGTGGATACAAGCCTTATTTAGACACAGCGACGGTCCACCCAAACCCAATACTCTACAGGAAACTACAGGAAACCAAACACCTCCCCATAACTGAGCAGGTAAAACCACCTACAAACTTTTCTTTATGTAAACACAATACTCAGGTGAGACATGAAAATTACTTTTTTTTCTGCAGGATTTGGAATATTTGAGTGAAGGTCTTGAGGGGAGATCAATGAATCCTGTGGCTGTGCTTTTTGATACACTCCTACACCCCAATGCTGATTTTGGCTACGAATTCCCTCCCGTCCTTCAGTGGAGAAGAGACAAGCAACAACACATCCCACATCTGGTTCTTGGAAAGGCAACACCTGGGGGTGCTTGGCATGTAAGCTGCAAACTTGAGTCTGCTTCACTGTATATCATCTTATTTGTTCTGATCAACAATGTTGTTTCCGCTGTTCTTTTAGGCTATGGAAGGCTCCATGCTGACTATTAGTCTTGGCATCTGGATGGAGCTTCCTGGCGTCAACTACAGCGACTTAACCAATGGGAAGCGCAGGTAAAGAGACCCTCATACCAAAGAGATAGCTCAAGCTTCAGTTTAGTTCTGTACCATTGTTGTTCATCATCTCCGTCTGCTCTTTAGGGATGTAACCAGTGACAGAGCCACCCCAGAGGAGATCTCATCATATTACCGTGACTACGTGAAGCTGAAGGGTCTCCAAAAAAATTTTGTTGACAACACCTATGTGACCTCTGTCCAGAAACTCTGCCGGGGGAACGAGGTGGAAAGTCTGGAAAATGGGCAAGCTGATCAAGTAAATGGAGGGGTGGGAGAAAGTGGGAATGAGGGCTTTAGAAATGGAGAGCAGAGTATAAACATAGGAGGAGGGGGGACTCTCTGGGAAATAAGGGGATATCAGCAGGTACAAAATGACACTCATGTCCCCTTCTCTCTTTTTGCCGAGAACGTGGTTTTGGCCACTGGTGCGTCCGATTCACCAGTTCGATTAGGTGTAGAGGGGGAGGATCTACCTTTTGTATTTCACAGCATCTCAGACCTGGGCTTGGCTCTCAGTCAGAGAAAACTGGATATGAACTCTGATCCGGTTTTAATCGTAGGTGCTGGCTTAAGCGCTGCCGACGCAGTCCTATGTGCTTGTAACAGCAACATCAAAGTGCTGCATGTTTTTCGCAAGAACGTAGACAACCCAGACCTCATCTTTAAGCAGTTGCCCAAGACCTTGTACCCAGAGTACCACAAAGTGTACAGTATGATGTGCTCTCAGACCTACACAAATGTGGCTTCATCTTCTACTTCGAACAGACCCCAGGCGGTTAGCATCGCCTCTTCGGTATGTGCCAAGATGTGCCCTAAACCCCAGCTTGCATCAGGTAACGTAGCTGGAGGGGCCAGCACCAACTTCTTTCCCAACTACACCAGTTTCCCTGAACACTGCTTGGTGTCCTTCCAGCCGGACATGAAGTGTTTGCTGCAGGGAACCAACTCTCTAAAGGCTTTCAAGATCTCCATGGCGCTGGTATTGATTGGAACCAACCCAAACCTGTTTTTCCTGAAGGAACAGGGCCAGTACTTGGCTCAGGATCCAACAAGACCCATCTCCTGCAAGCAAAACCCAATTGACATCAACCCCTACACTTTTGAGTGCACCAATGAGCCAGGGCTTTTTGCCATGGGTCCATTAGTGGGAGACAACTTTGTTCGCTTTTTGAAGGGTGGCGCCTTAGGCATCGCTTCCTGTCTGCTGAAGAGACTCAAGAAGAGAGAAAAGCTAATCAGTAATGAAGAAAATAACTTCATTTGAAAACATGAAGAAAACAATACAAGACGGTCTGGTCTTCAGGCACAGATTTAAAACCAACAATGAAAAGAGGAAGGAAAAAAGAAGGAAAAAAAAACGTTTTAATATACTTTCTTCAATAATACGGTGTTCGTCATCCAAGCTACGGCATCGTACAGGTTTCTGAGACCAAAAAGACAACAGATGTACACTCATTAGTTTCTAATGAAACAAAAGACAGCTTTCAAGTCTTGTCTGACTTCATATGAAGTCTCCACATGTCCAGGCTACCATGTGCCAATGTTTTGAAGTAATTCTGTAACCTCATAACAGAATGGGACCTTATTTTCATCAGGGTTATTTATTAATTCACCATGTGTCTTCAATCCATCTACTAACAATTTTAAGCTGCTATATAAGTCTTCTTTAACTTTTAGAATCTTTAATAAGGAAAATAGTAAAAATAAATAAATAAATAAATAAAGGACACTAAACCATTTCTTTCTATGCTATTCATAGTTGTAGGAAGGATGTGGGGGGTCGGCATAGCAACCTGTGATTCCCCATCCAAAATTAACTCTTTGCAGCAATGTTCATTAGTCATATCCAAACATGCAACCCAACAAGTTCATGGCTAAGAAGATTTAATGCTTTAATTACTGTATTTAGCCATTTTTTTCTTCAGTTTTTAAGTTATTGAACATAATGTAAAGCCATTGCTTAATAAATTTGATTTCTTTCTTCTACGATACCATAACAAATATGCAAAAAATCCCACAAAGATTTGAATTTATTCTCATGCAAGATCTTGACAGGATATGGTCAGTAAATGGTAATTCTAGTGTTTAAAGGCATTCATTTTCGTAGTTTGACAAAATCCTCAAATAGGTAATCTAGTGAACAGTAAAAGTCCACAACTTTTGTCAAATGATATTCTTTTTTTTCCATTTGTGCAAAGGTCTTTTCAAAGTCTCAAGCATAGCCATATTTATTTTCCAGTCTGTTTAAGGTACAAAGTACAGAACAGGACAAACATTCAGGAATTTTGATCTCTTAAACATAGAAAGAGTTAAATCTGTGCTTGGTTCGGAGGGAGGTAGCCATAAAAGCAAACCTTTCTCTTTTTTGGTTGTGAACACTCGATTTTCTATTGTAGTAGATATAATCATGAGGCTGACCAATAAGGGTTTCTCTGCGACTGATGATTAAAAATGAGCTAAGTGGCTAACTGATTAATCAGTGTCTTTCTCTAATACTAACACTGTATTTTTTGTTCGTATCATAATAAAGAGACTAAAACATAAATTTGGATGGTTTTTTAAACTAGGGGAGCAGACTTTTGCACAGTAATACAATCTTGGATCAGTTTCAATTTCTGCAAAAACAAAAAAACTCAAAAAACACTGACCACTTTAACAGAAAACTCTGATTTCATAATTATACTATTAGAAAAATAAATGTGCATCACATTCAAAGATGATTCTTTGGAAGGTCAGAGGACATGGTAGAAAATAGATTAAAACACCAGCCAGACCCTTTAACTACAGCCTTTTAAAATGACACATCCATCCATCAAATTAGACGTCACAATTAAAAACCATGGTCCAAATTTCTTGCCTTTTTTTCTTTTAAAATCAATCTATATCTGGCATTCACTAGTTACCATTTTTGTAATAACATCCCACCATTTATTATATCTAACATCTATTAACACCGGAGCATCATTGTAGTCATGTGAAGTGTTTTTGCTGACACTGTGAAGCGGCAGATAACGTTTTGTTCCTGAGATACAACAAACAGGCCAAAAATTTTGCAATTCAGCGTGAATTGCAAAGCTTTTTTTTGTCTCCTTTAAGTTTAGTTCTACATGTGTGAAATTATTCTGCCACATCCTCAAAACGACTTAACAGTAGGTACGACTGCATTGTTAGGTGACAAAAACAACGTAGAAAGGTGACAGTTGTGATCCATTTTCTATTTCTGCTAGCTTTTCTTTCCCTCTGGTCATTTCAGCACTATCTGCAAAAATGTGATTGAAATTTTTTTTGTGTGCGCTGCTTAAGTAACATGCTCATGTAGTCTCATTACTATTTCCTCTGAAAATATACTTAAGCAACTTTTACTAATATTTTAACAATCATATTGGATAGTGAAAATGTTTTTTTTTCCTGTTGATTTACTGAATTTCATCAGAATTATATAACTTGATGTTTTTTTTGTTTCACTGATTTATGACTATTGTTTTGATATAAATATGTAATATGTGCATGCAGGCCTGAGCCATTGCCTGGCATCAGCTGCTGTGAGCAAAAGATTTAAAAGTGCTACAAGGTACGAATGGGGAAGAGTTTGGCGAACGGATTTAACCGCACAGGCAACGAGGGTGACTCAAAAGTGTAGACGATTTATTTTATTATTGTTTATGCTTTACTTAAAGACAAAAAGAAGTGGCTGTTGAATCCGGCTGACACAATCTGCTTCAGTAGCATGATTTTAATTATGTGTTCTCCACATTTTAATGCAGATATTCATGGATTTTAGAAAGTAATTCAAGATACAAGTAGTTAAGTAATAACCTGAGAAATCCCCATCGCAAATTACAAAAATAAAAAGTGTTTCCAGACAGTCCCGATTCCTTCGGTAGTTCTGCAGCTCATGAGAAAAAAAATAAAACATGCACAATTCATACTGAGTTAACTCTAAATGTGGCACCTTCAGTGAAAGTGAAGGGTTGATTGAGCTTCAACTACCTGCACAGAAAGTTCCCCAGACGTGTAACATGAAAACTACTTATCTGAAGTGTTTCAGATCTGAGAAAGTGCCTGAAGGATTAACTCTCTGGAAATCACTTATTAGGCGGTAAGACTTGAATTCCTCAAGTCTCTAGTTCTGCTGAAACCAAGGAATATATTGTCCTGAGTTAAGTTCAACCAGAAAGAATAGCTGCTTTCAGCAAGTACTTTTAAAACTCTCTTGCACAAATGAGGAGTTTTTAATGTTTTGTATGGTATATTTTTTATTAATGACAATTAAAAACTTTGAGAAAACGCTGAACATGACTGTTTTCTTACATTGTCTGCTGTCAGAGATGTAATTATACAAGACTGAATACATTTGTAGAGAACTGGAAGAACAATTTTAGAGATGAAATACTCCAAGCAGTTATGCATAGACTTCTGAACTCCTTCCACACAGGCTTACATACTTTCTGTGAAACTTATCATATCTGGAGTAAGATAAGATACTGATATTTCATCTTCTCTTTGTTATTTTCGTGGGGTTGTACCTAAAGACAGAAAAAAGAGTGCACGTCAAACATCTGTCCATGTACAGTATCCATAAATAACCAGACGGGCTTTTAACATTCCACATGGATCACTCCTGAATGTGCTCAGAGGCATTTTGAAACAATAAAAACAGCCCAAATTAAGCGCTGTAAAACACAGACAATGTTTGAATAGCTAAAAGCAAACAAGCTTCATGCACAGCAGGCCTGGAAACTTTGATTAGACCTACCAAAAAAAAAAAAAAAAAAAATTGAGATTGTTTTCTTAGCAGAAGAGTCTGTTCCCCTGCTTCGCATGACTGACCGAGCATGAATCAGTGATCAAACAGTTCAGCCCTGATACACACGCAAAAGCAATGTCAGACTGTCCCTTTTTCTGCCTAGTCAAAGAAAACACACCAGCTTACATCACCACTATTACCATGGCAACCACCATGATGAAATAATTGCACTGTTCTGATTGTTTAACCTCAAGTTGCAGTGGTTTTATCGCAGCACTTTTCTCTTCAATTTGCTGTCAGAGCCTGATTTTACGATCAGAAACGGACAGCACTTACACTTTTATGGAAAGTGAAGAGGGAGATGATAAAGTTACACAATGTCATACGCCAACAAAAAAGAGATTCACTTTCTTACCTGAACAGGTCATCTCCTAGTGTCTCATCCCGCCTGGTCTGACGTTCCTCCTGAAAAATCATGTTCAGAAAGTTTGAAATGGAGAATGCAAAAACTATGACAGGATATCAAAAAAATAAATGACAAGTGTGACAGTACCTCAGCTGCATCTTTCAACCATTCATCCAGATCAGAGTTCTTGCCTTTGTTGTGAACAAACAGATCAGATCCCCTGATAGTGTGTGGGAATCCATCTGCACCCGTAATGCACGTCTGTCACACACAGATGCAGGAAGATTTATATTCAAAACAACTATAATAATAATAATAATAATAATAATAATAATAATAATAATAATAATAATAATAATAAGAAGAAGATGAGTTGTTGCTATTAGAACGCAAAATAATTAACATTTTTTTCTTGAATAAGTCATTGCACTCCTTGGCACAGACGCCATCTCGATGGTATTATACAACACTGGGCAAAAGTCTTAAGCAGGGGTGATGAAATGTTGTAAGAAAGACTGCTTTCAATATTTTCTATTTTAATTGTTTACTAAGATCCTATAAAAGCTTTTCTTTTATTTAAAATGAATTAATGCTGTTTTGAAGGGAATGGACTGATTATACCACATATTGATTTAATTTTGATCCTTTATTCAGTTTCCTAACTTTACAAATTAACACAATTGAACTCATTAATAAAAAAAAGTGACAAAAATAATAGACAAATCGATCAAAATAATTAAAATTTTATATATTCAACCATTCTTTGTTTAAAAAATGTCTTCCCATCTGTGGGAGACCTTTCCACAGTGTTGTATGTCTGAAAAACTACAATAGTCCTGGTGGAGCCGTAGCAGGATTGCCTGGGAGCTTCAAATGCATCCCACAGTGGTTTCCAGAGGTTTTCCCAGACTCCAGGAATCGTTTTACAGTATATGCTCTATTGATGTTGAAACAAAATAAGCTATTTGCAATTTAAGACAGAAATCTTGTTTGAACTGACTACTGATTCTCTGATGATTTTTACATTTTGCAGATGAATTAATAAGGAGTTTGTGGAAACTTCCAGAAAGGTTTTCCTTGTGAAGTCTACGGGGGTTTTCAATCTTTCTTTTCCTTTTGCATTGTTAACCCCATTATTTTTCCTATTAACATTATGACACCCAATTCTACATTAGTCTAGAGTTTCTAAATACAGTGGAGTTGAAGAGAATTCATATCAAGACCTAAGTTGTATCTGTTAAATACAAGTTCAACAGTTATACTGTACATATTGTAGATTTAAGTTTATGTTGCATTTAAAAAAAAACTTGATATTGTTTGTAGAAAACAGGGTTTGCATTTCAACGGAATTTTTATCTAAATTTTGAAAAGAGCCTCTGCTTTGTGTGTCTGTTGTGCACAGTCACCATCATCTGACCTTGCGGAAACATTTGAAGTTCCTGATGTGTCCGTTGTCCTGCATCTGTTTTGGTCTGGTTTTAGGAGGAGCTGTCACAGTGAGGGATCTAAACTCCACCATCACCAGCTTCTGAGGAAGGTCTTCATCAATCTTTGATTCCTAAAAAACAAAAATGACAGAACTTTAGTCAGAATTCAATTCAATTTTATTTGTATAGCGTCTAATACAACAAATGTTGTCTCTAGATGCTTTCCAGAGACCCAGAACATGATGCCTGAGCAATTATTACATAAACAAAAGAATCCATCATACAACAGATTTTTTACATCATCAGTGTGTATTAGGAACAAAGTCTTTGTATCATTTTAAATAAAATATGTTTCAATGATTTGTAATTTAGTGCATTTTGTTTTAATGAAATTGTTTAGATGACATCCTAACTCTGTTTGGAACTGTTATGCTGTGGTTTTGACATCATAGTGGTTTGATGCTCTAAAATAGAACCCCTTTAAACCTTTTTAATTTGCTGTTGTTTATCAGTGTCAAATTATTAAGACGTTGATGCTTTCACTGCATGCCGTCCAAGACTTTCGGGCTCATAAAAATAGTGAATCTCATTCAAGGAGAGAAGCACAAAAAAGACGAGACCGTTGTTTTTACAGGACTTACCTGAACCTCCTGCTTGATCATAACAGGTTTAAGAGAAGCCTTGATCTCTTCTTTTGGTTGGCAAATATCAACTTTAAGTAATTCTTCATCCTTGAAGAAAAGAAAAGAAAAGAAAAGAAGAGATGAATAATAGATTCATAAATGAGAAAAAGTTGCACATAAAATGAACTGAAGCCATTGTTCAAATTTCAAGTAAAGTTATTGAGGACAAATGTTTCTTCACCTCGATTAATGATCCGTCATCATCTTCGAGAGGTGTTATGTCTTTACTCTTGCTGGCAGAAGACACTTCTGGGGTTTTTTTGGGCCCCTGATTAGTTGTCCTCTGGTCTACTGAGTGTACCTGTTCTGTCTTAACAGAGACGAGATGCTCCTCGGTACGTTCACTGTAGTTCTTTTGGAAACTTTCTTCTCCTGGACTCATCTGTGGCTTACGTTTGCTCCTTCCATTTTCTTCTGGGTCGGAGCGCTGCTTCTTCCTCGTTTGTTGATCTTGTTTCTGTTTGGTCAGACTGTGCACTCCTGGCTTCTGCTGCTGTTCTCGACAGCCTGATGGTTCGTCGTCGAAGTCGTCCATATTCTCAGACATTAGGGACTCCAGTTCATCTATTTGTATCTCTTCTTCAATCTCTTTCCTCTTTCTACTTTCTGAGCGTCCTAAAAACATATCAGACGACCCAGCTGGAGTCTGGGACACAGCGGCAGGACCACTGAGTCTAAATGAGGGCATTTGCTTGGGTATGGTTGGGGTGTGTGAGGCCTGAAGAGTGATGGATGATTCTGGTGCAGGCCGCTTTGGTTCTGACATGACAGCTGAGAGCTCGTCCTCCAGAGGCCTCGAGAGAGAGAGAGCCAGATGAAAAACAGAGTCACATAAAGAAAAGCTCTCAGGTTTCCAAAACGTGTTTTAATTATTCAATTCAGATATTAAGAATTAATACCAAAGAATGAACCAAAAAATCTTTGGTGTGCTACGATTGAGTTTTTCTTAATTATCAATATCAATAAAATATCAACATACATACAATTATACATAATAATTTATATATATAAATATATATATATATATATATATATATATATATATATATATATATATATATATATATATATATACACACACATATATATATATACACATATATATATATATACACATATACATATATATATATATATATATATATATATATATATATATATAAAATTATACATAATAATTTATGATACCGATTGATACAGAATGCTTTTATTTATTCAGGCAGACGCTTTAACGAACCCCGAGATGAGAAACTCATGGTTTTCAGTTTCAAATCAGCGTTTCTGAATATGTTGACTTTCAGTTAAGCATCGCAACTATTAAAAAGTGCCTATGGAGCTGTGTTACCACAAGTCACCACGTCAAAAATATTAAATAAATATTAGATATTAATCAAATTCATTACAGAAAACCAAAATGAGTATATGATTGCAGGTGAAATAAGTTAATTTAAAATCTCATGACTGTTCCAGCTTTACGGGATCTGTGATGGACTAAATGTCTTCCTTTTCTGGTGCCACTCAAAGCCATGATGGGTCTAACTGGGTGTTCAAAAGTACAAAACATCCACGTGCTTACCTTTTCTTCTTAACAGGCTGAAAGAAGTTGCTCAAAGTCGACTGTTTCTGTGGAGAAGCTTGTGCAGACGTTTTTGGCTTCTGAGGAGATTGCCTGTAAGGGAACTTTCTGCCACTGTTGGTCTTTGAAGCAGACGGCGGCAGTGGTCTAATGTCAACACCTCCTTCACCTGAAACTCCACAAAAGATGGCTTTAATGAAAATTTGCAAACGAGAGGAGAAATACGTCTCTAACACCTGTGAGTGTGTGTGTGTGTCTGTGTGCTGCCATTCAACACATCTTGGCATAATTCATTACAGAAAGGGGAGAAACACCTATTCTTAAGTTAAAAAGTCACCCTACCAGCATCTTTAAAGATTACTAATTAGCACAATATCTCAACAGATTGTGAAGAAAACAAATAAATTACAGCTTGATTATGGTTAAAAAATCAGAACTACTAGTAGTTTGGTAAATGCTGAAATCACAAACAATTTAACATGATAATCCACTGAATGTTGAAGCACATTTATCAAGCAACTTTAGGGGTAAACTTAAATAGTGGACGAAAGTAAAATTTGAATATATGAAAATGATTCAGACCTACAAAGCAAAATAAAGCTGCTCAAATACATTTCTGGCCAGATATAGCCAGAATGTTATTCAACCGTTTAGTTTCCATTTAAGTCTGAAATATGAAATAAAACACAGAAAATCCTAAATAATAATAATAAAAAAAAGTTTATTATATACTATAATTAAACCACCCCCTATTTTTCCTGAAAAGTTTCCACTTTTTTTTTGGTATTGGATAATATGATTTATTTTTTCAACAGTATTTAACTATTTACTTTTAATTATTCTTATTGTGCTACAGAGGTCTCAGAAATTCAAACATGATACATCCGGATTATATAGAATTAAATATCTTCATGTTGAAACAAAAAGGAGGATGGGAGTCTTTGTTTGAAGTACACAAGACAAAACATAAATATATACATATATTTATATGTGTGTATATAATTTTTTTTATTACACTGATTTTTTATAAATCATGATCTTTTTTAAGAGTTTTAGAGGATTGAAATTGAAACGTCTCATTCATGCAGCTACCTGCTACTTTGGAGTCCAGTTTCTTCTTCTGAGAGTCTTTGTTTTCTGAAGCGTTAAACGATGAGTTTATCGTATCTGGCACCATGCACTGAGTAGTCGGCGTCTGAGCTGCACGCCTGGGTCCCTGGATCTGACTGCTGTGGGTTTGCTTCTTGTCAGGGGTTTCTCCGACCGCCATCACTCCCGTCATCTCACAAATCTCCGTTCTAAAGAATCGAGAATAAAAAATGCGGACATCTTGACCCGCTATGGTAGCGGATGTGGGTCAGGGAGAGCTTGAGCGTACCTTTGCGACTGCTCTGTGTTGACTGCGTAAGCTGTGATGTTCTGAGACGTTGTGGCTAACACAGTCTCATCCACGGCCACGTTCTGCGACAGTGACGCACTCGGGATTCTGGGTTTCACTTTTTGCACATCATCTAAAGTGCAATCAAATAAAAACAAGAAGAAAATATTATGTAAAAATGAAAATAGAGAATCCCCTTCAGTGCTTTTGTGTGTTCACTCTTACCGGAGCCTGTCATTGGACAGGAGGGATTGCAGTACTTGTCACAGGAAGCGTAGATGGCAGCCAAACCGATTTCAGACTCTACGATGACTCGACGGCCTTTTCTGTCGGGGGTTAAAGGAGAAATGAGAGGGTCTTTAAGAGGTCAAAAATCACCCAGCAACCTCAACAAATAAACCATTAAAACACACTTTAAAGGGCTTTCCTGAATAAAGGGCAGGTGATTGCAGGCTACCTTTGAATGATGCTCCTCACAGAGTTTGCCCACTCTGAGAGAGGAGCACTTGGCACTTGGGAGCTGCCCGCTGCAACATCAACCACACAGCTGTGTGGAGACTCCAGCAGGTTGCGAGGCAGAGATTCCTCCTCCAACAGCTCACTCTTGCCCCCTCCAAAAGTCACCGCTGCACTCAGACGCTTCAGCTGCAAACAGAGGAATGATGCATCATCCCCACATGGCACCGTGACGGCAAAAGGATATCATAGCTAGCGGTTCTGCTCTCCAACGGATAAGAATGAGGTTTAGCACTTTTATCTGAGCTCTGCAGTGTCTTCACTCACATCAGTTCTCTCGCACAAAAGATATTTTAAACATTACAAATGCCCTTTATAAAAGTACGTCTGAACGGCAAAAATACGTTTCTGTTCCATCATGTTTGAGCCCTCTACAGGTTCAGGTTTTATATCCGTCATCTCTTCATCCGTGAACTGAAGACACAAACATACAAGTAGAATGTGTAAATTAATTGATTCAATAATTTAAAGTACGGCTAACAATTTTGATTACATTAACTCAAATAAGAAAGGGTGGAAAAAAAAATAGATTTGGCTTTTTACTTTGTCCTATATTGTCGTTGAATAAAAATTGACCGTTCTTCATGAATGTACTTTTTGCTTGCAGCCTTAATAAACGTTTAGGTCAAACCTTTGGCTTTACTTGCTTGTGATCTGGCCTTTTCCAGAGCTTTCTGTTTCCAGGAGCACCGTCTCACTCATGCAGGAGATCATTTGAAATACAGGTTTTTCTAAACACTGGAAAGATGGTGGGGTGTTGTCTGAGTGCAGCACACGAGTGCCAGGACGTAACCCAAAAACTACACAGCAGTCTTTTGTAAGCGGCACAGAGAGTGGATAAAGCCTCAAACAAACCTGCTGCATCCATTGAACTGACTGCACTGATGTAAATAGCACATGTAATTAGGAAGTATGTGTAGCAACAACCCAAAAGTGTGGGGAGAAGAGTGGAGTTGTGGTGCATTTGTGGAAACATATTGTGTAGTAATTATGGGTGTTTGCAGCTCGTGTTATAACAAGCTCTTGGCGGCAGCTGTGATTCTCTCAGAGGACCCCAAACTGAAGACTCAACGCTTGGCAACTGATAAACATAAGGCTCACAGGAGTATATCATTTATTTTGCCATACATCAGGAAAAAAAAGAGCGAAGGAATTATATCACCAACAGGTTCTGACTTCTGTGTCTCACTGACTCCCTATAGTTGATTAAAGAAGAGTAAATACTAGAAACTTGTTGTTGTGTGACTTCTACCTCTAAATGAGACAGCAGTTGTTTGAGCAGCAGGAAAACATCACAAGATAATCATAGAAGAAGAAGTGACACACCTGCTTGGCATTGAGGAAAATGAAGGTCTTTCCACTGAAAAGTTGTTTCCGAACTGGGATTGTTTTGAGGTTAACATCCTCCTTGTTCAGGCTGGGCTCATCGATCTCAGGAATAAAACTGGAAAAACAACACATGAAGGAATTAATGTTCACTTCTGTGGTGCCGGACAAGTTAATCTGTGACTGACATCAATAATGTACCTCTCAGCTTCAGGAAGTGGCAACTTTTGCTGAACTGCGTTGTTGAGCTCTGAGAAGAACTCCGGCTTCACGATGGGACGACAACACAGCAGAGCAGAGATAGTCTGATTTTTTTTAGAAAGGAGAGGAAAACATGAATATGTGGTGAATGTGAACTGTGTTTGTGCTTAACGGGGATACAAAGTGGACCTGACCTTAACAGTTACTTTGACAGTGGGCATGGCCAGGTGGGTGCAGTCCTGGGTCCAGGTGTTCACCAGTTTTCCACCTAAAGCTAGCAGGGCCTGAGAGAGCAATGCCTTCCCGGCGTTGTCCACACATGACGAACACACTACAGGTTTCTGACACAACACACTGAGACAAAAAAGACAAAATTAAGAAGATCCAGGATTTCACTAAACTATTTCTGAGCCAACGTAACTCACCACCACTTCTTCCATTAAATACCTGAATTTGCTGTGAAAAACGCCAAACGTAACGTTGTCTCCCGACGTCAGGTCCACAGGTGCTGCTGTCAGCTGCTGGTTATTGACAAATGTGCCGTACTTGGAGGTGTCTTTTAGAGTTAAGGTCTAAAATCAAAAAACAAAATTATTACATCCATCAGTCAAATAAAACATTCTTCTTTTAAACTAATCATTTCAAAATGAGAAATATGCTCTTTTGAAAGTGAGAATCAGGAGGAAATTCGTGCCCAGCAAGTTCTCTTTAAGAGCAAATGGGAAGAATTACAGACTTGCCTGCATTTCAAGCATGTCCTCCAGCTACAAAACAGTGGGGCAGTGCACGATATCATCATTATTAGATACTCTGAACAACCTTTAGGTGGTGCTGTCCTATTATTGTCTAATATAACACTCCATAATGGCTGCGACTGGCTGCACATCAGTGCTCAATGGTGACAGTATTCTATTTTAAGTGTCATTGCTCCTGAAACTGCTCCTTTTTTAAATTATTTTTGCTTCTGTCCTTAAGCTCCTCAAACATCCCAGCTCCTTTAGCAGCTCATCCCCTTATTCTTCTCTGTTTTTCAAGCTGTGTTGTTCCTTTGTCAAAGAGTATTTTTAAAACCGATGATGATTTGCAAGTTAACTGGAGCGTTTGAGAACTATGTCGCCTTATAAATGAGCCACAGTCTCCTTATCAAAGAATAGATATTGCTTGGCTGATTCTTCACGTGAGAAATCAAACTTAAGTAGCTTCCACACAATTTTAAAGTGATGTCTGATCGCTGCTGAAAATATTTATTTGACAAAAAACATTTTATTGTATAATATTATACAATAAAATTATACAAAAATTAAATATGGCAAAAGTAATAATGTTTGTCATAGTTGACGCTGAATAACACGACTACGCCACCTGCTGGTGTAAATGGGTACAAGTATCGGTCCTTTGCTATTAAAGACAATACAGTATTAAAAGTATGATTACTACGAACACTTTGACACATACAGGACCAATGCGTATGTCAAAGTGTCATTACACATCAAGTATTTTTTAATACATATATTGTTGCAGTGATTGGGTTATAAAAAAAAATAGTTTCTAAAAAATAAAATAGATCATGTATTTCTTCATCATCGGTAAAAATCTAAATCAACAAAGTAACATTAATGATGAAATGTAACACTCATGCTCAAGCAATTGTTTGCACGTTACTATAGACGAGGTTGTGGTTTTGTCATGGCAGTCGCAGTGACAACAGTGTAGTTTGGCAGGTGTGGCATACATATTTAGTCAGGTGCCACTCTGTAAACACACAATTGTGACGTCAGCGTATAAACGAGTTTCTGCAAAGAGTCGCTGAGATCAGGTGGTGTGTGTCCATCTAACCCTCGAAATATTTAGCCTTAGAATAATTAATGCTTGGATCAAAGTTAAGGACATGCTGCAGCTTATAATTTCAACTGATCCACAACAGTTTACACTCTTTATTCAGTCCAATTAAACTGTATATACTGTGTTTGTATAATTATTAATAATTATATATAGTAATATATATGATAGTTAATACTTAATTAACAGTTCTGTCTCCTCTCTCACCTGATCAGAAGCAGTTAGATGAGCGTGAGACCTGCTGATGGACTGGTCGTTGGGAAGAACGATGTCACAATTCTTGCGCCCCACTAGGTACTCTTTGCCAGAGAGGAGATAGTGGTACTCACCTGTTAAGAGAAAGATGGTGGGTTATTAGTTCACTTATGTGAAAGCCTTACTATGGTTTATAAAAACTGACTATAGATCTATAGAATTAACTCACTTGGTATCAATTAATTAACAACATCCCATCAGGAAAATGCCACATGCTCATTCTGTAAGGCGGTTTCCAGACTAACACGAGCAGCATTTTTGAGCATTAAGGACCCATTATGTGATCAAGTATAAGTTTATCGTGTCAAAGGGAAAGAGAGACGAAGTCCAGCAGCAAATTCTGGAGTTTGTTTTTATGAAATGAGAGAAATTCCCTAAATAAAGTTAGAAAGCCACAGCAGTGATGGAGAACATATAGAATGAATTTCCTACATGACAGTTCATGTCTGCTTACACATGTGCAGACAATAAGATGTACGCTTGCCATTTAGACCTCCAATGTGTTCAAAGGCCAAAATACAAATGCCTTTTTATCGGACACACTTGTGGTTGCAAATCGAATTCCTGGATTCCCCTTTTCAACAAATATGTGATGCTAATTAAAAGAAATACAAATGTATTTAGAATAAATAGATTGATACATTATATTTCACCTAGTATTGGATTAATAATTGGTATTGGCCAACACCCAAACCCCAGGTATTCGTAAGAAAACACGGTATTGGAGCATCTTTACGTAGTTTGTGAACTAAAGACACCAACAGTTAAATATCTAAGAGAGAAAGGCTTTTTTCATTTGTTCTTTACTTAGAATCTCAGCAGCATAACATTTGGGCTTTTCAAATATCTGGACCTCAAGCTCGTGTTCAGACATCATCTGAGTGGAGCCACATGTTCCTCAGAGCTGTCAAAGAGATCTCAGCCTTCATGGTGCTTAACAGCCTGGCTTTTTACCTACACTCCCCCATGCAACTCCCTACAGTCCACGATGACATGCCGTCTTGTTTTTCTTTTTGATTACATCTTAGAGGACATGGTATCCAATTTCATTTTTTCCACTTCACCTCCGCATTTTCATTTTTTCTTTGTCAAATCATTCATCAGTTCACACAGTGATCAGCACAGCAGAATTAATTCAATATTTGATTTTTGTTTTGGTACTTATTTTTTTTTCCTTTTTTTTTTTACACCCTGCCATGCTGCCAGAGATCTCTGAATAATCATCCAGTCTTTCAGAGTGATCAACCTGTTCCCATATTTACTTGTAAAAGCCTAAGCCCCTTTATTTTAGAACCATATAAACTGAGGTGTGTCGTCTCCAAATTGCTGACACCACATTTAAATGAGTAAAATACATAAAAGTTTGGGGTTTAAACATTTAATATGCTGTCTTTGTTTTAACCATTTTCAGTTTCACACATCACTCAGATATTCATCATTGCATTTATCTATTTTTAACATAAGATATTATTGTTTAATTATTATTTCAATTTTACACAATACCCTGACTACTCTAGATGTCTGTATGTATGTATGTATGTATGTATGTATGTATGTATGTATGTATGTATGTATGTATGTATGTATGTATGTATGTATGTATATGAACATTAAGCCCGAACTGTTTTCATGTTTTTAATATTAATATTAATAACAATTATAATAACAACAATAATATTAATATTAATTATATTAATTATAATAACAATAATAATATGATCTCCACTCCATATGTCTGTGTCTTAAGGACATTTCAAACACACTGATTCAAGTATATATTGCAAAACAAACTTTTGGTCTTTATGTCCACACCCGTAACTTGTGTGTATACATGTACATGTACATATACATATATATATAGCCTGCCCCGTCACCCACCCACGGACTCATTTTTGTAAATTATTTGTAATTTATTTATCTCTTGTACTTTGCACTATTTACCCAAGCTACACTGTCTCTCCTCCCCCTGAACATCTTCCTAAATGTATGTAATTTGTGTATGAATGTCTGTGAGTCAGTTGTCTACTGTTAGGTGTTTTTTAAAATAGTGTTTTTTCAGCTACTAGATGCCCCAATTTTCCTTAAGATGTCCATCCATCCATCTATCTATACACACACACGCGTGCGCATGTATGTATGTATGTATGTATGTATGTATGTATGTATGTATGTATGTATGTACATACATACATATACAGTACTCGAGTTGAGGGGGGATGAGGGGGGATGGCATCCCTCCTGAAATAAAAACGGTCAAAATCATCCAGAAAAATAACTTATTTGACAATTTTCCTCCTGTTTCAAGTACATTTTCACTTTAAATAAGTATCTGATCTGCCAGTGATCTGCCAGTGGGACAAGATTTATGTTCTCATTACAAGCAAAAAAATCTTGTTCCACTGGCAGATTTTTCTACTTATTTTAAGTGAAAATCTACTTGAAACAGGTGAAAATTGTTGTTTTTTCCAGTGATGAGTCTTGTTTTAAGTGTAATGAGATTTTTTTTACTAAAATGAGACATTTTAACTAGAACTAAGACAAATATTCTTGTTAAGATTTTGAGTTTTTGCAGTGATCCATTTTACTTATCCTGTGAAGGACAGAGTCATATTGATAAGTTCAGAAAACAGTTTTTTATTGTTGTGTTTTGATGTATTTGATGTAAGCCCAGTGGATATTTAAAGCTTACAGAAGGCTGCATTTAACTGCTGCTATGTCATTCCTGCAGTATTTCTGCAGGTGTTTTGGTCAGTGCTATTATTTGTAATATATTATATTATTTGTAATCAGCACAAATTATCTGTTCCCATATGATAAAATCCACCATCCCCCCTGATTTTTTTTTTTACAACTCGAGTAGCCTACTGTACATATACATATATATATATATATATATATATATATATATATATATATATATATATATATATATATGTATATATATATATATGTGTGTGTGTGTGTGTGCGTGCGTGTGTGTATATAAATCAAGGCTTGAAATGAGCTGCATTAAATCATCTTCATCGGACAAATAGCTGTAATAAACATAGACATATATGTCTATGGTAATAAACTCCAACCACGGTGCAGTTTCTGCAGGAAGAGTTCACGCTTTTCAGCTTTTCCACTCAACTTCTCTTCAAGCCCTAAAGTCTCAGCCGCTTCAGTCATGAGCCAGCTTACAAACGTTACTGGTAACGAAGAAAGTTACCTTCAGGCTGTAGGGGTGTCAGTATCCACATTTTTCTGCTTTTCGATGCTGATAATTAAGTGAAACGTGAAAAAAGTTTCGAGAAGAGCGCTCCATGAAGGTAAACACTCAAGGCGCGCCAAAGTGACGACATAACACTGCGCTGCTTTTTACAAAATAAAAGCATGAGAAGAAATTAAAATGAATGAATGAATGAATGAATGAATGAATGAATGAATGAATGAATGAATGAATGAATGAATGAATGAATGAATGAATGAATGAATGAATGAAAGCAAATTTATTCATTCACCAAGTGTTAGTCAAGAAACCCAAATTTTTATTTTCTTTTTTTTTCTTTTTCCATATTGTGCCAATACAAAGATGTCCCCTAAAATCAAGTACAGCAAATACGGAGAACAAAATATAAAAAAAACAAACAAACACAACAACCCATATCTAATTAATAAATTAAAATCAGAAAAACGCTACCTAAATGGCAGACCTCACAAAATAAATTGTTTCATCTCTCATCTCTAACAGTATGTACTAGTGTCTAGTATCCTAGTATGGACAGTCTGTGGAGAAGACTGACAGTACTGGAATGACGTCCACCAAAAAATTTAAAAAAATGAAATAATAGTTTTGATGTGTATGCTCAAACAGTTGTAGGTTACTATTTGCCATCAAATGACACATTTTCTTAGGTTTCCTATTCCTGAAGTTAAGAGACCCATAAGCTACTCTTGTTTAGTTTTTTGTTTTTAAATTTCACAACAATATCAATAGAATTAGAACAGTAACAAGTATTTACACTATAAGTATTAAATATTCAGATTTAGCCTAAAATGAAGTTACACATTTGATACATTGAAACACTGATTAAAGTTATACATTTAACAAAGGTGCATTTTATCAGACATTTAGATGACCAACACAAACACCACAATTTTCCAGAAATACCCACTATAAATATAGGATTAACAGACTGATATGTATGTATTTGCATTATTTTTTTTGTAAAATGTACTCCTTTCACAAAATTAAAAAAAAAAAATCCCTAAAAATGTAACATTAACTATAGAACTAAACTCAAAATAAAGGATCGTTGTCAGATTTCCACGGTTTTCCTGCAGTTCTGAGGCGGCCTTGTCCCCACAGGCAGGGTAGTTTATGATTGACTCTCATCACTGCAACACTCGTGCAAGAGTCGGGTTTGCGAATGACTTCGCACCACTCTGGATAGTCCACTGGCTTGGATCCACTGTAGGGAAGAAAAGATTTTAAAAAAAAAGTTTAGTATATATATGCTATATTAAAAAAAAGAGCAAAGGAGATTTTTTTTCGTAGTTTATGGATAAAAAAACTCACTGGTCACAGCATCCCACTCCAAAAGGCTCCATGCAGACACACTGGTAGCAGTCACTGGTCATCCAGCTCTCTCCAATACCATAAAACTGCCCCATGTATTCACAGGTGCCTAAAAATGGAAGAAAGGCACTCAGAGAAGCACTCAGATCCGATATTTGCAAATCAAATGTGCAACTTTCTGTTTGCATATTTCTAAATAATTCATAGATATGCAAACAGAACAAGGTAATTAAAGTTTTAGACTGTACACACACACGTGCACACACACATATTTGCGCACAAAAATTATAAAAACCTTCAAAAAATGCATTTTCTATTCTCAAATTTATAACACAATCATAATCACATTCTCCAATTTTTATATTGCTCAAATGTATCTACAGACACGCATTGTACCTTTCGTATTGAAGAAGCATTCACCACTGTTATACAAGGAAAAACATGGCACACTGGCTCTCAGAAACAAAAGAGAAGCCAAGAGTACTCCAGCTGTCTTTGCCATTTCTAGAGAAAAACATCGCAAAGCATTGTATAAGAGATTAAACAAAAACAAACACGACAACATGATTATCAGACTTTAGCCACCAAGTTGCCCTTCTTACCTATTTCAGAGTTTTCCAGCACTACTTATGAAAATGTTCCTTTGGTGCTGTATCAGTTCTCCTCTGTCTGCTCCTCTTCCTTTCATTCACCCTCTTGTTGTTTTTATATTCCCCTTTTTGCCTTTTGGCTCCCTGTACTTCCTCCTCGGGTCCACACGTGAATTGATGCACTCTCTCCCTCTGCTCTCAGATATTTATAGTACACCACAACAAATTTATCAGCCAGGATTCATCAGTTACCTTCATATATCTGTACGCACGCACGAAATGCAACCCACAAAAAACACAAGCATTATTATCACAATGTTCGTCATTCCCTCCTGTGGTGCTTCACACACAGTGCCCCAGAGTATACAGTCTGCACTCTTTCAGATAACATTTGTCTCAGTGGATGCCACTTGACCCTATCAGATAGCCATGGTGACACCACCTATAGGACAACCAGCAGGTGACCTTATGTTCAACCCATGAGGCGCACATATGCGTATAACCATCAGTCACTGACATCCTGCTGAAAGAAATAAATGGAAAGGTCAGGTTGGTGTCTTTACTGTAAAACTCTTATATAAGTTTATAGTTTTCAAGCACGCTATGAAGCCTTGTAATTCAAGTAAACTGATGTATTTAATTCAGTCACGCTATTTCATTAACAAATCATCTTGCAAATAACAGCCATCTAAACATGGTTGTTAATTGTTCAGTTAACTTCACTTCGGTTGAATTTGCTATTAAAAGTCTGTGGTGTGTGTCGTTGAGGGAATTGTCTCACGTATGAAGTCAGAGGGCTTCTGGTTAAATATGATCTTATTTGGTTCTCTGTTTTTCTATCTTTTCTTTTTTGTATTGGCTTTGTTTGCGTAAACCACCCTGCATCCTCTGATAAGAACACATATGCATATATACACAAAGACTGCTCTTGTCATGCTTCAGGAGATTTCACTGACTGAAGACCTCAAACTGGTAAAACAGGGCAAACCAGACTGAAGATGTTTGACTGGGTAAAACTATTCATAAGTTATTTGTGTAAATATTCATTAGCTACTTTAAGTTAGAGTGCAAAGTTGATCATAGATTTACTGTTGCTGCTGTGAAAACATATCCCGTGAGTAGTATTTATTTATGGAAACTTACGAGAAAGAAAAACATACATCATTCTAATATACACAAATACATGACTATGCCTTAAAGGCAAGGTAAAGTGGCTTCCTCTATGTCAAACACAGAGGCAACTTCAATGCTCTACATAAGTAAAGGAGTGCATCAGAAATTAGAAACAGTAAAAGCCAGGACAAAGTCCATTAAGAGTAAATGAAGATCACAGGGGGCGTTCATAAACATATTGTGGACTGTGGCACCATATCATTGATAGATAGAAGTTTTAGCAGCACAAGTTTATTCGGTGGGTAAACTAGAAGCCAAGGTTTGCAATCAGGAGTGGTGTGTTAATCCTTCCTGGTTCTTGAAGCTTTATTAACTAGTTGAAACTGTCAAACAGGCTTTATGGAAGGATGTATTAATCTAATTTAAGACCAGATTGCTATTTTCTTAATATCCTAGGTAAAATCTCAGAACTGACCGACTGTATACTTTTTTTTCACCTATCTGCATCAACATAAATACATTTATGAATCAAACCTTAAATGACAATTTGGACAGCTTGTATAAGACAGTATATCAGTATCAGATTCGTATTCTGATAATGCATCAGGATTGATGAAACAGGCCTTGTTTGGAAGTGGTCGCAGCACAGAGTAAACCTTAATGGTTGTTTATGCGTCACTGCGCTCATGAGGTTCCTCATCTGAGATATACCTAAAATCCTGGTTTACCCTTCAGTGAAAAAGCCCTCAAATAACCAACGTAAAACACACACAGGCACGCACACACACACGTACACACAAAAACTGGCTCATACAACCCATGAGCCCTCTGGTGCTGTGTTATGCACAACCTCTACATTGCCTTGTTTTCTTCCGTCGTCCATATGGTCTACTTTCCTAAACCCTGCCTCAGAAGGCCTCTGATGTCCAGTTTCTTAATTGCTGTAATGCAGCTGATACGAAGCCATGCTTCAATGGCCTGAAATCTACATATTAGTTTTCAAAGAAAATCTAATATATATATTGTTGCGTAAAACAGAGGATGTCTATAACACAGCAGCTAATTTGATTAAAATTAAAATCATTCCCTATATCAGGAAACATGTTTTTTTTTCTTTTTTATTCAGTGCCCCCACTGTCACATCGGCATCTTACTTATTCGTCTTTTATAAAAATGAATCATAAAATTTCATTACATGCCTTTTGAAGAATTTGTTACAGCCAGAAGTCAAAAAGCATTTGATCATGATAAAAGATCAACTGATGAAAGTGTAAAATTAGAAACTGAAGCATGTAGCTTGCTGTAATTGAGCAATAAAGTGCAAATGAGGCATGCAGACACAGTAAGGAATCACTCCAAATCATATTACCACACAATCAGAGTTTATTTTAGTTAGGCAGAGATAAAATCACACAGGAAGATTGGTAGTTATTATTGCATTTGTTCAGAACAAGAAAAAAGACTCAAAGAGCAAAAATTGCAAATTCATTATTAATAGTACAGACTTTAAACTGCATGGTGAGAGTATAGCGGAGGAGGTGAAAGGTCTGTCTTTCCCTTGCCTGGGTAAGACAGACTCCATGGTTGTGTTGTCCTCCTTTATGTCAAAACCGGTGTCGGGACCTACCACACCTTTCTCATGGAGCGGGACGTTGAAAAACTGGTGTCTCAGCTATGAATTCTCTGTTGGTGTTTGTGTGTTTAAAAACACAAATGAAGATCATGATGATTGGTCTTCAAGGGAATTTTGTGTGTTTTCATTCAAAGCATGAGGAAAATTGCTATATTTAACGTAGAGTTGTCCCAAATGATGTTTGTATTTATTGATGGCAACCAAGCATTTGACTCCTTCAGATTTGTTTCAATAATTGTGTGAATTGCTATTTACCATCCACAATCCTTTACCAGAACGACCCGAAAAGCCTCTGTCCAGAGGTGCAGCAAAGATCAGAAGTCAGTACCAGACTCTGTAGGAATATGTCTGATATTTAGTTGACAGGATATAGCATAAGAACAACCGAATATCAAACATATCACACAGCCTCTAGCAAGTCAGCAAGGATCCAGCAGAGCCCTGGACAAATGAGAGACACAGTTCAGCAGTGAGCAAAATTAACATTCAGACAGACAATAAAAGACTTGAAAAACCTGTTTAGCAGGACAGAGACACAGGATCTGCCTTTTGGGCAGCAAGTAACCGGCACTCGGATTTGAAGATCTCCCTGACATTTGAGCTCAGTTTCTATTTGCTGAGTTGAAAATCTCTCCACCATCAGATAAAAGATTAAAGATACTTACTTCTCTTTATCCTCACGTGGCGTCATTGTGTCCCGTCATTCCTCTGTTGTAAATTGCTTTGGATTAAAGCGTCTGCTGAATGTAATGTAATGTAATAATAAAAAGTTAGTTTTGCGGCTCAAGCTGCATAAAAGTAAGAAGGCGTCTGAGGGCTGTGAAAGCTTGTGAGCTGTTCCTCACTGGGACAGTATTTATATATATATGGCACTGTGAGTTTAGATTGGGATGGTGTGGGGGTGTGGGGCTACCAATATTCATCCTGTCAGTAACATACACACACAATCATGTAATTAGAGGTATATTGATCAGATGCTGTGTCCTGCAGCCTTTCCTCCCCACATTAGGCTGATCAATACGTGTGATGTTCATCCTCCTGTGAACCCTCACACTCAGGCTCCCACACACACGCTTGTGTGTGTGAATATATGCACACACAGACACAACCCTGCATGCAGAGTCAAATAACTTTCAGTTATTGCCTGTAGGGAGGACAAATGTCAAACATGACGGTCATTCACTAAGTCCCTCGTTACTTATATTTAATATAAAAATAAAATGGTATCAAAACACAAATAGTTGAAATCACAACCCCCTGAAGGGCATATTTGATTTCATTAAACACATTGGAAAAGTGCTGTTTTTTTTGTTTGGAAATTAACTGTTGCAGTCGTCATAATTTAAGTCTACTCAGAGATTCATGAAGTGCATCTGCTAGTGTTAACAGTAGAGCTGCATTCATAAATGGGTCTTAATTTATCTCTCACATGGGAGACTTGTATCAGGGGTGACAGACAGGTGTGGCTAGCGAAGTATTTGCACTGCATACCTCCTCTCAATTCTACTGTATCAAAGGGCAACTTTCATAAAGTGTATTTCCCTTCTCAGTGGCAGTACTTACTTTGAATCATGGGAAACTCCTTTTCACTTGAACTTGCTTTCTTTCTCTTTGTCTGCCATTCTGTCTGTCTGTCTATATTCTCTTTTATTTGTAATGTGTAGACTGAAAACTATAACTGTGAGAATAAGATTGAAGTCTGAAAACGCAGTGTCGGTAATGACTCAGGATGTCAGGTTAAACCTCGCCTCGTTTTTTGTGTAACAAGGGACGTATATGTGTATCACGTTGAATGAATGCAGTCACTTTCACTTGCAGACAGAGTAAAGACTTAGATTGTAAATGTATCATAGAATCATACATATGGAGTCATTCTCTTCTATTCTACTTTTAAAACATTGTAAAAAAAAAAGTATAAAACAATATGCTATTAGTGGAAAACAACAGAAACAGAAACTTCAAATTCAACGCCCCAGTTAATGAACAAAAGAAAGGGACATGAAACAGGCTGACCGCCTCTCTCTGCCATCTCTGTATCCTCGCTGCAACGACCTTGCCAGCCTACTGGGGCGGAATGAAAGTCCTCTGATTGCCTAATTGTGAGCCTGAGGCCAGTGTTTTAATCTCCAACAGATGGAGGGCAGTGTGAGGCAGAGTGAGAAATAACAGGATCGTAAAAATTGACAGGATAACTCAGATGCTTTTGATGACAAATATAATTTACATTGTGTTTCAACTTTGTGTATTTTTTAAAATCTCCATTTATCAAAACATAGACAGTCCAAACTTCACAGGTATTCCAGTGCTTCGCTCACATTATTGTTATTAAAGCCTAAAAGATCAAATATGTGAAGCTGGAATTAATTAGTTTGAAGAGATCGTTTGCATGAACCGGGAAAGAGAATATTTTTGTGACTGAAATATCAAATCACAATTTCTAAGAAGTGAATATAGGTAGAAGGTAAATATAAACAAAAAGCTGGAGAATATAAGAATGAAAAGTTAGTGAGAGAAAGGTTAAAACCTTTTCTACTCCATGACCAATGAAAGAGATATTACTTACTAAATAAATGATGGTAGACTTATAACCCCAAGACATTTAAAGTTCAGATTGCATAATCTAATCAAATATGAGCACGAATAGACAAAATCCTTACAAAAGTGAAACATAGAAAAGCAATATATTTTGAGTCCAATCTAACACTTTAAATCCACTGCAGCATGTTATTCCCTTTGTTCTTCTCCTCAACAAAAGTACGAAATGCCACCAAAATACTTCATCATAAAATATTGACCGTATGTAGAACCGTACAGAGGGCCCACATGTTCAAATTTCTGAAAAACACACAACCAGGAAACTAGTCTCACACTTTATGAGAAATAATAAAGGTTTATGATCAGCCAGAACACAAACTGTAGCACCGGTCCAGGATTAGCCACAAAGTTTATTCTCTCTCTCTCTCTCTCTCTCTCTCTCTCTCTCTCTCTCTCTCTCTCTCTCTCTCTCTCTCTCTCGCTCTCGCTCTCTCTCTCTCACACACACACACACACACACACACACACACACACACACACACAGTCACTCACTCCCGGGCACACAAGCCCAGAGGCAGGGTCACCAAGACAGAGAGAGGCAGGCAAGGTTAAAAATGACTATTCAACAACTATCCATGTTTTCAGTGTCGGAGGTGAAGGAGTTACCTAACAGAGGGGAAAAAGACATGTAAGGCCAAAATTGAACAACTGAAACTAAAGGCCAAGAGGCACAAATTGCTCCAGAAGAAGACGTAAATCAGGGGCACAGATGCAAGCAGAGTGGAGACATTGAAAATAAATAAATGGAGAAGCTGTTTTTTTGACATTTTGCCTTGCTATCTTATTTTGTAACTTTTCCCAACTGCCACCTCAGTAAAATATAAAGAAAATGAAATAAAAAAAAATTTCTCTTTAACTGTAACAGGAACATATCTGTGCTTTATGAGATGTTTGGCTTTGCTCTTTGTGCTGTCCATCTGTTTTTGCATTAATCATTACCTGGTCAACCAGGATGAAAGCTCGTGAGCTATTTCACGCATGCGTCTGTCCCACACCTTGTCTATATTGATAACTCAGGTTCAAAGACAGCGCTATATTAATTTAGTGACAATTGGCAAAAGTTGTAGTTTGGCTGGCCTTCGCAAACAATGTAATCTATGTTATTTTGACGCAGCCTCTGACTTTTTCTTTTCTTTTTCTGACATTTCTTGTAATGTTTGCTGAATTCCTGAAGAGGGATTTCTGTGATTTTTTTTCTGTGTTTAAGTTAACTTTACTTTACTTTCCATCTTACTTTTTATACCTTTATTATTATCATGTTTTCTGCATACATGCTTGCTGGCCTTGTTTCACCCCGAGTTTCAGTTTGCTGGACTGCTTCTAACCTTTGTTAAGTAGAATTTCCTCTCTCTCTCATATATGCTCTCTAGTTGAATTTTGCAACCTGCTGGGCAAATTGCACTGTAATTATTTGTGAATACATAATCAAATGCTGTGATTGGGACCAAAAGGAGTGCAGCACCTGTTTTTGCACATTTTTGTACATTTCTGAATATGCATCTGACATGTTATTAAATAATATGTGTGTATCATTTGGATCTGTAAAGACTACCAATAAGATGATAATGTTCAGATGTAGAACATGTCCTTAGGATACCTAATGAAACAAGAATGTGCAGATAAGAGTGAAGAGTGAAGGACGGCACACGAAAAGGCCTGCATATTTTCCTCCTCATTTTACACTTCACTGGGAATAATCAGAAGCATTTAAAAGGCGTTTGTGACATGTATGGATCATCTCCACTTCATGAACAATCCTATATGTGAGGTATTTAACTCGGTTTGACTGATACAAAAAATGAGTTGATTTTTTAAATTACTTTATTTCATACTAACAGCAACATAATAAATGCAGAGTTCTTCATGAAGCAATGGAAATGTGCAAGTTATTAGACCTCAAAACAGCACGTCTGAAGTCTAGTAATACTTTAATAGATAGGAAGGTGGGGTTGTGCTCTCAGGAAGACGTGATGCCACTCAAATCAGAGGACATGTTGTCACTATTAATAATTAAGAATATGAAAGGGTTGCCGAGAGTCCTGGAACCCTGACGAGGTTCAGCTCTGAGTTTCTCCTATTTGATTTACACATTCTCCTCTTGATACACAGATCTATCTAACCAAAGGACAGTAGTTCCACCTCCCAGATAGCAAAATATGTTAATTCAGATTCAGATGAATTATGGTCAAAAAGATAGATTTTTGGTTATAGTCAATGTGGATGAACCATCAAACAATCATCCAGTTCTAACGCCAACGTCTAATCAATGTTAAATCAACGTATGCTGTTTATTTATATAATTATCTATAATTAGATGAGAGTAATTAGAGTAAAGTATAATTATAATTATCCACATATTAAAAATCTCTAATTTCACTTAAATGTGATTTGCAAAAGTGACTTTACAGCAGGATTTACAGGCTTCATTTGCACAAAATATACCAACATGTACAGGCCTATAGCGTGCTTGGTTCTCTCAAAACTAAACCCGATAGTTTGGTTTTGTTTTTTACACATAAACCAAACTTTTTTATTTTCATTTTAATTATCTATTTAAGTTTTTTTCTTACTTACTTATTTATGGTGGGCAGGTGGGCAGGTGGGGCCTTAAAAAACACAAAGGGTTTTCTATAAAACTTAAAGCTCTGAAAGAAAATGAATATTCGTCTATATTAATTACCTAATTAATCATAATGTGCAAATATTGTTTGTGCTTTCATTTGGTGACTATATCTTTATTCTTTGTAATGTTACTATATTCATATGCATTAAATCATTACTCACTGAAGATACTGACAACAAGATTTTATATTTTGAGTTTGAGATGGAAAAACATGGATTTTTGATCCAATAGAGATTTGAACTCCGGTTCACTTAACTGCTGCACTTCAAATGAGACAATCCTGCAGAACCGACCTCTCTATTCTAGGTTAACCCAGAAATGTATCTGCACAAAAATCTCTAATGCACTGCATTTAAAAAATAGTACAGACAAGTAAAAATGTAATCAAATGTATTATTTTTCTGCTACGACAGCAAGCAACCAGCTCACAAACAACTTCCCTCTTCTGCTCACTAAAAAGCTCATCTATTTAGTCAGTATGATCCAAAATATTTCACTTTGCCTTTCAGGAACTATAAAAACACAAACATGAATTATTTCACACAAAAAAGGCTAGTTTGTAAAATGGCACTTTATTAAAACTTAACAAAATAAAACCCTTGATTATTTTCTTTTAAAACAGTCACATATGAATAAAGAGCATCTTTAACGTTAATATTAATAAGCAATCCCTTTGTTCAGAATCACATCTGCAACATGTCAGCGAGTGTGATGCCAGGAGGATCCAGCAGGACGACCCAGTGTTTTTAAGCATAACCTTCAGCCACCAAACTTAATTTTGAAACGAACCCACTAGGAGGGGCCATTTTTGTGTCCGGCACCCAGGGAGCAGAGCAGCCCACGGTGGTTTTGCTTCTGTTGCAGGAACTTCAACCTTGGTCCTTCAGGCTCAACCCCACCTTTATAACCACCACTCCCATGTCCAAAACCTGGATATTCTAATTCTGGGGGGAGCCAGGAGTGTTTAAAAAAAAAATACCACTGAAAGATGTTCCTGGATGTTAGTTACCAGTTTGGGAAATCAAGTTTGAGTACAGTATTTGACGAGTGGAAATGACAACTGGTTGCAAAGGGAACTGTGGAAATTTATATATCCAGGATTTCCAGGACCACATGAATACTCCCTGAAAACATGGTTCAATCTACCTTTAATGTTTTTCAAAAAGATTATGTGGAGGAGATTTGAAAAAAAAAAAAACAGGTTGCGTTTTCTTATGTCTTATTTAGGGGCCTCTGCATTAGCCTCATTTTTTGGGGGGGCCTCCGCGTTGGCCTCTTCTTGTTTGGGGGCCTCCGCGTTGGCCTCTTCTTGTTTGGGGACTACTTGTACTTGACCACCATCTTTCTTTTCACATAATTTTCTATGAAAGAGAAAAAAGTTCAACAAAGCAGATTTTGGTGAGTGCATACTTATGGTAACAGAAGAGTGAATTATTTTGAAGATTTAATTCCAGAGAAGTGGTTACCATACCTTGTTAATTCCGTTTCTTCCCTTAAAAAGTCACAGATTGAGCTTCGCTCTGCCAGCTGCTTTCTCAATACGTCCATTTCTGCTTGCCACCCCGTCATCTCCTTGGTAGATGTAGCTGTCAGTTTTATTAGGACTTAGAATTAGAATTTTAAGTGCTTCACTAATAAAAAAATAAAGTTTCATCAGATTGAGATATATATTTAAAAAGTCTGTAAATGTTTGACAAAACAGGGAAAACTGTCTCTCAAATCTGGAATTCATCATCATTTTAGATATTGAAGCCCAAAAACCATCACTTACCTTTGAGGTCATTTAGAGCCGTTTCTGCCATGGCCAGCTGATCTAAAGCAGATTTCTGCAAATTAAAAAAGGACGTTTTCAGTAATCCAAATCGCAGATTTTATTATTATTACTTAATTTGTAAGTTGTTGAATTGTCAGCACTTTTACTACCACACATTTATATGCCTTCCTGGGAGTTTTGTTTAACATTATTAGCCCAAAACATCCCATTTTTTAGGATCTAGAAGGAGAGAGAAAACATCTACCTATTAGAATAAAATTAATGATGCACATGTGCTTAGCATGAACCAAAAGAATCTACCAAATTAAAAGGGACCTGGCTGCAAACTGAGTAGAGAGCTGGTTTAGAGCTCCACAGAACCAGAACCATGTGACTTCCAGTGCATGGAGCACATTTCCCTGATACATTATCCTTAAACCAACCACTCGAGAGAGGAGGTCACAGGGTTCCAGTGGAGCTCCATATCGACACAGTCTGCAACCAGGTCCTCTTTTCTAAAGCTGATACTTGTAGTTTATAGTCACAAAGAGCGTGTCTATACCCTGTTAAGGCTGAGATGTGTCTTGTATACAAAGAAAGTTGTATAGATTCAGTTAAATAATTCAAAATATAAATGCAACTGTTTGTAATTTATATAGTAATGAAGAAAAACATTTTAATATTACTGTAATTTAATGGAAATTATTTAATAGAATAAGACAAACCGGATTTCAGTTGGTGGGAGAAGAACCTGTCTTTCAAGTCGAGCAAAGACCTCAGACTTTGCTTTTTATTTTACCTTTTTGTTCTGGAAAATTAATATCTACCATGGAGAGCCATGAAAAAATTACCTATCCAGTCACACAATGGCATATAGCTCATATTCACAAATCTCATCTCATCATGAAGTATACTAGGGATTCAAAAGATTGTTTTTTTGTTGTTTTTCATTTCATTTCATTTGAGAGATACAATAACAGCAATAATAATAATAATGCACTGCTGCAACAGTATTACAGAACTGCATGTTTTATGCAGTTCTGTTCAGATTGCTTATGTAAGCAGTTAGATGGTACAAAAGATGAATGGAAATATCACATTTTCCAATTAAAAATGAATAGGCAACATCTTTATTATAAAACTATAAAACGAATATTTGACACTTTTTTTTAAGTGCTTGACTTTATACATACATACAGTAACTTTCACAATAAAATTAATGGTACCATTGGCCCACCTGGTCTCCTTGACACTGATCCATGTCGTTCTTTGCCTTTTCTGTTTTGGCCTGCAGCTGTTCCACTTGTTCCTCCATCTGCTTCTGAGCACCTTGGCTCTTCATCATCTGGTCCTTCTTCTCCGCCAGCTCGCTCCGGAACTCTTCCACCACGTCACTGGTGACTCGCAGCTTAATATCCAGAAGCCTGTACTGCTTTGCGTGTTTCTCCTGCTCGTTTTTCCGCGTTTTTATGAGCCACAACAAAGTAGCACACATGACTAATGACAGAGATATCACTAAAACTACCTTCATTGCGTCTTCTTTCCCGTTGTGTGGTGTTTTAAAATAGCAACAGTTCTTACAGGTGTCCCACTGCACTGCAGCTTATTTAACTTCCAAAGCGGAGTCGGAGAAACTTCTCAGCTGGAATGCAAAGCGGTTGTATGCGTCATCACAACCTCACCTCTCTGTATGTTTGCACACTCAAGTCAGATGTTTACCTGCGCTTTGTTTTTCGTTTCTCTCATTTGAATGGGGCCAGGCTATCTGCAATTATAGAAACGCCTTTTTCCTAAAGAGGAACAGGTGAGCGCAGCGCACCTGCTATATCCTGCTGAGGAAGCTGTCTCCTATAACGAGCACGAGTCATTGGGAGACAAGACACGGTGGAAAATGCATAACTAGTAAAAACAAAAAAAGAAAATCACAAAAAAGATCAAGGTCAAACAATAACACAGTCCATATATTAAACAAAATCAAAACTCATGTACCAGAGCTGCCACCAGAGGGGATTGTAAAACTGCACTTGGAAAAAGTGCCTTTGGGCAGTCAGCCTTTTCCTATCGAGCAGCTCATACCTGGAACACTATACCCATACAACTAGTAGTAGGCTATGAAAAAAAAAAAACTAATACATTTATTATAACTTGTGACCAGAGGTGGGTAATAACGAGTTACATTTACTCCGTTACATTTACTTAAGTAAGTTTTGGGAAATGTTGTACTTTTAGGAGTAGTTTTGAATCACTATACTTTTTACTTTTACTTGATTTGTGAAGAAGAAACTGTTACTCTTAATCTAATGACATCACTGGGTGATTCTTTGGGAAACATTTGTTTTTGCATGTTTTGTCACATTTACACAGACTCAAACACACACAGAGTTTCTATAAGTGCATGGGCTTGTTCTAGTTCTGGTTAAAAGAGAAGAGTACAAAGGCTTGAAATTTCGTACTTGTGCTTAATTTATTTTTTTATTCTGTTATTATTTTATTTATTTTATTATTTTTTTATTTATTTTTTCATTTATTGTATTTTATTTATTTAATTTGCCTGAAGATGATTATTTTGTACTTTTGTCTGTTTGAATGGTTGTGTTAAAAAAATAAATCAGACGTTACTCAACAGTTACTCAGTACTTGAGTAGTTTTTTCACCAAGTACTTTTTTACTTTTACTCAAGTAATTATTTGGATGACTACTTTTTACTTCTACTTGAGTCATACTATTCTGAAGTAACAGTACTTTTACTTGAGTAAAATTTTTGGCTACTCTACCCAGCTCTGATTGTGACACAGAGAAAACCACTTTTGATTCTCCATAAAACCAAAAAGAAGACATGTAATTTTTATGCACATAAGTTCAGGATCCAATACACCTTTGTACAGCACTGGGAGTGGGTGAAGGCTGGAGTCACCAGGAAGCAGCAGCTGGGACGTCACGCCCATCCAGTTCTGCAGGTAGAGCAGGTTGCTGTCACCCGGACACACCGAGCCCGAGGAGAGACGCCGGCACAGGTGCAGCGCCTTCCTGGATGCACGAGTGAGCGTTAGGGGTCTCCTCCAACACAATCCCAGTCCCAGCCGAGATGAAGCTGGCGGTGGTTCTGGCCTCGTCCTGCCTGCTGGTGGTGGCGGTGATGATCGTGCAGACGCTGCGCCAGGAGATGACCCTGCGCACGATGAGAGGCCGCATGGCGGAGAACTCCATGGAGTTCAAGAAGAAAGAGGAATCCATCGTGGTGTTGAAAGGTGAAATCCTTGAGCTCAAGACCGCCCTGGATGCCAACAACCAGAAGCTCAATGAGCTAAAACCGCAGAAGACGGCCTTGGAGAGTTCATTAAAAGACGCTGAGAAAGGTTTGGAGACCTGCAACGCGGAGAAGGCAAGGCGGCTTTTATTTTAGGGCCTGTCCAACGTGGATTTATGACTTTATCCGTTTTTCTGTTTTTAAATGTGATCTTTCCCTGTGGTCTGTAGGCTACTTTCTTTGAAGGGTGCTGACTAAACATTTACCTGTTTCCTAACAGAGTGAAGCTGAGAGGAAGAAAGCAGAACAGGAAGAGGGTGCAAATAAACTCAGAAGTAAGTACATTCATTTCATTTTTTCATTTCATTTTATTCTTTATTTCATTCAAAAAACAAAACAATTTAATACAAACACAAATACAAATGTTCCTAACTTATGAATGAAAAGGGAGCAGAAAGAAGAAGAATCTTATCTGATCTGCCCCTTTCACAAATAACATACATTAGATTTTTCTCTGTGGATTAGAAAGGACCTATTGTCACAGAAGATTGCATTTAAAAAAAAAAAGCTTTGCTGGTCGTGTATTACCCATTCTATTCAAAAATCTAAGAAGTCCATATTTCAGAATGCACTGATTAAGAAAGTAGTGGAGCTACATGTACAATAATACAGATGTCCAATCACACTGTGTCCAAGTCAGCCTATTTAAACTGTTGTGTACAATTTCTATGCATTAATGACCCTGAAAACCCATACTTGAAGGCTGAAGTGAGCCTAGGGAAACATAGCAGTTGTGATGTGATGCATAGTACTCCAAGAAGAACCTCTTCCCATGTCTAAAACTGAAGTGCAAGTCTATATCAACAGAAACACAAATTGTCAAAATGTATTAATTTTTATCTCTCTGTTATTTTCTCAGCTGAGCATGAACAGGCTAAAAATAAAGCTCAGGAAGAAATACAGAATTTGAAACAACAAATTTTGGACAAAGACAAAGCTATTTGTGCCTTAGCAGACATGACCAAAGAGGAAGCACGGTAAGATGTGAAGCACCTTCTTGCAGAGAGTAAAAAGTGTGTGTGGTTGATAACAATGAAGGAAACCTTATCACATTTGGGCTCTGCTTACTCATTTAAATTTTCTTCTTTTTTTCCCGATTTTGTAGGAAGTTATGTGGAGTGTCAGAACCAAAAATGCCAAAATGAAGTCTCCAATCAACCTACATAACTTGTTTTCCCACAGAAGCAACCAGCGATTTTACAACTTCACTGCTGGTGTTAAGACTTTTTTTTTTTTTTTTATAAAACACACACACTTTTCTTGTTTCTAATGAGATGGTAAGAGTTGAGTTGATTAAAATAATGTGCATTCATATGGCAGAACTGGTACTGCCTTATGAAATGGGGGGAAAAGGTTGCATAGTTTTGTTTTTTTGTATTGTTATTGTTTTGGTTGTATTATTTGTCCTTTGGTCCCTGTTTTGGCATCCATATTTAGATGTGATGGCAAGTCTCCTTTAAAAGTCGGAGCATATATATTGGATGTCCTGACCTCTAAAAGAAACCTATGTGATCATCATCATCATCATCATCATCATCATCATCATCATCATCATCATCATCATCATCATCATCATCATCATCATCATCATCATCATCATCATCATGTTATCTCTAAAGTCCTGTCTGTGGATTAAGGGACATCTCAAAATGCACTTGATTTATTCTAATAAGAATTAAACTCAGATGTTTCCAGTATGAATACCAGAAGAAACTGCAGCTTTCAGTCATTTGGCCTCTATGATATGACATTTTGTATGCCTGATAAGGTTTCTGACATCCGTTCCTGATTCAGGTTATCGTGAATATGTATACTACCTGTACATAACTAATATACTTGCCATACTTGAAAAACCTGTGTATGAATTTTTGAAACATTACATTCATAGCTTCTCACTTGAATAATAAATGTTTCTTAAATCAGTCGAGTTCCATGGTCCCTTAGCGCTCCCTAGTGTTGGAAAAAGGACTAAAACCTCCTGTGTGACGTCAAGTGCACTTATTTCTTGCATGGATGGGTTTACATTTTGAGGGCGATATGTCACGACTTGCCAGTTCCTAGATTTCATGAAAGCAATGCTGCACTAGACTTGTATGATATCTGTGTTATTCAGTTTTCTTAATATCATTAGTTTATTTTTCTTGTAATGCTGATGTCTACCAAAACTGATTTCTTTTGATGAACATTAAAAAAAGTGCAGGTATTCTGAATGCATTTGTTGTATGAAACAATTGAGTTCTGATTAAAAATGGGAATTAACTGAAAAAAAATATTTGTTAAAATGTACATTAATAATTGCACTGTTTTATGAAAAAATGAAAAGCAGTATTGGAGTTATTTTTTAATTGCAATTTTACTGACATTACTTAAAACCTTCTGTACTTATTTAAGGTGTCTTATTTGGGTTAATCTTACCAACATGTTTGACCTTTGAGTCAGAGTTGGCTCTGGTGTAAAGAAACGCACACACACCGCTACACACCGCAATATGCACGCTAAAATCTATAATTAAACTTTTTTTTTTTCATTGAAATACAAAATGCAAACAACACAATACAACCGCCAGGGGGAGACACACACTCAGCGGCGTAAATCAGGACACAATGAACTACAGAAATACATTAAAAAGAGCACACAAACTTAAGGTCTTGGTGGCCTTGGTGGAGAGTCTTAATGGTTCTAATATATTGTTTGACCTCATTTTCAAAAATACAAAAAAGAGGCTTTTGATTAATAAAACGGGATTTGTGAATAAACCATTTTATATAATAAGATTAATGATATAAAATTGTTTTTTTTTAAACAGATGGATAGTCAATGAAACCAAACAATACATGTTGAAAGCAAAGGGAGAAATGTGGTTCAACACAAACACAAATCAAATTAAAGATATAGTCCCATAATTTGGTAGTGAAAGAGCAACTCCAAACAAATAAATGAAAAACGTCTTCAGGGGATCCTTCACAGAAACAACAGACAGTGTCTATGTCTTTTTTGAAGCATTGAAGAAAAACTTTACATGGGGAGAATCTGTGAATTATTTTAATAGAAACTTCTTTAATTTTATTTGTAATTAAGTATTTTGCAGTATTTTGCAGGTAACCACCAAATCTTTTTCCAGTCAAGATTGTTAACAAAATTATTCCAATAAGAAACCAAACATGGAATTGATACAACAACCTTCTGAAACAACGCACGTAAATGACGATAATTATTATTGCGTCTTGAGGAGTCTTAATACATACTAGTTAAACGCGGAGGGATCTACCGCGAGGGTTTTAGGGGCGTGAAAGTCTGACCGTTCTAGCCAATCAGGATTCAGCCTGTCAATCACGTGACATGAGAACACGCCCTGGCGCTGCACCGGCCGGAAGTTGACAGACTGCTTCACGCTGCTGCTGGTCCTGGTCGTGACATCGGGACGCAGGAAAGTCATCTGTAGAATAGTCACAGTGAAAAGTATCAAGGCGTATTGGTAATATCCTAGACAACTGAATGTAAAAACGCGAAAACAATGTATATTTTCAGCTGTTAAATGTTCACAGTTAAATGTAGTTTGCTAACGAAGCCGCTCACACTTTTGTAACTCAACGACTGTGTTACACCATCAAGTTACATAAATCTTCAGGAGAAAATTAAGGCACTCTGGCAAAAGCGAAAGACAAATAGGTTTCTGTAAACAGTTTTTTGTTTTTCTCGAAATGGCAAGGAGTCTGGGTCGAATATTCAGAGGTTTTCAAAGCCTCTGTTCAGTTCCATTCATGAAGACTGAGCTCAGCCATCCGTGTAGCAGCATGTTCAGGACCTCCTTACGGACCATGGCGGTAGGTGGAAGCACAACCTGGGTGTTATGAAAGATGTTATGAACATCTTTCTCAATGGGGTTTTGTATTTGTGCTGTTTGACGTTGCTGGCGCTGGCTTTATGGTCCTCTGTTCCAGCTAGGGTTGCCACCTTTCAGAAATAGAAATAAGGGACGCCCTGATTTCAGCAGCGCAGAAGCCAAAAAAAAAAGCCCCAAAACTTCTAAACTGAATAAAAATGTGTTTATTTTATATGAAAAAACAAAATGCTTTGATTTAAAGTTTAAAGTGCTTTAATAGCATTGAACTTTCATGACTGTAGAGACAGACAACCATACTAGCAACTGAAATATCCTCCTATGCTACGTATGTCCACATCAGCCAAGATGTAATATAGCCTACAGGTGAAGAATATGGTGTAAAAGTTAATTTATTTCAATAATTCAACTAGAATATGGTGTAAAAGTTAATTTATTTCAATAATTCAACTAGAATATGGTGTAAAAGTTAACTTATTTCAATAATTCAACTAGAATATGGTGTAAAAGTTAATTTATTTCAATAATTCAACTAGAATATGGTGTAAAAGTTAATTTATTTCAATAATTCAACTAGAATATGGTGTAAAGGTTAATTTATTTCAATAATTCAACTAGAATATGGTGTAAAAGTTAATGAAAATACGGGACAAATCGTGTCCCGTATTAGTTCAATACGGGACGCAACATTTTTTTCTCAAATAAAGGACAATTCCGTATTTTATGGGACGGGTGGCAACCCTAGTTCCAGCCTTTTCTCTGTGCTTGTAGTCTACTTTCACTATGGGATAATAAAATCCAAACAAGTAAGGCGTGGCATCAGTTAAAAGCCTTAAGAATGAAGTTTGTTACTGACTCGTGATTGTCTTATTAGAGTTTGATGAAAAAGACAAGAAAAGAGTCCATGGTGAGGCAGTTTGACTAATTCTGCCATAAAATTGTTATGAATTTGTATTTGCAAAATACTCCTCAATAATCCAGTTGAACCACCAGTCTTACATTACTACCAAAATATTTTTAACAAATGTTATTACTAGTTATTGGCATGTGGGAAAGTATTTGTATTTTTGTCTTCAGTTAAGTCCTATTACATTATCTTCTCTTATATTAAAGGGGACCTATTATGAAAAACACGTTTTTTCTTGCTTTGACATATATAAAGTGGTCTCCCCTCAGCCTGCCAACTCAGAGAAGGAGGAAAGCAACCAAATTCTGCAGTGTCTGTACAGCCGCCCGGATGAGCCGTCCAGTGTGATGTGGATCTACGAGCCGTTCAGATTCTGCTCCCTTTCGTTACGTAACGAAAATGCCCACAACTAACCCTGGCCGGAACAACAACTCCACCGGCCGGAGCTTCTGCCATTTTTTCGTAGCGGTGTATCGCGTCATTCAGGCAGCCAATCAGCACAGTGCCTCATGATCATAGCCTCCCCGCCCACTCAGAATCCTGCATAGAGAATGAGGTTAGAGAATGGGATGATAAAGACATGGCTCAGAGGCTGAATTTCTAATCAATTTAGCAAAAACAATCATTCAAGACATTCAAGGCCTGTTTAAAATAGGTATTAGATGCCATAATAGGTCCCCTTTAAGTCTCAGTATCTATTATCACTTGCTGATAGGTTGCCATGCATCCTCTGTTTGGCAGGTGCTGCCCTCTTTCTTCTCTTTCAAGCCCCGGGACTTCAGCCTGCCAAACTCTTCATGGGGAGAAGAAATGATGCAGCTATACAAATATTATGACAGTCAGTGTGAGGTGAAAACAGATGGAGAAGAAGGCCAAGGTGGGCAGTGGAAGAGACTGCCAAGCTATAATCGATCCCTCAAGTATGCTACAGGTAAAAGGATTGGGATATTTGTTTATCTTTCTGCCTTATTTTGGGATCAACTATTTAGTTGAAATTATGTTCAAGGGCACAGATACAATATTTGTTACACAATAATGGTAAACTGAGCATAAACAGTTTTAAACTAGAACATTTTTTTAAGGTTTCTGACATGGTGCTTGTTGTGTTATGAAAAAAAAGTTTAATGTTGACGCTGCAACTACCATGATGCTTTAGGCAACGGACTTATAGAGTCACTCCTGCAAATATGGATCAGTTAAGCCATAGCCTATATTACCTTACTTTTCCAAGCTAGTGTCTTAATGAAATGTCCTTGTCATGCTTTGTTCAAAATACTGAATGTACATATTACAAAGGCTGTTCAACCATGTCTCTACAGTTCAGTTTACAACAGCTGGTTTATACATTTCTATTGAACCCAGCTCTTAGGTACAGCAGGTTGACGTGAAGTAAGCTCAGAGATTAAAAAAATAAGAAAAGTTGGACTTTCCAGGAAAGCTCCAGTTTTTTTGAGTTGGTAGTTTTGTAAAAGCAGACAGATACAGGCAGATGAAAACTGAACTTTACAGTGATAATGGACAGTTATCAAAAACATAATTTGCAAAGTTTGGCAGCATGGTGCCTTAGTGGTTAGTGCTGTTGCCTCACAGCAAGAAGGTTCCTGGTTCAATACCCGGGGCGAGAGACTTTCTGTGTTAGTTTGCATGTTCTCCATAACAACAGTGAATGACACCAACTTTTTACTATATAATCTTCTAACATTATTGTAATATTGAGCCATTCAACAACAACCTCTTGTTGTAACAAACTGCCTTAAAGGACATTTGCTCTTTTGACTGCGCAGATTACTCAGATTGTTTACTCTGAATATTTTTTCCACCACAACTTTCCTTGATGATGCCGAATGGTTCCAGACTTTTGACATTTGTTATCCGCAAATGATTCTCAACAATGTATTAAAAAGTTATATATGCTGATTATACAAATTTTCCAAGCATACAAGAAAATTCACTTTGGATGTGAATATGTTTGAACTGAAGCTAAAAACCTGCACTTTTAGCCGAGACGTATTACATAACTGTTAGTTGGATAAGAATTTCTAAAATAACAAAGAAAATGTCCAATGGACCAAAATAAATCAAATGTTGCCCATATTTAGAAACTGATATGTCCAGTTTATTAAATACTGGTTGAAGGAAAAAATATTCACATGCAGTGATTTAACTTTGGTATTAACCTGGTTTTGATTTGTATTTTGGTAACCTTGTTTTAGAACTGGCAAAAAGTCTATGGCTGTAATGTTTCTAGTGTGAATTAATATGATATGTAAAATGATATGATTAATATTAATATAATATTGCATTTATTTGCCTACTTCAGATAGCACATACCTGCATTATTGTGCTTTTTTTTTATCAGCTTCTGCTTTTAATTTTTTTAAACAATCTGGATGTCCTAATAACTGCTGGATGTTCACTTGTGTATTCATCTCAATAGGTGGAGTGTATCTCAGTAAGATAATCCAGTCAAAAGCACGACTTTTTACCCGTAACGTGAGAAACCCTGGGGCAGCATTTGAGTACGTTCTCTTTATGCGCAAAGATGAACAGAAGTGTGTGTGCATTTTGCAAGCAGGGCATCTGCTGGAAGGCCCACCAGGGTAAGATAAATTACGTCTTTTAAGGCTGTGTATAAATGCCATTTCCTGTTTTGATATTGCATCTTTTTAACTGCAGTCCATATTGAACATGACACAATAATAATAGCTGAATGCTACACATGGGGACAATAATTAGAGTTATAACCTTCGTTGTAGTAGGCAAGTTTGTACTGCATGAAAGAAAAAAAAAGTTAAATTTTGAACGTTAATGTTGAAAAGAAAGCTGTAGTTTAAAAGCTGTCTTTAATGTCTAACAGACATCTGCATGTGCTCCCAGACATGTCCACGGGGGGGCGATAGCCACCATGATTGATACCGTTACAGGCACTCATGCCTCTCTGCTTTGTGCTCCAGTGGTGACTGCCAACCTCAGCATCGACTATCGCAGGTAGGAGAGCGACACATTTGATGAAGAAGCAACAGTTATGTCTTATAAAAAGCTGTCTCAGTGAGTCAGATGTAGTAGAGTCCTTCATTTTAAATATTCGCTCAAATATAACATGATCTGGTGACTTTTATAAAAAAACATTATGCTCTAGTATTGACAGAAAATGTCTGGATGTAAGAGTCGTAGAGTTTTAAGAACTTCAGGTTGCTTTTCTGAATTGTTACAACATAGCTTTCCATTGCATGATGTGGATATTTACTTGACTAATTAGATATTCAATTGATGAAGGGCAGCGCATTTCATTGAAAATGTATTGTGATTGCAATATCAATTAAGCAAACAAAAAAAATATACATATTGTAAAAAGAAAGAAAAGACAGGTGCCATGCATCTGGACTCGATATGTCCATGCTATCTTTGGCTAATTAGATTGAATTTCAGAGTAAAATTTTGAAAAAAAAAAAAAACACTGTTGCTGGTGTGGAAATAATGTGCCTACTTTTTGTTCGTTGCCTGTGTAGACTATGAACTATCTGGGGCCACGTTAGCTACAAGGAAAGACATTTCATTCTTAGACTGAAGTATTTATCGATATGTGACCGGCTATATAATCACAATTTTCTACTATGATGTTACATATGGCATATTTTCCATAAATTGTGCAACCCTGCTCTGAAGCTTGGGTCAAACTTTCAGCGACTGTGCTGACCTTACCCACCAGTACATCAGTAAAAACAAAATCAGAATGTTATCATTTATGGTGAGATTGCTCTAGCAAACAATTGTCTTGTCCCTAGCCCCATCCCACTTGGCAGCACTGTGTTGATTGAATCCACTGTGGACAAGAGGGAAGGCAGGAAAACCTTTATTTCATGTAAAGTGACCAGCACCGATGGCTCCAAACTGCACACAGAAGCAACAGGTGACATTCTTTGATGAGTTTTTCATACAGCTAACATATCCAATGAATATGTCATTGTGAAAATGTATAATCTGCCACATCTATGCCATATACATCTTTATCATCACTGTTCTGTTTTCTTTCACGCAGCACTGTTTGTATCTATCAGCGTAAGCCATCTACTAAGAGGGTGACGCAAACACACCAGCCTGCAAAAACACTGTCGGCACCATGTGTTTGGGGGAGGTGGCGGGTCCAATTTCATCTATTTGATTATATGAAATTGTCATTATAAAGAACGCATACACTTTTTAGTCTTCACTTATGATTAAGTTGCAGTTCTTTTTTGTATGTTTTTGTATGCTTACTGTTACTAAAACATAAACAGAACATATTTGCCTTTTATTGAACAAAATATTTATTTAAATATTTAACGATTATTTATTGTATCTTACATAGTATTAATTGTTCTGATGGCACTGTACATTTGTATACTCTGTTTCTTCAGCCAAAACATCTTGTAAGGTTATTATTACGTTAGGTCTACAAAGAAGTTATATTGTATAACTGGAAAGGAAATGGTCGTTGTTATCTTGTTGCATTTAAAGAACAAATATATAATAAGATGGATTGCATCTTCTTGATGCAATCCATCAGCTCGTTGTCTGTTTTAATTTGTTTATTCTTCATGTGCTGAGCATTTTTTTTTTTTCATGAAATAAATCAAATAATATATGGATCCAAAAAGAATTCTAAATTATTTTGTTGTTAATCTCCCACCCAAATGTGATGTTTTAACTGCGTCAGTATGACGTAGTATTGAATATGAAGTGCATGTTTGAAGATGCCATTAACACAGTTTTACAGTATTTAATCAGAATTGGGGTTTAATACTAATCAAATATTTGTAGTATTTTAGATATAAACCTTAGTTTTGTTGTGCTTCCTGTATTACATATTTTAGTTTTGATTTTCAGGTGTGGGTTGTTGGCTGTCACTCCACCATGTGGTGGCTGTGGTTATATTTAAATGTGAAGCGTACATTTTCATGCCATAAGAAATATTATGACTTACAGTGGCGAAACAAGCTTGAAACCCCAAACTAAAGTGTATTCACTCTGGCACTTTGAACATGTGTGTCTTTCTGTCAAAAAGGACAGGTGTGCCACAGAGCACCGTTACCAACTAACTGGATTCTTCTACAAACAACGATTATAAAACAGTGATACACACCTTTTTCTCTCGTTATGTTAGACTTTAGAGCTGTAATGATTGTGAAATGCCTTTATTTATTTATACAGATTAGTCTCATTGAGACATGGTGTGTCATATTCAATGAGACCTGTTATGGACAATAAAGATATCACAATGCAGTTATTATGACTAACTGTTGTGTTGTCAAGCAAAAACAGACCTTTTTTAAGGTCTGTTACTGTGGAACACTTGCATGCGTACCATTATAATGGGTCACGGTCAAATGTATTTATATAGCACATTTACAAACAGACAAAACTGCCCCAAAGTGCTGAACACAATGAACAATTAAAATATAATAAAACACTGTTAATAGTTCAGATAAAAACAATATAATAAAACAAATTAAAATATAATAAAATGTCTCACTCAGCTTGAGTTGAAAGCCAGTGCAAAGAAGTATGTTTTAAGCAGTGACTTGAAACTCTCCACTGAATTATTTTCTATCATGTACAGTGGGAGAGAGTCCCACAGTTTGGGGCTGGCAATCATTACACCCGTCTCCTCTGGTTCTAAATCTAGACCTAGGGCAGTTTAAGAGCAGCGGTTCAGAGGGTCTTAGCGCAGGTCCTTGTGAGAAGATGTGAAGCCGTGTTTTGGATTAAATGTAGGCGGTGAAGAGAGGAGTGTTCAAGGCCATAGTTCAGGGAATTACAGGAGTAGAAGTAAGATGTTATCAATGCATGTGCAACTTGTTCCAATTGGTTTGGTGGCAGGTTAGGCCTAACCTTGGTTAAAAGTTTAAGTTGGAGAAAGCTTTACTTCATCACTGAGCTAATTTGTATGTCCAGTTTAAAAGCATTATCAATAAAAACACCAGGCTCTTTACAATAGGGCGACAATAAGATGAAAATCCACTAAAACTATCATCACACTTGGGACAACCTCATGAAATATTATGATTTCAGTTTTTTGGTTCAAAAAGTTCAGTGACATCCAGTCTTTTACTTCTTTGTGTTAAGTGTTCCAAAGCAATCGTTTTTTATGCTGAATAGCAGATACATTTGGATATTGTCAGTAAAGCCTTGAAAAAATAGGAAACAAATGCAACGAAAACAAGAGTGGGCCTAAAATTGAGCCTTCCGGCACTCCATTAGCAAAGTTGGCTTTTCCTGAATAAAAAAATGTCTGTCCGATAGGTAAGACTTAAGCCAATTAAGCACTGTGCCTTTAAGGCCTGCACATCCCTCTAAGCAGACTCTGCACCCAAGTGGTTTCAGTTCTACCTTTCTAGCAGAACTGAATATGTCTCACTGGGAAGATGCAAGTCCAGACTGCTCCCTGTCTCCTGTGGTGTTCCGCAAGGGTCGGTCCTCGGCCCCATCCTCTTCATTTTTTACATGCTGCTCCTCCTCGGTCGTGTCATCAGCAGACATAAGATGTCCTTCCACTGTTATGCTGACGACACGCAGCTATACATAGAAACTGCCCCAAGCCCCTCTGCAGCCATTTCTTGTCTCTCCGCATGTCTTGGGGGGGGATAAAGACATGGATGAGCAACAACTTTCTTCAGCTAAACAGTAGCAGAACCGCAGCCCTCCTTGTTGGCACTCCACACCAGGTTCAGTCATCCTCCATAACTCAACTCACCTTCAATGGTCAGGTAATACCCCTCTCCTCCACAGTCACTAATCTAGGAGTTAGGTTTGATCCTCACCTGACCTTTAATGACCATGAAACAACTGTGCAAAACTTCGTTTTATCATCTCAAAAACATCTCCAAACTCTGCCCCACTTTAACCCTGTTAGATGCAGAGAAGCTCGTCCACGCATTCATCTCCTCTAGACTGGACTACTGCAACTCACTCTTCACTGGGATCACTGGCAAGAACATCCAGAAACTGCAATACATTCAAAACAGCGCTGCCAGGATATTGATGAGAACGGAAATATGAGTACATAACACCCATTCTCCACTCGCTCCACTGGCTCCCTGTCTCAACCCGGATTTAATACAAAGTCCTACTCCTCACCCATAAGTGCATAAATGGACATGCACCTCCTCCGTACCAACAAGAACTCATTACTCCCCAAACCTCTACCTGCACCCTCAGATCTACAAACTGCTCGCTCCTCCGGGTTCCCAACACCAAGCTCCCCGACATGGGCGAGCGGGCCTTTTGCTCAGTAGCGACTCGCTTATGGAACAGTCTCTCTGACCATCTAAGTGCGGCACAGACACTGGACTCTTTTAAGACTGGCCTAAAAACCTTTTTATTCAGGAAGGTGTTTTTGAGTTGTGTTTTATGACTTATTTTTGCAGTGTAATATCTAAGAGCACCAGCAAAAAAGACTTACCTGAATCAGAACTTGAAAAAAGATAATTAAAAAGTTTGAAAAGTGCAGTTTCTGTGCTGCTGTAAGGAAATAGCTAAATTATGTCAATTCCTTTAAATCTTTGGTGTTATTTTTGTTTTCCAAGGCTGTACATTACAACATCCAGCCACTAATAGCTAAGCGTAAAGCCTTTATGCTCTTAGTTTGCCTTAAGGTGGTTTGTTGTTCTTCTGAGACTATAAAATCTGATATTGATATTAAACATTAAAACTAATAGCGGCAGGATGGTGCAGCTGGTAGCGCAGCCGTCTTACAGCAAGAAGGTCCTGGGTTCAATTCCCGCTGGTGACGCAAGGGCCTTTCTGTGTATCCTTGGGTAGCTAATGTGAGCTACCCGCACAAAAACATGCACATAGTTGTGGGCTACACATGCCCTCTCTGGCCAGCCGGGGCGCCAGATGGGGTGGGGAGGATCTGGCTGGAATAACGTGATCCTTCCATGCGCTACGTCCGGCCAGAGAAACTCCACCCTGTCAGCCTGCCCAGCAGCCTGCTCACTATAATAAAGATTAATACGATTTTTCTACCTTCTTCAGGTCGTTAAGTATGTATAATAAGAAATTACATCCACTCATTTGTTTGTTTCTTTGGCTCTCTGACATCTGATGGCTCTGATTTACTATTTTATTTTTACTTAATTATGAATACAAGTATGTCCAGGGTGTACCCCTCCCTCTCGCCTGTAATGAGCTGGGATAGGCCCCAGCCGACCCCCGTGATCCTGCAAAGGATTAAAAGGGGTATAGATAATGGATGGATGGATGTTGCCCTTAGAAAGTTTAGTTTATTAGCAGGTGCAGCTGATTGAGTTTCTCCTCACCATTTAAAGGTCAGAAGCATACCACACAATCTACACACCTTTAACTGCTTTTCAATTTGTTGTCATTCTGGTCTGAAGTGTGGTTTCTGAGAGTATAAATTCATCGGTGTATGGGCCTGGTGGTCGTCTGGGGGCCTCTCATGTCTTTAACCTCAGTTAAGTACAGATGGAAAGGTTGCCTAGTTTATAAAAACTCTCTTGTGCATGTGAGCGCTCTGCAAATGAACGCCACTTTTTTTTTTGTCCCCAACTTGTGGTCAAGTTGGGTTTTGAGGAAGCGGGTGGGGGATGGTTTTTTTCCATTTTCAGTTAAAAACCACTAGCAACAAGCTCTGTCCACTGCAGCAATTTAAGCCATCATACGTATAATGTGAGGAAGCAGGGTTTTACAGCCCTTCAGCATTCACAGTTTTGATTTTTATCATAGAATAGTTTTTTTTTTCAATTGAGAAGTCATGTATTTGTTTTCCAATTTACAAAACAGCATAAAATCTATTACTGAAGTGCGTGCAAGGGACAGGTTTACAGTTCATGGTTCTCCATTGAATTTACTAATAATATTTAGCAATAAATGTAAATATATTACTGTTTTCATTGGTTAACTTTATAATAGACTTCAGTTTAAAGGAGCCACATATCCAACTTGTTCAGTTAAATGTAATCAATGTTCTGCTTTGTTTATCTAATAGCAGCTCACATTGCCATTGTAGGCTTGTGTGTAAACTTGACTGTAAAAGGTTGATTGCCCTTGGGGGGTGACGGATGAATGAGGAATATAAAATGTAATAGTTAACTGCCATAAATAGCAAAAGAGAAAAAACATTTTTTTTTGCCAGCGTAGTTGGCCAAAAGGATCCTCTGCCATATCTTGTTTTATTAATAGCCACATGCAGCTTTGTCCAGGAGGAAGTTACCAATTTGATTCTTCAGCAGAACTTGAATGGAAAGTAACAACACTGGACAAATCATAACTCAGTGTAAATGCAAGAATCTCATACTTGTCAATAAGTTGGAGTAAATTAAGTTTTGTCACATATTTGTCCACAATGACAAGTGTTGCTCCGGATGTATGTCTGGATCCACTGTAAGCACCTGGTCTTGGAAAACTGTTACCACATTGATGTTAATTAAGGAGACATGTCAATTATTTACCATGCTTTCCTCTCTGAGTTGAAATGAGTCATTGAATACCCACAATGAAGTGAAATCCTGCATCCACTGCTGTACTGCAAGTCCCTGCAGGACATGAAACCAAACCTGGCATGAAACAGGGGTTTTAAAGGAGCAAGTCATGTTTCCAAAGTATCAGTGAAATAACGGGCCACTGGACTGAAGGAAGGCCACGTCTCTTGTGTTTTCCTCGATTTAGTCCATGGGCCAGACCAGATATCAGTACCACTCAAAGTGGCAAAACTTGCTTATCATTTTTGAAAAGATCCTTGTCTGTAGATGATATTTTGGTAAGATAACCCTTCCTGAGTGGCAGCTGTATCATAGTTATCAGCTCATGAAGTTACTCATCCCCTTCAGAAAATTACATTTTAGATGCTGGTGCATATCCTGGTTTAGACTCAAGTACAGGATATCTGTCAATGTTTCACAATATTGTCTTTGGTATTATTTTAAAGGGGACCTTTTAAGCATTCGTTCAAGCTTAGATGTGAATATTTCTGACAAACACAGAGGTCACTGCAGCTCTTTAAACTATAAACAACACATATTTTTACACAATTTTCGCCTTTCGTGTCATCTAGGAACACCAGAGACACAAAATACAAAAACTGGAATACTCACAGGACCATAAGGAGAGCATCATTAGGCTCCTATGAAACTACTACAGCCACAAACTCTTTATCATGCAAATACAGGACATAAAGGACACCACAATGAGATAAGGAACCAGCTTAGTTTTATAAACATTATAAACATAACAATATTGTAAACAAAATTAACATGGTTATTAATGGGAATATGTCAAGATCTGATTATAGTTTGGCTATCAAATTCTGTGTACTTAAGATAGTGTTAATAAGGTTAACCAAGTACAGAATCATCACGTAATGTCTTCTTTCTTTCTTTTTTTTCTAATCTTTATTGTAAGCGCTTTGGGACTTGTTCTTCAGGTGAAAATGCGCTCTATAAATACAATTTATTATTATTATTATTATTATTATTATTATTAATGTCACTCAAACTATGATACAGCTGCCACTCAGGAAGGGTTATAATACCAATATCTACAGACATGGATATCTTCAAAAATCATAAGCACATTTTGTCACCTTGAGTGGTACAGACGAGTGAAATTTTGGGCTCTGGCCCATGGACTAAACCACGTCTCTTATGTTTTCTCGATTGGTGAGGCGGGAATTCGTGGCAGCAGCAACACGGGATTATATTTCTCAACCGAGCGCTTCAAAGCAACACCCGATCTGCTGCTGTTACGTAACGGCTCATTTATGGTTCCGCGTTACACCAACGCAGACCTTACGGCGTAGATTCCGCGTCGCCGTTTACCCGACGCCGTACCCTACGGCGTAGGCTCTGCGTCGATTTAACGCAGAAGCATAATTCAGGCTTAACAGGCGGTGACATAACTCCCTCCGGTCCGGGACGGTCAGCGTCGCAGCAGCCGGCCGGTCCAGCTGCACTCGGGACCCGACTTTGTTGACCGAGGACGCGGGCGGATAGTGTTGCAAAGATGACGGCCGAGTTCTGGGACCCGTGAAGACTTTGCAGGAGGAGAGATGGCAGTGCACGTTTTCAAATGCCTGCGCCGGCCCGGGCGCTAAGAGCAATCAAACAGGTAGGATGAGCTCAGACACATTGCTGCACAATTCACGCAGTGCTGTAGATGCAGGTGGAGCCCAACACCTGCCCAGGGAGCAGACCTTTGTGGGTTGTGTGTGTTGGTGACAGGAGAGTGCATGAGTGTGTATGATACAAATATTGTGCTTGATCTACTTAAAAAAAAAAATCAACTTTTTGCATGAGATTATTATGTAGATCAACAAAGACTAGTCTTTGTATAAACAACTTAATTTTATGTATGTAAATAATACATTTTGCAAGTACAGTCAATTTAATTGTGTTAAGTTTACTTTATTTATCAAAATTAAGTTGACTTTACTTGCAAAAATGAAGTTGACTTTACTTGCAAATGAATTTTGTACATACTAAAAATTAAGTAGTTTATACAAAGACTAGTCTTACATAAAAATCTCATGCGAAAAAGTCGCCTTAATTTTTTTAAAGTGGATCAAGCAAGATATTATTTTTACTGTGGTGTTGTACATAAAACAAATAAAGCATGTCTCATCTAAACGTTGGTCAATCTACCCAATAGATTAAAATGGTTAAAGGAAAAGTAAATACGACAAGATCAGTGCTTGTTGTTTGTGTGTAAATGAAAAGATTGCCTGGGATTACATAAATACTGCTTGTTAAGGAAAAAATGCACAGTCTTGTTTTTTGAGCAAATGCAGATTAAGTTCAAAACTAGATGTATTCATGTAAAGCAACAAACTTCATTTTTAATTGTATCACAGATTTAAATATGTTATATTTACATGCGCTTTGATTTATTTTTTTCAGTGTAGGGTCGCCCAGCGTTTTGACAGGAGCGTTATGGAATATGAAGAGCCCGACTTGCCTCCCGCTGACCCCCTCAGCAAAAAAGGTAAGGTTCACCTGTGACTTTTAATTTTGAAAATGACTGCAAGACTAATGCAACTTGTTGAGCTTAACATCCTAGTGATATATTGTGTTTTTATGTCCCTCTTTGCCACATGCGCCATACGCTGACCACTCCCACCCACCCACGTTTTATCTCATTCATCAGCTCAACTTTCCTGCACCTCCAGCCACTCCCTACTCATCTATCTTTACCCCAGTAACCCTCCTCATCCTTTTTGCTGGAGTGTTGTAAGGTGCTGTGAGTGGGTAAGAATGGCAGTAAGCTGGAGTAATCCATCGGGATTAGCTCTTATTTTTGCTTCTGTTTCTGGCCAATGCCTTTCTTTTAAAGCATCACCTTTGCTATAATCAAACCATTGACTGTCACAGGAGCTAAGACACTACTCCTTCTGCCATGGAAACCCACCGCACACTTCAGCATGGCGACATAGTTTGTGAGCTGGATAAAGGTGATTATTTGAACAACATTGAACAACACGTCAATGTATGCAGAGCGCACAGTGCAGGGTTTTTTCAAAGAAGATCACAGTTGCATGAATTTCAATGTCAAGTGCATCTTTGCAGGTTTGGTTTTATTTGCCCACATTAGATGTACTTGAACTAATGTCACATCTCAAAGTGTTAATATTAAATAAATTGATCATTTCCCAATGGCATTAGTTTCAGTGTGGAGCTACTTTTATAAATGCAAGTGATAGGCTTGATAGAAAATAACAGAAATGACATGACTGTCCTGCAACATCATTCTATTCTGTCAATATGAATTGAGTTCCTTTTTTTATTTTAGTTATTTTAATATTATGTAACAACTATGATGAAAGACACAAGAAGATAAGACAAGAGAGAAAAATACACAATTGACACTAATATGATTGAAAGTTTCTCTCTTCTATTTTATTCTATTCTCTATATATCAAAGAGGCTCTATGAGCCTCTTTGATAAAAGATTGGAAAGTGGACTGTAACTCAGAAACAGAGAACAGCAGAACAACAACAGGGTAAAAGTAACATGGTTTATGAATGCTAAGTGTTATGAGCTGCAGTGCTTGTTTGAAAGCATTGATTCAATTCAGTTTATTTTATTTTAGTTCAGTTCACATCAGTCACATTGCAGAATATTCCAGTTTAATCCATTTTGTTGTAATCCAGTCATAATCAAGCTCATTCCTATTAATGCAGTGAATTATAATTGCATCTATCCGTCCATTCACACAAAGGTGCTGGCTGTGGGTTAGGTGTTACAAGGATTGTCTTACAGTTGAAAGATTTTTGGCTTGGGCCCTTCAATGTACCAAAGTGTCCCTGAGAAGGACTTTGAACTCCCACTTTGCGCCCGTTATAATCATGGATGTGTGCTTGTAAAGACACAAGTGCTGCATACTGTATGCAAGAGTACATAAACAGTGTATATCTATAATGAGAAGCACTTTATGAGTACTTGTGTGAAAGATAAGGTTATTTTAGTGCTGGTTTCAGCAACATCCGTAGCTCAGCAAATGCTCATTTGCACTGAAGGTATAATTTGCTTTAAAGTCTGGTGTCCAGTCTGCCTTCAGTCATATCACTGCTAAGCAGCCAAACACTAGTTATGTTTTGCTTAAAGAAACTTGTTGAAAAGTTGTATAGAGTTGAAAAATACGCCAAGGATGTCTGAATTCTCATGCACAGGTTGTGCTGGAACATCATAGTACTCATGGACATTAGTGCCCAAGTAGAAGTGGAAAAATACTATTTTAACAAGATTAGAGCTATTTAAAGGGAAATAAAATGCTACAACTGGATACTAAAGGGTTTAAAGCTTTAGAATAAAGCAGCATCAGCTTACTTATCAGGTCTGGCACTGGTTTTATTTAGGTTCAGGTGTCGTTGTTTCGTTTAAATTCATGTGTAGTTTCATACTGCTGAGGTGGCATTTTTACGGCGATGAGTGTCTTGGTTTTAGTGGCTGTTGTGGGTGTCCTCTCATTTTTCTCTCGTACTATAGCTGTGTGTGTTACTCACTCTTCAAAACTGTTCACCGTCTGAAAGGATCATGTGAATGTTTGTGGGTTCCTTGTGGATCTGATTATCTCCATTTATTCTGGATTCATTTATGAGCTTAATCCTGATGTTTGATTTAAGTCGCCTTGGATAAAAGCGTCTGCTAAATGACAGTAGTAGTAGTAGCTTGCTGTTGCAGCAGTGACACACAGGAGTAACACCGGAACCAAAGCATTTGGCCTCTTCTCTGCAATTATCTTAAAGTCTTAAAATCTTATATGCACAAATGGTCTTTTATTCAGAACATAATTAGAGAGTTATGGTCTGTTTCTAACAATAATAAACTCTCCAATGTTCATTAATCCAAGTTAAATCTGCCCGTCACTGCTTTTGTCACTCCGTTGTTAGTATTTAGACAAACACTCAACCACTTGAGTTGAACTGGTGACCGCACAAAGCCCTCTTAGCTCTATAAGGCTAATGCCACTTGTTGGTCAACAGTCTGCTGTAGTCCTGACCATGAGATAATCTTCCTTATCAGACTTGAACGCAATGGAATTTTTGTTGTTTTTGTTGTCGTTAACATTTAAAAAAGAAATCATTTTTCAATTTTATTTTTTATATTCTTTTTATTGAATCTAGTCATGTGACATAAAGCTAGATGGCATTTTCCTTCATGTTTCAATTATTCTATGTTGGGTTGCATTGGTTATAACAGTTAGATGTTATTTGATAGAAATGTGTTTACATTCAGGCAAAGTTGTCGGCCCCCTCTCTGCTGTCAGTTTACTTCAGGGCTGTTATGTAATGCAGCAACTGTCACTCCAGCAGCCAGCTTAGATGTCAGAGGGCACACGAGTTACTGAGATTTTGACTGATGAGCAGAGTTGTTGTCTGTGTCTCTGCAATCAGCTGGCTCCTGAGTGGTGAGTGCGTGGCGGCGCTACGGCCTGCCTGAAAGGTGCGCCCTGCTAAATGTGTCCATGCAGTGTCAGATTTACTTTGCACACACGTGTAGATGTTTTTGAGCGTGTCGGATCCTTTTTTCCCGCTCACAGTCGCTGAGCAGAAGTGCTCGTTTCATTTCTGCTGAAAGATTGTTGTACATATTTAAAATAAGTAAAATGTTTAATTAATTATAATGTGTTAAGGTTTGTCACCAGATTAAAAAAAAAAAATTAAGTCATTTATCTGGAAAGAATCGTATTTATTTCTTAAGAGGATTAATTAGAGGGAAGACAACCATCCTCCTTTCAGGGCACGTAATTAAATGCAACACCTTTAGCTTTAAAGTGATGGTAGTTTTTAGTTCTGATTGCTTGGCTCTTATTTATCGCTGTCGTTTACCATTTATTTAACAACTCTTTCTCTCTCAGGTCTGGTGCGTCGTTGCATTTTCCGTGCATGCACGCACTGCTCTGCTTTCATTCCATACTTTATGCTTATGAAGCAAAACTGATTTGATGAGGGCAGGGAAAGAGAGAAAACCACAGAGGACTCGAACGGGCGGAGACAAAGGCCAGCTAGGTCTACGCCTTCCATCGATACTTATCTGCTTTGGCTTTAAACATCTTTCTGTCTCTCTTTCTTTCTCTTACACACACACACACACACACACACACACACACACACACACACACACACACACACACACACACACACACACACACACAGAACTGATACGACTCCAGAAATAAATTCAGAACCGACCCTTTTTGACACCCACTGCAGTTCAGACTATCACAAGTTTGATCAAACAGACAGACACAAAAAAAGGACCCGTTGCTTCACATACACCCACCTTACCCGGCCTTTATCTTTTGAGTATGTGTGAGTCTCACAAACCTCTCACAGATGTGCACCAGAGTCAATAGAAATCCTCTAATTCTTCTTTTGCTTGCACTTCTTATACGTCCAGTTTGTGCATGAAAGAAAACTAAAGAAGGATTGTGTTACACAAACTTTTTATCAAAGTTCCATTAAGGCGCTGACAGAGAGAGCTTTTCTGAATATGTACTTCCTACACTTAATTTTAAGTGTGGGTTTTTTTCGGTAGCATTCATTTGATCTATTTGTTGGGTTAGCCTCTGGTGTTTAATTCTCGGGATGTCACATATGTTGGAAGGCGAGGCTTTTTATGTAATTATACAGTAATTGATCATCATGATGTTGCATTTGTAGTATTTAGATCATTCACTTACATAGAAAAAAATACATTCTAAAAATACGCTAAGTTCAATATTAAAAACCATATTTACTGTCGGTGTTCTAGTTTTCTCTGTAAAAGTCGTCATTAAGTTAAAACTGATATATTACACATTGCTTTGGTAAATTTAGTAGGTTATTTGAAAAGAAAATCCTGGTAGTTGTTAAAATAATGGAGATAAAAGAATAAAATTAGAGATTTAAATGTTTAGTGGACGTGATTTTAATTTGTGATAGAATAACGTGCCGTCTGCACGTTTAGCTATATTATTCTGTCTTGCTTGTAGTTTTAACGCACACACTAATCTTTTTTCTCCCTCAGGAGGTGCCGTGTCCAAGAAGACTCATTTGAGTAAGTTTTCTGAAAGCGCACTTTTTGTGTATGCTAGCCGCTATGCGTGTATGAGTTTGTGCATGTTTGCATCTGTTTGTGGTGATAACATTTCGTGTGTTTGTGCTAGATATTTGTGCATGTGGTGTGGTTAACTACATAGTTAGTGAACATGCAACATCATTGCACCTGTACGACAACACACTGGTACACTCTCACACACACATCCATAGAGTTGTTTATATTAGCAAAACTGTAAGGGGTTCTGTGTGTTGCACCTGTGTTGCCACCAAACACACACACACACACACACAACCACCAGCGCTTTAACATGTGAATGCAGATGATGGTGATAACTTTTTTTTAATTTACTTTTTTTTTTAGCCTTTTTGGTTTAACACTTTCTGCCACAACTGTAGCACACCTGGCGGTGTTATCAAGTGTGAGGATGTTGAGTGTAAGACAACCTTCATATTAGGCGATGGGAAGATAAACAAATTGGGGTTAAAAGATAATAAATTCATTCATAATTATTTGAGAGTGACTATAAATATATGTGAAACCAGAGTGGAGGGAAAGTTCAAAATGTTGCTTTTTGAGTTTTGATGCCTTGTTGGTTTTGATCATTCATTGGCCTTAGATGGAGGAATGAGAACAAAGGGAGACGAGCGGGAGGACTGAGAAAGATGTGGGGGGTTCCTACCTTTTTTTTCTGAAGTACTTTTATTATACTTTATAATTCAAATTTTCTGCTCATCTTTACACTTTTTCCACCTCATTGCAGCGTAAAATATTACACCCTGCACTATATCCAAGACACGTAATAGATATTCTTCATGCAAAGGATATAAGCAGTTTAAAAATCATATAAACTTCCCAGCAGCTCATAAAGGTATAGATCAGCTTATAGTTTTATGAATACTGCTCATACCTCAATTTATTATAAATAAGAATTCAGTAATTTTTCACAACATGATTTACTTTTGACCCTTTTAATCTTAATATCAAATATTCTTAATTAAGTACAATCTGCAAACATGATTTTGCTTCTAATAGTATTGTATCTAATAGTATATTGTAGTGTATTGCTAGAATTAAAAAGAAATCTCAATGCTTTTCTCATCGGTGGAGGAACTCAAGAGGTGATAAGGTTTAACTATGCTGCAATGCAACGGAGGTGACAAAGTGAAAGAGGCCGCAAGAAGACAGAAAGTGCTCTTAAACTGATGAACTGATAACCACAAGCTGATCTCATGAGTACTGTTGAAATAGACATGTAGACATGGGAAAAGAAAAGAAAAAGAAAGATCAATCATCAAGTGTTAAACTGAAATGTTTACGTGTTTTTCATGTTCTTACTTCATCTCCAGTGATTCCTGGTAACTCATTTGATGTTTATTCTCATGGTGAGTCTGTGCCAGACACCAAAAAGCTACTTTTTTTGATGGGTGTTAGAGAGTGAGGGGGTGACGAATAACAACAAAGGTATGAGGAAAAAGTACCCTGAGAGAGGAAAAAAAAAAACGTCAGGGCACGGGAGAGCCCCCCTTTCTTTGTCTCTTTTCTCTGCCACACACACACACACGTACACACACACACACACACACACACACACACACACACACACGCACGCGCGCGCTAGTGAGGAAGGTGAGGCGGTGACTGTCACTCAAAAGTCTGAATATGTGTTCTGCAGCTGCACTGAGCACAGCCGACACAGCTCTCTAAAGGACAACCAGCAAAAGAAACAAGCGATTAAGAGTTATAGTACATAGATATATTTGCCTACCAAAAAAAGTGTCCAAAAAGACTGTAAGACACGTGAGAGGAAGAGAGTTTGTGAAAGTGGGACAAGCGTCTAATACAAGTGGAGGAGTGAAGATGATGCGAGGTAGGGATGAAGTTCTTTGATTCGTATGTCTGTTTTCTGTGGGCAGCAATAAAAGACATTTTATCAATACGTCAGCTACTTTGATGGTGCATGATGTGGCTGTGTAGAGCGGTATTGACAATGTTTTCGTTTTATATATGAGCTGTTTGAGCTTTCATCAAATCCGTAAAACAGCTTTGTTGTTCATGCAGTCCGGACACCTGTGGCCTCAAGCGACTTGATCTTGTAGTCTTACGTAGCTTTTGGTTCAGGTTCTAACTCTTCCTCCAGGTGTTAACACCTGGAAGACTGATGAAACCCTGCTAAAATTACTCTGAATTTGCCAACTGCTAAATTTACAATTTTCATGTTTTATTATAAGTTGACGCTTTGATGAGGTAAACATGATTTACCCTGCAGAGGAGCTCCCACAAAACATGCACATATTTTCTCACCATTAGGAGTTGACTGTCAGTTATGTTCACACTAATTGATGTGTTTCAGGTTTATGTTTTGACAACATGACTCAAATATGTGTTCCCTTCGATATATTTACGAATTGAATCATGTTACAGATATTTCTACCTTCATTTACTCCCAAATATATGGCTGACCTTGGCTATAGAGCTTGGTTCATTTCACACAATGACAATCAAAAAGTGTAGAAAAGTTATTTAAGATACAAGTAAATTCAAACAAATTTGATTTATAACATTAACAACACAATAGTTTGTGTTCAGAGTGGAACCCTTTTGTGTAATCATAATGAACAAACGAAACCAAATACTGATGTGGCGCCCAGATCGAACTTTTATTTTTTTCTCTTGCTTACACTTCCATCAAATACTAACCCACGGAAAACAGGATGCTGCAACTCTGCAGAGCATCAGCATGAATGGACCAACTCCATACACATACAGGATGCAGAGGAAATGTGTTACTGACAATGAAGAAAAATGTGATCTGTTGCAATTATAAGTTTTTTTTGTAGAAGCAGTAAGGAGCTGAATGAGGGCAAATAAGGTATCTGTATATGCAAGCTGTTTCTGCGGTCTTTGGGTTGGAATTTGCAGACACACAAAAACACATACATGCATGCATAAATACACGCACACACCTTTCTGCAGCTGCTTTTTTAGATGCCGCCTAGATGTTGCGTATCTCTGTCCTGCAGCTGTGCCAAGGATACTGCACATGTGAACAAGAGGGGAGCAGGCTCCTAACTGCTTCTGGATACTTTTGTAACTTCCCCACAGCTGGAAATCGATGATTTTTATCAGAAATTTAATCACATGCCCATTTCTTATAAATTTGATGGCTGCGTTCGTAAAGATTAATGTGTAGATCTTGTACAGTGTCTTTGTCAGAAAGGATTTCCTTGTTCCTCTGGTTGCAAAAAAAATGCACTGAACTTCCAAAGCAGCAGAAACATTTGGTTTTAGATCAAAGCAAACATCAAAATCGCAGGTGACACATTCCCCCCAAAATATGGTAGCAGAAATACAGCAGTCGAGCTGATTCATAGCCTGTGCTACTGTCAAAACACTACCTCTGTCAAACACCTCCGAATTCAGAAAGCACTTCAAAGTCAGACTTGGTAAATTTGATGTTAATTCATCTTCATATTGACTATAATAATTCCCCTTGAACTCAAATAAGTTTCTTGTCTGTTGGTGTCTTTATCACATAATAAAGAGAGTCTTAAACGAATGAGTTCTCACATTAGTATAACAACTAAAAGAATCACGAGAAATGCCTCATTGTAGGCTTGTTAATAACTTATATCTTACCTGGTAATTATGCTTTATTAAAAGGTCATTTTCAACAGGTAAAATAACAGTTTTTTTCCATCCTCAGTCATAACGTCCTGTGAAAATTCTGTCTGGCACACATTATTTTTGTGCATTTCATTAAACGTTTTAAAAATGAGCCATAGATTGAAGATTAAGGTGTGGCATTTTGATTAATATTTACTTTTTATTTATTATTTTTGTCAAATGAAAGTGAAGAAAAAATCAAACACTATCCATTTCTTTTTTATTGGTATATTTATAATTATATTTGATTTTCTCTCTGATTTCATCACAGCAAAGAATTATGTATTGCTAAAAACTGAATTATTGAAAACATTTTGACTTTGTGAGGCATTTCATCAAAACGGTTACGAATTATACACATGAAATATAGATTTCGAGATCAAACATTTTATGTAAACCACGTAAACATTTTTTCATCTTATTCTTTATATTAATGCGACAACAAGTGTTTTCGTAGTCTGTAGAATTTGATAGATTTGTGAGTGTGTGTATGTGTATTTGTACGGCTGTTGTGTTTATACAACTTTTGTTTGCACTTGTGCCTGCATGTAAACCAAAGGTAAGCTTCCGTCAGAGGAAAGTTGAGGTTTTCTGTCCGTTTACAGTGCAAAGAACAGACTGCTGACAGGTAGATTTTTAAGCCGACTGAACTCAAAGTGGTTGGTATACGTCTGTATTGTCTGCCTCCCACATGCCCAGCACACACACAAATATGCTTTTATCACTTAAATTTCATGAGAATGTAACAACAAAAGGACTGTAATAAACTCACCCCTTAGTTGTTTTCTTTTTCCAGTGATTTCCTCAATTTTGACGTTTTGCAGTATTAGGTGTTACGCTTTTCTACTTCTGGGTGTTACAGTCAAATCATTTCAAATTGGTGAGCTTTTTCTCTGTTTGAGCTTCTTTAGTATAATTCATCATTTTGAAGCAATCTTCATGTTTTTGCTTCTGGAGAGTTTTCTGACAAGACCAGGCTGGGGATAATTTTTAAGTGCATGCTGTGCATCCCGCCACACTTTTATAGTACACGAGTGATGTTCTGATCCATCAACAGTAGTACAAGTCAGAAATGTGGGTCAAGATACGTCAATTTGTTAAAAATTAGTAAAAGGTTTTCACCGTACACATACTCAGTTACTCTCATGACTCTTACCAGGTGTTCGTGGGTGTTTGTATATTGAGATTCTGTGTATAATTTCATTGGAAGTATATAGAAGACTGTCATAACTTGAACATGACCCCCTGTCATCATTTGAGCAGACATTATTGAAAAGTCCCATCAACAACCCCGACACTAGTTCCACTTAACAATATTTTGGTCCCCCTTGGGTTGCAAACATTGAACAGTATAAAAACTTTAGCAACAAGCTAATAACAGCAGAAGTTTAGATCTCACCTGATCAGATTTCAGTTGGGCTTATGAGGAACTATATTTGAAGGCTTTCACACCAAGTTAAACTGTGTGTAGCCACATCTTACGTTCTCGGTGTGGCACTCTCGTTTTTACTAACAAACCAGAACTTTTCTTAAACATGTTCCCCTAACATACAACATAACTGCATCTTCAAGCACCCTTTCTCCATCAATTAGAGTGACAACTTTTGCTTAAATGAGCTCATACCCTTATGTACATGACGCAGCAGCTCTCTGTAATGTACGCATGGTTGTTTTTTACACCTCTGTAATGCAATAGGAATTAAAATGTTTAGAGTTTGCAGAAAGACGCCTCCGATTTAATCAAAGTGCATAGTGTACACACCACATCATTTTTGATTTTATATATTTTATATATTGTTACTGAGCATGCACAGGCTAACTTCTGCGAAAAGTATCTAAAAACCTCAAACCTTTGTCAACTGAGTCATGCTGAGGTAGATAAGGCTACATCGGTTTTTTTTTTTAGTATATCTGATCAGCATGAACAGAAATACATCCATGTTTCTCGAAAATCCTTTACGGTAATTCCCACATGTAGGTAAGAGTAGTACAAAGACAGGATTGCATTTGTTGAAACTGAGAAATGTTATATTTTGTAAAATACATGCTTTTTTTATTTTTTCTTATTCCCGGCAAGATGCTTAGATCAGCTGGGAATGGATCAAGGGACTCCTGGAACAGTTGTGTAGTGTGATACAATTAAGAAATTAACAAAAAATATGATTAAATTAGGGATTTACTACTCTGTTAAAAATTGCTTTTGCAAAAAGTTCAACAATTTAACATCTGATATTAGATTTAAATTCTGAGCGATGTTTTTCAACAGCAACAGGAAGCACTTTACACAAAAGAAAAGAAAAAAAGAAAACACTGAAAGTCATTAAAAACAGATGCCTATTAAAAACTGAAGTAAAACGTAGATGCAAATCTTTAGTGTAAATTATTGCATGGGCTCAGGAACACCTCTGGAAACCATTTATTAGTGAATCGAATTTAACAAAACATTCATGAGTTTAAACTGAAGCCTCTCCCTTGACTTGATGAATTAGACCTTTTTTTTCCACGGAAGTCGTGGGCGCTGAAGAGAAGAGGGACCGTTCAGCGTTTTATCAGCACACAATTTGAAAGTCAACACTCCCAATATATGGAGGGACTTTAGTAAAAATGTACGAATAAATGATAATGATCAACTATACTTTGTTGTCTATAAAGTTGGAATAATTTTGTTATCAAAACCCATTCCTTTTTTCTTATTTACCATTATTTAATGAACGGCAGCAAAAGCAAGTGTTTTATTTCAACTTTATAGTCAACAGTTCATATACTGCAATCTAGAGCAAGTTTTTTTTTTCAGGTAAAGCTTTGTTTTGTTCAGCAAGACAATGCTAAGCCAAATTCTGCATGTATTACAACAATACGGCTCTGTAATAAGAATCCGAATGCTAAACTGAACTGAAACATTTGGGGCGTTGTTAAATGAAAAACACAACAAAGGAATTCCTCTGCATTTAAGAATATAACATTTTATATGAAAAAATGATTTAATATGAATAACCTTTTGGTTCCCTAAGTGCATACAGTGTGAAGAGCTGACGCCACACACATGCCCTTAACTACCGTTTTGAAAGTGCCTTGCAGGCATCAAATTTAAGTTTCTTTGTTTTTTCCCAAGCAGACAAGCATTTCTAAAACCACCAGTGTATTCACTTTAGCTATCGAGACTCGGAGACACAATCACCCATTCTATGGTTACCGAAAAAGATAAAAATGGAAGAGATAACGGTGCTAAGGCGTTTTTATCTCACGGTCGCTCACAAAGCACATACAGTACATGAGAAGATGCAGGATTTGTTTGGTTTTGGCCTGTGGCTGGAGATAACAAGGTGCAACTAAAAAGCTCATAACAGTCACTTCCACCCGTTCACGCCTGTACTCGAAAGCTTTTAGCTGCAGGTTGTATTAGTGTTGTTAATTTCTAGGGCATGAACCATGGTTAGGGTTGACTTTGTTTTACTCCTTACAAGGTGTTCAGCTTGAGAATGATGAGAGCTACGATTATATGGAAACTTGGTGGGGGAACATTGTATGTGATTACTCTGTGTTTCTAGGTGTGTGATTGCGTGCGTGAGCAGTGAAAGGTTGTGGGTCACGGTGGATTTCCTGTTGTTTGAGGTTGACAATCAGAACTGAAATAGGAGAAAAAAAACAGAGACCACTGATGTGCTCTCCACATATCCTGCACCTTTGACAAAAACAGCCATTGCTCAGTCACTTAATTTCACTATATAGACAGTGATATGCTGCTTGCAGATGCTTTATGTTCCTGTTTACTGGTTTATTGTCACTAAAAGATTTAGATCTAATGTAAATAGCTGAATTGGTGGAATATTTGAATCCTTATCATTGTGAGTGTTGAAGTTAGCGAGTTTGTTACCAGTTCTGGTCTACTTGTTTCCTTTTTCTCAAACATGCCTCCGCCGCTGTGTTTGTGTATTATTTCATCTCAGACTGCTTGTCCTCCTCACAAGCCGTCAGATGATCCTGGTTACCAGATAAAGAGGGCACACACTGACACACTAACACACACTTGGTAAAAATCTGACACAGTTATTCACGGAAATGCAAATACTACTCCATGTACTGTAAGCAACAACAGCATGCAGAGATAAAAGCTTGTTTTGCAGAGGACATCGCACCGTCAGTGAAGTTGTGGAAGGAAGACAGAAGATAATGAGACACGATAAAGATGATTTTGTCTTTTTCTCAACCCAGGTTGTGTAATATAATTTTTAATAGGATATTTTTGTGAGAACAAAGTGGGAAACCACCTGTACCTAAGACAATTGTTCAACATCTCTGCTGTTTTAACGAATCCAACTGTACCAAAAATCACCATTCAGCAAAGTAGTGAGATCTGAGAGTTTACAGAGATTGGGGGGATGGGGTGGGGTGAGAAGGGAGGGGGTTAGAGGGGGATGGCCATTACTGGCAGTGATGAAGGATAGAGACTGTATTACTGGCAATTGTGTCCTTTGTGAGCTAGATAGAGAAGGATCACAAAGTAAAGAAATTACATGAAAGAGGGACAGTCAGAGTGAAAGAGAAGCCTGACAACCACTTGAAAGAGGTCTGAGGTTGACACCTTCATATTCTCCGTCTTTCTCCATTTGCAAATATTCCACGTCCCCAGACGACTCCCCTCTTAAGGCATTTTTTATGCTATTTTGTTAATTCTTATTAAGGCGAGAGCTTTTTGTGAGGAAAATACCTTTGCTTTAGTAAGTAGTGTGTTGGTCACACACATACTGATAGATGTTTAAGGGGAAGTACAGTGACAGACACAAGTTCTCACGGTGGGAATCACTTTGAAGTCTACGTCTTCAGTTGAAAATATGATGTGTGTTATTGTGTCAATGAGCATATTTTACTCATGCATCAATAATCAATTTCTTATATATATATATATATATATATATATATATATATATATATATATATATATATAATGTTTAAGGATGACTTTGAATTAGTTAGTAACACATTGATATTGCAGTCAGAGGTAATTCATTGATATTACACCAACAGTTAGATGGCTTTAAAAAAAAAAGCACACAAAGAAAAACATTTGTTGTCTTCACATGGCTATAAAAAGAACCTCTTTTTGTTGATCATGCCTTCATTTTGATACCCTGTATTATTGAATTGCCAGATAACATCAAAACTAGCTCATCTCCTTGCACGTCTTGCTGGCTCAGTTGTTTTGTCAGCTGTGTGGAGCAAAGGGGAGTGTTTTGCTTAAAAAAATGTTAACAGAGCTTCTTCTTCTGTCTGTTCAGCCCAGATTGAAGTTATCCCATGCAAGATTTGTGGAGATAAGTCCTCTGGAGTGCATTATGGAGTCATCACATGTGAGGGCTGCAAGGTGGGATTCACACACATGTACATGTACTGCCCAAACACACGCTTGAAAATGTAATTTAAAGATACAGATTTGAGATTATCCACCATGCCATCTAGCATTTTTCCAAAAAGTTTAATAGCTTAACCTTTATATCACTCAGTATTAGTTTTTTTTTGTTTGTTTTCAATGTCCGTAGGCCCTTACATACTGGTGTCCTGTAACATTAATGTAAGAGAGGGCCACAGATTTCACTCCAATGGCCTTAACATACTGGCCCAAGCAAAAGAGAAAAATCCCACAAAGGCGTGTCCTTACATACACAAAACCGGGATTCAGCAAAACAAGTCTGACTCGATTTTGTATGAGTGTAACGTGACGTACGGCGTTGCGTTCATCATAAATATAAAAAAAAAAAAAACATAGCGGAGGAGACATCCGTCAGCTTTCGTCATGTTTTCATAAGATTGTCATGGTCCTTTTAACAGACTGACCGTGTGTTAGCGTGCATGTTCATAAGAGGCACGTGGATGAGAGAGTGACGATGTGTGCGTGTGTGTGTGGAGAAGTTGACCAGGAAGGTTTGAACAGTGTAACTAGACAAATTCAGCTGCAGAATCAATATGGGAAATAAAAGCGCTGCGGCTCCTCCAGCTGAAAGTGTCCAGGTCTTCCTCACCAGCTGCTGAGCGAGCGGGTTTTAACCACAGGCGTCGCCTGAAGTTCTGCTCCTGCGAGTACGACTCGGCAAACAGATATGCTTCACAATATTGTGTCATATTATTATTTCATTATCATGTTAATGTCAAACAGTGACAGATTCTTTGGCTCGACGATTGGTGATGCCATACTTTCCTTGACCTGGTTTTCTTATTTCCGCATCACCCCAATTCAGCATAGTTAATTAATTTAGAGCGAGTGAACAAGAATAACGATGTAATAATGAATAGTGATCAGATTGGGCCCTGCGATAGACTGGTGGACTGTCCAGGGTGAACCCCTGCCTGTCGCCTGAAATTGTCTGGGATAGACTCCAGCAGACCCCCGTGACCCTGCAAAGGATAAAGCGGGTATAGAAGATGGATGGATGGATGGATGGATGGATGGATGGATGAATGGATGGATGGATGGATGGATGAATGGATGGATGGATGGATGGATGGATGGAAGGATCGATCGATCGATCAGATTGTACACCTTTCCGGAAGGCAGCGCTTACAGACAGGCACGGATCCCTGCAAAAGGGGGAAATGTTCCTCAAAGAAAAGCCAGTATGTAAGGGCCTTGTATTTATCTTCTACTTAACAAGAAATGTTAACACAGAGAAGCCGAAGATATGTCAAATGAAAGTTTACATAACTTAGAAAGTGCCAGTGTCAAATAGCTTTTCAACAGAGCGCAATAACAGTTCAATGTTTACTTACAAGTTTTGCTGCTCACTTGAACCCATTTGAAATCATTTTTAAATCCTTACCAATCATTAAATATTTTCCGTGTATATGTTGAGTGTTTGAATAAATCGTGTTCTTATAAGTCATATATGAGTGTTTCCAGTTCAAATGCACTGTTAATCCATTCCTCAGGGATTTTTCCGGCGCAGTCAACTTCCCACTGTATCGTACTCCTGCTCGAGGCAAAGTAACTGTCAGATCGACCGGGCCAGCCGCAACCGCTGTCAGCACTGCCGTCTACAGAAGTGCTTGGCGCAGGGCATGAGCAGAGATGGTGAGGAAATAAAAACAAGTCCACTTTCCACTTTCATCTGCAGCATATTTAGTTTTTGTTGTTCTTTCCAGCTGTGAAGTTTGGGCGGATGTCCAAACGTCAACGGGACTCGCTGATCGCCGAGGTGGAGAGGCACCGACAGCAGCAGCAGCAGCAACAGCAGCTTCAGGGAGACACTCAGGTTGCATTGTCCTATTCCACCAAGAATGGTCAAAACCGCTCCCCCCAGCTTCTCCAGCCCGTGCCCACACCCTACTCCTACACCGGAGATGCCGAGCTGCTGCCCTACGCCGCCGATGTTCACCCTTTCCTTGTGTGCTCCCCTAACGATTCACAAGTGTCTGGAATGATCTACAGAGGCACCGGTGTGTCTCCCACATCAAGAGTCCAAGGGAGGGGAGACCATAGCGGACTCTCTGATGTAAGAGGTGAGGTGCAGATGTGGAAATCTTTCAAGTGCAGAGATTTCTTCATCCTACTCTCCTTATCTCTCATGTCCTCCTTCCTTTGCGTCAGGATTTGACTCCCGACAGCAGTCTCATGATCTGATAGGAATTCATCCTTACAACCCTCTGGAGGATCATTACAACCCGTACCCTCATTCTTTGCGAAATATAGGTGAGATATCTGTGCAGTGGGGTGAAATGTGCATCTAATTGTTTTCTATTCATAAAATTCACAAGTGCCTTTGCTTTTCCTCAGAGGAGCTGTGTGTCAGTATTGTGCGGTCCCACAGAGACACCAGCCAGTACAGACTGGAGGAGCTTCTAACTCTCAAGTGGAAACTGTTCAGCAGAGAGGAGATCCAAGCATACCAGAGCAAAGTACTACCAACCGTATTTCTGTTTCATCCTACTTTTTTTGCATGTGTAATTTGTCATGCTTCCTCTTACTTCAGACAGTCTCAAAACAATGTCATTTCACATGGCTTGAGGTTAGGTCTGTTTGAATCAAACAGAAAACTGAAAATGTCTTTCATCATTTTCCCCCTCCTCCTCTGTCTTTGATCACAAATGTGAGGTGGGGGAGTGGAGTATAAAATACAGTCATGAAATACTATAACTGAAGCAGTAGATTGAAAAGTAAGAACAGGTGTTTTGTATGGTATTAATGAAACATTTCACTTTACTTTTAACGTGTTGCAGGACTTCTGAGAATAAAAATGTAAGATAAAAAACCATAAACACTTGTTTTTTTCTCTCTTTTTCACTTTCTTTCTTTTCCAGACAGTGGATGAGATGTGGCAGCACTGTGCTATCCGTTTGACTGATGCTGTGCAGTATGTGGTGGAGTTTGCGAAACACATCCCAGGTTTTCGTATTCTCAGTCAGAATGACCAGATTGCCCTCTTGAAGACCGGTGAGTTTCATGATAAACATCAGGCACGACAACCTCCCACTCTCTTCTAATAGTTTTAATCCTTTTTGTTTTTATTAAGGCTCCATGGAGGTGGTTCTGGTCAGGATGTGCCGCTTTTTTAACACAGAGAACAACACTGTGTTCTTTGATGGTAAATTTGCCGGAACTGAAGTCTTCAAGTCGTTGGGTGAGAATTTTGCCAAAGGTCTTAAGCAATTTCTGAAATGACCAGGGTAAATGTTTATGGTGACTTATCAGTGCTTTGTGGCGTCTCTTAATACAGCATGTGGGGATTTGATCGCGGCAGTATTTGACTTTGCACATGGAATGTGTGCTCTAAAGCTCACTGAACAGCAGATCGCGCTCTTCAGCGCTCTGGTGCTGATCAACTCAGGTAACACCACTCAACCTGTCTCTCTTAACTTTGACATTTATTCTTCTATGTTAAAACAAAAAAGGACATAGCATCCACTATGCTGGATTCACACGGCAGCATTGCGGCACGGCGTGCCGGAGGGGGTTGTCTGACACTTCTGGCTTGGGATTCCAAGTTTTCCATAGGCAGGTTGCCAGCTCTCGTTTCTGGGTCTATTCTGTTCGTCAAACATGCAGTCAGGGATGGGAATTTAACAGTTGCAGACGGCGATGATTCGTTTTTCCTCCATTGTCCACCAATGTGTGTTCAAACCGACCAACTTTCACTTCCGGCCAGCCGTGTATGAGTTCATTGGCTGGGCAGTGTCGCCAACTCCTTGGAAAGGAATACAGATATCGGCTATCCTAACAGTCATCACCTAATTTGCACGATTTACAATTTTTTACATTACGGTGATGGATGCTGTAGGTGAGAGAAATACAGTTGTGGAAGACATAAAAAGGGAATCATTATTATAACAGTTAAATTGAATTCTATGATAATAATTACAAACTGTTATTCAGTGTCTCTGGTCCGGTGCAGGATCAGCCATGGATTCACAGATGTTGGATTCATTTGGCTATCAGCTCCTTCAACTGATCCCCACCCAAATATCTGAAAAGGTGCCGGCAGATGTTTACAGTGCTGTTTCACATAATGACTATAGCAAAATAAAGAATTACGGTTGTGTTTAGCCAACAATGGGTTAGCACAAACGGCTGATTGCTTCACTAAGCGTGGTACCATGACAGTACCATATGAGGAAGTGAGAGTGGCTAGCCATTGGCTGAGCCTTCTGTCAATCAATCATGTTAGGAATAAACTTATTTCTTTTTATAGATTCTCCTGACGCTGTACAAAAAGATTCCCCCTCCCCCTTCAGAGTTGTCATGGGCGTTAAATCAAGTGATTGAGACCGAAACTCTTTTGAACCAGGCTGTAAATATGTTTCTTCCTGCTCTAAAGCATAGCATGAGAGTCGATGGATATTGACTCGCTTTTGTAACATGGTTGGTGCTTGCTTTTGACCGAGGCAACACAAGCTCGTCACCCACAAGTCACTTCGGCAACGGATGACGTCATTCACAACAACCCATTTGATGTCTGTGGAGACGGAATCATCGATGCGTGTAATACTGCCATGTGAATCCAGCGTTACTGACAAAGGCTTACAACATTTTGTTGAATTGATCTTATAGAAGCTTTTGTTTTTCCTTTTTGTTCAGGTGCCATGTATATCATCACATTATGATCATTTATAGCTGAATCTGCCTGAAACTCATAGCAAACTGTATTTTACAAAATGTATCCGATGGACATGTTTTCATCAGCAAATGTAAACTTTAACTTTATATTTTGCACATAACTTTCCGCACTAATCCTTTATTGAATAAGTCACTCAACCTCTCTGCCTATGTATATGTGTGTATGTGTGTATGTGTATGTATGTATATATATATATATATGTATGTATATATATATATATATATATATATATATATATATATATATATATATATATATATGTGCCCCTTGACTGGGTAGAAAACCAAACAAACACAGGGACAACATTGAAACTCTACATCGAGAGGCCTCAGTCACCCAACAAGTTCAAACCCAGATCCCACTTCCTACTACAAAGCATAGTATTTAAAAAAAAATCTACTTCAGAATATCTCAAATATATTTCTGTGCAGATCGCCCCTGTCTGGAAGACCGAAGCAGAGTTCAGCAAGTGCAAAGAAACGTGGAATTAGGACTCAGACACATTTTACACAGAGACAACCAAGAACGGCTGATGCATAAGGTACATGAAAACTTGTGTGTGATATAAAAACATTCACAGTCTCTGATATAAAAATAATATAAAAATACATCTGATCGTACCTGTGTCCTTCCCACAGCTGTACCAGAAGATGGCAGTGCTGCGTTCGCTGTGCAGCCTTCACATGGAGAAGCTGCACTGGTTCAGTCAGCGATACCCGCTTACTGCTCACTCTCTGTTTCCTCCACTCTACAAGGAGCTGTTTGCGTCTGAAGCAGAGCTACTGCCAGGGACCCTTCACTGAAGACAAGAAGAAGAATCAGCAGCACGCAAAAATACAAAAATCTATGCATAACTTCAACACAAAATATAGTTTCCTAATAAAAAAAGAGAGAAGCACCGTAATTGTTGGACAACAAGTATTACATGTCTTCCAGCTGAGCTGTTTTTTTGTAGAATATGTCGAATTTGAATATTTTGATGGCTTGAAAGTGTTTTGATTATCCCAGGGAAACAGGCATTTTGATTTTCAGTGAGAACACATTGTCAGTGGAGTACAGGAATTATTTTCTCTCAGGATGTGCATTTATGATTCTCACCAGTTGTAGCTACTGTCTGTCACAGCTCGTTCATACATGGAGTTTCAAAGAGGCAGGGTGTTGGTTATTGACAACTGAAGCTTAAATTGACCCCACCTTTTGACCGCCTTTTCAACTGCTGCTGTTTCTTTGCAAAGCAAGCACGGCCAAAAAACGAGAGTAATAAAATAAATAAATATATATATAAGGATATACTGTACGGTAGCATACTGTTGTCAACCCTAATCTCACTGCTGAGGTGCTTTTTAAGTTATTTTGCACTAATGAGATCTTGCTCTATTCACTGTTTCTTTTAAAACTGTTTTGACAGCAGCCTTGCTTAGCAACCTCAGCAAACTGACTGTCGGGTCAGAACATGTCAGTGACACCCAGCCTGCCTCTTTGTTTCTGTGTCTTTAGAGAAGTATTTCTCCTCAGTCTGATGATTGAGATTGAGCAATAAATCAAACAGGGAAGCAGTACCACATATTTTCCTTTGCTCAGATAAACCCATACAGGCTTTTATATCTTTTGAGCTTTTAAAGGATGTTGCATTAAACTTTATGTAGAAATCTCTTTCTGTTAAAATGTTCAAATACAATAGAATATGTTCCTTTATGTGTTTTCCCCCCCTTTACCCTCAAATTAATTTGCTTTGTTTCATCTAAATATCATTAAATAAAGTTCAAGGCTTAAAGCTGAAAAGTTTCAGTGTTAAGATGTAGTCCTCTGTAATTGGAACAAATGAGATGTTCATGAACCTAATTTCATGTAAACATTCTAATAAATGAATGACGCGGTGACACCAAACACATATTGCAGGATTATTTGAGTATTTTTAGAAAGAGTGTAATGAAAACAATTTTATAAGGGTGAAACAAGCAGGAAAGAATATCCTGCATCAGTATGCTCTGGGAAAAAAAACATGTTTTTCTTCTATGCAACGTTGAAGAGTATTTGGTAAATTCGCAGTTAAAGCAATTGCCACATAGGAAATATTAGTCATTGTGGGTGCAATTGGTTGTTGCCTGGAAGAATCACAATGTGATAAACAAAGCAGTTGCTGCAGTTAATATAGCCCCAGGAATCCCACTGAGAGTTAGAAAGCACACAATCCCAAAGAAGAATACAGCTCTATCAAAAGATAATATATCGCTTTGTGTCTTGAGATATGAAAATGCACTTCTGATTACTTCTCTTTCTAAACAACTTTCATTTGCAGTGGTTTTTAGTCTTGTGTCTCAGTTTCTTTCATGTCAGGTAGATATTTCTTGCACCACTGATTTCCTTCTGCTTAGCACAATCCAGCTTTACTGTAATTTCCTTCCATTTTGCCAAGTCATCTTTTCAGTTGTGGATCTTCAAAGTCCACTGAGACACTGTGGCTGCACTTGACTTCATAACTATTGCACATGCACTATTTTAACCAGAAAAATGTTTTTTAGTAGCATTACAGCCTGACAGTAAGGAAAAAATGTTACATTTGATGTTCTAAACCTTGCTGACCACCAGAGTATTGCGATGAGGGTATTTCCTGCTTACTGGGAGTTGTTTGTCATTTTTTTACTCCCCTAAGAGTAAACTCTCAGAGGAATGTCATCACAGTTATACAACTTCTTGACCCACAAAGCTCACCAGCCCCAAGCCAAACCTTTGATGCTGATGTGTTTTTATGATGGGAAAAAGCTGTGGGCAGAAAAGCAAAAGGAAGATAATCCTCCCATTTTAATCTGTGGCCTGTAGAAAGTAAATGAAGACTCATTAAACTAGACTTGACAACTGCATGGGATTTTTTTTTCTGTGGTCTTTTCTTTTGGTGGGAAAATGCAGCCAAGTTCATGATGACCCCGCAGTCCAAAAAAATAAAAGTAATTTCTACAAAACTCTGAGTATATCCAGTACACGCACGCACACACATATACACATACAGTATATATACATATATAGTTATTTATTTATTTTTCTGTACATATATATATATATATATATATATATATATATATTTCAGCACATATATATGTACGTGTATGTATTTTGCATGTATGCGCTAACCATGAATCGGTACACACCACACAATATATAATATCTAACTATCTGGACAACGCGCAGCGCAGTATGAGGAAAGCGCAGTATGAGGAAATTCCAATGTCTATGTAAACTTTTTGCTGTTCCTTGGAGGGTTTTGGCGATCATCTTTAAATTAGGTTGCACTGGTGCATTCCTATGCAAGAATATCAGGGCCACTGAGGAAAAAAAAACAATTCTTAGAAAAAAGTCAGAATTCTGACTTTTTTCTCAGAATTGTATTTACAAATAAACAAATAAAATTACCAAACGCAGCTAACACTGTTTCTACCACAGGATGTGGTTATTTGCAATAAGATATAAAATAAGATGAATGGTAAAGTTCAGCACACCGCAGCCAGTCCGCCTTTGACTCGTAAAACGGACTGTTGGAATTACTGTGCGGTGAAGTTAATGCTTTCTCAGTGTGAGAAATGCCATTTGTGGTGTGTGAGCGTATAAACTTGTTGAAATGCAAAAAAATACAAGTTTGCACTCACCCCTATGGCCATTCAAAATCACCAATATGTATATATACATATATATAAACATTAAAAAATCCTGCCGTATTGCCTTATTTCAATAGATTGCGGAGTTGTACGAGTAGCACTAAAATTAGGGGGCAAGGCTCTTGAGTGGGGAGGCAGCTGCCCCCCCTGTAGATCCGCCCCTGTTGGATACATAAGCGTAAGTAAAAGCAGCATAAATAGTCATGTGATCAGTGTGTAAGACCATGTTAACATGTAAATAATGCTAAAAGAAAAAAAAATCTGATTGCATTAAAGTTCACTTATAGCGTGATGAACGTATTTCTAAAAGGAAAAATAATGCAGGGTATTTCTGGAGCCTGACTCACATCACCCAGCAGGTTATAATTAAATCATTTATGGCTTGATGACAACATGAAAAATTATGTATTTTAAAACAACCAGTTGGATCGTATAAAGAATAAAAATAAGATATGATCTGAACACCATACCTACATAAGCCTAAATTTGTGATTAGGCTCCTAAACGACATCCGATTTAAAGTGATCCCCTGTGAGTAATGTTGAAAAACCTCCTCCCTCCCCTTCTGCTGCTCACTCCTCCTCAAGGCTGATTTATGGTCCTGCGTTACACTAACGTAGAGCTTACGGCGTAGTGTACGCAGCGACGCACACCCTACGCCGTAGGCTACGCCGTCGATTTAACGCGGACCATAATTCAGGCTTCATGCTTCTGAAATCCCTCAGCAACCTTATAAAGTATTTGTCCGGCTGCCTGGTCCTGAGCTCAGACTTCAGACAGACAGCAGCTTCTGCTGGTCCAGTTAAAGGGCCATACACCCGCTCCGTGTGTTTTCCTGGACGTCCTCCCAGCTGGACCCAGCTGTTCCTGAACATTCAGCTCCAATACCGCAGTCATCATGAGGTCTGCAGGCTCGTCCTGGGCTCTGCTCTGCTCCACCGCGCTGCTCCTGGTCCTGTTCACTTCTGCATCCGAAGGTTGGTGATGTTACTGCTCTCCTTCATGATTATTGCCAGACACCAGGAATGGTTGACTTCTTCCCTCATGGCAGGCTCCATGTTTGTTCGTCATATCTTGTTGTGAAGTTGTAAGTATACAAATATACTTGTGTGTACATGAGAGTGCATCTTCTCTCAGAATAGGATTTGACCTACACTTCAACTGTGAAGTAGTATTTTGCTTCCCAGTGTCACTGATCTTCCTCAGGATACAGTCCAAACATTCCTTGTTGCTGGCACCCTCTCTGCATCTGTGATTTGTTGCACAAGGCAAAACAATTAGGAGTTGCACAACTTTCTCCCGGTATCTTTTTGACTCCCTTTCTTTGTCTGTCCAACTTATGATATGGGCTGTTTTTGCATTGAGGGATCCTGCAGGACATGTTGTCTCTACGTTCACATGCTCCTGCAGTATCTCTACAACGATCAATTAGTCTTACAGTGGCATTCAGCCAACTTTCACCACTTCAAAAGGCTGTTGAATGTTTTTGGAGTCTCAGACAGACAGAGCTTTACAAAGTTTGAATAATATATATATATATATATATATATATATATATATATATATATATATGTATATGTGTGTGCATGTATATTTTTTACATCTTGAAAGCTCTAAAGAGGTGTTGAGACACATCCATGCATAACACGGCAGTGAGGCTAAAAGTGCTTGTGTGAAATGATGTGTTCTGGTGTAAAACCTTTATTCCAGTCCACTGTGTTTTTTGAGTAGCGTGGAGGCTGAACAACCTTAACATTTGTTCTGTGGCTGTTACGTCACAGTTCCACCTTGGGAGCTAGACCTACCGCTATCAGTTTTGTTTGGATTTGCAGGTACATCCTTTCTAGATCAGGGGTGGGTGAGTCCTGGTCCTTAAGGGCCGTGTCCATGTTTCCCCTACTTCAACACATCTGATTCCAATTAAAGATCGTTATCAATACATCATTAATGGCTACACAAGTCTGGTAATGACACAGCCATGTCTACCAGGGTTGTGTTTATGCATGGGACACATTTAAAATGTGCAGGACACAGCCCTCAAGGACAGGGAATTGCCCACACCTGTTCTAGATTAAACTAAGTAAGGAGGGCATAATGGGTGGAAAGCGGGCTATGTGAATTGGCGTTGTGGAAAAAGTAACAGAGATGCCAGTCTCCAGGATCTTTCTCTGTGAATCAATAATATCATTAAATGTGAATCAATAATATCATTAAGTGTGTTATTAATAACCTATAAAAATAAAACAAGCATCCTTAATAACCCAACAGCAGCAACGTGTTGAGTAAACATTGTTCAGGTTTTACAAAGTACTTAACAGGCAGCCTTGTTCATGACTTACACAGTTTGAATGTTTTACTTTTACAACGTGAAGACTCTGGAAAATATACTTGCAAATAACTGCTTTCAAAATATGCCTTTCAGAGTTGCCAAGACGACAATCAATCCTGCAGCAAGAAGCAGACATGACAGAATTCGATCCTATGGGTACCGTTAAACTTGTTGTTATGACCATGTTTGATCTGACAATATGAGCTCATTCCTGCTTTCTGAGAGTTGTCTGTGAAACAAATGTTTCAAATCACATACATACTCCCTTCTACACTGTTTAGAGAATATTAGAGCATTCACAATTTCAGTACTGTATTTGGGAATCAATGTGACTGTTTGATTTCACATTTTTCTGCTATGATACAATGTTAAGTAGACTGTATAATATTTAACCATAGTTCTAATGCATCATTTCACAGCTAATACTGTTGTTAGTCTTATCTATATTTCAGCTCCTCTCTGAATAAGATTTTTCTTACAATTTGATGACAAAACATAGGATATGTACTTTGAAATGCTAAATGAAAAAACACTACCAAAAGCTGTCTTAAATTTTACCGTTAACTGTGTTTTTTAAGTCATGCCTCCAAACTTTCACATAAACCAACTGTAAAGTAGTATTTTGCCTTCCGGTTGTAGCAGTGCTGGAACCCCTTTTTGCATAATTTGTTGTACACAGAAAAACAATTAACAGTTGTTCATCTGTTTTTTCTAAGTATCTCTCTCTTTGTCCAATTATCTAGATATGGACTTACTTCAGCGCCCGGTAGACATGTTCGACATCTTCCACGAAGGGTTTGGGCAAGGTACGTGTGTGTGTGTGTGTGTGTGTGTGTGTGTGTGTGTACATTCACATGCTAGTGCAGGATCTCCACAAAGACCAATAGCAGCCTTACAGTGGCATGGAGCCAGGTCTCCCCACTTCAAGAGGCTATTGAAATGTTCGGGTCTTAAACCCTTGAGATTTTTAGATTTATTATGCTGATTTTACTCATGAAGTTCAGCTTTTGTGGCAGGAGGAGGACTAATTAATACGAAAACCTACATATGTTTAATACCACTGGAAGGAGCTTTCCATAGTTTGAAAACACAGACAATATCATGTTTTTCTCATCTCTTGAGAGTTCTCGAGAAGTGGTCTGCAGTGAGGCTGAAAGGAACAGAAAACCCATCTGGCTTTGCATGTCACACTTGAGTATGTGTGAACAGCATGGACATGGAACAACCTAATATTTTTTATTGTGGTTATTTCAAAGCGGTTTTCCCTTGGAAAGTGGTAACAGCAGCATAATGGAGGTGAAGGGAGTGCTGTGTCAAATGGTCTTGCAGAATGGTGAAACAGGTGCAAGGATGGCTGCAAACTCTGCACAGGGGATGAAATCAGTTAATCACAGGGATGGTGAGAGTGCAGAGGGGCCATCTGATAGGGGTGTTTAAGATTGCCTAGCCAAGTGACAAGCAAGCTAAAGACACAGCAGAACAGGGGGAATTGCCACCAAGTTTTTTGACCATGCTGTTTGAAGATGCAGAGGCCAGTTAGACTGCCATATTACAAACCTTGCCACTCGGGTTAGGGAACTAGCTACTGAGCCTCCACCAACTGAAGTCAGGCCTTCTTCCTCCTGTTGAAACCGAGCCAGTGCCTCCCTCTTGCAGCTGTGTTCACACCCCAAACGCCAGCAGCAACAGGGATGCTGAGGCCAACACTACTCTGTGTCCCACAGCAACAACCCTTTTTTTGGCAGTGTTTTATTCTGTGCAGATTAAATAAAGCAGGCAGCGAGCAGAAACATTAGAGACTTGTGGACTGCTTGAAGAAAGGAAACATGTTCATATTATTCCCAAAGCACCATAATGCTTTGTGAAAGCACACACGGTGTAGGGACGATTGCGCCTTTGTCGGATCACTGTGAATGCAAATCTGGAGAGTGAAGGCGGAATGAAGAGGGGATCACCTGTTCCTCTTTATAGTGCGATCACTCTGCTAAAGTCTGACTCCAAGTCTGTGACAAAAGGCCAGCCGTGTGAACTCCAAGTCAGCTGACTTTCACCAAGCTAAGGAGTGGACCCCGTTCAGCTGCTGTTTCATTGATAAAGTACTTTTCCACCAGCCATGAGAGAGCAAGCCATTCAATGCCTGACCACCAACGACGCATGACAACCCTGTCCTGTTGAGTCATTAACGTAGGAGGCTTTTACATCGAGGCAGAGAAAACTTATGTAGTTTGTTGTTTACTGTTCCACTTAGATACACTGTTTACTTCTTATTGCTGCTCATTCACCACAGGAGTGTCGCAATAACACTTGATGGTGGTTGTTTCTGATGCTTTGGATTGTCGCTTGCTGACACCTTCATCCTACCAAAGAACAACCAATCAAGTTTCTTCTCACTAGGAACAACAGAAAACCAAGTGCTTTGACACGGTCCCGCCCCCAAATTTGGGTTCATTGGCTCCGCCAAGACTGTGTAGCCAGAGTGTGATTGGCTGATTCTGGCATTGATGTCTGACAAGTTGAATTTTTTACAACTTCTGATCGGAGCAACGCTTCAAAACCAATGCAGCACTCTCACTGTTCAACTCAGCAGTGCTTGACTTTACCCTTTTGAAAGTCAAAAGGCAGCAAAACTGTTCCAACATGTGCATGTGAGCCATGGGTTGCTGTTGCTGCTAGTTTCCTCTTTTATTGCAGTCATGCTGCTGGGTTGCGTAGAAGTGTTTCTCACCAGATGAAGCTACATGTGTCTTTGTTTCTCAACTGAATGACCAGAGCGCATGCAGTGAGGATTCACTCTCCTTAACAGGACAAAGGTGTTCCTTTGCCCTGGCAGGCTCAGTTGCCCTATGTGTCTAAACTTTCAATCTATGTGTTATTGATTATTCTCTGATTCCTGTGTTAATGCCTTTCAGAGTTGCCACGACCTCAGTCACCCATGCAGCAAGAGGTGGACTTGACAGATATTCTCAGTCCAAACGGTACCAGCCATCTTCTTTATGTTTGTTATAACCATGCTTGACCTGAAACAGTTTGGTCCTGCATGAGCACATTTCTGGTTTACACATAGTTTCTCTGTGCTACAGATAATTGTGTTTCCACCACAACATAGAGATGGGGAAAATCCTGTCTGTCTCTGTCAGGTGTGATTATAGAGTGAGTCGTTTTATGACTTCTTTTTCAGGCGACTCCAGACCAGTCTTGACACCAAGAGGAAGTATATATATCCACTTTTCTTTTTCTTTTTTAATTCACTCAGTCTGCACCAATTCTTTCTTCAAAAGTATTTCTTCAGCATATATACCTCTTCTCATCCCCTCATAGGTCGACCTGGTTTTAGTCCTCGTTCTTTCTTTCAGCCAATACCTCCAATACCGAGCTATCCAGTTCAGTTTCCCCATGGACGGCCAACGTCTGAAAACATCCAAGCCGTCTGTCTCAATGGAGACCATCGGCCCCGCTACCCGCAGTCTTACTTTCCATCCTCTGGATTCAGCAAGCAAAGGCGGAAGGCCACTGCTGTCAATAATGCGGAGGCCTGGTTTATTACGTGCTGCAAAGGGAACCAGACGTGGGCGACAGATGCGCTGCTGTGTTGTGCAACTCAAGCAGTACGTTTTTCACAACTCTTTAAGCTAATTCAGCAGTTGAAGTTGTTTTTGTTTGTTTGTTTAATAATTGCGTAATCTAAAATGACGGATGGTTTCCTGTATAATGCTGACGTATATCACTTTGCAACGGAAGTTTTGGTTTTCAGAATCGTTCATACCTGCCTTAACACACATTCAGCAACCAAATGCAATGTATTTCAGAGCCACTCAGTAAAGTTGTATAAAAGTCCACAGTTAGCCGTTATCTCAATAGCTATAATGTTTATGGGGCTAGATTGTCTTGTATATGACAAAATTCGTCATCAGCTCCCCTTTAGAATTCTTCCCTGATTCTCCAAACTGAAAACACTGTGACTGCTGTCTATTGCTGGTAAAATAAAATAAAATATACATTTTTAAGTAGAAAAGGGCATATACTCATATTTCCGTTGCTAGAAACGTTTGCACTGAGTGCAAATAAAGCATATAACATTCTTCACATTGCAGAGATGATATAACTTGACTCTTTCAAACTGAGCACAAGGCCTTGGGGCCTTTCCAGTAGATAAGCCCTGCCAGACATAACAGACTTTGGCATGAGCGCCACTGAAGCAGAGGGCAGAAACAGTTCAGTACTAAATACTTGAGTTCTTTAAACATAACCTTGATGATGTTAGACTAACTTTTGTATGTATATTGAGTTACTATGTTTCACATAATTGTGGGTGGTCTTTTTATTGTGTTGTATTTCTTTCTTTCTTTCTTTTTAAATTTGCGCTTACTATAGTGGGAGCTGTCAGTTGATTTGTTCTGCGAGGAGGATTCCAGCGTGAAAGATATTCAATATCATTGCTGTGAAAAAAGAGGCCATGAAAGACAGACGTGTTTTACCAAAGATGCTCCAAACCCAAGCTACGAGCCAACAGAGGAACTTCCAGTGACACCACTTCCATCCACCAACAACTTTGACTTTGATCCCAGCACATGTATGAGGTTTGTACAAAAGTCAAATTCAGGCCCTGTGATGGTATATGGGGTCCTTCCGACTCACCTAAGAAAACTACTCTTATTGCAGAAGAGGTTTCTGAGATTGATCTCCCACTCCTCTAGATATGCGCCATCAGCGCCTCTTTTTCTGAAGTATCGACTCTTACCTATTGATAAGGTGAATGCCTATCAAACATGCCTTTTTATTCATAAGTTTATATACAGGAAATAAGATCTGCCTATTACTTTTCACAATTTCTTTATTCTGACAACAGACTTTCACTCATATCAAACAAGGTTTAGTAACAATAGCTTATCTATACCGTCCTCCCGAACCTCAAGTCACCAATTCAACATTACTTATAGAGGCCCCAAGCTCTGGTCTGACTTAAACTCTTCACTGAGGTCCACCTCCTCCCAATGCATTTTCAAAAAAAACCTAAAGGAATTTTTACTTTCCACAGGAACCTAATTTACTTTCTCTACTCGGCCTTTAATTTTATCGACCTTTAATTATATATTCTTTCTCATTGTTCTGCTTTTGTCACATTTTTTGTTCTTTCTTTGTGTTTTTTACTATTAGTTGTTTCAAGTACTTGAATTCCTGTTGCTATTGGTCTTTGTCTTTTGTTGTTGTTTAGCTCATGCATGCTGTCTGCTTGTCCTTTGTTTTGTTTTTTTGACAGGGGTGGAACCTTGTACAAGTTCGCTATAGAACTTCGTTCCCTCCTTGCGCAGTGCTTCATGCATCTTTTTGTGCTAAATTAATAAACTCTAAACTCTAAAACTTCATGTAATTGGAAGACAATAATTGAATAGTTCAGGAAGAAAACCAATGATGTGGGTTTTGTAGCCTTACTTAACTCCATACCAAGTTATATAATATTATTTCAGAGGGTTTTATTTAGTTCTTTTTTTTATTGTGTATTTGCCTGTATTTGACTGCTGCAGTTTCAATGTGCAAAAGTAGACCTAGGCTTGGCTTCCAATACATTTTTTGCTGTGAAACTCTGCTTCATCAGCCAAACACTGCCCTGACGCAAAAAAAAAAGATGACTAACACCATATTAATCATTTAAGATTAACAAAAGAAAGTGACCTTTAGAGAAATTAGTCATAGGATGCTGTGCGAGATTCTTCCTTAATTCTGGGTTAATCATAGAGCTTTAGGGAAGTAATAGCTGGACCTGACTAACTGTCTCATCCATTACAGAACTGTGATGACTCAATATCGTGCCAGAACAAACAGAAGAAAAGTAGTAAAGAAACTAGCTGCTAACAAGAAAATCGACATCAACTTTCCTCTTGGACAACCCACAGAAGATAACATTGAACCACTGTGTCACATGCAGAAGCTTCGGCCGCTCTATAACACCAAGTGCGTGCCTCGTTCAGGCTATGAACTACTGGCTCATCAGGCAAAGAGTATAAATCGTTTGGAAAAGGGTTTGAAACAGTGCTGCAAAAAGAAGCAGGGTGTACTCAACTGTGCTGAACAGAAGGTAAAAGAGGGGAAAAAAGACCTTAAAGCATCATATTTTGCAACACTGAGTATTTTTTGACATAGCTCTCTCTTGTTTTTTTTGTGTGACTGTAGTGGCGTGAGGAAATAGACAAATTCTGCTCGACTGTGAACGCTGGACAGATGGATTTCCAGTGTTGTTCAGGGGATGTAACGCCTGATCGCTACACCTGTTTCAAGTTAAATTCTCCAGATCCACACTACAACATGACTTCTTTGGCCACTTCTGCCACAGAAGAGCTGTCTCTCACCAAATTATGTGACACTCACAATATTATCAAGAAGAGGTAGGGCTGTACTGCATCTCTCTGTGCTGCTTCTTCTGATGATTTTTCAGAAAGCTCTGTCACATGCTGAAATATCCTACAACTCCCACTTCTGTATTGAAATTGATTTAAGCATTTGTGCACTTCTTATTATTGTCCAAAATTATGTTGGCTGCTTTAGTAACAAAGTAAATGTGTCTAGATTCCCCGTTGGCTTTCCTCTCAAGACCTTTGTGAGCCAATGCTGCCCCCTACCTGAACAAGAGAAGGCCAGTTGTTCCATGCAGCAGGTGGGTTGGAATTAGATGTAAATTACAACATTTTGAATGTAATACTGACAGTTTAAGAGCTGTAAACTTGATCTTTTTTGACAGTTATATTTCATAAGGCTTTGTTTTTTTAATGAAACCAGATGCAGGAAATTTCCCAGAATGTCTGCTCGTCAAAGCAGAAAGCCCCTCCAGCTGTCCGCCGCTGCTGTAAGATGGCTTCAAAAGAAGAGATTCCACAGTGTTTCTCCAAAATTGTCAGGGATGCCATCACTAAAGCAACCAATGCCTCGCGCCAGAAGAAGAGGAAGAGATGCCCTCTGTCCTAAATCCTCTCAATCTCTTGTTGGCACTGGACCAGATAAGGAAACGTTCATCTGTCTAGACAGATGCCTTCCAGTCACTCAGAGTATTCAAAATGTTGACCAAATTGTAGCTTCACCTTCTGTTAGTGTTAATTCAAGTCACCTACGATCACCTGAGAATCATTGTTACATTTACAATTATGCGGTACGCTAGTTTTTAAAAACCTGATTATTATCTGTGTCACCGTACCATTATTTTCATTTTAGCGCTGCTCTTTTCATATTAGATTTTAGATAGTTTCTTTAAAAACATTTGGAGTTACAAGATCAGTTTCTGCCTCTTTATATTGTTTTGTGTCAAAGACTGTATTTTAAACAGTTTTAATAAAAGCATTTTTAAACAGTCCATTTGTTTAGTTTACTGTGGGACATGGCACATTCCATGCAAGGCCTCTCGTGGTTCTGGGAATAAACATTTTAAATTTAAGCTCATGTAAACGTCTCGGCCTCTGGTATTGTATAAGAATATTCAATCAAGATAAATGAGCATAAAGTAATGACAAAGATTTTCATTAAAATTTTGTTTTATAAAAATTCCTGTGCATAATGCTTCAAAGTCACAAACTATTATCTTTTTTCAGATAATAATTAGTACATTCAAAAATAAATAGTTCAAGTTGCTACCCTCCTAAGGAACGGTTACAAAAGAAACACCAGTCCTTAATCAGAACAGGATTAGACAATAATGTGCATGGCAGTGCTGCTGGGAGAGAACCTGTTTAACAAACATTATGTCCACATTTGTGCCATAAAACAATCTTGGGGTAAAAGCTGTTTTGGTACCAAGGACTACATTAAGACTTCTTCTGTTGATGTGCACGACTGATCAAAAGCTACTCGAAAAGCTGGTTATTTTTGCAAAAGGAGATTATACCAGATCAGACATATCATACTCAAGGCCTGTGGATCAAATCCAGCGCCCCACCTTATTTTATCTGGAGATAAAGAACATGCCAAGATAATCATGTACTTTAGAATAATTTCTCTTGCCGGTTTAGACGCATACCGGTACATAATGACATATCCCACAATACATCTTGTTTTTGTTACCTGCACCAGGAAGGCATCTACCCTCTGAATGAAAGTATCATGCATTAAGCTGTTTTCCTACAACAGTTCTGTAGTTTAGTCATGGATCTGAAACAGAAATGCCCAGAAAAAGAAAAAAAATTAAAAGGTAGAAAGAAAGCAAAAGCATGTTTTAGCCTAATGGGGCAAGCCAGTAATTATTTTGTTTCTGTCTTCACTCCTAAGATTTGAGGAGTCTTTAACCGTACCAAAAGTTGAAACTGAGATGGCTGGGGAAAAGGGCATTTAAATGTGCTCTTTCCTACACTTGGACTCAGCTCTAAACCCATGCACTTGAACATCAAGGATCTGGAGTCATTACATGATTTACATAATTTACACATTTTACATGCATCAACTTCTGGTTGTACGTAGATGTTATGACTGATCATCGTCAGCCATGTTTACAAAGACTTTTTTAAACTTTAAAGGTCTACAATAAGTGGTAATATCATACCTTAATGCTGGCTGTCTGAGCTGTTAGTGTTGGTGTTTTGTGGCGCTTATGCGCATGTTTTATGTATATATTGTTATTATAATATTGTAACTCTCCTACTCTTAACTCCTGCCTATACTGGCCAATACAGTCTTGAGAAAGAAATGTTGGATTGCATTTTTTTCCTCCCTGGTTAAATAAATGCTAACAATGAATAGATATATAGATAAAATAAATAAGTTGCCTGAAGACCAATATGTCCATCAAGTGTTTGCTACACCTCTACAACAGTAATAGATGTGCATCTATTATTAATAGTTGAACGTGTTAAATGCAGAGGCCGTTATATAATGTGATTTTTTTTTTTTTTTTCTATTGGAAAAAAAAGAGATTCATTTAAGTAGTCATGACCATAAGGCTCAGGTTGACCGGAATTACATTTATCTTCCAAATGAAGTTTGAAACCCCACTTGATCAATGAAAACAAAATGTACTGCAACTGGCCTCGTCAACGAGGCCAGCTCGTCTCGTTTTTTTTTGTCCCGATTTTTTTCCCTCATTTTATCACCCAGTGCTCCTACCTAACAGTCCTGGGCATTGCCATCCTCTACCAACCCCGGGAGGGCCCTGCACTGAGCTCAGGTCTCCTCCTAGACCTGAGGAGTGAGCAGGCCGCATCTTTTCACCAGGCAGGGTGGGGCTTCTCCGGCCAGACGTAGCGTGTGGAAGGATCACATTATTCCGGCTGGATCCTCCCCACCCCATCTGGCGCCCCGGTTGGCCAGAGGGAGCATGTATAGCCCACGACTGTGTGCATACAACATATATAAAGTGGTCTCCTCTCAGCCTGCCAACTCAGAGAAGGAGGAAAGCAACCAAATTCTGCAGTGTCTGTACAGCCGCCCGGATGATCCATCCAGTGTGATGTGGCTTCTATGAGCCGTTCAGATTCTGCTCCCTTTCGTTACGTAACCAAAATGCAAACCACGCCCACAACTAAACACCGTGTCCTAACTGCATGCGAGCGTCCGACTATCGCGTTGCACTGCGTGACATCGGACGCACTCTGTCCATCTCCCTCCATTCTAACCCTCCATTTCAACTACCGGTAACTGGATCAGCCGTTCCTCATCCATGACTGTTTCCTACAGTGCTTTCAACCGGCTTTTAACGCGAGCGACAGGAAGAAAATAGAAGCAGGGCGTCCGACAAATGTTGAGCTCAAAACGGCGCGCCGCGTTGCGCTGCGTCGGGCTGCGTCGCGCTATGTAGCTCGCGGCCAGTTAGGACAGTCCAATAGAAAATAAACCAATGGAATTGATTTTGTCGCTGGCGCTCCCTCTCATCGCATGCAGTTAGGACACGGTTTAATAGTGTACGCAGCCGGCTGGTCTTCTGCCCAAAGCGATGGTCTGTGCTCTCCCCTGCTACACGTCATTCAGGCAGCCAATCAGCACAGAGCCTCATTATCATATGCTTTTCCACTAGCACCTACTCAGCCCGACTCGCCTCGGCGTGGCTGGTCCCGGCTCCACCCGTTTTTTCCTTGTTTGTTTTTCCACAGCCAGGTGAGAAGTGGGCGGGTTGGGGTGAAGCTGATGTGACGTACTCGATTGCGCAACCCCTTTGTTCGTGTCCGCGCAGATGAGAAATCAGCTGGAGCCGCGAGCGGCTGAGAGTAAAACAGAGCTCCTGGTAGATCTGATCGTTCCTTATCGCCCGTCTAGATCCCTTTTTAATTCTCTCGTCATCCACCAGGTTTATGAACATCTGCACCTCAGAGTTGGATCACCAAACAGACGTTTGCGCTGTATAATAAAATCGCCGCGAGCTGCGAGTCGCTCTTGCGCTGACTCCCGCTTCCTGATTCAAACGTCTGACGGCCCCGCCCCCCCCGATCAATCAGAGGCGTGGAGGGTGGTGACGTCAGATATAGTGCCAGCTCAGCCCGGTTAGAACCTCGGCAGAATGGTTACAGAAAAAGTATCTGCTTGGCACGGCTCCACCCGCCTTGGCCCATAATGGAAAAGCACAAGATGAGGGCGTGGCGGGTAGAAGCAAGCTGAGTAGGTACTAGTGGAAAAGGGCCAAATAGCCTCCCCTCCCACTCAGAATCCCGCATAGAGAATGAGGTTAGAGAATGAGATGATAAAGACATTCCTCAGAGGCTGAATTTCTAATTTATTTAGCAAAAACAATCAAAAGCTTGTTTTTAAGACATTCAAGGCCTGTTTAAAATAGATATTACATGCCATAATAGGTCCCCTTTAACATTTTGTTTTGACGTTTGCCTTGTTGCCGTTTTCTGATCCGCTTTCCCTCGGCTGTACCGCCGGAGGCACCAGCGCTCTGCAGTGAAACTGAGAGCCCGGCATTTCCTGTCCCGGCCGCGGGGGGGCGCTGCTGTGCCGCTGCGCCGCTGCTGCTGCCGGGCTGAGGGAGCTGCAGTTCCACCGTAATGGCGACTGCTGGAACAGCAGACTCGGGATCAACAGTCCCGGCAGGTATCTGATTCATTTATTCTCCCTTTGTTATTTGAAAACTACGGTACAGACGGAGTAGTAGAGTTTACTCTGCGGCCAAAATTGTGATTTGTGGTGGTTATGTGGCTTTTTAAAATCCCGATTAGCTCAGTTAGCTGTTAGCATGGAGGATTTGAGCCCAACACGATAATTAGCTCCTGCAGCTTGTTTGATTCTCCTCAACCGGGATTTTGTTGTCGAATTTACTAATCTGTTGTTACCAGACCAACTGTGTTTGAGGGGTGACGTGTTTAGATGTTGATAACATGGTTAAAAGGGAATTCTACATTCTAAAAGGGATTCTACATTGGTATATAAATGTGCCCATTAACCCGGCAGGCGCGTTGATATTGTCTAGTTTTTGTACAATAATGAAGCAAATTCACACTAAAGATCACCATTTAGTAAATTACTAATTTGTGGTTCAGGAAAACATTTGATCCATGAGAAATCCGCAATAGTTTGTGCCTTCCTCTCCTGTTTCATCCCTCCTCTTCCTCAGTCTATTTCAGTCACTTTTATAGTAAACCTTAAATAATTTTCCATCTGTCATCTCCCACCCTCAAATCAGTCTTTTTCCGAGATTTCATAGTTTATTTGATGCTCCATCTGAAAAGTCTTGATTTTTTTTTTCTTCCTTTTATATGAAACATTCCTTCAGCCAGTGACGCAGGCTTGTGACGCTTATGTGGTTAAAAAACATACTTTATTCCTTTACCTCACGGTCCTGCTTCAGCTGATGCCAGCTTTGTCTGGGATCATTAATTTCAGATGTAATTACAGTGAATAGTTCAATGTTGGGCTCAGTTTCCACTGAGTAAACAGAGTGATGGTTAGGATACTCACGTGCTGTGTGAGGTTTCTTATTTTGAGATAAATGAACAGATGATGGGGACACGCTTCTTACTAATCTGTTTAGTTGTGTGCTTCTCATTACCGTGCTTGGGTATAGAGCAGCTTCTCTTCCTCCTCCTGTCTGTGTCAGTGAATAAAAATAGTGACTTAACAGCACCACTGTGACTCCAGCATAGCAGCGAGACAGTACAAATACAAGATGCAGCACTATATCAAACACACATACTCTGACACTTGAGTGACAGTAACATAATGGGATTTCTATTCCAGCCCTTTTTGACCTTGTTTCCTATTTGGGCCAAGAAGCAGTATATTTACGGACTCTACTGGCTCTAAATTATCTCAAAAGCATGTACGTGTCCCATATTAATGTTCAGCTGCAGGCTACTTGGGGAAAAAGCTGGCAGAGAAGTAATTAGTAAACAGAAAAGAACAGATGGTTGGGCTATTGTCGTAAGACTGATGAACCATGATGATGTTAAGTAATTAGGTTAGTGTAATTCCTATCCCAAATCTGCTGCACATTGTATGTTATTAACAAGTTCTTCATTGACTTTTTGGAAAATCTCAAAGTGATTGGAACTAGAGCTAAGATTACTATCCTTAAAGTATGGTATAATCTGACAAATAATTAATTATTTAATCAATAACTGGTTTAAAACCATGAGTTGCTCTGTGAATGATGAAGAGAGTAGCAAATTGTGCAGCAAACGTACTTACTAAAGATGTACCTGGAAGTGTGTGTGTTTTTTTTTTTATATATATATTTATTTTTTAATAACTTACTTGTCAACTATAGATAAAACATTTTTATAATGTTTAATGTGTTCAGTGGTGCTTACATGCTCACCTGGATAAGGCAGTTAGGCTGACCATGTCCTGCTCCACAGATATAAGGACTCGGTTCTGGAGGAGAGCGTTACAGCGAGGTAGCTGCATGGGTGTGGGTTAGTGTGTGTGTTTGAGCAGATCTGCATGAGTAGTAATGATATATTGTGTTGTTTTTGCATAGTGAGAGAGGATGTGGGCAGAATAATGCTCATTGTTTCCCGATGGATTGCACTGTGTTACTGTTAACCAAGTACAGATGCATGGTATTCAACGGTTCTGCCTGATTAATGATACTCGCACTTTTCTTGTGTTGAAATGCCGTCTTTCTGTGGATCAGATGGACTGATCTGTGGGGCAGATATGAATCTTTCACAAACAGGATTGTTGCGCAGGTTGCAGGTGTATAATCCTTTGTCCTCAGCACATACCTATATATGTTCATTGGTGTTGCTGCTGTATCGATGAAGATGTTGCTATTGGTTACCGGTGGATGATTCCATAGTGGGCGAGGTTGTAAGTTTATACAGCAAATTTATGTAAGGAGTCAGTCATGTGCCTGTCTTACCCAAGGCCTCAAATTTCTCATTTCACCTTTTATCTTTGGCTTTTAGCCATTGCATTTTATAAACAGCCAGTGATATTTGCCGGGTGTTGCCTTTTAACTTTCAAGATGTATACTTTTGGACTTTTTTTGTTCATTTCTTCTCCATGCAAGGATGTAGTGATGTTGACATACATCTTCAGGCAGCAGATGAAAATGGAGCAGCCAGCCCTGGGGAGAAATAGTTCCAGTTCATGTAGAGCTGGTGTTTCAGTGCAGCAGTTAGTAACTGTGGCCACATTTAGGTCTGGACACATCATTAGTCCTGTGGTCATCAGCCAATGCTGAAAATAGCCCCACTAATCAAATATCAGAGGGTTTCATAAACAGCCATTAAGAAATTATTCCATGACAAACGTTTCTAATTCAGACACTTGGAATTTATTTCATGTATTAACTTTACACTGACTGCATGGATTTCCATTTACCTAGATTTTAGGAAGTTGTCCAGTAATTTCTTTCTTTTTTTGAGACCGTTTCTAGATGCATTGTTTACTTCATATTGTAGATCATGGCTTAACTTGTTTTTCTGTCTTCAGGGACCAGCAGTATTCGAAAAATGGCCCCTGCAGAGGTAAGGATAAGACAAATCGCTTTAAAAGATCTCTGCATGAAGTCATTTAAATGTTGGACCTGCCAAAGGAAGGACAGCAGGTTTAGAGAACTCACAATTGCATAGAGGTAACAGCAACTTTAGTTATCAGTCACCAAAGATTTCATGTGGAAGAGTGAACACAAGTGATTACAAGTGAATAAATAAGTGAAAAGGCATCCCCCAAAAGGGCTGGATGATGCAGGAGACGGGGTGGTTGGTGGATCCATGCTGAATAACAACAGGATTTGAGAAGCGCCCAAATCGTGTTGCACAAATATGACCAGCAGTCTCCCTCTGCCACCCCTCCTGATGTGAATTGAACACAAATAAGGTCTTTCCGAGACTCTTAAGTTTGTTAATGATCCAAGTTTCATGTCTTGCAAAGCGGTCCGTCATTTAAGCAGCCAGTTGCTGTTGCAAATATTGGAATAACTGTCTTCAAAATTTGATTTTACAGGAACAGGAATGCGTTAGGTCAGAAATTGACTGGTTGTAACAGGATATGGTTGTCATGTTAAGATTTTTATCCAGTATGGGATGAATAAAAAATGTTCTGTAGTATGAAAACATCTGGCATAGGAAAACATTCACTCTGTACAGTTCGCTCTTTGTGTTCCGTGTTTACATGGACAAATACACACACACACACACACACACACACACACACACACATCTGACCGCCTGATGTTGTTTCTCTCCATCAGATGCCTGGCTCCTCAGGCACGACTCAGAGTATGAAGAAGACCATTGGACACAGGGGGGTGGAGACCACCACAGGAGAGACCACATACAAAAAAGTAGGAACATGTGTCCGCTGTTTTTGTTCTACTTTACATTTTCAAGTTTCTTTCACTAAAAGTACATAAACAATAAGTGAAATGGTAGAAATGACATGGGTGAAGTACTGTTTGTTCAACTGCTTGCTCTACTTTCTCCCTGACCTCTTTAGACCACGTCATCTGCCCTGAAAGGTGCAATCCAATTGGGCATCACTCACACAGTTGGCAGTTTAAGCCAAAAGGCAGAAAGAGATGTTCTTATGCAGGACTTTGTGGTGGTCGAGAGCATCTTCTTCCCTGGGTTGGTAAAATGAGTAATGTTGTTGGAAAGATTAAGGTTTTTTTTTCTTCTTTTTCCTTAGCTTAACAGACCTCCTGACTCTTGCTTTTTTCCAACTTTGTGTCATGTGTTTTCAGTGAAGGCAGCAACCTGACCCCTGCTCATCACTACAGTGACTTTCGTTTTAAGACCTATGCTCCTATTGCTTTCCGTTACTTCAGAGAGCTGTTTGGCATCCGGCCAGATGACTACCTGGTGAGTACTGACACCATGCATACTCCCTATATTCACAACTATAGTTGTGGTAGTTGTGGATTTCAGCCTTTCTAGCAAGTATAACCAGCCAAGGAGGATTCATGGTGCTCTTGTTCACTGGGGATTTTTATGTATAATGTTACAAGATGTATTGGCTCTGTGAGTATGGGTTTGCACCAACGCAGAGTGGATATTAAGCTGTTAAGTTTTCATCAAATTTTGCATTAATGTCCTTTTATTTCCTTCTCTCGCATCTCCCTTTCTCTAATATCAGTGTTAAAAAACCCTTCCTGCAGTTAGAAATCATGTTTTTGGTCTTCACCTATGGCAATAAATAAAACTGTCTAATCAGGAATCGGGTCAGGTTTCAAAATGTGCTTCTGTCAAGAAACATAGATGTTACCATTGTTTTATCTAGAGGATTCAAACCCAAGCTTTTTTGATGTGTTACTAACGCAGACATCTCTTTTCTTTGAAGTATTCTTTGTGTAATGAGCCACTGATTGAACTGTCGAACTCTGGAGCCAGCGGATCCCTCTTCTATGTTTCCAGTGATGATGAGTTCATCATCAAGACTGTTCAGCATAAGGAGGCAGAGTTTCTCCAGAAACTTCTACCAGGTTACTTCATGGTGAGTCCAGATAGAGTAGAAAGTACCAGTCGTGACTACAATTCCTATTTCCATAAAAGTCAGGAAGTATTCTGAAGTATAAAGTAAATGTTTAATTTGGAATTTGTTTAAAAAAAAATTTAGCCTTAAATGGTTACAAATAAAAAAGGAATGATGGGCATCACTGGCCACATTCCTTGTATATAGGAAATGTGAACAAACAGAAGGCAATGCTGCTTAAAAAGGTATAAGAGGCAAAGATGGGGAGAAAAATTGAAAAAAAAATGTAGAAACTTCTACCATCAAGAGATTACAGTTGACAGTTGACAGTGTCAGAACTTCAGAAGGCCTTGTTTTTCCATAAAAGCATGGGTTCGTGCTCACTACTTTCTGATCCACCAGAGCATCATTGATTAAAAAATTATACATTTCTCAGTTCAAAATTCAATTCAATTCAAAATCAAAAACTTTGTCTTTAATCTCTGAGGTGCATGATATTTTGAAAAGAATCCTAGAGTTTGGGGATATTTCAGTGTTTCATGGTGTAGGTTGAAAACCCTCAGACCTTACTGGATGAGATCCTGTCACGACACCGTAATCAATACAGCCCCATTGCCCAAGAGTACTTTGGAAAAGCTTTATCCACTGTTGGGTTCAGGTGCATCCATTTTTCAACTTTGATTTGAAGTAACAAACTTGGGCTCTGCATACCAAAGATGAATTTAAAAAAAAACCATGCCATAAGAGTTGCAAACGCCAGTGGAAATCATGCAAAGCCAGTGGAAAGTATGAAAATCCAGTGGAAAGTATAGTGTTGCATCAGTGACCATGGCAAAGTAATCTTACTTTTCAAATAAACTGTAATAAAAAGGAAGAGTGATGCAACCCAGTGGTAAGATTGCTTCCCTTCTCATTTTGAAGTGTGTTACATCAGTTTATAAGTCCTAAAAACTGATGTAATGCACTTAAAACTGAAAAACCTAGAATCTAGGTTTTCTTAATGCAATGGTAGACAAATAATGATATAAGATAATAATAAAAATACCCTTTTTTTTTTACTAACTAGTTCTATTTTTTAAATGTTCAAATTAATGAACAATTTAGAGATGATTTTCTTTAGCATTGTGTAAAGATTCATAAAAATGGGGTTTTATAATTGTAATTATTAGGACGAGGTTTAGGTAAATGGCATATCTTAATGGTTTTCTGTATTCCCTTTTCCTTTCCAGAATATAAACCAAAACAAGCGCACCTTGCTACCTAAATTCTATGGACTTTACTGCGTTCAGGCAGGTGGGAAGAATATCCGTATTGTTGTCATGAACAATCTTCTTCCAAGGATCGTCCCCATGCACCTCAAATACGACCTGAAAGGCTCCACATATAAGAGACGAGCCTCTCCTAAGGAACGAGACAAGGCTGTCCCCACGTACAAAGACCTGGACTTCATCCAGGACCTGCCCGATGGCCTGCTGCTCGAGGCCGACAACTTTAATGCCCTTTGCAAGACTATTCAGAGGGACTGCTTGGTGAGTCACAGACACACTTTTTTTGTTTTCTTGTTTTTAAAAGCAATTTTTATTCAAGCATTGTGCGTTAAAATCTTAAAATTAGTTCACAAGCTGTCATAACGTACTAGCAGAATATATTATAATATCCTCATTAAAACAGATCATGTTGGGAACAAGTAGAACATCGAGTTTATCAAAGCTGATGCTTTGTTTTATGTTGAGGGATGATAGCAGTTGACATGATACTGGAGCCATTCATTTTGATGACTTAGAAAGTCTTTTTTTGGAGGGGGGTTTATTGATCTTAAATAGCAACTAATGGGTCACATTAACATTTTCTATATCATTTTTATATTAACTAGTCCTTGTTCTCCTGTCACTCTTAGTTTTCTTTCTCAAGATTACCAAAATTTAAAGAAATGCTGGTTAATATCTGTTTATCACATGTATGTACTGTCTGCTTTTTATCTCTTTGTTTTTGCGTCACATTGTTTAGGTCAAATGTAAGACTGGGAAATTGATAAAACAACAAATTTGTTTTTCTTGTCATGTCTTTACTTTATCAAATCATTTTTACATTTATCAAATTGTGTAACAAATTTATAACTCTTTAAAAAGATAGAAGGATATTTAGTTTAATTTTAATGTCAAAATACAAAACCTGAGATTGAATTAAAAAAAAATAAAAGAAGATTTAGCAAAAATAAAAAAAGTGACTTTAATCATAAATTGATTGCTGCACAAATTTTATTTAAATAGTGCTTTTACATTACAAGTTGTCTCTAGGTGATTTCCAGAGACCCAAAACATGACCCCCAAACAATGTTTACAGGGAAGAAGAGGGAATAAACCTTGAGCAGGACCTGGCTCATGAGGGGGAAACCCTCCTGCTGAAGGGCTGCTGGGTAGAGCAGGAAAAGGCAAGACAGGATGAAGAACAGAGAGAGAGGAGAGGCACAGCTATGATGTCAGTGGTACAAAAAACAAGATATTATTAGTCATTATCTGCTAACTGAAGAACTAAGAGTTCTATGTACAAATGACTGATACATCATAAGTCGATGGACTACAGAGACACTTATGTAAACAGGTGTAGACAGCAGACACTGAGGTGGTCAGGGTGGGTCGCATGTCAGGATGTCAGAAGATAAGCAACAGAGACATCTATATCGAGAAAATTATATAGACAGGTTTCAGGTATTCCCTCAAAAATACTGATCTCTACGAGGGCCATTTTTAGGGCTGAAATTTCTCCCTTAGGTGCTGTTTTAAGCCCCTGGTTCCTGGGATTATAATGGATGTGGTCAAGGAAAAAACTACAAATACCTCTGTTCAACCAACCTGGAACCAGCAGTGATCCTAGAACCAGTTTGGAGCTGGTTTTGCATTTGAACTTAGAACTGGTTTGTGTTTCTATACACGGAACCATTACATCATTATGTTCTATCCATTGTTCAACCTCCCTTTCCTGTACTGGGAAATTCTGTAGAAGACCACCGTTGACAAAAGACAGATGAGAACAGTTTTCCTTCAAAACAAGTGTCTAGATTTCCAAATGCTGCATATATGAATGCAGCTAAAAACTGGATTTATACCCGCTGTTATCAGCGGCATCCATAAATGTCAAAATGTGATACGGAAACTTTGGCAATATTTATTAAGTTAATATTCATAACAATGCAAATGCGCTTTTTGTTTTTTAAATTCAGTTTGAAAGTCTTGCTGTGAGAGAAATTGTCTGCAGTACTTTGGACAGCGTTCAATAACAAATGTGCTTCCAAATGTTGACTAATATTTATGAACATTGTCATGATTTATTCCGAGTGTTGAGTGGGATCCATAAACATGCATAAGTGTTACTGAAACACCCCACACTGTTTTTAAATTAAGCCGAAAACTGCCCTTTTGAATAGCTTTTCTATATTTTGGTGTCCTTTTGTTTGTGAATTCCTTCTCATTAGTATCTTTCTTACTAGCTGGATACAGACATGATTATTAACAGTGGCAGTCAAAGGATTTTGGTTGGAGACATAATCCCGCCACTTGTCCACGATGTACACAGTTCTTGCCTCTTATCCAGCAAGTTTTTGGTACCAGCAAAGGTCCAGTGTTCCTGGCTCTGAACCAGTGCTTTGTTAAGCAGCAGTATTGGAAAAGCAAAAAACTGGTGCCAGGTTTAGTAATAATTCCAAACTAGCAGTGGTTCTGTTTTGGTGGAAAAGGCCCTGCTTCCTGAAAATGTACTGCTCCTGAAATGCATCCTTTATCCACCACCTTATGTTATTTAAGCATTCAAAACTTGATCATAGAGTCAATAACATTGCTGATTCAATAGTTTAAGATGTCATGGATAATTATCGATAGAACGTGTCTGATTTGAGTGTTTTCTACAGCTCTTGCAGAGTTTCAAGATCATGGATTACAGTCTGTTGATGGGGGTCCACAACATATACCAGGCAAATAGAGAAAGGGAGCGAAGTGGAGGCATTTCCGGGGATGGTGTAGTGTTGGAGGGTGCGGTGACTCCAGATCAGCGTAGGCCACAAGCCCAGAAAAGTCTGTACTGTACAGCCATGGAGTCCATCCAGGGGGAGGCTCGAGGGAAGGGAACCTTTGACTCAGAGGATCAGTAAGTGTGACCACCACTTGTGTTTGACTTTACTTATGTATAAATGTTTGTAGTGCAGTCCATAAAAAAAGTGGCATATAATGTAACATTTTGTCTCTTTGGTGTTGATTTTCCAGCATGGGAGGTATTCCAGCTCGCAATTCAAAAGGAGAGAGGTTGCTCATCTACATTGGCATCATTGACATTCTCCAGTCCTACAGGTAAATAACTTAAAGCATTGAATTTAGTACCTTGTAAATACATTTGCTTTTAATTAATTAGTATCATGTACCCATTTATGTAAGTTACATTATATGTTCAATATGTTTATATTATTTAGGTTTATTAAGAAGTTGGAGCACTCCTGGAAGGCCTTGGTCCATGATGGGGTAAGAGCCTAAGTTTTTGTTGTTTTTTTTACAATGTGCTCTTTATTAGATCTTAAACTTAGCTGGACGCAACCTCAGATGACAACAAACACTAACATATCAGTATTTATTGAACAAAGATTAAGCCAAAACAAACAGAAACAGCTCGTAGAACCAACTTTAGGACCAATAACTTTAACAATAAATTATTGTTTTTTTAATGTTTATTTATTTTTTTATATATCGTACATATGCTTTGACCTACCGGTATCCCCCTTTTTTTTTTTTTTTACCGCGTTACTTCAGTTCATTAATGTCTGCTGGCATTTACCACCAATTACAACCTAGAGTTGATCAAGGGTTAGGTGATGGAGAATGTGGGTGCTTTTACATTTCTGGAACAGAACATCCCTATTTACCACTGTCATTTTGCTAACTTTACCATTCCAATGTGCTTGTGACAGTTGGCAAAATAGTTGACATCATTTTGAGATGCAAACTGTTCACTAATCAAAAAAAGTTTTTATTTTTTTATTTTAATATTTCTATCCCGGTTTCTTCCCCCATTTTATCACCCTGTGCTCCTACCTACGTGACAGTCCTGGGCATTGCCATCCTCTACCAAAAATATGTTTTAAAGAAAAGATCTTTCGTGCCTTTTTTTTTTTTTTAAACTGCAAAGGTAGGCTACTTGATAAATATTGTATCTCTAGTTTTAATATTTCTCTTGCTGTTTTTCTTTTTCAGGATACGGTTTCTGTTCACAGACCTGGCTTTTATGCAGAGCGTTTCCAGCAGTTCATGTGCAACACAGTGTTTAAGAAAATTCCACGTAAGTTTGCATGTGTGTGTATTTTTTCTTTTTAAATTAATGAGGACTTGTGCTCATGATGTCAAATATTTTGTGCAGTTAAACCGTCACCATCTAAGAAGAGCCGTGGTGGAGGTCAAGGAGGACTTAGAAGGGCCCCCACTCTGGGAGCTCCCACCCCACTCTCCTACGGGACAGGGCAGTCTGCTGTCGACTCCAGACACGTCTATCACAGCCATTTTAAAAGCACCGAGTCAGAGGGTGACGGTGGTAAGAACCGATGCATCACTAGCAGTGATGCGTGACTTGATTTGAACGGATAGAGTCAGACAAAAATATACATAATGAAATGGGGGTTGGGTCGGGCTGGTTAGAATAATTATTGCACTTTGAAAATGAATATTTAAACACAATTTTATAAGATATAAAAATCCAAAAGCCATATACAGTGGGGCAAAAAAGTATTTAGTCAGCCAACAATTGTGCAAGTTCTCCCACTTAAAAAGACATTTATTTACACAAAGATGCAGCACGTGCTTTCCACACAGGTGCGTGACACGAGGCAGGTGATGGAAACGGTCAGGGAAAAGTTGAAGACATGGGAATTGAAAACAAAAGGATATACAGATATAAAAAGTAAAGTCTGTGGAAAATTTTGAGTAAATAGTAAATCAAGATCATATTTGTCGGTCTTAATGTTTGAACATTTGGGTTAAGGCAGATTATGATTGTTCCTAGCACAGGGAAAGATCATTTTTTAACAGCAACAATATGTTTCAGATATATCCGAGAATCGGTCACAGAAAGCTGTTTAAGACGGGGCAATAGGCTCTAGCCCAATGATATTGCCAGCACAAGGTGTTATGTCTTGTATATGCTGTAAAAGCTCAGACGGACATCTATAGACTATGCGTAATGGCCCAGTCTATGGAAAATACATTTAGCAGTGGCAAGATCTAGAGATTCTAGAAGAATAACATGAAACAAACCACTTCACACGTGCATTTGCTGATTCTGTAAACCTATGGCAATGATTTGGAGCTTACCTTTGATTTTATTTTTGAAAGAAAAAAATTGCGGGTCTGGTATTATTTGTGTTTATCAAAATCACTACTAGTGTAATCACGGTCAGCAGAGCTCTGGGTTCCTGCCCCAGTTTATTCCTATCTACATTAAGAATCCCGTTGTTCAAATTGGACATAATCTTTCCTCTTTAACAACAATTTTAGGTGTGCAGTTGGGAAAGCCAGATCTGGTCCCGAGGACGCCTCCGCTGGCTGATAATCCTGCTGACTGTGAAGCCAACCTGTCCACCTCATCACTAGGCAGCACAGGAGTTGCCTCCGCCTCTCCTCCCCTCCGGTAAAACCGTTACCCCTTCATTTCATTTTTCCAGTGTTTGTAGCTCCTTCTGCTCTGACTCTGGTTTATCCTTGTAGGTCTGTAGGAGTGGAAGTCCACAAATCAGCAAACACTGAGCTTGAGAAGGAAGCCTTTCACAGGTGCGCAGTAGCACATATTTCAGACAATGTTGGGTCATTACATAAGACATAATTATTTTCTTTTTCTTTTTTAAGACATTTCAGTCTAATTGTTTTTTTTCTCTGTGCCAGTTTGGAGGCGGAAGGGGCTGCTGATAATTCTGCCAACCTGTCCGGAAATGAAGATGTAGTATCTCTTTCTGACATAATCCCCGAGACCAATATCTGTTTTGTAAGTTTGAAAAGTTATTTATAATTTTATTGTTGAAGCCATCAAAATGAGTTCAAAAGCTTATTGAGTATGGATTTCACTTCACAGTGAAAGAGAACATCAACACACCACCTGCCATCTACGGAGATGAGGTACTTCTGGACAATGGGGTGGGCGGATGTAAGGACAAAGTGAATGAAATCCATCTATCCACCACCACACCGCTGTTATTTTCTCAGCTCTGCAGCGTTCACAGGAGCCACTGGATGAAGCTGAAAGCTGCAGAGACACTGTGACAATGAGGAGATTGTAGGGTGTGGTAGAGTTCAAACTTTCCAAACCATCATCCATGTGTCCATATTAGTCCACTGCTGTTCCAGAGAAAGTCCTATGATCCTTAGTTGGCAGCTTTGATGTAGCTGTTACAGTCCTACATTTACAAAACAAATTTATTTCAGGTGCTTGCCAAGAAGACATATGAAACAAAATGAATTGTATATTATTTAAAAAAAAAAAAAAAAAAAGCCCAGGTCCCCATAACCAGTGGATGGTGAAGAGCCAGTCTTCCTGTCTTCCTGCCCGCAGTCCACCGTATGAGAAAGAGAGAGTGGGCAGAGACAGATAAGCACAAACACACTCACTCCAGAGCACATGAAAGGCATTTGTCTGCATGGGACTGGTGAATATTCTGTGTTCACATACAGTCCAAGTGAGCTCACATTTCCGTGTCTTGCACTTCAGTGTACTGTTCATACTTGTACAACTCCCCTCTGCACTCCTCATCAGCAGAGACGTTGAACTAAGAGTGTAATCCGTAGAAATCATTCAATCAGCTCTTGCTGCTGCATCTCCAGTCGAGTATGCATTTCTCATTACTAACTGTTGATGTTCAGTATTTGTTTGAAACTACATGTTGGAAGGAAAGAAGAATGTGTTCGTCCAAACCTGCGAAGTGGTTTATTTCAAATTATAAGTTATTCTTCTAGAAGCCACAGGGGTGCTACGTAGATCTTGCCACTGCTGAATGTATTTTAGGTTTTGCTTGCATAAAATGTGTCTTAAAACACTTGACAACATTTATACAAACCCTAAAAATCTCCCCGTCTGATGTGGCCATGTGTGCTGGACAAAAAATGCTCACACATTTATAGTGTTAATTTAAAAGAACAGTAATAATTTTAAGTTACTGCCTGTTGTCTGTCATGTCTGTGCCTTTCACACGTCTTACTGTCCCTCAACATTTTCATGTATCACTGATATTTTTTTAAGGTTAATGCTCTTGTCGCACATGGAGACCTGCCTTATCTTCTACAGCTGTAGTCGCCAAACTGCCATTCGTGCATCTGAACCAGCCAATCAGTTGAGAGGGTTTAAAAGAATTTCCGATTTTATAGCAAACACTAGCACAGCCCCCTTTTTTGGTTATGTCATCACTGTGGCTCATCATTTCTGCAGTTAATTTTTTGTTCTCACAACAGATGATATGGATATCTGTTTCAAATTCATTTCTGCTGGTTACAGAAATGACTCCTGCCCACATTCACTCTTGGACCAATGTTACTAACTGTGGAGGTATTTGTGTTTTGCTTTTTTTTTTTTTTTTTTTAACTTAGTGTTATGTGGCTTTTTGTAAAAAATAGACTTTGGTTATTTTATTGTTTAGGGGTAGAAACAAGCTACTGAGGAGGATGGAAGAAAGCTTTTACACCATCAGAGATTTCTGATAGAGAAGTTTGACTCACTACCTAGTGAATGTAGCAGAGCTCGACATCATCTCATCTACGGAGTTATTGCTGTTACAGTGTTAAAGCACAAGTGGTCTATGCAGCAGAGAGGGAGCGGGGGAAATGGGAGTTGTCAATATGAAAAGAAGGAAAATTGTTAATAAATGCACAGAGTTGAGGATTTAGGACTGAGGTTTTCTTTTTCTGTATTCTAAAAATGTTAGGGCACCAAAGAGAGGAAAAGACGGGTGAAGAGCTCCTGTCTAGTATGGCAAATGTCAAAGTTAAACGAGATGCTCCTTTATGGACTGACATGTTGTATGTGGTCATAATGCTGGGCTGACCTGTGTTTTAAGGATCTGTCTTTGGATAAAAGAAAAACTGGATGTTTTCACCAGTCAACAGTTTCATGTCTGAGAGACTGCATCTGTCACAAAAGCAGTCCTTGTTAGACTTTTTAGATTTATCAAACCATTGGTTTACTTTATGAGTGATAACATTTCAAGATTCTACATGACATTCCTTTAAAATGTCTGCATAGTAAAGTTGTGATACCTTTTATGACCTGCTGTTTACCACCAGATACCATAATGTACTTAAGTATTTCTTGGGGTTTGTTGAAATGTTAAAATCTGATCATTTCAGAAACATTGGTTGAGAATAATAATTCCATTCATTGATAATAAAGGAAACACTCTTGGAATTTGATTTGGACAAGAAAACGAGAACAAGACAAAAAAAATCACTCAAATCAAGATTTTGTAATATCTGAATTTTAATTTTTTGTCTTTTAACTTCTCTAAATGGTTAGTACTTGTTATTTGGTGGCTGCAAAACAGGTCTGTCTTTGTTCTGTACCACATTGTGGCACAAGAAAATTTTCCGCTCGGTGCTTTAAGGGTTGCGTCAGGCAGTTGTAGACACTACAGTGACTTTAAAGAAATGCAATATATACCACAAACTGCCACCTTACAGCTCCAAGAGGTATATTTAAAAGTAGGACTGATTGCTGTAGGTTAAGATGATGAAAGTTGTATTATGTACTTTAGTTGATTGTATGTAAACTGACAGAAGGATGTCTGAAACTTTATAGCTTGTATTGCCTATAAGGGGAGACTGAGACAATTTCACCTTTTTATATTCTATGTTTAGATTGTGATATGATGTATTCTCTCCACAATGATTCTGGGTTGTTAATCTCCCATTCTTTTTCTACATGAATGTTTCACATGGCTTAGGAGCCAACATTGCTGGTTGTCCTCTATGCTTCAATTACTATATTTTTACTGTGTATAAAATGTGTATATGTACATATGAGTCACGGAAATGCCTTGTCATGCAACATGTGCCGCCTCTCCCTCCTACCATGTTTCAGTTATGTGGTGGTGATGTTTTCATGTCTGATTTTAAAGGATTAAACAAATTTTCTAAAATCGTTGGTTTTGCTTTCAGTTGTTTCTCTGTAAATGTATACAATTTTTATTGTATTATTTGTTTATTAAGTGCAACAGAGAAAAGGAGAGGGACGTGAAATCTGTGTCTCTATCTCTTGGAGGAGCCAAATAATGTCCTCTGAAATATGAAACTTGGGCATACGCTGTTAAGAGCAAAGAGGCTTTTTGACCTCGAAGCAGAGCTCTGAGCTGAATGTGTTTTTTACACGTGAGGAGTTTCACATGATCTCTGCTGGTTTCCTCTGGGTAAACAAATACTTTGCCTGACAGATCTGCACAGGTGCTGCAAGAGACCAGCAAAGGGTTCAGGAAGAGGAGGGTCAGCGAAATATAAAAAGCCTGCACTAAAATGTGACCGTAAATCCAACCAATCTGTGGTGTGCTGTTTTAAACTAATCAAAGAAAATGTAAACAACTGGAAACTTTAGAGGTTTTTTTTCTGTAAAACGGATCGATCAAACACAAGCAACAGAGATATCAGATCACACTTTCATTTGCAACTGGTTCAAATATATGTGGTGTTGTAAACATGAAGTTAGATTCAGGAAATCAACCATTTTGTGTCAAAGTAATAATAGTATGTTGCTGTCACTTTGCTTCCACAGGTTCAATAGTTCAGTGTTTTGGTTGACAGCATCTTCATGGTACAACCATGTGTACAATTAATACATAAAACTGAGTCCTTTTATCCATCAAATTGGTTATGGTCTAATGATAGTACATTTAAGGAATGTGAAATGACTTGAAATGACAATGAAAACCTGAAAATACTACAATATTGATGAAAATGAATCTGGGATACCTTGCAGCTGAACATGTAGAAGAATCTTTCATCTTCTATTCTGGCCATAGCTTGATTTCCTCTTGGTGACTTGGCTAAAGGTTTGGGGGGGCTGACTGTCAACAATCTGCTATTGTTAAAGACTTAAGACTTCCCAAATGAATAATCAATGAGGAATTCTACTTTATTTTATGTATTGGTTTATATATATATATATATATATATATATATATATATATATATAATTAAACAATACAAAAAGTGTCATACAGTAAACAAATAAATAAGACCCAATATTTTCATAGATACAAAAAATATATATTTTGATTTGATTGTGTTTCTAATTTCAATACATTATAATAAATACTTAGATTAAAATTCCCAGAATATTGAAATTTTTTGAGATAGGATACTTGAGTTTTCTTAAACTGTAAGCCATGATCAGCAATATTAAAATAATAAAAGGCTTGCAATATTTCAGTTGATTTGTAATGAATCCAGAATGTATGACATTTTTGTTTTTGTAATTGCATTACAGAAAATCACAATATTCTAATTTTCTGAGACAGTCCTGTATAGGTGATCTATTTTTCTAACAGCTTCTGTCACTGCAGAAGTGCTTTAAAGAAGAACTTCATTACCCACAGTCCCCCGCGCTTACGTAGACGTAAACGACGGCATCAAGATGGTGCTGGAAAGTACAATGGTCTGGTAAGGAATCTTAGATGTGTACAAATGTAACATTTTAAGCGCTAGCCTTATTAATCTTTGGCATGTGGAAATGTGGATGTTATGACATTGTCTGTGTGTCGGATCACGAATGTTGGTGCTTTGTGTTGGACTCGAGCTTTTCCCTTAGTCACTCCGAAGCCCAACATGACACCGCAGATATCGGTGGCTAATGTACAATTTTATTTTATTAATATCACGAGCATAATTAATTTAATCATTTTTTTTCTCTTTCTTTATAATTGATTTTGAATTATTTCTATATAGAGAGTTTGTTTATCCCCAACTGACTCCTGCTGGTGGATGAAAACAGCTCTGTAACACGTTAGCATGGGAGAGCTAACAAACCTGGACTATGTTGTGATTATCAAAGAAACAACTGTTCACCTGTGGAGTAGTAGTATTCAAAATATGTTCAATTCAAGACAAAGCCATTACAACCTCAGAGGGGAGGAAATCAACAATCAGAACCAACACCAAACTGAGATGCTACAGTGGCAGAGGTGGATGTATGGAATACATTAGATAGAGATTTGAAATTATGTAGAACCTTAACCTTATTGAAAAAACATCGAAAAGAAGGATGATTTCTTTATATCAAATGAATGAGTGGTGATGCTTGCTATGTTGAGTTGAGTATTTATTTATTATTTAGTGATTTGATTTGATTTTTTAAGGATGTAGACTGCACCTTTTAATTTTTTTTTTTATTTCTTGAGGAATTTTTGTTATCCCCATGGAGGCAATTTGTTTTACTGTCAGTCTTTTCTCTTACTTCTTGCTTTCATCTCATTACCTTAAAGGAGCTGTATGTAAGAGCAATAATAAAACGAATCATAAAATGACCCCGATATGTCAACAGACATTTAAAAATCCTGTTCATTTCAAATACTTATGTCAATGACAACAGCACTCAAGCCAGGATATTCCAGTTTAAAAAGAGGAGTTGCAGCCCTCAACTGATGTTTATGTTATCATTTTTTGTTTTGGCCTGAAGCTCCACCCTCCACCTATCTCCCAATCACCAAGTCAGTATTGTTTCAGCATCCGGGTTGCCAGCTCGGCTCTAATTATCGCAGCAGCCGCTACGAGCGTGTTGGATGAAAAAATGTCTAGCTTTCCAAAAACTAAAAGACCTCGTTATGAATCCGAGTTACGTCGTGACAAGGTCCGAAATAAAACAAGGATTTGTTTTTTTTTATTGCCATGGCAGCCTACGTTCCTGCTGCATTCTGCAGCCTACCTGGCAACCTCTGGTGGGGGGAGGAGGGGGAGGGTACACGCCGCTCAACAATATTTTGAAAGTGACTGCAGTACCAGTTTTGGCCATTTCTTACAGACGGCTCCTTTAATTAATCTTTTTGACGGTAGGCAAATAATAAGCTTTGCTTCAGCCTACACCTTTTTCGGTCTAGATGGTATTGTATATTGGACATTTTTTTGTAATGTTTTCTTTGAACAGTGTATTCGTTTTCTTGTTGTCATTTTTATCCTTTTTTTTGTGATGTCATGACCGAAATAAACTAAACTAAACAAAAAAAACTTAATACACTCATCTCTAGTGGTAAACATTAAAAGCAGCGTAGAAAGTGTAAATGTAGCGATGTCCCATGTCAAATGTGTATCTATAATTCAGATTATTCAGTTAAATTCAAAATATTAGGGGGTAGTAGGGGGTCAATGGTTATAAATAGCTGTTTTGAGTCAGTTTTTCGAGACTTGATCGACGATGACCTGGCTGCAGATCCAGATGCCAGGATGGGGAGCAGGTGGTGACGGGGCTTAATGACCTCCATCAGGATGTTGGTGGCCTGTGTAGGAGGATGTACTGCAGATCCTCCAGACAGGGCGGAGTGAGCCTGACTGTCCTCTGAGATGCATTGATTACTCCATCCATCCATCCATCCATCCATTTTCCGCCGCTTATCCGTTCCCGGGTCGCGGGGGCAGCAGCCTCAACAGAGATGCCAGACTTCCTTCACCCCAAACACTTCCTCCAGCTCTTCCCAGGGGAGTCCGAGGCGTTCCCAGGCCAGCCGAGAGACTTAGTCTCTCCAGCGTGTCCTGGGTCTTCCCCGGGGTCTCCTCCCGGTGGGACATGCCTGGAACACCTCCCTAGGGAGGCGTCCAGGAGGATCCGGTACAGATGCCCAAGCCACCTCAGCTGACTCCTCTCAATGTGAAGGAGCAGCGGCTCGACTCCGAGCTCCTCCCGGGTGACCGAACTCCTCACCCTATCTCTAAGGGAGCGTCCAGCCACCCTGCGGAGGAAACTCATCTCGGCCGCTTGAATCAGGTATCTTCTCCTTTCGGTCACTACCCAAAGTTCATGACCATAGGTGAGGGTAGGGGCGTAGATTGACCGGTAAATCGAGAGCTTCGCCTTTCGGCTCAGCTCTTTCTTCACCAGGACGGTCCGGTACATTGACCGCATTACTGCGGACGCTGCACCGATCCGTCTGTCAATCTCACGCTCCATCGTTCCCTCACTCGTGAACAAGACCCCGAGATACTTGAACTCCTCCACCTGAGGCAGGACTTCTCCACCCACCCGGAGAAGGCACGCCACCCTTTCCCGGTGGAGAACCATGGCCTCGGTCTTGGAGGTGCTGATTCTCATCCCTGCCGCGTCGCACTCGGCCTCAAACCGCCCCAGCACATGCTGAAGGTCCCGGTCCGATGAAGCCAACAGGACAACGTCATCCGCAAAAGGCAGAGATGAAATCCTGAGGTTCCCAAACCGGATCCCCTCCGGCTCCTGGCTACGCCTAGAAATCCTGTCCATAAAAATTATGAACAGGACCGGTGACAAAGGGCAGCCCTGCCGGAGTCCAACATGCACCGGGAACAAGTCTGACTTACTGCCGGCGATGCGAACCAGACTCCTGCTCCGATCATACAGAGACCGGACAGCCCTTAATAGAGGGCCCCGGACCCCATACTCACTGAGCCCCCCCACAGAATGGCACGAGGGACACGGTCAAATGCCTTCTCCAGATCCACAAAACACATGTAGACTGGTTGGGAAAATTCCCATGAACCGTCAAACTCCCTGCGGAGGGTGTAGAGCTCCTCAGGGTGCAGGAAGCATTGATTACTCTGAAGACTAAATCATTCCTCAATAGAGTATCAGTTAAACGCTCTCAGCAGCTCTGCAGACAAGTTGTTGTTGTTAGCCTCAGCATAAAGTTTAGCTGCTATTAAGTTTTTTTTTTCATTTTAATTAAAAAATTAATTATTTTAAACCATGGGAGTGGAGTCTACATCATATGCTGCAAAAAGCAGAGGAAATGGAAGCTGAAGATTGTCTCCACTTCTTCCTCTCTGGTAGTTAAAGGAGTATTGTTCACACACTAGTTGTGTCTCCATTACCCCTAAATTTGCACAAAACTCAAATATTGAAAAGGTATCCTATAATGAAAATGGCTCTAGTTTCAAAGAACTCCCAAATATCACAAAAACCTTTTAGGCTTACATGATGTGGATTTTCAGATGACTTGATAACCTACTTTATAGCAAAAGTATTTAAAAAAATGTTTTTTTTGGCTAGGCCTCTTATCAATATGTTACTTGTTGTTTTTTCTAGAACTAATGAAGGCTTCAACTCCTGCTTTTTTCTGTTTTTGTTTATATTTAGCGTGGACAACAGTGAGTATATGCGGAATGGAGACTTCCTGCCCACCAGGCTGCAGGCCCAGCAGGATGCTGTTAATATTGTTTGTCACTCCAAGACTCGCACTAACCCTGAAAACAATGTGGGCCTCATCACTATGGCAAAGTAAGTCATATTATTCTTTAATAAGTGCAGTGACATTTAAAACATGACTATATAATAACACCAGCATTTTGTCTTTGTGCAGCAACTGTGAGGTGCTGACCACACTCACTCCAGACACGGGACGAATACTTTCCAAGCTGCATGCTGTGCAACCTCAAGGGGACATTTGTTTTTGCACCGGGATAAGGGTTGCACATGTGAGTCTGTGATTTTCATTATACAGTGAATGCTCTTATGCAGAATAGGAGATTAGCTGGAAAGAGCTCAAGAGACTGCAGTGAAAGTTGGAGTGGAAATATCAGTTGCAAATACAGCAGAGATGTCACTAAAAACAAGATGAAACTTTCCATTTAACCTCCCTAGTGTGAGTGTAAGAGTGCAATGTTAACAAATAAACACACAAAAAAAATGGTTTGACATTTTGAAGTTGATGAAAACAAAAAAAAAAACCTTCTTTCACATAATTTTTTTTTTTTTTTTTTTTTTTTTAAAGCACAGACAAAACGTACATTTGAATTGTTTATTGAAGTTCTGGTAAATCTCTTTAGTCAGATTATATATTTATCTAAATGTCATGTCTATCTGCAGAGAAAATATAATGTAATTGGTGTCCTTGAGCTAACCTTTGACAAACTAAGATGTCTTTTTTTGTTGTTGTTGTTGTTTGCTTTAACATTTGTTGTATTCATCTTTATAGCTGGCACTGAAGCACCGACAAGGCAAAAACCACAAGATGAGAATTATAGCATTTGTTGGTAGCCCAGTGGAGGACAACGAAAAAGAGGTGAGTTGATTAAGTTCAAATTTTTATAATTTTGTTATTTGTTGGTTTTTACCGTACAAAGACTACATTTATGATTTCAGTATGGACACCAGGGAGGAAAATTGTAGCTGTCACATGACATTTCTACTAGAGTATTGAAACTTGTACTTGTGTCCCACTCTGAATACACACATTTATCCTTTCCTTTTGGTAAAAAAAAAATAAAAAAAATCGGATTGCAAAATTGAGCATAGTAAAGTACATAAAACCTTCTAATCTGGGATTTTCCCTGTGTAAAAAGAGCTGAAAGGTTGTTTTTCTCTGTTTTTTTTTTCCTGTTTTACACAGACTTAATTGTAATTGTTCTTTACTGAACAGGCACTTATTTGTTGTTGATCTAATAGCATTGGTGTTTGCTTAACCTGAAAACGTTCTGTCTTTTTGTAGTTGGTCAAAATGGCAAAGCGTCTGAAGAAAGAAAAGGTCAATGTAGATGTCATTAACTTTGGGGAAGAGGTAATTTTTTTAAATTTAATCTTCAGATACTCAACCTCTGTAAAAATCTTACATGCACTTCATCTTGTTGTCATGTTTGGACTATGGGCCCACGCTAATTATCTCTGTGCCTTTCAGGAGATGAACACAGAGAAGCTGACTGTGTTCATCAACACACTTAATGGAAAAGAGGGAGCGGGCTCCCACCTGGTCACGGTACCTCCAGGGCCCAGTCTGGCCGACGCTCTGTTGTCCTCACCTATCTTGGCAGGAGAAGGAGGTGCTGTGTTGGGCCTGGGTGCTAGTGACTTTGAGTTTGGTGTGGATCCCAGCGCAGACCCCGAGCTGGCCCTGGTAAGTCAGAACACAGGACGTATATTACATTTGAGCATTTTCTCTTGATCTTTTATAGTTTCAGAACAGTTGATGAGAACAAATGTCTTTCAGAAACAACATTTCTAATATTCTTCTACAATTCATCTCTTCATTCTAGGCTTTGCGCGTGTCCATGGAGGAGCAGAGACAACGACAGGAGGATGAAGCTCGCAGAGCTGCTGTGGCATCAACAACTGAGACCAGCATTTCCTCCCCTGCTGCAGATGGTGAGGAATTATACATCAGCTTGAGCTGCTGTCATCGATGCCAATTTCTGCTAATTTTCCTTCAGTACGATGGACCCACGAGTGTTCTCAGCACTGTAAATATCCCTCTTTCTGTCTCAGAATCTGAAGATGCCTTGTTGAAGATGTCTGTTCCAAATACAGAGTCATCCACACCTGCCCTACCAGACTTCAGTCGCATGACGGAGGATGAACAGATTGCCTATGCTCTGCAGATGTCCATGCAGGGCCCAGGAGCAGGTTGAAACTGGATCTTTTTTTCCTTTTACATTTCCTGACAGTGGAGTTTATAATGTACTTGCATACTTCTTAATCATCCTTTTACCAGGTTTCAGGTGGCAAAGTGTTTACTCAAATATCATACAACCTACATCTTCAGCAGTAACCAGAATGTTTTATCATTAAAAAAAAAACAACCTAAAACTCACTTTGAGAAAAGCTTAAATAGTTTTCTGTAACACATTTACTTTCCCCACTGACCAATAATTACCATCGAGAAGTCGTGTAAGAAAAATCTGTCTTTCGACATCAGCTCAGAAATATCATTTCTAGCACATCATATAGACTGAACACATACTGTGTACCATATAAGGACAATGATAACCAGTTGTTCACATTATTTTTTTTCTCAATGTTGATTGAATTGTTGCTTTTTTTCCCATTTCTTTTAATGTTTTGTTGCTCCGATACAGTTAATTAAGGATTTTATAATTTTGAAAACATTTTCACATATCTTACTTGTAATTTAATTTTCTACTGTACATATTTACTGTGTTTTCTGACATGCACTAAATGCAACACGAGTACTATAAGAAGCTATTTCTGCTTCGTTTATATATATATATATATATATATATATATATATATATATATATATATATATATATATATATATATATATATATATTCTTTTAAAAACAACAACCCCTTCATAAGCATAAGGCCAGGTTAAAAATGAGCACAATTACTGGATCATTCATTTAATTTTTCTTCCATCCTGCAGAGTTTGGTGCTGATGACATGGACACGGGTGCTGACATGGATTCCAGTGAGGTTAAGGTGAGCATAAGCTGTCATCATAATGAAAGCAACATAAACACATGTTTATGTGTTTGTCATCTGTGTCCAGGATGAAGAGGACTATGATGTAATGCAGGACCCAGAGTTCCTTCAGAGTGTTTTAGAAAACCTCCCTGGAGTTGACCCCAACAATGAGGCGATCCGTAATGCTATGGGCTCTCTGTCTTCCCAAGGAGGTTCTAAACCCAACAACAAGAAGGAGGAAGAGAAAAAGAAATGAGTGTCCAGAGTTTAAAAAGAAAAAAGAAGTGAAGCTCCATTTAAAATACAATAAATAATAGAGACCTGATAATTGTTCTGTATTATTCACTGTAACAGCACTCCTCAGTGGAGAACAACTTTTGTTCATCTTTTGTTTGTCTCTGTGTAAACTATAAACAACCTCTGCCTTTTTTTTTCCTCTCCTGTTTTTTTAAGAGCTGGTTCTAATCCTAACTTTTTGTGTCAAGCAGACATGCTTGAGTTGTAATCTTTTGTAATAACTACTCGGTACCGCAGACAAGTTTCTTCAATAAATGTACAGAATAAAAAAGGCGAGTACTTTGCTTGAATGTAGTGGATTCAGTGGGAACACAGTTAATCTTCCAGTTTATCAGTGAATCCATTAAAATCGTAACATCACCCATTTAAAATAAAATACTTTTTTTTTACTTACTAAGCAAACATAAATATGTCAGTCTTCACCCTTTACGGGGCAAATAACCACATTTAGTAACTTCAATCAACCTACATGCTTTGAAAAAAGTTATACTGTAAAAAAGCTCAGTTTAATATTTTCTAGAGTTGAAATTTCAAAATATTTTATTGAGTGCTCCTATAAAGGGTTAAAAAATTTAATCTGTGCTTGATTTTGATCATCACACTAAATATTGTAATGGTTGCAGTTAAGTAATTGTAGAATGACAACAATGTAGTTCTGAAAATGCTATTTAAACCTTAATAAAACAATGAATAAAAAGATGCCAATAGACTTCTGCACAGCACTGTTTCTGCACAAAGATATTTCCAGACTTTATAGTGTTAACGTGCGTCTGCCAGCTGTCAGCATTCGCACCTGTATACCTGTGCAAAGTATCGTACAAGTGCAAAGATGTTACCAGACTTTAATAAGTGTCTGCCATATGCTTGCTGACATCCTGGCCTCTTCCTTGCCACTGTTTGGCTTAAGGTTTTTCTCCCACTAGGGGAGTTTATGCCTGCCATTGTTTGTTATGTTTATGTAATAATTGCTCTGGAGTTCATGTTCTGGGTCTCTGGAAAGCGCCTAGAGACAACTTCTGATGTAATAGACCAGGGGTCTGCGACCTTATTATCAAAAGAGCCATTTTGCCCCCACTTCTACAAAAAATATTATCGGGAGCCGCAAAAAATAACAGATTTTAAAAGTTTTCATCTTTTATTTATTTTATCTGTTACAACCCCTAAATATAACAGCAGTGCAGTGTGCATTTGTAGACGTAATAAATTAAACTGTGAACTGTAGGCCTTTTTCAGTCTATATTTGTGTAAAAGTAAAATAAAAAATACCCCACTTCAATATAAATTAAAAAAAAATAGCTGCAGCTTTAAAAATAAATATAGAAATTAAAAATTGTTATTTTAAAATTAGATGGCATCAACTCAAACTCCAAGATAACTGCCCTACAAAATAAACTTATAATATGACTAAAAATGGATTCAGAAGTATAATTCATGTTTAAGGCCAAGGGGAGCCGCTACAATGAGGATGAACAACCGCAGGTTGATGACCCCTGTAATCTAATCAGTACTGGAGTTGAGGGGGGATGAGGGGAGATGAGGGGAGATGGCATCCCCTCTGAAATAAAAACAGTCCAAATCATCCCCCCTGTAAAACTGCCATCCTGCCTTTCCATCCCTTATGCCATTCAATCAATGAATGTGGTATTACTATTTCAACATTTAGAGTCATCACCAGAAAAATTACTTATTTGACCATTTTCACCTGTTTCAAGTAAATTTTCACTTGAAATAAGTAGAAAAATCTGCCAGTGGAACAAGATTTATCTTCTTATTACAAGAAAAAAAAATCTTGTTCCACATGCAGATGTTCTACTTATTTCAAGTGAAAATCTACTTGAAACAGGCGAAAATTGTTGTTTTTTCCAGTGATGAGTTTTGTTTTAAGTGTAATGAGATTTTTTTTTTACTAAAATTAGGCATTTTAACTAGAAATAAGACAAATATTCTTGTTAAGATTTAAAGTTTTTGCAGTGATCCATTTTACTTATCCGGTGAAGGACAGAGTCATATTGATAAGTTCAGAAAACAGTTTTTTAATTGTTGTGTTTTGATGTATTTGATGTAAGTCCAGTGGATATTTAAAGCTTACAGAAGGCTGCATTTAACTGCTGCTATGTCATTCCTGCAGTATTTCTGCAGGTGTTTTGGTCAGTGCTACTATTTGTAATATATTATATTATTTGTAATCAGCACAAATTATCTGTCCCCATATGATAAAATCCACCATCCCCCCTGATTGTTTTTTACAACTCGAGTACTGCCTGTACCTGCAAACCTCCACCTTGTGGGAGCGAATGTCGCACGGTGATGACGGAACCCCCGCGACCAGGAGTCAGGAACCAGCTCCGCTAACTGGCAAGTAACAAACACAACTCCGTGTCGCCTTCAGTTTGACCAAATTTAACACTCGTTTACCGTGGCACGTCGTAGACTCGTTTAATGGCAGTTTCAGTGAACAGATGAGTTTAGTCTGGTGGGAGTCAGTCCGCTGCTGGACGTTAGCGGGTTAAGTCTGAATTATGGTCAGCGTTACACCGACGCAGAGCCTACGGCGTAGGGTACGCAGCGGTGCGCGCCGTACGGTGCCCGTCTCTGCGTACCCTACGGCGTAGGCTCTGCGTCGGTGTAACGCAGAACCATAAATCAGCCTTTAGCCGCTAACGAGGCTAGCTGTTAGCAGCAGCCACTTGTTGCGATGAGGGAAGTTTGGTAAACAGCACCGTGTCTGGCTTTTTAGAGTTAGTTTTTTTTATATTTATTTTGCATTAATGTGGTTTCTGTAGGTAAATGCGTCTCCGTGTGTTTTATTCCGCCTCTCCTCTCGTCCTGTGTGAAGCAGCTGTTGGTTTCGCTCTAATGTAAACGTGTAACTGTATCCACTCGGAGGAAAACTTTGGTATTATTAATTAAGATGATCATTCTGTTGTTGTCTGCTGTAACTAGGGTTGCCAACTACCTGGAAAATAAATAAATAAGGGACACCTCACCAGCAGGGCCGACCCGATTACCTTCCTGTTGTGGGGATATTTTTTTTAGCCCCTTTTTTTGTGAGTGAAACATTTTTTTAACTATTTGACTCGAACCTGAATTGAATTAGATGCATATTTTTGAATGGCATGAACACATGGAAAACAATTATTATCCAGCAATTCACTTTAATACAAAATAACTAAATTAACTGAATAAAATAAGTATCTTTCTTAAACAGAAACCTGTCCTGCTTAACTTAAAATTGTATAAATTAATATAAAACAATAGAAAGAAAGCAGAACATCCATTCTGTAATAGTGCACATTTTTAGTGCCACACACCACAAGGGGAAAACAACTAAAACAAAAATTGTTATTAAATTATGTCTCTTATTAAATTTTTTATGTACCAATACAATACCTGATGTATTATTTTTATAAGAATATATTTGTATCTAGGAAATCTGAGGAGGTCTCAGGGTTTTTTTTTTTTTTTTCTTATTTAGGTTATAAGGTTATTATATTGTATGTATATGTATTATATGTGTAATTTATAGTTGTTCTGCTGTGTGACTGGGCCCCTATTCATAAGCTACAGTAGCTTCTGGGGAGTCCCATTTTACAAACCTGATTATTATCTGTATTTGTGTTTTTTAATTATTTGTAAATAAACTCTAAACTAAACTAGTGCAATAACAAAAATGCAAACAGAACGTCTGTAGAAAACTTGTAAACATATTTGTGCCTCAAAGGCCATGACTGTAGGCTACAGTTGTAGTAAAACAGAAAAAATAACTTATGAACTCAACAGCTCAATGCCATTTTCCATTGGCATTTTATGACTATTTTTTGACTCTCACAGTTCAGCTCAATATGGGACGTGTACTTTAGTTTATAAATACAGGATTATTCCGTTTTTCAAGGGACGGTTGGCAACCCTAAACATGACATCACTAATACTCCCTCATTTATTGTCTAAAAAAGGTTGTGAGCCTTGCTCTGGCGATGGGGGACATGAAGACCCCAGACTTTGATGATCTACTGGCCGCTTTTGACATCCCCGATATTGATGCGAAAGAGGCCATTCAGTCTAACCCGGAGGAGCAGCGGGAAGAGGCTGCGACTGCCACAGCCGGGGACAAGAGCGGGACTCCCTCCTGCTTCCCCGATCCTGCAGCCCCTCAAAGTGAGCCTCCTGTGGTCAGCGTGATTGTGAAGAACACGGTGCGGTCAGAGTCTCTGGAAGAGGAGAAGTCTGTCAAGGACAAAACAGACAATCTGTCAAGCAGTGCCTTAGCTTCTCATGTTTCAGTCAAGTTAGATGAGCTTACATCACAGTACAGTCCTAAACTGTCTTCCAGTGCGGCCATAGATCCCCAGATTGCCAATGGTTTTAAGGAAGACGTGCCTAGCAATCAGGATCAGTTGAGCACACAATCATGGCCACGGACTTCACCTTTCAGATCAACGCTAAATGATAATGAGGATGATAAAGGAGCCAAGTCTGGATCCGTCCAGGATGCAGCTGATATCATTAGTGGTTTAAAGCCCCTCCTGTATCCTCGGCCTTCCACCACTGCTGGTACTGTCTCACATGCTGCCTCTCCACCACCTCTGAGCCCTCACCTTTCACCTCACTCTCCTCAGAGTGATGACGCTTGTCTTCCGAGCAATCCAGTATCCTCCCCTTTACCCCAAAATGGTAGCACGAAAACTGAAATCAAGAGTGTTATAGACACAGACGAAGATGATTCAGAACCAGACTTTGGAAGTCCGCTGGTAATTCAAGAGAGTCCAGAATCTGTAACTTCATCCTCTCCCAAATTTAAACGAAGGCCAAAATTACATTCAGAATTTCTTGGGTCTCCTGATAATACCTCTCCTCTTCCTCATCCCCCTACTCTCAGTTTCACTCGAGCACCAGCACAAACTAAACCTCAGCATGGAGAAGATGTGCAGCCTACCACCAAAACTGCTTCCATCTCAGCTCTAGAGCCCCACATCCCACAGGCTTCCCTACCTTTAGATTCAAGTTCAGCAGTGATCCAGGAGGAGAAATATCCAGACCATGTGATTGATGAGAGAGACTCCCCTGAGAGCCCACCACCCAGTGAAACAGGTCTTTTGTTAACCAATAAAAGCAGCAAAACTGATTTAGTGTCAGCACGAGGCCCAGCTCTGAATTGCAGTGAATTGCAGCACCAAGAGGAGCTCAAGGTAGATGTGCACAGTCAAGAAGATGAGGCTGGGGACACTGAAGAACCGAGTGAAAAGTTGGCTGGAGATGGGGGAAAACAAAACGAGCAGAACTGCAATGCTGACAGTGACGATGCAATGACTTCTAGTGTTATAGAGTCGGTTTCTTCTCCGATGCCACCCCTCAAAGTTAAAATCAAAATGCCTACCCGCTGCATTACAAGGACTGTGACAAGTGGGATGCCTAAAAGAAGCTCAAAAGCCTCTGCCAAGGATGTGGATAGTTCAAAGCCTTCACCAGAACGTCAGAACACGCGATCCAAAAAGGAGCTTTTCCATGAATCTGATTTGCCTCCAACATTAGAAGGAGAAAGTAAGCCAAAGCCCAAAGTGTCCCCCACAGCAGTGAATGTCACAAAAACGGCAGCACTGCCCACGGTTTCCTCTTGCAGAGTCAGCCCAGGTAAAATCAACCTCCGAAGCTTGGGTCAAAAGACTCTAAATAGCGGGATGACCCTGCCGACACCTTTACCTCTGCTCCCCCCTCAAACCTGCAACAGGCCAGCGTCCATAGTCAACAGCACTGGGGCTTTCATTTCAAAGAGTCAAACCAACCTGGTTGAAGCCTTCAATAAAATCCTCAATAACAAGAATCTCCTGCCCAGTTATAAACCAGAGCTGATCTCTCCTCTTCCAGCAGAGTGGGGCATTACACTTCCTGCTCAGGTGAGCTGTCATCACGTATAGTAGTGAAACCATTGATGAATCAATATTACTATTATGTCTGTTGTAGGGCTGGGCGATTTTGGACAAAAATAAAATCCCGATTTTTTTTTTTTTTCTCTGAAAACCCGATTTTCGATTTCGATTACGATTTTTTTTTTTTGGTAAAACTACAAAAGACAATGGAATAAATTGTTTAAAATATTTTATCTTTATTTTTAAAGAAAAATAGCAAACAAATTTCCCTATTGGGAATGAAGTGCAATTGAAAGATACTGTAAATCCTCCTTGAGTTTAGTAAAGTGACAACATTTACAATTTTCTTGACCAAACAAAGATGACTAGACAAGCTGTCTGTAATGCAGCCAGCTGCAAAAAAGGAAAATCGATTTTCCGATTTTCCTTTTTTAACATCGATTTTGATTAATAAATCCGATTTAGATTTAAAATCGATTAATCGCACAGCCCTAGTCTGTTGTGATATAACTTGAAATCATTTGCAGCTTCTTTTATTAGCTGTAAATGTTTAATTTGTTTTCTCCAACTGCTAAAACACACCTCTTTTATAATATTTGAGTGAATATTTTTAGCTATTATGTGATGATTGGACAGAACAAGTTATTTGAATGCTTTACTTTGGAACATCAGATGGGTATTTTCAGTTATTGTGACATTATTGAGACAAAACAACAGAGTGGTTTAATCAGCAGAGCATCTCTAGCTGTTAATGAAAATAATTATTGTTGTATAAATTCTGCAAATTCACCACAGATTGTCAGTTTCCATGTTTTAGAGGATTGTTTTATCCTTTTTTCAGGGTTATCGCTGTCTGGAGTGTGGCGATGCCTTTGCCCTGGAACACAGTTTGGCTCAGCACTACGATCGACGCTCGCTGAGAATTGAAGTGACTTGTAATCACTGCGCCAAACGTCTGGCTTTCTTCAACAAATGCAGCCTGCTTTTACATGCCAGAGAGCACAAGGAGAAAGGCTTGATCATGCAGTGTTCACACCTGGTCATGAAACCTGTACCTGTGGAGCAGATGATCATCCAGCAGGAGCCACCAGCACTGGGTTAGCATATCATACCTGTTTTAAGTCATTATTATTTGAGATGTTCTTACCGTCTACAATCCTTGATTTCTTAGTGATTTTCTTACTCTCTTTTGTCTGCACAATCTTCTTTTGTTTTAGGCCAGACCTCTCCAAAACCAGGACCACAGTCACATCATGGTGCACCCGTCAAGAAAGAGTCAGAGGATGTACAGTACACGAGTAGTAAATGTCCTGAGTGCCAGGCTCAGTTTGGCAGCAGAGAGGAGGTGTTTGACCATTTCCAAGAAATAAAACCAGCTACTACCTTAAGTGTATGTATATGTAGTTTTTCTTTTTCTCTAATCATCTTTTACAAAGTGCCCCACAGAAGCAGCAGATGAAAATATGACCTCAACCAGATCACAAGACTGTACTGAATTTAGCTGAGCTCAGAATTGTAACTGCTCATCTGTTTTAAATGACAGCAGATGATAATCACAATTGTCTTATTGTTGTAGATACATCTGTCGTGTCTCTCTGAAGTGTCATGCATTTACCATTTATCATTTCTCTGTGGTGTTTCAAAGGCACAATTTATCAGGACAGGGCTTGGGATTGTTTAGTTGGTTTGTTTTCCTGTGGTATGCTACATTTCTAACTTTATACTTACTTTTGTCTCTCCTGTTCTTTGCTTGTTTAGTTGTGTCGAGAGTGTTCTCCTCCCATGCTCCTGCCCAACAGCTGCAGTGCAGCAGCACATCAGCGCATCCATCAAGTCAGTCCACCACACGTATGCCCCGAGTGTGGGGTTGCAGTCAAGCAGCCGCTGTTTCAAAAACATCTGCATGAGACCTGTTTGCACTTTTCACGCCGCATTGGGTACAGGTGCGATATCGCTATACGTGTCTCTTTTAATTAAACAAAGATGTACTGTGCTGTTGGACCACTTCTAATTCTTCCCCACCCCCCCATACTTCTCTCCTGCAGATGTTCCAGTTGCCTGGTGGTATTCGGAGGACTGAACTCTGTGAAGTCTCACATTCAGCAGGCTCATTGTGACTTGTTCCACAAGTGCCCCAGCTGCCCCATGGCTTTCAAATCTGCCCCCAGCATACAGACCCACATTACTACTCAGCATCCAGCACTTGCTGATGCACAGACAATGTATATATCTCACATAGATGTGCATAATCATGTTGTCATATACTGTTTATCTTTAAATGAATTAACCCTGTTTTTGTCCTTTTTGCAGGTTGATTTATAAGTGTGTGATGTGTGACACCGTTTTTACACACAAGCACCTTCTGTATAATCACTTTGACACTCATCTAACCAATCAGAAGGTGCATGTGTTCAAGTGCCCGCAGTGCACCAAGCTGTTTTCTCAGAGGAATTCCCTGCTGGACCATTACAAGGTATTCTTTGGTTAAGCGTGAAGGCAAACGCAGCCCTATTATATCTCTATAAGGAGCTTATTATTTACTTTAGCATGTATTTATTTGCATCTCTTTGTTGATCAGACTCACAAGACTTCCACATTAAAAGAAGAGTTGCCTTCGACTCCAAGTGCTTCCTCACGTTTACCCGTGAAGTTAGAAAGCTCTGAAGGAGAGGAACTGATGGTTAAAGAGAAAGGAAGTAAAGTGAAGACTCAGAGGATGAAGATGCCTTCAGGATGGAAGTGTCTCTCTTGCAACACACAGTATACAGAACGGGAGGACTACGTCACCCATATGAGTGAACAGCATGGCAAGGTTTGAAGTTCTGTGCAGTCCTCATAGTTGATTTGGTTGTATGCAAAGCTACAGTTGAAAAGATGCAGCCTTATTTGTTTTTATTTTGTGTAGTTTCTGAAGAAGTTTCCCTGCAACAAATGTGAGAGCTCCTTCACCACCACGTCCAGTATGAGGCGCCACATCAGAGATAAACATAAAGCCATGAACCGGGGCTTCCGCTGCCAGTAAGTCTACTATTTTATACATACTCATACAACATCATACAACCCTGTTATACAGAAGATCTGGATCTTTCTTATTAAGATGTAGTTGCAAATTCAAAATGAGGGCATTCATCTTAGAAAACAAAACGACACACACCTCATTTATGTTTCCAAATTTGACATTTTTGTAGTTTCAATTAGTTAATGTTCATATTGAAATCTCTTTATCTTTAAAATAATATTTCAACAAACTTCAATAGTACAGTACCAGATGTTGAAACCATAATCTACGGTCATTTTTCTCTGTGCTTTGATACCTCAGTTATCTTTCTTTTTTTTAAAAATAGTTATATTGTTGTTTTGCACAGTTTGAAAGTTAGCTGTGTTTTTTTTTAAACATCCTGAGGCTCGGTGCAGCCCTGCAGCCTGATATTTAAGAACTTCAGTAAAGACTTAAATTCTCCAAATACTACTTGGTATAACATACAGGGACTTATCTCTCTTACTTACTAAGACATAACAACAAAAATGACCACGTTTTGTATTCGTGTAGGTTTTGTTCGGAGGGAAAGAAAACGTTCAGCAGCAGAATGATGTTGGAGAGGCACATCCAGCTGAGACACAGTACAGGCCTGGACTCGGTGATGGTAAGCCACTTCCTCTGTGCCTCTGACAAGAAGTCAAAAAGGGTGAGATTCTCCCTAAAAATGTTTTTTCATATTCATCTCAATATCAGACAGCTGATGAGGCTGGCAGTTCATCAGAACAGGATGGCAGTTTGAAGTCTCACCGGAAACGTAGAAGAGCTGCTAAGACGGCGCAGAATGAAGAGGGGACAGATGCGAGGAGTCCAGCCAAGAAGTCCCGGCCCTCCTCTGCAGCTCCCGCTCCTTGCTCTGTGCCCGAGTCGGGCTTTAGCTGCGCCCCCTGTGGCTTCACCACAAAAGACAAGACAGCGTTCCAGGAGCACATCAGCCAGCACAGGCGAGGAGGTGCAGAAGGTGGAGATCTACAGTGCCTACAGTGTGGTGCCTGCTTCGCATCCACCTCTTCACTATCCCGCCATCGCTTTATCACCCACAAAGTCAAAGATGCAGTCTCTGACAACCAACAAGCAGTCAGTGGGCACCCATCAGCCTCCCCTGGTAGATTTAAGAACCACGATGACAGGAGTTGTGTAAACGGTTCTGCACCGGGTTCACCCTCAAGTCAGTCATCCACAGGTCAGGTGAAGGAAGAGCATGGATCACTGACCTGTAAGGTATGTGGTAAACATTTTGAAAAGGCAGTAGATCTGAACACACACTTCAGAACTCATGGTATGGCATTTATCATTGCTAGGAACGCGGGAAAAACTACCTAAAGAAGACGAGGAAAAATAATGGAAAAGAAAAATCTCCCAAGTTCCTTTTTTAACGTTGAGTCTTTATTCATGTGCGCCCTTGTACATACTTAACCAAAGATTGCTAATCTGGAGTTTATCAGTGAGTACATTGTAAAACAGTCCAAGGTTACGTCTCATATTTGAGATAATCCTCAACCTTCTGATACTCAGGATCTTCTGCTGCATTTCTGCGTTTAGTCATAAAGACATGAGAGCTACTTCCTGTTCCGTGGAGGTTTGGTTTCACATCCACGTACTTGTTTGCATGTAAAGAACCTTGAATGTTCTCATTCCTGCGTTTATGTTGAAAACACTGAAAATATATTTTTTAGAAGATTAAAATATAGTAATTGGGTTAATATTAAGTTTACCTTTAATTTATTGACAGCCAGTTTCCAAAATGTTCAATATTTTTGATTGACAACTTTAATTTCAGCCATTGACTTAGGTACATTTTAGTGCACAAAAACATTTATTTTCTTTAGTTTTACTTAATGTTTTTTTTAAACCTTTGAAAGCAGAGTGCTTTCTGTGAAGAGAATTGTTTAAATGCAGTCAGCTAGTTTCAAGGACAATGCAAAGTAAATGTAAACCCATCCTCCAAATGTTCACTGTTATTGATATGTTTTTCAGGTGTGTATTTGTACTTCAGTTGTGCTAGAATGAGTGTGCACCAATAACTCCCTGGAGAACAGGAAAATTCTTAAGTTTGGGAAATAGCTTAACAGTTATGTTATACACCCTATTTATCAGAAACTTTCAAAAAAAATAATTAAAGTTCAGATTTAACATGTATGCATTTACATCAAATTAACAGATGTATATTGCTTCATTCTCAGTGAGAAATAGATTTCACTCTAAATCATACTGTATCATATAACTGTAAACTAAAGATAAATATCTATGTTTAACTTGTATTAATGACTCTCTAAAACGTAAAAGCACATTTAAAAATTGTATTTCTTCAGTCTTCGGCACTGGTTTAAGAAAAATTAAATAACAGAGTTGCATAACTGACTACAGATTTGTCATCTGATGTTTGTCACCGTCAGCACAGATACATTGGTTTTACTGATGCTTTCATTAGACCTATAATAAACTCAGGATGTCAGAACTTTTTTACAGGATACAAAGATATTTTTGAGAATCAAGGCTTCACCATTTTGTAGATGAAACGTACTATTTTGTTGTTTTTCTTTTCTTCCCCAGTCATTTTGTCTATGTTCACTGTTCTTTTTTTTTTCTTAAAAAAAAAAGTATATGTATTCATACTGCCTCTTCATGTGAAAAAATGGTAAATGGCTTACACTCAAATAGCCCTTTCCAGCTGTACTCCTACAGCCCCGAAGCGCTTTACACTAGACATTCACCCACACATTCACACACCGGTTGTCGGCAGAGCTGCCACACAACGACGCTGGCCTGACTTTATCGGGTTATACCAGGTCTTGAAAAGAGAGAAATACAACTACAGATGGATAGTTAACACATTTTGTCGTTATTTACTTTTCATTCAACATGCAGAAGCAGTTTATAGAAAAATGAAGTACCCCCATGATTTAGAGACACCTGAACTAGAAATGCCTTTCAGTCATACATCTTCTGTAGGACTCTTTCATTTGTTTGTTTTAATTTGTGTAACATTCACCTTCCTGAAGGTCCCTCCACTGTATTTTAAACCAGGTTGAGGTCTGGACTTGGACTTGGATGATTGAAACACCTTGGTTCATTTGTTTTTCAGTTATTCTGCCAGCCACGCTTCCGTCAGTCTGCCCCAGGGCAGCTGTGGCTACAAAACGTTTACCACCACCAGTGAGGATGTGTATGAATGAATAATGATCTCTGTAAAGCGCTCTGGGTGCCTTGAAGGGGGATATATAAATCCAAGTCATTATTCTGTCGTAGAGGTGCTGGAGATCACTGTGCTCTAGCTGCAAGGTTCCCGGGTCATGTGAATGTAAAATGAGCCCAAATCAACACGTCACCACCACTGTTGACAGATGTGAGCTGGACAATGAACCTGGCTGATAAGTTCCTGCTTGGTTTCTTTTGAAGCAGTAAGGGTCTTCTGTGTTTTTCTAGGTTTTGGTTTAGTATTTGCAGAATAAATAATGATGTTTAGCTGTTCATGTGTAGCATGTATCAAATGGTGTGGCCAGGTAAGGACAAGATTGCTATATTTTCTTTCTTTTTGTTTTTGTTCAATGTCCAGAAATCTAAACCTCTGGGATATTTCTGACCACCATTCGTCAGGAATATATATATACACAAGGCTAAAATCTATGCATTTTGGTTTCATAAAATGATTATCCCTTTAATGTGCTGCTGCCATCAGTGACTCGTGTTTCAACACCCGTTTTTCAGTTCAACCTCATTTTCTTTGCAGTACATTTCTCCTCTGTGTGAAAGAAAATAAAAGCACAACATGCCTTGAACTCAGTTTTTTGTCTTTAAATATTTTAATGACAGCTATTTTACTATATTAGTCTTTTTTTTTATTGCGTAATATTTTCGAACCGTCTTTTTTGGCAATACATCCAATATCTAAATCTTAGCTTTTGTCATCATGGGATAATTAAATTCCAAATATAATATCCATATATTTTAGCCATATACAAAAGACAACATTATACATGTCAAATTCATCTTAATTCTATTAAAATATACTTTTTTTTTTTAAAATATATAAATATAGAAGTTATATAGTATTCAGTAAAATAAAAAGAGCAATACAGGAGCCCTTGTGCGCCACACTACATTGATAACCCTATATAATCAGATTGCTACAATTGCACATCTTTAACCTAGAATAATAAACCCTCTTTATCATAAAATACACTTGGAAGCAGCATATGCTTTTTTCTTTTATGCTTTTGCTCTACAAGGAAATTCTCTGTAATATAAGGTGCATGTGCATGGTTAGCGGAAGCTTCAACTGGCTCAGTAATGTGATGTGAGGACTGTTTTCAGAGCAGCAGGAGCCCCGTGAAGAGAAGCAGAAGTGGGGTGATGAGAGCACAGATCCCCTCCACATTCACCACTGAAGCGCCTGGAAACAACAGTGACATGCAGATGGAATACAAAGATTATTCAATGACGGCAGTTACAGGTCACAATCAACACATGCACTTAAACGTTTAATTTGAAAGACTGGGTCCTCCTACAGTATACACGTTTACCTGTTATTCAGTCTGGTTATTCTATATTTTATATGGATCTGTAAACAATTGAGGCCTTAACATTAGACTGAGAAAACTCAGTCAAATGTTCAGATTTTTTTGGGCCGCTAGGATGAACAGAAACACTAATGTATATACTTTGACGGGGTGTAGTTGACACAAACTTCCGTCACAGAACAAATGTGACCAGTGTTTAGAACTTCCTTGGACCTCAACTATAAATGTAGGACTTATATCGAGAACAAAAATGCCAGTGCCAGTCAGTTTTTAAATAAAGATGCTTTGTTTATTTTGAACAAAGTTGTCATTATTTTACACAAAGATAAAAGCTTGTCTTAAAACCGATCAGTATTTTAAAAAAACTGCAAACCCTACTAGGACTCATGGTCTTAATTTCAATTAAACACTATAGGTCAGATTTACAATAACATAAGGGAAGTCACAAACCCTGTTTTGGGGTTGAAAATTGACATTTTTGAATGAGCACTAAAGTCAGGAAGTATGTGAAGTATTTAAATAAATCAAGAGGAGTGACTTAGGCAATCAATAGTAAACTGAAAGGTAGATGACTAACAGCCCATGTTAAATAATTTAAGTGCACAGGTAATCACAGATTGTGTTGTATCAAGAAACAATCTGAGCCCATATTGTTGGTGAATAACAGGCTTTAGGCTGACATGTCTGATTATTTACTTGAATTTGTTTCAGTTGTCTACATTAATCCTGCCGCTCTGTTTATGCTCAGTAACTGTCAGACTGCTTCGGCCATTGTTGATGAGTTGGTTAAAGCTAGAGTTAGATGAACCTGAGATAAACCTGGCATTAACGTTCAGTGCAGTTTTAAGTCCTCAGCCTCAGAATAGACACATCCCCTTCCTGGTTTAGTCAATCTTAAACTTAAAGTTGAAGTCATGTGTATTTTAGATTGTTTACAGGAAATTCTTGTCATGTTTACATCATGTGTTTTTGCTTTATTATGAAATATATATACTGTATCTACATTTTCCTATTGCATCTCATAAAGTGAGCCACCTTTATTGAGGATGAGTTCATAACAAGGCCAAAGTCTGAAACAACTTGGTCATGATTTAAAAGACTATCGATAAATCGGCACTTTGACAAGCTTGAACCTCCAGAGAAGTTTCTGAAAGATCATGATGGCAGAATGAAACTGTGGTGTTCCCCGTAGACCGGAGAACAATCAATACCTGAAAAGTATGATGATGTAGATTTACCTGACTCAGCAGATTTTTGTGATTGTTTGTAAGAACCAGTTTCAGCGTTTTCAAGTGCGCTGAGCTGATCGTTTCTCAGTACTGCTCGCTGTTCACTGGTCACCATGGCGGCATTGTCAGGCCCAAGAGACTCCAGCTGTGCAGCAGAGAGTGCCTACAGGACGATAAGAAGTAGTTTTACTGAAGTAAAAGTCCCGCATTCATGTTTCGTACCAGTCAAAACTTTGGACACCCCTGTTAAGTGGGGCCAAACAAGGAGGAATATCACAGTTTGTTTCAGTACAATTATACAAAACTTAACTTCAGCAGAAACAAAGTAATGGGAAAAGCATCATGTCAACCTTAAAAAAACAACATCCAAAAAACACAAGAAATTGTCAAACAAATGTCTGATATTTTTCATCGCAGGCAACCAATAAAGTGAAAACCCACTTTTTTGTGCGTTTGGTCTCCACAAAAACACATTGGAAGTGACCTGATTCTGTTTTTAAGGAAACATCTATTTCCGTAGCTTCAAAATACTCCTTTATGTACATCAGCTTGTAACTACTTGTTGTTTTTGGAGCTGTGGCTTCACAATCACCCCCTCCCCGAAAACATGAGAGAAGTAAATGTGAACTAAAATAATACAATAAAGTTCCAACCCTTTTCATATTCAAAAGCTTCTTTCTATAAAATATCTATGATGGCCTCTTTATGCATCTTGGAATAGTACATTACTTGAGTTCACACTGCAAGTCTTAATGCTCAATTCGGATATTTCCCTCAGATCCGATTGTTTTTTTATTTACCTTTTCAAATGTGGCCTATATCAGCTTCCACTGTGAACTGTTTGGGGTTTCTGACCCGCATGTGCATAAGATCAATAACAAAGAGGGCAAAGGCAACGGATTGGAACTACGGCAAAGGATAAACAGTGACAAATGTCGACGTAGATTGACGTAAAAGTCACATCAAATCCGCCTTGGCTGTTCACACTGTGGCCACATTGAAAAAAATCAGACCTGGGTCTTATTCACAACCACATATGGAAGTGGTTATATTTTAGTGTTCACACTTTCCTGAAGAAGTCTGACTTGATCACTTGACCCCCCCAAAGAATCAGATTTGGGTTACTTTTGCTTTCCATTTCATGGCTTATCTCACAGCTGGGGGGTGAGGATAGAAGGAAAAAGGTTGGTAAAAGCCACTTACAGCAAAGTTGTCTGGAGGAATTTGTGAAATGCTCGACTTGCTGAAAAATGCAAAAACAGATGGGTCTAGAGAAGCTATTTCAGTTGCATCCAAACCAGCTGTGGAGACAGACAAACATTAGAAAATGTAAATGCTTCTGGATGCAAGATGGTAAAAGTATGTTCTCCTCCATATTGCTACCTTGGAGCTATGACTTAACTCACCAACGATATTGCCCAAGTCAGATACTCGTGCTTCAGTCCAGGTGTTGGGATTTCCAAACACAGAGACAGCAAGATTTTTGAGCCTCTGTGTAACCTTAAAGGAGCACTGAACATCATCCATGGAGCCCAGAGCATCCCTAAGACACACCACACAACGTTGTATCAACTTTTAACACCATACCACAGTTAAGCTCTTTTGCACTTTGTAAAACGAGACTCTTATTTTTGTCTAATGTTTATTGCAGGTTTAAATGCACATAAGTTAAATTGTGAATAGAACTGGAGTTTTGCTTGTTGTACAAACTTGAAGGCATCCACATTGAGCTTGTCGATCTCACTGGGGTTTAGACCACAGATGAACCTGTTCAGTGCTACCATCTCTGCAGCTCTCAGCTGCTCTGCTGTCAGGTTGTTGTATTTCGCAACACTTTTCCACACTGACTCCGTCTATTCAGACATGAGTCATGTTAAGAGTGTTATTGGTATTATAGTCACAATAATGTAAACTGTTTTCATTAATTCACCTGCGACTCTTTCCAGCCACAATGGGCAATTTCTTCCAAAGAGTCCAGAGAAAAAGGCAGCATCTCCAGGTCAGAGTTGGAGAAACCCTGATTCACACATCCCAACTGCAAAACAACGCTCTCAGTCATCTCTTCGACTGGGCCAAAGGTCTGCAAAGACACACAAAGACTTATCACGCTGAGTTAGAAAAGTGTAATGTACGTATAGTTACGGGTTTAAACATAGAGGATCTGAAGTGTTTACATTTTGCCAAAATAGCTCATGTCATATTAAATAGGCTGTTTCAGAATCGGCTCATCCATCGTACCTCGACTGCTTTTTTACTCAACACGTGCAGCTGGTCTGCACTGTAGCCAGAGATTGACCCCAGTATCTCCACCATCGCCAAAAAGGTGGTGTTTGACATCATGTCCAGCTCTGCAGCTTTCCAGTACACATTGGCCATTCCCAAGTCTTCAATCAATGCCTCGGTAGGCTCTGTGTAATTTCCTTGATCATTGCTGCTAGTGTCACTGTTAGCTGAGAAATACAGATGGGGGGGAGGCAAAAGAGAAGTCCATCTACAATAGTATAAAATACAGTATGGCAGATCCATCAAATAAAAGAAAGTGGCTGAAATATGAATGCTGCTTACTTGCTCTTCTTTTACGTGCTCCATTTGATGTGATGGTGGTGGCAAGCTGAAAGAATTTCTTTTGCAGTGCAGCTGAACCGTTGGTCAGGCGTGACCTCAGGAAAACTAGAACATCCTTCATCCAAGGCTAACAGATTCGAAGAAAGGTTAAAAACAAAATACATAGGCAAACATGGAAAATGATGAGCTAGATGCTCGAGTTTGAGCCGCAAATACAAACTTTGTTGGGCAGAGCTGATATGGCATCGTCATCCAAAACAAGAAGGGGACCCAGTGACTCCATAGTCTCCGCTGGCCAATCAGATGGACTCCTACAGCCAATATATGATAATGCATCAGCCTATTTCTTTGTCTACAGTAACTGCAACATCCACTGGGATTCCTTACCCAAAGGTCTGGTAGACCAGCTGAATCAGATCTGCCCTGTAGCGTTGAGGAATGAAATGACAGGACGCCATGGCCTGCAGGCTGAACCTGACAACATCAGGGGCCATGAGCTGGAGTTTGGAGGGCTGAACCTCACACAATATTGGCCCAAGCTTTGACACGTCTGCAGTGGTCAGTTCAGGCAAATCTCTCCCCTGCAAAGTGACAGGGAATGTCTTAGGCTTTTAATAATGAATGTTTCCTCTTGTCCCCCTCATCAAAGTTAAAAGTTCTTGGAACTCAGTTTAGATATTACATGTTACCTGTTTATCTTAGGGAATCATTGCAGGTGATACTCATACCTACATACTAAGAATGAGCATCAGGGTGTGATGAGAACTTTGAATAAATATTTCCAAAAAATAACATTCATGCTTCCACGAGTGTCAGAAACATTGTGAATTTATGGCAGGAATCTTTTGGTGGTAAAACACTTTATGTCAGCCGTTTTCTTTAAATGTAACCAGTCAGTATATATCTGCATGTAGGTGTACACTCACTAGGCAGAGCAGAGCTGTTTGTGTGATCGCAGGGCGTGACAGGGCACGGAGAGGCAACACGCTCAGGTTGGCTTTTTCCATTTTGTTAAGGAAGATGGGACACACAGAGTCAGGCAAATCCTTCACCTTCTGTGGACTGGGATATTTAAGATAAAGAACAGATTTCACCATAGATGTTTTGTCAAATATATGATGAATTCATGATAAAGTGACGTAGAAAATCCACTGCCTGCTTACGGCAAGTAAAGTAGCACGGATGTGGGAATCATGTCGAGCTCCGGTTCAGTGATGGTTTTAAAATAATCAGTTCTCCCTCTCTCCAAAGTTTTAAAAATCTTTTGGGCCGCACACACTGTCTGAAAACAAAACAGTATGTTTGTCATCATTAACAGGTATATTTAGTTTTTGGATATAATAGTACTGTATATGTATACTGTCAGTGAGCAAACACCTACTTGAACTTTGGAAAGCCAGAGTGGATTCTCCTCTATGGCCTGGATCATGTCCATCATGTTGTTCTCAGCTACTTTGTCAATCATCTTACAGGTTATTCCCTGAAGGACTGAATACAGCCTTCTGTCTCAAAAAATAACATTTTGAATGTGAGCAGATTAGGCAGTTTTATAAAAATATATACAATAACAAGACCATGCACAAAAATGAACAACATGCAGAGTACGAAAGTTGACATTAGACATGGATTTGGTGAAGGTCATCGTGTGATGCTTTTATTTATGGTGTTGGAGGCCCATAAAGTCTATGTGCGACATGTGTGGGTACAATAATGTAACTAAAGACTAATTTTAAGAATCAAAGTGCTTTTAAGCATTAATATGACCTGTAAATGTGAACAGAAGCTATTAAAGCCAGATCAAACTTGTTTTTTCACTAAGAACGTATCCTTTAATATTAACATTGGTTTCAGCTTTTTGTTGTTTTTTTGGTCACAGAACTGTATATCTCACCTGTACTGAAGCTGATTGAGTTCATGCATCTTCTTTGCCAGGTAAGCAGCCTAATTAAAAGATATTTTGTTATATCAAGTTGAGACCAAAGTGTCTCAATTATTTCATTGTGTAATCAATGAATAAAACACAACTTTGAGATAAGAAGGCATTGAACTAATTTACCTGTGGCCGACTCCAGGTTTTGTTTTCCACTTGCTCTAGAGAAGTGATGTTGGCTTTGTCTAGACTGGTAAGAGAAATGCTGCGCAGCAAAGCACCAGGCAACTTCTGCAGCAGCTCTGAGGGACGCACCTTTTCACGCAGCTACAAAGAAAAATGTGGTTCCTTTTTAAATTATTTTCAAAGTCCATGTGAATGATATCAGTGAGCTAAGACACACAAATTAACTGCTAATATGATAAACCATGTTTGTGAACATTCTCTTATTTTTTTTTCTTTATGAATAATTTTGTTTTACTGATCCATAGTTACTCACCCCCTGCAGCATGGTCTTTAACTGGCCCTTCCTCAAGTGCTGGGATATGTTATTCAAGGCTTCTCTGTCATTCAGGATTTCCATGGCTTTTGCGTTCTTGAGCACACAGCTTGGCATACCTGCTGTAATTGATTGAAGGGCCATCAAGTCCTCACCAGATACCTCCTCACACTAAGGAGAAGCAAAATGAGCTCTAATTATTATTATTAATAATAATAATAATAATAAAGATACATTTGAGTTATTATATATATATATATATATATATATATATATATATATATATATATATATACATACATACATACATACATACATACATACATACATACATACATACTGTATATATGTGTGTGTGTATATATGTATATCTATCTATCTATCTATCTATGAGAGAGAGAGAGCGAGAGATTTTTTTGCATATATATATATATATATATATATATATATATATATATATATATATATATATATATATATATATATATAAAATGTACATATATGTACATATATGTACATATATGTACATACTATAAAAGCAACCATAGTCTGTGGCGCCTTCAGATGTTCAGGAACGGAGTTCTTAGGCAGAAAAACAATGATTTACACAGATTTAATGTGATTATTAAATGTTAGGTGAGGGTCCAGACTCACACCAAGGTTCGTAACCATAGATGAAAGAATGTCCTGGCCTGAAAAGGTGATGGTGTTTAAGTGGGATGACTGGAGCTGATGTGGGGTACTGAAAAGTTATGGCTTCAGTTTTTGAGCTGATTAATTCAAGTAAATTGTGGGTCATCTATGCCTTCATCTCTTCCAGGCAGATAGTCAGGGGAGACAGTGGTGATGAAAGGGATTGAGTAACAGAGCAAGTTGTATCGGTGTTGATGTAGAGCTGGGTGTCATCAGCGTAGCAATGGACAGAGATTCCACATTGGCTAATGACACAACTGAAGGGGAGCATCTATATAAAGAATAGTCTATGAGCTCACCTTTTTATCACCAAGCTGTTTTTTGACCAGAGTGCGCAGCTGGCTGCGTGTCCATTTGACATTGGGTCCCAGACTTTGGATAACATCTTTCAGAACGGTTGCTGGTTGTTCTGACAGTTGTTTGGGAGACAACAGAGTAACGCTTCTACCCAGGTCATGCAATGCTTGAGCTCCGCTGGAGTTTGACATCACACTGTTGACAAGGCGCTTCCTCAGCTTTAGTGCAGGCAGAATAAAGAAACAAAATTTAAAGAAATAAACAATTCAGATCCAGAATTGTCGCTGCTTCTCTGGACAAAGACGACATAACTGCGAGCAAACAAACTAACAAACCTTTGACTTTATGGGAACGTCACAGTCATCAAGCTGAGAGAGGAGTTTCTTACTGAGGTCAGGGGTCAAAATCGGAGCATCGTAATAACAAGCCAGCGGGCCAAGCCTGCCAGAAGTCAAAGGCAACAGTATGGTGAGGTTTTTCATTCTTTTTTTTTTCCCTTGCAAATGCTGGAAAAGCAAACACGCTCAACAAGGCTATAAACGTTTGGATGGAAATCACTAGAAGAAGGACAAAATCACATCAGTTTGATCGTCGGTTAGGAAATTATAAAAAAAGAGACTAATTTTAAAATTCAGTTATGTCCACCTAGATCATTTTCCTTGTTCTAATACATGAATGAATCAATACACACTTATCCACATGTTCTGGAAATTCATTTCCACTGAAGCACCCCTCAATTCGTTGGAGGAACTTCTTGCCCAGGCTCGGCTTCATTCTGGCTGCTCGACTCATGCTGGATCTGAACTGGGCCGAGCGGAAGAATTCACACAGCTGGAAGAGAATTTGAATGAAAACCAACACAGGCAACCATTTAAATTCCTATTCCTTATCTATCTAAGTTAAAATTTCCCTTTATCCTGCTTTGTAGACCCACTCACCTTTTCTTTGGGAGAAGAATCAACATCATCTGGTGATAAACGGGACAGGAAAGGCCCCATCATGGTCAGTGCCTCAGAATCCAGCCATTTCAGGGATGGTTTGCAATGATCCCTTTGCACTGTGTAATCAATGAAGCTGTTATGATGCACATTCTTGATTAACAGCGAAATAACAACCAAAATGAGATAAAAGTAATCATCGGATCTTGCTGAGTGCTTTGCTGCCCCTCAAGCGCTTTTAAATTGTAATTGTCAGCACAGCTAGTATTAAATCATGGCGCTGGCGCTGCACCCAACGTCATGTTCAGTGATGGGGACTTTGACGGGTCTAACAACAAATATGGTTTGTGATTTGCCTGGTTTCCTTGACTGATGTCCCATTGTAAGAACAAACACATTTGCAAAAACACAAATGTATTTGCAAATTCACACAAACGCTCTGGCTTGCAAATGTGTAGGACACAAACGCACAAATGCTGGGATGTTTAGATGCAATGCTCTATCCTTTTGTTTATGTTCAGATAAAACCTTCCTGCTTTGTTTTATTCAGGATGAATTGTTTCTCCACTTGTATTGTATGACTGCATGTTTTTGTGTTTGTTCCACTATTTTCTTTTTTGAAAATGATCATGATCAATATGATAATTTCCACTCTATAGAGATTTTACTCTTTTGTTCTACAAATGTATCTACTCTGTTTTTTCATCTTTCTTTTTAAGTTTGGGGCCTGCTGAGGACAGATGTGTAACACATTTCATTAATATTTAAATAAAGTGCGTCAACTTCTGAAAAAAAGAGGTTAATATGTCTTCTTTCATTTCTTACTTGATTTTGAACCCGATGATGGCCTCATTGTACAGTTGAAGTAGTTCTGGGATATCTGCTCTTTGGCCCAGTTCAGCACCTGTGTCCTCTGGTCCTCATTCATGGGCTCATATACCTCCCGCAGCATGTTCATCCTGGAGCCAACGGCAGTTACAGTTTTAATATAAGCTGTGAAGTAACTGCAGAAGCAATTGCATAACAGCATACTGACATCTTTTTCACGCGTTGGCCCTCTACTTTGGTGGGAAGTTCCATTCTTTCAGAGAGTATATCTCGCAGCACAGGTTTGACAGCCAACAATAATGTGTCATAGTCAGTTGACTTTACATAGTTATCATCCTTTTGGGTCAAAGTCGCCCATGACAGAGGCCCCACAAAAGCTGCCATGTAACATGCGAGTGGCGTCTGGGAGAACAAAGAAATAGCAAGGCTGGTTAGACTGCGGTACACAGGATTGATTAAATATTACGTAAATGGCTTATGCACTCTTGCACTCTGGTGTACTGACAGAGGAGTTCCTCATCATGCTGATCATCGCTGACAAATCACTGCAATTCTCCATCTTGTTCTTCGAAAAAATGATATGTACAAGTCAGGTGCATTACATGATGCAAAATGTGTGCATTTACGTTTTATGTCTTAACAACATAGATGTAGCATCATCAATCTTAAGATATACAAACTACTATTTTTTAAATATTTATAAGCACAAGTTAATAAGTTAATAATCGGAAATGTATGATAAGAATAGAAGATCTTATCTATAAAAGGTTTTTATTATTATGTTTGCTAATAATCATCAAGTTCTGCTACCACCAGCAATAAATACATAGAATGTATCATTTTTAGTTCTCCTTATGTGAACCAGTCTTGCATAACAGTGTGTGGATGGCAGTGGGCGTTTGCATTCGCACCATTATATCTGAGGCATCCACCGGGGGTTGACTATATGAGGCTTCCTTTCTGCCTGCAGGGACTAAACTCAGGACATGAAGAAAAGTGGGCAGGAGGGAGTTGGACTGCTCAGCAGCTCTGTCCTCTGCAGCGACGTCACTAACAAAGAAAAAAGAGTGGAAATAGAGTCTGGCACACAGAAATAGTAGGAAATGCTAAACTTGTTACCCTCTGATTATCCAGGCAAATTCAGCTGAGCTTCCTTTTTTTTTTATTTGTTTATGGAAAACCTTGGCCTTGGAAAACACAGCATGGCCATATATTGCACTTAAAGCTAAATGCTTTACTCAGAATTGTCTTGACTGTGGTAATAGGCCACATTCAGCATAAAGTATGTAAATCATAGCTTTAAATAAAGTGAGAGACAGTAAAAGGATCTTTTCTGGCCACAGCACTTGCCTCTTCTAGAAATCAATAAAACAATGAATTTAAACTCACACACAAAATTACCTGTTATTGAAGATACTTTTCAGCATCATCATCTTAGGCACAGGGTATCCTGTAAAAATGGAGCTCTGTATTTATATGTTGCACAGTAAATCACACCAGGAGCAGTGTGTTTGCAGTGCATTAGTTCTGACTGATGTTACAGAGGGCATTCACACTCACTCTCACATAGTACTTTGATTGGTGTGGTGTATTCTGTGCTTTCACAGAATAATTCAGTATTTTAATTGAACTTCAAATTACACACAAACATTCACATACACAAATCAGTTTAGTCAAAACAATGGATTAAGAGTTATCTCACCCTTGTTCTGGCATTTCATCATCTGACAAAAAAGAAGGAAATATTTAACAGGTATTTAAGAGATAAGACAGGAAGTAGTTTAAAATCCCTGCATGTGATTAACACTGGATTTTTTTTCAAAGCAAATGAATGAATAACCTTTAATTTCTGAGTGATTTCATTTGAACATCCAGTCTCCTACATATATTTATATTATTATCACAATGCCAACTATGACGGCAAAAGTGACGTTGTAATAGACTTGGTGTGTTAGGTGTGTAATTTAAGTTTCTTTGGAAAATCTCACCAGTTTTTTGGCAATACCCTTGAAGGCAGCTTTATTTGGAGGCATCACATCTGGACGCTTGGCTGGATAGACACAACAGCACTGGATCATGAATAGGCTCACATACTGTATGCTCTAGATGGAGTTTATTAGTGTGCACCGTGAAAAAAAATACATGAATGCAAGGTAGAGTTACTATGGATGTGATGATTTTGTAACTAACCCAAAGCTGCACAGGCCACAAAGAGCAAAATAAAACACGTCCCTCCGTTTGGAGCCATGAGGAAAAGTCTGCGAGTCTGTGGAAAATGATAGCAGATGACATACAACAGATATTAATATCAACAAACACAGTAATTGAGTTTGGCATACTCATTTAAATTTTCTTGGCTTCTCTGTGAGTTTTCTTTCAGTGACACAGACGTAACAGTTTGCAGGATGTTGGGATTTTGTTTCTGTCGTGTTGTCATGGAATCTGTCTCCACGTGAGGCTCCTCAGGTTTACTGACATTCTTCCTCCTCTGAGGTTTTCTAATCACACTACCCGGGCAACCCTCCATGTTGCCCATCCTATGGGAGACTTCATGGACTTTAGAGGATAACATGCAGTGAAAAACAGGTTTGGTTTTGAACATGCCACTGACATTTTCTGTACATCTCTGAAATCCTTCTTATCTCTCATATGCTGAATACACGTTACATTTGCATGCTGTTACTTTGAAGTCATATTTTTTTTCCTCTTGTCGTTTAGTGATTTCACCTGTTATTTGAATATGCCCAGCGATCACCGAACAAGTTACAGAAGGAAAACAATGAGATAACATTAGATGAAATGGTTAGCTTTAATATCAGTGTACAACTAAAATAATATTTTTTAGTCGGTTGTGATATTTTGTGATACAAAATAAAGCACGGAAACAAATCAAACAAGAATAAAGAAAATTACAATTTGTAAAAAATCTCAAAATACAACACTAACTGAACACACCAAAGCAATCCATGCATCCACTCACCCAAACAGAATGTGCAGTACATCATTGACAGTAATTACATTAACTGTTTAACTGTGTTCAAAGTTCAGGAATGGCCTCATGTAAAGTTAAGACATTTTAGTTTATAATTATTTCAATTTCAATTATTTTCAATGGTTAGAACACACAAATTGTATAGTTTCTGCATGAGTTTCAATACAATTACATATAATTTTAAAGTATTTCACAAAAACAAAAAAAGGATGTACTGACCCGTGTGCAAGTTAGCTTTGACTTACAGAATCGGTGTCTTCCCGTCTGTAGATTTTAGAAAAAAAAAGGATGTAGACAAAAAGACAATGCGTGCCTTCTTCGTCTGTGCTAATCTCTTCTATGATGTGATCTGGATGGATGCGTACCTGCCCTTGGCTTAGTCAAATCAGATACACACAGGTTATACGTGTGTGTGTGTAATAGAGGAGGAGAGCGAGAGAAGGCGGAGCAGAGACAAATTGAGAGAGAGGTAATTAGAGAGAAAGATATAATGGAATCTTAGAATATTTTCAACTGATGAATTAATCGTCAAAACTGTTGACAAGTCTTTTCATTTATCTTTAAACCTGTGGCTTTTGTAATCATAATGATTATGACCAAAATCACGCAGTACTTGAAATAAAAACTTAGCCGGAAAGAACTGAAATGAAGAAACAGCAGATCACAATATACCACTTTATTAACCAAATAGTGTTACGCAACAAAAACAAACAAAGAAATATGATCACTACCTGTCAGCTCCGTTCATACTCAGTGGAAAAGGTCGGTAAACATGAAACAGGAGCTTCATTTGAATGTTATGACCATGAAAGAATGACATGCAAAGTCTATCAATGACAATGGGAGGATCTGCTCTGTCTTTAGAAATTAATAATGTAAGTCTGAACTGAACTATGAGTTAGAGCTCATAGGAAAAGTTTGTCTAATTTGCAAATAAGAATGGGACACAATATAAAATTAACAAAAAAAAGAAAAAAGCAAGAAACTGATGTGACAAAGAGAAAACAGAATTTTAAGTAATAACTTTTGTTAGGCTGAGAGCAAGCTAACAATGTAAAAAAAATGACACAAATGAATTTACATATTTATTGTTTGAAAATAACATCCATCTACGAGTTGCTGTGAAAAGAGACTCGACATGAAGGAGAAGCTGCTGTGTGTTTTACTCCATGTCACTGTTTCCTTCCATCCTGGGGTCAGTTGGAGTCTTAAGGCTGGAGAAGTAATCTGAAAAAGAGTAGTGTACACACTAATATTGCCTGTGTTTGTATTGAGATCATTTCAATTATTAATTGAATGAATCCCAACACATTTGTGATCTTGTTATGGAGTTATCTTTACTTAAAACATCTGGTTTAGCATGATTTCTTTCACACGATAAGTACCACAAAAAAAATCCAAGTAAATGTGCCCTATAGGGTTAAGATCCAGAGTTGGACTGTGTTGGTTAGAAAACCAGCTGTTATAAGGTAAGAAGTTTAGAAAACATCTGACTTGATGTTCTGTCTAAGACGTGGAAATACATTTGCATGTGTGTATGTACACCACTTACCTGCAGCAAACTCACGAATATCACTCGGCCTTTTAAGGAGCATGTCCCTGTGAGAGGAGAGAAGAAATACAAGTAAAACCTTGATTAGTGTTTCTGTAGGTTTACAGTGACTTGTGATCAATTCATTAATTAATGAATCAATTAATTTGCTCACATATCAAACTGTCATTGTACCAAGGTATTGAACCTGATGTCATGAATCAGGTTGGGGATAGTCATGTCAAGCTGTATTTAACTCCTGGGAATCAGTCATGTTGGTTCTATGGTTCTTTACATCGACGATAGAGGCGAGTGACATCTTGCTCTGTCTGTTTATCTATTTTGTATTGATAGTATTTCATGGCCTAAATCAGATCTGTATTTCAACTATGCCTGTTTGCCTTGTGAACTTGTGGTCTTCATTCATGATTTGTGGCTTAGTATTGTATGTTGGTGCTGATCAGTTTTACTCTTGTTTATAGTTTAATTTGTTTACCATACTTGCTTGAAAGCCTTAAAGATAGCAATGTTTTGATCAAAAGAACTGAATTTAGCTTCTTTATTAAGGTGCACATGTAGTGCAAGACTTTGAAAACAGATGCATATGCAAACCAAGACTTATTTGACCTCATGCTTTTGTTCAAGGGATCATCTTTGAAGAGTTTGATGACTCAAAGGTTTGTAAGTCCTGCTCCCATCCATTAGTAAATTACACATATGACTCAAGGGATTTGTAAATCCTGAACTGCTCAGCTGTTTATGCACTCACGCTGCAAACAAGATAAGGTCGGGTGTCGGATTAGGTCTAGACAACAGAAAATATATGGCTGAAAGTGTGGCATGTTTAAGTTTCTTTCACTGCAGTTGGCCTCCAAGATAAGGTTCAGCTCCTATAACGTACAAAACATCTCCCTTTTTCAGAATAAATATGACAGGATTGTTGACCACAGTGTGCATTTCCCTCTACCTATGTGGTTTGAGAAAAGCGTACCTCCGGCTGAAAAACATTGTGCATGATATAATAAAAGCTTGTATTAACATTTGATTCTGTTCACTGGTTTTTATTTCTTATGGTGCACCAGACAAATGAACATGAGGATCTTTCAAGTTCAAATGGCATTTATTTAAAAAGTGCACAGATCTGAAGTGCAGCTTTTATTTTCTTTCTCTAAACTATACAATTTCTTAAAATCTTCATGTTCTTGTTTTACAAATGTTTGGCTTCACCCAGCACAGAGAAAAACAGGGAAAAACACGTCCTCGTGCAATATGCTTCAATAAAATAGTTTTTTTTAACATGATTTGATCCTTGCCATATATAATATTTTATAATTAGAGTAGCAAATATAAGCAATTTTCTCATCTTTTATCATCTTGAAATCACAGTATCTGCCTGCCAAACTGTGTGTAAAAAAATGGTACCTTAAAAAGTCACCTATGAGTTCCTCTACTTCAGGATGAGATCGCAAATATATCTCATTGTCGATTCTCGTCCTCACCTGGGAGTAAAAACAAAACGTATTTCGAAATAATGTGTCCAATTCAACGCATCTTTTTGCAAACTAACAGATAGCAACAGTACCATAATGTTACCTTAAACTGTCGCAATGTCTCCTGCTGCTCAGCACTTAATACGCCCACGTCTAGTTTCGTTAAGCCATCTTTTCCAGCCATGATTTCTCAGGGAGTATATCTTTGCACACAGAGCTTAAAGTATTTACGGAAAACCACCTAAAAACACTTTTCACCCATACCGTTGTGATTGGTTCAGAAGAAACTGTTGCCATGGAAACTACCGCAGTTACCAGCTGTCCCCGCCAGGTGGCAGCACAAACCAGGAGGAAACATCAACTGAGAAACACTGGAAATACTTATTTTTTCTTCTTTTTTTTAAACAAACAAAACACACACAAAAAAACGACTTTATCGATTATAAACATTTCCTAAGTTAAATTAATTTCTTTTTATGCTTAAAAATTATTTTGGATTTGTCTCAGATTATGGCCACTGTTAGCACTGTAACTCCCATTTTCTCCTGTGCAATGCAGCAGTATGTACATAGTTATTTCATGTTTGTAGTTTTTACATGTTCATTTAAGTTCAATATGTTATTTAAACCGTTCTAATTCTTAATAAAGGGACCATCTCCTGCACAAACACTCAAGTTCAAGGTAATAAAGCAAAATTGACCTTAAGGCCAATAACATAGTTTCTTCATAGTAAATATTTACACATACACTTCTACCAAGGACCATTTATTGTACAGAACAGGAAAATCTTGATCTTTCCCATGCATTTAACACCCACTTCTCAAATATTTTCTAAACTGTACAGAAACTTAAAATACACTAACTTTTCTCTACAGGCAAAACCAGTGGCATGAAACATACAGTTTAATAGCGCATCTTAAATTAGTGCAGATGTTGGACAGAGGCAAAAGGCTATTCTTAGGGAACACAGCATGAACACATTTGAGTAAATCAGGGTGTGAGATATAGTTAGAAACATTGCTATGCAATATAAACAAGCAGCTACTGAGTCTGTTGCCATCTCCCTCAAGAAGGTCCTTCTTCATCCTGTCACCTGCAGCTCTGGCTTTAAAGTGCAAAACATCCCAACAATACAAAACAGTCAAATTGTTCAACTCCCCTCAGATTCATTACTGCCTCTGCACCAGGAAATAGCTTGTGTTGTTGAAGTGCATGGCCTCTATTCTGTCCGTGACGGACTGTTCTTCCTCATTTTCTTCCCCTTCTTGTATGTCATTTAGTGGGTGTTCCTTGTAAAACGGAGGAGCAAAGGTCACCAGAGCCTCTCTCTCTGGTGCTGCTGTGGTGGAGGACGGCTGTGGAGGCGAGTCGCCAAGCGGAGGGGCGACATTAAAACAATGGAGTTTTGACATAAGTCTGTCCTTGTGTCTGAAATAAAATAAGAGAGGCACACTTGATGAATATGGTCAAAATGATTGACTAAGGCATATCTTTTAGGGTGTACATTATTCTAATTGTGTTAGACATGACACTATATATATTATGTTTAAATAATTAAGTCCAGCTAGCAGTACCTGAAAATATAGACGGTCAAAATGAATGACAAGAGAGCAAAAAGGCAAGCGACCCAAATGAAATGGATCCACTCATGTGGCGGGTCTGGGGTTTTACTTTCACCACTTGGGATTTCTATGAGAAAGAGAGAGGAAGACAGACAAATACATACAAGGTCATGCAAATGTATGTTTTAACATGGTCTGAATGTGAATATGTCTGTTATAGTTGTGGGGAACCATGTCTACTGTGGCGTTACAGAAGCTGTTATTGTGATGACAGTGTTTCCTGTTGAGGCTCAGTGAAGCAGAGAGTTGCTTTTTTTTAAAAAGCGCTAACAACATTTAGGAGTTCTCCATCTGCTTTTGTCTCTTTTTTTCCACACACACACATACAGTATACACAGAGTAAAATAATATATTCCTGACTGCTAGTTATATCACCATCAGTGTAGTCTTCTGCAGAGGAACCAGAACCTTCTGTGGAGGTCAAGTTAAACTGCAAGTTAAAAAACAGAAAAAAATGTGTTAGTTACTGCAGACTATTAAATTGAGCAGTGGGAAAAATGATGATTAATTGTGAGTCAAGATTCCTACCTCCATGGACATCAGATCATCAGTTTCTGCTGCAGAAACAGAAGAGAAGAAGGACATCAGCATTTAATGTAGTATCAAAAGTCATTTTCTGAAAGACAGCCTGCATAACAACAGGTTCAGCCTGATACTGACATTTGTGACAATCAAGCACATATCCTGGGTTGTTCGTTATAATGTAGGGGATTATGATACTTTGTAAGATGTACCTTAAAATATAAGCACAATTCTGCCTCCAATTTCATAAAATTATGTCAGTTAAGCTGTCAGTCTTATGCAGCCTAAATGTCATCATGGGGAATATTTCAAACTGTTTAAGGCCACAGTCAACTCGGTGTATTTAATCCTTTAACTTCGAAGAAGCTAACTGGTTTAATTAACAAATGTAAACTTCTAGTCGCAAAAGTATAAACTAAAGGGGCTGCTGTCGCTGCTGTCATTTTGAAAACAGCCAGTAAAGAAATATGAGAGAAGACAGAAATGGGACTACAAGGAACGTCAGCTCATACAGAGGAAGTTGAGATCACTGTTCATGCTTGATATTTCCAACACTTACACAACCAGAAAAATGCTCATTGATTAATACCGCTTTCATTTCTGTATGGCAAAAGCAACAGAACATTGAGAGTATGTTATTCACCTTTGGTACACTTATTTGAAATGAAAGAGAAACAAGAAGAAGTCAAAGTAAATGCATATTTATGAAGAAAGATTCTTGGGAAATCCAGTTGGAAAGGAAACAAGAGCTGTCCCTGCTCCGCATGATAACTTTTGTCCATCTGAGGAGGATCAAGTATAACTGAGGGGATAAAATGAAGCATCATGGGTCTACTTCATTATTGACAGGACCGTTTACATGTGTTTAAGACCGCAATACTCTACAGTGAGCGAGCGCAAACATGTTCAGGGAAGTTACGTTTATTTATAGAGCACATATAAAAGAACTGCTATCTGTCAAAAAGCTGTACATGTCAGATAAATGTATGTACACCTTATGAAATAGCTTGATGTGACACTTGTGCCATGTGTGTATGTGTGTGTGTGTGTGTATTTACCAATCCAACTTGTGGCATTGACTGGTGTCGTCCATTCGCTCCACTGACCATCATATTCTTCCTTCATTCTGAGCTGAATCACATACTCATGACCAGGCAGGACATCGGTGATGACGTATGAGCGCTCGTATTTAATCTCCATTACCTGTGCAATTACACAGAAAGGAGAAAAAAAAGATAAAAGTGTTATACCATCACTGGACAGAGTACTGAATACTAAATAAAAATGACAAGAAATTCAAAAGTGATGTGTCCAAAAGTGTAACACACCTGGTCAGAGCTGGACCTTAAAGGTCTGTATTTGAGCTCGTACATCAAGCGATAATAATCGCTCCGCTCCTTCCAGGAATTTGGTAGGATCCAGGTGACTCTCAATCTCCTCTCCCTCCCCTTTTCCTGGTGGACTGACACATTTGCGGGTGGGTCGGGCTTTACTAAAGGAGCAGGAGGGAAGACAAGCACATTGCTTTAAAAAGCTTTAGTTCAGATCAGGACGGAAGCGCTGTGACACTTACAAATTTCCAGCGGTGTGAAATACAGCAGGCTGCTAGTGGCATTGCCGAGGATGCTAGTAACACACAGGAAGGCCGAATGATGGCTTCTTATCTCATCCTCATTGTGGTCCAGAGCACACCAACAGCGGGAGTGCAGATAGGAGTACGAGCAGGGAATTCTGGCGAAGTTCTTCAAGCCTCTGAGGAGAAAAAGACAAACAAAAAACTGTCATTCACAAAAAGCTAGATATGACACAGAGGCAAATAATTACTGTTATATGGCTTTTTCAGTTTTAAGAATGTTCACAGATGTAATTGGGATTCTGTGCTCATGCGTGAGCTGACTTCAACTTGTTTTAGCCTTGAAATTAAACTATTCCAATTTTTTATTGCAAACGTTTAGCAGCAACCTTTGAGATTTTATTTTAAAACTTCAGATTATTCTTGAATTTACATTCTGCTACTGAAGTATTGCTTGTGATATTGCCATTAACTTGCAAAATTCAGTTTCCCTCTATATAAAAGTACAAAAATGTTGGCAAGTGTTGGGAGTACTTTTGTGCCAGTTCTTCTGCAAACTCATTCGAGAAGTTTAAGTTGAAGTTGAAGTTAATTTTCATTTTTTTCTTGCTTCTTTAGTTTTTCGCACAGTCAAGGTTTTGGTGGCCTTTATGAAGGCAATGCCTCTCAATTGTGACATTGCATTCACATTACATTAGATGTTACATATCAAACATTTAAAAATATCTTCATGTTGCAACTGTAACATATAAAGAATCATCTGAATCCTTACCTTGTACTCAGTAAGAGGTAACAATTAGGCTGTTTTAAAATGGGCTTTTGAGGCCTCCATTCACAACGAATTTTGCTCCCAGGGAACTTTTTGTAGCAGGACAGACTGGGAGTCTCAGGAAGCTCTAAAAGAGACAGGAAGACATTAAGAAGCACAGATCATTTTTAGCTTCTTCAAATGTACTTTCAGGGGTAGTATTTGAGCTGCAGTTTTATTATGATAGTCACAACTGAAGGTATTAATAACATTTTTGCTTTCATGCTATAATGAGTCTAACTAGCTTTTGTAGAAAAATAAAGTTTGATCAATGCAGTGCTTGTTTCAGCACACGTACAATGTAACTTTAAAAAGTCCTGGTCTCCCCCTTCAGTTATTCTTACTTATTAGTTCATGAAGGTGTTTACATGCTTTAACTGGCCCTTTTATCTGGTTTCACCATACAAAATTCTGATTAAGAAGTTTTCTATGCATGGTTTTTGTTCTTCTCTTGTGTTTTTTTTAGATCAGACGAAACTGAATAGTTTCATGGTCATTTTACTGCAACTCACCTGCAACAATGACTTTAATGGCAGTCATCTCTCTGCCTCTGTGATAGCATGAGTAGCTCCCGGCATCCGTCTGTCTTACCGAGTCCAGAGACAGGATTGCCCCATCTTTGGAAACTGTGACTTCTCTGTATTTTTCCCATGAAAGCTGCTTATTCCACTTCCACTGATAGTTCAGCTTAAGTTCGGCTTCTCTTGGTACTCTGCTGCTGTCCTCCCCCTCCTCAACTTCATCAAGGCTGTGTATCTCTTCATTCTCCTGGGTGGATGCTTCATCTGGTGTCCTGGTTGAGGTGGTTGGCTGGAGCATGTGAGGAGAAGTTTTGTATGTGGTAGAGTTTGTATTTTCTCCCGGCACGGTGCTGACTGCTGCCACAGTTGTAGAGTCATATTCACCATTTACTGTAGTCACTGCAGTCTGAATCTCAGTCTTATCAGTAGAGACTGTAGAGTTACTTGCAAGTTTTTGAGGAGTTGTGACTCCAACTGGAGAGATTTTGTTGGCATTTGAGCCAACTCTGGTCAAGACTACATTCTCTCCGTTCACCTTTACAAGCCCATCGCAGGTTAGAAGCAACTTACTTCCTGTTGGTACAACCAGGACCCCAGGGGCAGGGTCTGCACAGAAACACAAACATTTGAAGTACTCATACAAACCAACCGCTACACAGACAAAACCTATAGTGCATAGCTGACTACCAAAGATCGACACGATATTTTGTATAGTGTTTCTATTCTTTAGGCTTGAGTAGTGCCTACATTTTACAAGGCGCAGCAGAGAAAGGATGCAATGTTGCATAAATGACCAACTCCTTTTAAACTTCCTCTTTTAATATGTCCCTCACACAGTTTCTCCTCCATGTTAAATGATATCCTCTTCGTAGATTTTGTTCCTTTGCTCAAGTTCACTTGCTTGTTTGTTTATTTCCTCTAGTTCACCAGATTGACTAACTTCAGCTAATAGAGGGCAGAACAACATATTAAGTAATACAAACTAGCTCAAGCTCTCTGCTAGGTGTGGTGAATACAATTCCCTCACTGTGTGCTGAAATATTTATAGAATTTGAAATCAAAAGTAAAAGCACCTGTCTACAAATTATACTCTCATTAGATTAAGACCTGTGCAATAAGCAATAATACATAAAGACTCATTTTATTCCAAGTCAAATTGAGGAAAAACATTTTTATTTTTGTCCTTTTGTAAAATAAAATAAAATTAAATTTAAGAAATAAAGGACTGTTTGATGCTTTCGACATTTGGCTATACACCTAAGTGTGAGACAGATTTCTTTCTTCTTTCGCTTTAAATGGACCATTTGAAAATGTAAAACTAAATTATATTCTGTAAAAATTTGCGATTTGGATATTTTACGTGCAAGGGATTTTAGTGCATGTATACCTGAGTTTGTAGTAGCGGATATTTAGTTCTTATAACAAGTAATCAATTCATTGTAATTTATTAATTAATCATTATTTTAGTTAGTAATTTTTGCAAAATTTCTTTTTCTAAATTTATAGTAATTTAGTTCAGTAACTTATGGATAAATAAGTAAACAATTAAATGAAGTAAATCACACTCAAACAGTAGCTGCTTTTCAAATATATATATATATATATATATATATATATATATATATATATATATATATATATATATATATATATATATATACAAGTTAGTTACAAAGTTAGAGGAAAAGTTTCTGTAGATTAATTTACTTACCTTTTCGGGGACAAGCTCCGTCAAAAAAGCTCCCAAGCGGCAAAACGAACTTAAAAGAAATCAAAAGCAGAAAGGTAACCATGTTTCCCCGTGAAGCTCCCTCCTCTGACACTAGTTTGTGCAGCAGCAGCAGGTGGAGAGCATGTTAAGCAGCTCCAGCCCTCCAGTCCAGCAGACGGGGTTCCTCGCAGTGTCTTCTGAGACCCGTTATTGTGAAATCCCAGCGCTCTTCCCCTCGTTCAGCGCCGTTACACTGAGGAAATCCTCCTCAGCGTCAAAATAAAATGCCCATGAAAGCTCTGCACAGTTCCACGGTTATAATATTCACCTATTTAAAACATCTAAGAATTTTTATTTCATTTTTTTAAATAATTTTCTATTGCACACTGCAGTTTTAAAATGTCCATAGGTGGATGTAGAATGTAGGCTTCCAAAAAAAAAAGAACATAAGACTTATTTTTCTTTCGTATTTTTATTCATTTATATTTTTTAACCCAATACAAAAAAGGAAGGCAAAAAAATGATGTCTATTAAGAAGCTCCTCTTGCTTGATAAAGTTTATTTTAGCTTATAGAAAGTGCTGGCAGACCACGAAAAACAAAGGAGTCAATGCCACAAAGATGTCTGATTTATTTTTGTGGTCAAATTTAAAACATGAAAATCCTCATGTTATCTGTTTCATCTCACTTTCACCACTTGCTTTGTCATTTCTGCCTCGGACTTCTTACATCAAGTGACATTTGCATTTTATGTATCTAATATTCTCTCATGAGAGACAGGAAGACAAAAAAGCATGTATGTATTTTTAAAGTTAAAAATAGATGGGTGGGGTATTCCACTATTGTAAAATTGTACATTTCCCAATTGGTCTGCTGCACAACTACATTAACATGTTTTGAACATTAGTGTTAAACAGGAACCTTTGCTTGAGAGATGTTACTTGATACAGAGGAAGAGTCTAATGTCTTGGCGTTGTGAATGTATAATAATCCACATACACTTTCCTTTTATTCATGGACAAGTAAAAACCTGAAGCACTTCACTGGAGTGTGACAAGATGGAATCAGCACTAGTGTTCACCCAGAAAATGCCAACATTAATGATTAAAGACATGACAAACTACCTCTTAACATTGCTTTGTTAATAATTTGCAATTTTGTAGGTTTCACCCAAAAGTAAACTGGTTGCAATGAATTCGTTCCGCTTTTACACCAGAGTTATATTAACATGACCCGGCCTTTGTCAAACTAGGAAACTTCCAAATCACAGCGATGAAAGCTTTATATAAGGCGCAACGCAACCAGACCATAAGAAACACATCAATATGATGCAAAAAAGAGGAATGGTAGAACAAAACTGCAGATCAACAACAGATAAGTGACACAAATCCTCCAACAGTCTTTTGTAAATTAAAATAGCGTTCTCACTGAGAACTATATTGAAAACTGATTTTCCAACAGAGAAAACGTAATATAACAGTGTCAGCATCTCACTGGAGAGCTTGTTCTTTTATCCACCTCATTGTTGACTCTAAGAGATGCTGCGCGTTTTTATTTTAAGGCTTTTGTAATCAACAGAAACAGTTTTTATCTATTTTATAGCTATCGTTCTAACTACACCTGCTGCTGATCTTCATATTTATATTCTGTAAATCTCTTTCAAAGTCACTTGTGAGGAGTAATCATACGGTGCAGAGATCAGCTGTTCCACCACTCATTCCTTTACAGATGGGAAAGTCCATGTCTTTGGTTGCTGCCACCACCTCTTGTGTTCTGTATACTTTTGAAACAGTCTGCTTGCTCATTTCAGTCTGTGTATAATGTAGATACGCACACAGTGACGTGTGTGCGCCAAGTAGACAGTAGCTAATGTGAAGTTCATCCATCTTGTTGCAGAACCTTTACTCCTCCTGGGGGGCTTCAGAGGGGGGTCCAGGGCTGTTGCATGCACTGGTGCGAGCCATGATCCCCTTCCAACCAAACAGAGCTTCCTAATGGACGAGGACAAAAAACTGGAGTGAATCTTAAAAAGATCTTAAAAGGATTTAACCTTACAAATAAAACCAAGAAGTTTTAATTCAGAATCTGACCTGTAGAGAGCCCAGAGAGCACATCCAGCCTCCGGGGGGGTCTCTCACATGGGATCTTGCTGTAGCAGCGGTTGCAGTGGCAGCACCGGAGGCCTGAGTTGAGTCCTGAGATGCAGCTGCTTCTGATGGCGGCGCTAAAGCTGATGAGGTTTGTGTGAGCGAAGCAGGAACACTTTGTATATTCTGGGCCGCTGCTGTGACCGTTTCCTCCTCAATAGGTGTTTCTTGTGAGCCCCCCAGGACAGAGGAGGAGTTGGAAAGCTGTGGAACCGACCCAGAGATGCTACTTGGTGCCGGGCTGCACTCCCCAGAGGTGGTGGGGGGAGTGTGAGGGTTTTTCTTCCTGCGGAGCGTGTCGATCCAGCTGGAGCTGTGTCTGGATGCGAAGGAAGCCAATCCCAGAGAAGAGAGCCTCATGTTTTTCCCTGAAGTGATCAGCTCTCCAAAGCCTTCCTGATGAGCGAAGGCGTAGCCTGAGCGCCTGGAGCCGCCGCGAGCACCCAGACGGCCCTCTGACACGCTGCCCACACCACGCCAGGCTCCTCCAGCGCTGCGTCCTGCAGGCTTCCTTCTCTTCTGCAGCACCAGCTGAGTGTAACGCACCTGGAGACGGCCCAGGAAACAGAGGGATGGACATCACTGTCAGATCTGCACCAATAATTACTTGATTGATTGATTGAAATCTTTATTTCGAGCATAAAAAAAAACCAAAAAAACAATTACACAAAACAAAAAAGAATACAAATAAACAGTCATTAAACAAAATCAAAGGGAAATAAACTTTCATGCCCAAAAAGGAGTAGGAGGAAGTAAAAAACTTATTGGGTCCTACCCCTTGAGTCTAGTTCAATTTTGCTTGAAAATAAAAATAAGAAAAATAAAACAGCAAGCTTTACTTTATCAAAAAATTATACCTATTATTACCAGAGCAATTATAAATAATATACATATAAAACATATATATATATATATATATATATATATATATATATATATATATATATATATATACACATCTTATCTAAAACAATATAATAATTATTATATATACCATTTTATATACATACATTGTGCTGAATCCCCACACAATCACTACCTCATGTCTCCTCTTCCCTGTATTTGGCAAAAATATTTTCTTTGTATTTGCTTTTGAACCTGTAGATGGTTGGACATTGTTTCAGCTCCTTACTCGGACTGTTCCATAGCCTCACTCCACTGTTTGAAAGGCAACATTTTTTGCTTGTAGTTCTACATGACTGTCATTTAAAATTAATTGGTTCCCTTAATTCCTATCTCCCCTGGCTTTCTTGAAACATTTGCTGTATTTGTCCAGGTAAAGAGTTATTTCTGGCTTTGTATATTATTTGTGCAGTCCTTAACTCTGCAATATCGAACAATTTTATTATTTTGGATTTAATGAATAATGGATTGGTGTGTTCTAGATAACCGGCATTGTGCATAATTCTGATAGCTCTTTTTTGGAGAATGAATACTGGTTCCAAAGTACGTTTATATGTATTGCCCCAGACCTCTATGCAGTAATTTAAATAAGGTAAAACCAGTGAACAGTACAGAGTGTGGAGTGATTTGCTATGTAGGAAGTGTCTAGCTTTTGCCATTATTGAGATGTTTCTAGCTACTTCATTAATATGTGACAGCTTTATATTGATTCAATAGATGAAAAACAGTCCTTTAACATGTAAGGGTTAAATACTTAATTCTTATATCCGAACTACTCTCTTAACTGCCTGTTCCCATCATGTGCTTTAACTTTGACTGTTTTCAATCATTATTAGTGATCGCATTAGGGACCGCACACTTTGAATTATACATTTGAACATTTTTGCAATTATTTGAAGCCTCCAAATATTTCACTCTGTAGGGAAACTACATGTAAATTAGAATAGGAGCACACCACCCCGGGAGCAGCTTCGGTTGACTGGCTTAAGGAGGCCACACTCTGATCTCAAATTCAGAAAGCAACTTTAGTCAGTAGAGCTCACTTTTTAAGTCAATATTTGGATGTTATTGTAGGTTAGAGTGGACAAGACCTGTGAAGTCAGCATGAACTACTGCTCACACACACGCATTTGTTTTTTTACAAATGCAGATGATCACTGGACTTGGCATTTTTTTAAACTGACCCCCTGGAAAGACAATAACACATGTTGCAAAGATGATGTAGAAACATAGTGCTTTCTCACCGTGTCTGAGAGCTGAGGCTTGAGGTCCAGTTTGAGGAATCGGAAAGCCAAAACTGGAACTATACATATTGCTGTTGCAAGGACAATAGTTAACCACACGACTGGTTGCAGTAATGTGTTCTGGGCACTACCTGTACTCACACAAACACACACACACACACACACACACACACACGCACACATGTACAGACACAGACAAGCATGTGTTTTATAAAGTCGCTGGTGGAATTAAATGATTCAAAACTGCAGTAAACATTAGTTCTCCGATTAATTTCAGTATTTCAGCAAGGTTGGTGATGCAGTTTTGGATGATGCAGCAAAATGCATTAAATGTATGATAAAGAAAGTGAATACTGAATATTTAATAACCACATCTGACTCACATGTGAGGGCTCATACGGCAAAGGTTTGGCCAAAGTATGTTTGTGTGACCAAGAAAAAGCGGGGGACCAACCTACAAAGTGGAATTGATTGGGGAAAATCCTGAAGAGGGTCTGGCTATGCAGAGCAAACATGATGGTGAAATAGGAGCCCAGGGAGCCCCACACAAACACGTGGTTGATGACCGTCCAGAAGCCGGTATCAAGAGTGATCTGAAAAAAACAAACATACACACGTGAAAAACAGAACACAACAGAGGAGCAAACAACCATTTCATTTAAAGGTGACCTATTGTGAAAAACACGTTTTTTCTTGCTTTAACATATATAAAGTGGTCTCCCCTCAGCCTGCCAACTCAGAGAAGGAGGAAAGCAACAAAATTCTGCAGTGTCTGTACACCCCGGCCGGATGAGCCATCCAGTGTGATGTGGCTTCTATGAGCCGTTCAGATTCTGCTCCCTTTCGTTACGTATCCAAAATGAAAACCACGCCCACAACTAAACACAGTGTCCTAACTGCATGCGAGCGTCCGACTATCGCGTCGCACTGCGTGACATTGGATGCTCTCTGTCCATCTCCCTCCAGCCAGCTTTATTGAGGTTTTTGTAGTGAAATGAGGAGGAATCATAGAGATAACTTCTCATTTCAGCTAACTGGATCAGCCATTCCTCATCCATGACTGTTTCCTACAGCACTTTCAACCGGCTTTCAACGCAAGCGACAGGAAGAAAATAGTAGCAGGGCGTCCGACAAATGTTCAGCTCAAAACGGCGCGCCGCATCACGCTGCACAGCGTTGCGTCGCTTGCGGCCAGTTAGGACAGTCCAATAGAAAATAAAGCAATGGAATTGATTTTCTCACTGACGCTCGCTCGCATCGCATGCAGTTATTAGGACATGGTAACCCTGCCGGCCGGAGCTTCCGCCATTTTTTCGTAGCAATGTATCGCGTCATTCAGGCAGCCAATCAGCACAGTGCCTCATTATCATAGCCTCCTCGCCCACTCAGAATCCTGCATAGATAATGAGGTTAGAGAATGGGAAGATAAAGACATGGTTTAGAGGCTGAATTTCTAATTTATTTAGCAAAAACAATCAAAAGCTTGTTTTTAAGACATTCAAGGCCTGTTTAAAATAGGTATTAGATGCCATAATAGGTCCCCTTTAAAAGATGAAACTGCTGTGAGGATATCTCCACTCGGGAGGGGGGGGGAATCTCACCTGTACACTGACCACTATAACCAGGGCTGTTGCCGTGGTAACTGCAAAGGTCTGATAGTCAGCGAGGGGCACTCCGTTGCTCTGGGTGGCATCAGACAGTACGGCATAGGGGACAAAAAACAGAACCACCGATGTGTAGATGCCCTGGGCAATGCAGATGAAGAACTCCCGCTTGTTGAAGAGGAGGTTGAGCTGCCCCGGCTCATACAACTTGGGATACTCCAGACTTCTCTGATCTGGAACATCCTGCAACGAGAGAGGAAGTGAGAAACCCTATATGCTAAAATAAGACTCCAGACAGTCAACAGTCAAGTTAGTGGCTTGGTGGTTTAAGCAAAATGCTAACATAAGCATACCAACGGAAATTTTATTCTCACGGGAGTACTATTACATCGGAGACCTCTAAACGAAGACTGGGTGTAAATTTAAAATGATATGAATGAAAAGTGGAACGAAAAGCTACAAAGGAACAAATCTGAAGAGACCTGGTCAAATATCCCCATGGCCAGCACTGGGAGCGACGTGTACACAATGTTGTAGAGCGTGATGAAGAACTGATCATATACTGTCTGCAACAAAAAGGAGACAACAGACACACATCCTTACAATCAAAATCGTGACATAATGATACCACAAAAGCTGATTTCTTGATGCTTACATGTTTGTCTGACCTGAGCAGAGAAGCCGCAGAAGAAGCCAAACCAAAAGTGCACCATGGTGAAGGCAAAGTTCTTGTAGAAGAAATAGCAGAGGAAGCGGCACATGCGCAGGTAGGACCAGCGGCCGTGGACCAACAGCAGGCGCTGCAGGAAGCGGAACTGTGCAAAAGAGTAGTCGCTGGACAGAACGGCCTGGATCCCCTCCTGGCCGGAGATGCCCACTCCAATGTGAGCACCTTCAAGAGAAGAGAGACCATGGACAGAGGAAAACGTCAAATATTGTTTAATTCAGATGGAAACTAAAACTTTAAACTTTCTTTTTTAGAGTTTCATGATGAGATTTATTGAAAAAAACAAACCAGAATGATATAAAATACTATACCATGATCTTACACTGTTATTGAAAGGTTCATATTTTGTCATTTGTGTTTTATCAAATTTTTTTTCTTCAAAAATGCTTACACACACACACACATCACTAAATGCTGAAGTCTTGAATGTTATGCGTGGTTTTTATGTGAACTAATATGCATAAAGGTCTTCCCCAGTGCTGAAATGGGATTTTTTTTAGGAAAGCATTGCGTCATCGGACACTTTAGTTGTTTACCGCTGTCCTGCTTTCAGCAGGTTCTCCAGCATCAGTTGCTGCCGACGTTTTTGCTGTTTCACTTTTACTCCTGAGACTATGGCCTTAAAGTCCCAGCTTTGTTACTGTAAGAGGCTAAACCGTGAAGCTTGTGTCCCAGTTCATATACTTACAGATCTGCCACTAGAACTAATGTCTCAAAAAGAAAAAAAAACAATTTTTTTGAGAGTTTGACATCAGAAATCACAGGAAGTCAACCAACCCCACCCTTTAATGCTGCACTGATTGCATTTCTGCTTCGTACTTGCATAAATTCATGTCAAGTCACAATACACAGCCACAGAATGACACGAAGGGTGAGGCAATATTTACAAAACCCAGACTATTACAGAGAAAAACAATACTAATTTAACCCCTCAACACTTGTCCATTTATGTGGCTTTCAGGTTAGAATGACCTCATCTTCTTTAATGGTATCATTCTTTACCACACTCTACCTTCCCAATTAATACTAGTTATTTTGTTTAATTAAAAGCATTAATATCAAAATTAAAGTTATGTGGGTTTGTCCGTGTTTGTCACCACCAAACAGGTTTGGCAATATGCAAATCAGAAGGTTTACAAAACACGCTCACCACATTGGAGACGCTACAATCCAGTTCCTACGCTCATGGGAACATTGCAACCAGTGCAACACATATTTCCACACAGACCACGTCGCACATTGTAACATCATGTAGATAAACAGCTTCTACAACCACTACTTCTGCTGAGAATTTCCATTGCTCAAAGGTAGACACGGCAGCCACACGCCTCAGCTTAAATTTTACTCTTCCTCCTTATTTCAATAATGCGTTTATTTTTCTCTGTGCTGGACTCACTTTTGATCATACTAATGTCGTTAGCGCCGTCTCCTATGGCCAGTGTGACGGCCTTCTTGTGGTTCTTGATGAGCTCCACCACCTGAGCTTTTTGCAGCGGGGTGACTCTGCAGCAGATCACGGCTTTGCAAGCGCATGCAGTCGACACAAACTCTGCCTCCATGTCCGCTTCCAGCGCGTGGGCCTACAAGAGCACAGAGAACAATGATGAGAAGTTCATGATGAGATACCATTTTAGATTATGTCTGTTCGTAATGTTGTATGTATTTGTGTAAAGCGTTTGAAGCCGTGTTATTCCTACCAGACTGTGACCGTTCATCACAAGGCCAAACTCTCCAGAGATGCTCTCCATGAAGTTAGAGTGAGCTGAGGGAAAGGGAGTGCATCGAAAACGCTTCCCACCTCCTCTTCCTGCTGCTGGTCCATCTCCTTCTCTGAACCCATTACCCATGAAACACTTGTCCACCCATCCCTCCAGCCCTTCATCTTTCCCTCCATCTCTGGCACGCGACAGCTCGATCATCCGCTCCCGCGCCCTCCTGAAGGGAAGCACAAACTCCTCATCAACAAACCAAGACTCTCCTCAGATTTACCATTTCTTCAATTGGTGATTAAAAAAAAAAAAAACAATAAGTCAGGAAATTGTTCATGTCTACCCCTTTGCTGTAAAACATTTTGTGTTAAGAACTGTCAATGCCAGGGATTGGGAACCGAGAAGACCTGTTGTGGTTTTGATTTTAGCAGTTTTGCTTGACACAGGATTTCAGCAGCTCACAGTTTAGGACCTTGTTATTCAGGACCAAGTGATCGGTGATCAGGTGATCGATCTAGACTGTTGTAATACCTGTTGAATGTGATTTGGCATTTTCCTGCTAAAACAAAAAAAGTTGAAAAATGCAGATCTTTTGAAAGCCCTTAAAAAAACTGTGATCAAACTCAGAGCATTTCAAATCTGCCCAGACTGGATTCAGATACTTTTTTTTGGGGGGGGGGGGTGTTCGGTTTGCACACAAAAAACATGCATAACTCATGTTTTGTCAATTTATAAAATAAATTAAAATACAAGACTGAAACATAGAAGTTAGATACATTTTCAGAACCATAAATAAGCAAACTACTAAAAGCGTATTGACACTAACACCATCTTGATACTCATATTTAGAATAATGAGCTCAACTTTCCTTTGGAAGTTTGGGAGAAACATTCAAAGTTGATCAGGTTTGTTGGTGTTAATATTGGGTTCAGGTTAAGACTCTGGTTTCTTCCAGAGATTTCAAGGCCTAAGACGCTAACCTCATGGGAAAAAGCGTTCACTCAGACTTGCTCAATGTTTTTCAAAGTCGTCATGTCGTCTTCAATGTTGTTTTTCCATCCATGGCATCTCCCAGCTGTCAGCAGAAAGACGGTGGTGTTGCCCCCCGGGACTGGCCTCAAGTCAATAGCAGGTAATTTCTCCTTCTCTCCATCTTAAATAATTTCACAGTTTCCATATCAGCAAAGCTTCCCCACAGGATGTTGGTTACCTGTCCGAACTAGACTTTTCACCCCCAATTACTCAATTTAGCTGCTCAGGATATTCTGGAAGTCTGTTAGTGGTTACAACTTCCTCTATTTTAGAAAAATGGAAGCTGCTGTGCTTTTGCATTCTTACACAATCCTGACTTGCAGGCTTATGGATGTTTCTTTTGACCTCATAGCTTGGCTTTGATTATGAAATAGACCAGCAACCGTGAGTCTGTCTTTTAACTCTGCCTAGTGAGCCATATCAGTCCAGTTCATTAGAAGCAGCACTGATAGGAGGAATAAATGGAACAAAACATGATATCTTTCTATTACTCACCTGTTATCTTTTACCTATTGCCAATGAAATGGAAAAGTAATTGAAGGATACTCTCTTATTCCAGGATAGGAAATATTTTGTTGCAGTATAATAAATCATTTGATGAAAAGAACCAACCCCAGACTTAAGGAAGATATGCAACTTGGTGTTTACCCTTCCTTCAAACACTGAAGGACCAAAACTCCCTTTAAAAGTACAGTGTGCTGTGTCTCTACTTGAAGACAACCTCAGTACTGCATTTCTAGTCCAGTCTGTTGTTCAAGTGTGGACTCAAGTATCTATAGTCCCTCACCACCTTCTCATCTTCACCCAGGAAGAAAACAGCGGCCCATCTTTCTTAGTCCTGGTCCTCCTTAAATCCACAATCATTAGCTTTGTATTGTTCAGTGATGTTTTGATTGAGCTTGCTGAAACCTTGAACTCTAACCCCTTAAGAACACGAGAAATCTACAGTAATAGGTGACTTCTCCGTAGATAATATGGAAAAAAGATCTCAGCTCCTTCATAATAATATGTCCAGGATCTGTTGTTCGCAAGAACTTAAATCCCACTTTTTTTATTCTGAACACTTTACTGCTTATATAGTACCAGAATCTTGGAGGAGGTGTGTTGTTGTCACGAAGATGCTCCTGTAGGTCAAGTTTCAGTGAAACATCTAACACAGCACTCTTGATATTCCAGCTGTGTCATTGTCAGGGCTACAAGCTATAATATATATTATATGCCAGTGAACTAAAACCCCCTTAATAGCATAAGCCTATTGCCTTTTTCTGTCTTTAATTTGAATAGGTTTGAGGGGTCTCGTTCTGTTTAGGCATGAATTAAAAGCCCTTGCTTGTAAACAGCTATTGTGATAGTTCCTTAAGCAGCACAACATCCAATCAAACCCCAAATAAAAAAAAGAAATAAAAATGGGATATTCTTCAGAGCTGAAATATGATCAGGTTTTCTGCAGATAGTGGCGACCAGTGTGGCAACGTGTTATGAAACCAAATAATAGAATAAAAGTTGCATATGATTACTTTACCTTAAACATAGTGTTGCAACTTTTTGGAAAATTTGGTTGTATTTATTTGAATATCAGATATCAGTGGTTCAGTGAAACTCTAAAAGGAGAACTGATTTTAAAAATCCAGGCTATATCTTGATTTTACATCAAATTTGCTAATTTTTATAAAAAGTTGTTTCATGAAATGCCTTTACAACGCAAACTTGGTAGTTTTAATATGAACACCTAAATGAAGACAATGAGTCAAACAAGCGCTTCCGTGATTCTCTCTCAGTAGCTTGATGCTGGGCCTCTGCACCCACACACTCCAATCAGGCATGAAATTCATAGTTTCTGTGAAACTCTTGAGGTTCCCGGTCTGGCTTCTACCATGCAAAAGAAACCCAGAAACCTTGCAAATAGTCCATAAAAACAGACTGACCTGAGTTCTTGACGAACACTCTGGACAGTGTTCCCGCTGATGATAAACACCTCAGTCATATCATCTGTCAGCATCTTACATGAGTAACCTATGTTGACAGCGGTTTCTGTGTGAAAGACAGGGACAGGACAAGCAAAATTGGAATATAACTTTTTTTCATGCAAACTGTTTTTAGCTTATTGACTACTCAACACGTTGGCTGCTATAAGCACTCATCCAGCTGTAAATCAAAACAGTTACAAAGAATGTCTCTTTAGTTTTTAGACCTATAGGTCACGCAGACTGATTCACTTGCCATACAGATTTCCTTCATCCTGATGTAAATGTGTTTGCAGCTTACCCTGCTTGTCTCCAGTGAGAACCCAGATCTTTATATTAGCCAGAGAGAGGAGAGCGATGGTTTCAGGGACTCCTTCTTGCAGCTTATCCTCTATAGCTGTGGCACCTAAGAGCTGGACAGACAAGCGAGAACATTCACACACATAAATTAATAATCAATAATCATTTCATCAATTTAAAAGCAATCAATTTAACTGTGAACATCTGACTAAATGCTACAGTTAAAGAAAAAAAAGCAAAAAAAACAGGAATGTACCCGACCAGTTACAGTCTGGGTAATGCCATATTCCCCTTTTCAGACCCACATGTTGGTTCTGTCTGCTGAATTAATGCACATCTTACATGAAACACAAACTGGTCTGAGAAAGAAAACGCCAGTCAGTCTAAGCGACTAACCATCATATCTTGTTCTATCTTGTCATAGGCTGCAGCCAGCCTGTCCTCCCTGAAGTCAGTGGCCTTGTCAGCAAAGCGGTGGCTCTCTGACCAGGCTTCCCACTCCTCCTCCGAGAGGTCCCTGTAGGCCAGAGCCAGTGTCCGCAGCCCATCTGCTGCATACTCCTTGAAATAAAATACACAAAAAAACACGTACGGACAAAATATATCTAGTGTATACATTCTGATATGAAGATGCAAATAGCCCAGAATGTTGATATTCAACCACATTTACCCTAAAAATTGTTTGTGTCTGACATCTGAACAAAGCAAAGCAGAATAAAAGAAAGTGCTGCTTCAGACTCATTTTGCGTGAATGGACAATAGGTGGCAGTGCAGCTCTATCCAATGATATCTGAGGGGACATGCAGTTACTTACATTAAGGTGGTCTGAGGTAATGCTCATCAGTTCCTGGTTACAAGAGTGAAGCCTTTCCAACAGCACAGTGTCAGCTCCTTTACAGTACAGACGGATCCGGCCCTCTGGGTTACGTACTGAAGGTAAATAACAGAAATAATCTTTAAAAAACATATTCTATGGGGATTCATTCAGACACTCTTATGTCACCTTCAAATACCCAGAGCCCAGTTTCAGCTGCTTAAAAAAATGCTATTCTTCATACCATGTGCCATGCAGGCTGCCTGTAAATATGCACGTGGAGCTGATGCATAAGTGTGCACTCAGAATCTGCTGCCTCACCACAGACGCTCAGGCCAAAGCGTTTGAACTTTTCACTTTTAAATCCCTTAAAAGGGGAAAAGTCACAGAAGAACAGAGGAAAATATAATCCTCACCAACAGCTCCCTTAAAGTCGTACCGTGAGTCATATTTTAGCACATATTTGGAATTTTAGTTCCTCCTTTTTAAACTAAAAAAAACTAGGAAAAAAAACCAAAACCAATAATTAAATTTGTTGCAATCTGACCGGCTACAACACTGATTCAAGTAATATGTACCGGAAAGAAAAGGTTATAAAACTTTAAGGTAGCACTTGTTTCTGTTGCAGCTGCTGCTGGTGTTGTGGCCAATCACAGTTCAGCTCACTAAAAGAAGTGTGGTTGGGAGACAAATCTCCTCACCAATGAACCCCAGTGTAAGCCCTTTTTTTTCTTTTTTTTCTTTTCACTGTCTGTCATGAAATGCACTTAACATGATTCAGAAATACCACCATTTCTCTGGATGATGAATACGCTCATAGTTTCTGTTGCTATTTTGAAATAAATATTCTTCTTTATTATGAAGGAGATCAGTCTAAAAGGAAGTTTCACTTGGATTTTAGGTTGCCTTAAAACCGGTCTGCTGCTACAGAAACTGGCCCACGATAAAGAAGACTAAAGATAAAATAGAGAAAAATAAACCCCTCTAGGTTTTCCTTTCAGTGTGTAACGGTGTTACACTTTTCTGTTTTTAAAATGGTAATAAAAAAAAAACAACACAGTGATGTCTTCCCACCTATAACTGACATCCTCTTGCGTATATTGTTGAAGTCCAGAATGGCAAGCAGCGAATAAGTGACAGTCCGTCCCATCTCTGTGGTGGTGATAGTCCCTGGCGTTCGGGAGCGAAACACAAAGCCGAAGTTTCGTGCCGCTGTCACTAGAGCGCCCTCATCTGGAGACTGAGCCTTATACAGCAGCTCTCCTGGGAGACGGATGCAACAGTAATAGCATAATAAATGATGGACATGTTATCATTTCATGGATGAACACCCCCCCCCTTCCCCCTGGCTCACCTTCACTCTTTTCCTCACTCATAACTGTGTGACAGAGAGAGAGCAGGCGGAAAAACTCATGGGTATGATTGTCCCCAACTTTCACTGATTCCAGCAGCTTGTCGTCGTAGAAACAGAAGTCTGGGTCCCCCAGGGGGTTGAAAGGAGTAAAGTCCAGTCTCTGACAATTATGGAGAGCAAAAGGCTAAGATAATACTCCATAAATATGCGTATAATGGATTTTTAGTCTTAAAAAACTGTCTACCTACCTTTGGTGGTGCTCCCAATGGATCTGTTACCTCGCCTGACAGTGACACCAACACCAGACTTGTAAGATTTGAAGTGCACTTTTAGTAAACATGGCAGTGCATTTGATTTTGTGTTCACCTACCATAAGTTTGTCCATTGATGGAGCATTTGTTGAAGCTCATGATGTTCTGAGTGAGGGTTCCAGTCTTGTCACTGAAGATGTATTCAACCTATGAATGAATTACAAAATATGTCAAGGAGAACTGAATAAGTCTGAAAAAGCAGACAGAGCACAAGCACCAAATGATGATAAAGCACCCACCTGGCCCAGCTCCTCGTTCAGAGTGGTGGTTCTGGCCTCGGCCGGTGTGCTGCACTGCGAGCAGAACATCTGCCGGTCCCAGTTGATGAAGTAGCTGTGACCCAACCGGATCACCTCCACGCTGGTGTACAACACATGAGAGATGGTTACAGGACAGCTGAGGCAATGGAGGGTACAGCAGGTAAAAACAACACGTTATTCCTTATGTTAGCACATGTAATTCACTTAAGCAACGGTTCATAATTAAAATGTGGGAACAGTATAGATGACGCTTCATCTGTAGCTCTTCTCTTTTCCCTCGTCTTTGGTGTATTATAACAATTCTAAAACATAGGCAAATTTTAAAAAAATTGTAAATTTACTTTTACTATGGTTATGTAGCTTACATTCATATTTTGCTTGAGTCAACATTGTTTGCATCGTTTCTGGGTTGTTCATAAATTCTTCATAGTCAGACAGACAGGTGTAGTTTTACTTGACAACGTTTTGCTGTAATGAATCTCGTGCTTTTCATTTCATTTCATTCATTTTATTCTTTATTTTCATTCAAAAAACAAAACAATTCAATACAAACACAAATACAAATGTTCCTAACTTATGAATGAAAAGGGAGCAGAAAGAAGAAGAATCTTATCTGATCTGCCCCTTTCACAAATAACATCATTTAATAATAATTAAAAAAAAAAAAAAAAACTAAGTGAATAAAAACAACTAAAATAAAATTAAAATAACATTAAATAAAATTACCACCGCCTACGGGTATGTCAATCAAACTCAACATTTTTCGTTATATTTCCTTAACATACAGGTTTTAATTGTTCTTTTAAATGTAATGTTTGATTTGGATTCTTTGTTTTCTTTGTTCAGATTGTTCCATAAATTGATTCCTTTCACAGAAACACAACGTTCCATCAATTTTGTCCTGCATCTTGGTTTTATAAAAATCTCTGTTCCTTTTAAGTTATACTTGCTTTTTCTTTTTTCAAATCTTTTCTGAATGTTGATTGGTAAAGTTTTTTTATGAGCTTTAAACATAATTTGCAGAATACTATGGTCTACTAGTTCATGAAATTTCAACAAATTTAACTGAAGGAATAATGGATTTGTTGGATCTCTATATCGTTTTCTACTAATTATCCTTATGGCTCTTTTTTGCAGAATGAAAATTGATTGAATATATGTTTTACAGGCATTTCCCCAAACTTCAACACAGTAGGTCAGATATGGAACAATCAGAGTGTTATATAAAATGTACAATGCTTTGTTGTCCAATAAATCCTTAACTTTGTGTAACAGAGCAATTGTTTTTGATATTTTTATCTTTGTATAATTGATATGTGATTTCCAATTCAAATTCTCATCCAGCATGACACCCAAAAACTTGGTTTCTCTTACTCTATTAATTTCAATACCATCTATATTAATTGAAGTGTCTGTTTCTCTTTTTCTGTTACTAAATATCATGAAGTTTGTTTTTTCAAGATTCACTGATAATTTATTTACCTCAAACCATGTTTTTATTTTTTTAAATTCCTTTTTAACCACATTCAACACATATGTTAAATCTTCCCCAGAATAACATAAAGTAGTGTCGTCTGCAAACAAAATACATTTGAGCAGTTTGGAAACATAAACAAAATCATTAATATACAAAATAAACAGTTTTGGCCCAAGAACCGACCCCTGAGGTACGCCACACTTAATAAATTGTGATTCAGATTTGACATTATTTATCTGCACATACTGCTTTCTATTCTCCAAGTAGCTTGAGACCCATTGATGTGCCACCCCTCTGATACCGTATTTGCTCAATTTTTTTAGAAGTATGGTATGATTTATGGTATCAAAGGCTTTTTTGAGGTCAACAAAAATACTTACAAAAAAATGTCTCTTATCAATTGCAGTGCAAATTTCTTCAGTTAATTCCATAAGTGCCATTGATGTGGAGTGATTGGTTCTAAATCCATACTGACCATTGTTTAAAATATTGTATCTGTCTATAAATGTATCTAACCTAACTACAAATAATTTCTCTAATATTTTTGAAAATTGTGGAAGCAAGGATACTGGTCTGTAGTTGGAAAAAACATGTTTATCTCCATTTTTATAGAGTGGAATTACTTTTGCTGTTTTCATATTATCAGGAAATATTCCCGTTCCCGCTTTTGGTTGTAATTCCTGCTTCATTCATCCATATTATGCAGATTCCTCAGTACTAAACATGTCCTTGCTTGGGTTCTGGTAATTCTATTACTATTATTATTTTCATTTGATTCAGCTGGGGATGACCATCCATTCATACATGCTATATGCTCATTTGTTTTTAAATTCTTCTCTCCAGATAATATAATTTCCGGCTAAAATAAAAAGTAAAATTGAATGACATAATATCGAAAACCTTGACTCTATATTGAATTGAAAATAGAAAATAGACACGGTCTCCACTGAAGTGTGGAAGAAATCTCTAAAAAGTTAAGCTGTGATCAACAAAACTAGACAGAAATGAAGATGCAGAAAGACTTCAAACAGCAAGGGACCTCAAATTGAATGTTTCTCTCTATATATTTGCTGCTATTTGGGTGGCGGTGGTGGTGGTGGAGGGGTATAATATACTGTATGTTTCATAATTTAGATATTCAGTGAATCCAGAAAAGTCTCTATACACACAGAGCAAAGCTGAAAAGCAGCCCTAAATGGCCGAGACCTTTGTAACGTCAGGTCGTATTGCATTAAAGAGAGATGTGGCGGAAATGTAGATAGATCCAGAAAAAATCCAGAAATTGAAGTTAAAACTCCATAAAATGAAAAGACATCCAGAAGCTTAAGGCAGATTGAGGTGAAAGTGGAAAACAGTTATGCAATCTGATGCATAAAGGTTAGATTTTTTCTTTTAGTTTGATAGCTTGGACTCTCATTAGTTCACTTGGCATGGGGACTTGTTCAGTTGTGAACAAACTATACTATGTTTTGGAGCGACACATGCTGCCATCCAGATTATTATTTTTTTCTCAGAGAAGACATTGCTAATTTCATAAGGAAAACACCAAACCAGTTTCTGCATGACTATAAACTGATGGTTCTAATAAATGTCCAGGTGCTTAACTGTCCTACCTGTGATTCAGACCTGTCACTACTGAACGCATTAGATGCAATATATAGATTATAAGTATAAAAGAATAAAATAAATGAGGCTTCAGACTTTTGAGCAGCCCAACCTTGACACATGACAAAGAAAGCTGCTTTTCAGAGTCTCGTTAGTTCCAACATACATAGTAGAAATAATTTAAAACAGAGATGGCTTGATTAATTTGTTGTCAGTGCATTGTTCGCTATAGCACCAGGCGGACATGGATGGATTTGCATCAATATTGTGCTTTGGAAATGGGACAATTTGCCTTAACTGTTGATTAAATAACTTGTGATAAACGTCGGTGTTTCATATATTTCTTGCATCTTTTGTTTCTTACATCTGCTGGATTTGTTTCACTTGTTCCTACCTGACATACAGAGAGATCGGCACCACCGTGTTCAGAATGATGACATAGGACCAAAAGGAGAGGAAGGCTGAGAATAGGAAGCTGTCCACAGGAGGGTCCCAGGGCAGGTAGCTCTGAAACAAGGAGCCCACCTCTCTCTCCCACACCGCATTACCCACGGCCAGGATCACGCCCATGCACACCAGGAAGCCGAAGATCTGTCAGAGATGCACAAACGAAAACTCAGTAAGAACAGAGTACACAGGTTAGGGTTACTTTATATTTCAACTCTTCCGAGTCCGTTAAACCCAGATTAGTATGGAGAGCATCACTAGAGCAGATACATGACGCACAGATCAAGCCACTGAGATCATGTCCTAAAATAGTTCAGAGCCATGAAAGTGAGAGGTTTGGGGTTTCCTACCCAGAGGACCAGAGTGTTCATCAGGCGATCGATGCTCGTACGCTTAAACTTGGTGCGACCGCTGTTCTGCATTAGCTTTGTATCTGGGCCTGAGATTTAAACACATCAACACTGACTTGTAACACACATCACAGTATTTAATACGCATGCAAACACACACGATCACACACCTGCGAAAATGACCAGACCATAGCAGGCCTCTGTGTTGCGGAGGACGCATCCGCGCAGCAGCATGTTCTGGTTGCTCAGAGGGTATTTCTTGTCTCTCCAATAAAGAGTCCCAGAAAAACGGTCCAGCTTGTTGTTTGGTGGCTCACATACCACCTCACCTTTGAACAAAGATGAGTGATGTAAACTAAAACACTTGTAAGCTTAGATCAGAGGCTAACAGTCAAGTCTAATTACAGTAACACAGGCATTTCCCCAGCAGTAAGATGCAGAGTTGAATTTAGCATTTTCACACAAAGAAATCACGCACGCACGCACGCGCACACACACACACACACACACACACACACACACACACACACACACACACACACACACACACACACACACACACACACACACACACACACACACACACACACACACACACACACTAGTGTCGTGTAAAACGATACGAGACAAAGTGTGGGTTGATTCGCTGCAGTAATGCATTTTCTTGAGCGGCTGAAGACCGTGTGGGCTGCTTTGCTGACTCAAAGCTCTTTCGCTGGTGGGTGGGTGATAGCAGGCTGTCATTCAGCGGTGGCAGACGAGGGCAGAAGGTGTGTGCGTGTGTGTGTGTGTGTGTGTGTTTGTGAGAATGTTGTTTATTTTCCATTAAGAGCAAGAAGGTGAAAGAGGAAAGCGCTGAAAACCGTTGACCTTTACATCACAAAAGAGAAAGGAGAAACCGACAGAAGACGAGTTTGCTCTCAAATCTCACCGTCGAATGTCGCCAAGTTGTTTGGGTCACCGAGCTCAGCTGTCACTGAGACGGACTGACGCACCTTCATATTGGTCTCCCTGCAAGATAATACAATGCGCAGCAAATTATACGTAGTGTCACGTTACCTCTGCGGATTCTGAGGAACTGCGACTAGGTGTGTGAAGTGTTTTCTGACCCGTCTAGTTCGGCTGTCTCGATGTAACAAAGCCCATGAGGTTCACTGCTCGACAACAGGAGCAGGTCAGCCTGAAAGCAGAGAGAGGGAATTAGCACCAGAACAGGACAGCAGCAGAATTAGAAAACACTGATGACACAGAGCTGACAGCTTGCATCCATTAAATTAAACAATGCAGAGACAAATTAGCAGCTTTACCGCATGCTTCAGCGAAGCACACATTCATAATGAAATCAATTTAACATGAATGTATTTAGTCCACCATTCAGTATTAATAGCTATCAAGATCAAACAGAGCACTAGACTAATTGCCAGGTTGCAGGCTAAACCCTGAACTGTGCACGGCTGTTTGGTTATGGATGAAAGTGCTCCTGCATGTTTGTGCCCGTGCCGGTCGTGCACTTACTGCCACAAACTGATTGTTCTCCAGTTTGATGATATCACCTACTCGAACGTTCATCCACTTCTCATTCTGCAGCCTGGAAGAGGAAAACATAGTAGCAGATGAAGCCAATATACTGTAGGACCTAAGACACCTTGTAAATATAATTAGAATCAGAAACAGCAACTACACATGTAAGTTCACATCCGTGATGACTTACGAGCCTTGGATGAGCACCTGAGACTGGCGGTTGTTCACTTGATTATCACTCTTGTGGCGAAACTGCAAGATAAAATGTGACAGAAGTGGTTTAGTTGCGCACTACTCTCAAAGTACTGTCAGTTAGAGACAATACGTCTTTGAGTTTGATTTATTAAAAAAAAAAAAATCATGCTCACATAGTCATCTGTGGCGTCCTTCACTGCGGTGATGCTCAGCACCAGAGCCAAAGGCACGATGGTAGTGAACCAGGAGAGGGAGGAGATCTGAGGTATCAACTGAAAAGCACAAAGGCCAATGGTTAAAAACAGATTCATGTGAGAATGTGTGCAAAGTAGCAAAGGGGTGCAAATTTTGCATACTGAGAACATGCATCCCATCTTGATCCCATCACTTGCAGAACATGTCTGAAATGTGCCTATCCTTTTCCAAGTGGTTTCATATGACAAAATATCTTGCACATTACAACACAAAAATGAAGATGCAGACATATCTTTCTGATAACCTCACCTGTAATATAAGCAGGAAAAGGAAGTATGTGTTGGCTACTTCCTGGAACTGCTCAAACAGGTTGACAGGCAGAAAGGTGAGAATGTTGTATTTTGATGTCACGATGCAGTTACTCTGGATGAAGAGAGAATAGGAGTCATTTGAGGTGTTTTCTGACATGGCATCCATATTTTGAAAAACAAAAAAACGTGGGTGCTCTCACCGCGTACTGAAACTTTTCGTTGTATTCTCTGTCGTTGGCTCTGACCTTTCTCTCCTCCTCTGCGGAAACACAAAGCACTTACATGGGCCACTCAGGATGATAAGCCATCAAAGCAAAATACACAGAAAGCAGTCAAACAACTAAATCAATCTGTGGCAAACTGTAACCCTGAAAAATATCAGCGTTACTAAAAAAATATCTTGATCTCTCTGCTCATGCAAGCATCCTCAGTTATATAGACTGTATTTTATTGAATTCAGCCAAGATGACATTAATTGGATCACATTTGATTATAGAATTGGAACATTTTTCACTGGACTTGAATTTTCTATGAGTAAAGTGCCCTAATATGACGTTTGTTGTAAAGCGGTGCCATATAAATAAACATAATTGACATGAAACTGAACTGAATCTGCTGCTGTCTGTTCATGACTGAAAGTGAAAATCTGGGCCAGAGACACACGACATGCAACCAAGCTCAAGCGGCTCAAGCTCAAGCCACAAAGAAACAGGACATGTGAGCTGTACACTTGAAAAGAGTGCAAATGTAAGAGCTGAATACATTTACAAAGGTCCTCTGAGCCCCAGACCCTGCACTTTCTCTTCCTGCTGTTTTTAGATTTGCGTTCACGCTGATGCAGAGATATTTTGGACGTCCCCCCACCTTCACAACCAGACCCGTCTGTTCTAATATTGATGAGGCTGCTCTTGAACTGAAATGACTGCACAGGCCTGTGAGACAAGCTCCACAAACATCCTCATGCACAGTACATTTCAAGAGGGAAGCATGTTCTATACATAGAAATACCGTTGATACAAAAATACTGTGTTGTGATGGTGACGGAGAGACAGATAGGTGTCACGGGAAGGGGCATCACACAGCAGAAGCCCTTACCCTGTGATCTTATTCACACATAAACCATGACGCTGTGGCTTCCTGTGTTACTGCTGCACCGTTAAGCCCTCTCGCCAAGTACAGCTCATAACCTACATCTTTGTCCCTGCTTTACTCTGCTTCACCAAACAAACACAGGCCACTTTAAAGATCCTTTAAAAGGTATCTGCTTTGTTGTCAGGTTATAAGACTAATTTGTTTTGGCAGATGAGCTTCAGTCGATTGAAGACCAGCTGTGCTGCAGTCACAGGTAATTTAGTCAACTTAGAAAATGCTAACATTTTTTTACCCACTCTAAATCAACCTCAAAACTGTGACTTACTATTATGATTAGTAAAATTAGCCATTAACATCTACTTTGAATGCATTATCATACACAGGTATAAGGGATACCTGGAAGATTATGGTAGAGACCCTAAACACATCAGCTCTGAGTTCAGGTTTTAGTCTCCCCAACTCATAAACCCTTCTCCATTCTCTCTTGTGTTGATGTGCTCCATCTGAAGGTCATAATGTTGGAATTTCTGTCTGCGCTTATAGACTGCGAAGATTGCAAGATTGCACAGAGGCTTCCAAGCATCTGACGTCAAGTCCAGACTGTCTGTCCGAGCTTCTTCTGAACGAGCTGACCAACTCAGCTCGAATCCTTGAGCATCTTTAGCAAACTGCTCAGTAAGTGTTTAATGTCTGACAACTTCAAGGGCATCAGAAGCCCTGACATAGACTCTATACTATACAGGTAGCCAGCATCAATCTATAAAGCTCCACTACTGGGAAAGTTACAGTGAGGGGGGCTTACTGCTGGCATTAGGTTTCCATAAAATGGAGACATAAAGGAGTAAATTAATGATTTAAACTCATATAATGAGGAGTAAATGCATTGAAACTGATCCCAAAGCACTAATTTTGTTACACTCCTGCTGTACCTTTAACACTCTTTCCTCCATGGCAGGACACGTGAGTAGCCTACTGCTCTGAACAGTGGCTCGTCTGCACAAACACTCAGAGACTGAAGTCGCAACAGTAATGACCAAATAGCCAATCAGTCATAGTTATGGGAAATGCTAATGTCATTGCCACGACTGAGCCTAAGTCACAATCAGATCAGACTCTGTGGAGAAGAGATCATCTCTCACGGTGGCTGATCCAATCAGATGAAAAGAATTGCCTGCAGTCATGCACATTCACACACCTAAGTGTGCACACTCATATGGTGATCTAATCTTTGGGAAAACAACGCTAGTGACACAATGACACACTAATGGACAGGAGGTCAAATCAAGGTGCGCAGCCGGTGTGGTCTGTGAGAGTTAAGCTGAGGAATAAGAAAACAGATGAAGCAGAGAAGTGGAAGCTGGCGCCTGGAGAATTGATCACCGTCTCAGGGAGCAGGAACAAGGACATCAGCCATTTGTTTACACAAAATCTGGATTCAGATTAACTGTTATGCTCACACATGTAGACTCCACTCAAGGCAGCTAATCAGCTAAAAGTAAAGGCAATCCTGTGAGCCACAATTGACAGGTTACCTCGTATTTATTAGGACATAAACAACAAGTAACACAGAGCCAAAACATTGGCTGGAACTAAAAAAAAAAGATATAACAATGTCATGGGTGTTGTTTCATCGTTGTTAAAGGGAACATTGAGTAACCAAAACCCACCTTTTTAACAAAGCATATGCCAGCTATGATAAATGATCTGAATGTTTTTTTTTTGTTGTTTTTTTTTCTCTTGTAAGCACTTTGAGATTTCCGAATGGAAAGTGCATTATAAATTAAATTCATTATTATTATTATTATTAACCAGCTGGAAGAAACAGATAAATCAGCCACAAAGGTGTGTTTATGCAGACATTCAATATGATGAAGTATACAGTTCAGGGATGCAAACATGACACAGGAACAGTGGCTACATTGAAGATGATGGAATGAAAGTTGGATTTGATTGAAATGGGGATGGAAGATGATATTTATTTGAAAAAAAGAAAAGATGCAGTTTGCACAAATAACATAGATGTGAGATTATAGACTCGGGGCACAATTAGCCCTCACATGATCCTCTCAGCTGCATCCTTAATTACCTGTCCGCTTCTTTTTCGTTTCTGCTCCATCAAGTCCTTTCCTTTTCTTTCTTTCAAGGGGGAAAAAGACTGGAAACCATATCCCCGGGATTTCTTTGAGAACTGTCATCTTAAATGTGTTTAAATCGTCGCACTCGTTGAAAGTGCGCTGTTTCAAAGACGTGACCGACACATCTGACTGCCGCACCTCCGCAAGGACGCGGGGATGAAGCTCCCGTCCCAACTCTGGCTGAGTTGAACTGACAGGAACATCCCATCCCTGCCTCCCTGCTGCTTCATATCTGCCCTCCCAAAAATGTCCACAAGAGCAAGGCACCTACTAAAGCTTTAATTATGGTTCCGCGTTAAATCGACGCAGAGCCTACGGCGTAGGGTACACGGCGACGCGAGCCGTACGTACGCGTCGGTGTAACGCAGAACCATAAATCAACCTTAAGTCCTTACAGAAACAATCCACCGTGCTTATTTTTTTTAAATGTCAGTGAACAACTTTACTGATTCTATTTCCCAGTCGTTGTCGTAACCGACAGGCAGTAACTTTAGTTCAGAATTTAGTTCAAAAGATTGTGGTTACGTCTGCAGAAATGATGCGAGAGCTTTGACATCAAATGCAAATCAGGTTTGTGTTGTCAGCGCAGCTTTATGGCTCAAATTAAGGGTGCACCGAGTCTCATGCAGAAAATAAACACTGTCCACTATAAGCATTACGTAATGGCCATCAGCACGTTGGCGTTACCATGGAGCCCGCCTCTGCAGGGATCCCACAGCTGGGCAGGTATGAGGAAACTAGGCGCCATTTTGGATCAAGAAGCGTCGTTAAGGCTGCAGCCAGGCTGGGGTTTGGAGCCCACATGTCCTGAGCTGTTGCCCAGTTTCCTGCGGGCTAATAAGACACGATGCGCCGCAGTGGGCAGGGCCAAAACAGTCCACAAGCATGTGCGAGCATCCCATAGCCTACTTTAAAAATAACCCGGTGTTGTGCCAAAAAGTGATTGCCTGCCAGAATCTGATTTCTCCCCTGAAAATGGGTCTTTTTACCTGCCAAAAATTGATTGAAGGCCAAATACAGTTAATGAAAGGTTGTTTTATTCCTAAATATGATTTGATCTCATTATTGAGCTTCATAATATAAACACTAGAGCTCACAGGATTACTTTTAACTCTTTTAAAAGACCACACAAAATAGACATTTTCACCTGCCAAAAATTGATTGAAGGACAAATACAGTTAATGAAAAGTTGTTTCTTCCTAAATATGACTTGATCTCATTCTTGAGCTTCATTATCTGAAAATCTTACGTTTTAGCAACGTTCAACGGGCTACTGTGCGCGCTCCCGCGGCCAGAAATCAGAAGAAATCAGATTCTGGCAGGAAATCACTTTTTGGCACAACACCGACACTCATAACCACACCTTTAATGTATTGAATACATTTTGAGTTAGTAGGAAACTATTATCTGAATCATACTGTTAACAAATACACACACATTTAAAATCAAGCAAACAGAGGGTCCCAAACTGATGCAAATTACAAAAGAAAAAGTAAAACAAACTCCACTTTAAGATGTTTTTCTTTCAAACATGACCCTACTTAAACAATTCCTACTCCTACGTAGGAGTCTGACCTCTAATTGGCTGGTTTAAATTAAGATAATCCACAGTCCAGGTATTGAAAAAACATTCTTGCATTGTTTCAGATTGAGCAGATTTCAGACAGTGAAAATGGACATCAAGCAATGATGACAGGAAAACACCACCATTTGTGAAGTTTACTATCAAAATCCATTGTATGAACAAAGGGATACTCTGGTACCATGTGATGCATTACTGCAACTGACATTTGAGAAACTAATGCATCAGCACCTAACTATGGTCCCTTTTGCAATTGACAATAGCACGGTTCTTGTGGCCAAAGTTAAACAATTCTGATGCCTTCACTGGGTTGGAATTTAACTTTTTGATGTTAAGTATAAACCACAGCTAAGTTGTTAATGAAATATAAAAGTGATGCAAGTGATGTGCTATAGTTTACAGCAGAATAGTATAGAATAGAAAGCCTTAAATGCCAATGTACACTGTACAATGAGATTGAAAGAATGTAAATGTTTGGATATTCACAATCTCAAAATGTTTAGAAAATATTTCATTTTGCAACAGGAACCATTTTCAAATTGTGCAATGGAAGACTTAAATTCTGGTGCAATGTAACACTTCTATAAACATGATATCCATAGAATAGCCATGAAAAAAACAAACCCTACTGCGTTCTCACCACAAAGTCCAGTGTGCAAATGATTAATAAACCAGATGTGTTTTGGAAACAATGTACAAAAATTTATGAATATGTAGTAGACCGGGGAGTGAAACAACCATGCATTTTGTTTGAAGCTGAAGTCAATACCCAACACAAGGTTTTCCTGGCAGAAGCAATATTGAAACATCAGGGTTCAAACTGAAAGACTGTTGTTTTTTTTTTGAGGTGACAGAAAAAAAAAAAACACGTCTGTACTGTCCCCGGTTAAATTTCATTTCCTGTGGCTGGAATAAACCCATGATTTCATGTCACCTTGAGCTCAGCGTACCCTTTGTGCATCCCTGAGTAACTTATTACTTGCTTTGAATAATTCAATTAGAGTCTACCGACATATGATCTGTGTGCATTTATACTTGTATGGTAATGCAGTTAAGTACTATTTAGCTACAATCTAGTCAATAATAGACTTTTCTAACACACGCTAAAAGGCAAGACGATGAAGACATTTGTAAGGTGTCTTGCATAGGTGATGGCCCCCTTTTTCCTCATCTATAACCATTGTCAATCATCTGCTGCATAAACACTAAAGAAACCAATTTAAATGCAGAGATGATAAATGTGTTTAAAGTGAGGTGCTGACCTGGAGGAGGCCTCTTTCTGAACATCTCCTCTCTTCTGGGATACTTCTGCTATGGCCCATGAGACTGTCTGCTGAGAAAAAGAAGAGATGGTGAAGAAGACAGAAGAAACATCTGTATTAAAAAAAATGAAAAACCTTTGTGGAAACAGAAAAGAGCAAAGGCTGGAGTCAACGTAGAGAGGGAAGAAGAACATAGCTTTTATATGTCTGAAACAAAGTGCAGGAATAAAAACAGCTCTCTTTGTTTCCAATTAATCACTGTGTGTGTTTGAGTTATGAACAGCACTTATTGTCAATTCTGCTTTTTTTGTGAAAAACTAAGTGGAAATTGACGAGGCATGCAGACACTGCACAGCAGGACACAGACACAAATAGCACCGGTCGTCTCTGGTTTGTTACAGCCATAATAAGGAAATGGCACTCAGCAGAGAGCTGCATCTGTCTTTATGACACACTGTGTCTGGTGTTGAATGACTTTGGCCAGTCTCATCATACGGAGGATGAGAAAGAGGAATGGAGCAGCTGCACAGCACATCCCACTAAAATCTGTGATCCTTTTTTTCTCTCCCCATTTACTCTAGTCTATTACTATTTCACGCCAGACTGCTTTTATTCCCTGTTTTACCTTGGCGAGGGATGATGACAGATGAGGCTGCAGTTGTGAGGCGGTACATATTTTCTCTTGGGTTTAGAATAGCACAATACAAGACACACACAGTATGGCAGACAGAGGTTAAAGGCAGCAAGTATTCAATCAATAATCTTGAGAAAGAACCACTTCGCCTTTCTTCACGTGAGCTGGGCTGATCAGCTTTCAGCTAATGTTTCCAGTATCATCTTTTACCATGTCATAGACTTTTTTGCATCCCTTCGACTCAACCCACAGACCGTATTCTATTTACAGTGACATATGTTTGGGTACCTCTTGTTAAAATTTTGGTTAATGTGAATTGTCATATTAAATGACCTTGTTAAAACAATCCACTGCAGTCAGCTCCCTCTTAGTACCAAGCTGAAGTTGGGAAAATCAAGAAAATCTTCTCCAAAGGTGGTTATAGCAAACCTTAAAAAGGCAAATCAAACCCCCAATTTTACAGAAAAGACTCCCCAGAAAAAAGCATATAGTGTGGACTTGTTGTGCTTTGTTCTACTATGCAGCAGCTGCACACATTTAGCTGTGACATGTAGTCTCAGAGGAAATTCAGCATAAGAAGTCCCGTGGACTGATTAAGTTAATTTTCTCATGTTTTGAGGAAAGTTGGTTCGGCTCGGATTGCCAGCAAAATCTAGAAGGACATTTCAGATGGGTTAGCCCAAAAATGAGAAGAATGTAGCTTATTCAACGTACAATGAAAGGCCACAAGAGAGTTAATTACACAGTCCCTACCCTACAGATCTAAACATTCTAAAAAAAAAAGAAAGAAAGAAAAAACATCTGTGGATGGACCTCAAAAGAGCAGCACGTGAATATATGCAATAACCCAACTGTCTCAAAACACTTCAGGATTTACAAGAATTACGAGAAACAAAAATATCCAAACAACACGTTAAAGCTCGGCTGCTACAAACCTTTTCAGTTGTCACATCCTTTCCCGCTGAACTCTATATCTCTGATTTAAAGTCTATAGAACAACGGTGCCCTTAAGGGCTAATAAAGCTTGCAGTCAGGGAAGTAAAAACACCAGGGTCAGTCTGAATAACTGAGCAGCTTTCTAGGCCTCTGGGCAGAGTGCATTTCATCTCTCACTGTGTCTGCGCGGTCTGGGTGACATTTCAGAGATTTTGAAGTGACAAACACCTTCATGAAACATGCTGCCGTGAGCTGCAACCCCACTTCTACCAACACATATTAAATATTACAAAAACAGGTCCTGTTGAAACCTTCTGTACTGTGCATAAACTCACTTTGAGTCTGTGGTGGGTCAGCAGGTTAGTTTGCACAGTTGTTAATTGTTCATAGAGCATAGTAACAATAAAGTTATAAGTGTAAAGTTTCTGCATTAGAAATCAATCTTGCACATATTCTGAGAAAATATCCATTTGTAGCATAATAGAACTGCCTGTCTTTGATTATTTTTCTTTTATTTCTCTTGTTTAATTATTCAAAATACAAAATCATAATATTTCACCTGTATTTTACCGTTGTATTAACATCCCTTTTTAAAATGTAGGAACAGGAACTATTTTTCTATATTTGCTAAGATTGGAGGTCATCTTATGGAAGATATATACATGTATATATATATTTTACAAGAAAGCACTGAAACACTGCGTTACTAAAGAATAAAAAAGTTAAAACAGCAAGTAATTCACCTATGCCGACATGTCAGAATTTATTTTTGACAAAAATAAGTTGTGTTTTTCCTCATGTGTCTGCAGGGGACTTGATCTCATGTGAATAGGTGATTGAGTTTTTAGTGTGAAACTCACCTCTACGTATTTTACAATCTATTCTGGCATACATTTATAAAAAAAATATATATCAATATACATTCCACCCAGTTACTATCCATCCATTTTCTATACCTGTTTTATTCTTTGCAGGGTCACAGGGTTCTGCTGGAGTCTATCCCAGCTCATCACAGGCGAGAGGCAGGAGTTCACCCTGGACAGGTCGCTAGTCTATCACAGGGCCACTACATACAAACAACCAGAAATACTCACACTCACACCTATGGGCAATTTAGAATCATCAATGAACCTACTATGCATGTTTTTGGACTGTGGGAGGAAGCCGGAGAACCTGGAGGGAACCCACACGAGCACGGGGAGAACATGCAAACTCCACACAGAAAGACCCCCGCCTGGCCAGGGAGTTGAACCGGGAACCTTCTTGCTGTGAGGCTACAGTGCTAACCACCAAGTCACCGTGCTGCCATTCCCAGTTAATATGAGCCATGAAAATAAAGCAATACTGTCCACATTTGGACAACTTCATACAGTAGAATAACAATACAATTGTTGCATTTATAAAATACATCTACATGTCACTGTAGAGACCACTAAGTGGATCAGGATGTCAGATAGACACTAAGGAGTATCGTTTTTCTTTTAAATATTTTTTTTGAATGAAATATCTTAATATGTATATGTATACTTATATAAATATACTTATATGTATCTTAATATATGTAGTTTCAGGACATCTGCACGGCATCATTTTCCAGTAAAATCCACTACCTATTGATGCTCTGTAGGTCACTGTGGGGCTTTCATTTTCATGAGTTGATGCAACAAATACAATTTGTGTGGTACAATTATAACAAAATGTAAGTTTTATTTTGATATTCATAATTTCCCTTGTCTGCCACACTAATTTCAACACATGATATGGCATTAAACAGTAATTTAGGGAATTTAACTGCTGTTTTATTCTGTATCCAAAATCAGAATCAGAATCATGTTTATTTGGCCAAGTCAGGTCAAACAAGACAGGGAATTTGACTCGGTTATTTTCGCTAACTGTACAGTAAATACACAAAATGCACAAACAAATAAACGGTTGTATTTTTACCCCAAGACTGAATAACCCTTTTATCTAGAAGAAAGGACACAAGACGACTGAAACACCAGATAATCCGATCCAAACTGAGTCTTCAACGGAGCTGGGCTGCAGGGAGTTTGTATTTCTTCACACTCCAGCAAGAGTCTGACAGAGATAACTTTCACATTGAGTTTAAGAAATGTTATGATGCATACAAATCTACGGTGACTCAAAAGAAAGAACCGCATTACTGTAAACGACTGTACTCTGGTACAGCAAGAAGATCTGAAGATCTGAATTCAACCCGAGACAACAATTTATCTCCCTCTTTTAAAGTGATAGCCCGCACATGCTGAGGGGGCAGCGACCGCTCCAAAACAAAAATAAACTTTAGGAAACACATACCTTTTCAGTTTTAGTTGAAAAATGGGTTACATGTAGAGGAAACACTCCTAACGTCGAGGTCCCGAGGAAGTTGGGGTTTGAGGAGATGACATAAGGCCACTGAGGTGCTGTGGTGGGGATCAGGATCAGGATGCTCCACTCACATGTTTGTGTCGAGCTGAGGGAGAGCAGAGGAGAGGGAGGAGAGGGGGGAGAGGGAGGAGAGGGGGAGGAAGAGGAGGAGAGTCTGCACCCACTTCACCTTCTCCACCTCCATCTGCACCTCCTGCAACCAGGAAACAAAGGTGACCATATTTTGATCAGCACATCCTTATTTCGGGATAAGGATTTTTTTTAATCCATAGATAAGCATGATAATAATTAAAAAAATAGATGATTACTGGAACTTAGTGTTATCATTTTATAAATCGTTGTTTTAATATCTTGAAGGAACACCTTTCTGTTAATCACGATTTGTTGAGTGTCACACTGCTCCCTGGTGTCAGCTTCATGTCCTGCACCAAACCATCATCATGGCAGTGTAGGACATGGGACCAGATTACACTGCAGCCCATTGAAATGTAAATAGGCATATAGGACCAAATCTTTCAGCCCCTTTGTATCTCAGATGGGTCCCACATATAAATGTTGGCTAGGAGCTGTAAGCATTAAATAAATTGTTAGAATTTAAATTCTAATAATATACAGCAGGACATATTAAATAAAGTTTCACATAAGGTGAAGAACAGTAAAGTTGTATAGGCCTATAGTCACATATATTTTTTCACAATATTGTTGAATGTAAGTGTTTAACTTAGAAGTAAATGTCAGTTAAAAAATAAAAGTAAAATCTGTGTATTCTGCATGTTTGTACTTTATGGGAAACGCGTCATATGGAAACTTTGACCATGTGCTGCATACAAACTACACTCAAACTCAATGGAGTTTCAGAAATGAAAAATACATTTCTTTCTTTTCTTTAATAATTATATAAGCGCCACTTTTTAAAATGTTACCATTATTCTTATTATTCTTCTTATTATTCCTATTTTTATTCTTATTCTTTTTTTATTGTATTTTTATATTTTCAACCACAAAAAGGTATACCTTAGATACATAGAACACCAAACCCCCACAACTCAACTTCCAAAAAGAAAAAAAAAAAGTCAAAGTCCATACATACCAAAACATATTTCATAGTGCTATAATCATGCCAAATATACTAACCAAAAATTCTACTCACTGCACCAATTGAGAACACCAGATAGCACTACCATATCTGTTCTATCAATGACTCTGAAATAATAACTAAATAGTTAAATAATATTCCTACCCACTTCTTGATGAAAGGGACTTATCAAAAAAAGGTAGGAAACACTTGTCATTACTTTCTTATCCTAAGTTTGGGCTGGTCCGTTAAAGAACCAAAATGATATCCAAATATATACCCTCAAAACACAATGAAAACAAAACCAAAAAAAAAACCTAACAAAACAAAACAGACATAAACGGTGGGAAAACCCCACTTAAAACAAACACGACAACAAAACAATACAAACCATTGCACTCAGGTCTTATCATTGTGACTATGCCTTACATTCTTATTCTTATTCTTATTCTTATTCTTATTCTTATTCTTATTTTTATTCTTATTATTCATAATTTATTTATTGATTAATTCCAGATGTTAGGGTGCGGCCTGGGGAGGATTGGTTGGTTTGTGTTTTTCTTTTTTTCTTTCCATTCAGGCACTCCGGGGTCTCCCGAAGAGACTGCTGGATGCAACGTCAGAGCCATCATCCCACCTGTGCATTCCTCACCACCTGCAATTAATCAGCAATTCCACCGGTCTTCTTAAGGAGCCTTTCTTCCTCCACACATTGCTGGTTCTTCTGCTAAACCTAAAAATCTACAAACCAGGCTTCCAGCGAGCCTGATCACAGCATCCCTGGTTTGCCGTCCTTTGTTCCTGCTCTCCACTTCTCTATAATTAGTGAATTGGTGTCTGTTTCCAGTTTTGTATAGTGGGATGACTGTTGGAGTTTTCATTTCTTTTGGAAATGTCCTGGTTCTGAACGATGGAATACAGATGAATGTCAGTGGTTGAACATCATTGCCTCAATAATTTTTTGACTACAATAATATCTTCAAAACTTGGATCCCTCTGTTTTTTGGAGTACCAGCACATAGTTTCATAAACATGGCTGTACAAGTTTAAAGTGTAGTTTGCTGTGCACAGATCATGTATGACCTGGGCTCATATACCTGACCACAGTCTGTACAGTTTGTACCATAATATATGGTGTGTCCCATTATGCCACTACACAACATATTGTACATGTGGCAAAGCAAAGAATCTTGAGAAAAGCTTGTTGAGACACAAAATATTCCCACTGGACTAGAATAGCTATTTTTGTTTGAATAGTGGCACAGTTGCTACCATGGCAACATTTCCAAATGAGAAGAACTAATTATGAAAACCATTTTAGACTGGTGTCTCTCACTTGTCATGTGGGTGTTTTATAGATTGTGGCCTGTTGCCACTTTAATACAGAATTAACATTTTTGAAAAGCCCAAAAAGTTGCATTTACATTTAAATGCTGTAATCAACTTTATTGCACGTCATCTATTGAGTGTTTTACATGGGTTGCAATACAACACTGATGATGTGATTCATGTTCCAGGAGTTAATCATACCAGGATACAGAACAGGAGATGGTGGAGACCAAGGTTTCCCAAAGGGAGTCTTGTCTGTGCTCTGTCTGTCAGCAGCGTATGAAAACATACCAAATGAGCAACAGATTAAAATAAAAACATAAACAAGTCAAAGAAACCGTTTAAATCCATTTCCGATATTGAAATCCAAAAATGGTGGTTTGTTCGAGCAAGTCCACACAGAATAAGTACGACATTAGTACACCCTGGATGCAAATACTTAAATCATTGTTTCAGTTTTTATCCAGTATATCCTATAACAGAATGACATGGTCGGGGTGAAATGAGGATTTCGATTATTTGTTTCAGCAATGTGAAAATACTGCATTAGAAGTGAAAGTCCTGCATTAGAGGGAAAATCCCTAACTGGTGCTGTTAAAGGTAGGATAGGTGATTTGTGGATTGTGTGTTAAAGATATGAACACAACATGGAGAGTTGGCTCCTCCCCATTAGGAGGGGTGGTGATGAAGGAGATTGAACGCTGAAGGCTTTCCCAGAGGTGGTGCATCCTGAACACTTCACCAGAAATCATATAAAAGCTTTACAGAATTTACATATTAGTGTTTTTTGATCTTTCTATCAAATGTCATAGTATTCACCAGTTTGTTACTATTTATTTACAAAAGGCTCAACGAAAACACAAAAACAGAGAACAAACAGTGAATAATATCCATATTCAGTTAAAAAGACAGTACATGCATATTAATATTTCCTATGAATGTTCAATAATAGGATAAGTCATCATTTTCAGTAAATTAATGTAAATATATTTAATCTATTTGGTTAAAAGCACAGACGTAAGGGGGGGGACCAACTGTTCTGTTCCATTTGTTCACATTGTTGTTTGGAGACAAGGTTAATTGACCCGCTCCAAGAGCAGCACGAGGCGCTGAACATGTAATCTGCAAGTGCGAGTTATAAGTTTACCCAGAAGATAAAATGATCTTTTCTTACAAGAAGTGGAGAAAATCATCTTTATTCCCTTGGAGTTAATGCAGCCAATGAGGTACAATATTGTGTTGATTTCTGTTAATTAGTTCAATATGTGAATGTAAGGTGACTTAGAAGTGAAGCCAGTTAAGCCTACCAACCAGGCCAGGAATCTGGGAGTAGTGGTGGACCCAGACCTACATTTTAAAGACCTGACGTCTCTGCAGGGCCTGCATTCATCTTTAGTAGCTTGATTATTGTAACAGCATCTTTACAGGTCTACCTAACGTCATTCAGAACTCTGCCGCTCGAGTCCTCACTAAGACCAAAAAAGTGGACCACATCAGTCCTGCTCTGAGGTCTTAACACTGGCTGCCTGTCCGTCAGACGATAGACTTTAAAGCTCTGATGCTGGTCTATAAAGCTCTGAGTTAGCTCCTCCCCATTAGGAGGGGTGGTGATGAAACTTGTTATTATGATTTAATTTATCCATATATTGTGTATTGTAATTCTGTATGGGCAGCTACACGTCCTACCTTTCTCAATAAGATCCTGATAGCCCAAAAGACATTTTTGAGAATGGTTACTTTTGCCAAAAAAACAGAATCTTCCAATTTTCTTTTTAGAAAATATAATTTGTTATCTGTCTTCAATGTGAATACCTATCAAACCTGTGTGTTTATGTATACGTTTGTATATTCATCTCATGACCTGCCACTCAGCTTCCAGAATTTTTTTAAGTTTTCCTCAGACATCCATTCATATCAGACACGACACTCAAAGAACTTTCACCTTCCTTTATGCCGGACTTCACACAATCAACGCACTTTAAAATACAGAGGACCGTCGCTATGGAACAATTTACCTACATCACTAAAATCAATATCTTCACTGGCTTTGTTCAAAAAACACTTGAAAAAATCATTTTTTAGTTAAGATCAGAAACACATCTGGAGTTTTTGAATTGTACTTTTTTTCATGCAATTATACTGCATTTCCTTCATTTTTTTCCATCTTTCAATAATTCAGTAGTGTTTTTCTTTTTCGTGTTAAATTGTCTTTTTCTGTCTTATATTATCTATTTCTATATTGTGTTTTTGCTTTTGCTGTTGTTATTGTTGTTTATATTTGTTTTATAAAGGGGAGGCATTTTCATAAGCCTTTTTGGCTTCCACCTCTCCTGCACAATGCTTCATTTGACCTTTGTTTTTTTGCTGTTATGTTTTATGTGCAAAATAAACTAAACTAAAAAAAACAAAAAAAAACCTGAATGGTTTAGGACCAAAATACATCAGTGACCTCCTGACCCGGTATGAACCTTCCAGTCCCCCCAGGTTGTCTGGATCCAGTATCTTATCAGTTCCCAGACTCAGAACCAGAGCATGGAGAAGAACATGAACATGAACATAGAACATGGAGGATCTGCATTCAGCTTCTATGTTCGTCATGTCTGGAACAAACTCCCAGAACGCCTCAGATCAGCTGATACACAGTCCAGGTTGAAGACTCACCTATTTTCAGCTCCCTCTGAGTAAAGCTCTAAATCTGCAGTTTCCAAAACTTGATCATACTTTTAACTATTGATTTTACCTTTTTTTTTTATCTTAAGCTGCTCAATTTCTCAGGACAGAGCCAGAGTTTACAAATATGAAGAGTTGGTGGTTCAGTCATCCAGAAACTGATGTTCCTTGTTGACAGTTCAGTTATCCACTAGTTTTGTTAACTGATACCATTACTGGTTAGAAGTTACATGTAAGAGATGTAAATTTACAAGCAACATTTTTTTCTATGAACTGCAGAAGCTGCTATAAATTAATCATGAATTTGGAGCAGTTCCTGAAAAGAATTGACTCCTTAAAGAAAAAAAAAATTGAAAATCATGAGATGTGAATGTACCTTAACAGCTGAAATACTATCAACCAACCAGATTAAAGCTTTTTCGTTGTCTGTGTTAAATGCAGCATGTTCTTATCAGACACAATTTCATTACAGTTAGAGATGTGTTGTCTTCAACTCCTCAGCTTTTTCCCACTTGAAGCCCTCTCCCTTGATGTTTTCAGCAATATTGGAGGATGTGAGCTGGTTCCCAGAAGGCTCTGGGTCAGGTAGTTGCCAATGGATGAAGATCAAGTACATGAAAGACCCCAAAATGCCTCCAAGAAGTGGAGCCACCAGCGGCACCCAAAACCAGTAATTGAAACACCTATGGAGAGAAAATGCCTGCTTTGACAAACTGACAAACCCTTGGATGACTGTCAAAAATATCATTAAGAAGATAAAAAGTCCTGTTATTCTCTAGATAACCACTGACGTGTAATGTATGTATGTACGTATGTATACAGGACTGTCTCAGAAAATTAGAATATTGTGATAAAGTTCTTTATTTTCTGTAATGCAATTAAAAAAAACAAAAATGTCATACATTCTGGATTCATTACACATCAAATGAAATATTGCAAGTCTTTTATTATTTTAATATTGCTGATTATGGCTTACAGTTTAATGAATCCAGAATGTATGACATTTTTGTTTTTGTAATTGCATTACAGAAAATCACAATATTCTAATTTTCTGAGACAGTCCTGTATATACAGTATAAGATAATATATATAAATATAAGATAAGGGACTTACGTGAATACTTCAGTGCCCCAGCCTGCTGTGAGTGTAAAGAGGCGTGGGCCCAGGTCACGAGCAGGATTTATTGCAGCGCCACAGTTGGCTGACATGGACATGGAGATCCCGAGGACGATAACCGCAACTATAGCAGGGATCAACTCGGAGGGAGCAGGGGTGTTCCTCTTTTCATCCAAGCACAGGATACACAGCATCAGCATGCCAGTGCCCACTACCTGATCAAATGTAAAATAATCTCAGCCATCAGTTGGGTAAAAGGAACATTTCTACTGGTTTATATGAGATAACACACAATATCCTCACTCACTTGATCGAGGAAACTCCTGGTCAAAGAAATATATGGTGCAGGATACGTCGCAAATATAGATGCTGTCTCATTTGGGCCATAAACAGTCAACTCTCCTCCACTAAAATGCATTATAGCATCTGGGACACAAACAGAGATAATGATGAAAAAAATCCTGTATATATAAATGTATATAAGAAATTCTGCAATAGAATAAAACATATATTAGCAATATATACAATAAACAAATATTAACAAATATTGGTGCTATTGCTAATTTTATTAGAATTGACCTCTAAAACCTGCTTTTATATCTACTGTATCTGTAGGTTTTTTTAATTTCAAATTTTCGAAAGAAAACTTAAAGGGGACCTATAATGGCATCTAATACCTATTTTAAACAGGCCTTGAATGTCTTAAAAACAAGCTTTTGATTGTTTTTGCTAAATAAATTAGAAATTCAGCCTCTGAGCCATGTCTTTATCTTCCCATTCTCTGACCTCATTATCTATGTGGGATTCTGAGTGGGCGGGGAGGCTATGATAATGAGGCTCTGTGCTGATTGGCTTCCTGAATGACCCGATACACTGCTACGAAAAAATGGCGGAAGCTCTGGCCGGCAGAGTTAGTTGTGGGCGTGGTTTCACGCATCGGAGGCCAACCTATGTAAATCGCATTTTCGTTACGTAACGAAAGGGAGCAGAATCTGAACGGCTCGTAGAAGCCACGTCTGGATGGCTCATCCGGGCGGCTGTACAGACACTGCAGAATTTGGTGGCTTTCCTCCTTCTCTGAGTTGGCAGGCTGAGGGGAGACCACTTTATATATGTTAAGCAAGAAAAAAACATGTTTTTCATAATAGGTCCCCTTTAAAACAAGGTGTATTTTCATTTTCTGTCAATATTTTCTGCGCTGTATTGCTGAAAGATTCAGGATTTTGAATACATAAGTAGTTTTCTGATCAACACAACTGCCTTTAATCCCTTTGTTGTCGTCTAATTCGTCATGCCTTGTCATGTTCAATGACTCTGAGTCCCCCAGCATGATGAAACCTCTACTGTGTTTTACTGTAAACCATATTCCTCAGCTCAGCATTTATGAGTCTTACTCATCATCTGTTTTTCCTTTGCGTAATGATTTCCACCCTGGTCTTTGCCCACAGAGCCCTATACTAAGCTCAGTATGTAATTTGTAGTAAAGACTGAAGGCACCAATCGTCTGTTGCTCCAGGTCTGCCTGAGGCATTATAAATCTCTTTGTTTGCCATGTTGTCCCCACAATCGGTCATTAGATTTCACAGACGTCCTCCACAGAGGGCCTTCTGACTGTGTCTATGATAATGAAACGTATTGAGCATATTACAAATAGTTGCCAATTTAACACATGTGTGTTCTCTTTTCTAAATTTTATAAATGAATGTATCAGATTTCAGACATACTGTATATTGTGTCTTTACTGTTTTTAGAAATACAAGGAAACAGTCGTGTATGGTTTTATTTTTTAAATTTAATCATATAAACTAATATATATTAACTTGCTGTTGTTGAATCATTTTGGCATTTTATTAATATTCTGGATTTACACAACTGATTCCCTTTGCTTTCATCTACTACCAGCAATGTATGTTAATACATCAATGATTCTTTTTCACTATAATAGAGATAATAAAATTACAAACCATAGTAGACCAAGTAGACGAGCCCTGATGCCAAATAAGCCCCCAGAACCTGAGAGAGGCAGTAGGGCACCAGTCTGCTCCATCTCACCTGCCCCAAAACACAGAAACTCAAAGTCACCGCTGGATTCAGGTGGGCACCTGTGGAGAAATAGAGATGAATGACGCTTTAAGTTGAAAGAGAGACAGATTGGAGGATGTTGGAATATCAGATCTCTGATTGTAGCTTCAGTACTTATCAGTCAAAGGGAAACTTTCAAACTATGAAAAACGTTTTAAGATAAGATAAGATAAGATAAGAAATCCTTTAATAGTCCCCCAGAGGGGAAATTTCCAGATTACAGCAGCAAAGGGGATAGTGCAAAACACAAGAGGCATCAATATCACACAATAATAATAATAATAAAAAACACTATAAACAGTATATACAATAATAATAATAAGAAGAAGAAGGAGAATAAAAATAGTAATAAATAAAAAAATACTAGTATACAAAAAGAAAAACAGATGGATATTTACAGATGTTATTTATGCACGTTGCAGAGAATGGTATTGCAATTTTTTAACCCTTGGCAGTTCCACAGTTCTGACCTAAGTGTTAGGGCTCTCATATCAGTTACAATATGCATCAAAAGTCCTGCTATTGCTATCCTGCTAATGAATTTCATTTAAGGCCTATCCTTGTTCAAAAGTTATGTTGAGTTAAAATATTATACGATGGGGAAGTTTATGTGTACTTTTAAGTGTTTGTTTTATGTATTTTAAGTAGTTTTTTTAGTTTATTTATTTATTTATTTTTTTACCTGTAATGCCCTTGGTGAGGTACATGGCCGACATCACGCCCACAGAGAAGGCCATGTTGACGGACAAGTACTGGCCTTTGGTTTCTTTGCTGGTTTTTACCTGCGCTGCAGCAGAGCAGCCAAAGAGCTTTGCAGTAGGGCAGAGGTAGAGAGTGAGAAAAAGTTGAAGATGGTGAGAAACTAGTAGATATCACAAACTACAGGTGCACAAGAGCAGAAGACATGCACATTAAAGGTCATGCTGGGCAAAAAAAAGAGAGAAAAACTACATGTAACTTCTTAGCTGTTTGCATTGTGATTCATTTGTAAAACAACAATTATAAAATACAAATAGATTTGTAAAAAGCAAATGTGTAGTATAAGAAATAAAATCTATCCACTAATAAACTTTGACTGTTATGAAAGCAGGTATCTTATCTAAATGACCATATAACTTCCAATATAACTCATCTCCACTGATTAATTATGTTACAAGCAAAAACACATTTGTGCTGAGTTAATTATTCATTATCTTGTATTATATTTTCATTACAAGTCAAAGTGACTTAGACATCGAATATACCTGTTTCTGTCTCTATGGATCAAAGCTAAACAACAGTAAACAGCTGTAACTTAACTAACTGAAGGTAAGAAACTAAAAATATTAACATTCTATTCAGATAATGTTTCAGTTTTTTACTTTTTACTTCAGTTTACTTTTGAAGGGGTTTAAAGTCTCAAAGTGTAAACAATGAGAATTTCGTTGGTGCTTTATAAATCAAAAGCCGACTCATGGTGCAGTGTGTCTTACCAGCAAGATGAACGTTCCCAAGAGCTCAGCCATACACTCTCGCACCAGAGCATTCCTAACTTTCAGTATACGCCGCTTCAACATGGTTGCACCCCCACTTATCCAACAATGGGCTCAGTCTGTCCTGGAGGTGATGAGAGTTTTAGTGAAGGCAGTGACTGTCCTGAACGTCCAAACGCTCTTGTTCACCTGAGGACCTGTGCACTGTATCCCACCTGTCTCCTGCGCAGCCCCGTCTGTCTCCACAGCTCTCCAAACACAGGGTTATCATTCGTTTATTGAGTTACTGCTGCGGAGTACATAATGTGCTGTGGCTGATAATACTGTCTGATAATATGTTGATGGCAGTGAACGAGAGTAAAGAATCTACAGGATGCATTTATAACATCTCAGCTATTTCATGACACTAAGCTGAAGATTTGAATGACCATTGAGCATCAGTGCATACATGCACCAGTGCGTTTTTCATTTTAATCAATGCAGGCGAGCAGCAACTCACTTTACGTGTGAGACATCCACAAGTGACACCAAATTATTAAATAATAATGGTTACATAAAAAATGCAGCATTGCATGCAGCACACCTAAGTGTGGTCCAACACAGTTTGCTTCTGTGCAGCCGCTCTTCAGCGTGACAAGTTGTTCATCATTATCACTCAAAAGCTTTTTCTGCTGTTGACATGAATAAATATATTCCACCAAGGAGATTATTCTATTAATAAACTAAATCTTTGGATTTAAAGAATTAAAGGGTAAAAAAAAAGCAAAAAAAGAACTTGATGTCAGAGAAACCCCTCGGATCATCAGGAATCTGCATGTTATCAGAACATTTTCACTGCACTCTGGACTTTTCTAACCTAATAACTGGTTGCTAGCAGATAAAAGTACAAGTTAATGCTGACACAAAGGAACATCAGTTAACATCAGATAACAAAAGTCAGTCTAACAGACTAAGTTTATCCTATTCCTGCATTCGTAATAACTTATATAAGTTTCCCCAGGATAGGTTTCAACATAATGCTCTGTTTTTCAGGGGAAAGTTGAATTAAATGGAATTGAATTGAACTGAATAAATTTGATGTGAATAATGTTTTACACTTTTTTCATCAGACGGCCCAAATTAATTGTAATTTGCTCTGAAGAAAGCTCCGGCCGAAACGCGTCAGCTTTCGCAATAAAAGATGGATATTTTTAACTGAGCCTGTCTTGCATCGACATTTTTTGGTGTGCTGCTTCCACCACTTCCTCTTTCATTAGAGGCTAAAATTATGACTGTATGTTCAAGAGTTATGACCATGTTTATCCAAGTGGCTTTTTGGCATCTCCAAATGGCTTTTTTTGGAAAGGTCTATACATAATCTTACAGAAACATGTGGAAAATACTCATTTTTTGTGGTATTGTTATCAAATTTGAAATTGCACTAGATAAGGCTTCATGCTGTGGTCTCATTGTGTTTTCCAGCTAATAAGTCACAGCTACACTCATCTGCAGACATCTGATTACAAAACAAATTTCCGGCTGAAATAAAAACCTTGTATTTCAGTTTGTTCAAACTTAGATTATTCAATGCTAGTAGCACTTACATTGATCCTGACAGTTGGGGGAAAAACTTCAGAGTTTTACCTTTCAAAAGAGACCAAAACCATCCATGGACTTCAAACGGTTCACGAACAACGGTTGCAAAGTTGAAAATGTAGCGGAAACAGAGACGTGGTTGAAATCTGCAGAGATCATCATGAATGCAGTGGGATGTGAGACAGAGGTGCTGGAGTCCAGAGAGGATCGTACTAAGTTCCCCAAAATCCTGATTTGTCTTCAGTCCTCAGAGCAGGGGCGGACTTACCATTAGGCAAAACTAGGGCCCCAAGTTTCTGAGGGGCCCCGTAAAATCCTCATACACTTATCCTTAATACAGTGATTACTTATTTGGGTGTATTAGTTATATTTAGGATTAAAATCCTCTCACTAAAAGGCCAGCAGAATGCGTATCGTATTACATGTATGTTGGGGCCCCCCCTCCAGTGTCCACTACATTGGATCAGTCCACATTGCATGTGCAGAAAGGATCCAAGAAGACAGTGGCAAAACAAAAACAAACCGCCAAGTGGGAGAGAGGAAGAGGAGAGTACCGTAATTAAGAAGAGAAAACACAAAACAACGCAAAGATGAAAAGAAGCTACCCCAGCGGTTCTGAAAAGAGGAGGAAAATAAAAAATGAGAAGTTCTCATTTCAGAGGGCCCCATGCCTGCCTTGGCCTTGGGCCCCAAATTTTTTAAATCCACCACTGCCTCGAAGCTTTGCCTTTTATTTTTGCCAGTGAGCTTACATCCTCTATTATAATTCAAAGAAGAAATTATTCAAAGCATAAAAAAATATAAAATAAAAAAATGTGTTTTTTTTAAAAAAAGATTCTGATATAAAAGTAGTAAATATAAGTCGGAAGTGTAAAGTGTTTGTAGAAAGCATTGTACTGGCAGGACAGAGTCATGTGTGCAGCTCCACCACCAAACCTCCCCAACAAGTAAAGGGTGAGTTTCTCACCTGATAACAGAGTTAATCCTGTTTTCACAGTTTAATCAAATGTCTAGACTGTATTCCATTTTCCAGTTAATTCTTTGATTGTTGAAAATATGAGCAAGAATTTGGTCTCCGAAGCCACAAATCAGTCAGGGGACCTATAATGAAAAACACATTTTCTCTTGCTTTAACATATATAAAGTGGTCTCCCCTCAGCCTGCCAACTCAGAGAAGGAGGAAAGCAACCAAATTCTGTAGTGTCTGTACAGCCGCCCGGATGAGCCGTCCAGTGTGATGTGGCTTCACGAGCCGTTCAGATTCTGCTCCCTTTCGTTACGTAACCAAAATGCAATTTGCATCGGTTGACCTCCGATGCGTTAACGTTTAACCACGCCCACAACTCCGCTGGCCAGAGCTTCCGCCATTTTTGTGTATCCATGTATCGCGTTTTCAGGCAGCCAATCAGCACAGAGCCTCATTATCATAGCCTCCCCGCCCACTCAGAATCCCTCATAGAGAATGAGATTCGAGAATGGGAAGATAAAGACATGGCTCAGAAGCTGAATTTCTAATTTATTTAGCAAAAACAATCAAAAGCTTGTTTTTAAGACATTCAATGCCTGTTTAAAGTAGGTATTAGATGCCATAATAGGTCCCCTTTAAGTTTTTGATGGTTCCATGAGCATCTGTGAGCTTGTGTTAGGTGCTAGGTAATTCATTAAAATGCCCATACGCCAGCTACATGCACTTAAACCCAATTCGTAAAAATCGTCAAACTCACTCTAAAAGCCTTTGATCTGAAGCAAACCAACAAGAATGAGCACTTAAGCCTGGGATATACTTGCAGTTCAGACCGCGTACGCGTACGCATCATGGCCGCCACGTGTATCCTGCGTTCATTTGATGCGTCGACGTGCACGTTCTCAAAAAGACACTGAACGCGTAAGCGACCTGCAGTTCTCGCTCAGCCCGCAAGTGCCGCTGGTCCCGGTCAGATACCAGCTGGTCTGATACCAGCTGGTCCCGGTCTGTTACCAGCTGGTCCCGGTCTGATACCAGCTGGTCCCGGTCAGATACCGGCTGGTCCCGGTCAGATACCGGCTGGTCCCGGTCTGATACCGGCTGGTCCCGGTCAGATACCGGCTGGTCCCGGTCAGATACCAGCTGGTCCCGGTCAGTTACCGGCTGGTCCCGGTCAGATACCGGCTGGTCAGATACCAGCTGGTCCCGGTCAGATACCAGCTGGTCAGTTACCAGCTGGTCCTGGTCAGATACCAGCTGGTCAGTTACCAGCTGGTCCCGGTCAGATACCAGCTGGTCCCGGTCAGATACCAGCTGGTCCCGGTCAGTTACCAGCTGGTCCCGGTCTGATACCAGCTGGTCCCGGTCAGATACCAGCTGGTCCCGGTCAGTTACCAGCTGGTCCCGGTCTGATACCGGCTGGTCCCGGTCAGTTACCGGCTGGTCCCGGTCAGATACCGGCTGGTCCCGGTCAGTTACCAGCTGGTCCCGGTCTGATACCAGCTGGTCCCGGTCAGATACCAGCTGGTCCCGGTCAGTTACCAGCTGGTCCCGGTCTGATACCAGCTGGTCCCGGTCTGATACCAGCTGGCCACAAGTGACGGCGCGGAGGTCGCTGGCGCTGTTTCCTTTGCCAAGATCGCAACCAAAGCAATGTTATAATCTCCTACATCATCCAATATTGTCATGTTTAACTTGTTTGTTGGTCTAATCGGCTACTGCTACTACCTCTACTACTAAATATTTATTCACTTTTCCAACTGTTGCTCTGCTTACTGCCCCCTATTGGTCACCGCCGGTACGACGCGCTCTCCTCGCGTACTACGCGAGCGACGTTGCGGTTGGTGGTGCAGGCGAACGGACACGAACAGACGCGAACGCAAGCACCAACAGCAAGTATAGCCCAGGCTTTACCTGACCCCCATTTTAGAGACTGCATATTGTCTACTGTGTACACTGCAGTGCACAGTATGCATAAGTAATGGTCCTGCAGTGGTTGTTACCATGTATTATGCCACCACAAAAGCAATTACGTGGCAGCATAACCAGCAGATGGAAACATACCCACTATACTATACTATACTATACTATATATAACTGTGTTTGTTGCCTTTTTAAAAGGCATCAGAGCAAAATGGCTGAAACTACTGATGATTGAGGAGCCACGTGAGAGAGGTAAAACACTATCTAATTTGTGGTTATTATATGCTGAAGTTCCTTTAACCTGGTTCATAAGTAATGTCTTTTGAATCCTGGGAAAGTGTCATATTAAGTCTTCTTCCAGTCACACCTTTCAATGCCCTCAGTTTGTTCCTTCAACTCATTTAAATCACCTGAAACCTTTACTGGCAGAAATGCTTTTTGTCATCAAATAAACAAACAAACAAATAAATCTGGCTGCTGGAGCCTATATACACATTGTTATTGGTGAAAGACAGGCTTAAAAAAAAACATATAAACTTTGACAAGCAGTTATTCACAATCTATGACAATATATTTTTTATTTACAAGTGCTAAATTACAACTTCAGATAATACAAACTGTTATCCAAAAAAAAGTGCAGTTTTACATCCCAAACTGAGCTTGAATGTTGTCTTAGCTGCACTCATATGAATGTTGACTTGGTCCACACACTTTGTGATCTACTTTGTTACTGTGGCTTGATCCTATTCCTCTGTTGTAAGTCGCTTTGCAAGGATCTGCTAAATGTAATGAAAAATAATTCTGTTTCAAATGAATATGACTTAATGATGGCGAATACCTACATGGCACGCCTTTGAGGTAGATCATACAAGCAGAGCAAGTGAGAAATATTTTTTTGACCTGGTTTCAAGCGCCTGTTGTCATAATGACTACTTATTAGCTGTTGTCATGCAGTTCAAATTTATCCCAGCAGGTGATGCTGTTTCTTAAGGACGGCTTTTAATTTCTGGCTCATTGGCATACCCTCATTGTACAGAGGATAAATGACCTCTACAGTCCTCATGATGGCACATGTTTCAGGGGGCGACGTAGCACCATCTCCACAGGACCAGGTGGAAGTTTCTTGATGAATGACCAGGCATCAAGACGTCTCATCCCCACCATGCTCATGCCTTCAATTTCTATAACTTCATCACCAGGACATACTTTGTCAAAGGGACCTCCTGAGGGAAAAAAGCAAAAATATAACATTTGAGAAAAAACTGTTATTCATTCGTCTGAACCTTTGATGGCATCATTATGAAGGGAATGTTTTTTCTGCCTCTTCATTGAGCAACTTCATCCAAGTCAGAACATTTAAGCAAATATAAAATGGGAAGTCATGAAGGACAGAAAGAGAGACATTGTATGAAAACGGCAAGTAATATAATTCTGAAAAATTCAACCATCATCAGATAATTGGTGGTAAGTGGGGGTATGGCACTTTTCCACTAGTACCTACTCGGTAGTTATTAGTTATTAGTGGTTAGCACTAATAAGTGAGTTGCCTCACAGCATGAAAGTTCTTGGTTGAGCTCGCGGCAGGAGTTTCTGTGTGAAGTTTGTTTGTTCTCTTCGTACTTGTGTGGGTTTTCTCCAGGTACCCCAACTTCCTCACACAGTCCAAATACATGTATGTTAGGTTGACTGAGTGAGTGAGTGTGAGCGTGTATGATTGTTTGTGGCCCTGCGTTGGACTGACGACCTGTCTGGGGGAGTACTTTGGCCTTTTGCCCTTTTTGTGCTGGAATCAGCTGAACCCTGGGTAGTGACTACAAGAATAAGATTGTGGATACAGTGACATTTTCATGTTATTATTCCTTTTTATCTTTGATCACGTTTTATCATTGATAGGGATGCTGCCCCTGCAACACGAACTGTGATAAGCAAAAGTTAAATTGATTGATGGATGTATTAAGTGCTATATTTTGAATGCACAGCTTTTATTTTGTAAGAGTATTGTTACAATATATTTGTAATAGTAATACTTGTACTTCAATTTTGACATACAATCTTCCTCCACTGCTTTCAGTCAAGCAAAAAAGAAAGAGAGAAATAATGATGGATTAATGTATGAATTTTAAGAGGTTTTGAATGAAGTTATTGATTATTTCCAGAGGTGGACAGAGTACTCAACCCCAGTACTTGAGTAAGAGTACAAATACTACTGGTCAAAATTTACTCCGTTACAAGTAAAAGTAGCTCAGTCAAAATGTTACTCGAGTAAGAGTAGAAAAGTACTTGCTTTTAAAGGTACTTAAGTATCCAAAAGTAAATGCTTTTAAATTTACTTTAAGTAAACGTAAGAGTAAGAGTAAATTTCTTATTTTCCACATCAGTAAATTACTATATTTTTTCTAAATTAATTGTTGCGGCTATGTCTTGACTTGTTGCGGCTTAGTCTTGACAAACGCAGGCTACTTTGGCGGTATCGTTTTGAGGAGGCTTGACGTATTTCCGCTTTACGTACATCCCAGTGGAGAGCGTGCACTGTGATAGGTCTCCTCCTTTGACAAAAACAGCTTGTGTCCAATAGGATTTTAGGGAAGAAGAAAAAAGAGCAGACCTGAAAGTAACGAGTACTTTTCAGCCTTCCTAGAAATTTACTCGAGTAAAAGTAAAAATATTTTTCTTGGAAATGTATTCAAGTAAGAGTAATAAGTACCAAAGAAATCTAATACTCAAGTAAAGTACAAATCCTCTGGATATGTACTTAAGTACAGTACTCAAGTAAATTTACTCCGTTACTGTCCACCACTGATTATTTCTGTTAATCCTAGAAATGTTTGCAAACCCATGTTCATGAAATCTTTAAGAGTTAGGAGTTTGCAGGAGTTTGGGCATGTGGAACTGCATGGGGTAAGACAGCTCCTAAACGAGTGCATAAATGTCAGAAACTTTAACTTCTCACCCTGAAAAATCTTCTTTACGGTGAGAGGTCTGTTCCCCTCGCTGGAGTCGACACCTCCCTGCAGGCTGAAGCCGAGATCCCGGCCTTTCTTCTGCAGTTGCACACGCTGACCTGGGAAACACGGAGACACAGACACAGAACCTCAGTGTGAACAAGTGCTGCGAGATCTGTATCTCTCTGTAAAGCTCCTTCTCCCACCTGTCTCATATTGAGCTTGTGTTGCTTCCTCATTACATTCTTGTACACCCTTATTTAAGGGACTGCTGACATCACCTCTTCTCAAGACCACTACTCCCGGGTTTTTAGCCTTGGCCTTCTTTAGAACCCTTAGAACCTCCAAGTGGGGACTTCCACTCAGTGCGGTGCCGTTGATTGACAAAACCTGGTCTCCCTCCCTTATGGAGCCCTCGTGGGCAGCAACGCCTGAGTGGAACACTCTGTGAACCTAAGTGGGGAAATCAACAAACAAGAAGGTCAGGAGAGGGTTAAACGTTAAATGTTTCTATTGAGAGACAAGTTTTTTTTTTCTCACGGTTATAGGCTTATTTTGGTCCACGCCTCCTGCCAGACTGAAGCCGAGTCCTACCCCTACCTCCTTGTGGAGAACCACCACCTGCACACCATCAGTGTCCTGCAAGAGAGACAACATAAAAAATATTAAAATGTTGTTATATTGTCATTTCAAAGAACATCTTATATCATTAATGGACATTTAAATGTGAGAACTTTGATAAAAGGAGGGGAAGAATTAGTTCTTTTATTCTCCTTGTGGTATGAGAAAAATGGTAGTTTAACCTGAACCACTGACTACACAGTTTAAGGCTCCAAAGTAGACATGGGCTTAACGGTTTAGACCATGTATAACCCATTTTGTATAAATATGTTTTTAATTTCATAAATTGATAAATACAAATACTTTGCAGGCTTCAGAACCTCTATACATTGTTATCGATTGTGCAAGCCTAATAATCACACTCCGGAGAATGGAGCCTGGAGAATGTGTCCATGATTTGCTGCAGCAGTTATGAACTTTGCTTTGTATGATCACATCAGTTTTCCACTATAGTCCTCTTGAATGAACTTAGGCCCAGAGAACTTGGTGGTCTATTTTATATATGATTTAAAAAAACAAAACGATTTTGTTGCAGCTTTGCAGTGGATTGGCCAAGGGGAGCAAAATAAATAGCAAATGTAGATGTATGTACACCAGAAAGGAGAGGCTATTGAAATGACCAGAGCAACTACAGACAGAAAAAAACCCAGCATGTTTAAAGTGTTCATAAGTATTACTGGCTGAGTGCCACAACAAAGTAAAGAAATGATGTCATTGTACCTGCAAGGCGTCGTCCCCCAGTTTCCTCACATCCTGCAGCAGCTTGTCAAGTTCTTCAGTGGGAAGCATGGACACACAGGAGAAGACTGAGACATCTGAGATATCTGAGCACATTGAGACAGATCGCCGGGTTGTTGACTGCCACACGTCATTGTCCTCATCCAGGTCAGAGTCAGGTCCAGCAAAGTTCCACAGCTCAGAAAGACTAGCATTAGCAGAAAGAGTGTTGGAGGAAAAACAGTCACCCGTTACGTTAACGACGACCTCCATCAAGGGGGAAAGCTGGTGATATAAATATTTCCTACCTGACAGAAAAGCTCCTGCGATCTGACTGGCTCATATTGCTGGTGATGGTCCCCGATGACTCCCCAGAGTCTGAGTCATAGTTCGAATCTTCATCCACCTGTGTGCTTTCATCATCATCCTCATAATCATCTTCATCATCATCGAAAACCTTGTAGTCTGGGTTCAAGCCAGCTAGCCACGCAGATGGGTCAAACTTAAATTTCTTCCCCTTTGGGCCAACTGTTTTGACATCTGAATAGTGCAGGCCAGAGAGGTCGCTGTAGGAGGAGTTGTGAAGAGTAAGAGGGAGAGGAGGAGCGGCTGAACCTTCAGATTCGTCTGCATTTGTGAGGTCACGTGTCTTCTTCTTTTCTGCAATGCAACCATCATTTTCTGTTTGTGGTGAAGGTGAAATAAAAGGCGAGTTGTCCGGGAGGTTTGTTGGAATCTTGTCGTCATCACTACCTGGAGAAGTTGCTTCACAGTGTGGGTTTAGCTGCACATGGAAGACTTTGGAGAAATCTGTCTCATCTAAGTATGTTTTCCTGCTTTGTCTTTGACCTCCTTCATTTAGAGGGATATGCAGTTTTTCTTTGAGTCTGGAATTTTTACAGAAATCCTCAGAGAAGTTGGTCTCATCAAGCAAACAGTTTCCTCCCGTCTCCATCTTCCCTCGTCTTAGTCCAACCTCGTCCACTGATAAAGACCTCTCTGATGCAAACTTCTTTCCTCCTCCCATTGCTTTCTCTTTCTCGCCCGCTTCTTTCAGTCCCTCCTCTATATCACTTCGTCCACTTATTTCTTTTGCTGAGCCGCTCTTCTTTATCCCTTGAAAGCCTTTCCTAAACGGTGTTGGCACAGAAAAGGTCCGTCTGGGCAGTGGGACTTGCCCTGCTGCTCGCTGTGTCAGAGCCTCGAACTGACTGATCTTCTTTCTCACGCTCTCCACAGAAGGAACCAACAGCATCTTCTTTGTCTCTACTGTATTCAGTGTACTCTTCTGTGGATTTGTCTCAAACACATCCTCATCAACAGAACCAGTCTTCTGTACAGTTTGTTCTTTTGCTCTTTCATTCTTCTCTTTCTCTTTTTCCTGTGCAGAAAGTCTTCCACTTTTTTCACTCAACATCTCATTGGTTTTTTCATCTTGAAATTGTGGTCTGCGGTCTTCATTGCCTACCTTCAGGCTTTTTTCACTGAATTCAGATGAATCTTTGAATATCTCTAAGAAACTGCTTGGCTTTGTAGTGTCAGTAATCTCCCCAGCAGTCCTGATTGATCTGATCTGAGCTGCTTTCGTGTTCTTACTTCTGGCCCTGTCCAGGGACTTCGTGCCTGATTCTATGGTCCATTTCCCCCACTTAACTTCATCTGAATATCTGCTGTGGAACTGTGATTGTCTCTGTCCAGTTGCTGATTTCTCTTTGGCTGTATTTGTGTCTGGAGGAAGTGAACCCTCACACCCAAAGGTGTTGGTGTCTTTTTGAGTACAAATTACTGCCATCCTGCTTTGCAATGGACATTTGTTCTCTCCTCCTGAAAACCGCCTGGGAAAGCTTGCTGACTTCTCACTAGCTGACCCAAGGAGCTTTTCTATTCGCTCTTGTATACTCTCGCCGCCTTTGGGCCCATTAGAACTCTCCGGGAACTTTGAGGAAGGTCCGGACTGAGACCTAAATCTGTAAGGGAGAGAATTGCCCCTGTTGATGGTGTTTGAAATCGGGCTCGTGGGATTCACTGAGATCCTGTGTTGGCTATAAGTTGCACCTGCAGATTTATAGTCCTGTACAGAAAATGCCGCCCCGCCCATCATGCCTATCTCAGTTCCCATCTTCCCGTCCAGTAAACCTCCAGGCTGTTCACTGAGATCACCTCCTATTTTGGGTGACGTTATGGAGGTGTCAGCTCTGCTACCTGGAACAGAGCTTCTTGCTCCAATTTTCCAGTCTAAACTCTTACTTCTGCTTGGCAGGTTGTATCTCTTCCCCTCAGTCCTCCCCTGCCTTTCAAATTCAGTCTTTTCTCTTCCATCAGCGCCAGACTCTGGAGGGGTTTTGTCTGCTTTGCTGCTCTGGTTTGTTGGCACTGGATAACCTGATGCATCCTTTTCCTTACTCTCATCTTTGACAGAGCTGCTCCAAGTTGTGGCTTGGTATCCAGCGTCTCTCTCCTCTTTGTTTTCAGCATTTATGGCAGCATCTGTCATTTGTCTTTCTCTTTCTTCCACATCTTCAGCTGTCTCCCTTTTCCTGACACCTGGCCTGCGAGTGAGACTGTATGAGGGGGAGTTAGCTGAGCGGACGGTGAATTGCTTGCCTGTCCTCTGCTTGTCGTACTCACCCAGAGGAGCGGGGAACAAGGACAAGTCCATTGTCCAAGAGTAAACAAAGTTAATGACCTCCTGTCAAATGCCAGATCCCAAAAGGAAAGTGGAGAGAGAAGTTGATATTTAACAGATTCCAAACAACTATCCTTTACCCTGCCCTCTGAAAGCACTTCATTTGAGTAATTACACTGCTTTCGTGTAATTTGTTGCACAACAGAAACGATATGTTCAAAATTAAGATATTCTTTGCTTTGTGGTCTGGAAGTGATGGATCTCTGGCTCCTCTTCTTGATTTCCTGTCCCGGGGACTCTTCAGTTTCCCTGCTTGACTTCAGGGAGCAGCTCCCATTGCCATCGCCTGCCAAGCATAAAAATGTACAAATTTCCATCCTCAGAATGGATCAGGCTGGAATGTTGTGATATGTGGATTGTGGTTGCTTTGGCTACTCAAAATGGTGAAACAGAATCACAGTGTGGAGGAAGATAGTGGACAGTATGTGGCAGAGATGTGAAAACAGGAGAGACTAAAAGGGGAAAACAAAACAAAATATAACAAGAATTGAAAACGTTCACCGAAAGCTATGCCAGTTATGTCATTTTACTACAGCCTCCAACTCAAAGCGCACAGAGCAGCCCTCTGTTTCAGACACATTAAACGTTTGTTTACACAAGCGACATACTTAAGGCTACCTGTCAGCTAAAACTGAAACAATAACTGGAAAAACTCACCTAACAGCAATCCACTCAGCAAGAAACAATGTGTTTAATCACCACCACCAGTCTCTGTGCAATGTGTTTCAGGGACTTGAAACTGACTGAAAATCCGAGTGTCGTGGATGTGATGTAGAATGATCAGATAATATAGTTAAAGAAGTGGAAATAGGCACTTTCATTTACACAGAAAGCAATGTAGAATTCCTGATGGACTATATATCTGAGTCTGCAGCAGAAGCTAGTGAAACTATCTTTGATCTCTTTTGTTTTCCTGAATCTGGTTATTTAGTAAACTAGTTTAACAGACCACAGCTTGTCCAATTATATGAAATGTTGGATCATTTAATTCTTTTAGTCTAGGTTGCTGTGTATAATTTTTGTAAACAGTCTCCAGCGCTGCTCTCAAGTGTAGGTGAGTCTCCGTGTCAGTTTACAGAAACACCTGTTCTGCTAGCTCACAAAGCCGCCCATCTGCGTAACCAGGGCAACACTCTGAACTTCCATTAAACCGAAAGAAACAAACACATTCACAAATTAGCTCGCTTATCCACACGCATATTCAAAATGCAAATATCTTACCTTCCAAAAGTGTGACTTCTCTTTGTCTCCTAAGCCATTGTGCTGCACACTCAGGTAATGTGGACAGTAATGACATCAGTTCCTAACCCTTCTCTCTTTCCGTCAGCTTTGCATGATGGACTGCGTACAGTGACGCAAACCTGCTACACTGGTTTGTCATCCTGTCCGCTCTCTTTTTTCTTCCTCTCAGCCTCCCTCTGCCTTTCCATCTCCTCCCATTGCCATTGTTGTTTTCCTCCCCTGACAGGGCAGCATTCCTCTCTACACTTCTGTGTGTCTACCACTAAATGGCCAGACGGGGAATTCACACAGACACACATGTTAACACAGCCTGCACACTCTGCAATTTGTGACATCAGCTTTTTGTAGCTCAAGGGAGTGGAGGTAAAGTTCAAATAACTTAGTGAAATGGCACCAGAATGATATTTCCCAAACACAGGCTCATAATATCGTCCCACCTCAGGCAAACCTGAGTCCAATAAACATGGCTGAGCACTATCAAAATACATAATAACAGAGCACCTTTAATTGGGACCAGAAACTACAAAGAGGCAGAACTACCAGCAGGCATGAATACAGTCAGTGTGCACCTCCCTGATGTCATACATTCAACAAAACTGTGTGCATTGCGGATACTGTAAGTTGAAAATTTGTGGTACTGTTCTGTAAATACACAGTAAAGAATATCTTAGATTTGGAAGTTGAAACATATAAAAAGTATAAAAAGTATTTTTTTTACTTACAGTTTTGGTGCACGAGTGGAAACTCATCGTCTCAGTGCCACTGTTTTGAAAGCACCTGTAACTTCTACTGTCTTCCGTTGAGAGAGAGGAAACTGTGGTTGTCGCTGCACTAAATCTGTCATGTCTCAATGTTTGTCTGTGCTCGTTACACTGAACCGAGTCAGATATATTGGGCGTAGGCAAAAAAAAAAAAGAAAGAAGATTGGCTACCAATAGACCAGTTATTAACTAGCCTCACAGACAAAGGTCTGGTAGGTTACAGAATGCCCATCTGGACTGACACAAGTGACTGAGTAGGGGTAAATAGTTCAGGAAATACTCCACAGACACCCACTCTTGTCCGTTACAGAAGAATGGCACTCAGTGTATCTGCAGATGAATGCAAATATGGCCTGGCTCCGCAGACACATTGCTGATTTGAATTCATTCTTTAGGGTGTAGGACTCGGGGGAGTGGTCCACCACTCTTGCATATTTACGTGTTTCCTCTTGGAGACATCATCTGGAGGGTCAGCGCCAGTTTCCATAGTTACACTGATGGCACACAACTTTATACCGCTGTGTCCCTAGATAACATGAGTTCAGTGACAAACTTTTCTAACTGTCTTTTAGATAGCTAAATTAGGGATGGTTAAAAAGATTTGCACAGCTCAGTCAGGGTGAAACTGGTTCTGAAGATAAGAGAGGGAAATTAATTTCAAATTTGCAAGCTTTTTATTTTTGTATGTGATGTTTTAATGTCTCTGTAAAGCACTTTGAATCAGCTTGTTGCTGAAGTGTGCTATACAAATAAACTTGCCTCGCCTTGCCTTGCCTTTTCTGCTTAGCTTTTCCTCATTTCTAAATGATTTCACTGTGTATGGAGTATGAGCTTTATCATTATTCTTTTATTACTTTTTATTGATTTCATTATTAAATTATTTTTGTTGAATGACAGACTAATGATGGTATTTCCTCAATATCTCCTGCATTTATTTTAACCACTTCAAAGTGTGGTTCAAAGTGTGTTTGTGTTTGTGCGTGTGTGTGTGTGTGTGTGTGTGTGTGTGTGTGTGTGTGTGTGTGTGTGTGTGTGTGTATTCTGCTATATTCTGCTATTCTGCTGTGATATCCACGCTCTAGTCAGCTCCAGAATGGACTATTGCAATACACTTTTTGTTGGCATCGCCCAATCTTCTTTTAGCCGCATATCACCCCGATCCTCTATTCCCTTCACTGGCTGCCTGTTCGTTTTGGAGTTGATTTTAAACTTTTAATGTTTGTTTTTAAAGCTATGAACGGCCTTGCCCCTCCTTATTTATCAGAGCTTTTAACGGTGCCTGAGCCTGGCAGAGCTCTGAGATTTGTTGGAAGTGCCCAGGTCAAAGCAGAAGCACTGGGGTGACCGAGCCTTTTCAGTTGCCCCAGGCTCTGGAATAAGCTCCCCTGTGAGTTACATGCGATCTCTGACCTGGGCCTTTTTAAATCTAAAATGAAAACGTATTTATTCAGGGTGGCTTTTAATACCCAGTAGACGTGGCGACACTTTTTTATACTTTGACCTTGATGTTTTATATGTTCATATGTTTTATTCTTGTTTTATTTTGCTGATTGTATGTTTATTATGTAAAGCACTTTGGTTCACCTGTAGGTCGATGTAAGGTGCTATTAGGGTTGGTACCGTCCCTTGAAATACGGAATTGTTCCGTAATTGGGAAATAAAAGTTGTGTTCCGTATTGAACCAATACGGACATATATTATGCTCTTATTGATTGATGTCATCATATACAGGTGAAGGTCGGAAAATTTAAATATATTGCAAAACTTAATTCATAGTAAATTCAACTAAAGGTGAAACAAATATATTATTTCCCACTACATTCAAAGTGAGATATTTCAAGCCTTTATTTGTTATAATTTTGATGATTATGACTTACAGTTTATGAAAACCCCAAATTAAAAATCGCAAAGAATTAGAATATTTTATGAAATCAATAAACAATTCAATCACCAAAATTATAACAAATAAAGGTTTAATATATCTTGCTTTGCATGTCATGAGACTATGTAATATATTAGTTTTGCCTTTTAAGTTGAATTATTGAAATAAATTAACTTTTACACCATATTCTAATTTTCCGACCTTCACCTGTAGCTACAGTATATTATCCATCTTGGCTGATGTGGAAAAACATAGCATAGGAGGCTGGTTCAGTTGCTATATTGTTGGCTGTCTGTACAGTCATGCAAGTTCACTGCTATTAAAGCACTTTAAACTTTAAATAAAAGCATTTTGTTTTTTCATATAAAATAAATACATTTCTATGCAGTTTAGAAGTTTTGGGGATGTCCCTTTTTTTGGCGCCTGTGCTGCTGAAATCGGGGCGTCCCTTATTTCTATTTCTGAAAGGTGACAACCCTAGGTGCTATATAAATAAAACATTTACATTTATATTTAAAGCACTGTAAACACTTTGCGGTGCACAAGTTGCATGAAAAGTACCATGCAAATTAAGTCTGATTGGGAGTCAAGGTTCAAGCAGCATAAAACGTAACTCAATGAATGGTAAATATGTGGGATTTAATCAGAGGTGTCAAGTAACGAAGTACAAATACTATTACAAATTTTGGTTATCTATACTTCATTGGAGTAATTATTTTTCAGACGACTTTTTACTTTTAATCCTTACATTTTCACGCAATTATCTGTACTTTTTACTCCTTACATTTTAAAAACAGCCTTGTTACTCTATTTCAATTTCGGCCTTTAAAAAAAAAACTATCCAGTTAAATTGCGCCATCCGGATAGAGTGAATTTGGTTGTTCTTGTCCAGTTTTGTTCTTACATCCGTTGTCCTCAGATTCCTGCATCTAAACTTGGATGTACATTCAAATAAAGGTTAGGATAAATGATAACATGCCTCTGAAGTTTTACTTTTTGCACCATTACAATACTTATAGGCAACTAGTCATCATATCTTCTGCTCTCTGAAACACATATTAATGCTCAATAGTGCACATATATGGTTCTTTAATATATTTGCATTATACTAAGATGCATTCATTTCAATGGCTTTTGACCTCAATGGCTTTTCCCCCCCTTACATTACTTTTTCTTTTATACTTTTACTTGAGTAAAAAACTTGAGTTGATACTTCAACTTCTACAGGAGTATTTTTAAACTCTAGTATCTATGCTTCTACCTGAGTAATGAATGTAAATACTCTTGACACCTCTGGATTTAATTGTGCACACATACAGTATAGTAAATTAATTCTGTATTTTGCTTGTATGGAGTCTCTTTCAACAGCAGGTGGCAGGAGAAGCCAGAAACGTCGTGAAGCGCGTGAAGGCAACACCGGCCCATAGATCACGTGACTCACTGCGGAAGTCAACACAACAGGGCGGCGGAATGTAACAGCAACAAGCTTCGTCAAACTTTCGTTTTATCTGCTTATCTTGTCAAATTAATTCGATGTGCTTTAAATACAGATATATAAACGAACCCACATGTCTAACGAAGGTGAAGCTGAGGGTTCCCTGTCCAGCGTTAACGTTGTTCTCGCTATGGCTTACGGAAGTCTGGTGAGTTTGTGTCAAGTTCCTGTTGTTTCTGTTGTAGTTGGATTCAGTTTGGAAGAGACGAAGCTAAGGTTTAAATTCAAATGGCGGCAAGCTGAAGGTAAACAAACTTTTTTTTTTTATAACAGAGTTAAAGTGTTTTACTTTAACTCAATTACATTAGAGAGCCAGCTCTTTCAAATGTCACCTCCTTTAAACAACACATTGGATGCTTTGAAAATTATACAAGAAAATAAAGCTTCAGTGATCTGAAACATACTATTTACATGGAAGGAATGTGGTCGAACAACTGTATCCCAAATAATTATCATATTTTATTTTTAAAAACATGTAGGGGAATTCCACCAAAGAGAAGCTAAACTACATCAGTCATAAAACCTTCACCACCTCTGTCTTGTTCACAGTTTTTCATGCAGTTTGTTTTGATAATACACTTTCTTATGGGTGCGTTTGTGTAGACATTTAAAACTAGATGTCCTCAGCAGAAATAGCATGTCTGGGATACAGATGAATTACTGTTGACTAGCATGTATTTTTGAGAAACTAAACATCCAAATGAGCATTTGCAAGAATACTGTATTTTAACTGGATAACAAAAAAAACTTTTCTATCATAAAATAGTAATGCATTGCTATTATAATTTCTATTGACAAGATTCAGGATTTAATTGGCTGAATAGATTAAACGTGAGGATATTTGCTGCTGTTGTTTATCCTGACAGCCCCAGATATCTGCACATGGCTCACTTGTTGTTTTGGCCTCACCTACACAGGTGGTTTTACTGGTTAACTGATCATTGTATATACACTTATGTAAAGCAGAAAAATTACAATAATAACATCTGTGTCACTTTAATTTACTGTTTACTGTTTACTGTTTATGTCTAAATAGTGCACACAATATCCAAATATGGTTCTTTTTCTTCTTTTTTACAAAAATTGTCTTTTGCACTCATCTTAGTAATAGTAAATGTTGTGTTGTATTTATTTTATGTGAACTTTTTAAGAATGTCTGTCTATCTGTTGTGCCTGCGCCTGCGCACTTTATATGTTTCACCGTGGGAAGTGGGAAACGTCCTCTCGATTTCTTGTATGTCTTGACATGTGATGAATCGACAATAAAGCTACTTTGACTTTGACTTTGATCTATTTTCTAACTCTTGACTTTTTCTTTAGGTGTTTGTTTTACTCTTCATTTTTGTTAAAAGACAAATTATGCGTCTTGCCATGAAGTCTCGAAGGGGACCTCACGCTCCCGTTGGCCACAATGCACCCAAGGTGAAATGCACACTTGCACTGTGATCCTGTACAACGTCTTGCTATTTAGCTAAAATGTTGATATGTTTTGCTGTTGTGTCCATATTTCAGGAACTAAGACAAGAAATTGAAGCCAAACTCAACCTGGTCCAGAAAATCCAATTTGAGCCTCGTCTGCTGTCTTCAGATGATGACCGACTAAATCATTCTGGTTAGATGAGCACAAAAACACACCTTCAAGGATGCACATGAGTATTTATAATGCCAGCTCATTCATGAGGCTGTGTGTTTGCGTGTATTACAGGTTCCTATGACTACTTGTACAGGATGAAAGCCCTGGATGCTATCAGAGACACAGGTCAGCTTTTCTGTCTGTTAATAACGCTTTATGTGTTTTCTTTTTGTGATGGCTCATCAGATGTTTCCCATTGTTGCATTGACATCTACATTTACTTTCATTAGAGTTTCCTTTCTTTGAACTGGGTGGAACATCCACCGCCGTGACAGGAAAGCGATTTCGGACGTGGCTTCTACAGCTGCGGAATTCCAACTGCATGTTCAGAGACAACCAGAGCGGTCTGATTGATGCTGTGTTAGATGGCTACAATAAAGCACGTTATGGTGCAGAGGTAAGCCATCCTTGCACAAAGGACTCAAAATTGTGATAATGCCCTTCCTATTAATAAAATAATAAATAAATTACATTTACATTGAATTTATTAAATTGGATTAAGTAAAATATTTAGGTAATAAAAAAAAATTTAACTGAAAAAGAAATTGAAGATGTATTTTTCAAGGCAAGTCAAGTCAAGTTTTTTTTTTTTTAATCAATGTCACAAGTGCTGCTAAATAAAAACAGGTTTTTGGAGTGTTTTATGTTATAAAAAAAACGAGTACTTTGAACGAGTATTGAGATTACTGGTATTCTTTCCCAGCGCATGCCACAGAAAACAATCCGTTTAATTTGTTCATTTGTTCATTCATGATGTTCATTTACTTAACTTTTACTTCTCTGACCAAGTCTTTTCACTCTTGTTTGTTCCAGCTTTTCCCATTTTATAATGATAGATTCTGGTGTGTTTTTCAATTCTAAACTTCTTTCCAAAAGTTCATGTATCCTTCCTCAAATGTCTGTGTATTGCAATTCTATGAGCTCAGGTTGTCGTTTTTTTTATTTTAATATGTAAAAATCAAATATGTTATCTTTTGTGTGCATGTTTAAGTATATCTTATTCAGCACAGGTGGACTCTGGCCCACTTACAGAAGCTTTGGAAAGACTTTTGAGCAAAGGATGCCTCTGAAAACAAGATGCTGAGTATGTTCTGGATTCTGTAGATAATGTCTTCACTGATCTTACATCTGTTTTTATGTTTAGGCTTTCGGTGAGGCAGAATTTTTAAAATACCAGGAGGCCCTAGCCGAGCTGGCCTCTATGTAAGTAAGCCACTGGCCCTGCCCCCCCATTTCTCTTTCACAGCTATTCTTTTAAGCTAATCCCAATGTGGAATGTTGATTGTGTCGTTTCAAATCTGCTCTCCGCACAATGTTTCAGTGTGAAGTCTCGCCGAAGCAGCACTCACAGCCAGCACCATCAAGCTGCTGCCAAAGACCTGACCGGCATCACCGAGCTTGAAAGCCCACCCTCATCCCCCACCCAAACAACCTACCTCACATCTGCAGCACAGCAGCGCAGCAAGAGGCCCAGACACTTTCTGGAGCTTAAAAACCTCAAAGACAACTACAACACTCTGGATAGTACACTCTAAAATGTGCTTACATCTGGCCAAAGGAAAAGTTGGCGAGGTAGCGTTGCCATTGATTAGTGCCTAAATGGAGAGTGACAGTTATTGAGGAGAGAAAACAAAAACACTGCCTTGGTATACAAACGTGTACTGCCTGGTTTACTGAATGGTGCATATCAGACTACTGGTACAATGCTCTTTGCCTAAGTGTGGCTTATGCTTATATCTTGTATTATTGCATGTATCAATGCTACATTATAAAAAAAAATACTTAAGTTATAGGGTTGATTTGACCAAAACAAAAACACGGCGATGGGGCTATGCAATTGCAGATGATAACAGTGAAGACAATCAGTATTTATTGCACAATATTAAGGCCTATGCAGATGTGTTTAATTAACCAATTGTGTGTAAATACTAATAGTTGACAGTCTTTGTAGAGAAAACCAGTGTTTATGGCTTTTTTCACAGTTTTTGTCAGATACGTTTACCTTTTATGCACTTTTTGTGGTAGTTGATTTGACTGTTTGTTTTTTCCATTTTGTTTTTTAAAAACCATGTGTTACAGAAGCCATACTTCTCTTCAGGAACTTTGATTAAATGGTTCTTTTTTTTTTTTCTTTATTTGATCAAATATCTCAGTGCAATGTAACTTATCAGTATTTAGCTCATTTTAATGTATTCTGAATGTGAGATATGGCATTAAGGGAACTCTATTGACTTATTATAGACGGGTCCGCTGATGTTGGACCTGTTTCTAATTAATCTGGAACTAAAGGGTTCCCTGGGTGCCATTTTAATGCCTGCCTATTTTTATTTTCTGTGGAGCATAATGCACAAATTACCATCCAAATAAAACAGCAACACACTGATGAGTTTTATAATGTTATGCACAATATGATCAGCATTATCACTTGTGAATTCCTCCACTTATTCATCTTCTACACCCTGTTCAGTCCCACACTGTCAGTTAAGAGGTGTTAATTGTATATGCAGTACACTGTTTATGTAACCCAGAGGGCCAAATAGAGATGGATAAGCTTGCATGTTCAGTTCGGCTCCTACAGACAACTGAGAATTACCAATCAACCTAAAACGCATGAAGGTGGAATACCAGGAGAAAACCAGATGTGGCTGAAATGGTTACAAGATAAGTTTTGAAATGGATTATGGAAAATGCCCAAACCCATGTGGCTGAGTTTCTGCAGATATAGCAACCCTGAGCCACATTGATCCATGTTCAAGCGTTTCTTGCGCATATGAAAGGTTTTCTTTCGTTTGACACAAAATGTGATAAATAAAGAACATGAATTGTTTTCCTTTAACCATACAGTTTTCCTTATTATTTTAAACTTGGTTCACCTTAAAAGTCAAACTTAAACTCTGTTAATTAACAGAGTTAGCTACCCTACAGTCAGAAGCGTCCCTGGGCAGGACACTGGAGCCCAGCAACTAAGCAGGTCACAAGCCAGTGTTCCAATAATAATACCAGCCTGCAGACTGGATAAATAAGGATGCTTGTGTCAGTAAGTATAGTTGATGTAAAATCTATGCCAAATCAATATGTGGAACACAAGTATTCTCTCTATCAATCTCTAAAAAGAGGAAGAAAAAAAGCGTTGCTTTTCTTTACAATAACTTTTAGTGTGAGTGGTGTCCAGCAGAGGGCGCCTCCTGTACTGTAATCCACCCTGTTGCTTCCAGTCAGTGCTGTAAGGACACATTGTACTAAACCTGAATAGTGACACTGATCAAATCGTGTCTTTGTATCTCTTTAGGAATTTCCAGTGGCCCTGACAACCAAAACTTTTTTTTTGTTTGTTTTGTTTCACTTGTGGAAGCAGATGATTAAACTTCCCAAAAACCAGCTTACAGTTTAACCTGAATAAGACCCCAAATGCAGACGATTGAAGAGGAGTTGTCAAGGATGAAGAGCAGAAAGAGAATTAAGAGCAAGAAGCAACAGATTGTAACCATTCTTTCTTCTTGCCCATCATAGTTTGAAATCCCAAGGAAGTTAAATGGACAAGTTTATAGTGCTGAGAAAGAGACAGCAGGAGTAGCATATTTTTGGAGATGTGGCTCCAGCAGCACAGTTCAACATCTCTCTATATGGATTATACACTATGCAAACAGACAGAAGGCTTTAATAAGACCATAACGGTGGGGAAAGATTGCTTGCGGTTTTTGTTTGCAACAGGTGGTGTAATCCCATATATGCTGTGAAGGAACACCTGACATCCCAGATGTCGACAGTAAGCTCCCATCCATGCTGTCCATTGATATAATTCCTTATATTACAGTAAATGCATAACTCAGTCCAAATCAAGTTAAAGCATTTATTCTATTAACAACAAACACAAAACGGATTAAGATGCACTTAATAAAAAACCTTTATCAAAGTGTCAAAGGTTATTAATAAATAAATACAATGGAGACAATAGTTAAAAAATAAAAAAAAAATCAAATCCCATTCATTGACAATATATACAAGTAGACTTTTTACACAATGACAGGGAACTGAAATGTAAGATATGCTAACGGTACTAATGAAACAGCAATAATGCTAAAAGTCTTCATTTGTACTTAATTAAGTTTCATAAAGTGCCCTAATTATGGGGGCTTAAAGGCCAGTCAGTTTTTTAAAACTATGTCAGCGAACCCAACAAACATAATGACAAGATAATCTTCAGTTACATATTAGAGTGTTATACCATTCACACACAAGTGAACAGAGTCAGAGATGATTGATGAGTACAAGGACACACTTTAAATCATCTGGTTAAGGTCGTTCACATGATCTGTCAGGAAAGCTTGGTCAGCTGATACTACATTGCCCTACATGAGGTTTATGGGTCATGACACTGGGTCATGAACTTGGAAAAACTATGTCACTCTGCGTTTTGTGCCACAACATCATAAACCCAAAGGTCAAACAGGTGATGAAAACAAGCAGGACAGAGAAAACACTGGTATGCACTTGGCAGCATTGCGAGTAAAACACAAAATGTACATCCGTTTGTCTACTGTAGCTACATCTAAGCTGATATACAATATGTACATTCATTATAGACATGCACAATGTGTGCTGCCAAACTGTCCATTGTTTCCTTCAAAGAGTGCTTGGTCCAAATCTTTTCATTGAATTGTCAGAGTTGACAGTGTAAGAAGGCTCAGCTCTGATCTTTCTATTTAGTAGAGCTGCTGTTTCACTTTGGTCCGGGTGGGTCTGCTTCCTCTGCGCAGGATCTTCATGACTTGATCTCGATGACTTTGATCAAAGGGAGTGGTTTGTTGGAGGACGTGGATGGCTTGAGTGGTTTACTGTTGCAATTAGAGGAGCAGATATTCATTTATTTTATACTGAACACGTGCAATTAGATTATTAGGATAATTGAGTGTGGGTGTTTGCATGTATTTGAAAGTATATTTGCTTTACATTAGTTTTGACCAAGTTCATAGCCAATTGAATTAATGCAGCTTTATTAGTTTTCAAGTCTGCAACGATTGCATGAAGATTATTGAAACAGTACAGCCAGAATAAGTTACCTGTAAACAATCTGGGGGTTCCGCTCGGATGACAGGTATGAAGTTGACCTTTGTCCACCAAGGAAGTAGTCTATCTGGTCATGCATTTCCCGATTCTGCACATGTAGGATGGTTTCATAAGTTATTCAGAATACAACTAATCACAGGAGTAATGCACAAATGAGTGAACGAAAAGCAGATGGGTAAATATGTTCTAGACCTCTTTCCTCCACATCAGTCTTCACTTTGATTGTCTGTATCTCTGCTTTAAATTCCAGAGATATTTTTAAAAGAGAAACCAATGAGCTGTCCTCACCTCAGCCTCCAAAAATGCCACTTTCTCCTCCAGCTCTCTGATCACGCGGTCTCGCTCCTGGATCACCATGCGAGAGTTCTGGAGCTGAAGAGGAGCAAACAAAAACGTCAAACGGTGAATGAGCCCTGCCCAAACATGCACAGAGAGGATGAGTTTGTGAAATGAAGTCTCGCACACACATGTGCTACTCACCTGTTCAATCATGTGCCTGACTTTCCTCTGCTGGCATTTCAGCATATCATCCAGATGGTGGATCTTTTCTTTGAGAACAGCCACCTCCTTCTCCAACTGTTGAGTCCTAAAATTGCACGCTGACAGTTACAGCTACATCTTTAACTCATAAAAAGAGTTATAATGGCTTCTGTGTGTTTTTACTGACCTTTGCTCTCCATTGTGGCCTTCTTCTCTGATCTTTCGCAGCTCGTGCAGTTCATCCTCACGGCCGCGGATTGCCTCCCTCAGCGTGGCGCTCTCCTGCTCCATTCCTCCCAGCAGCCTCTGGAGCTCTTCTATGCGCGTATCTTTCTCTTCACTGTCTTCTTTTGTAACCCGCAACTTCTCCTCCTGGTTGCTCAGATGTTCCCTGAGCCTGCTGCCCTCAGCCTGGAGGAAACATGGAGTTTATTTTGTGGCTTTCATTGAACTAGAATTCCATGTAATGAGGCTAAAGGGATGTAAAAGGAAAGAAAAAAGAGAGACTCCTTACCTGCAGTTTCTCTTTCTCATCCATGTGCTTCTTTTCTGCTTCTTGCAGCTGTGCATATAGACGCTTACTGACTTCTCGCAGTTTATTTCTCTCTTCTTCGTCATCTGCATCCTAAAAGAAAGACAGATGATAAAAAGTTGGATTGGTAATGTCGAAGCAGATGAATTCTTTTTGTATGATGTAATTATAAAAAATGTTTTCATTTCTTCTAAGCTGCGTGGGTTTGGCCGTGATAAAGAAAACAGGCGTGTCAGTTTGCGTCACTGGAAGTTGGATCATAACCAGTTTTTCGCTCTGGTTTCTGCAACACTGGTACGTGAGCGGACCGCAGGCTGACTCACAGATACTGCTATAAGTGGCACACAAACAATTAGACCAAAGCAATGCTGTCAACTTTGTTGTTTCTACGAAACATTGACGACATCAATGCAGTATTTACTATTACATGCTGAATTATTTGTGGAATGAGGGACGCCTGAAAACAATGTGTGCAATCATGGGGAACACAATGTGCTGGAACAGCTCTCTTCCGTGCCTTTAAATACACCCTGGGGGGCCATGAGCGTATTTATTATTTCACCATGTTTGAATCTCCTTGCTTTCCTACATATTACTATTTGACTGTTTAGGTGTACACCTCCCTCTGTCTTCGCTGGAAGATGATCTCTTCACAAGCGTCATTTTAAAAACCCCCTGGGATCCAGAAAAAAAACACAGGCGCAGGAACAATTCTTTTGATGCAAAACCTGAGCAGAGCTTGTTTGTATGAGAGCCCGCTCACCTGCGTGTCAGCTTTGGCTCCTCCTTTGGGGGTGGACGAGCCATTCTTCCTGAAGGGGATTCCAACCTTCCACCCATTTATGTTTGGCTGCGGAGAGAAAAGCAGGAAGTCAGCAAGGAAAAGCGTGAAGGGTGGAGAGGAGAGAGGTGAAGGAAATGCCACCGAGACCACAGGATGTTAGGTTAACAATGATGAGGGCACAACAAAATATGCTCACCTTGTGTTTGATCGCCATCTGCTCCCTCAGACTCTTCAGGCAATACCTCACCTGCACAAAACGCACAAGTATAGTCAGTTAGTGACACTGATGAAACACTTAAGGTATTCACATTTATTAAAAGCAACAATGCCAGCATGTCTACATTCTCAACATACCAAACATTATTTGCGGTGTGTAAAAATATTTCAGGATAGACAGCAGAATAGCTTAAACCCATGAATTAGATAGTATTATACACACTAAATATATTGCTTTTATAATACACTACATTTGACAATGGTAATTAGTAATTGAGTGATTGTCTTGTACTTTCAATTATATGTCTTCTACCAAAGAGAGAGGAGTTTACATGACGTTTTACACATTTTTAAATAATCTGACAAGAATGGGTGACCGTAGTGTTCTTATGAGTGTAACAGAGATACTGTGCAGAAACTGACCTCCTGTATCTGTGATACTTCATCTGACAGCATCTTCAGGCTCTGCTGCTGCTTCTGCTGCTGCTGTCTGTTGGCCTCCAGATAAACCTGGAACGAGGAGGCGAAACAGGGTCACGTGTCCATTTAACAGACGAGGCAAAAGGAAGCCACACACCAATCACGTCACACCCACCTTGATGATCTCCACCTGCTCCTCTGTCGACTTCACCGGTTCGGGGTTCACAGTTGTTCTGTCGCTAGCCGGTTGCACAAGTGCAAAAGCTCGTCCAATTGGCTGGAGAAGAGAGCAGAGAGGTTAACAGCTGGGCCTGTATTGCATCGCCTGGGCTTGAACATCGCCAGATATCTTACGTAAATGTAAAATCCAAGAGGAGTTGCTTGGAAGGGATATTGCAGCACAGCATTTGTGGGGATAGGCAGCAGCCGACTTGATTATTAATCATTATGAAACGCCTGTGCATGTCTCCGTGAATGATGTAATTAAATTATTAAAACTGAAGAATGAAGAACATGCAGTCCCATCATGAGCAAATCATCCCCTGTGTGCATGTAACAGACGGTGAGCCAATTATCAGGAGACATTACTATGGTGACTAACCCATAAACATCTGGGCCTCTCTGCTTGGACAGACTTGGCTGAACCGTAAGCAGAGAGATGCAGGACATGCAGACAAAAGGGCAGAGACATTATGCAACTTCACTGTTCTACTGGTCCTACTGGCCTCACTCCGAAACAACAACAACAACAAAACAAACCATCTAAGGGAGGTTCGTAATTTTATTTGCATAAAACACATAACTGTTGTGTTAAACTATTCTGTTTTGATAGTATTTAAGCAATTAGTTAACATAACCTTTTTGCTTTTAACTAACAAAATAAAACTATTCAGAAGAAAATACCAATTAAAGTCAACGACTCCTTTTCTGAGTGTTTTTGGGAGCAATGTTTGTCAAGAGCGTGGGGACGGTGTTAAAGAGAAGCTGATGGCAACCCATGCCATGACTACCAGTTTTTTTTAAATTATTGTGCAGGAAGTTAATTCAACAGGATCATTGAAATGATTAAATGTCATAGAGTTCAAATTCAACTACAGACCCATATGATTTGGATGATTTTTGTGTAATTTATTACAGCAATTTTTTAACACATCAATTCAAATAGAGGTAATATCAACAAATAAAGTATTCAACTCCAGATTGTGGGGTCAAGTATTCACTACATGAGTATCTCACACTTTTAAAGCTTGGAACTGGGATTTTTGTTTTAATTTTTTTTTTCTCCGGTCATCTAGCCTCAGTCATCATGTTCTTACCTTGTCTCTGTGCTGCTCTGTGCTCCTGACGGCCTCGTTCTGGTCGTGCAGCGTGAGCCGCAGTCCCCTGCACTGCTCCTGAAAGTGAATCAGACTTCAAATGAATCCACAAAGAGACCGTTATGCGATGGAGGGACTGACTAAGGACTATTTTGAGGAGGAGAAAGGAAAAAAAGGAGGAGAGAATGAGTCATACACACTGAACAACACAAACGCAGGGGGAGAACAGGGGGCGTTAACCATAAAGAGAAAGTAGAACGAATGTCATAGAGAAAGCTAAAGTTTTTTGTTTTTTCCCCACTGCAACAGCAACAGATTGTTTGATTTAAATTGTGTGCTATGGACGTCAGAGGGACTTAGGCGGAAACCCTCCAGATGCTCGTAGCCAATTGGGAGCAGAGAGGAGGGGGATTTCTGGGAAAGTAGGCAGAAAATGTTGTGTCAAGTAAGACTAAGATTATTTCCATGGTAACAAACTGTCACTGTGTCCATAAAGTATCTGGCACATTAACCAATATAAGAGGGAGGACTAAGTCAAAGATTGAACAATGCACAAATACTTGAAAATGGGCTCAAACAAACCCCCACAGATCACTCCTGGTCAATGATTTTCAAATATTTTAAGCTTGATATTAGTTTGAAATAATGCAAAGAGAGCAGAGATGCTGCTAGGGAGAATATTTTCATATTCATTTCATGGTTGCAACACAGATGTGTTATTTTGATCGATTTTAAAATAAATTGATGGTTCAAAGAGCTGAAAATTCCCTTTTAACTGACATTTCACTGACATTTTACACAGAATTGCAACTTATTTGGAAACGGGGCTGAAGTTGCATAAGCTTTGTAGCAAAAAAAAATTGGCGCAGGATATCACTTGGTGTGTCCTCCAGTATGTGGAAGTCTCCAGAAAACTCCCTACATGTCAACAAGCATGCGGATGTGAGGGAGGAGGTAGGAGATGTTGCGTAACTCATTCCAGCCAACACAGCGTGTTGTATTTATTTTCTCATGGGTGATGGCCGTGTCCTCCTTGTGTCAGCTCTCAGATGCAGATCAAAGATGAAATGGCATCAAATATGACCAAACTCAAAAGCGATGTGACTGAGCGGGAACATGGTCATGCACACACAATTGCTCGATCACTTTAAGGTCATATTCTTAAGAAAAGTGGCCAATAAAGAAAGAAATGTGTGGAATTTAGCTGCTCAAATCCAGCAGGCAAATAGTTGTGGACGTTCAGTATTTACATATCTTACATGATTATTTATCTGAGGCTAAACAGAGCAGCCTGAGCAGAGGTCTGTGTGTATTATAGAGACACCTTAAATGGCGATGAGTCTGCCAGACACCTGAGGAACAGGAATGTTCCTGATAGCAGAGAAATGGGCCTTCAGGCATCGTGTTGTTTTGTGGTTTGGAACAGTAAGGACAAAGTTTCTCAAATTCAAAAATCCTAATTATTCGGCTTAATTTTGATCTCTAAAAACCCAAAATATATTATTGCTGTTGATATTACGCTGATGAGGCCCTTTCTAAATAACAGCACAACTCTAGGCATTGTCTCACCTTGTCGTCACAGCTGCTGAGTACATTCCTACTGTCTTCCTTCATTCTCCGTCATCAAAAGTGACGTGACTGAGCGGGAACATGGTCATGCACACACAATTTGCTCAATCACTTTAACTGGTCATATTCTTAAGAAAAGTGGCCAATAAAGAAAGAAATGTGTGGAATTTAGCTGCTTAGACATTTGCCACTGAGACTGACACCTGATGTTACGGAAGCTGGATTGTTGAATAACGTGCTTTTTATCTTTTTATCTTTTATCTTTGTGTCTGTGACGTGAAACAGAAATATTGTAGTTTTCAGGTTTGTTCCACACTTTAACTCTGCTTTCTGTATGTTTCTGCCATGATAAGTGCATATGCACTGGTTTGAACCGCTTTAAAAAGCTTGTTGAATTAAACTTTCCATTTGTGCAGCATCAGCCAGGAAATAACGGTTAATAATAATAATGTCCATTCTTGGTGTTTCATTTACAGGTGTAGACTTGTGTGCTTTGTTTCAGTCTTAAGTGATGGTAAAATGTTGGATATTTAGGATTTGTGGAGTTAATTTGACATAAAATAATGAAATGATAAAGGCGATCTATTTTAAAACAGTATGAGCTTGAGACTGCCTCTGTAGGGAAACCCTGTCATCAATCGGAGTGGAAATGAATGACCTCTTGTTGCATAATGTCATGATAAAGAGCAGCCATAAAAGATAAGGCGTGTGTACAAAGCACAGAAGACCATCAGACCGGCGGCTACAGTAATACAGGAAAAGGCAGAGAGAGACAGATAAATCTGAGAAATGGAGGAGAGATCAAAGAGAGGAAATGAACAATAAGAACAAGGGAGAAAACTGAGAAGGAGAAGAGCCTACAACACGAGTCTGGGTCCAAATATAATAAACACAACGTGGGGAAAGGAGAGGGAAAACTTCTCCTCTTGTTTAAAATGCCAGGACACGTGGATGTTCTGGCACCAAGTAGGATGGGAAAGAGAAGCAGGGGGCGAGAACAGGAGAACAGTAGTGAGTATTCACATACAGGCGCAAATGCACGCACACACTCACGCACACACACACACACACACACACAGACTGCCTGTATTTACGTGGTAGCCTCTCTGTCTACTTTTGCTTTTATATCAGCTTGCACACACAAGAATGTGGTTTTTCCCACTTTCAAACGCAGCCTGTAATTCAAGCCTTTCCTGGGAACACGGACAAAAGGCTGGATGTGCTCACGGACGCTGTGCACACATGCACACCAATACAGCCACTCAAGCACCGGAAAATACCCTGATAGAGTCACCGTAGGAGCACGTTACCTTCCACCTGATGGTGGAAACATGAAGCTGAGCTCACATACAGCCGGGTCGCACCACAATGGACACAAAAGATGTCTTTGTACAGGCTGGCGGAAAAGGACACGAAGATGCTTTTGTTCTGGACTTTGGCACCGGGAGGTCTGTAAACCATCTGGGTGAAGTTTACTGAGGGGTTGCAAGCAACTTTGGGAATGTTGCTGGTACACAGGCAGAGATTTAAAGTGTCTCACTTAGATCAGAACATTATATAAAAGTGTTTTATTCTCCTAGTGTAAAAGAATAAAAGGTCCTTTGTATAGCTCCGGGTGCAGCACCTGCATACCACAATAAATTCCACCCAGGTTTGTGTGCACTCACATCATCATTCATTAAATCATGTCGTCTCTCTTGTGAACTGCTTTCATGTTCTCGCTGCACAGATGTCAGTTCTGTCTCTTGTCCAACTGCAGTATAAACCTCTGCCTCTAGACGACAGGTGTCAAACAACTACTAACCTGCTGGCACGTCAGGTGTCGTTTCAGTTACTTTGATTCAGGAAATCCTCCCACAGTCGTCTTTTTGAGCAATACTCAAACAAGGAAAGCATGAATATAAACTCTCCTTTCCTTTTATCCGAATGAGTGAGACCTCCAAACCCACCGTACATCCGTGTCACGTTGACAAAAGAGGCCAAACAAGATATTTGTCCAAATGAGCTTTGAACTCCAAATTATGACTCAGATCAGGGTCTTTCTGATAACAGAAAGCTAAGTCAACAAAGAGGTTTCACTACCAGGTTTTAATAGTTGACAGTGATTGATCTCAAACTCCATTGATCTCAGGCTGCACTTTATCCAACTTTAACAGACACTCTGTGTTTTTACAGCAATGATTAGCAGACTTGTTGATCAAAAGAAAATTAAATAATAACTGATCATTCTAGTCCTTCACCAAACTCAGTCATTAATGGCCCTAAACCCTTTAAATGTGCAGATTTACAGCTTTTCTTTGCCAGATTTGACATTAAAAGAAAAAAAAGAAAAGTAAACACCACTTTCCACTCTCAGAAATTATGATTTTACTTTTTTGATACTACTTTATATGTCTCATAAAGTAAATGTTTAAGATGTTATCGTGAAAATAACTGAATGTCTGACAGCACAATGTTTAAGTTTGAACTTGTAAAGGTCAGATGCCAGTAAAGGGTGAAAGTTACACCCTAAAGGTCAGAATAAATGATGAATTACATTTTCCGAGGAAGAAGTGATGTAGGGTGTGACACGGCCGTTTGGTTGTTTGCTTTTGTGTTATCATCATGTGATAACCTGAATAGGTGACTGGATATAAACTCAGTTCCATGGAGGTGAACTATCAAAGCAGAGAATGTCATCAGGTAAAACTTTACAGAAACAGAGAGCTTTGTAACAAATTATTTTATTTCCTCCTTGCTTGCGTTGTGTGTGAACAAGGCATGCTCTGACCTGCTTTCGCTGATCCCCAGCATAGATGCACCTATATGTCATGTCTGGCCCATTCCCAGCCTGTGATGTCACATTCTCCTGACGGAGAATGAGGGAAGACAGTAGGAATGTACTCAGCTGTGACGACAAGGTGAGATAATGCCTAGACGGAGAGTTGTGCTGGTATCTAGAAAGGGTCTCATCAGCGTAATATCAACAGCAATAATATATTTTGGGTTTTTAGAGATCAAAATTAAGCTGAATAATTAGGATTTTTGAATTTGCTTTGTGGAGAAACTTTGTCCTTACTGTTCCAAACCACAAAACAACACGATGCCTGAAGGCCCATTTCTCTGCTATCAGGAACATTCCTGTTCCTCAGGTGTCTGGCAGACTCATCTCCATTTAAGGTGTCTCTCGCCGCCCTCTTATAATACACACAGACCTCTGCTCAGGCTGCTCTGTTTAGCCTCAGATAAATAATCATGTAAGATATGTAAATACTGAACGTCCGCAACTATTTGCCTGCTGGATTTGACTCTATTCAGTTTTGTTTTCTGTGTGACGTTGATGCAAAATTGCATGTTAAAAAGTAATAGACTAAAGAAAGCCTCAACAGACACGGTTTACTGCGTCAAACTCATGCCTCGGTTTATAGTTTTATTAGTTGCGTGATGTGGGCTGACCTTTGAACGCTGACCTTTTGTTAGATTCACATTTGCACAGCTGAAGGCGGCAATTACATTTATAATGTTGACACAACTGTCCAACTGGTTCTCCAGTTCTGATCTCAAGTTACATTTTATTCAACGCAGCTTTGGTCCACAGTTTTCCCGTAATGTCTGACGGGAGCTCAGTGGACGGCAGGTACGGAGCTCAGGAGGAGGCGCATGGTGAAAGTGTCAGGGTAAACTACAGTGCTGGTTAGAGGTCTGCTCTCTCAGGTGAGATAAAGGATTTTACCGCTGGTGGACAGATACAGTGAAGGCAACATCCAAAATGATGGAAAAGACACATTCTGCTCATTTACAAGTAAAGTAGTAAGTCAGCAAAGCAGGAGCCCTGAATGAACAAATTGTGCTTTTTAATCCTGTTGAACAAAAGCTCACAGGCCAGGTGGTGTTAAAGCAAAGCTTTTCCAGGTCACGCCTGTCACAACTGCAAGTGTAAGCCTTTAAATGATGCGTCCAGAAGGCACCTGTTACAGACACAGATGTTATTTGGACTAATTCTGAGCTTGCCTCGATGCGTGCGTATTTAGGGGTGGAGGGGATAATACTTTAATTACTCCAAAGCCAGAGACTTCAGTAAATACACCACTTAGAGCAGATGAAGCCAGCCTGAAGATCTGAGAGAGAATCACAAAATCACACGGAGGAGCTACAGGAGTCTTGTAAACAATGCAGGGCCACGTAGAGGAAAGAAGGGAGCACAGAAGATACTGGAAGAAGGCCAGGAGTGCCTCATTTTGAAATATTAAGTTACCAAAGAAGATACACATAAATACATTTACAAATATTAACAATAACATATAAAAACATGAGGTAACTTACTGCATATTCTTGATTTCTGATGTCTTCAAATGTGCACAGACTCCTCGTCACCCCGTTCATCTTGGACAGAGACAGAATAAATAGTCCAAAAACAAATAGTGAATAAATAAATAAATGAGGGGGAGGTATGGATGTGTCTCTGTGGAGTAGCTGCTGCTCGGTGTGAGGTGTTTTACTGCCTCCTGATACTCTAATAACTTTTCCTCACCACGTCAGAGTGGGAGTGAGCCACAAACCAAAGCAGCCCGCCCACTAGCCGGCCGAAACAGCCAAATAGGGAACTAGGGAAACAGTCAGGGAATGACTACGAGGGCTGGGTGAGCACATTGTTGTAAAGTAGTTGCTGCCACCGGTACAACGACTTCTGGAACAAAAACCTCCAGAAAGTTCACATCATCACATGATACTGTGGCAGAGGAGCACGTAGATAAGTAAATACCGAGGGCATTTGTGAAATATGTAATTGCTGTCATCCTTTGCTGAGCAGAGCATGGTCAAACTCTTATTATTGCTCGGTAAGCACACAGCTCAATTCACACATGAATAATGTAGTGAGAAAGGTTCAAGCTTGACTACGCTTCTTATAAAAGTTCCTCCTCACTCTACAAAACAGTGGAGGCACAGAGGTGAAACCCAGTGATTAAAAAAGAGACTTGTTATATCTATTTAGATTAGATGACAATAACTAGTTATCTAATCTAAATTTCAAGATGAACCAGAAAAGGAACATTTCATTCACTTTTGGTGCAAATCCTACGTAAAAGCTCACTTCATTTTCTCTTTTTTTTCAATGTCCCACCTCATCATGAATGACTAACTTATCCACTGCAATGAACATTGTGCTGCTTTTGATTTTCTCTGGTAAATAAACAACACATATTTCCCAGTTCAATCTGTACAAACAACTCACATCACATGGGAACAATGCAAACTTACGAAGAATACATACAGACTTGTTCAGACTTGTAGAAGAATTTAAAAGGCTTTTTGTGTATTTATACTTTATAGCGTAATTATCTGTGCACTCAAACAGGCATCTTGAAACATCCCATTTTCCCTCATTTCCACATGTAAGTAGCAGCTACTCTTCTGAGATATAAAGAGGTTCCCCTGAACTGAACCACTGAGAGAAGTTCATCCAAAATCCATTCACAATCCCACCCTGACTCCATGTTTCAGCCCTTTTATATCTCACATGTGCTCAATGTACAAATGGTGAATGGTTACCAGCCAATTTCTTCATTTTTCTGCATTCTTCAGTAAAGTCAATAGATAGATAGATTATCACGGATGTAGCAGAATGGGTTTCAATCAGTTCAAAGCTCGGGAAAATGTCAGCAGTAGCATAAAACACGTACTTGTAACAATGTGGTACAAGTTTATTTCCTCATGTCGAGTGTCTCTGTCGGTGAACAGTCATCAGCATACTTCCAGACATGACTGAGGTCACATTTACAGGAACAAGATGATAGAAGTAACAGAGCGAGCGTTGGAGTGTAGCTGATTCAGGCTGCCCCACAGAGCTTTAATGTCTTTAAAGACTTTAAAGACCTTAATAGCTGCCGAGGAGCAAACAACAGCTCAGAGTTGCACACAAGAGAAGACACTAAGTGAATTTGAAACAGGAGTAGAGATGGGCACAAAATACAAGAACAGGAAGAATAAACTATTCTTCACACATTAATCAAAATCATTAATGTTTCCCAAAGGGAAATCTGGTGTTTAATGAGTAAACTTTTCAACATTAGGTATCACTGAGCAAGAATGTACATGCACACATCTACAAACCATCAACACACCTAAATCTGACCACATTCAGACACACTAATCCACAATTAGAAGGCAGACTGTTGGAAGAATTACATTTATATACATCCTTGTCTTCCACGGAGACTGTAGAGCGCCTAAAAAAAAACGTTTTTTTATGCTCATTCAGTGTTTTCATCCATCCGCAAGATAAAATTTTCGATAATAATATCTAGTCGGGAAAAAAAGTCTTCTTTAATGCTGTGTTTTCATGTTTTAAGATCAGAAGGAGTCCCTGGGTGTGCAAAGTTGGAGACATCTCAATGATCAGACCTCATCTGGATTATTTTTATCAGTTTATCAGTTTATGCCACAACTGATTATAATGCATTTTATTAAATGTTTTAGTATATTGTCTTATTTTTCTGTATATGTCATTTTAAAATGAATGTCATGCTTTTGTTGTCTGTTAAATGTTTTTAAAAGAGAAAAACTGGAGGCCTAAGCTAGATCATGATCAGCAGCACCTATATGTGATCAATGACAAAAACATGCTTATATTTAGCTCAAAGTAACTAATGATTTATAAAAGTGATTAATCTAAATGATTGGTTTTAAAGGCTCACAGGTCTACACAAGAGAATCTCATCGCTACAAAGAAAAGCAGATTGTCTGGGATTAAATGGTCACCGGCTGGAACGTCAGGTGACGGAGTCAAAGAGACTTAATACAATTATGAAACCTGCGGAAACAGCTGTGAATTACTCAGTAACTGATGTAACTATTTTAATTCATGAAAATGAGTCTTACAGTCAAATGTTTTTCTTTGTCCTTTCCACTCCCTCGCCACCATTATCAGGGCTGTGGCTCCCAGCAGGACACTTGGGAGGCGTCATCTGCATTTTTCTGGGAACCTGAAGAAAGTGGAAATGTTCATACTGAATCCAGCGTCTGGAATTTATATACGATCATTTTCAGCACCACAAAAAGTGATACTTGTTAAGGAGAAAAAAATAGCTACAATGTAACTGTGCTTGAGTGATAAATTCTTTGGATGAATTGCAACATTTAAATAAATTGAAGCTTGCACAACACTCTTGATGATGTTATCTAATAATCATTGAATTCCTGAGGACAGCGTACATGTGATGTTGAATACAATAAGAGATATTTATAGCACTGACGTTTTAAAAAATGAGGACAGTTGTGTTCTTCATTACTCATCTTTAAATTGAGAATTACTGACACACATGCAATTAACTTGGTCCAAACCCCAAAGACTTGTATTTCTAAGCATGAAACCCCTGGAGGCCAATGGAAAAATTATGATCGTACGTTACGCTTACACAACAAAAGGCTGACATTTGCAATAGCAAACAGACCATGATTTCAAAACTGAACATACACCCAGATCTTGGCCAATCAGCTGTCAGGCTGAACAGCTGTGTCTGGGAAGACGCTTGACTATGGAAACTGAATCCCACCCATGGAAAGAATGTTCACTGGAGTTTTAAAATCTGACAAAACAGGAACTGTACACAACACGTTGATCCTGTACAGGTTTGGCTGGACCAGAGGCGTAGGATCATGGATACTACTTGTAGTAAAGCAAACAATCAAGGCGTGACTTTGTGCTAAAAGTCACTTAGTGAACAAAAGAGGAAAAGGACTTCTTTTGAAGATCAAGCGCACAATACCACCATGGGAGGTAAATTGGCAGGAGATTTGTACATTTATGAGGCACAGATCCAAAGGTGGAGCCTGCAAAGTATCCAAGAAATACTTTTATGTACAGTATGCCATTGCAGAGTAGCTCTGGGCTGCTGATTAACACGCAACAAAAATAAATGCTTACAGTCATGAAAGTGCATTTTCTCAAGCAGTGAAGGCTGGATTTCCTCATAGACCAAAGGCTCCTTGATAATAAAATATACGCAGGATAGAAAGATAAGAGTTATTCATGGGATTCTTTATCTTTTAAAATCAGGTCTGATAGAGAAACCATTACTGCAGTTCTGAAGAAATTTCTTCAGAAAGCTGACCTGCACATTCCTGACATGCCTCCCACTGTGCTGCTCCAGCAGCAGCGAGCCTTCAAAGCACAACAAAACTGGCCCATTTGCAGTGATCATGATCCCCTTTACACAGTTATAGTTTGTGCAATTTGTTTTCAATATATCAGATGATTTTGTAAATCCCAACTGAGCAGTGCTTCTTGCTCAATAATCCTGACTTTCAGGCACATGCAATGTCAGTTAACTGATAACAAAAAAAAAAAAACAAAGGTTTGACAGATTTGGAAAAGGTCAAATTGTTTAGTAACACAGATGGGTGAATATGTCCATAAACAGGAAGTAATTCCTTCTGTATCAATTCGACAGCCGAGTTGATTCTGTCCTTCGGGATGTTTATCACAACTATGGTGACTCAAAGCAGCTCTGCAATAACAGATAACAGATGACAACACTGGCATGTTTGTGGTTCCCACTTCAAGCAGCTGCTGCTTAAAAAAATGAGCACAACTCTGCACAATACTTGTATGCCAAATGATTCAACATTATATCACCTCTCAATATCTGTACCATTGTTCAACTTTAAAAGTAAGCTGTTTATATTCATTGAAAATTAAAAACATACTGGAATAAACGATGCATTCTCAGTGAATTACAGTGTTGGATACATTTCCCAAACAGTTTTTTTCTCCATCTGCTTTTTGTTGGAGGTTTGGTTTGGCAGTTCGGCTGACAAGTCAGTGCTGCAAAGTGGTCCCATATCATCACATCCTCATGACCGTGCTTCACCTTCAAGACTGTGGAGCCCTGGCTGAGATAATCCTCCACGCTGAGGATCTACTTGCTCTTGCTATATCTACGATATTAAAAGGTCACAGATTTTCCTATACACTTTTCCATCTTTGTCAAGTCAAACAACAGGGTTTTCAGTTCTTCTGGCTAAGTCTCATCTATTTCTCTTTATCTATATTTAAGGATATGTGAAAATACTTTCCTTTAGTACTTTTACAGCAAAAAAGGAAAAAAAAATATTTTAAACTTTGCTATATCCAAAAATGAATAAAGAATAAAAAAAATGTGTCCCTACATGTCACATATGAGACTACATACAGTACATATATGCGCATGTCTTATCTAATAAAAAACAAAAGGATCTGCAGTTGAACACGTGACACTGCTTTACAACTTCTACTGTACAGCTGGGTCACGGCTCTACAGTAGAAGTAGAAAAAGCAACACTTGAATAACAAAGTGCATCTTAATACTGTAGGCGTCTTCAAACATGCCAGGGGTAACAGATATGATAAATTATGGCTACACATTCATCCAGATCCAGTAATTTATGACTATTACAGAAACAATTTAACGATAAACTAGAGTAAAATTGTATAAAGCAGTCATGAGAATTTGTCTGAACTGTTGACTTTCACTTTCAGTGATTTCTTCCAGCGAAGTCAGTCAACCTTCCTCAGAAATTAAAAAAAAAAAAAGGTCAACAGATTTATCTTTTGACTGTAAACTTTATTGTAGTTGGCAGGAAGTCTTCTTGTGATAGTGAAATTACAAAGAAGATCAACTCATATCAATACATGGAATAAAACACTCTTTTCTGAAGTGCAGCTGAAATGAAATGCTTCCAGTCAAAAATTATTCTTTTCATACTAAAACATCTAACAAGACATGAATCAATATAATTCTCACAAAAATGAGGACAAATCTTTCATTGCAGAAAAATGTAATTTTATACATGATTGTTCAAACTAATTATAATCAACAACAAAAAAAAATCTACAAATGTTAAATATACTTTACATACTTTAAACATTAATAAGGCAATTGATTTCATTGCCAGTGTACATATGTGATACGTTGTGATTATACAGGAATGCATAGAAATTGTTTGGCCTCTATTTTCAATTGCAATTAGAAAAAAACAACACTTGAATAACATTTTATTCTCTGATAAACAGTAATTTAGTCCACACACAGCTCTCATGACTCTCTGACACAGCTTCACTTACAAACCTTTAAAGTTATTTCATTCATCATCTAATTGTTTTGTTTACAGTGAAAAAAAAAATGTCCAGGTAAGTGCAATAAGTAAGGACCAGGGGTTATAAAAAACATAAAACATTAAGATTCCATTTTAAATTTCTGGTTATATTTTGATATCATTCAGCACTTTAATCTGTTATGTGACATTTATGACTGGACAGTGGGATACTCTTGTCCCAAACTATGTCATATACAATTCACATTTCATCATTTGAAGTAAAATAAAAGTTAAAAAAGTCTATACTTCATGGACAGAGAACATTCTGTACTTCTTAGGCCAGAAATATGAAATAATACAGGCAATGCAAGGAAGTGTTTATTATATATTGAAATTAAAAACACCTCAAGTTTCTAAATAATAATTTTTGTATCACGTATGATTCAATGGGCAATTTTATTTGTTTCATATTTTAATCTTTTTATATTTTTTTTTCTTGTGTAATTTTTTTTATTATTGGGAGATGGAGAGGACTCAAATTCATGTATCAAGTAGGATACTGAACCCTATAATACTGGACGTATTAGATTTGACTACATGAAGTTAAAACTAAGTGTGAAATTGTGTGCATTTCTCAGTCTCTTGAAGCTATCCTTGAAAGCAGTCCATTATGCCATTAAGTTGTCAGCCGTTTTATGTGCACTGTGGATACAGAACTCAGCCATGTGACAGTGGGAACACTTTAAGAACTTAAAGGGGACATATTATGGGAAAGATGGTCTGGTTTTTTGGGGGGATTCACAGCACGTTTGGGTGTTTGAGGTGGCTACGACCTCAAAATGTCCAACTTAACACAAACATATTACTTTGACTGTGATTGCTCAAGTCTGAAAAAAATGTCATTCAGTAAGCAGTTTGGATTTACAGAGTAACGTGACATCACAGACCGAGATCAGTGCAGACTCATCCAGATTTCCCAGATTATTTTTTACCATATTTCACATGTTGCAGCATTTGCTGTAACTTGGTAGTTGATAAAACTGTGATGCCAATATAAAATAAGGCACATCTTGTAAAAAAGTGGGTGGAGTTGAATCCATGTTTGACTCCACCCCCTTCAACTGGCTGCTGTGAACAGAGCTGAAAAGACACGGTGGAAAGAGAAGCTGTTCTGCTGCATCTCTCGACTGACTAAAACTCAGAGGTTTCATTAAGACTTCAGGAAATTGTGTCAACATTTTAAAATACATCATAAAATGACTCTAATCAGCAGCACCAAAGTAATGTTGAAGCACAGCAGTTGATTATTATGCCAGAGAAAACAGTATGCAACTTCTCTGCAGTGAAGACATGTATATAAGCGTACCCTAACCAACATTTCTGTATTCAGATCGGTTTCAAGCTCCCAAGTTCAACGGCTACTTTGTTCTTCGAAGATGTAGGAAAACAGAAATCTGAGTTCTGCTTCTACAGTATGGGTCACGGCAGGTTTTTCCCCCCATTGCAGCGATAACAATCGGGAAATAAATCGCAAAACTTGAGGTGATTCAATCTACAGGGAAAAACAACAACGAACAATACCTGGTAGCAGAGACGAGTCAAGCTGGACTATGTTGCAAAAATAAGGCAGGAGTATCAACCATGAAATATTACATTTGTACCAAATGAAAAAAAATAGAATAAAATAATACAAGAGGTAAAGAAGAGTTGGTTGTCCCGTCCCCCCAGTTTCCAGCTCAATTTTTCCTCCCAAGTAAATCAGTTACTGGCTGTGCTCTTGGGAGATTTGTATGTTGGAGTACCTTGTGTAGTACCTTATTGCGGTAGTGTACTCGGTGTGCGCATTACACCAGAGGAAATTCCTTTAAAGTCTCAGGATGCGGTGCTTCCTTCCATTTCATCTCTTTAGTACATATATTTTATCTCCCAAGTCCTTCTGACCTCAATGTCTGTAGTGCATACTATTCTGACTTCTGGCTTTTTCTCCCAGTTGAAATACACTTTCCTCCATCCTTTGCATGGCAGTGGGACAATTTCTCACTTTCCACCTGCTCTTGAGCTGCTGTTTTAACAGGAGCTGGTCTGCAGGTTGCTCTCGGTGAGGATGGAGGTGATGGTGGACGACTCGTACACGCTGTCGTCATCATCCGAGCTCAGGGCTGATGAATCCAAAGCTGGACGCATAGTTGTTTTCCTCCTGTGAAACATAAATAACTATATTTATATTTTGCATTCAAATACCCAGGTTGTTGTGCTACAAAGTATCATCCTTTTTTTCTATTTAGCTTTTCGGCGCTCTTAAGTGTGGCAGTCAGAATGCTCCCTCTGCTGGTTGTGTAAGGCAACAACATCTGTTTCTTTGGTACACTTGTGATTTCATTTCTGCTGTGGCACATGAGGAAATGTAACATTAAAAAAAAACAAAAAAAAAACCCTTTCACACATTGGCATTTGCCAGTATGTTTGAAACAAGCCATACTGAGAAAATACCCCACATCGGGGATGTGTGAATATCTACCAGGTGCCTGTATCTTTGTCTTACAGTTGAAGAATCTGGGTTCACTGATCAAAGTATCATTACAACAGTGTTCTTTTTTTTTTTTGTTAACAATTTTTCATTAATTTTATGCCAACTTTTAAAAAGGAAAAGGGGGCAGACAGTCACAAGCACTGCTCTGCTGTAGCAACATGTCCACTGTACATCTGAAAAAAAAAACAAACGCAAAAAACAGGGGAAAAAATGTGTCACAATAGTTAGAACAAAACAAAAATAATTACAATTACAACAGTGTTCTAAAGTTTTTCCCGAATCTTGTGACTTAAAGAGAAGGAGGTGTCTTTCTCTTACTCACTCATACACAAATACCAGTGTAATAATCTCACTGTCAGGAAGTGTTGCATAGTTGTTACCATAAGCTCACAGTGAGCAACAAATTGGAAGAGAAACACTTACTTGAGCTCAGTTTCCAGAGCTGTGACTCTGGCCTGCAAGGCCTCTTTCAGCTCCATCTGTTCCTCCATGTCTCTTTGCGCTTTCCTCCTCAGTGTATCTAATCTTTCCAGCTCGGTCTCACCCTCATCCATCTGCCTCTTCAGAGCCTTCACTCTCAGAGCAAGCTGCAAACAAGTCAAGACTAAAGTAAGCCTGACTTTCTGAGTTTGATGTTAATGTATTTAGAAAATGAAAACATAATCTCAAATTCATTCATTTGTACCTGATCCTTCTGTTCAGTGTGTGCCTGTCTCTCCTCGTCCAGCATCATGTTGAGTTCTTTCAGTTTCCTCTCCAAACGACGTTGTGATGCTATCATAGAGTTCTTCTCCCTTGAAGTGAGAAAAACACATTAACACGTAAGCGTGTGAGTGTAAAATTTGCTCACATGCACTTGAATAACTTTGACATGGAACCAAGTGCTGGAGGCTTCTTCACTGATTTCACAGCATTCTTCTCAAAAACTATTTGTTAGTTAAACTAACAGTGCATGAAATGCTGATAATCTTGAGGCACACTCTCCATTTCTGTTGCCCTGTACCTTTCCTCCATAAGCAAGCGTTCTTCCTGCTCCTGGATTTTGTTTTCCAGCTGGGACACTCCAGCCGAGGATCGAGACTGGCCCTCCATGTCAGCCACGCGGCCCCTCAGCTCCTTCAGCTGCAGGAACACGTGCAGCAGTTCAACAAAGCATGGAACTTAATGGACTGTATTGGATTTGTGGCCCATTTTAAGTCAAGTAAGGATGCTAATGTGCTGAATCAAACAGCAGTAATAGTGTGGTCCAGGTGGGCTCACATGTCTCTCCATCGCATTCTTATCCAGCTCCAGGTCCTGCTTTGACGATCTCTCCTGCATGAGCTCAGAGCGGAGCTGATCGATCTGGTCTCTGCTCCTGGCCACCCGTTCAGTCAGCATCTCCCCAGTACTCTTCTCTTCCTCCACTTCCAACACCATATGCTTCAGTTTGTCCTAAGACACAATAAGAGAACCCTTAATTGGCCTGAAATCCCCCCGCGATGGGCCACAGTATGCATTTCTGATGAAATAAAGTTCCTCTAATACTGAAGCAAAGGTCAGAAGTAACAAAGTGAAACAATATTTTGTTACCCCATGTAATTTGTAGGTATTGACAGCTTTTTACAGCAAGATGGAACAATAGTAATTTGAAAGTAATATTGTTTATCCGTTCATGTATCCATTAGTACAAAAACTGAATCAACAAGCAGTGATGATGCAAGTAAATCAAACAAAACAGCAGAAAGAAAAGATTAATAGCACAGAGTTATTCCTCAGTCTTGGCCTAATTCAGCCGTTTCAGATCTGATGCCACCGGTTCATTTAGCTTCATTTGAGCTGATCTGAGATCTGTCACTATCACAACAGTAACTCTACTTTTCATTTTCTTAAGACTGAAGGGTGAATTTTATACATTTGCGAAATTGTTTTAATTATTCATGTTATGCTAGAGGATGATAGAACATTTTCCCCTGAGGTGACAAATACACATTTATTTCTGCTTTAATCAGACTTCAAGTCCATTCGTTTCATTGCAAATACCAACAAAATGTGAAAAAAAATGTTATTTGTGCAGATTAAGCCTGCTAAACAGAATGATGAAAACAGTGGTCAGTGCTTACACTCCCAAATAGTTTGTTCTTCAAAACTGATAAAAAGGAGCATCTTACCTCTAGGATGCGAACCTCACGGGCCTTCTCATTGTGGCTGTTTTTACCGGCCTCCACTTCTCCCTCGAGGTGACGCAATCTATTGGTGAGAAGCTCTTTGTCAAGCTGGTGGTTGTCTCTCTCCTCGCATGCAAGCTGAAGCTCCCTCTTCTGTTTTGCCATCTAATTAAATTAATAAACCACATGTGACTTTCCTATTAAAAAATAAGGCTTAACAAAGAGACAGGGCATGCAATAAAAAGGTAAAAAAAAAAGCAAACACTATTGATACACACTTCCTCCTCCATTCTTTTCAGATTCAGCTGGTTTTTTTCCAGCTCAGACTGAGCATCTTTTCCATGACGCTGCGCATCCTGCATTTCCTTGCGAGCTCGCTCCCTCTGCTCCTCCAGCTGGACACTGAGGGCCTGTGTCTCCCCTCTTAAGGACATGTTCAGGGACTCGTACTGATAAGATGATGGAGGAGACAAAACATCACAAAAGGTGAAGAATTTTATGATATTGAGCAAACCTGGTGGTAGAAGCTTTGATTGTTTACAGAATATGAAGAGGGTTCGTCTTTCTTACGTCTTTGTTGAGTTTCTCCACAGCTTTCTCCTGCTGGTGTTTGGTCTCTTCTAGCTGACTGATTGTCTGTTTCAGCATCTCCTTGTCCCTCTCCGAGTCCTCCAGACGCAGACTGATATCGTGGTGCTCCTGACTCGACCTGGAAGCTTTTCTCTTGGCTTCATCCAGTTCAGATCTCAGGCCTCTCACCTCATTTTGGAGGGAAACCTCCGTCTCTGAGCTTTCTGTTGCGTTGCTCTGCAACTGAGCCTGAGTCCAAAGAGGAAATACACTTACAGCTTAAAGGCCAACTGCTTTTGGCATATGAGACGACTGAGATGGATATAGTATGCGAGGACTCAACCTTACCTCTAATCTTACAGTCTTCTCTTTGAGACGAGTGTTGGCAGCCTCCTGATCGCGCTGGGAGTCTTGGAGAGAGTTAACCTCAATCTGAGCGCCGCTCAGGCGTGTTTTAGTGGTTTCCAGTTCATCTTCAGCTTGAGAGAGTTTCTCGTTGAGCTGGCTCGCTTCTCTTTGTGCTTCACCAAGTTTCTGTTCCAACTCTGAAATGGTTGCTGGATCTGGGAGCTGTTGGCAGAATAAGAGACAATCAATCAAAAAAAGGGATTTTTTTTATAAAACTTAAGTATTTCTTGGCAAAATGCATCATGAGATTATCATTTTAATTACCACCAATACCAAAACTACAACATGAATGTAAAATTGTATTGTTGTGGACATTAAAGACATTAAATAACTTCTTTAGGATGAGATTAAACTGACGTTTTTATTTTTCTCTTTTGCTTTCGCATAGTCATCTTTGGCCTTCTGTAACTGGTCTTTTAGCCGGTCGATTTCATACTTCAGTTCAGCCTCCTGGTTCTGGTGAGCTTTTTTTATAGAGATCATTTCCATGACCTTCTTATCAAACTCCGTCCTCTGCTTCTCCAGCTCAGACTTGGTTTTCTGCAGTTCGGCATTGCAATGCTGGAGCTCCTGAACAGACGTGTCATGGTTGGATGGTTACGGTGCCTTATAGGTCATTCATTTGTGCATCAGTAACCAATGTGGCGCTTTGGATGAGTTTACTGCACCTGGTTGAGAGACTCTGTGTGTTTGGGATCTGGCGTCTGTTGTTTCATTGTCGTCACTTTCTCCTTAAGCTCCTTTAGTTCATCCTCAAATTCCTCTTTCTCCAGGCGGTTTTGCAGGAGCCTGATGAAATGGGATGCAGCTTCATTATCTGATCAACAACAGTTGGATTATACGGATAACTCCTGCATTTGCTTTAGTGGAGTGATGATTAATAAGCAATTATATAATTGTCAAACAACACAATATACATAAGCACTCCAAGCTATTTCATTACAGCCAGACAAATTCTCAGTAAGACGTGGTAACAATACAGTTTTCTAAACACAGACACAAATAGAAGACTATCCAAACCACTCCTCCATGTGTTAAATGTTTCTGCTTTTACGTGTTGGTCACAATGTTTTACTGAAACAACTACATGGACAGAATGAAGAATCTGAAATGCTCCACACTGCCACTGTTGTCCAAATTTAAACTATAATTCATAACTATTGTAAAGTCATGAATTTAAGAGGACGGAGCTGGAATAGCCTGGACACTACGAGGTGGTGAGACGGTTGTTAGCACAGTTAGGCACATCTACAGCTCTCAACATAAATGTAGCTAAATCTATGACCCTCACTGTGTTTCAGGGTTGCTGGGTGGCTCTCTAACAGAGAGAAGGAGAAAGCGACAAGGCAGAGTGAGAGGGGGGAAAAATAGGAACACATTAGTAGGAAAGTAAGTGCAAAGAAAACCTCTAAAAATATGTGCAAGTTAACTGTAAAAACCCAGGAAGTAATCGATGTCGACAAAATGTTACAAGTTTACGGCCACTTCTGAACAGGCTCACTCTTGTTTGTTGCTCCGAAGCTCATCCCTGGTGGAATGAAACTGCTCCATCCAGTGGTTGCTCTCGTCTCTGCAGTCCTCCAGCTGCTGCTGCAAGGTGCGCACCGATGCGTTCACGCGCAGTCGCTCCGCCTCGATCCCGGCGTGAGACTTAGACAGGAAAAAGTAAAAGATAAGACTGTGTCATAGTTTACGTTTACCATCTCACCGTGTGTGTGTGACTGAAGTGTAGTGAAGCTTTATGTTGCAATATCATTACGTAGTCATAATGCATGCGGTTGATTTTGACAACATTTGTCATGACATTATAATAGTTTGGAAAGTTATTTGTTTCATGACCTCAGCTAAAATACAATGTGGACTTCTCATCAAACCCTGACACAAAAGACTAATTCTTGGTTTATGTAAAATACAGCAAAATAGGGCTGCTGGGTGGCACAGTGGTTAATGCAAGGGTCCATGTACTGAGGCTACAGTCCTCCTGCAGCGGTCGGAGGTTCCAGTCTCGGCCTGTGGCCCTTTGCTGCATGTCGTTCCCATTCTCTCTCTTTACACCCTTCCTGTCCACACCTTGAATAAAGTCCACTAGAGCCACAAAAAAATAAAAATACAACAAAATACTGCAGGTGACAGATTATGTTGTAGATGAATATATGTAGTATTTCCTAATATAAAGCATTTTCAGCTATTTATAAATGACCATATTATACTGATTTCCAGCCATCTTATTCTCTCATTGTAGTCTCCAGAGCAGCCAGAAAAACGTATTTCAGACCGACAATTACAAGAAAAGACGCCTTCCAAAAACAAGATGATTCTGCCACGGCCGGAGCTCAGGTAGCAATGGCTCAGTTAGTAAATATTCTTGTAACCTCAGAATGAAATTACTCTTTTTTTAACGTGAGCGATCTCGCAAAGTTCTTGCAGTCCACAAGACTATACAAATACCATTTCTTGTGTGTTCTGTAAACAGGCTCCGCTATAACACATGCGCTCCTCATTTTTGAGCCTCTGGTTATGTGTAAGATGTTAATTCATAGTTACACCACTGATGATGTGGCCACATTTAAAATCAACACAAGTGTTTACGAGGCTGTAATGAGTGTTTAACAAAAGCGCTAACAGTGTCATTGCAACATGTACAAAAAAGATTATTTTTTGTTTAAAAGTAACAGATACTGATATATCTACGATGCACATAGTTGAAGTCTACATGAACCCATAACGGTAGTGACTAGGCACAGTTAACTCATGTAATTGTTCAATAACCAAGCAATCTGCGATCAGTGTGAATAGTTACAAAAATCCTTCTGTCACTCCACACTTTTGGGGTTACAGTTAATCGTAGTAGCCTAGTCTTGATTCAGTTTCAGAGACCTGAAATGGTTGCTGTTTATGTCCATTGTGCGTTTCCCCGTGTTTCAGACTAGCAGCGGATGCCCACCTGAGACACCTGCTCCATGCTGCTGCGGAGCTTCTCCATGTCAACACTGTACTGCTCTCGGAGCACTTCGATCTCTTTGTCATGTGTTGCCACCTCTTCCTTCAGAGCACCTTTCAAAGCTGTGAGCTCCCTCTCTCTTTGTCTTAAAGTGTCCTCCAGCTTCTGTTTCAGCTGGCAAACCTCCATCAGGTCTGCTTGACAAGACATCAGGTCCTGCAGAAACAATATCAACTTCATTAGCTGACACGACCTCTAACACAAACTTAATTAGATCATGCTTTTCTACAGTGACCCATAATCTATTCATAAAATGTTTTCTTGAGAACTTGGTTTAGTTTTATGCACACGTGTGTGGTCGTGTTTGCACGACAGCGTGTCATGGTACCGTCTTGCTTCCATTCTCTCTTCTGAGTTCATCTTGAAGCTCCGCCAGCTGGTCCTCCATCCCTCTCACACGTGTCTCTGCATTCTCCCGGTCCATGCGCAGCTGAGTCAGCCTGCAAGGAAAACAAGACACATTCATAGTTAATGGTGAAAAAACTTGTGTCATGACACTGCCTTGCTCCTGACTGACTCGTAGTTAGTGGTACTAAGCTCTCCTTTCTAAAGCCTTTGTGTTTGGGTGTGCTTGAGATGCTGGGTCCTCACTCTGACTGCGTCTCATTTAATTCCTTCTTCTTCCGGTCCAGCATGTCCTGGAGTTCCAGATTGTCATCCAGACACGACTCTAGCTCGGCTTTCAGAGCAGGATTAGAATTGCCAACAGAGTCCTACACACAAGCAGGGGCGATGAATAAATGAGAGCAGTGAAACACAAGACATCAGTGTCTCTGGCTGCATAAACAACTGGCTTTTAGCTAAAGTAGCAGCCCTTTATTTGCTCACTGATCAATATGCATAAGAGCTTAAGTTATTAAGAGCTATTAGGGATTAAGACTTGCCAAGCTTCCTTAAACGGACATATAATGAGTTATTATAGACATTAGATTATTGTGGCTGTACCTCTGACTAGCGCAGAGGGCTTTAAGGATTAATCTAAGGATTTATCTGAAGCACACTCCCCGCGACCTCCTTAGCCCTCCAGGTTAAATTAGTTAAAAGGGAATAAAAACTCAGAGCAGTTATTCTCAACCAGAAGAAATCATTATTGAAGCTATCCGTCATTTGGAGGAGACTTGGACAGGTGCTTATATTTGGCTGAATGCGACCTGTAAGATAAGAGATGAGTTACTTTGCGCTCTGGATGTTAACATTCTCAAGTGACAGACATTTTTAATCAGGACGCTGAATTGAGAAGGACGTAGGTGATCCAAGGCCCAGAAACTACAGTAAAGACCGAAAAGCCCTGCACACATGTTCCAGGTCGTAGACTGTGTCTTCAAACCATTGAGGTCTTGCATTGCAAAATGAGACCTGCACCAACTTTAGTTTTGATGCAGACAAAGACAGAAAAAAAAGATTAAAAAACAGAAAGAAAAAGGACAAATATTTCCCTCTGACTGAAGGTTATGAGGACACTGCGTCTGCATGTTTCTCTCCGCTTCACTTACCCTCCTTTCTTTCTGCAGGGCAGCTTCTAGTTCTGCCACCTTTATCTCAAGATCCCTTTTTTCTCTCCTCCACTCTTCCCGGGGGGTTTCTTTAGACTGCTAACAAAAAGAGTGTAAGATGAGAAATACATTTCAACCGTCTCTATTAAACAGTAACAGAAAAACTCCATGGATAATTCAATAAGTTCAAAAGGAACAAACCTTTAGGCTCTGAATGTTCTGAAAAATGGTCTTGACTTTGTGCCTGATGACAACATCACTGTCACTAGACCTAAGAGAAATAATTACAGTTTACCGCAGGTACAGTTTACCTTGGCTTTTATGTGATAACATCATCTGTATGTGCCGAGGCAGTGACGTAAACAGGTGAACACATCTGTTGGTACTCTTCCATTAGGGAAAGAAAAAACCCACAATGGTCAATGAAATAACCCGAAACTGACACAAGTAATGATAAATAATAGTATCCTAAAATTGCCAACTATCTTCAATCTTTAAAGGGTGATAAGTCGCCACTCTGCTGCTTGGTATCATGGTGTTCACCACACCGAACATGGACCCGATGAAGAAGATTCTACACGAGCATGTAAAGTAAAGACTGTAAGAGCATCCCCAAGCAGCTTGATGTTCCTGTGACTACAGTTACTATCTTCATTCAGAGCTTTAGGGTCCAGGGGACACACAGGACTGTGTTCCACCTCCCTGATCGTGGTTGCAAGAGGAAACTGATGACAAATTGACGAGACGGATAACATGAATGTTAACCAAGGAGCCAAGAACAACTTCCACAAAGACTGAAAGTGAACTCCCAAGGTCACGGTACAGAAATGTGAGTGCTGTGCACTTTTTTGCACATTGACTGTCACCAGAGTACAGTAAATGTCAAAATACTGTATTCACTGACAGAAAAATGACTATAATTTGGTATCATCCTTCCAGAAATACAAGTTATTTGTGGAAGGATGACCAAATTTAAGTGTGTCTTAAGATGTAACTTATAATTGCCTTGCGTGAATAGCCAGGCCTTTGTTGCCTACATATATGACGAGGTCTCCTGTTAGATATATGTTGAACTCATGATTTGCAGCGAGAGCTTCATTGAATAGTGTGTCTAATACAAAAGTGCACGACTACACAGCTATCTTTGTCACCGCAGAGATATATAAGGAGAATCCTGAACCCTGCAACTGCATCACTCTCTTCTATACAACAAAATTAAACTTCCACCTGATAGACTCTGGATCGCTCCTGACTTTTAGTTAAATGTTTCAAACTCCAGTATTGTTGTGGCTGCACCATATCTGTTGCTTTACACTACTGTATCATATTGTACTGTTTACCATCATGTCCCTAAAGCTTTGCACCTTTTTCTCCCCCAGTTTCATTAGAGTGTGTATGGCTGGAATAACCATAAACACCCGCTTGACTTGATAATGACCAAAAACACACAGCAACTCAAGAATGACAAAGAACAAACATTGGCCTGTTCTGAAGTGACCTATGAACCCTGGTCTAAATCCTTTTAAACATCGATGGAGAGAACTGGAGCATGCAGTCTGGAGAAAAAAGCCCTCAAACCTTAGACAGCTGGAGCAGTTTGCTCATGAGGAAATGAGCAACATACCTGTCTACGTGTGCAGAAGTCTCACTGAGAGTTACAGAAATCACTCGAATGCCTCAAAAGGTTGGATGGCAGAACACGAGGGCTGAGGGTACCAGCAAATTTGTAATTTTATTATTTTGCTTTTTTTCATGATTCTGTTGAACCACAATTCAAAAGCAATGTGTGATTTTCATTAGATCATTTTTGATCAACTACTATTATGATTATCATCACTGGGATCAGGTTTAAGTTATTTCAGTGACCATTGTGGGTTTTTGCTTCTTTAATGGATACTGACAGATTTGTCGACAAGTACAAAATAATAACAGTTCTGTGTACCCTTGTCTGAGGATGTTGTACACAGTCTTCATGGCCTGCTCTTCTTCACCACTCATCTCAGCACTCTGAACCTGGTCCAGCAAAAGGTCAGGGGTCACCTTAAGACATAGATCAGAAAACTGCTCTTGCAATGTTGCATGTGTTGTGGTGTTAAGTGTTCACTGAAAATCTACCACATCGCTCAAGCAGAAACAGAAAGAAGTGTTACCTGTGTGTCGGCCAGGTCCACCTGCTGCGGCCCCGCTGGAGTCCACTGACCGGCCGGGTGGCCGGAAACTTTGCTGTTGGGGCCTTGGCTGCGTCCTAAGCTGCTGTGGGTTGAGGATGGAGATGAGGCGTAGGGGTTGGGGCTGGGGTGAGGAGATGTAGCTCGGTGATACTGTTGCGCAGGAGGGGCTCCTCTCTGCTGGCCTGCAGGTGTTGCACCGTCAAACCTGTTCACGAGTCTGTTGACAGGAGTCTGTCTCTGAGTAGAGTGAAGCTCATCTGCTTGTTGAGGAGGGTGAGAGTAGGGCTGATTATCTCTGAGTGACTCCTGTGACCTACTGAGCCCTGCGCGATATGAACTATCCCACATATTACTTTCCGAGCCCCCCTCTCTGTCTCCCCTTGCTCCAATTCTTCCATCCAGATTCCCATAACTACCAGACTTTCCATCTCCAGGTGGTCTAGACAGCTGGAAATCCTCACTGTTGGCCCCTCCGTCCCTGTCCAGCAGCGAGCCGTGAGACTGAGCCCGGCGTAGTGCCCCTCCCTGATCTCTACCTACATCTAACTCCTCCGGTCCCGGCTCGGCCCTCTCTCTCCTCCGGGGGAGGCTGCGGTAGTCAGGCGGGAAGTCAGTCCTGAGCCGTACCCCATACGAGTCCCCCTTCTGTCCATCCTTCAAGACCACGTACGGCTGACCGGCGATCCCCTGCACCCTGATTGCTACTCCATATTTGGACTGACTCTTGGCTTTAGGCTGAGACAAGGGCTGTCCTGCACGAGCTTCTGCAAGGTCATTGATGAAGCGGATCTGGACTCCATGGTCCACTGGGGTCTTCCGTCCTGAGGACTGTGTGGTCATGCTGTCAGGCACAGCAGAGAAGAGGGGAAGAAGGTGGGGGAAGAAAAAACATTTAGTTAGCGCACAGTAGCAATGGGCGATATTTTACCGTTCACGATATACCGTCAAAAAAATTCCCCATGGTAAGAATTTATCATCTCGTGGTAAAAACGATAAATTCCCGTTGATGACGTTTTTGTGTAACAAACATGGGCGGATCTGAGACAAGGAGCTCGTTGATAAACCAGGCCCCAGCTCCATTATCTGGAATTGGTTTGGATTTAAAAAGACTACGAGGAGCAAACATCATCTACTGTATTATATGCAGAGTCTGCAAAAAAACGTGAGTGCAAAGGATGGCAATACTGTTTCTTTATTTATCAGGTTGTACTGTTTCTACTTTGTGATTTTATAAGCTAAGAAAACTTGAAGGACAATGGTACTTTTGCTGTTTGCACAGTTATCCCACTGTTTAAGCCATGCAGTTTGAATAAATGTTGAATCTGTTCTTACATTTCAAACTTGTTTCATTTGAGTCATTACAGTTTTGCAGTACAGGTGTACTAATTTAATTGTTTTTTATTAATTCAATTTAATTAGTAGCATTTAGTATTCTTTTAGAGCAGTATTTTGGGGGCTCCAAAGACTGAATGTGGTGATTGATTTATAGTTAAAAAGGTGGAGATGAATTGGTATTTTTTTTTAAATCATCATTATTATCATTATCGGGATAAATGCCAGAAATTATCGTGATACATTTTTTAGCCCATCCCTAGCGCACACAGGAAGATTGCTTGTTTGCTCTACCTGGAAATGAGATATTATTATAGTTAAGATAACAATATGAGCCTTCACACTGCTGAGTGATAGGACTCAGGATTCCACGTGTATCCTGGTTCCAAATTGTATTTACAAGATACGGTACTACTATATATGTTTGCAGAGCAGAGACAAAAGAAAACATGAAGTTGTGTTCATGTGAAGCTAAACAATGGGAGGAATCAAGGAATTTCAGCACTCCAACAAGAGCTATTGTCTCTCGAGGGCAAACTGTCTACATACTTTTGTATGAGTCAACATTGGCTTTATGCTGCTCTGGCAATCACATACAAGGAAATGAGAAGAGACAGTGCCAAAGATCACTTGTAAGTGTGTCTGAAGTATTTTAATGTGGGATTTTGAACTAAATGTCATGGCAATTGAACATTTAATACGTGGCATAGCCAAGGACAGAGGGATTTCAAGAGAAAGGCATATCCTCTGACATTATCTCACTCTCACTTTATAAAGCTTGAATCTATTCTTACTATTTGGGATCAAATAATAGACTGAAAACCTATTATTTAAAAGGACCAATAGAGTCAGTCCTTTAAATCATCCAAGCTTTATTAACTTACAGAGGACTCACATTAAGAAAAATGCATGTAATTTGCAGGGAAAGAGAGGAAAATTAACATGCAAAGATTTGGGCAAGGTTTGAGATTTGAGCACTCAGACGGAAACGCAAACGCTTATAGGAGGGCTGGAGATGCTCCTATTGGTGCTCCTCAAAGCTCCTATTTGCCTGTCGGTGTTAGACATTTGCAAATTAACAAGTGAATCTGCTTGATGTTTTTTGGGAAAATCCCTGTGTGATGATGAGGTTAAAATAACACATTTTGGCAGCAACAATTGCATTTACATTGCATTACAACAACAAAAACATCTAGCTGTGTAGTCGTATTCAAAAGAAATATGGTTCCAAAATCTCCCCTAACCAGCACCTTTTACAAGAAGAATGGGTGGAAATCTCCCAACAAGACGTTATAAAACTCACAGACCTGCCGTATTGGTGTAATCTATTAAAGGATTATCTTATCTTATCTTAATATGGCAACAAGACCTGAACTGACTCGTCTCTCCATCCATCGTTTTTTCATGTAATCTCCAAATTCATTAAATGTACTCGTAGCAAAATGTCTCTGGTCCAAATGCTTAAATGATTTGTTGTCAAATGATTTATGTTTTGAGAGTGCCGAACATAATTTAGAAACCCTGATCAGCAGGGACCCCCGCCAGGAGGGTCCTGTTGGCCAACCCGATTACCTCTCCTACTAAAGGGCCATTTTTTGCCCTGCAAAAGGTTCCTGAAGGCCGCTTTTACAGGGCCGTTCCTGGTAATTGAGATGCGTACAAACGGCCCGGCCCCAAAACAAATCAACCCGGAAGTCCTGCGAGTGGAAACATGCCTAGAGATACCACTAAAAAATCCTGGCCAGGCTTTCCTCAGGAGCCCTTTTCCCTGTCTCGTCGTTGCTTTGAAACTATAGAAGACAGAACTAAGGTACCACTGTGTATAAGTTTTGGAGAATGTGTCATGTTTTAAATTAAATTAAAGGAATACAAATGCGAGAACAGAGATTTACAGACATTGACACAGTTTCTGGCTGTTCACTGCATGAGTGAACTTTGTTCCCGGTGTACTCTGTTAGTCATTAACCTGAGAGCACACACCTAGAGATGACACTCCCTTTCTGAGGACTACACTAAACCTCCAGATGTTTCAGTGACAGATACCAAAGCTAATTCCTCTAACAAGACTTTGACAGTTTTAATAGAGACAGGTGCCATGGAAACTGCTCCGTCCTCTCCAGCTTTAGTACGGACTCTCTATTCCCCTTCTCGGGAGGAATTCTAAAATTTGGATTCGACTGACCACACTTTTTGCTTAGTCACTGGAAATAACATGAAGAACTGAAGAGATGTTTTATCATCCCTTGTGTCAAAGCAGTGACACGGTTCAATAAACTCAGTGAAAAATCATTACAACAGTCCCTCCAGTCCTCTCCACTGAGGTGTGAGACAGGGAGGGGAGGATGAAGTGACAGAACAAAACACTTGACTTTTCTTTTTTATCACTGCTGTGTGTGATAACATCCAGAGTCAAGCTGTTCCTGCGAACCCTCTCCTCCATACACACAACGGATTGCAAAAGTGACCATCAAATACACAACTCTGCTTCACTCTGACACATGCATTCATGCATTATTCAGCACCTGCACACAGATTTTCATTTTACCCCAAGACTGATTTTGTGAGCCTGCATAAGCAGAGCAAACAAAACAGTATAATAGTTATTACGAGAAAGATGCAGATACAAATCAATCAACGGTTTTAGAATATTTGTAGAAGAATATGTGATTGTGATGGTGGCCTAGAATCCTAGATTTCACACCCAGGATACTTTATCATTCTCCTTAGACAGACTAATTTACTAGATTTGTCCAGTTAGTCAATTTTTCCCACCCTTTGGGAAACACGGAAGAAGCACCTTGTCACAACAAATTTGTGAAGCCTTGCATAAAGTATGCAGCTCACTGTCTTTACACCAAGCTCAAGCAAACACGTCACGCACTGGTGACTGCTGCACAGACATGTGGAATGACAAGCTCAATAATATTTACTGACATAATGAGATTAGTTCTTCTAAAGTGAATAAATATGTGGAGTCAGGGCAGACTGACTTATAGGAAAGTGACTCTAAAGCAAAACATTTTTCCTCCTCACTGAATATCCATTCATCTGTATTTTTTTTACCCCATCAGATTAATATTTTATTTGTGTCAGAGGAAGAACCCACTGCCAGCTCAAAGGGACAGGGATGGGGGGACCCATCTCATTGTCCATCTGATGTGGGGCGGAAAATAAGGGCAGCAATTCTGAGAATGCAAACCCCATGTCACTGTTCCTTCTCCCCCTCACACTGACTAAACAAACAAATAAATCTGTGTCACTTGCAAATGAAGGCCCATTCCTTAACTGTACAGAGGGCATACTATGTTCTTTTGTGAAAGTTGGGGGAAGGCCTTGTTTTTGCACCTCTGTGTAAAGATGTCAGTTTCAGTGTGTGGTATGAGCCACTCCCCTCCACCCTCACCCCCATCCTGCACTGTAAAAATCACTGGTGAAGTGTTGCGTTACCCGATATAGATGATGACAGCATGATGCAAGTTAGTTACAGGTAAGGATGGGGGGGACCAAATAATTCCACTCTGATTTTGGTCTCTAATGGTACTCTTTATATCTAAACGGCTCACTGGATTACATATTTTCAAACTTAAGTGGATCCAAAGAAAGTGAATAGGATCAGAAATACAAATATATTCAATCACGCACAGAACGACTGCTTTTCTATATATACACTTACCCCCCGACTATCAGCAAAACCCTACGAAAATAACTTTGAACTACTTTTCCAATCATGTCTTGCAACAACTGTGCATCCCTTTACCGAACTATGTCACACAATAACAATGACATGACAGGCTGACATCAAATGGACATCACAGCAGAGGCAATTAAGAGACGTGAGAAAGCAGCGACAGACGAGAAAATGAGAATGTGACAGAGTGAGAGTAAATCGTAGACAGTGTTGTTGAAGCGACCTAACATTCAAGGCAAGGCAAGGCAAATTTATTTATATAGCACAATTCAACACAAGGTAATTCAAAGTGCTTTACATTGACATTAAAAGCGACAAGACATAATTAGACAGTAAATAACAAATAGGTAAGAATAAGAAAAGAAGTAAAATAATAAAAAGCACAAGTTGTTAAAAAGTAAGGGCAGTAGAGTACAGCAGGTAAGTTTAATTTAAGAGTACGCTTGAGTGAACAGTAATGTTTTTAGCCCTGATTTGAAGGAGCTGACAGTTGGAGCAGACCTCAGGTCTACAGGAAGTTTGTTCCACCGGTGAGGAGCAGAATAACTGAACGCTGCCTCACCTTGCTTGGTTCTGGTTCTTGGGACAAACAACAAACCAGATCCAGATGAACCTCAGGGGTCTGGGAGCTTCATAGGAACTAACAGATCAACCATGTATTTTGGTCCAAGACCATTCAGTGCTTTGTAGACCAGCAGTAAGATTTTAAACTCTGTCCTTTGACTCACTGGAAGCCAGTGTAGCGATTTCATGACCGGTGTAATGTGGTCCAGTTTCCTGGTGTTTGTAAGGACTCTGGACTCATTCAATGATATAATTAATCACAGCTATTAAATATTAAATGAAGAGCACAGACTAAATAAATAAAAAGGACAGTCCATCTGTAAGTACCAGCAGCTTTGGAATTATGTTTTTTTAATACGGGTGGACATGTACAGTATCTGGTTGACATGTTCTCTAAAATCAAGTGTGCAGCAAAGAAAGTGCAGTAGATGTATTTCGGTATACAAAAACAACGAAGAACGTTCATTTAAAAGTAATCTGCTTTGTCATTAAATTGTTGGGTTTTATCAGCTAAAAAAACAATACAAAACAAAATCACCATTGGGTTTACTCACTCTCCTCTGTTAAATATTCTGCATCAGCCATCCAAAAACAAATAATGGTCAACCACTGATAAGGACTTAAAGAATGGACCAGCTCTTAGCAGCTACCTTGCCCTAGTGTACGCAGATCTTCTGCCAGCCATTACTCTGCTGTCGTGCTGATGGACCCTAGGCCTCTGGCCTCAAATTGAATTCTCACACAGTTAATTGAATCAGAGCTGCCTCTCTGTTAAGATCTGAGATGGAATAAAAAAACAGAATCAGAAGATAACAGCCAATGAAGAGAGACGTGGCAACGTGTGGAAATGCCTCAGCTGACTCGGTTGTAAACACATCATCATCTTCATGATGATGTCTGCTCTTGAAAGTATACGCAAAGGGTAAAGGTTACTGGAACCGAAACTTCAACACACACTGTAAAAACTGTCTTGACGCTATCTGCCTTGGACTCCTTTAGTGATCTTTTATGTTGAGCGGTTCGGACTTACTTTGCAACAGAAAGAAAATGTATTTTAAATCGTCATAAAACTACTAACTGTTTTTTGAAGCAATAACAGACCAAAGTTGCAAGGAAACAGTTGGAGACTTGATAGCCCGTTTACTGAAAGTGGATAGTATTAAGGAGCAACTTACCCCTTTTCATTTAAAGTGAAACATTACATTTCACAGGCATGAGTCAGAAAGCACCCACATGGAGGTGTAAGTAAGAGACAAAGATGCCTCCTTTGAGGACAGTAATCCCCTTGGTCCTCAGTATTCTCATCTCAATTAAATTCTTGACATGAAACCAGATCCCTGTCCCCTCTTGAAACTTGCTCAAACTCTTTTTTTTAAACCCTCAGACAAATAGCCATTTATTACTTTTCTCAAAAGTAGTTTAGTGGCATGCCAAGGCTGGATTTTAGAGCTACCAAAAAGCATAGAAATGCCAAAAAGCATGAGTGGGCCTACATACCTCTCCCTCTCTCTCTGCTCACATTCCTTACACTTGTTGCTGTTACACACTTGAGCAGAGTAAAAAGAGAAGCTGATATCAGGAATTTCATTTCACGTTTGAGTGTTTGTATTGCTTGTACGTGTAACCTCGGACTAGCCTGTTAGTTCAGTTTTTCTACCGTCTTTCACTACCTAAGCATGAAACTCTGAGGCATGGCACGTTATGTGCTATTATTAGAGAAATTCATGACACAATCCATGAGCCCTTCCCCACTGCTACACTGTAATCGGCTGCTGCTTGTCATCAGTTTCATCTGAGCTGTGAGGAGCTACAGAGGGGGAGAAGGTCTGGCTCTCACTCAACCAATACCTGGTGACAAACAAAGTTAAAGAAATTTCATTTAAATTAATTCATAAATTCTATCCTACAAATGATCACATTGTAAAAAGATTCAAAAAAAATATTGATTCAAACTGTACTTTTTGGTCTGTAAATTCGGAAACAATGACTCACTTATTCTGGCTGTGCCCCATTGTTCAAACTTTTTTGAGTGATATGTGTAATTTTGTGTCTGAAAGAATTGATATTGATTTTATTTTATTTTGGAAGGATGTGTTGTTTGGTGTTTTTGACCATGTAACAATTAGATCAAAGCCAAAGGAAACATTTATTATTAATTTGTTGATTATCCTCGCAAAATTCCACATCCACAAATCTAAATTCTTATGCAAAAAACCCTCTTTTTTTACTTTTCATTGCGAATTAAAACAGTATCTGGACTCTATTAAGTTTTCTAATAATTCAAAGGCAATCAAAACCATAAATGTATGTAAATGTTTTGGTTTCTGTTATAATTTCATCCCCCCTGGCTGGTTATAATGTGTTGTGCTTTTTGTTTTGTTTTTTATTTGAGTTGTACTCTTTATATGTTATAATTCGACGTGAATTTGCATAATGTGAAGTTTTGTTACCATTGTTATGTTTGCAATTGTTAATAAAAAAAAAATGCATTGATCATCTGAAAAAAAAAAAAAAGCTACAGAGGGGGAATAAAAACGCCTCAAAGCTTTAATATCCGACAAAGATTTGGAGCCTGAACGTTACACTCCTTCTCAGGTTCCTTCAATAACACACACCTTTTATAGCACAGGTGTATACACAGCCACAGCGTCTAGTTTAAACTTTAAATGTAATAACAGCCTTGAAAATACTAGATCAAAATCTTACATTATACGTTTAATGACTTATATTTACTCTTTAGTTATTTCATATCACACACCACACACACAGAAGCGTTATTGTGAAGTAAAGTTAGGTGGAAGTGAACTGTTTTTCTCTCGAAACCTCATCGTTTGCTGCCAAATGAAACTGGCACTTACATAAAAACACACACTGTCACAAATGATTACACTTTAACCCGTTTAATCGAGGAAATTAGTTTCCCGCAGCAGCAGAAACCCCCGCAGACAGCGTGTATATCTGTCTGGGAAACTGCGGCTGTCTGTCTGGTTTAGCCGTCTGGCTATAATCACAGTCCCAAAATTCAACCGAAAAGTTACCTTCTCCAATGAAATTATTCCTCTGCTCCTCTTGGACGTTTCCCTCCCCGTACGCAGATGACGGTTCAAATGTCTACACGGACATCCATCAAAATCCACGCAGAGAGCGGACGGAAAAGACAAGTCCAAAGAAATTCACGGCAGTGTAAAGTTCATTATGCTGCAGGGAATGCAACCTGTTACCTTTTGTTGGCGATGTGACCGCCCCGCCCACCCAGCCAGATCAAGCTCTCTGATTGGCTGATGCAATGATGTGGGCGGGGCTGGAGAGTTTGGCGACGTTTGCTATTGGTGAAAGGCTTACGTCAGTCACCGGCGCTAGGCTACACTTGTTACACTTGTTCACTTGCTCCTAAAGTAACAGCTTGTATTTTAATGTCAAGTTTAAAATAAATAAATAAATAAATAAATAAAATAAATAGAAGGGTTTAAAAAGTAGAATCGGTTGTATGGAATACAGATTCTTTATAGCCTATCTCAGAATAGCTGTCTCCTCAATTTACCAGTAGATGGGGCAAATACTATACTGTACTATTACTATACTATATCAATCATAGGATCAATCAGCTCTAATTGCATAGCGTCCAAAAACAATTGAGTAAACAACAAACAAACAAACAAAAATAAGCAGCGAGTAAAGGATTTGCATATATATATATATATATATATATATATATATATATATATATATATATATATATATATATATATATATATATACATATACATACACAAATATAACTGGTTTAGATTAGATTAGATAAGATTTTCCTTTATTTCTCCATCAATGGGGAAATTCGCTTTGTCCAGCAGCAGTACACTGAACACACACATGCAGAGAAAGGTAAAGAAATATTTAATTACAAATATTTAATTACAAAATATAAACAGTATATACATTGGAATGAAAAATAAAAAGTTGGATTTATATAATGCATATATAATACAGGATTTACTTTGCAATATAACAAAAAATGTATATGGTTTATAAACGTATTAATAAAAATGAGAACACAACACAATCCATTATACATATACGTAGATCCTAATGACAGATGGATTTAACTCGATGTTGTAGACTTTATGTTGTTAATAACGTTTAGAAACAAAAACTCAACAACAGAAAACAATAATCTCCTGAATTCTTTGCAAAAATATCTCCAGGCTGTTACAAGGCTGACCACGTCCAGGATTGATTTCAGGTGCAGAGAGAATACAAGTGTTACTTGAGTTTCGGATGTCTTCCTGGGTTCCCTGTTAAGGCTGATTTATGGTTCCGCGTTACACCAACGCGTACCCTACGGCGTAGGGTACGCGTCTATTTAACGCAGAACCATAATTCAGGCTTTACTTGCATCTTTACCAGAGAACAACTCCCACTCCGCCCCGTGCGCGCAGCTCCTCCCCCGTCTCCAGCAACATCTGAGTGAGCAAACCAACTTTCCTCTCCATCTCTTCACTTCGCTTGGTCGGCCGACTGAACACACCAATCTCACGGTCCGGGAATGGGATCTTTACTGGGTTCAAAGAAAAACTTCCAGTTCTTTCGCGTCTATGCTCTGCAGAAGTTGCTCTTCAAGCTGCGAGGATAGTTGCAGCTGCAGGTGCAGGGTGACCGCAACTAGAGCCTTCTGGCCAAACATCTCCAAGACGCACCAGGAGTTAAGTGTGATCGTCAGAGTTTCAGACAGTTGGAATCAGCTCAGCATCCACAAGTTGGCTCTGAATGCTTGGATTTCTTGGACAGAGCTCCATACCAACGTTAGTCTAACGAGAGGCTAAGTAACATAAGTGTGCGTAAAGTTGGAGCTGTTTACGCACGGCGCAACTTTAGTTCGAGGGGGGCGCTTAACAGACAAAATAGTATAAATGACCACAGATCTATTGTATCCTCTGTGAAAAGTGTAGATTTCATGACAGCCATGGCAAAGTGGTTCAGGGATTTCCCCATTAACCTCAAAAACGGAAATGAAAGAGTCCGCTCGGCCTCCGAATCTGGTCCGCAAACTCGACCCAAACCTACGTTTTCACGAGACAGTTTGAAGGGAAACCAGCGTAAAGATGGAGGAGTAGGGGGTCTGCTGGTCGGGAGAAACAGGAAAAACTCCGCCACAGAACTGGGGCGCACTAATGCTGGCTATGGTGGGACGGTGTGGGATAGTCTCACAACTGGCAAAGGTCGAAAGAACAGCAAAGTGGAGACCGGGGCGTCAGATGAGAACCGGCAGGTGAAGACGTCTAATCTAGCGCAGGCGTACATCAGCAGGATGATCAAAGTGGACAAACAAGACAAGACGCCCAAACTCAACGGGATTAGTGAACAAAAGCTGCCTGAGGACGAGAAGGAAAAGCCAGACGTCAAAACTACGGTGAGTAGAATGGTCAAATGGAGCTAATGCATGAACCAACTATGTGATTTTCATATTTCATATACTGTTTTTTAAGTGTATCAGCTCAACCCAGAAAAGGAAGCAAATAAAGCATCAGACAATGTCAAAGTAAATATTTAATCTGTATGCAAAGACTAACTTCATTGTTAGGATGAGGTCAGTGCTTTCCTTTGTGTTTTCCCTCTCCACCTCAGTGCTTAAACCTGTATTTAGTTTCCATTGATTTCAAAAGAACAAAATGCAGTTTCACTTCATTGTGTAAGATCAAACGGGCAAACACAATGCACTGACCTCTTTGCACAAGTATTTCCGCTTGTCCCATTAGTTGTCACTCAGACAACTAATGGACACGCAGACACATATATTCACACACACACACACACACACACACACACACACACACACACACACACACACACACACACACACACACACACACACACACACACACACACACACACACACACACACACACACACACACACACACACACACACACTGCTCTTATATGGGATCCAGTATCTTTACTCTGTTTTATAAGTGTAGCATTTGTAAAAACAGCAGACCCCCATTGTTTAATATTTCTTTTAACAGCTGATCATCCTGGAAGACTATGCAGATCCGTTTGATGCAGAGAAAACCAAGGAGCAGAGAGAAGCTGAGAGAGCAGGGGTGAATGATGGCTACATGGAGCCATATGATGCCCAGGTTATCATCACAGGTGAGGGGAAGCTCATTGTCTATTAACTGTATTGGCAGGTGCCCAAAGACATCCTGACTGCACGCATTTTAAACCTTCCCCTCTTTGGCCTACCAGAGTCTCAAACTGTCCTCTCCGATGTTCACTTTGGACAGACTTTGTGGTTCAACGCAAACCTGAGCTGCATATTCAGCTGAAATTGCTTAAAAATAAGATCTTTCAAACATTTAAAAAAATGTCAAAATCATGCATTTTATTGTCCAGACAGAAATACATTTATACAGCAACATAAATACACCAACTTTTGTTTTTGATAAATTATGATTTTAAAAGGACTCTGAGCCAAACTGCACCCCCAGTCGCTCCGCTGACTTCCCTCCTGACTGACGGTTGCTATGGTAATAGTGTTGTGCATGGACAATGGGTGCAGCTTCCTCTTCCAGCTTCCTGTCTCCTGCCTCTGTTTCCTTTGCCCCATTCTCTTGATAGGACGTTGGCCCTAGTGCCTCTCCCTCCCCCACCTACAACTCCAGCCACATCTCAACACACACATTCACAGAAACACACACACAGCTAACACTTAATCATCCCCTGCTTGCGACAACAATCAAAAGACCCCCCCCCCCCAAAAAAAAAGTGTATAAAACCTAAAGGTCCCTGTTCCCCTGAGTCCTACCCAATCACTTCCCAGCAGTCAGGAAGTGGTCTGGTTAGTCAGCCAATCAGCAACTGTGTTGACCTTTTCTTCCTGTAATTCCATTGTTTAGGCACACAATGGTGCAGACACACAGACTACCTGTCAGGCCGTGAAGAAACACAACAAATAAAATTCCCCAAAAGTGTAAAACGACAATGACAAAGAAAGTATGTTAAGTGGGGCAGCTCTTAATTTGTATCCTGAATCCAATAAATATGTTTGAATCAACTCTAAATTAGCATCTTTGCTTCAGATTGCAGGCAGGTATAAAAGTATATTTAATAATGACATGAAGAGTCATATGTCTTAAAGGATTAAAAAACAAAAATAAAAGCTTTTAGGACCTGTTGCATTAGATAGGGCACAACATTCTCTATAAAAAGTTGTACAAGTTAGTTAGCAAGAAAGGATTTTTGACTAAATGCTTGTTTAACTGGACAGTAATCAAGTGGTTTTTATTTTTTTGAGCAACACACTGAGTGTCCAAGATACTGTAGTTGGCTTCTTTATGTACAGTACGTCCTGTCATAAAGCGGCAGCCTCTTCAGGGTGTAAGAGGTTAAATTCAAAGGATGGAGCATGTTTTTAAACTGAATATTGATGTACATCAACTTGAACAAAAAAGTCAAATATATCTAATAACACATTTTTCTCAACTCCTTCATATGTTGTAGAGGTTCGCAGGCGTGGTTCCAAAGACCTCCTGAAAGTTTGCGTACTGCTGGACCGAGGTCAGAAAGAGGCGAAGGGCGACGAGGGAAGGAACTCACCCCCAAACATCTATGACACACCCTACGAAGGGGGACTGGAGGGCGACAGTGAGGGAGTGTGGATCCCTGTCACACGACCGGAGTCTGACGTCCGTCCCGCTGGGGAGTACGAACTGCCCTGGGAGTGGAGAAAAGAGGATATTGTTAGAGCATTGTCAGGTACAGAAAAGAAGCAATGGATGATGGGAAGGGTGGGGGTGCAGGGTGCGGAGGAAGGATGCCATGAATTTAATTTGTACAGCACACACACACAACAAATTTGTGTTTGCTTTAGAGAGAAAACAAAACTATCCGTCTGAATTCATTTCCAGAGATGTGTTTACTTTAGCAAGTCTGCCATACTTCGATAGGATTTTATTATGAAAGGTTGATATTGTCTGTTCTGTTTCCTCCAGCTCAGTTCGAGGCTGTGGATTGTTCTCCCAGCAAAGACAATGCTTTAATCTCCGGTCGCCAGCAGCAGCAGCAGCAACAAACCCTGAGGCAGAGGAACTGGAGCAACAAGACTCTTGTCTCCACTTCTCCATCAACTTCCTCTTCTGTGTCCTTTCCATCCTCTCCTATTCTTAAACTCTCCCCTCTCACATCTCCATCTTCTTCTTACCCCACACTCAAGTCCCACTCTCCCTCATCCAGTCCTACTAAACTTTCCCCTCCTTCCCCAACTTCACCCAACCCCCCACTGGATGGGGAGACTCCAAAGATTGATACCAGTCTGCCCCTGGAGAAGCAGAGGTAAGGAAGGAAAATACATACTGTACTTAAGAATAAAAAGGAATTGAACTGATGCATGTGAAGGACTTTCCCCTTCCAAAGAAAGTTGCGGTACAATAAGTGCAAAGTTCAAAATCCAGCATCACTCATGCACTGCAGGTATGTTGGTGGATCGGTGATCATGAACCCATCTGTGAAAGCAACCTTAATGCCAAATGATGTACTCGGATGCTCCAGCAACATGTGCTCCAATACAGATGGCAAAGGCCTGGCTTATTTCCAAAAGATGCAGTCGGCCTTGGTGAAATGTTTTATTTCCATCTAATTCAACTGAGGATTTCCAATTTCTCACTGTCACACCATTCTGAGTTAGATACTGAGTTTAAATGGTTAGAGGATCATTAAATTTTATTTTTATTTTAGAGTTTTACAGCCATAAAACTACAGCAGCATGAATCAGCAAGCCAAAGAAATGGACTAAACGTGAGATTGTCAAGCTGCAAATTCTTTCAGTTCTGTTATAGAATCTACAAATAATCAAAAAGAAACGATTTTAAAAATAGGTCTTTGCATGCTGGGATCAACCGATCACTACAACTAGGAACTAACAAGGAAATAAGTGAGATCAGAGCTGAGACGTTCAGGTGACTTTATCTCCTGCCTGTGCAAGATTAGTCCTTATCAGAATTACTAGTATTTCTCAGAAACCGCAAAAGTAAAGTACAATTCTTATCTTTGGTCTGTGTTGTTCTGCCTTACACTAGTGAATGAGGGCAAAAATGTCAAGTTTTTAGTCTTTACACCGTCTGTTTGGCTTCGGGGGACACAGCGCCCCCCTCAGTTCAGACTGAAAGTCTGGAGTCACACAGCATTTATCTAAGTTAATGTCATATATAGCACAGAGAAAGTCTATGTTGTGACCACAAACTATTATCTTTGATGATGTGTGACCCTGCAAATAATTCTTAGAGATTCTGAGTGTTATTTAATTGGACAACATTTCAAAAAAGCTATTAAATGGATGTTAAATGTAATTAAGGGTGCAATGTTCAGGTGCCACTTGACTGAGCGGACACAGGACACATTTAATTAGCAAACCCTTCAAATTCTGCTCATTTGTTTAAAGCATGGCCTTTCTTTTCATGTGGCACTTCTGTGCTTGTTCAGAGCGGGTTAGTACGTGTATCTGTCATATTGTAGTTGAGTGTGTTTTGCCTCCCAGCTCCGAGGCCACATACAGCCTCTTTATATGTGGCTCTTGCCTGTAGCCACTGTCAGCAACACCTTCTGTTTGAACAGTCGGCACAGCCACATTCACATGGTCGCTATTTTCCATTTTGTCGCTTTGCTTTCTCAGTTTTACAATAGACATCATCATATCGCTCTGTCAGGATTGCATACCTGTATTTCTCACTTCCAATAATTCATTGATGGACTGTTTTATTTATTTTGTCCTTTAAAAAAAAAATAAAAATCTTTCATCATTTTCACATGCCATCGAGTTGACTTGTGACTTAACTCAACGTGTCACTGTTCTGTGTGGTAGCTGTGTGGTAGTAACCTACTGTCTGTATTCACCCCCCCTCCCTCTCCTTCTCCTCCACCGCCTCTCCAAGCTGGTACCATGGCAGTGTGAGCCGGCAGCAGGCTGAGGCTCAGCTGCAGCGCTGCAGGGAAGCCAGCTTCTTAGTGAGAGACAGCGAGTCAGGAACCAGCAAATACTCCATCGCTCTGAAGTGAGTGCACACATGTGGGGGCAGTGCATGCATAATATACAAAGCAGCCTATAGATAGTTAACAAAGAGAGTTATTTAGTTCATTTTTGGACCATGCTGTCAGTTCATCCTCATGTGAATTATAAAGGAAACAGTGACAAGTGCCAGTTTATTTAAACACTCTACTGGCCTGTCTACACATGAACAGTAGACAGACACATTTATGTAATATTCCTCTGTTTTATCTACTATAAAGGTTAAATCTGAATTCATTAACTTATCTTTGTCCTAAGAGGGATTAAGCCTTAATATTTACCCATTTTTGAAGCATTCCAAATGAGCTATAACAGCTGACATTGTTGCAACAGCATCTAAGTTGTAAGTGTATGAGCATGTGTGTGATTTGTAGACTCTTCTAGTAAGCATCCCAGGAACAGGTTCTCTAGAATAAAGTCTGAAATTCTGTGGTGCCTTTGGGGGTTTGGGAGTGTGTGTTCATGCGACTGAGTCCATTCTTGTTGTTCACTGTTCTTTAATTTAGCAGTCCACATCATTAACCACATTTATACTTGTGGAGAAAAAACATAGTCTTATTATGGAGGAGCATCTGTGCTTTCAGCATCTTTTGCCAGCTCTGGCATCCTCTGATAAGTGGTAACAAACGTGGGGTTTTTTGGTTTGTTTTTGTTGTTTTTTTTATCAAGGCCTTTCTCTTTGTTTTGCTTCATCAGGACCAGTCAAAGTTGTGTGCACATCATCGTGGCCCAGACTAAGAGCAGTAAGGGCCTGGGCTACACGCTGGATCAGAGCAGCTGCGTTTTCTCTACCATCCCTGAGCTGGTCTGCCACTACTGTACACACAGACTGCCTTTCACTGGAGCACAGCACATGACCCTGCAGCACCCAGTGTCTAGGCCACACTGAATATGTATGTAGAACACATTTGCAGACACGGAGATACAAAGGCATACAGGCTCCTGTATGAACGCACACATAAATAAACTGTGAGAGAGACATGACGCTGACATAAACCATATCTTTTAATACATGCGCCTACTCAGAGATATGCTGCTTTGTACTATCTTGTGTACTACCTTAATGGGTTTATATGATTATATCACCTCCATGTGCCACCCAGTGGTCAATAGTAGATACCACAAGAGATTGATCACATCATGTTGATTTATCTCCCAATAAATCAACCTGCCCAAGCCCCGACTGAATGTGTGTGCAGTTGGAGGAAAGCCATCTCTTTCTCCACAGTGAGGTACATTCTTGAAATTATTTTGTCTGCAGGTTCTACGGACAATATTTATCACAATGCACAACACCATTTACTATCACAGGTTTCATATTTAAACTAGGGCTTGTATAATAACATTTTATCATGAGATGCATTTACATAAAAAGGTGATATCATCATTGAGTAGATTGCCATCCAGTAAATATCCACAGATCGCTCCTAAAAATCAGGCTAATTTTTTAACCACTGTACAGTATATTTTGAGAGAAAGACCTTCATTGATTGGGTGCTTAGAGTAACTGTAATGGGAAGGGTCTCAGAACTTTGTAACAATGTAAATACACATGTGAATCACGCTGTTTTCGTTTCACTGTGGTTTAAAAATGAATTCTTTATTAGAGTAGCTCTGAATTATAAAACCCAACAAAACAGAAAGCAAAATTACATTTCACAAAACCTGCTAAAAAGAACCCTACAGCACGCTTTGTTTTGCATGGTTCTTCTGTGCCCATACTCTCAATCTCCACTGACTTACTCAAAATTTGGCTTGGTTGTTCAAAAAAAACAAAAACAAAGCATGTTTGAAAAGACGAACAGCCAACAAAAGTCCCAACCTTGGCTGTGGTGGAACATGTTGTGAAATGTTTTCTGTCGTTCTGTTTTTGGAAAGGATCTATTTTTGTATGTAATGCTTCTAAAATGTAGGGTTTTTTTTTCTTATATATTTTTTTCTACATTTTATAAATTCTGTTTTATGAAGTTTTTTGTGGTGTTTTTTTTTTTTTTTTTTTTGCTAAAATGTTACTCTGCTTGCCCTGGGATGGATGTGTTGTACCCGCCTTTCTCCTGAAGATAGTTGGGATTGACTGAGATCCCTCAGACCCTGGTAAAGATAAAGAATGTGTGGCTGTAATGATGTTTTCTGTTGTATTTTGCACTTCAGAGCCACCACATATGACAGTAAAGCTATCTTATTTTGTTAGGTGTAAACTGACACGCTGTACACCCCCAAAAATGTACCTATGCATAAAAGCCAAATGTATGAAATGATGGTTGGATATTCTTTAGATCATTCTCACAATGACGTGGGCTATATATTATTGTTGTAAAACATTTATTCAGTAAATAAAGTACAGTTCATTTTAACAGGAGGAGAAAACAGTGTTATTAACCGACCTTCTGGCAGAAAAAGTGAAAGTAAGGTTCAAGAACAAAGATGACCAGAGTAAATCTGCCGCATTTTCTTTTGTGGCGGTAAAACCGCTGACCTGAGTGTGAAATCAATTACAGACGCGCACACACGTTTGTAGTAAACAAATGCTGACAAACCTGAGAGTGCAAACACCCAAAGTGCGCACATAAATAGTGTTTTCTTACACGACCTCAAGGGTGATGCTTTTAAATTGCACAGAAACGCAACGATGCTCACAAAATAACAAGAGGATTTATCTTCACAGTGATGCAAGGAAGCATGCGCGTGTGGCGGGAAATGTGGAACCAGTAGCCTGAACACCGGCGTGGGTTTGAGCATCTCTATCAGAGCCTGTGTGACTGCACGTGCAGGCGTGTCTGCACGCATGTGTGAGTGTTTGTGTTCATGTTGTCCTGCTCTCCGTTTGTAAGAGAGGGAGAGAGAAAAGGGGGAGTCAGAATTGCAATATTCAGGGATTACCAGGTTGCCATGGTGATTAGTTAGAGTGAGGCAGGGCCATCTCTACGGGGAATGATGAGAGGGAGGAGAGGAGGCTGCAGTATAAAAACAGCTATGAATAATCGTGATTTGTGAATGGAGAAGCCATTCACATTGGATGTCAGAGCAGTGCTAGAAATCGCAGAAGACAAAAAGAAAAAGGTAGCCAACTCCTATAAACTTAAGTTCATGAATCACTTCATCGATTGTTACGTCCCCAACGGCTCAAAGTGCAAGGTTGAGTCCAGAACAAACACGGCGGCAGACAAGTTTAAACCCAAGCTTTCCAGTTGAGTAGATGTCCCCAATCTTTGGTTACGCTGCGTCCCAGTGTGTCACAAATGGGAAGATTACACAACAGCAGACACCACTATCTGCTCTCCTTGCATCCGTGTGATGTGCTTTGGTTAGTCCTCTGCCCTCATAACTGAATACCAAAGCAGGGCAAAACAGAAAACAAACAAAAGCTGGGAGTGCTGGAGTATTATTTATTTATTTATTACATTTTTTTGTATGTTGCATTTATCCAGCCTACAGTCGTAAATGCTTTATTGAATTCTCCTGGTCCAGGCAGTGGAAGCAGTAAACATGTGACTTTACTATTTATTTTTTTCTTTTTCTTTTTTAAAACTTTATGGGTAAATGTGATCTGGCCTCATAAACAATGTGAGCCAAGGAATGAATAAATAGAAATATGCACAGACAGACAGACAGACAGACAGACAAACAGACAGATAACATATGAACATATGCCATGAGTATACTGGTGCAATCAGCTGAGAAAGGATGACACTGGGAAAAAGGAGGGGAAAAGGCATCTTCACACTGTGTATAAATACACAGTGTGAAAGTGCAAAAAACCCCTCAGCACCAGAAAAGCAACATACTCAAACAGCACATAGATATATGGGACCATACTTTATTTTGAATTAAAGAAAAGAAACCTAAGTACCTGAGGGGGGAGGAGATTTAGTTGGCAAGGGTCAATACAAATCAACAAATACAAAGCTGTTCAGACTGGCCAGTACTCCTCCGGATACCACTCTTGGCTTCTAACAGCAACAAGAACAAGTGACCTTTTTATCTTCCTGTAATTACAAATTGATCAACTTTTTATCGTGGCAATCAGGTTTTGATACACCGAGCTGATGTTGAGTTGACATTGAATGATTTTAAGCATGGCCGTTCTCTATTTGCCCTCATTCTTTTTATTAAGAATTCCTATCACGATGGCAATCACTTAGACTCAAAAATGGTGCACTACTTATGAAATATTACAAGATGATTTTCCCTTAAATGCGCTACAGCTCACAATTCTTTTCCAAGTAGAAGATTGATTTGTCACAGGTGCATTGCTTTTCCCTAAATGTCAAATACTGCGCTTTAATCTGCCACCAGTGTGTTTTGAAAGAGTTATACATACAAGTTTAAATTATCTGTAGTAATAAAAGTTGATGATGTTATATGTTAATCCTGACTTTCATGGGTACTTCCTTTTTTCCCCATTATCAACATATCCACCAAATTATATGAAATCCAAACTTGATAGTTTTTGTCCAATCTCGCTGACAAGCAGACACACAACCAAACTGCAATGAACACGTCTCTTCTTTAGGCTTTACTTCTCAGAAGAAAAGTAATGGAGAAAAAAGTACACAGTCCCGAAGAGCAGGGGCATTAACTGCAAACAGAGGTGGAAAAAGTACTGAAAAATTGTAATTGAGTAAAAGTATCTTTACTTTGCTTACATCCTACTCAAAGTAAAAGTAAAAGTACTCATCTAAAAATTTACTCGAGTTAAAGTACAAAAGTACTTCATTTAAAATGTAATTTGAGTAAAAGTTACTTTCAGTTATTTAATGCAAAAAAAGGATGAGTCACGAATCCAATTAATCAACTTCGAGGCATATTAAAGTACACATCCACACTTGTTAGAGTACATTTTTTTAGATGTTGATGAGCTGAAAGCTCCGTTCTGCCGGGCAGGCACATTTTACACTGCATTATAATGTTGTTGCCTTTTGTGCGTTTGAATGCGAATAAGTCTTCCAAGTTTGGCCAAGCGTTTTTAGTTGTTTTTGTGGCTGGTTTCTGCCCGCATTTAATTTTTTCCCCATAAATTTTGTACTCAGTAACGTGAGGGGGTTCAAATGTAGCGAAGTAAAATACTTGGGTCAAAATGTACTCGAGTAAAAGTAAAAATTACATATTTCAAAAACTACTTAGAAAATGACAAATTACTCATAAAAAGTACTCAATTACAGTAACGTGAGTAAATGTAATTTGTTACTTTCCACCCCTGACTGCAAAGCACCTCAACATTATTTTGTCACATTTCACCATTCATCACTTCTTACACTGTTTTTGTCCTACACCACTAATCAGTCTGTGATTCACAGATACGATTTGCATGTAATGTTTGCCGGATGTGAAAGATCTGCAGAAAGTGACTGAAGCCACTAAAAAGACAGAATGACAGCAGAGAAAGGGACAGAGGAAAGATGGAAGAGAGAGAGAGATGAGGCATAAGGGGGGAGTTAGAAGGAGACAAGCACTTGTGGGGGTCCCAGCTTTTAAATAATTCAGAAAGAGACTCACAGCACTCAGTGCAGAGGAGGAGCACTGTCAGGTCAGCTCATTCACTGCAGAGAGGAAGTAGAGAAGAGGAGAAGACTGTACACAAAGAGGAAGGTCTACAAAGATAACATGACCATGAAAGTTTGCCTGTGTTTGCCCATAAATGCACGTAAGCATTCATGGGTTTGCAATGAGCACATGTATGCCGTTACACATGCATGAGTGTGTGTTGTGCGCAAAAAGTGCATGTGTGTTTTCCTTTGTGTGTGTGGCAGTGATGAAAATAGACTAAATGAAGGAGAAACAGGTCGCTTCCTCCTGGAGCTTTTTATAGTCACCACGGCAACCGCCTCCTCCCTCCATCCTGCACACGTGTTTACTTTGTTTATTCGTCCCCTATCCATCCTTCCTTCACTCCCTCCCTCCCACGCTCTGTTGACTCCCCTCCTCTCCCTATACTCACTTGTGTGCTGCACCCCACTTAATTTGATGCATCTTCTTTGCAAATATCCCTTAGTGTTGCATTTATCATTCAGCGCAAGAGGCTTCATCTATCCAGTATGTCTACTTGGTCACACACCTTCCTTAGCTGTCTGCCTCTTCTTTCCTTCTCCGGGTCCTTGTGTGTCTACTGGATGTTTGACTTTGTGAAATAAGATCAGAGGTCAGAAGAAACAAAAATGTTGATCCAATTTTACGTAAGTGGCTGACAGAGGAGAGCAGATACATATTTGAAGAATTGCACCACAGCCCAGGCGGTGTTTGAAAGAGAGTTAAGGCTGATTTATGGTTCCGTGTTACACCAACGCAGAGCCTACGGCGTAATCTCTGCGTCGATTTAACGCAGAACCATAATTGAGGCTTTATGTGGGTTCGGTGCTTCAGAAACCCAAGGAAACACCTCAAGCCACTATCAGGGTAAGGTGCCTTCACGTAAATGTGATACACTGTCTATTTGGGGCAAAGAATTGCATTTTAGAGGGTAAAATGCCACTTTGCTGGTATTTTGCCCGGGTCTGATATATTAAAGATAAAGAGATGAACGATGCAAGTTTGTGAAGGTCATTGTTAAAGGGGACCTATTATTAAAAACACATTTTCTCTTGCTTTAAGATATATAAAGTGGTCTCCCCTCAGCCTGCCAACTCAGAGAAGGAGGAGAGCAACCAAATTCTGCAGTGTCTGTACAGCCGCCCGGATGAGCCATCCAGTGTGATGTGGCTTCTACGAGCCGTTCAGATTCTGCTCCTTTTCGTTACATAACCAAAATGCAAACCACGCCCACAACTAAACACTGTGTCCTAACTGCATGCGAGCGTCCGATTATCGTGTCGCACTGCGTGACATCGGACGCTCTCTGTCCATTTCCCTCCAGCCAGCTGCCACTTTATTGAGGTTTTTGTAGTGAAATGAGGAGGTATGATAGAGATAACTTCTCATTTCAACTAACTGGATCAGCCGTTCCTCATCCATGACCGTTTCCTACAGCGCTTTCAACCGGCTTTTAACGCGAGCGACAGGAAGAAAATAGAAGCAGGGCGTCCGACAAATGTTCTGCTCAAAACGGCGCGCCACGCGAGCGCAGCGCTGCGTCGCTCGGGGCCAGTTAGGACAGTCCAATAGAAAATAAAGCAATGGAATTGATTTTGTCGCTGACGCTCGCTGCATCGCATGCAGTTACAACACGGTGACTGCGTTTACATGCAGTCAATAACCCTTTTAAAACCAGAATATTAGCAATAACCCGGTTTTGCATGACATGTAAAAACCAATAACCCCTTTGAATAACCTGAATTTGCTCATATTCGGGTTTTTAAAAACCAGAATATGACCCCTGGGTTACTCCTTTTAAAACTCGAATATTCGGTCATGTAAACGCCTGACGGGATATCCCGATCAAACGGAACATGAATTTGTTTTCTGCGCATGCTCTGTTCGCAAGGAATCCTGGTCTTTCGAGTCCAGGAAGTTCTTCTAAACACGGAGAAACGCAAGACCACGCCACACTTTTGGAGTCAGGAGGAGACTAATCATTTTATAAATGTAATGAAGGATAGGCTATGAACATTTTGGCATTTGTAGACGCTAGAAAGTACCGGGATAGCGAGATTTACAAGAAGGGGAGCGATAAGTTTGTTTTGAATTTGGATAGAGGAAGAAGAAGAGGAAATGACGGGAATTGCGTCATGATGTTCTCCGTGCATCGCTGTTTTGATACAGATATCCCAAATGATTAATCACCATGTATACAGGGATAACCCTGTTTGCTCACGCATGTAAAGGGAATATTCCGAATGTTTCAGTAACCGGAATATTAGCAATAACCCGAATTTTGACTGCATGTAAACGTAGTCGGTGTTAGGACACGGTAACTCCGCCGGCCGGAGCTTCCGCCATATTTTCGTAGCGGTGTATCGCGTCATTCAGGAAGCCAATCAGCACAGTGCATCATTATCATAGCCTCCCCGCCCACTCAGAATCCCACATAGATAATGAGGTTAGAGAATGGGAAGATAAAGACATGGCTCAGAGGCTGAATTTCTAATTTATTTAGCAAAAACAATCAAAAGCTTGTTTTTAAGACATTAGGCCTGTTTAAAATATGTATTAGATGCCATAATAGGTCCCCTTTAAGTCAATAGTGGACACTGTCTGCTCTCAAGAGGGCTTGTTGGGTGTAGGTTTGCCACCCGTCCCTTAAAATACAGAATTGTTCCGTAATTGGGAATTAAAAGTTGCATTCCGTATTGAACCAATACGGACACATATTATGCTCTTATTTATTGATGTAATAATATATAGGTGAAGGTCGGAAAATGTGAATATATTGCAAAACTTCATTCTTAGTAAATTCAACTAAAGGTGAAACAAATATATTATTTCCCACTACATTCAAAGTGAGATATTTCAAGCCTTTATTTGTTATAATTTTGGTGATTATGGCTCACAGTTTATGAAAACCCCAAATGAAAAAATCTCTATATTATGAAATCAATAAACTATTCAATCATCAAAATTATAACAAATAAAGGTTTAACATATCTTGCTTTGCGTGTAATGAGACTACGTAATATATTAGTTTCACCTTTTAAGTTGAATTATTGAACTAAATTAACTTTTACACCATATTCTAATGTTCCGACCTTCACCTGTAGGTTATATTCTACATCTGGGCTGATGGACGTACACATCATAGGAGGGTATTTCAGTTGCTAGTATGGTTGGATGTCTGTACACAAGGCCGCCTTAATGCACGGGCTTACCTGGGCTGAAGCCCAGGGGCCTGCCAACTTCAGGGGCCTATCATTTTGGGTCATGATGAGTTGAAAAAGTCATATTGTTTTGTAATTTGTCAGGTTTCCTGTCAATCACTCTATACGCACGTTACGGGCTGCTGATTGATCCAAATTACGAGTGACCCACGTGGGCCCCGCAGCCTGTGGGGGGGCCTTAGGCCATGGGTGACCAATCAGAGTGTGTTGGGGTGCGTCCCGCTATGATTGATTGACAGTTGCAAAATGTCGGGGAAGAAGTTTGAGAGCGGAGCGCAGAAAAGAAAAAAGATGGTAAAAAAGGAGATTCGGGAAAAAGAGTTGCTTAAAAGCATTCCCAAATTAACGGGATTTTTTAAACCCATTGCTGGTGATGGACCAACCCAAGCGGCAGCGGGGGAAGCTCAACCCGCACCGGATGAAACGGAGAAGGCGCCGGCGGCGGGGCCGGCGGCCGCACCAATGGATGCGGGAGAGGAGCGGTCTCCCGCCCACAGTGGAGGGGAGGAGGAGGAGGAGGGGGGCCCCGGGTCACACGAACCCCAGAGAAAGGACCAGTCTGCAGACCAGGCGGCCCGAGTCAGATGACCCTTATAACAGCGACCCGGGCCGCTGGGGAAACAGCGTTAACGTGAATGTGCGCGCCTACTGGGTGACAATGGGACCGGAGTCCCGTCAAAATAAAGATGCGGACAAATCAGCATCGGAACGGCAATATAAGCAGCAGAGAAAATTTTTCTCATTTCAAACGCAAACTCAGTAACTTCTCCAAACTGGGCTTGGTGAAAAATAGACTCGAGTCAGTCATCTCACACTGATTGAGCATGACATCCTGCGTGATTTGTATTTTAAGGACATTATCAAGGCCTTTTCTTCAAAGACGAGGCGAAAACACTTCTAAAAAGGTAGGAAAGTGCTGTATTAATTGCTAGCTGGTGCAGGTTTTAAATTGTTGTGGTTGTGCAGTGAAATGCATACCGTATTTGCTTAGATGTTTGTCATTATACTCAAAATCTTCCATAATGTTTCATCTATTGGTACCTGGCTGGCATTAAGCCATGCTGCTATCCATGGTGCTGAATGGAGTGTGCGTGTGTGTCTGTGCAGGTGCATGTGATTGGTTCACAAGGCCCGCCGAGGCCAGAGGGGGGTGGGGGGGGGGGGGGGGGGGGGGGCTGTTATATGTTAATATATATGTTGTTATATATATGTTATATGTTTCTTTACAGTCTATGGTTAAACCTGAACATGGAACTTTATTTGCATCACAGACCTTACTGTGCAGGTTTAGTTCAACATTATTTCTGTGTCCAGTCCAGCTGTCAGTTCAGCAGCAGTCTGTATTTTACAGTTCTGATAAAAAGTGGAAGTGATCCCAAAAATACAGCTTTACTGTGTGTTAATTATATTATATGTAAACTTTCACACATCTTGGTTTGCTGTGTGTGGTTGTTATAAAAAGTGTATTTTGTGTTTATACTCAAGTGGGCTCAGTGATACGTTAATCAAAATATGATTTTTTTTATAATAAGACTATGTAAGTCGAGGGGCTGGGGGGCCTACAAAACCTGTTAGCCCCAGGGCCTATCATTAGGTTAAGGCGGCTCTGTCTGTACAGTCATGCAAGTTAAATGCTATTAAAGCACTTTAAACTTTAAATCAAAGCATTTAGTTTTTTCATATAAAATAAATACATTTCTATGCAGTTTAGAGGTTTTGGGAATGTCCCTTTTTTGGGGTGTGCGTTGCTGAAATCGGAGCGTCCCTTATTTCTATTTTTTGAAAGGTGGCAACGCTAGTTGGGTGACTTGTGCTTGGGAAGACGCTGGCGTGGCTTGGAGCCTCCCAGCCACCACAGACCCCCACCCACCCATCAGACCCACACCCACCCACCCACCCATCAGACCCCCACCTCCCCGCTCCTCCTCCCCCGCCCCCTCCTCCGCACCGCGGAGCAGCGTTGAGCGCGGACAGCGGCAGCAGCAGCGCAGACCCAGCGCGGCTCACCTGCTCCAGCGAGGACATATTCCTGTTTTCCCCTCACCGGCAGAAGGAGGAGCGAGCACCGTGGGGCGACGGAAGGCCCCCGACGTCACCATGCCCAGCAGCAGCAGCAGCAGCAGCAGCGAGGGGAGGCTCGGATCGTGAGCTGGTGCGGGACTGCGGGCTGCTCGGAGTGGCCTCTCCATTCCGCTGAACACCTTTCCGGGCTCTGATGATGATGGACGGCTGGCCGCCGCTGCTGCTGCTGGCTCTCCTCGCCATTGCAGGAGGTGAGTGTCTCCCTACTTTGTCCAACTGCCAGCTCCAATCGATTCACTTTTGTTTGCCCAATAACCTTTGAATGAAAAAACAAAAGCAAAAAAAATTTAAAAAAAATACAAAAATTCTCACACTCACAGGGAATATGGACTCTGAAAGTATGAAGCGAGGATGAAATCAAAAGAAGTGCTTGGATGCTGAGGGGAGGCAGAGATAAAATGACTATTTGATTGTTGTGTCGCCATCTGTACCATCTTTCTCATAACAGCAGCATCACCTCATTGCCTGATGTGGAGAACAATTACAGTCCTTTTTCTATTTCTGATGGAGCAAACGCACAAGCCAACATGGCTTGCATTGTGTGCAAATCTTGTATGTCTCAGGTATAAAAGAGACATCTCATATTACTTTCAAAAGCAGGATGGTTGCGAATGAACTCTGGGTGGAGAGTATCTCAAGTCACATATGCGATATGAAGCGTGTCCTCAGTCAGTGGGCGTGTTAATTGTGGTGTTGAGGAGAAAATCTCATTCATACACTACACATCACTATTCCAGTACTCCACACTAAAAACAGTTTAATGTACCAACCTCTGTTTCTCTGCTAATTGGTTGCAATGTAGCATGCAATTACAAAAAAAATGTCCCTGAAGGGATTATTAAAGTTATCCTGAATTCCTCACCAGCAAAATGGTATTCTCCCTTTTAGAAACCTCAGCCTCAGCCCAATTGTAGCAACTGCTATAATTTTCTTCCTGAATATTAAAGAAGGGCAAAGAGATTGAAATTATGTCACCACTCACCCCTCCCTCTCCCTCATTAACACTGAGGTCATGCATTGAGTGGGCAGGTTAATGAGAGGCATGTTGAGCTTAAACAACTTCTACATCCTGTCATCAAAGAGAAAATTATGTGACATCCAGAGGCAAAAGAAAAGCCGCCTGTCTCTGTTCAACAGCTTTTATGAGGCACATGCATTAGGATGGTATACTTCTTATTTATGACATGATTGTTGGAGTCCATTTAGAGCAAAGGAGCTATGTCTAGAGTGTTTGCTATTTGGCTCCTTGGATGTATTTTACCTCTTTATATCAACTGTACTTTGGTGTTACTGTTTGCTCAGATGATTTATTCCAACTCATAAACTGACTGGTTGAATTATGACTGCCTTTATATTTTTCAATCAGTATTTAGTAGTGATATAGTAACTACACGCACACACAAAGACACTCTCACACATACACATGTCTGGCACCGATGAAGGTTTTGTCATCACCCGTAGTGACAATATGCATTAATGCAATATTTTTAATTTGGATGCACAATGCAAGAAAAGTGTCATACTATGTATTTTATCATGATGCATCCAGGAGCAATCACAAAATCATAGAGGACAAGATGTATCAGTTGAATTAACCCCCCATCTCCCCCCATTTTAAACACTTAAAACACAAACCTATTCAATTTTCAAAAAGACAGAGTCAAAGAGTTAAAGAGATGTAAATACAAGAGGTAAAACTTTAAAGTAGCCTACCTCATATGAAAACACAGAGAAAAGTTATATTATATTCTAAAAATATTCTCAAAAGAAATGTTTATTGTGTTAACGAGTTAAAAGGACAAAACTCTGAGTGCTTTCAGACCTGGAGCATGAACTTATAACACCATTAGATATTTTCCATAATTAAGGAAGCAAAAGGTAGAACTGTGAACTAGGTGCTCAGAAAAAGCAGCATATGGTTAGACTGGTTTCTGCACGCGTGTCCTCAGAAGGAGTCTGAGTTTGTGTACAAGGTTGTTCAAGGACACCTGTCTGAGACTCTGCAGATAGGATGTGGCCGTCCTGCTGTGTGAGAAGGATGTCTCTTGTCATTTCCCCAGCAGGGCATGCATATTTGACCTGTTACAAGACACAGCGTGGGACAAGCTCAAGAGTTGTGTTTTTTTTTCAAATACTTTTAATTTGAGACACCCTGTGACCTTCTCCCACTGTTTGACAAAGGCACTTATTTAATTTGAAGTGTTTCTTTGTTTGTACTGTATAACAGAAAGCTCAGCTCAGTCATTTAAGGCTGCTCTTTTCTGCTTCCCCGTTCCGTCTCTCAGTCCTTTGCAGTATCCTAATCTGCACATAACAACCAGCCCTCTTAATCTCTCTTTTCCTTTCACTTTCTGCTTTCATCTTGCTTGCTAATTTTTCTGTCTCTATCCTTCTGGGCCCAAACACAACAGCAACAGGATCAGATCAGCGGGAAGGGGAAGCATCTGTGATTAGAAATGCTCAGCAGAGTCACAACACAGGCCCACATTCATGTGAGAATGTGTGTGATTCCATGTATGAAACCGTGTGCTCTCATGTGTGATTTGCACAAGATTGTGTGTGTATGTGTGTGTTTGAGTGTGTGTCGGAGTGCTCATGTGAGTGAATAGTAGCACTGTACAGCAGTGCAGCCCTGGAGATTAAGAAAGCAAAGGGAGAGCACAGAGGTTTAATAAAAACGGAAGCAGAGGAGAAGTAGAGGCAGATAAGAGACGTTAGGTACGATGCAAGTGTTAATTTTGACCTTGTCTAAAAATATTTAATAAAACATCATGGAAAGGTTTTCCCTATATTGCTCCACTGAGTTTTTTTTTCTAAAGATAACACTCACCTTACATCAATGTAATCATCAATAAATGATAGAACCATTTGTATCATTATAGCAATAGCATGACATCAAAAAGTAAACAGGCAAAGAAACAAAAAAAAAAGCACAGAAACGAATTATTTTGCAGAGAGAAAGAGGGCACAAATCCAAAATGTTTGTTAGAATCACGTCCTGCAGTTGCACGTATTGTCAGCTGGCTGCTAGAAGTCATGATTTATGTGTACACCAATGATATCACATAATAATAGCTGCTCAGAACAGCATAAAGCAGTTCAAGTGATGCATTTTATTACAATTCTTGGAATGGGCACCACCGTTAGAAAGCCATAAATCCTCATGCACCAGAGTTTCTCATGCAAATGAAAAATACCAAGCATATTCTATTTGATTTGCTGTAGCTTTAAGTCATATTTCCTCATAATGAGGCTTTTGAATTGAGGATTATTTAGTAAACTCAACATCACTGACATGTTCTCCTTACGTTTTTGCTGTGATGTGATTTCAAAAGCAGTTCTTCAGCACAGAATAGAAGCAATCTGTTCTGTTTTGTCCCAATGCTTCACTGAGTCAGTCACTCATGCACTTAAATATTCAAGTCTGTGATGAAAACCATTTTCATAGTGAAGTGTGGATGATTCTGTCCTCTGATGGCCTGATAAAATATAGTGCTCAACTGTGATGGTGTGGCAGCAGAAGCGTCTGTTTTGCTAGCAGCAGCAGACTGTATTATCTTGTAATATCCTATGGGGTTTGTGCAACAACCTTCGTTGGCTGATCATACTCCAGGTTGCAATGTTTTTCTAAATGTATAATTTAACTGATCTATACGTTAAAATAGTGCAATATTTCTGGAAATCCCCACAGCAAAGTCTCAAAGCCCAGAGGGGAATTTGTGCTGCAGGAGGAAGTGGATGAACGCATGTGCTATAGGAAAAGTAATGTGTGTGGCTTATATCATAAATGGCGTTTAGACAATATTATTATGAGAAGAATATTTGAAAAATCAAAGCAAATTATATCAGCTATTAGTGGATATTATTTCTGTCATGTACATGGAGCAGAGGTTCCCACCTGCTTCCGAGCAGACTCAGAACTACATCAACACCTTTTTGAATTAATTTGCATCAATTAAAAACCCAAATTAGCAAGTTGTCATCAATTTTCAAAAAAACCCAGAACCACAAAATATTTGCTTTAAAGCTGACTGAAGGCAATGAGTAAAAGTGCTTCTGTCCGCTGTCTGTTTTAAATGCCCATCTGTATTTTAAAATGTGTTCATTTTGATCTTTGTTCTGTTTTTGTATTATTTTGTATTATTGTTGTGTTTGTTTCAGTTCAGCTGTATTTTTTCTCTGTAAACAATCCAAGGTTTGCGTTGAAGGATTCTTGAGCAGAGTAATATTGCATTATGATGGGGCTTTTTTTTAATAAAAAGATGATTACAGACAGGATCGAGGTTTGTTACTAAAACCGGTTAGGTGCTATGCTGTTTAAACAAATGGGGCATAAGCTTTCCTGCCTGCACTTTCCTTTACTGTGGACTTGGGTAAGACAACAATGCTTCCGCTTCCATTTAGTCCACAGTGGGATGGCTCTGCTTTTTCAGTGCTGTGATAGTGCGGCTAGATGGTGAATCGATATTAATCTCCTAGTTCTATGGCCTCTACAGAGCCAGTTGGGTGTTGCCAGTAGATCAATGGATCTCTCTATTATTGATTTAAGAATATTTCAGCATAAAAGGTATGCAGCCAAAAAGCCTCTTTGGCAGTCCACTTAAAGGAGAGCAAAAAGTGACCTTTTCTCATTTGAGCAAGCTGTCTAAATAGAGATAATCACTGTAATAGTCTTAGCGGGTAATTAAAATTTAGTTCTCCATCACTTTGAAATTCACAACATTTGTCTTTACAGCGTGTGCTGGACTTAAATAATATATCTAGTCCCCGACAGCAGGTAGAAGCAAAAGCATACACCGGTAGGTTCGCTCTGTCAGCATGTTTACATCAATGGCTCTTTGAAGAAAGGACAAAGAGGGGAATGTAGAGTGAATCTGTCACAGACGATGAAAGCAGCTACCAGTTTGTCTGCTCAGGTGCTGTGTCACTGAGGTGTGTGTCTGTGTTTGCACGTTCACGCTGGTGTGTCACTTCCGTTGCTCCGGGGTCTAATGGGGAACCCTGCTGAAAAATTCATAGTGTCACATTAAGTTTGCAATATTTGCACTAGAAAACAAGCAGAATACAACCTGAGCCATGAGCGATGTTGCAGCCGCTCAGGTCAGCTTTAGTGTCAGCGTTGTTCGGGGAGACGGGCAGAGAGCCACTTCCGTCTGCATTAATGAGTGCTGGAGACGAGCGGCTGAGTTTACATGGTGGTGATCAATTCAGAGTGTGTGGGTACTTTTTTCAGTAAGAGATCAAGCTAGAATGACTGAAGCCGTCTGTTAGGCTCCTTAATTTTACTCAGGGCTGTAAAATATAGTCTAGACCTCCTGGCTAACCAAGTAAGTGCAGTAGTTCATGCAGAAATGTAAGCCATATCTTATGTAACCACGTGAAGTAAGGCAGGAAGAAAATGTCTCCCATTTGTTTGAGACATTTCTCTCTTCTGAATTTGCATTTGAATTTGCCACATCTCCGTTTGAAGTTAGTCATCCTTGTTTTTAACTTAACAACGTGTCAGAGCTGTTTTTGAAAACAAATACCAAAGATTTTTAAAAGATATCAAAGAATAATCTTTCAACTGTAAAGACACCTATCTTAGAAGCTCAGGCGAGTTTTGTGAACTTAAAAGGAAAAGCTTTGCAGTACTGTCTTCTATTGAGGCATTAGAACTTTTCAAGATGATCTATTGCAATATAATGAAAGATGCAAAGCAAACACAACTTGAGACATTGTGTTTGCAATGCTAAAAATGAAAGTGACTGATGACTTGTCATGTAGATGGTCTAATGTTACGGTTAACATGCGTGACGTGACTGAAATGTGGAGGTTTTCGATTTCATCATTCTTTAAGCGAGTTATATTGGCTTCCTGTCTTATTCGCCAGTGTTATTGCATTGTGGGTCAGGGAGCAATATACATTACTCATATGGTTCAGGCACAGACAGTAATGCTTATTTCCCTCATGAATATGTGGAAACAAAATTCATACACTATGAAACAGTTATCCAGCCCTGGTGTGCAATAAATAACCTGAGTGCTACACGCATGTGCCGACAGGATGTGTATGGATGATGTCGGATCAGTAAGGGAAGAGGCAATAAATGGACAGCAGCTGTCACCGGCAGGGAGATGGAGATAACACGGAGGAGAAGGGGAGGGACGGAGAGAGGGATCCAATCAGAGGACGCAGAAGAAAAGATATGGGCCCAGGAGAGTGATGAAAAGACAGCGGAAATGTTAAAGAAAATGTGACAGGTGTAAGATTAAAAAAAGGAGGAAAAAGGGGGTTGTGTGTTGAGTTAGTGCGTGGGGAATGAATAGAGTCGTCATTGATCCACAGGCAGAGGCTATCATTCCCATTCAGTGAACACAGCAGCGCTGGAGGGGGAGGGGTGGGGGGAGTTTGATATGAGAGAAAGGAAGAGGCAGGAAAGAGAGTCAGAGCGGTGTTCAGAGATGGGCACATTCAAAAAGTGCAGTAAAATGTTGAAGAAAACTACATTTTATCCGAATGTATTCACTTTGGGTTGTTTGTCTATAAATGTGGCCCTGTGATAGACCAGCGACCTGTCCAGGGATGTATCTCTGCCTTTCACCTTTACTTTGGCTGGAATGGGCACCAGCAGACCCCGTGACTCTGTATAGGATTAAGCAGGTATAGAAAAGGGATGGATAGATGTATTCAGTTTGATTTAATCTAACATTGTATTTCATCTTTTTCTGTATATTCATTTACCTTTTTTATGACTGTGTATTTATTTTGTACAAGTCAAAAATGAATTTCTGCTCTTTATTATTTTAAAATGGGGATCCTCACAACAGAGAAGCTGAAGGGAGGGATTTGTTTGATATTTTTGTTGGAGACTGAACTTAACTTTTAGTAGATTCACTAATCAGCTACACAGCGTACTTGTCTCAGTTACGTCAATTAGCAACACGGTGATACAGAAACTGCATGTTCATATTCAGAAAAAGAGGAAAACATAGTCTTTGTACCATTTTTGAGCATTTTATAATTTTTTCCCAATTGTATAACATAGCCAATTTACATGCTACGGTTACGCTTGGTTGGCCGTAATGTTAACAAAGAGATCTTTTATCCAATACAAGACACACTACTCCTTAGACATGCTTCTTCTGCAGTCAACACTTTGCTTCTTTTACCTTTCAACATATTTGCATAATTTCTGCCCAGTAACCGAAGACACACTGCGAAAAACAGGTGCAGCTGCCACGCACTTCACTTCATTTTGGATAAATGACCTGATTAATCAGTGCACACTGGGCCTTTTGGGGGCGGGGGGTGTTACCTTAAAGGGACAGGAGCTGAAATAAAGCATTTCAGAGAGAAGTTGACTAATGGTTTTGATGCAACTGACTAAAAAAAAAGAAAAAAAGGAATGTCTTTTGATTATTAAAGCAGGCAAACCTCTTTTATTAGACTCAAAGTGTAAAATTATTAACTTGCAACTTAACAAAATATAGGTTCTTAAAATTTTGAAGACATACAAGCTTTTATATGTTTACATCTTTGTTTGGCTGCACCATTATCAGCTACAAAAAGTTTGTGTACGAATATGTCAAGTCCATTGTGTCCTTGTAAGCAGCCTGTGTTTGTCGTAAGGGAGTGTGAAGGAAGTATGGGAGAGAGTTGGTAGGGAGCAAATGCCAGAGAGAGAAAACCAGGAGAAGGTGCACAGCATAACTTGTTTTTTGCGTGCATCATGTCTCTCACTGCAAAAAAAAAGAAAAAAAAACCTCTTCTAGTGTGTATGTGTGTGTGTGTGTGTGTGTGTGTGTGTGTGTGTGTGTGTGTGTGTGTGTGTGTTTTGTGACATCTCTGCTCAAACTCCACCACTCACAGATACAACTACAGTCTGCCACAGATGGAGTGATGCCAGACGGGAGAGAGAGAGAGAGCTAGGCAGGGGAAGAGTGAGAGATGGATGAAAATAACTCAACGCTACAAAAGACTGTCAGTTGAGGAGAAGTGCAACACGGCATAGGTGAATAGCTGGAGACAGAGCGGGGGCACTTAACGGCTGATCCAGACAGCAAGGATGGAGTTAAGGACATTTAGACTGGTTGACTCATTTCTGTGATGTCAGATCTTGTCCGGCGTTTGCGTGGAGCTGCGCTGGCGTGCTCCAGTCAGCGGTGGTAGTAATAGCACAGGGCTTTTGCTTTCTCAATGCACATGGACAGTCATGAAGCTCTGAATGCTGGCAGTGAGAGAAGGGCCCGAACGGTGAAGCTCCACAGCACCACAGATTTTCAGATCTGTATGTTTTTAACATATTTCCATTCAGTAAATGTCTTTTTAAATAAAACCAGGAGAGATCCAGATGGCTGCAGCATTCTTTGTCTCCTGATAGAGCCACTTGATGACGATAGTGTGCTCTCATTACAGGCAGCCTCGGGGCAGACACAGAGGAGCGGTTGGTGGAGCATCTCCTAAACCCAGCACACTACAACAAACTGATACGTCCTGCGACTAATGGTTCTGAGCTGGTTACTGTGCAGCTGATGGTGTCCTTGGCCCAGCTCATCAGCGTGGTGAGATTTCTAACATGTAACACGTCTTGTTCTGCACCACGATTAAATATGATACTCATACTTCAATTCACACCACACATGCAAACCAAATTCATATTGAATTAAAGGTTACATTTATTTTTCTTTTTGAAAATACACTTGAATGGTCTATTAAAGAAAAAAGTAGTCTGGAAATCTTTTGATCTAACTGCTTTGATCTAATTTATATTTTCCTATTTCCTACCCTAACCCATATACATGTAGTTTGCACTTCACACTACTGTAAAAGAGACTATTTCAATGTTTGCCTCCAAGAGCCTAAATAAAGAGCAATGACGTGGCAGCGATGCCCAGGGTTTATTAAGCTGATATGTAAAGGGTGAATTACAGGCTGATTTTGACAAAAGAACGACCAGTACCAACTGTGTGTGACTGATCTGCATGCAAGCAAATGTAAGTATCTGAGAATAAAACGTCCAGCGAGTATTTTGTAGCGTGAGTTCGCTTTGCTATGTGATAATTTGAGCTAAAACACAAATTAAGTAATTTCATTTGTAGATTTTCTGTCCAAATTTGAGACTACGTGGTAGTGCAAATCTGTACACGAGGCTCAAAGGAAGGACACCCTTAGTGTGTGTGTGTGTGTGTGTGTGTGTGTGTGTGTGTGTGGGGGGGGGGTAATCAGGGTTTAGAAGTCTGTGGGTCTTGATCAAAGCATGTCTCAGGCATTTCATTAAGACCTTGACAAATTGTATCAACGTGTGGAAATATGGCATAATATGTCTTCTTGAAGGATAAGTTTTGCCTCCGGTACGGGAGACGCTGGATGCAGTTAAGATGCAGTGAAATCAGAAGATTGCGCTGGAAGTTTTGAGATAAATGTGTTACCCAACTAAGTTTTATGTGGAGCACTGAATTGTCAAATGTTCTTACCAGGATTGTCAGAGCATTTTGATGTGTTTTTTTTCCTTCTCAAAAGTTCATCTTTAGTAAAGAAGCAATAACTAGAAAAAGACCCAAGCCAACCTGTAGCCACTAGACTACCACCCCCCATTCCTATATCAATTCAGCAACATAAGCTTTATGAAAGTCAGGTACCTGCAGTTGAGCTAAGTCTTCTTATTTCATGAAATAATGTTCAAATGAAATAGTAAATTAAATGTTTAAAATAAACAGCATTAACATGATCATCATTTTATTAACCCCCCCCAAAATATTTATTATTATGTCTATTATATATATATATATATATATATATATATATATATATATATATATATATATATATATATATATATATATATATATATATATATATATATATGTATATGTGCTTTTTGTTTACATTAGAGATCAGTTTAGTCATCAGTGGATCTGGCCAGAGGCGCATCAGACCCAAAGATATTGATCAGCACTGCACACACGCTAAAAAGAAACCTAAAAGTCCAAATATTCGAGGTAAAGAGGGACAAACCAGGACCAGAACATAGGACCACGCAGAGAACTAAGAATAAAAGAAAAATGGTTTGAACATATTTTTTAAAGAATATGTTTGTAATATGTAATATGTGTGTGTTCTTCTACAGCATGAAAGGGAGCAGGTGATGACCACTAATGTCTGGTTAACTCAGGTGAGTAACTAAGCTAAGGTTTTTCTAACACTGGTGATTATGAAATATAGACCATGCAGTCAAGGATTAGATTTTGGATGTTCTTGTTTTGTTTGTTTGTTTGTTATTTTACTTTCAGATTTGACTGTGACACAGTTCGGTCAGACTAAATGAATCACAAACCATGAGGGACTTGGATGGCAGTCATAAATGTGACTCTGGCACACAGATGTGAAAGAAAACGGGCTCTCTCTACAGTACCCCGCAGTGCATGATGATTTATATAATCAGATTCCACGGTGTCATCATACCAGTAGAGCATGATGCATGAGCTGTGGTGCGGCTGAAAGCCGTATCTCTGTGCTCTATATGTTTCATTGGTTCTGTGGGTCGCACGCCCAGTGTCTCCTCTCACATAGAGCAGCAGAAATGACAAGACTGCTGAACTGTCACATAATGAGATACATCAATAAGATGACTTAAAAAGTTCAAAATCAATCTGAAGAAACATAAAAAAGGAGTCAAAATTTATGAGTGTTAGATGTTTTTTATTTTACTCAAACCATATTAAATGGATGGCAAGAAATTCCTATTGCACAAATACTGAATGTGCATCTGTCAGGGGATTTTGTGATGTGAATTATATTATCATTACTCACCCTGCAACAGTAATGTGATTCTGGCTGAGCTTTAGCCCTGTAGTACACGGCTGGATCTTTGCCCACACCTGAGCTCTGTTTGACACGCTCGAATCTGGAAATATTTGCACACTGACACAGTTTTTTTCTGCGGGATTTCAGCTTTTTATGAAAATGTATTAAAGTTATATAGTATATCTTAGTTCTTCAGTATCATTGCAGAATCTTGGATCACATCCAGATTGAATAATGGGTTAAAATATTGCAGCTCTTCAATAAAGGGAGTCTAAAGTGTTTCAATTTTATATGGAGCAGAATACAAGAGCTGTATTTGCATGAGGAGGCTACTCTTGTGACGCAACAGCAAGGCTCGAAATGAGCCGTTCTTGGATTGCAAAGCTGGAACACAGCATCCATCAGAGAATAGGAGAAACACCATGATTGAACAAATCAACAGTTTGGAGCCATATATAGTGGGGCAAAAAAGTATTTAGTCCGCCACCAAAAAGTTCTGCAACTTAAAAAGATATACCTGTAATTTTGAACACAGGTATATCTCAACTATGAGAGACAAAATGAAAAATTTGATTTTTAAAGAATGTATTTGCAAATAATAGTGGAAAATAAGTATTTGGTCAATAACAAAAGTTAATCTCAATACTTTGTTATATACCCTTTGTTGGCAATGACAGAGGCCAAATGTTTTCTGTAAGTCTTCATAATGTTTTCACACACTGTTGCTGGTATTTTGGTCCGTTCCTCCATGCAGATCTCCTCTAGAGCAGTGATGTTTTGGGGCTGTCGCTGGGCAATACAGACTTTCAACTCCCTCCAAAGATTTTCTATGGGGTTGAGATCTGGAGACTGGCTAGGCCACTCCAGGACCTTGAAATGTTTCTTATGAAGCCACTCCTTCGTTGGCCGGGTGATGTGTTTGGGATCATTGTCATGCTGAAAGACCCAGCCATGTTTCATCTTCAATGCCCTGCTGATGGAAGGAGGTTTTCACTCAAAATCTCACGATACATGGCCCCATTCATTCTTTCCCTTAAACAGATCAGTCGTCCTGGTCCCTTTGTAGAAAAACATCCCCAAAGCATGATGTTTCCACCCCTGTGCTTCACAGTAGGTTTGGTGTTCTTTGGATGCAACTCAGCTTTCATTCTCCTCCAAACACAACAAGTTGTGTTTCTACCAAAAAGTGCTATTTTGGTTTCATCTGACCATATAACATTCTCCCAATCCTCTTCTGCATCATCCAAATGCTCTCTAGCAAACTTCAGACGGGCTTGGACATGTCCTGTCTTCAGCAGGGGGACACGTCTGGCACTGCAGGATCTGAGTCCCTGGCGGCGTAGTGTGTTACTGATGGTTCCTTTGTTACTTTGGTCCCAGCTCTCTGCAGGTCTAGGTCCCCCATGTGGTTCTGGGATTTTTACTGATCATTTTTACCCCACGGGGTCTTGCATGTCTTCCATTTTCTAATATTTGCTCCCACAGTTGATTTCTTCACACCAAGCTGTTACCTATTGCAGACTCAGTCTTCCCAGCCTGGTGCAGGTCGACAATTTTGTTTCTCACATCCTTTGACAGCTCTTCGGTCTTGGTCATAGTGGAGTTTGGAGTGTGACTGTTTGAGGTTGTGGACAGGTGTCTTTTATACTGATAACCAGTTAAAACAGGTGCCATTAATACAGGTAACGAGTGGAGGACAAAGGAGCCTCCTAAAGAAGAAGTTACAGGTCTGTGAAAGCCAAAAATCTTGCTTGTTTGTAGGTGACCAAATACTTATTTTACCCAGGAATTTACCAATTAATTCAGTATAAATCCTACAATGTGATTTCCTGGATTCTTTCCCCCCATTCTGTCTGTCATAGTTGAAATGAACCTACTGTATGATGAAAATGACAGGCCTCTCTTATCTTTTTAAGTGGGAGAACTAGCACAATTGGTGGCTGACTAAATACTTTTTTTGCCCCACTGTATACATATCTTGTGTATATATATATATATATATATATATATACATATATATATATATATATATATATATATATATATATATATATATATATATATATATATATATATATATATATATATATATATATATATACAGTATATATAGAATAGAAGACTTTATTGATCTCCCAGAGGAGAAATTCAATCGTGCAGCAGCCAAACACACACATATCTCTGTCTCATATTCACACATGCCAACAATCTAACAAGTTAGGATTCATGACATGTAATGAAGGATAGAGCGACCAGGAGCACTCGATGGACCTCACCTTCAGAAAGAAGGGGGACCAATAACAAGCTACCCTTAATCAAGAGAAAGTGCAATAACCACAATACATCACAGTTACGACAGTCGATTTAGCGTGATGGTTTCGGCTCATTACGCAGAGAAGCTGATTGTCACCAGTTGCACAGGCTAATGTATGGCAATGTCATAGAGTAACCTACAACACAAGAACAGGATAATGCCGATCGATTACACAAGGTTACATAGAGGACGCGCTCGCTGACATACAAGGAATCTGCATTACCGTAGATACGGTTTTAAACACACTGCTTGGTGTGTGGCAGGGTGTCTTAAAAGTCTTTTCAGGGTTGACTAACATGAGTGTTACTCTCGCTCCGTCTTTGCCCAGTAGTTAAAAGTGTGATGAAGGCACGGAGAGGACAGGATGTTCCCCCGGCCTATGCGCATTTTGATGTGTCACATTGGCCTCTGACTTTAGATGGACAGACAGATCTTCTCCTCTCAGCGCCGAGACGTCTTCTTGCTGCTGGGTGATTGACAGATAAGTGACTAAAGATGATGGTGTTTCTATTGCTCCTCAGGAGTGGCAGGACTATAGGCTGACTTGGGTTCCCGAGGAGTTTGATGGAATGATGAAGGTCAGACTGCCCTCAAAACACATCTGGCTGCCTGACGTGGTCCTCTACAACAAGTGAGTCACTGTCTTTCTCACCCGCCTGTCGTCACTTAGTTCAGAAAGCTTACAGAGGACAGGAACAGTCATGAAGGCATGCACAGTCAAGAACATGCTAAAAAGGGCATGTACAATTCTCAATTGTAAGAGACAATGCCTTAAAGCCAACTCTGTTGTAAACTGATCCAGCCACTGCCATTGTATGTCACTAAGAATCAAAGCATCAATTAAATAGCATCCTCAAGTGTATAACACATTCATGCCTGCCACACTTGACTAGTTATGTCCTCTATAATTTACTCACATTAGAGATTGCTATACCTCCAACTCTCAAGAGACACCTTAAAGATTTAGTCATCTCCACCACAAACTCTGTTCTGCACTGCCATAGTGATATCATTAATTTGTATGGTAAATGACCCAGAATAAACATTATTACATTAAGACAGGTCTCTTCCTCTTATCACCTGTTAAATGTGTGATGAATATGCTGTGCACATAAATCATATAGGAGGATGTGATGGCATTAAAGGTTGTCTTCATCGTCATACACAGTACAATGCCTCCGTTGTAAAGGTACGGGTTTTAATTCTGCCACTTAGAGCAGAATAAAGAAATAAAAAGTAGGAAACATCAGATTTTCACATAAATCATAAAGGTAAATTAAAAGAGACCAATGAAATGAAAACAGAAAATGAAAATGTACCTGGTGAATGAGGGAGATGCTCCAGTGTCTGGTGTGAGCCCCTTGAGCAGCGAGATCTACAATCACAATCATGTGAAGAGGAATTTACGCCTTCTAATCAATTCCAAAGTCTGCCATATCAGGACATAAAAAACAACAAAAGTCAATGACTAGGTATTAAATTTAAGTACAGACAACCCAACAAGATCACATTACAAATTAGACTTTCATTCTTTTTTAATGTCCCAAAAATTAAGCAAAAGAAGCAGAAGCAGTGTGTGAAAAATTAAGTATACTTCTTTTTTTGAAAGATTTGTTTATTCAAAAAGAAATCCTGTACATCATTGCTCACAATAGAGTACAATAGAAATGTCTTTTTTCTTTTTTATAACCCCCCAAAACACAAAACACCCAAAACACAAATATATATACATATATAAAATAGTAACATATCACACTAATATATTATAAAGGTAAAAAAAACAACAAAAAACTGCAATAGACAATATTACCCCAAAAGGAATAAAATAAAATTGAAGAACTAGAAAAAAGGCACCCCTCCCTCCCCTACACCCCCACATAGAATCATCACACACACACACACACACACACACACACACACACACACACACACACGCACACACACACACACACACACACACACACACACACACACACACACACACACACACACACACACACTCAAAGCTTTCATCTAATACATCTACATAATGTAGCACCTAATACTGGCTGGGGATGGATCGGATCTCGTGGCTAGTAGCTCAACAGGAAGGCAAATTCAAGGACCAAGAAAACAATTCAGCTAGCATGGATGGGTACATACTAAAAAACAAGTACTTGATGGGTTCAATCAGGAGGAAGCTGCACTAATTCGTTGAAATGGTTTATAAAGGGCTGCCATATGTCATAGAATTTCTTCCTTGAACCTCTCACAGTATATTTTATTTTCTCCATTTTCAAAAAGAACATGACATCCCTAAGCCATTGGGCTATGGAAGGGCTCTTGTTGGACTTCCAGTGCAGCAGTATTACACGTCTGGCTAATAGAGAAGTAAATGCAATGATTTGTTTTTGTCTAAAGTTAAGAGCTAACTCAACAGAAGGGGTTCCAAAAATTGCTATAAGTGGACATGGTTGCAAAACAAAGTCCAGAACTGAGGACAAAGTAGAAAAAAAACTGCCCCAGTATGTTTGGATTGCTGGACACCTATAAAACATATGGCTCAGGTCGAAAGGAGTAAAAATTAAGTATACTTCTATTGCTTCCATAGGAATTAAGCAGCAGCCATGTTAAATGCAGGAGCCATGAGAAAGCCTCTTCCATTTAAAAGGAACATGGCGTTGTGCATTAGGTTTGTAAAATTGCATTTAAATAAACCAAAAGACTTCGGAACGATGTCCTTTTGGAGACACTGGAACTGGTCTAAGTCCAGACCGAGGCCAAATAAAGTGCTGAGTGATGAAATGTCTGCAGACCTGACTGAACTTGAGCAATGTTGTAAAGACCAGAGGTCAAGGTTCCTCCACTATGATGTGAGGTGCTGATAATTTCATTAAAAGAAAAGATATTTTCAAGTTAAAGGTGGTTCTACAAAAACTTAATCCTTAAACCTGCACTCTTAGTTATTCACACATTGCTAATGCAGTTTCAACTGAACAGTGTAAAATAAATCATGGCAGTTGTAGTTAGATGATTACAATTATCAGATGGTAACATGACAACCTGGAAAGGACCCGATACTTTTTCATTATGTCCTGATACTTAAAAGAATTGAAAGAGGTTTTGCTTTCTTTTTCATGTGACTGTAAATATTTGTGTTAATTACCGATCAGTACTCTTCATTAGCTTGAAGGAATTTCAGTCCATTCTTCTTCACAAAATAGCTTCCACTGCAGGATGCTGGCAGGTTTCCTCACATAAATCAATCCCTTTTACAGCATATTATATAATGCATAATTATATTAAGGTCAAGACTTTATTCTAAAACCCATTCTTTAGCTGCATGGTCCGCTTTTTTTTGGACTTAGGTTTTTGGACTGATTTTCAACTTCCTTTTCATATTCGCTGGTATAATTCAGAAGTAATCATTGCTCAGAAAGCTGTCGACAAATTTTCTCAAAACAAGAGTCTTCACATTCAACCAAAATTCTGTTTTGGCATCATTAATCCACAAGCTATGTAGCAGTGGTTTTTATTTATTTATTTATTTGACAGATGAGGCTTTCTCATTGCTGCCTATTTTTGTTCCTTTTTTCTCCAAATAGAAAACTCCTGAGCATTACCAGCCTCCCGACGAGGGTAACAATGATATCAGATTTTATTTGTTTGCACACAATCAGTCCCACTTTTGTGGGGACCTTATTCTTTGGAGATGGTTTTGAAACAATTTTCAGCCCGATAAGTGACAAGCCGTTTTCACAGGTGGACAGAAATCTCCACAATACGCTTCCACAAATGCGCTGACTGTCCAACCTAGTCATGAAAGAGAAAAAAAAAACAAGCAGGTGTGCACGAGTTATATATTTATCCTTAAAGTACCAAACAGGATGTTTTGTTTGTAAGAATAAGCTTGTTTGTCTGAGGGAGATAAAAATGTTGCAGACTGGTTTTCTCAATGTAATGAAACTAATGTCAGTCTACAGTCTATGCAAATCAGCTCATCGGAGTACAGTGATATGTTTGGCCTTCTCTTCTTTCTCGGCTTCAGTCCTTGCTTTCAGGAAGATTAAAAGATCGCCGACCCAGCTAACTAAGGATAAAATGATCCTGCTAATCCTGCATACCCCAGGTCGGCTTGCTATCCTCCAAGTCTCGATCGCTGTCAGTCACTGAAATAGGAGGACAAGCTCTTCTTATATCCGTGTCAGAGCTGCTATCTTTTTTTTTAAATCTTGATTATTTTCTTATTGAATTAGAGTGAAAAATTATGTGTTGCAGAAAGCACTTATGAGGGGGAGTCTAAAACAATTAATCATCCTAATGGATATATTGTATATTTGTCACACCATTATCTATTTTGTACTTTTTTTTTTTACCAAAAAATCTTGAATTACATTGAAATTCAATCTCCTGCTCAAGTTTGCTGACATGACCTCTGACTGAAAGGTCAAAGTCGACCCTTTCCATTGAGCCTAAGCTGACCTGTGAGCTGAGTTTCCCCAACCCCGTTCCTTATGATTATAAAAGCAGGTGGGCTCACATAGATGTGAACTCACTAAACTGAGAGGTGTCTGTATTTTTACCTGAGAATTCATGTGTCTGAAGAAATGAGACGCACAAAACTTCAATGGTTGTGAGAGGAAAAAGGGGTGTCTGACTAGAGGCACAATCTTACTAATATATAACGCTTCCCATCTTGTTTACTGTGTATTCTCCATCTCCATCTCTCATAGTGCTGATGGGGTGTATGAGGTCTCCTTCTACTCCAATGCAGTGGTGTCCTATGATGGCAGTATCTTCTGGTTGCCACCGGCGATCTACAAATCAGCCTGTAAAATTGAGGTGAAGCACTTCCCGTTTGATCAGCAGAACTGCACGCTACGCTTCCGCTCCTGGACCTACGACCGCACTGAGATCGATCTGGTGCTTCGTGCCGACGTGGCCAGCATGGATGACTTCACGCCCAGCGGGGAGTGGGACATCATCGCTCTGCCAGGCAGACGAAATGAAAACCCGGGCGACCCCACCTATGTGGACATAACCTACGACTTCATCATCCGCAGGAAACCTCTTTTTTACACCATCAACCTCATCATCCCATGCGTGCTCATCACTTCCCTCGCTATCCTGGTCTTCTACCTGCCGTCCGACTGTGGAGAGAAGATGACGCTCTGCATCTCGGTGCTGCTGGCTCTCACTGTGTTCCTGCTGCTGATCTCCAAGATCGTCCCCCCTACTTCACTGGACGTTCCTCTGGTGGGGAAGTACTTGATGTTCACTATGGTTCTGGTGACTTTCTCCATTGTCACAAGTGTGTGTGTGCTCAACGTGCACCATCGTTCCCCCACCACACACACCATGCCGCCCTGGGTGAAGCTGGTGTTCCTCAACAAGCTCCCCGCCCTGCTCTTCATGCGCCAGCCTCGCAACAGCTGCGAGCGCCAGCGGCTACGTCAGAGGAGGAGAGCGCAGGAGCAGAAGGAAGGGGGACGGAGCGGCGAGGTGGGCGGCCTGATGGTGGGGCTCGGGCTGGGCAGTACTGGTGGGAACGGAGGCAACGGAGCCTCCACGGCAGTGTTCAGCAAGGACGATGGTGACCCTTGCACGTGCTACGTGAACCGAGCGACTGTGAAGCAGTTTGGAGGGGATCTGGGGGGTGCGGGAGGCGGGTCCATGGACGGGCTGAACAGGGTGAGGGAGGCCGGCTCCGGAAACCAGCAGAGGGGGAAGCAAGTCGGAGGTCCTGGTTTGTCTCACGCTCTGCTGGCTCAAGCCTGTCCAGGGTTTGAGGAGGCTGTGGAAGGAGTACGCTTCATCGCCAACCACATGAAGGGCGAGGATGACGACCAGAGCGTGAGTGTTACTGTACCACCGTTAACACGTCTTTCATTTCATGTTTTTAAACATATTACTGATATTTGTATAGAAAACTAATAAGAGTTAACCAAATGTGCCTGGAAACATTTTCATCACGAGAATTCAGATTCAGATTCAGATTCAGATTCAGAAGACTTTATTTATCCCTGAGGGGCAATTGCAAGAACAACTGAGCATCAAGACGTTGAAAGTACCAAAAAGAATAATAATAGCAGATAAATGAGGCATGTCTCGTATGTACAAAATATATAAATATTATAATAATAATAATAATAATAATAATAATAATAATAATAATAATAATAATAATAATAATAATAATAATAATAATAACAGATAAATGAGGCATGTCTCGTATGTACAAAATATATAAATATTATAATAATAATAATAATAATAATAACAGATAAATGAGGCATGTCTCGTATGTACAAAATATATAAATATTATAATAATAATAATAATAATAACAGATAAATGAGGCATGTCTCGTATGTACAAAATATATAAATATAATAATAATAATAATAATAATAATAATAATAATAATAATAATAATAATAATAATAATAATAATAATAACAGATAAATGAGGCATGTCTCGTATGTACAAAATATATAAATATAAGAATGTCAAAAAAAAGTACATGTAAATGTACAATGTAAATGTACATATCAGTAGTGGTATAAATAAGAATATAAAGTGTCAGTGTAAAGTGTCGACAGTGGATGTAAAGAGAAAGCAATTGTTAGTAAGGTACGTCATCATTATTATAAAATCACAAAAATTAAATATATGATAATTATTAAAATATTTAAATGTCTTTAAATGTTATTAAAATACAAACTTATTAACCAGCAGGTAATTATAGGAATCGTTTACTTTTAACGGCTAATGTGAAAAGCTGTTTACCTCAGATTCGAAACAGGAGAGCTACAAAGAAAAGTGAATGTTCAGCTGTTGGCTGCTTGTTTTAGCCGGCACATTTCTGCGACTATAATTTGCTTTTATACTGCAATAACATTTTACAGTTCCTATTTGACCAAAAAAACGGTGCCAATGAATCTGTTAACACTGCAGTTTACTGACTGTGGTTTCTGTTGACAGTGTCATAGCTGCATGAACTTACCTGGTCTGTGTGTGAGAGTGGTCTTCACTGTTTCATCCTCTTTGATCCAGACACGTCACCAGATAGAAAATGTGTGCCAAGCTGCACAGATGAGTGCCGTATCATGTTCTATATTTGTACAACTGATTTAACTCTTCCATCTGAAATGTGAGGGGGTACCACAACAGACCCCAAGCAAAGCAGAGCGGTCTGGTGACGCAGCCACAACCCTGTGACTCTCCAACACAGATGTAATTATAGCAGCACCATGACGTGTGCATAAAGAAGTAGTACAGCTGGAACAGAGCTGAGACATCACAGCTAGGGCGGTGGTTTCTGTTTTTTTGTTGTTTTTCATTGGTTTTCCTCAAGGAAAAAAAGCTTCTTTCTGAAATGAAAGAAGCTGACACGGCAATTGACAATCCTCTCAAATTCTGTCCATCATTACCATAGTTACCGTCCCGCATGTTGGCTGCATTAAAATCCTCCCTCTCCTGGCACACCGAATGGCATGGCAACCCTTTCCTTCCCACTGACGCCCCTTTGCTCCCCTTCCTCTCCAGTTATCATCACGGAGGTTCAAATGCCAGATCCCCCCTCTGCCTCTCTGAGTCCTTTCTTTCTCGCTTCTCCACACGTCCTTCTTCTCCTCCTTGACTAGTGTCGGACCTCATCAGCGCTCTGTTCCTAAACAAGTCTCTGCTCACATTAACCATTCACCTCCATTAATCCTCTGCGTAGCTAAAAGCAGAGGGATGAGAGAAGGAGAGTGAGAGAGAGAGAGAGAGAGAGAGAGGGAGAGATAATGAGAGAGCTGCTAGAAAGTCTGATTCTGTTCACTTTAATCTTCCTTTTCTCCCCATCCCGCACAGTTTTTGACGCCCCCAACTTCTCTCTCTCCAACCACTCCACAGGTGAGCGAGGACTGGAAGTACGTTGCCATGGTGATTGACCGCCTCTTCCTGTGGATCTTTGTGTTTGTTTGCGTGTTTGGCACATTGGGCATGTTCCTGCAGCCCCTCTTCCAGAATTACACAGTGAAGACCATCAACACGCCGGGCTGACCGTTACCAGCTGCAGACACGCTGACAGACCGCTCCCAGACCACTCAGCACAACAAGACGTGGGCTGTAGGTGTGTGTGTGTGTGTGTGTGTGTGTGTGTGTGTGTGTGTGTGTGTGTGTGTGTGTGTGTGTGTGTGTGTGTGTGTGTGTGTGGGGGACATGTCTGACTTTTATTGTGTCTACGGGTCTGGAATCAAAGCTGGAACTGAACAGCGATCACATCCACTGACTTTATAGTTTTATTGCAACAAACATTTGTTTTTCTTGTATGAGGATAAAAGTAATCAATAATGAACTCTCACCCGCAATTTTTTTTTTGTCCAGATGCGCAACAGACTGACCTCTTTCTGGTAAAAGGTCCTTCCTTGCTCCGCTCTTAAGCCTTCTTGTGGGAGCGGGAGGATCCTCTGACTTGCTCCCTGTCAAACGTTACGCCAGCCAATCAACACTTTACAACCTACAGTAGCTGCTTAACTGACACATGACATGCCCGCCTTTAACAATAACAGTGGCTGATATTAGTATCAGACAGGGAAAGTAGGTTCATATCAAGGTTCTTGTTCTTCTTTCTTCGTTTTTTCCAGAAATCCACTACGTCAGTGTACTGTTTCAGTACATTTTATCATTGCATACCACAGAATAGCATTGAGTATGTATTGTAGAAATTCCTCTATGTTAGCTCATGCAAAGGTTTGTTCCCGATGGGGGGGGGGGGGGCTAAGAAGTATTGTATGATTGTATAGATATAAAAAGAATGTGATATAAACTGTACTACACAGATTGCACACTAACACAATATGTGTAAGAATAGCAGATCTTAAAATGAAAAATATACTGGAGATGCTTATATCAAAGAAAGAGATGGATTGCGTTATTACAGAAAAGCCAAGGGGACAAGGTACTTGATTATGCTTGGACGGTTTCTGCTGAGAGTGGTGTGAACAGTAAATGGAGACAAGCTGCAGCCTCCTGTGCCACAGCACAGCTCCTGGTGAGTGTGAGGGGAGCTCCTGGGAAATGAAATGAAGGCATTTGAGCCCAAAATATGGATAGGAGCTGGAAAGATCAGAAATGGAAAAATAAATATGTCAAGAAATCATATTGATAGATTGGTGTGGGTTTTATCAGGGATATTGAGCAATTATGTGTATTAACCTGCGCTTTCACTGCTATTTATTTTCTGTCATTGCTCTGATTACCAGATGAGTGAAAGGTATCCCATTTACCCCTGTACTCTGTCGTCTCCTCCCCTGTCCTCTAGCTCATCCATAACCACACGTGTGTTTATGAGTGAATTCCAGTCCCTCAGGCTTCTGCATAATCACATCTATGAGAGAAAATGTTCAGATGAGAATAATGGAGTGTCTCCCCAACCCCTTTTCAATTTATCTCTGCCAGCCGCTCTCCAGTGCTCTTCCCCTTGTTTGGTCTTCCACGGACACACATGTCTGACATTTGATCTATTTGCAGTTACAGTAATAACCCACTTGTTTCTGCAAATGTTCTTTTTAGTGTGTCTGCTTTGTTTTTTGGTTCCACAATCTTTCTGGGTTTTTTGCCGAGTATGCAAGATGCGAAAGGCCCTTTTTCAGGCACATGCAATTCAACATTCAATTAAAAGAAAGGAGATGATTCCATCAGGGCCAACACTGAAGCAGTCCCAGAAGGCAATAAGTTATGCAAAATGGATGTAAACTCCAAAAGTGAATAGAGAGGAGGTTTAGAGCAGGATATGCTGGGGCAAAGGACTCTTTAGTGTTGTTGTTGCATAGGAAAGACACTAAACCTCTGGAAAAAATGCAGTCTAATCCTTGACAGTGTCACCCCCTGTGAGTTTTAACGGCTTTTAAAAGTAGTGTTGGGCAAGTCTACAGCTCCGCTCAGTTCTGGACCTCGAGGCATCTCCCTTGCTGTCTCTTGAGGGCGGGATCACCTGCGGGATTCCCCGGCAGATCCCAGACAAGTGTGAAAAGCTTTTCAGAGACCTGTGAAAACTGTTGGCTGCATGGCTCCGTGATGGAGAAAGCGCTGCTGCCCTCTCTGTTTTGGCTCTCTTTGACCTTTACACTTTCCTTCCTTTCTTCTCACTTCCTCTCTGATTATATTCCCCTATCTTTCACCCTCCTCTTCCTGACTCTAAAATCTGCTCCTGTGCACACCTTAACCAGTCCAATAAAGGTTGTAGGTTCAGATTATTTATGTCTCTGTGTTATGTTTTTTTTACTCTTGCCTGCTTTCCCTCATTGTCACATGTGCAGAAAAACGTTATTCTGTAAATCACTGTGTTACCCACATTTCCCATTAAGCCAACAGAAAGAACGAAAGAAAGATTTCCTGTCTTTCTAATATAGACGCTTCATTCTATAAACACTCACATACCTGCACACATACACACACACACACACACACACACACTACCATTTTTCCTTTTAGGAAGCTTGGTTTTAAAACAATAATGGGTGTAGGGCGCAGTCAAGGTCAGTCCAGGTTCCCACTATTCTCCTGTAAAAACATGAATCCAGGAAGAGTCATTACATGCACTTACAAGCATTTAAGATTTTTTAGATCCAGAGGAAAAGTTTAATGAACTCGATAAACGTTTCTCATATCCAATACTAAACCTAACATCCCTGTTTATTTCTTAATTACACCACAGTTGTGTTCAACCCACATTTATCCACAAAAACCAGTGTATTCACGTGGCAAAGTAAAGTTGCAGTCACCAAACTGCTGCCATCAAACGAGGGCCACTTGCTGCCCCCTGGCGGCCGTCGCTTGTTATTACTACTGTTTTCTATTATAATAAAGCACAGCAAGTGTCGCGTCGTTTCAGTCAAGTTCACATTTATTCTTTCCAGTGGGGATATTATAGAGCTTTGCATGTGTAACAAAATAACAAAGAGAGATATTCACAAATGCAACAGTTACAGGTGACCAAGATTATCCTGATTTTTACATTGCAACAATAAATGTTTCTATGGGACTTTGCAGATAAATGCACAAAAAGCCAATGAGCATTCCTGACTTCACAATGCGTGTATTTGTGCACATTAGTTCATTTTTTCTAGATGACTGTTCTCTCCTGCCTTAACTGTTTCCTCCCTGGAGTATGTGGATTTGCAGTGTGGTTCTTTGAGTTGAGGAGGTGTTCACTTCTTCTCCGGCTTATCGTTGTATTCCAGGAAGAAGTCGTTACAGGCCACAGTCAGAGCTCCCACCAGTATGATGAACTCAGTAAAATCTACCTCTCCATCATTGTTTGAGTCGAGGTCTCCCATGACTTTATCCACCGCCTCTTTGTCCTGGGCGTTCTGCATTTGTGAAGATAAAGAACAAATATATTGGCTTACACTGTTTTATATGCACAAGTTTTAATTGGGGCTTGTGTCTTAGATGTGCTTTCCTTACCCCCAGGTAGCTGCCAAGCTCTGCTGTGAGCATCTCTTTGAGTTCAGCCCTGCTTAGTGTGTATTTGTCCCCCTCATTCCCGGAGTACTTGTGGAAAGTCTGGATCAGAAGCTGCATGGCATTCTCCAGGGTGGTAGCGTTCTCTGAGTTGGGCAAAGACATGCTGGGGAGGGACAGAGGTAAAGGTCGGGCTTGAGGCACAAACAGCAGTCCATGTCTGAAATCTGCATCTGTTGCATGTGTTTTAAGTCCAATGCAAAAAAAAATAAAAAATATGAATGAATATGTATGCAAGATATATATATATATATATATATATATATATATATATATATATATATATATATATATATATATATATATATATATATATATATATTGGTTAAAGCCTCTTGCATACATATTCATTGCTTTCTATCTGTCTGACAAACTGACATGGCAAATGAAACAAGTGCAACACTATTTTGAGAAAGAGTAGCTACAATTGATCTGCTAGGGACTGCAGTATTTGCCAAGTTGGACACATTATCTATTATTGCCCCTTTTCTTCATAGGACTGTCCCAGAAAATTTGAATATTGTGATGAAGTCCTTTCTGTAATACAAAAATGTCATACATTCTGAATTCATTACAAATCAACTGAAATATTGCAAGCCTTTTATTATTTTAATATTGCTGATCATGGCTTACAGCTTAATAAAACTCAAATATCCTATCTCAAAAAATTTTAATATTCTGGGAATCTTAATCTTAAACTGTAAACCATAATCAGCAATATTAAAATAATAAAAGGCTTGCAATATTTCAGTTGATTTGTAATGAATCCAGAATGTATGACATTTTTGTTTTTTTTAATTGCATTACAGAAAATAAAGAACTTTATCACAATATTCTAATTTTCTGAGACAGTCCTGTAGCTTTTCTACCATGCCTGAGTTACTGAAAAAAATCTAATATAGATGAACAGATGATCTATTTGTTGCCTCCTACCAGTGTGAGGGCAGTTGATATGAGTGAAACTCTAAGCTGGCACCTGACACACACAGAGGGAACCCAATCCAGCTTTTACTTTAGTTCAACCGGACGGCAGAAAACACCGGAGACAGGTGTAAGTCCTTGCCTTTCTCTTACTTGTATCACCTTTAAACTGTTAGAGTTTTTCCTTACTGCTAATCACAGCCTCCATTGGCCTCTTATTGTGGACAGCCTTTTTTATGTATAACATCATTAGAAATGATTTGAAAAGCATTTTGGGGCACTTCTGCCCTTTTTTGTTGTAAATAAAAAAAAGGGAAAAAGGAGGTTTTATGGCTTGTCGATGAATAAATAGAAGCTCATTTTGTACTTGTTGCCGCTTTGTGCGATGGATGCCAACAAACAGTCCACTTACACAGAATCTCATCCGCTCCTTGCACTTCCAAAACTCTGCTTTTAGCGTTGACAGACAGAAGCAAGCTCAGAGAAGTGTGAAATGGTACAGTGTCATTGTTGACATCTGTCCCATACATCATCCTATCTTTGTTTCTTACCTGAGTGGAGATGATGCGCTGGCCTGCTGGTCAGAGGAGTCATCAGCAGCTGATGGGGAGGATTTGGAGGACAGCATCTTAAATACATCCCTTACTCCACCCACCCACCGCCCACCCCCACCCGCCTTCTCTGTTTACACAACAGACACCTGCCATCCATTAAACAAGCACACATGAGATCCAGCTGCCCCTTATAGTTCTGTTTGTCAGGGATGTCAATAACATGTCATATCCACAGAAAGCAGAAATGGCACAAAAACTACAAACAGGACATTCAGTAAATTGACCGACAAGGACATTGAGTACCATTGTTTGCTTAAATGTTATGTTTTCCTTCAAATGTCAACCTGCTTTAGAGTGAAGTAACTGAACAGACATTGAGGCTAAATAGGAAGCTTTTGAGAAGACACTTTTGCTGCATTCATGCTCACAAGGAAAAACAAGGTTTTGGCAACCGCTGCAGACTAGTCCGTTGACAATGATATATTCCTCGCTATGTTACAACTTGCTGTTGTTTTAGTGGATTATCCTGCTCCTCAGCTCTGCAGCCATTTTTTTATTAATGTCAAAACAAATGACAGGCTTAGAGGGAGTGCTAAAAAACCATAAACTGTGCCAATATTAAGACTAAAAAAATGGGTAACTTCATGACTTCACAAATGTGTCTGTTTGGAACCGGTATGGTAAGAGACGGACTGAGCAGAGGGAGTAAATGTTTGCTTGGGGTGGGGTGAGGGTCATACGTGACATATTATCCAAAGGATTAGTGACGCACCGATAAACTGAGCCGTCACACCTGGCAGCGAGGCGGAGAAATCCCCACACAAGTATATGTATGAATGCACACTTTTACAAAACATAATTGTGCCTTGAGATCCAAAACACCTGTGATGGACTGGCGACCTGTCCAGGGTGTAACCCCTGCCTCTCGCCTGAAATTAGCTGAGATAGGCTCCAGCAGACCCCCGTGACCCTGCAAAGGATAAAGCGGGTATAGATGATGGATGGATGGATCCAAAACACACCACATGATTTGACAAAAAGTCACTGAACACTCAAAGGCACTTTTGAACAGGAACAGAAACATACTGCAAATAGTTAACTGTTGGTGCCTTTCAGCAGGAACAGAAACATACTTTAAATAGTTTATGTCATGAATCCACCTGACTGGAGTAGAGCCTGAGAGGCCATGGAGGGTAAAACCAAACAATGGTACATAGTTCTACAAAATGATCACAGTTCTGCAAGAAAACAACAGTGCTAATACAAAAGCACTACAGATAGAGGATGTATCTTTGATAGTGTCATGATCATAAGAGTGCCTCCTTGTATATGCCTTTTTTATCATCAGAGAGGGAGGTAGTTACTGTCTGTGCGTGCACACTTCAAATGCACCATATGTGTGTATAGTGTTGCAGAGTGGAGGATGGTGCACAAAAGGAAGCATACTGTGTGTCAGGATCTGGTTGCAATAGTTCATACATCTGAAAGGCTGCTGAGTTCGACTGGTCAGGGAAGTCACAGCTATATTTAGCAAATGTTGCAGGTAGCTATGCAGGGAGGCAGATTAAAGGATCTCAGGGAAATCTGTGTTTATAGGAAGCAACTCAATTTGGTTTGTCTGAAAAAGCATGCAGACTTTTCCTAGAACAAAAGCTCAACAACTAATAAAATGACATAATAAAAATTACAAAATTCAAGAGTTTTAATTTTAAGCTTTTATTTTGAAAACAAATGTACATATCTTTTGTTTAAATTGTATAAAAAAGACCAACTCAGAGTTCTTCAATGGATCCTTAGTAATGATGATGAATACAGACATTGACATGTAATTCAGAGCATTACGCATCACTCAATTATGAACTGCTGGGAAAATAAAAGCATACATATTGGGTGAAATGTTTCAAAATTATAAAAAAAAAAGAGGTGATCGCTTTCATAGTTTGCAGATCGCTGAAGAATACTGCCTCTATGATGCATTTGCGTTGGATCCACTCTTGCTCTGACTGAGGGAGTTGGCCAGGTAGCCAATCAGAGTGAGGTATTCCTGGAAGCTGACCTTTCCGTCATTGTTCTCATCCAGCTGCTGCTGCATCTCTTTGATGGCAGAGTTGCTGTTTGTATCCTGAATAAAACAGAACAAGAGAAAAACGCGATGTCAGGAATATTATTGTGAATATTTTATCTGAAAAATGATCAGGTAGATTCTTTTCGTGTGCCTCTATGATGAATAACCGCAAATCGTCCAAATGTTCTCACCTCCATGATTCCACCGAGCTGTTGCTGTATCATCTTCTTGAAGGATTTGCTGTCGAGGTTATCCTTCCCCCTGGCAGAACCAAGAAACGTGGTCACCACAGTCTTGATGGCTGATTCCATGTCTCTAAATGAGAGAAAAGTAAATGCACAAAGCAGAAAGAAGAGCTGAATGCAGGAGGTGGCAAAGAGAGATATGTCCATATCTTAGACTCTCAAACTTTATACCGTTAGAGCCTTGTGAACTTTATTGATAAGAAAATACATTTTGATTGGACCTTGAATAATCCTGTTTTTGGTAAACAAGCTTGAGAAGAAAGTCACAATCTATTTTTTGTTTTTCTCTTGGTTCTTGATCATGCTTCGCCTCTAATAGTGACTAAGAAAACTGAATAGCTGAGACTCAGTAACAGGGAGTTAGAGCTGAAAAAGCCTATTGGCTTATAACTTATTATAATTACTTGTCATTCAAGCTTTTAGGGCTGCAGAAAAATGAATGAGGACTTTGTGCACAATGTATGGAGTATCAGCATTGGGAAATATTTCATTGGTATTTTGGTATCATTTAAGAAAATAATGCTTTGACATGTCAGGTTCAATCTATTTTTAACAATGTTGGAACTGGACGTATTTATGTAAATATGCAAGAAAGATGAGACACACTCTGAGCGGGAGAGGTGGGGGTGGAGAAGGGGTGCAGCGGAGAAAAACCGAGCAAAAGAAAGAGTTTGACAGAAGCCTGAAGTACAGTCTCTAAAGGTAAACAAGATGGAAGCTGTGATCTCTGACGGTGGATATCTGATCTCAAAAGCCACACAGGAGGATGAAAGTTCAGATTACTGCCTAGTGTCCGTCTGCTACAGCACACCTCTTCACATGACTCGGAGTGTGACCCCAAGAACATCACCCAGCCAGTCTAGAAAACAACAGCCTGAACACAAACCCTGTGTGCAGCTGCATCGAATGGAATCGCAACCAAAATGGTAACAAACATCTGCAGTAGGTGTCAAGCTTGGTACAAAACAAAAACCAGATCACTCCATGCATTGCCATTTTGAGCAAATTGGTTATTGTGTCACACATCTGGAGATGTGCAAAAAGCCTTTCAGCACATTAGCGCTACAGATCCATTCCTGGGGTGTGCTATTGATTTATAACACAAGGCTTTTCTCACAGCAGACACTCTGGCCTGTCACAGCAGTAAGAGCATGGCTGTAAATAATGAAATTAATAAAGACAGAATCCTATTTATCTGCTGTGTTACAGAGTCCCTGCATTTCACAACCTGGCATGCTGTCAGGGGTTTTCTGGGACACAGAGCAAAGTCATTATTAGTTACGCCTTTGCTTTTTCTACAATGACAAATATCTGGGATGAAAGTCTGCTGTTTTGCAATACGATCCACAAATATAACAAAGTGGCAGTGACTGGAAGGCTTTGGAAAGACTCCTCAAAGCAAACAAGAACATATATTAAACCTTTGTGACTTTTCCATGTGAAGTTAAATTAAAAAATGTAATTCCAAACAAGAAAGCTGGGTCCCGAACCCTTCCTATACACTGCAGACAGCGGCCCTTCACAAGCCCATTTAGATTCTTTTTTTTTTTATAAATATGACATAAAACACTGTCGCATTTTAATAACTTAGTACTAAATATACAGAACCCACGTTAACGCAACAGTCTTACATACTATAGACCAGGGGTATTCAACTAGATTCGGCCGGGGGCCACATCTGCAAAAGAACTGTATGGAGAGGGCCGCACAATTTGAAAATGTGGGGGTTTTCAAAATGTATTTTGCACTCAAAGACGAAGACTTATGTAAATATAATACATTTGTATTATAAATTTGAATATACAGTATCTAGTTTACATATGAATTATGTATTAATTGTCTCCAGATTTAGTAATTGTGAATGTTAAATATAATATTCACATAAAGAAATATTATTTTGAATGCAAGTTCATTTTGAAACCATGCATTGTGCAAACTTAATGAAATTGATATTGACCTACTTTTAATAAAACACGCCATAATGACAAAGCACCACTTTCCACCAAGATTTCCTTATTTGAATATTATATTAAGCATTGAGCAAAACCATTTTAGTCCATAGTAGCCAATTATAAAAATATTATAAAAAAAAAAAAAAAAAAAAAAATTTCCAACAAACACCCCCTTTTTTAAAATATGACCAGGGGCCACATAAAAGCTCCTGGCGGGCCGCATGTGGCCCGCGGGCCGCCAATTGAATATCCCTGCTATAGACAGTCATTTACATATTAGGGAAAAATGATGTTACATATGTTTAACCATCAAAATCATGACAATGTTTAATGTCAGACTCTAGCGAGCAACACTAACTCCAGCTAAATGTTTCTTGTAATTGTAGGATATTCCTGAACATCAGCTTTGGGATTTTATAACTCAATGCTCGGTATCAGTTCTGTTTGTTTGGTTTTTTTTGTTCCATTCATTCACATGAGCCAATTACTTCAGGTTCTTTCACAGATGTAGCTTTCATCCCTCCGTAACTACTCCTCGGTAGGCTGACTTGAGTGCTCACTGCTCAGGGTACCGGCCCCGCCCTATGAACCACTTCATGTTCAGAGTCAACACTTAGAATTTGCTGGAAGGGTCTGAAATGTAGTCTATGAACTACAAACCTTTCCCAAACCGTGATGCTCCCACCATCGTGTCTCACAGATGGAATAAGGGTCTTATTGCACTGTTTTCTTTTACTAAATTTGTCAAAAAAAGGCCTACTTTAGCCATGTCTGCCCACACGGCACTTTTCCAACACACAGTGGTCTTTACCAAAACCACAGACCGGCAGCAGCATTGTTTTTGGATAGAAATGGCTTTTTAATTCCGGCCCCTGAGCAGCCTGTCGTTGGTCACAGTTCTCCTGATGGTGTTCCCGTGAGCACAAACCAGCATTAGTCAGTGTTAGTCAGTTATTACCCTGGATTACTTTGCAACCTCACCGCTGGTTTCATAATCTTTAACACCCCGTTGAGAATCAACAACTCTTTTTCTGAGATCCTGAGAAATATCCTGTGTTGATACGCCCCCAGAAACATGTGAAAGATCATGCAACAATAAATCCCGGTTATAGAAATACAACAGGACCCATTTACAACTCATAGCCATCTTTTCATTGAAAAGATTAGATAAGATAAACAACTAACCCCAGAGGTGTCAGACACTTTATACAAGCAATATTAAGTCATTTTGCTCAAGGGATAAAACATGTTTGTCCCATTTGTTCAGCTGGTTTCTCTTTGCCTACTTTAAAGGAGCTTGAGGCTCCTTTTAAGAAATGAGACTCTCTAGCGCCACCCTTCACCACGATGGCCGTTGGGGGTACTGCAGCCAACAGCGAAGCCGGCACGGGAGAACGGGGAGAACGTGCATGCAGCGTCATGTGACGTCACATCCACAGCCCAGCGCGGGAAATTCGGGACCGAATTGCAGCACATTTTGCAGCACACAGCCTGTTCAAGGCAAAGAAGAGATACACTAGAGGCTCATTCTTTTGGGTTTGGAACGCTTCATCTGACATTATTACTAGAAAACTTAAAATGTATACGGATTTTTTTCATAAATCTTGCCACAATCCGGCCTCAAGCTCCTTTAAGGACTTGTGTGAAATCTAACAATAATTTAGGTCATGTGTATCTAAAAGGAAATTATAAAAAGAAAGGTATTCTTGGGCATAATGTTGATGTGCAACATTCCTCCACATTGCAGTGCATGAGGAGGTTGATGAAGCTGCTCCCAGCTGAAAGCGATTAAGACTAATTGATGGTGGTAAAAACAGATCCAGGACAACACAGAAAACAACCAACCAAAATGAAGGTATTAAATCCCACATTTTGATGTTTTCTTGTGATACAGAGACATTTCACTGCACTCAATTAGTGCACATTCCTTTTTATGCTTGAATGTTTGGTAATTGTAAGAGTTTATTATGACAATTCTCCTTTCAAACTGCACTCAGTTGCTTGTTTAGTAAGTACATGAGACATAGCTCCAGTGTTAGCATCAATCAGTGCACACGTTGGATTATACCCTGATGCTAAAAAATGATGAAATGTGTTGAATTACTGTGTACCAACAGCAAAAATAATGAGCTTTACTTTGTCAGTGTACTGTGCTGCTGATGCTGAGCATGATATTAAGCCGTGGCTGTTTATTTCAAGCGGCAGATTATGGAAATTACAATGAGGCACATAACCGGGGCACTGTAAATGTTATGCCTGGCTACGGGGGTAAGGCCAGAGCATGTGAGGCCCAAAATATCCAGAAACACAGCTCAGCCAACACAGGGGTCCCTTTAAGCTAAAGAAGAATAACAAGGCAACTGCTCGCAGAAAACAAAAAACACCGGGTAAATGTTGCAGATACTTGAGTAGAGTTGATCAGTATCACCAGAGTGGACTGAGACCATTGCTGTGGGATTCCCAGTGTGTATCGGAAACTACCCCGTGCCAGCGTTAGCCACGAGACAGAGTAATGATCACGGACGCCTGGGGAGATGTTGCTGAAGAAACAGTAGAAGCTGATATATCACCCGCCTGATCCAGATGCCACGCCTCAATGCTCCCACAATGACTTCACCACAAAAATAGACAAACAGAAAGACACACCTATGTGTCTAAAGAAGGGCAATTAGGACCTCTGCTGCATTAACCTAATTAGAAGGTGAACAAGAGCCAGCACCCAAAACCTGGATTTTGTTTCATGTCTCCATGTCTCCATGTCTCCATGCTTCCGTGCCTCCATGCCGGTGCACAAAGACAGCCAACCAACCATCAAGGTGAGTGTCTGTCAACAGCACGCTGTTCATTATTATTTGATTGGCTGTTATGATAGTCTCAACACCTTCATACATCCTGCAGGAATCCAACAACACAGGTGGCAGCAGACGTGTGTGTGTGTGTGTGTGTGTGTGTGTGTGTGTGTGTGTGTGTGTGTGTGTGTGTGTTAGGTATGGGCGGTATGGACTAAAAAATGTATCACGATAATTTCTGGCATTTATCCCGATAACGATAAAAATGACGATAAAAAAAATACCAATTCAACTCCACCTTTGTAACTATAAATCTATCTCGCTCTCAGATCTGCCATGTTTGTCATCAACGGAAATCTATCTTTCTTTCTTTCTTTCTTTCTTTCTTTCTTTCTTTCTTTCTTTCTTTCTTTCTTTCTTTCTTTCTTTCTTTCTTTCTTTCTTTCTTTCTTCCTTCTTTTTTCCCTTCCTTCCTCCTTTCCTCCTGCTCTTTCCTTCCTTCTTCCCTTCCTCTTTTCTCCCTTCCTTCCTCCTTTCCTTGTTTTCTCCCTTCCTTTTCCCCTTTCCTTCCTTCCTTTCTTCCTTCTTTTTTCCCCTTCCTTCCTTCTTTCCTCCTGCTCTCTCCTTCCCACTTCCCTTCCTCTTTTTTCCCTTCCTTCCTTCTTTCCTTGTTTTCTCCCTTCCTTCCTTCCTTCCTTCCTTCCTTCCTTCCTTCCTTCCTTCCTTCCTTCCTTCCTTCCTTCCTTCCTTCCTTCCTTCCTTCCTTCCTTCCTTCCTTCCAAAAATCAGCTTTACACAAAAACATCATCAACGGGAATTTATCGTTTTTACCGCGACATGACAAATTCTTATCGTGAGGAATTTTTTGACGGTATATCGTGAACGGTAAAATATCGCCCATTCCTAGTGTGTGTGTGTTTCCAGCAGCCATTCATCAAAATGCCTGGCAGAACACCACCCATTAGTGTCTCTACGGATCGTAATGAGGTGAACACGAAACCAAGAAGGCCTCAGTAAAACGGGGGGACATCAGGGCTGCGGACTAACTAAAGGGTAAAAAAGGAGCATGTCAAGAGGTGGCTCAGCCTCCAGCAGCCTTTGAACACTCTGATTCAGAGCAGAGTGACTCAAGAGGAATGAATGCTTGTGTGAAGCCCTGCTCATTGTTCCAGTGGCTTTCACTAGTTCCTCTTAACAGATTTTGATTCTTTAGTTGCATTTTACAGGAATTTTACCTTCATTTCCCCACAGTTGGATGTAATTTAATTCAGTGGATCCCTTTTTTTTAAACTGTCTGTACTTGTGATGTCCAGTTGTGAACTTCTATGGACCATTAGTAAGTTAACAGATGGGAAACGTTTTTCCCTGCTTAACATAGAGCCCAAAAGTTATAAAAAATAAATTACATTTGAAAGAAAGATGATCCTCTCCTCTTTTTTTCTTACAACTCCACAAACACATGTCGTCAGTCCTGAAAGTTTCCTTACTCGTGTGATTGTGGTAAAATGTTGTGTAACATCAAATTATGGCGTTTATTATTTCATGCAGGCGAGAGACTGTTTCAGCCGTGATGTCGAGGTCTCTTAAATTATGCTTCCCATTTTTGGGTCAGAATACTCTTGTTACAGTTTTTCGTGCAAACTCCAGGGAAATGTTAGAATTTAATAACATAATTGCCCTGGATCAACCCCATCTGAATAGTTGAGATTAAATCAATACTGACATGCAGACAAAGATACAAACAAAAAACTCCATCATCTAGGAATTATATTAATATAGTGAGTAAAATAATACAACAATTTCAAGAAAACTGCTGATCTGAACAAAAGAAACTAAGAAAAAACAACTGACATACTTCTAAAATACAATGGATCAGATTTCCCTGCCAAAAGATTGGGTGACATTTATGCTTGAAACGAAACCAAATGTAGAGGAAGATGTACAAAGACAGTGTATCTTGGCTATACTCTATTTAATTATTTTTATACCCTAATTAGATCTGAGTGTTGTTTCCCCCGCAAACCTAGCAATCTGTAAATACCCAAAGTATCTTGTAAATACCACATACATCGGATATGGTGCAGTTAGTGGTGAAAAAGCTGCGACAGTTGCCATGTTCAAACGTGGGCCACCCACGCCCCCATCACCAGACCCAATGAAACACACTGCCTGCAGAGTGTGGACTGTGATATCTCAGACTGAATTTCCTCAAGTCGATGTCTACATCGCACACAGGTCCTGTTCCGCACTGGCACCCCCACGTTGGGAACACGGATCATTCCCAGGGACTCCACCCTGTTCGTGTTGTTTCAACAAAGTCTAACTGACTCATTTCCTCCGTGGGCATGTCACCCTCATCCCTCAAGTGTCATTATCTACATCAGATCTTGCTATTAAAACCTTCCTACTGGACTCTTATTGTGAATGTCGGAATAAGTCGGCCAAACCTGAAAAAAAAAAAGAAAAAAAAGACCCCAGTATGACCGTCTGTGGATCCTTGCGCGCATGCCAACACTAATCAGCGACGTGCGTAAAGGCTGATTTATGGTTCCGCGTTACACCAACGCAGAGCCTACGGCGTAGGGTACGCGGCGACGCTTACCGTACGGTGCGTGTCGCCGCGTAAATTACGGCGTATATACGGCGTAAGCTCTGCGTTGATTTAACGCGGAACCATAATTTATGCTTAACGGAGATATTGGCAGTTTCGCCCCCCTGTCCCACATTTACATTTGGCTCTAATTAATCCTGACAATTTGTTAAGCGACCATGTGGCAGGACTGACACACACATATCAGATAAATAAATAAACGTGACTCCAAGACTCCGGTTTCCCTGGACGTGTAAACGGACTGGAGTTACGTTACCAAGGGGGGGAAGCCGATCCCTTTGGCCACCAAACCAAACTGCGCCAAGATAATAGAAGGCGCTCGCAAAGTATACAAAATTGATGACACGTTGCAGAAAATAAAGTCATCATATCATTTTCACCAGGCTGGAAAAAAAAACAACAGTTGACACTAATCTTAAGAGTAAAGGCTCTGTGCAAAACGAACAAGTACAACAGAAAGCAAACTCACCTACAGCACAGGGAACAAAAAAAACTTGTAAAAACTACTTGAGCAGCTTCCTTCTTGGAGATCCTCCTCACTACACAGTTGCGCGAGATCACCCAGCTACAGATATCTTTTCCGTGATTTAACTTCCACTTATGCCAACTTTTTTTTTACGTTGTCATAGGGCGTGTGCCTGGGAGAGAAGGAATGTGGAGAGAGGCGCAGCTTGAGCAACACAGCTTCTCTTCAGAAACATTTTCCTTCAAACATCTCTTTTGTTCCATGAAAGAAAAAGCATGTTTATAAGGGCTCGATGGATACTTTTGTTTGTAACAGATACATAGATAGATAGATAGATAGATAGATAGATAGATAGATAGATAGATAGATAGATAGATAGATAGATTTGTATACTAGAATTTTTTTATTTATTACTATTTTTATTCTCCTTCTTATTCTTCTTCTTATTATTATTGTATATACTGTTTATAGTGTTATAGTGTTTATTATTATTATTATTGTTGTGTGATATTGTGTGATATTGATGCCTCTTGTTTTGCACTATCCCCTTTGCTGCTGTAACCTGGAAATTTCCCCTCTGGGGGACTATTAAAGGATTTCTTATCTTATCTTATCTTAGATAGATAGATAGATAGATAGATAGATAGATATGTAGTCTGTCTATCTATCTAGTATTGTGTATGTGACATACACTATTTCAAATTATTTCCCTTCACCATCATCTTTTTATGTCATTTTTTTTAAAACAAATGTTATTTTTCCCAATATAAGTGATTATAGTACCAGTACGACTATCATATACGACTGATTACACACATGTTATAGAAGTACTAAATCACTGTTTCGATAAATGTTATAAAAGGTTGTCATGTTGCATAAATATAGGGCAGATCCTTGAAGAGAATATCTCTTCAATGTTTTGAGGCATTGCATGTTGTTTTGTTATAACGGGTATGTTCTTTCTCTGTATTTTACACTTCAACATGCACGTCTGATATTTTCTCAGTTTCTCTTGTCAGTGCGCGCTCAAGTTCGCAGTAAAAGCGCGTGCGTTCCAGGCTCTGCAGACAGATGTGTTCAAGCCACACCCTGAAACTTGTCAGATGAATAGAAAAACAGTGTTAAGTTGATAGGAACAAAGTGACGAAGTCCAAAGCAGCAGTGAACACAGATATTTTATTTTATTATTTATTTTATTTTGCTTTACTTTTATTCTGTCTCCGTTGAAAGATCAAATCTTGCTCGTTTTTCCAATGCCACACCTTGGTTTGCCTCCTGGAGGACGCGGATGTCTTCCAGGAATAAGAGCAACCAAAAGCGCTGAAACAGCCACTTTTCTTTTTCTTCCAGGCAACGCATTCCCATTGTGCGCACACACAGCCATGTGAGCGCGTTTATATTGGGGCATGGTTAGGGGCTGGTTCTGCTATTGCTGTAATAATTCAGAAGTGTTCTCTTACAAAGTTTGATCCTGTTAGGGAGCTTCTGGTAGGAGACGAGCAGAGGAGGAATGGAGAAGGCGGCTCTCTGCAGCTGAAGCAGACGAGGTTGTTTCCATTTCACTGATCTCACTCTTCTTTTTTCTTTATTTTTTTTTCTTACATGGCATACTGACAATTTAGTTGGAACTGAAGCGTGAGTAACCGAGGACTCTTTATTGGCTGTATCCTCCACGCTTGCATGCAAGCTGGCCAATCAGCTGCCAGAACTCCAGGAAACTGAGCTCTCCATCATTGTTCTTGTCCAATGAGCTCATAAGCTGGTCAACGACACCAGGGTCTCCGGCATCCTGCAGGAAAACAGGAAACTGCTATCAGATAATAAAACTAGTATCAGACTAAAAAAAACAAACAGCGCATGATCGAGTACTTCCACTTTATTGGTTAAGTGTGATGGTGAAAGAAATCCGATGTCAACAGAAAGCTCATAGATTTGGCACCAGATGTGTTTGCTCTGTCGCCATCTAGAGGCGTCTTAAAGAACCGCAGCCATGCGCACAAGAAGAAACATGGAATTTTCCAGACACAAAGCGCAACCCTGTATCCTCTGTTAGGCCTCATGAAGCTCCACTTGTGTCAGTTTGTTCTCGTTAAGAATGCAGAGTACAGACGGCACAATCTGGGCAGGACTAGAGGCAAAAGTGGAGTCAAATTTATGAATATGTGCCACTCATTTTAATGGTTCATCTCAATGTTTATGCAAAGTTTTAACATGTGGAGCTATTTCCTGTGGAATGAATAAAACATTCACAGCACTGACATGTGACCAAGACCACATCCATTAAAGACTGTCCATATAAGTAAATTATGTCAGTTAAGTGGTCACAGCAGGAAGGTCCAGTGTTGCATCCAGAGGATACTTGTTTAAACATGACTGGACCCCTATTAAACAGCTATTTCAGGCGCAAAAGTCCTTCTGGGAGGATCTGTACTATTGAAACTAGATGACTCGTGTCTTTCAAAAAGTAACTATGTAAGCTACTAACTCAACATACATGGATATATGCTGTATATAATGTTTGTTGTTGTTTTTGCACAGATTCATGTCAATTCATGAAGTTCTGGTGCTGGAGCTCTACACAGAACTTTACTGGACTTTTATTTCAACGAATGTAACAGATTTGGAGTGCATAGTATCCCAGTTTCCTTTTAAAGTTAAAAAACATGTATGTTATGCTAATTGAATGCAGTTTTTCATCTGTATTTGGCGTTCCGCCCAGCTGGTAGCCCTGGTTTGACCTGACTATCTGGGGAAGGCTCCAGCAGATTAATAGGATAAAAAAGGAAAATAGGAAGAAGCTGGTATACAGGACTGTCTCAGAAAATTAGAATATTATGATAAAGTTCTTTATTTTGTGTAATGCAATTAAAAAAACAAAAATGTCATACATTCTGGATTCATTACAAATCAACTGAAATATTGCAAGCCTTTTATTATTTTAATATTGCTGATTATGGTTTACAGTTTAAGATTAATATTCCCAGAATATTCAAATTTTTTGAGATAGGATATTTTAGTTTTCTTAAGCTGTAAGCCATGATCAGCAATATTAAAATAATAAAAGGCTTGCAAAATTTCAGTTGATTTGTAATGAATCCAGAATGTATGACATTTTTGTTTTTTTTAATTGCATTACAGAAAATAAAGAACTTTATCATAATATTCTAATTTTCTGAGACAGTCCTGTAGTGGATGGATGAATGGATGGAGTTGGGATTATATTAGTCCATTTAAATGCCCAAATATACAAAAGGACATCCCTGAGAGGTTGTGTAAAAATGTAAAATAAAATTCACAAACTAGATGTAGGAGAAGTAATAAATCTGACTGATTACCATTTAAAACTCTTTTTGGAGCTCATACAGAGCAAGTCCCCTCGACTAAAGGGAAGAGTGACTATCTGACTCAATATTTCTCTGAAAGTCAGCAACAAAACTGTGTTGCAGGTTTCACATATTACAATAGTCTACATATATTACACCATGCCTCTGTTGTAAAAGAGTCCCATGACTAGTAAGAGATCAGGCAATAAAGATTTCACAAATGCATTTACAGTAAAATACATTTGTAGTTTGTTTGTTAGACCTTCAGTCATTACCTTAACAAAGTTGGAGAGCTCTGATTTAACAAGTTTACGAAACTCGTCTCTACTCAGAGTGTCGGATGATCCGTCACTGCCAGCATACATCTTGAACTGGGACAGCAGCACGCCAATGGCAGACTCCATCATAAGCTGTAAGACAGAGACACCAGTTTTTCAGAAAACACTATGAGATGTTCTCCGTTATAATGATAATAATACATTGTCAAGAACATATAGATTAACTCAAAGCATTTTTCAAAATCTGATCTGATCCATTTTCAGTTGAAAAAAGTCTCAAAGACTCACCTACACAGGTGTGCGTGAGTGTGTGTGAGCGGTGAGAGGAGACAAACCTTCTTGGCCTTTTATAGTCTCCGAGAAGATAAATCATTGTTTCTGAACTTCTTCCATGGCGTGTCTTCTCTTCAGGTATAACTGAAATGTGTAACCATTGTCTCTCAACAGTTACGTATTAATGGATGAATCATCTCATTTTGGATAATGCTAAAGAAACAGCCTGGAAAAGAGGTCAGCATGAGGTTAACACATTGAGTAAGTAGAGAGTATTTTTTAAATGTTTTGCTCAGTTCAGAGCATGGAAATGGTCTCAAACACTTTGATCTCATAGCCATAAAAACAAACAGAATGCTGTAGAGAGCAACAAAAAAACAAAGCGGTAAATCATTTCTAATCATATAGGATGAGTTGGAAAACTTTTGAGAACGAGGCACTTGGGTTTCACCTGAGGAAGTTCATAATTTAAGCTAAAACTCTGACAGGATGTGCACAATTGGCACATTAGGGAGACAGTTACTGCTAACAAACACGCTGGCTTTATCAGCCTAGTATTCCCAGCCCTTGTTTTCATGTCTCTACAGCACTCACACGGTCATCAACATCTATATCCCTTTTAACCTTAAATTGTAAGTTGCACTTCTCCTTCCATTCCCATGGCTGTCATAGAGGAGAAGATGGTAACGAAGACAAAATAAATGAATTACAGAGCACTGAGAGACTGTTCTGCTATCTGCAGCCAAAGCAGCAGGGTTTTATGTGGGACTAACTACTTTATGATTAATATCCTGTCACTATAACTGCATCTACAGACTTCAGTTTAAAGCTCAACTCCTGCATCTTTACTACATGATTGCCTATTGCACCCAAACATCCAGAAAATACCACCCAGGGAAGCATTTCAGTTAGGTGTGAAATTACAACTGAAGCCTCATTATAGAAGTTGTACATTGTGAGAGGTTATTGACATATAAGTACAAGGTTTGCGTAAAAAAAATAAATAATTAACAAGATACAATAATTATGCGACATAACAGACTATGTGACTAATTAACATGAATTCAGTCTGTGTCTCCCACTCATTTGTTTCCATTCCTATTTCTCTAAGATTAAAAATAATAGATAACAAGGAACTACAACACAGTAATAATTACCATTCTTAACTAGTGTGTGGCCAGCCATAATCTTGACTAAATGTTTCCATCATTTGAACAGGGTTTGGGAGTTAAAAAAACACCCTAAACTCTTGGATTTTGTTGAGTTTCCTCACATGAACTGCCCCAGGTTCTTGCTGGGTTGCTTTAGTCCGATAACTTTCCTGCTTTTATCCAGCGTCAGTGTTCAGGAGTTCACTATCAGAACACAGCACAACAGACCTAAAAAAAAAAAAAAAAAAGAATGCGGTCTGGGACGAGGCGGATGGAAAATAGTTTCTTCAACACGAGACTTTACAGTTTAAATAGGAAGCTTTTGTCTGGAGGGAGAAAACTGGAACCTTATTCTGCATGCAAATCAAGGCAGTGGGTCATGCTTCAAGCTGACCCTAGTCACACATCATTCTTTCAAAGAAAGGTTAAAGAGTCAAGTTAATGTTTTGGAGGCAGAAAACACAGTTTAGATTTAGAAAATAAAAAAAAAACAGGTTTTGTATGGACTTGAAGTGGACAGTTCAGGAGAGGAATCTCACAAACATGCCAACAATCGACTCCCGTTTGAAGGAATTAGTTAATTGTTACTACAGGAAAAAAAAAGAAAATCTAAAACATGTGTTGGTTGCAGTCAGAGATAAAAATTTCAACTGATGAGATACAAGAAATAGAAAGTCCAGTAATTTTAATCACAGGGAGGCATTCAATTTATTATTATTAAGTGACAGTACCAGGAGCAAACACAAACATCCTAACATTCAAGATTCTCTGTGCTAGCACAAAGTGGTTTAGCTTTAACACACTGCTGCAGACAATTCAAGCATTCACGCCGCAGTTCAACAGCAGGTATCAGGACAATGTAATAAATATAAACAAGTGCTACAGGCATGGAAAAACAATTATTAAGGACTTTTGGGTGCACAAAAAAAGCGCTATGTGCATGAAATAACAAAAAAATAATACATGCTCAACATGTCAATATCTTATGGACCAACAGCTCATTTTTAACTCAATTATGAATTTCTAAATTACAGCTAGTTTGTTTTAAAGTTCTAGATTCAGTATGTGCAGACAATTAAATGAAACCAGTGCAAACATCTTTATTATCACCTGAACCATTAACTAAATATCTTAAAGCAGTCTCAGTCTAAATTATCTTTAAATACAGTTTGTTATCAAGCTGTTGCAGATAATCTGACATCAAGATGTAGGATTATTAAAAAAAAAAAAAAAGTCACAGACTGCAGGATCAGGGCCACCCAGTGAGCAGGTAGTAGACATTAACAGTGCAGAGTGGTGTTTGTAGAAGTCTGTAGACATTAACAGTGCAGAGTGGTGTTTGTAGAAGTCTATACAGAGAGGAAATGACAGTCAAAACGTCCTACTCAGTCCAGTGGGTTTAATCTCCTGTACACAGAAGAGCACAGCGCATATTTCTTGAGCAGAAACATTTCTTTCACACCAAAGGAGTTTCACATTACCTGAAGTTACTCTAACATGAAAAAAAGATGTGTAACATTTTACAAGGTTTTCTCTGGAGTGGACATGAAACTGAGCAAATATATATATACAAAAAAAAAGTATATAAAAAAAAAAAAAAAGTTAACACGGTTACGAGGCCTTCCTTTCTGACTTTGTACTTAGGTGTACACTGGCTAAACTCAACAGTGTAATCACACAGAAAACAGACAGAAGTGGTACGGTAAGATAAGGCATCCTGCAGAAGGATGGTCGGCCGATAAATGAAAACTTTTGAGCAATTGTGTGTAAGCAAAAAGATGTTCCCTCTCAGTGAGCTGTCCTCTCCTCTGACTTGCCCTCATCTGATTTCGACTGATACTGCAATTCTATCACGTTATCAGCCACGTCCTGCTCCACTCTCCTTCCTCCATTCCCCTTTGACTCTTTCCTCTTTGCCTTTTGCTCCTGGCATTGAGAATTTTTTCATGACTTCCTTTTCAAACTCTTCCATCTCGTCTTCTAAATCACTATCTTCTTCTTCCTCGTCATCCCCTTCCACCATGTCTTCCAAAATATCTTCCACATCTTCAACAAAGTCGTGAAAGCTCATCTTGTCATGCACAAACACTCCATCATGGAAGAACTCAGCAGCAAGCTTTTTGAGTTCCTCTCTTTTGGAGACGTCCACGCCTGCTTCTGCAGCCTTGGACAGGTAGGTTTGAAGGATGGCATCAAACTCGGGTAAAGAAACGGTCAGCAGGCGCTCGGCCTGAGCGCAGGTGTCCAGGGAGTTGCAGGGCCGCAGGGGTCCAGGATCCCGCCGGAGACGCTCTCTCTGCCGGAGCCAGTACTCAGGTTGGTCCATAGAGAGTCTGTGGTGTGTGTGAGGGGGGTGTCGGTCTCCGTACAGGTGATCTTGATGACCTCCCAATTTGTGCTCATCTTTGTTTTTCTGAGCGTGTGATTTGTCCTTTTTCCTGTCACTATTATGACTTTTCTCTTTCCGTTCTCCTTTCTTCCAGTCCTCCTCTTCCTTTTTCCACGGATCCCACTTGTCTTCCTTCCTCTTCCAGTCCTTATCCTGTTTTTCATTTTTGCTCTTGGAGTCATAGCTTTTCCACTGTTTTCTCTCACCATTCCCATTCTCCATCCTTTCTTTACCATGTGTGCCATCTTCCCAGTTCTTCCTTTCACCCTTTCCTTTTCCTTCTTTACCACGATCTTTGTCATTTTTATGCTTCCACTCGTTATTATTTTTCCAGTCTTTCACATCTCCTTTTGCTTTTAAACCTTTCCTATCCCACTTCTCTTTGCCACCTTCCTTTTGCACATCTCTGCCTTTCTTCCATTCTTTCTCTCCCTTCCATTCCTCCCTGCCCTGGTGCCTCTCACCCTGATCCTTTCCTTTCTGCCAGTTCTTTTTATCCTCTTTACCCCTCTGTTGATGTTCTTTCATTTTCTCATGCTTTCCCTTTTTCTTGTCTTTTTCTTCCTTTATTTCTTTTTTCTCACTCTTTTGTTTCAAATTGTTCTTGCTTTCCTTAACTTTCCAAGACTTTCCATCATCACCTCTATCACCTCTCTCTTTCCTCCCGTCTTTCCCCTGCCATTGTTTAGTCTCATCAGCGTGCCTTTTCCCCCCACCTTCCTTAGTTTTCTCCTTGCCTTGTTCAGACTTGTCCTTCTTCCACTCCCTTTTACCTGCATCTTTTACCTCCTTTTTCCCTCCCTCCTTCCACACATTTTTTTCCATCTCTGAGCTATATTTCTTGTTGGTCATTTCAGATTTGTCCCTCGTGGGACCTTTCTTCTCCCTCCGGTCGTCCCATGACTTCCTGGCCTGATTCTCTGGGGATCCGGCTGTGTCCTGTCTGCTGTCTCCTGGTTTGCCAGTGGGGGGCGACGTTGAGGGCTTTTCGGATGCTTGAGCTGCACGAGGGGCTGCTGAAAGAGATGCAAGAGTAAGTCAAACTACAGAGATGAAAAGTCTGCATAAAAGTTAAGAGTGACAGAGATTTTTCTTTAAAGTAGTACACCTTCCCATGCTTTCTTTCCCCGTATATCATCCCATTATCCCTGAATATTTCTGCTTCATATCCCCTCCCTACCTCCTCCCTCTGTCCCTTTGTACCTGAGGAGAGTTTTAATTCAGTCACAGTGGATCTCAGTGTTTCTAGTTCTTTCTGTAATGCGGGGACGGACTCCAGCTCTCTCTTCATTCTGTCGTTCTCTTTCTGAAGGAAAGGGAGGGAGGCCATCTCTGTCTTCAACCTACTGTTTTCCTTTTCCAATTCATCCCAGCGCTGCCGCTGCTGTGCTTCTTCTGCTGACTGTCCAGTGGATACTTTCAGCTCTTCTTTCTGTGCCTGGATGGATGAATCAATGAATGAATAAATAAATGAATAAAAAGGAAAAGAGGGTTTCATTAGAATGACACACAGAACAGACAGAATGGAGTCACACCTGAAGTTGGGCCTGTAGCACAGATACCTGCTCGCTCCCTTTGGACAACTTATTTAAGAGTTCTGAATTGTCAGCGTCTACTTGGGGAGGAGGAGTCTCGTGATGAAGCCAGTCCTATCAACAAATTGCACACACACACGCACCCAGAGAGAGTAAAACACAATAGCAGGATTTGAGATGACTTCATTAAGTTTTTTTTTACTGCCACCCAGACTAGTGGAGAAGAGAACAGCTGTATGTGATGATGAGTTGGTGAAAAAAAACCCACAAGTACAGCATAGCTTGGTTTGTGAAAAACAGCTTTACGGCTTTGTCTTTTGCCTCTGGTCTCACATGAAGCATATCACATTAAAAATCCATGTACTGGTTCTCACTGCACTATAAAATGCATGCGCATGTTATACTACATAAATGCATAAAAAAAGTTGTATGAGAAAGAATACAGAAGAGAGGGAGACTAGATATCAGACTGACCTGCATTCCTGCTGCCTCTGCTTCTTTCAGCTCCCTTGTAACATAGTCACTCTCTGATGTAAAACATTTGAAAACAGCTTTTTAATACGCTGAAACGTCTTAAAAAAACAACACTAACCATGCAACAATCGTGGGAAGGTTTTACAGCTGAACAGGTAAAAGCGTATTCAGAATACATAATCTCATAGCAAATCCACATTTTACATATAGATATGAGAAATGTATGAATTTCTTAATGAAAATGATGCAACTCTTGATTAAATTTTTAACTTTTCCCATTGATTCCAGATTGTCTTTACATTGACATTTCTTCTTAATGTGTATGAGAATCTGAAAAAAACAACAACAACCAACTAGAATGGGTGATCTTACTTCACTTTCTGCCATTTTTGGCTCTTTTATGTTGGACTGTTAACGTTGCTGTTAAGATTATGTTTTGATTCGATTTACTTCTGACAACAGCAAATACTCCTCCCTGCTTAACCGACTCACACATATTTAAAAAGGATGGACAATTTTTAGAGTGGCTTCTTACAAAGTACTACCAGCCAAGTTCTTGTTATTTTGCATGCACTCTTAAACCAAATGCAAACAAATGCATGCTATAGCCATGGAAAGAATCATTTATTTAAGCATTAACACACAATAACACATTAAAACAACCTACCCTCATCCAGATCCATGAAGATTCCTGCAGGTACAGTATAACAGACCTCAGTCTCAGACATTCTTCATCTAGTCCACTGTCAGTTACTCCTCACGCTACCATGTACAGAGTAATGTGCCATTCGTACGGGATTCAAATTATCTGGGCACCTGCGGTCATTTGTAAGAATCACAGAGGACGTCTGTGTTTTTAATCCCGTCTAAATGCACCATGTCTTGTCACCTTTTTTGGGGTGGTAATTTTGGGAACTGCAGTACATAATGTGATATTATAGTACAACTTAAGACAATATCCAACCCGCATAGTGTAATTATTTGATATTTTTAGATGACAATCATACATAAAATTGAATCAAGCTTCACGTGGAGACTTTTAAAACGAGAAGTTTAGATCAGCAGAACAACAAGATGATGACATGTGCAGCTGGATCACACAGCAGGGAGCTTCATCTTTCATCAAGTTCAAAGCCTCTCTGACCTTTAGGAGCTTCAACAAAGACCATCGACCTGGTTACGTTTACCATTGAGTTTACTGTTACCATGGAAACTTAAAACACAGGCCGATATGCCATTTTTTGATTTTGTCATTTGTCAAAATGTGACGTGTCGTCACTGAAATATAACTTGTCTGATCAGATGCAATATTCATAATAAAATGCAATGCGTCAACATCACTTCCAAGATCAATGTCTATAAATCAAGGTAGAATGCAGACTTCACTTATCTAGCATGGATGCGCTGAACTAAGTACAGATGTCAGGTTGTAATTTCAGAATTACTGCAGGTCAAGGGGTAGTTTTAGTCCAGTGTGGATAGGACATTAGTCTAAAATAACATTGCAATGGCTGGTTCCATCTTACAGCAACTCAAAAGCAAATGCTTACCTGAGAAAAAGATGGTGCCAAGTCCTAACAGAATAACAGCCCCCAGGATGCACTTGTTCACAGAGAACCCACTGTCATCTTCTCGCTGTGGCACCTGAAATTCTTCCACTTCTTCCTCGTCTTCATCCTCTCTCCTTCCAATCTGCTCCAACAGCGACCTCCTCCTCCTCCTCTCCTCCGGTTCTCCCTGCTCTCCAGTCTTCTCTGTTCTCTCCTCATGGAGGCCTGAGTCCCAAGTAGAGTTTGAAACATTAGGAGGATATCAGAACTGTTATTTCATCTTCTGAAACAATTTAGTTCACAATTTTAGTTTGTGCTTCCACTGGAAAATGTTTACATGATTTAATGTTAAATTTCATGTTAACTTGTTGTTCAAAAAAGGGGAGCTCCCTTATGGAAACACTGTTGAGCTCTGATTTGTCATTCATTAAGACAAAGTACAAGAGATAGTTTAAACTTTGGGTTCTGCCACAAAACAGACATAATCCACAGGTGCTGTGATATGAATGATGACGTCGCTGAGAAACAGAAGAAAAGCATGGATTACAAGGAAAACATTTTCAGCATCTCAATATCATGAAAGGTGACATTTGCTTCATACAGTTTATATAAGGGATGCAACGATTAGTTGACATAACTGATGTAATTTCATTTTTATTTATTTTTATTTTTTTTAATCGTCAGAATTGTTAGTGTTGACACGTCGTACGAAACTACATTACTGTAAGAGGCCTTCAACTTCCACGTAGCCTGCTGAAGAAGAAAACAATATGAACTGATGAGGGAGAGAGGGACTAAATGAGCAGCTTGCTGGACGGCAGATGTCCTGCTACTTCGCAATAGCCCATGTGATGCTGGTGATGCTGGTGGTGCTGGTGATGCTAGTGGTGCTGGTGGTACTGGTGGTGCCATCCAGGGCTGTGATTCATCTGTTATCTGTTATCTTATTTTATATACCAGTATTTTTTATTATTATTATTATTGTATATACCAGTACTGTTTATAGTGTGTCATACTCTGATATTATTATTGTATTATTTATATTGATGCCTCTTGTTTTGCACTATCCCCTTTGCTGCTGTACACTGCGAATTTCCCCGCTGTGGGACTAATAAAGGAATATCTTATCTTATCTTATCTCTTATCTTCTGCCCCCACGGTCCATGTGCTCGAGACAGGTTTGCATGGGTGCAATGAGATAAACAACTGTCATTCCCCGGCAGCATTATATGAAGATATGTGTATGGCATGACAGACACAGTGGTTGACTAGTTGAGTTAAAAAAATAAAATGCCTGAAATGAAATACATAAAAACTTGCTGTTAGTTGTCAAACAGCGAGCAAGCAAGGGACGACTCATGTTCTCATGCTCTACTGAAACAGAACTGCAAACTCAAACCACAGTATATTAGTCCATGGGCCAGAGCCCAAAATTTCACTTGTCAGTACCACCCAGTTTGTGACATCAGCCTAGTGGCTGTTATAGTTTCATAGGAGCCTAATGATGCTCTTCTAGTTTAAAGCTTACAATGACCTGTAACAATGATATAGTATGGGTACATTATACATTTCCTGGATCCTTATGGTCCTGTGAGTATTCCAGTTTTTGCATTTTGTGTCTCTGTTGTTCCTAGATGACATAGGGCTAAAAGATAGTATATAATTTAGGCGAAAATTGTGTAAAAATGTGTGTTGTTTATAGTTTAAAGAGCTGCAGTGACCTCAATGTTGGTCAGAAAGATTCACATCTTAGCTTGAATGAATGCTTAAAAGGTCCCCTTTAAAATGATACCAAACACAATGTTGTGAAACATTGACAGATATCCTGTACATGCAGTACTCGAGTTGTAAAAAAGAAAAAAAAAAAATCAGGGGATTGTGGATTTTATCATATGGGGACAGATCATTTGTGCTGATTACAATATTAATTGTAATATATTACAAATAATAGCACTGACCAAAACACCTGCAGAAATACTGCAGGAATGACATAGCAGCAGTTAAATGCAGCCTTCTGTAAGCTTTAAATATCCACTGGGCTTATATCAAATACATCAAAACACAACAATAAAAAACAGTTTTCTGAACTTATCAATATGACTCTGTCCTTCACAGGATAAGTAAAATGGATCACTGCAAAAACTCTAAATCTTAACAAGAATATTTGTCCGATTTCTAGTTAAAATGTCTCATTTTAGTAAAAAAAAAATCTCATTATACTTAAAACAAGACTCATCACTGGAAAAAAACAACAATTTTCTCCTGTTTCAAGTAGATTTTCACTTGAAATAAGTAGAAAAATCTGCCAGTGGAACAAGATTTTTTTTGCTTGTAATAAGAAGATAAATCTTGTCCCACTGGCAGATTTTCCTACTTATTTCAAGTGAAAATTTACTTGAAACAGGTGTAAATTGTCAAATAAGTTATTTTTCTGGTGATGACTCTAATGGCCCTTTTCCACTAGTATCTACTCAGCTCGCTTCTACCCGCCACGCCCCCGTCTTGCGCTTTTCCACTAGGGGCTGAGGCGGGTGGAGCCGTGCCAAGCAGATACTTTTTCTGTAACCATTCTGCCGAGGTTCTAACCGGGCTGAGCCGGCACTATTTCTGACGTCACCACCCTCCGCGCCACCGATTGGTCGGGGGGCGGGGCCGTCACACGTTTGAATCAGGAAGCGGGAGTCAGCGCCAGAGCGACTCGCAGCTCGCGGCGATTTTATTATACAGCGCAAACGTCTGTTTGGTGATCCAACTGAGTTGCAGATGTTCATAAACCTGGGGGCTGACGAGAGAATTAAAAAAGGGATGTAGACGGGCTGTTTTTTTTCTCAGCCGCTCGCGGCTCCAGCTGATTTTCTCATCAGCGCCGACGCGAACAAAGGTGTTGCGCAATCGAGTACGTCACAGCAGCTTCACCCCAACCTGCCCACTTCTCACCTGGCTGTGGAAAAACAAACGGGGACAAAGCGGGCAGTGGCGAGACGAGCCGTCCCGAGCCGAGCCGCGCTGAGTAGATACTAGTGGAAAAGCGTCATAAATGTTGAAATAGCAGTAATACCACATTCATTCTGAACACGGGGGCCCCCTAAGGATGTGTGCTGAGCCCCCTCCTCTTCACTCTGCTGACCCATGACTGCACACCATCACACAGTTCAAACCTCTTCATTAAATTTGCTGACGATACCACTGTACTAGGTCACATCAGCAACAATGATGAGACTCACTACAGGAGTGAAGTGAGCCGCCTGGCCAAGTGGTGCAGCAACAACAACCTCTCCTTGAATGTGGAGAAAACAAAGGAGATTGTTGTTGACTTCAGGAGAACACACACACAGCATGCCCCCCTCACCATTAATGGAGCTGCTGTGGAGAAAGTAAGCAGCACTAAGTTCCTGGGTGTGCACATCTGTGAGGACCTCTCCTGGTCAAAGAACACTGCAGCACTGGCCAGTAAAGCCCAACAGCGACTGTACTTCCTCCGCAAGCTGAAGAGAGCCAGAACTCCAGCCTCCATCATGTGCACCTTCTATAGAGGCAGCACAGAGAGCATCCTCACCAGCTGCATCACTGTGTGGCATGGCACCTGCACCGTGTCCTGCCGCAAACAGCTACAACGTGTGGTGAGAGCAGCTGAGAGGATCCTGGGAGTCTCTCTCCCGACCCACCAGGATATCTACAGCACCCGCCTCACCCGAAAAGCCCTCTGCATTGCTAGAGACTCCACCCACCCATCCAACGGCCTCTTCAGTCTGCTGCCGTCTGGAAAAAGACTGAGAAGCCTTAGGGCCAGGACTAGCAGACTGAAAGACAGCTTTCTCCACCAAGCTGTCAGGATGCTGAACTCTCTCTCTGCCCTGCCCTCCCTCAACCCTGCATTTTAACTTTTTAACCAATAGCACTGCCGCCTAGAAGTCTGTTCTTTTATACTTGTACTGTGTTTTTATATCTGTTTTTATGGTATGGTCAGTGTTATGTCTATATTGTCACTGTCTTGTCCAAATGTATACACTGTGGGCCTGGGGAGCATTGCAATTTCGAATCCTATGTATAAACCTGTACACATGATTTGACAAATAAACTAACTTGACTTGACTTGACTTGATTGATGAAATTACATAAGGGATGGAAAGTGGGATGGCAGTTTTACAGGGGGGATGATTTTGACCATTTTTATTTCAGGGGGGATGATTTTGAACGTTTTTATTTCAGGGGGGATGCCATCGCCTCTCATCCCCCCTCATCCCCCCTCAACTCCAGTACTGTGTACATGAGTCTAAACCAGGATATGCAGCAGTATCTAAAATGTAATCTTCTGAAGGGGCTGGTAACTTCATGAGCTGATAACTATGATACAGCTGCCAATCAGGAAGGGTTATCATACCAGAATATCATCTATAGACATGGATCTTTTCAACAATTATAAGCAAGTTTTGTCACCTTGAGTGGTACAGATATCTGGTCTCGCCCATGGACTATATGTTTTCATCAACAGTCTCAAGCAACTAAAAGTTTCCTTTTCACGTCAAGCTCCCTTCCTCACACCAACCACAGCCTCTCCAGATGCACAACAATCCCATGAATAACTGGTTCACCAAGTGCACTACAGTCACAAGTGGTATGCAAATAATAAAAGTGGTCCTCGGTTACTGCAGTATCAACCTGACCAAAGTTCTGTAGCTGTTCATACCTGTGTGTTTTCCTAAGTCAGCCGAGTACTTGTCATGTTCCTCCTTCTCTGGGTGTAGCTCATCCCCATTTTGCAGATGCAGTGTTCCTTCTCGTGGATGCTGCTCCTCTGCCTCTGCAAACTCTGCACTCCCAAGAGTCTCTGTACTGAGCAATGAGATTGGGGGCTCCTCAGGGGAGGGAGTTACTAGCGTGTTGGAGTCGGAGGATAAATTAGGGTCAGGGCTTAACTGTGCCGGGCCCTCAGGTAGGCCCTCTTCCTGGCCGACCTCATCACCGCCTCGGACCAACGTACCAGGGGCTTCTACAGAGGTAGGAAGGGGGGTTTCAGTGACAGCAGTGGGGGCAGAGGACTGTTGATCTGAGCTCAAGCCTCCACTTTGCTCTGCTGTTCGTACCGATACCTGGATATGAAAATAAGGTTAAAGAAAGAGAAGTGCTCTGTGAACCATAGCTTAATAAAAATAAAAGTTTTTGCAGCGGAAAAAAGTGTTTCCCGGAACTGGACTTGTAAGCTACAAAAGTGATGTCAGAGCTGTGCAGCTGGGGAAGAAAAAAAGGAAAGCAGCAATCTTGGCTATGCTATTAATAGTTATAACGCACATCCTCTAGCTTCTGAAAAATGAGTGAGCACTTAAACCTTGTGACAATTATAAAATCAGAGGTAGCGTAATACTCTTATTTGCCAGTTACAGATACATATTTAGCCACAGCCCAGTACAAACAGTACTATTACATAATGGAGGATGACGTGTTGCTGTCTTACTGTCTTGTGGTAGTTCTCCACAGGGAGTCCTTCTGCACATCCTGTATCATTTGCAGGCTGGGCTTTTCCCCCAGAACATGGCCCATCTAACAGACAAATGAGATGAAACATGTAGTACAGCAGTTTAGCATTTGTCAACTGTCAGTACAAGAAAAACAAAAAAAGAAGATGTTGACAACCAACACACACCATCCATCCATCATCTACACCCACTTCTTCAGGGTAACGGGAGCCTGCTGTCGACTAGCTCAGCTCTAGTCTGATGAAAGGCAGGGCTACACTCTGGACGGGTCACTGATTGTACACTTGAAATTTAAGTAATTAAATAACTTGCATATTTAAATCGAACAAACTGTTAATTAATTTTAATTTGGTAGTTTATGTTGACTGACAATGTTAAAACAATCAAATTAAGAGAAGAGGACAAAATTGGAGACATCATCATCACAGCTTGTCATTTTTAGCAGGATGTCGCGTCATCAATGATGACACTAGCTTGTGGTGGTCATTGTGGCAGGAGCCACTTAATGACTCAGGAAAGTAACGAGAGGAAACAATGAGAGGAAGAGACACCAAACGAGAGTAAACCTTAGACATTCTTGTAAAAGCGACTTCATCACAGCTGCCGTGGCGTAATGACACTGAAAAGCATCAGTATGCACATTCACCACTCAGATTCAAATGTTCAGTTTCAATCAGATAAATGCAACAACGGTGCATGTCTGGAAATGGCTTCATTTTTAACACATCATAAGAGGAAGTGTCTGCCAACAAAGGTGATAAGAGTTTTTACAGTCAGTTATATAATACCTGTGGAGGCAGAAGCTACGATGTGTTTACTGCCCCAGAAGTGGAAATATGGGGTTATTTGATGCAAAGTTACAAGTGTTTCTCTTTTCCCCTTCCTCACTGTTGCAGAGCTGGTCTGAAGAGTAAGCATCTTTTTAAACCGGGAGCTCTAAGTAGGTCAGTTCACACCTGGTATTGCCTGCTTCACATGCAAATGAACCACAACAAATAATGTGTCAGTTTTAAGTTCCTGCAAAATCCAAAATAATATTCAGGGAGCTCAATGCTACGATTTTCCATTCGGATATAAACCTTTTTAACAAAAGGAGCAAAAGGAACATAATGTTTTTGATTTCAGGTATGTACCGAGCTCAATTTCAGCACAACCTTACTGATTTAAAAACTGCAGCTTTTAAACTCTGCACTTTTTTTTTTTCACTTGACAAAGAATTAACAGGAGTCCATTGCCTACATTGAGCATTTCTGCATTTGATCTGTGTGCGTAAAGTTAGGCTTTAGATGCTTACTTCGCTCAGATGTGATATCAAGAGCTGAATTTACTCAGGTGACCAATCTCACATATTTATATTTATACATATTTATATTTTGCCAGATATGGAAAATAATCTTTAACTGGAATGGAGTGTGGCTCGTGAATCTGAAACATACTGTTCAACAGTGTCAAGTGAGATCCTTTTAACATATGTTTACATTTTTTAAGGAGCATGAAGGTTGGATCCTGGAGCAATCCAGAGCAATGCAAGAATATCACGAGGTCTGATGAGCTAAGATTGACCCTGTTCCAGAGTGGCAGATGAAGCGGTTCATGCCTGGAGCCTACTGTGCAAAACAGGGGGCAATGATATGATCCAGGATTGTGTCAGCTGGTCAAGTCTAGGTTCACCAATATTAAGTTCAACTGATTATGTTTATATACTACATGGGCAGGTATGTGCAGCTTTTTTTTTGGCATGAATATTTTTCAAGATGACAAGATGACCAGATTGTGAAAGACTGGTTCAAGGACCATGATGCATCATTTTAAAACATGAGTGTCTATACATCTAAACATCAGGGTGTTTTTATATTGGATCTCGCTAATATCGCTGGATGATGAATGTGTGTTTAACGTGCGTTTACAAGGCAGTGTATTATTGTGTACATTTTGACAGAACAAAATATCAAAATAAAATTATAGCACATTTCTTGGAATTCAATATTTTCCAATGCGCTATATATGATCAAACAATTTTCTGTAAAGACACCTGCTCCAGATGTAGGGCTCTCTCCATGCTGCTCTGTCGCTGCTGCAGTAGGCTTCAGGGTTTCAGCAACAGTTTCCTGTGACAAATGCACAAACAGAAAAGTCAAGGTACATCAGCCTTTTTAAAAAAACGACCACCCTAAAATGCACTTTGACAAGGCAGTGAGGATTAATTCATAAAATGGCCGTAAGCTTGTGCTTTACCAGTTGCAGTTCAATTCAATTTAGCTTAATTTTTTCTTTTTAAAACCCAAAGAAGTCCAACTAATTTGATTCTACCAAGATTATTTCATTATACTCTCTTTTTTTCTGTAGGAATACTTGTTAGATAAGAAAAACAAAGACAGGCTTGTGACAGAAACCTATTTCATATTCAGGTGACCCAAAAGGAAAAAATCAAGTGGGACAAGGAACTTTCTTTTTTAGAAAAATAAAGAAATGCTTAATGAGGTCATGCACACCAACTCTATGTCTATGTTCTTTACAAAAGTGATACCTCAGAAGTGAGGATGGTCCAGCTGTTGTTAGTACTGTTGCCGCCAGACATGGCCCCCAAGAGCCTTTGCCTGTCTCCTGCAGCACAAGAACAACATATTGAATGGTTTCTTGTGATTATAAACTTCTGAAGACAAAAAAGGAATTAATGTCAAAGCTGTGTCAAATTTCTAAAACAGATAAAATCTGACATTTAAAGATGAAACTAGCTTGCCGAACGAATAAGATTGGCTAACAAGTTACCTTTGGCTCACAATAAGGAGCAACACTGTGCGCCCTGCAGCTTTAACAAATTTACATTCTCTGTTTACACATGCACAGGATTTGAATACAGGCCACTGCTATTCAGCCTAGCCCATTTTACAAATAAAGAACCTACTGTAACGTGTGTTAAGTGTTAGGATGTGTGTATATGTAGCCAGGAAGTCTTATTCCCGGGAAGCATTCAGGCATCCATTCCTTCATTAGTAGTTTGTGTGTGCTGTGGGCATTGTGGGCTGCCTGGCTTTTGACTAGCTGAAAAACGTTTTGGCATACACTTTGGTAACTAAGGCCCACACTACTCTGGAAATACAGACAGCTAAATGGGCAATCCATTTAAGTCTGTTCAATACATGCATACAAACCACCACATTTAGGGTATATGTGGTTTATCCATTGACTGTAAGAGAATTACACATTTTTGCAAATAATGGTGGATCCCTTTCATGATTGCTTGAGTGGAAACAGTAATATTTGAGTTTCAGGAATCAGGTTGAATACTCCTCTAACATGTTTCTGCAGAACATAACATAATCAGAGATGCATACTTATTATGCATCGTCGGATTTTGTTCCATGAACGCAGAGAGAACAAAGCACTCCACTTCCTACCTCGGTGGCTTGGTAATGACACACTTCACTCCCTAAATTCAATTCTCTCCCAGCTTTGCAATTTAGGTCTCCTAATCGAGTGCCTCCCAAGAGAAGTTTACTGAATCTAGCCTAGGGCCCAAGGAGCATTGTAGCGCATATAGTGGAATGGCTTAAATAGATGCCAGTTAAATATAGCCATCAAGAGAGTGAGAAAGAGGGAGAATGCTGAAGATGACCAGTGGGAGCACGACTGAAGCAGCAGTGTCGTCTTCTTCTTTTTCTATGGCCAGTTTCTAAAAGAGCATCCTACTGCCAAAGGCTTTTAATAGTTGGCTGGATTTATTTTCTCAGCTTTATAAGTAACATACAGCAGTGACTTAACTTTGGTTATCAGCAGATACTTAACCACCTGTCTCATCTCAGTTTACCTCCTCAAACAAAAACAAAAAAACCCTCCCTTGTTTAGTTCATGTGTTTCCCAAGAAGATCACTTGATATACCAAATCTATTTTTCCCTTAACAAAACATAAGCAAACATGTGGTTACAGCTGCAGTTGGTCTTATTTTGAATGGCATTCTGGCCTGTGCAGGGAAAACTTACCAAAAAAGGTCAGGAAAATAAACTACAGCACACGGGACGTGACGTTTGGACATCAGTGAGAAAAACATCAGAGTAAACTGTACATCAGCAGCACAGCCGTCAGTGATACAATCATTATGCAAAGAGATTTAGTTTGAGTGACTGAAGCAGGAAATGTCATGACGTTGGGCTAAACAATAATAAACTTAACACTGCGCAAACATGACAAATGTCGCTCCTAGAAAGGTGCCAAGGACTAGTAACAACAGTGGTGCTTGTTTTAAATGCCAAGTAATACTAAAAATTGTCAACACCATACATTAAAAACAATTTTTCACTTCAACTGCGCGACCAGGAAAACGTGAAACCACATAGGCGGTGTAAAGAAATAACAAACGACAAGACGTCGTTGCTTTACACTAAAAACACTTGTAAACTACACGAAAATTCAAGTTATTCTTACCGTGGCAGGTAACTTATTTCTCAGACCTCAGAATATATCTCACACATGCAGCAGTCGCTTTGGCTCTTCCAACTTCACTTGGAAACTTCTGAATTTACTAATCCACGCACCTTCCGTCCAATCACAGTCCGCCTTCGCTCTGGTCCCGCCCCCAAACATCCAGGTCAACCAATCAGCGCCCGGCAACGCTTCCTCACCAGGGAGAGCTTCCAAGTTGACAGACCAACGCAGGTGATGGAGACGATGCAGTTAAACGCATGAACGGTGTATGTATGTATATGTATGTATATATATATATATATATATATATATATATATATATATATATATATATATATATATATATATATATATATAGTACTCGAGTTGTAAAAAAAAAAATCAGGGGGGATGGTGGATTTTATCATATGGGGACAGATCATTTGTGCTGATTACAAATAATATAATATATTACAAATAATAGCAGTGACCAAAACACCTGCAGAAATGACATAGCAGCAGTTATATGCAGCCTTCTGTAAGCTTTAAATATCCACTGGGCTTACATCAAATACATCAAAACACAACAATAAAAAACACTTTTCTGAACTTATCAATATGACTCTGTCCTTCACAGGATAAGTAAAATCGATCACTGCAAAAACTCAAAATCTTAACAACAATATTTGTCCTATTTTTAGTTAAAATGTCTAATTTTAGTAAAAAAAATCTCATTACACTTAAAGCAAGACTCATCACTGGAAAAAACAACAATTTTCACCTGTTTCAATTAGATTTTCACTTAAAATAAGTAGAAAAATCTGCCAGTGGAACAAGATTTTTTTGCTTGTAATGAGAAGATAAATCTTGTCCCACTGGCAGATTCTTCTACTTATTTCAAGTGAAAATTTACTTGAAACAGGTGAAAATTGTCAAATAAGTTATTCTTCTGATGACTCTAAATGTTGAAAAAGCAGTAAAACCACATTCATTGATGAAATGACATAAGGGATGGAAAAGGGGGATGGCAGTTTTACAGGGGGGATGATTTTGACCGTTTTTATTTCAGGGGGGATCCCATCCCCCCTCAACTCCAGTACTGTATATATATATATATATATATATATATATATATATATATATGATATGTATATAATTATTTAAAATAAATATGTAATTAGTAATTGGTTAATCGCAGAACGCGGTTGATGACTTCATTCTTTTATCATATGTTTGTGTGTTTTTATCATAAATTTAATCTGGCCATTTTCCAAACTGTCTTACAAATTAATGAATCTTAAATCCAACTGAGATCCCATTTAACTGGTGTCAAATACTTATTGTATTGTATGTATATATAGTAGCTGTACATGACAACACAACTATCAAATAGATAAATATAGGAAAAAAAAAAATCAGACATAAAGGTAATATTTTTCTCTTCATTTCTCAATTTATTCATTGCCACACTCGTTTGTCTTGTACAGTCAACATCATTGTATAACATCATTGCCATATTCCCAGAAGTCTCAGGTTGTCAGTCATATCCCAAAAAGTTTAACCCAGTCCAGCGATCAACAGCTCTAACATCTTCAAATGTGCAGGTGCAGATCCTCACACCTCAAAAAGCCATCGTGTTTACACTGAAAAAAAGGAAGGAAAGATTCTAATTCATGATAATAAAAAACCCAAAACACACACATTTAAAAACCACAAGAAAATAAGAACTTGAATTACACAATAAAAGACTGCTATGCAACATTATAGTTTATACTTACCATTGCTTTGCTAGCTGTGCTGATAAAACGCTCCAGTTTTGATGCAATTAACACTGGCTGAAACTGCACTGAGAGAACTAATAGACAAATAGGGAAAAATCAATGTTTTACCACTTGATATACTCTGTTGTGGTCCGTCAGTCCAGGATCTCTTTGATGCACCAGCAGCAGAGGAGGAAATAAAGACACTCCTTAACAGACTGGATGAAACTGTAGGCAAAGTTTCCCCCAAGTAAATTTTTGCCACGTCCCATGCCCATAGCCATGTCCCGTATTTGCTGCCCCAGAGAGGAGGAGGGCATGGCTTGGGGAAGAGGCCGCTGTGGGTGCATGGCTTCTGAGGCGGCAGCCAAACTCATGCGAAACTGAGCGCTGTCAGTGAGATGAAATACACAATGATGGCAGACAAATACAATCAGAGTGGGCCGGTGCAGCAGGTGGGGTTTGCTCCGTCTCACTGGCAGTTTTCTCCTCTACTTATGACCTCCTGCACAAACTGCAAACCGCTTCCTTTCACATCTGGTATTTTCTCAACTCTGCCCTATTTCCAAACATGCGCTGATTGATTAAAGGACTTTGTTTACCTTTATGGCACACTGTTTTCCTGTGTTGTAAACCCCACAAAAACCTGCCTCGGCTCTAATAATCCCTGAATAAGCCCCCTATGGTCACAGCTTCACCTGTTTACAAAGAGGAGAGTTCCACTAGCTCCAATACAATTCCCACTACATCAAATTCTTCTTTTTTTTCCAGTGTAACATGTGACAGGCAATCATACTTTCTAGTAGCATGTGCTTTGTTGCTACGCTGTGCATCAAAGTTCTTTGGTGTATTTGAGGAAATGGTGATAATAATCACTGCAAGTGCAAAGTAACAGCAGAACCCAAACTCATAGAGAGATGAATGATATATGTATTTATATATGGAATCTATATTTTCTGATACAGGTGTAAACAGACATGTTTCCCTAAAAACAAAACAAAACAAAAAAGTATTAAAACGGAAAATATAAAGTAAAAATCAATATCTGTGCACACTATTCAAAAGTAGCCTTTGGCTTTTAAATACACAAACCAAAAAAGTAGAACAGCATCATCACTGTCACCAACAACAAACCACAAAGTCATTTGCAAGGATTTTTCATGCAACAAAGGCAACTGTGATGAACAAAGATAACACAGGACCATTTCACCATGATACAGAGGGTCAAGCGAGTGTTCCAGCACAACAGGCAAGCACAGTAATGGCAGAACTTCTCTCTGATTTTCCTATTTCTGACCCACAAAGATCTGAACAGGCCGGGTGTGAGTGTGTCACTGACCCAGCTGTCGCTCTGGTATGCGTCTACATCCATGTTTGAATATACCCGCGCCCACTTTGGGGTCTGACAACCAGCTGACATTTAAGGTTCAGTCTAGAAAAACTCCCTTCTCGTATTTCAAGGTTTTGGCTTCGAGTTCTTAAGACATTTTTAAATTGTTTTTAAAATGTGCTACCTTAATGCTGTGCTGTCTGGCTCCATGTTACTCATGAAATATGTAAATAAAAATTTACAACAGAAACAACAATCAAATACTGAGCTGATCAGTAATAAAAAATAAAATAGAATAATAATGCTATTTACAAGTGATAAGGAAACAGCCACTTCCTAACGGTGACATCAAGTATCTGTGACTAAAAGCTGAATGCAAGAATGTGCATCAAAAGGAGACTGCCATCACTGGAGCTGTTTGTGTTTGTTGGAGTGTCATTTTTGCAGAGTCTTTGTTAAACTGAGTCTTTGTTTGAATTAAGTACATACGGTAACTGCATTAAAATGACGTGACTGCATTGAGAAACAAGGCACAATTAAAAAGATATAAAAACATGTTCTGACAGAGGAGAGAAGAAAATGTCAACTTTTCCACAAAGATCCTCATATGTTTTGTGAGAAACAGCACACGGACAAGCAACATTTAATCACCACTAATGCTCTAAAAATGTTTTGATAGTAAAGAGCCACTCTCTTTATCTTTTTTTTTTTTGCACAATTTCTTTTTTCTTTTGAAAGATCATTCCCTCACAATAAACAAAACAAAAACAGATAGTTGGTTACTAGGACACACTTTGCATTACTCTTGCAGAGGGATATTCATTGCTTACAGACTGGTGATCATTTTCCATTGGTCACCATTTTAAAGGTTATACTTAAAAACTTCTCATCTTTGCTTGTACTCCAAAAGACAGAACCCATAGATTGTCAATGCAAACACATAATAAGGTTTTAATAAAAAGCAACAGGTCAAAAGAATGTGATCTAAGCTCCTCCACAGTTACCTGTTTGTGAGTGACATCAGTGTACTGTATAAATCTGATTGTTACTGGAATCAGGCACCATAACCATGATTTTTTCTCTGCTTTGACACAGGACCGCTCCAGTGTGAACATAAGAGATTACATTTGATAATTCTCATGGCTTCCATCTCTGCAGTTAGCAACCAAGTTCGCGATCTTTGGCGTGAAAGGTGGTGCAGCGTACGCATGTAACAGATACAGCTATCTTGATTCTCTTGTCCTCAAATGTATAGTGAGTGATTAGACTCAATATAATAGACCACAACAGAAAAAAAACATATATATGATGCCCTTTAGCATAGCAATCCCAGTTTTGCATACGAGCATTCCTCCAAAGTTCAAAAGTCCTGAAAAGCAAAGTTGTTGGAGGTGGGGTGGACCTCCTCATAGGACATGATGCTATCTAAAATTGTCTGTGAGTCAGGCTTGCTGCTGAAGGTCTCCAGTGACACTTGAAGGGAGAGTTTGAGCCTAGTACTGTCCGTGGAACAAGCTACTCTTGGAATCCAGTTTCCATTTTGCTTAAAATGCTCCAGCAAGAGTCTGAGGACTGAACACTCTCCCAAGTTAAGAAATGGGCTTTCAAAAGAAGTGAAGAGCTCATTCGGTGTCCATTTCTGTTGATCTTCAGTTCCACCATTTAGATAGCCAACTCCAAGTATTAAGTGTTTCCTTTTATTTTTTCTAAATTATTTGTCTTCACCACGTCTCAATATATCTTTTTTTTTTGTTCTTAAAAACAAAATGCATTTTATTTACTGCCCCGTTGTGATATTCTTAAAGACTTCCCCTCTGGTTCACAGTAGGCTGGGACATTGCAGCATTGCTTCTGTGTGCTGGAGGGATGCGCCTGATGAGTTTCTGGGTTGACGAGGGACTGCAGCTCACAGTTTGGCAGGAATATGTTGCGACAGCAGCAAGTGAGTGAATTTGTGAGTGTTTTTTTTTTTTTTAATCTTTATTTGGCTTTCTCTGCTATGCACATGTTCATATACAATGGTGTGCAGGAGTGTTTGTGTGTAGTTTGTTTATGTGTACTATACCATATGACTGTCTTGCGTGGATTTGCGATTGGATTGTGTGTTTATTTTTGGTGCAGTATTTCATTGGTATTTCATTGGTGTGTGTAGCATCAGGCCCTGCGCTCTACGGGCTGTTGCAGATACACTTCGCTCCCAGCTGACACAATGGGAAGTCTGTTGTCCATGTGGTAGCTGATCAGGTGACTGACACTTCCAAACCGATGGTCTTTTGTGCGGACCTAGAAGGAAAATAAAATTACATTTTACTGTCTAGACAACATGTGACTACAATCAGTAAAAAAAAATCCCCTCCCTTTGACATTTCTGTAACTGTTTTGACCTCCTCCAGCCGCAATCACTCACCACTCCTTCTGGGTCGACTAGTAGTAGGTGTTTGGGTTGACTCCCCTGCTGTCCTGTTAAGACGTACTGTCCGGGTGTGGTCCCCGACTCCCGTACCAAGAAGTCTCCGTCTCGGGTCAAAAGCCTCTCTGCTTCCTTGCGACTTAAGCTGCCGTGGAACCAGATTTCATTCTGCAGCTGCTGCACCATTGAGGGCGATGCTGTGGCTGCGCTTGGGGCGCCGTGCCCTGCAACTCCTAGGGCATCATCAAGTGGTTCTTGAACAATAAATGCAGATATTTTTTACACTGTATTTTTCTGATGAAAAACTTTTTAGGAACATTTTTTGGCAGTTACCATTACGTGCATTTTTGTTTAGCACGGTGTTTATGTGCTTACCCATAGTGGGTCATACAGTAACAACAGTGTGTTTAAATTCTTCTGACTTTATACAGTCAACCAGTCATGTTTTACAAGAATGCCCCGAGAGATTTACTTTCTTCCCCTTTCCTTTTTTTTTTTTTTTTTAATTTTCCTCCATTGATTCCCTTTGGGCAAAGCTCCAGTCTTTAGTGTAAAGCACAAACCTCATCTCTGTAGCCTACCATTAACCCTTATTTTTCTACCTGCCAGTGATTTTTAGTGGTAGTTTTGTTTACAACCCACACATAGTAAAATGACCTTTCTTATTTAGGAAGATAGAAAATAAATGTCAATGAGATATATTTATGAATAAGCCCCCGTATGGGGGAAGTAACTTAACAGTGTAGACATACACTTACTCATGTCAAAAGCATCCCTGTGAGCGTTTCCATTTGCTGCAGCTAGAGGACGAGGTTTATCCACATTTACGTAAGACGGGTCATCAAACAGCTCTCGGGGTCCTTCTTTGGCACCTACTAAAAAAACAAAAAAAAAAAGACATAAAAAGACATCAGTGACCTCACTACAACATCTCATCTCATATCAGCCATCCATAGCATGCATGCATATATATATATATATATATATATATATATAGGCTGTCCAAGTTAACGCGTTAACGACGCGTTAACTTAACGTCCTCTTAACGCCGACAGTTTTTTTAACGCACAATTAAAAAAAAAAAAAGGCATGATATCATTTCTGCCGCTCGACGGCACCCGTAGCCTGAGGAAAAGTATGGTGGATTGAAAGATGGAGAATTAAAAGGGACTTTTGAACGGTTAGTTCACTTTCAAAAAGATGCCAGATGGGTCGCTGGACAAGACTGAAGGTATTTGCATGTACGGTCGATTTGAAATGAATTACCATCGAAGTACGTCGAGTCTCAAATACCATTTGCAGCCAAAGAGTGCAGCGCCCCCCCGCGCCCCCCACCCTTCGTCAAAAGCAGACAACGCTGTAGCAGCTTGCAAAAAAGGACGAGTCAAATCAAACTTTATTTGTTAAGCGCTTTTCTTACAAAATAAAAAATGCAACGCAAAGCGCATTACATAAAACTCAATAATGCCCCCCCGCGCACACAGACAGGCGCACACACACTGCGATTCGCACAAGTTTATGGCTGAGCACTGAAGATCCAGGTGAAGGAATGTTACATTCAGGGCAAAAGCTTTTTTTGTGGAAAGTTGAATAAACATTGGCATAAAGCAGCATATTTGCCCTTTCTCATGTTGTTAACAGTAATAAAAACATTTAAAAAAAAATACCTTGAGGTAATTTAGAACAGCACAAAATGTGTGAATAAATTTGCAAATAAAATGCAATTAATCGCGATTAATCGCATAGTTTAATTATGATTAAAAATTTTAATCGTTGGCCAGCACTAATATATATATATATATATATATATATATATATATATATATATATATATATATATATATATATATATATATATATATATATATATATATATATATATATATCTCAAAGCAAGAGGAGTCAATGCAAGAGGAGGATGGTGTTTTTGGAGATGTAACACGTGCTGCAGATCTTTTTCAGGTGTATGAAAGAATACAGAGATACAGATGATCAGCTCACCTGGTAGAGGAGGCAGGGGCTGCTTGTGAATGTCATTCTGACCTGCCTGTCCATAGGGCTGTGAACACAGAGGCAGAAAACCAAAGTTAAAGCTACTGCATCATGTACGCATCCTTAAACAAACCCTTTCTCAGGTCTTGTAAAAGAATGACAAAGGTCAATAATGATATATTAAACCAAGCAATTCTAGCCCAGTTATATTAGCCTTTACTGTAAAGTACCACATGTGAGGTTCTCCAGGCTCATAACTAAGTATTTATAAAACTCATACGCTGCAGATTCTTTACAAGTGTTTCATTTCTGTATTTGCTGAATCATTTTCTCCTAGCAGATCTTTCTTCCTCCTTTTATTCGGCCTTCTCACCAGTGTGGCTCCTGGGCGGGTCCTCATGTCAACAAGTCCACCAGGGGGAGGCTGTTTTCCAGGGAAATTATTATAGTAAGGGACGTCGGCGGTAGGAGCGCTTTCATCATCCTCCTCCTCCCATGCAGAACCGTCAAACGGAGCCATTCTGTGGGAAACAGGCGTGTTGCAAAAGTAGATACAGAAACAAATTGTGGTTGATCAATTGCATCCACTTGTGACTGTTTTTGGTGTATGTTCAACATTTACCTGTCGTGAGGTGTGACCAGTTTGGGGGGGTTTTTCAGGTACTGTTTAAACCGCAGCTCAAAAGCCTGGCCAATGGTGCTGATGACTTCCTGGGCTAAACCCTCCGAGCATTCCAGGATGTGACAAGCTGTAAGCAGGGAGACACCAAGACCTGATAAGGAGGCAGCAGCAACCTGTCCTTGAATGAAATCCAGCGCGCAACTCCACAAATCAATTTAAATGGAGGCAAAGAACAAAGTACTTAGGCTTGTGTATTTTGATGAAATGCTGAAGGATAGACAGACAGTTTGGAGTCCAGTTCCATTGATTAATGTGTTCTACATTTGCCAGAGTTTAAGAGATTTTGAGATGAAAATAATTTAGCAAGGTGCTTAATGTCAGTCTAATATTTAAGCTTTGTATTAAAATGAGCTGTTTTTTTTGATGTGCTGATGGATTCAGCATTATTTTTTTAAGCTTATTTAGAGGTATATTTACTGTTTCCCCCTGAGCTGTGTACACTGTTTCTATAATTCAGCTCTGGTGGTTGGTGGATCAAATTCAACTGAATAAAAGGCAGATTTTCCTCATTCTTAATGGGATCAATTTTACTTTGAATGGAAATGCTTGCCTGTATTTCTTTGCCGTGCAAGCAGAGAAAAATGAATGACTCGTGTCAGAGCGTCATGGTACAAGTTTGTACACAACAGAAACAAAACTGAGTTTCTGTTTACTGGGAGATGGAGGGTGTGTAAAGATGGTATTTTGCTGTTTCTGCTCACCTCTCTGGTTGACTGGATCTTTGGCCACATATGCTACATACTCTGCTGTATCCTGAGGGAGGAAGACGGGGAATACAGTTAGGGGAGGAGAAAAAAATGGAAAAATCAATAGCAGAAGGAAGTGAAGCGCACGTTTAAGACTGAAAGGTTGAAAAGAAGACAAGGATATAAAATCAAGCAAAAGCTGTATTATTTAAGGTGTAACAGGGCTGGGAAATACACTGAGCTGAAAAAGAGCTATCTGGAAGGGACTGAAAGTGTTGAGGCAGCAATGAAGTAAGTGGTATTGAGCAATAGACAATGACTTAAGACAGGAAGGAAGGACGTGCAGGCTGAAGAAGGATGGAAAACCGCCAGAGTGAGACTTGAACTGAAAGAGACTTGGGTGACTCACTGGGTCTCCTCCAGAGGCGAAGGAGATGGACTGCATGTGATGATTGGCGATTATCTGTGGAGAGACAGAAAAGGGGACCAAAAAGAGGGAAGGAGAGGGAGACAGAAAGCACATGGGCGAGATGAAGTATGTGGGAAGTGAAATAAAAGTGTATGGATGGAGAGACAAATGTGAAATCATTACTGAGAAAAGTACTTTTTCCTCCACTGAGCACCATCATGTGAGGCTGAGATAAAAACTAAGTAGGAATCGGGCGTCTTTTTAACAGTCGACAATAGCCACCCATGCCGGATCAATAGCAGCAACACTTGCTAATGCTCCACAGGCACGATGTGTCGTCTGCATCCAAGTCTACATTTGTAAATGTGGTGAACAACATGCTCCTTTAAATTGTGTGTTAATGAGAATGCACTATACCACTGTATACCATCTCCCCAAAGATAGACATCGCTCAGTGGCTATTAACTCATTAGAGGTCTAAGAGGGGGATCACATCCTGCCTTGTGGTGAGGCAAGAATGAAGGCAATGGTTAAGAACGATGTGAGCTGTATCCAGAGTAAATGAGATAAACAGCGGAGAAGCTCTAAATTTATCTGGGCATCCTTGACTGTTCCCGAAAGTCATAACACTGCTAAGACAATTAAATCACAAGAACAACACTTTCACTTAGGTTAGTATCAATGGTAAAGACGTTGCTTTACATCATTTCAGCTGATTTTTTTATTAACTTGTGAACTTTTAAACCAAAATTAATAATAATGTGAAAGCATTAACAATGATTTTCAAAAATGATCACAAAACCTGCAACAATTTAAAATTCAGGCTGGTAGGCTTAAGGATAATAATAATAATGATAGCATTTACACAGATACAAGTTTGCAGGAAAAAAGGCATCCATAACAAAAGAGAACATTTAAACTACTTGACTTTTGCCATGGACCCTTCACAAAATGACTGTGCGAGTTGTAAGCAAATTATTATTAAGTTCTTGTCAACTGGTTTTTACTGCACATAAACTATAACCTTCTGTTCGTCTGCCGACAACAAACTACCAGACGCTCCTGCGTGGATGGAACCATGCTTCCAATCTGCAGTTTGTGTAATTTACTATGAAATTATGAAATTGAGACATTCAAGCGTTCAAGAGTTCATTAACACAGAAGGTAATATGTCAATATGAACCCAGTCAACATCCCAACTCTGACTTAGATGCTGCATTATTTTAATTACCTTAAGCTGAATTAGACATATTCAGAGCAAGCAATGGCCACATTAAACTATACAGCGTATGCCAGGAGGCAAATCTTGGACAAATTGGACATCAATATGTATATATCTTACATATGTCATACATTATTCTGTCATACCCAATTTATCATAGCATCTTGTGACACACATAGTTAATTAAAAATGTTATGCCTTAGACTCCAGCAGAGATGATGCAAAAGGGGTTGTCTGGATCTTAAAACAAAGGAGATCCACAGAGCAAAACTTCGTGTTCTGATGGCCATCGATGTGATTTAGACCTTTAATAAGTGCAAACATAGCAGGGGTCTAGGGGGACACAATGTGGCTGCTCTAAGTCCAGTCTATCAGACATCGAAGGTCACCTATCGATACTAAATACCATCTGTTTGATGTGGAAGTGAAACATAGTATTTTGATGTGGAAGTGAAACATAGTATTTTGATGTGGCGGAACGATGGAGCCGCTGACATGAATGCAACTCTAAAGAAAACAGAGCTTCCCAAATTTACTTTGCCTCAGTTAACCTCACAACTTCAGTGCACTGTATTGTCTTTTACTGGCTTGTTGAATTTCATTGTGAATTTTTATTTGATCGTAAAGGCACTTTGGTCAACTTTTTTGTTTTTAAGTGTGCTCTATAAACAAATTTGACCTTGTCTGCTCGAGATACCAAACATACTTCTGGCTACAACAGAGCCGTGGCAGTCTGGGGCTTCTCAGATTCTTGGCTCTCTGGGACAAGAGTTTTTAAGCAAACAGCAGTTTTTTTTCTTCCAGTAAGTGTATTTCACTCTAACCTGTTTGCAGTCAGAGGCCAGCAGATTGAGGCTGCTGGTTGAGATGGTGAGGCTGATTGTCATGCCAGCAAATTGCAAGTTACTCTTTCCCAGGATGGACGTCAGACAGCGAGAGGAAGGCTGCAACAGAGAGGGATACAAACCATAAGTTCAAATAATAACACAGAAATTGGCAGGGTTTTTTTGGGGGGTTTTAATTTAGATAATAAAAAGGTACAATAGTCCACTGAATGCTCCAAGGCTGAGAATGAAACTGTGGGCATAAGTGTGGAAATGCCTGCATGTGTGGGAGTGGGAGAACAGCTGCAATTGTGAAAGTGATCTGGTCTCCAAGGCCAACTGTGACCAATGAGGAACAGACAGGACGGTTCATATAATGTAAGCTGGGCCAAGACCAATGCAGGGAACATGCCAGCACTATTGTGCCAACCTATTTATCCAAATCCTCCTCCTGTTCTCGTGGCTTTCATCCATATTTGTTCCAAAGTGTTTGGAGCGTGCTATGAGAAAAGCGCATTCAGGACAGGATGCACATGCTCAGCCACATTAACCTCAGTCTGGACAAATCGCACAAACTAGACTAGTTTAATCTATTCTAGTTTAGATTCTTTAATTGAATTATGTCTGGAGTGCTACGCTGCCAGTCATTCCTTGGTCAAACCCTTTTATGTCAGTTGGCAACTGGATTTAGTCGTCTGCTTTATGGACTGGGTGGATGTTTTTAGCTTTACGGGAATACTGTGTGCAGACACACACGGCCTTTAAAACTGCAGATTGCAGCCTGTGCTTGCTAATCTATAGTTCTCCTATAGCCTGATACTGGCTGCCCACAAGCCTCCCTCGTGGCAGGAGGGAGGCAGAAGAGGCCAGAGAATGATTGATAATTACCTAGGACTAGCCCACTCATGAACCCAAAACTCATGTACATGTGTGACTCTTGACCACTGGATGACAATATTTGTTATTAAGAATCAGTTTTAGTACCCAATATATGTTTAGACTTGTTTGTGATGGTTAACGAGATGACTAATGTCTTTTGGACAAATATTCCTCAAGGAAACCAAGGTTGATCCTGAAGAGGCAAAATGTCATGCTTGGGATCTGGTTAGGGTTGGGGTAAGGTGTGAATTAAGGCAACTTAAAAGGTTAAGATTTGGGTTAGAAGGTAAAAAAACGAGTTAAAAGTCTATGCTGCATTTGAAAACGTAAAAAAATGAATAGTCTCCCAGGCTTGGGCATGTGTATGTATGCATGTATGTGAAGAAGAGAATGTGATTGAACAGCCAGTCGACTACAGGGTGGACAATCAAACTAAATCAAGCTCTTATCCAGAAAACCCTTCCCACTGCTGTCCACTTAAGCCTTATAAATAAGTAATGTTGCATAAGGGCATGTGTTGGTGTGTGTTGTATGAACCTTTCTCCTGCGGGCTCCTTTAGCTCCGGGTACTGCCTCACACACCACAGAGATGGCTTCCCTGAAACATTCAAAACAAGCCTGTTTGGAAATGATGTCATTAACCCTCACACCTTCCTGTATTCACATTTATGTGGATTCAAAAAAAAAAAAAAAAAAATGAAAAGAAAATCTGGCAGCAGGGGATAGAATTTATTGCCCCTGGCCACCGTGCCCACCACAGAGGCAAACATCACTACAGAAACCAGAAGGAAACCACCAGGATTGCAGAACTTTCTAATTTAAGTGTTCAAAGATCAGCAGGGTTGTACATAATCACACACACCAAGAAAGACAGCAGCACAAGCAGGAAGCAAAACAGAATGCAAGCCAGCAGTCAAAGACTTACACCACAGGTGAGTGGAATGCGTAAGTCTACACACCCCACACTTCTTTTAGACTAACTGCACTATTGCCATCCTACCTCCTCATGCGTGTGGATTAGGGCTGGGCGATATGGACCAAAAGTCATATCTCGATATTTTCTAGCTAAATGGCGATACTCGATATATATCTCGATATTTTTTCTGTGCCTTAATTGGGGTTTCCCCCAAAGCATTATAGCATAGCATCTCTGTTAGCTTCATTTTTTTATGAGGCAAACCCTTAAAAAAACAGTCAGTTTTAATACAAAGCCTCGTGCCAAATGTCACACAGGTACCTTTTATTAACAGAGGTCTGCACAATATCAAAATGTATAAAACAAATGAAATAAAAATAAACTGCCTGCATATATAGAATAAAAATGCTTCTTGAATAAAATAAAACAAATATCCCTTTCCTGCATAACAATTAAATTAAAATACACTGTGCAGTAACAGGCAGACTTTTCCACTGAGGTTGACAGTTGTGCAAATAACAAAACATTTGTGCAAATCTCAAATAAAACATTCAAGTCAATTTGTCACAAAATAAGCTATATCAAAATCATTAAAAAAAAAAGTAAAAAAAAAAAAATATATATATTTCTTTTTTTTTAAATCGATATAAACGATATTGTCTCGTACCATATCGTGTTTGAAAATATATCGATATATATTAAAATCTCGATATATCGCCCAGCCCTAGTGTGGATAAAACTAAGGAAGTGGAGAAGCAAATAAGCAGTCATTAATATTACCTGGTGACCTGAGTTCTGGTGTTGAAGTCCAGCGCTCGCATTGACTGTAGAACCTCCACACAACCCATGTACTGTCCAGGAAAGGGAAGGCAACACGCTGACATTAAACATTTCCGACATCACAATCCCTTTGGAGTAATGAAACACAACAAAGGAAGACAGAAATGCGGCCCCTCCATGCCACATACTTAGGGGTTTAGTAGTGTGCGCTATTCACTTACCCGTACAGTGTAGGAAACACCTTTGGTGCTGATCAGGTTGTCACAATGTAGCCAGCCACGGGTGGGTTTGTTGACAAAGGAGCCATGCCGCGTCCATTCATCTCCTCCCAGCTGTCCTCCTTCTACCCGTGCCCTCCTGGACGGACCTCCGAGTCGGTTCATGTCCTGCAGGGGAGGTCGGGGAGGGGGAGAGGGAGCAGTTAGGAGGGGAACAAGCTGATGAAGAGGAGGGGAGGAGCTGGAGTTGCTCCTGTCATCCCCAGAGGACTCAACAGGTGCCTGAGCCTGCTGTGACCTGCTCGAGGCCTTGAGTCCCGGGAGCAGAGTGGCAGAGACACCCAGACGAAGGGATCCCATTCTGGGGAAGAAGGAACAAAGGGTGGTGGGGCTGTTCTCGGCCGGCCGGGGGGATGTGGGGGGCAAGATGGGAGTGAGGGACGAGGCAGACAGCGAGGAAGGTAAACCGGGAGAGGGGGTTAGAGGAGTAGCAGGACTGGAAGGAGGAAACGACGATAGATTTGAGTTGGTTTCATCAGTTGAACTCAGCGACTCACTCCGAAAGTGGGTGTACTTAGTTTTCGACACGAGCTCCATAATGAATCTGCTGTTTAAGTTCTTATGCTGGGCAGGTCCACACAGGCAGCAGTGATTCGATCAAAGTGTCTTTGTTTCACAATTTAAAGTTTCTCCCTAAAAGCACTCACAGCCATCTGTCCATCTTTCTTGGGGTGAGAACTGCATCCATCTGTCTGCGTGTCTGTTCTCCGCTCACTGCCAGGCAGCCAAAACCGAAGCGCTTCAGAAAGAGCTTGATCCACAATAAAAGCAGAATGAAAGAAGGTGCAGAGGAAAAGTGGGGTGTCCCAGATAATGGAAAAATACAGATGACAAAAGTATTTTTGGATACCAGTAAAGCTCATGTTGTCCTCAGTTCTTTCATCAAGTTGTTTTCATCGAGTTCCCCAGGAGTAACGATGATAAGTTCTTAACTCTCCACAGTGTTCATCTTGGTGTTCTGCCATGACGTAAAACAATATCCGTGTTTGGATCCAACTTTAAGCTTCTGAGTGTTATTCAACCGCCTCCAGCACCTTGGAGAATCACCGTAAGTGACCGTCTCCCTGAATAGACCCTCACAGGGGTGTCCTACTACACCTACTGAGAGTGCACTTGTATGTGTTGTGTCTACATGCACGAGACGATATAAAACTTTCTCAACCACAGTGTCTCTTTGATTATTGGCGAATGCACATGTGGAACAACTCCCCCTCGACAGTATTATCCTGCTTAAAATCGGCGGGTAAAGATCTTTAGCAGCCAGCAAGGGGATTGCAGGGGGTTGCACACATGAACACAGCAGCAATGCACACAAAATACACAAGTTCAAATGGTCGATAATACAGCGAGCACCTGGAGAGCTGAATGAAGCCCAGAGCTACTAAAGGAGAGAGGAGGCTTACTGATGTATGACTAGTCTCAAAGTCTTGGCAGAAGGAGCAGTCTATTTAACACCTACTTTTCATGAGCATCGTATTTTCAAAGCTGGGTCCCTTTTTACTCTCTCTCCCTCTTCCTCCAAATGGTTTCATGTCTTCTCTGAATGGCCCTTGCTCTCTCCCTTCCTGGGTCTCCGTCTTCGTCTTCCCTCCTCTTCCAGATGACTTCTGACGATGCTTCGTTTCCTTTCCCTGTGCTCTTTGCACCCTGCTCCCTGTCTGCTTTCTTATCCTGGAAGTCCTCTCTCTTCCTCCACACAATGTACTCTGCCAACCTCTGTTTCTCCAACGCCTCCGCCCTCTCCTGTGCTACCACTTCCTCTCTCCTCTTCCAGATGATCTCTCGCTCCCCCTCTCCCCCTCCCTCGACTGCTCGCCCGTTCTCCAGGCTGTCGGGTTTAACAGTCTCTCACACTAAAATATGATCAGTGAGCCCCGTCTTTCTGTCTCCTTAACTTAAGGTTTATAGATGGCTAGAGGCTACACATGGTCATTTTAGACACCAATAGAAAACAGAAAAGGAAAAAGTTGGTAATTAAGACTGGGCTAGCAGAGTTCAGCCCGTTCCTGACTGAGGTTCCTGATATGGCTAAAACAAGAGTCTGCCTTTGTTCAAGTGTGTTCCCTAAGATTAGCCACCTGGTTCAGATGTTTAGAGCACCATTAGATAGCAGTAGGTTGATTCTGAGATGCTGTCTATGTCTAGTACAGCAGTACACACAGCAGTACCATGGTGGTGATGCAACACTGTAGAATGTAGGTCAATGGCTGATGAGGACCACTGGTGGGGTTGTTGTGATGGTAATGAGACCTGATTGGTAAGGTTTGAACTCACAACCCAGGGTTCCCTGAAAGGATGCTCGTCAGAGTTGAACTCACTCATCCAGTCGGAACAAAGCCTGATTAAACCTGCACTTTGTTGTTGTGCTGCTATCTCTACACGCAACTCTTCTCATCCAGTTCAAATAACAAGCCCAGATTAGAGTCATTTACCTGAGAAAAGAGAGTTGACACCGACACATATGATATTAACAGAGTGTCACATCCCAAGATAGCTTCCCTCCCTATCTAAGGCTTGTTTTTATCAAGCAAAGCATTAACTCTCAGTTCGACTGAACCAACACCTTAAAACATCTCTTATTCTGCATAGTCCAACCCAAACGGCAAACAGTCTGTTCTCATTAACAGTCTCTTACAAAATCTCCCAATTGCAACAGTCAGCAACCGTTTGTCTTCAGTAGGAGGCAAAAGTACGCCTACAGTCTTGCAGCAAGCTAGTTGGCCTAAACTTTAGTGCTGTAGAGGCACTAGTCATATTTACAATCTGTTGACCTTTACACTGGCAAAGGAGACCATATAAGTCGCTTAGACAACTCACACACGATTGTACCAATGTTTCAATAATGCCAAGAGAAACAGCAGGTTTATTTTCATACGCTAGCATTTCAGATGTCAACTGAGCCTTAAGTACAGAACTCAAGATTGTAGTGGGCGCCGGATGAATGGCATAGGAACAGTCGCCTACACCAGTCTAGCACCACAGAGGGATTGTCTAGCATCTAGCTAGTCATCCATCTGGTCTTGGCGAAAAAGCACCATGAAGGATCCAGTGAAACTCGTGTACCGCCAGACAGGCAGGGATGATCTCCAGAAAGCTGTAATGTATGGCTGGGAAAAAAGAAAAAATCCTGAAAGACACCCAGTGTTTAAACAATCATAGAGCATGAAATGCTCTGTGAGCAGAGTCAACCCTGGCCCAGGGATGTTTCAGTGGACAAAACACAGTGTAGGTCAGGTGACTGCAGAGGAGATGATCCTCCACATTAAGAGAAATCCTGAGTCACCAACAGACAAAAAGTAAGAGGGACAGACTGTCAGAGTACAGATAATGATTGCTTATAACTGGCCTTGGAGCCAAACAGCTGCACCAATTGATGTGTACAAGTGAAAACAGTATGATAATCTAATTTATACAGTCATGCCCTATAATAGCACATTGGCTTGACTGATGACAATGATTTGGTGGGAGAGAGGTGACCTGAAAAGACCCTGAATCACAGACCGCCCCACAGAAAAAGACGGAAAATAAAAGATTCTGTCCTACAAGGGATCTCTAAAAAAAACACACAAATTAACTAGTTTAGTCTACTGTGATTATCTATGAAACACATACACTTACTTAATTGAACAGCACCAGTTTTAATAGACAAAGAAACAGATTTCTACATTTTGCTCTGTCTCCAGCTGCTGCCTATTGCTATGGCAACAGACATTAAGAGAGCGATGCCTCCAAAAGATATATGCTGAAATGTCCCGACAGAAGCAAAAAATCTTCAAAGAGATAAGCGCTGCACTAAATCATATGGTAAGCAATTAACTGCTGCATCAAAGGCTCCACAATGGAGCTTTTTTTTTTCTTTTAAATCCAACCCCAGGAGAAACTACAGACTCCTGAAACGATCAATATGGTTCCGGTATTAATAAAACACCAAAGTTTGACCGGCTCTCCACCAGTCATAAAACCCAATCAATGTTGACATCCTCCATTGGCTGCCTGCACTGACTCCAACTCAGGTATGTTGAACTGATATCAGTTTAAACAACAGAAATCATTTCCTACTAACCGTATAAACAACCAATACATCACATTTAATAAACAATTTATGTTAAGAAAATTTGCATAAAAATGACCTGAATATTCAGTGCAGCAACTAACAAAGACGATTGCCTAATATCCTGCGGAGCAGACCCTATGCCCGTAGGAAATAGAAAATCAGAAGTCACAAAGGAAGTCTATATTTACACAAAGAAAGAAAAGTCATTAAAAGTGTATTGTATGAAGTGAGATATAATTTGCCTCAGTGGTCCTTCCTTTTACAATGAACAGCGAAACATAAGCTTCAGGTTTGGCTTATAATGTGTGCAGTAGATTATCCATGGCCATTCATCTAAAGCTGGACATCATATTCACATGAGAGCCACATTAATGTTTAAACAGCCACAGACGGTGCCATCATTTGTCCTCTCCTTCCTCTTCCCTTTCTATCTCTTTCCCTTCGTCCACTCCCCAAGAAACGTGCTTCTCCTCTGATCCGCTCTTCTGCTCGATTAATTCATAAAGTCACTGCCGGTAGCTCCTTTCCATCTATCCTCTCCTCAGTTTGGCTACCTCCTCTTTTGTCCCCTCCTTTGTCTGTCTTCCTCTCTTTCAGCAGATGGTGAGATGGCAGAGTTGTCAGAATGGACAACGGCACTCCTTCATGGTACTCCTCTTCTCCCCTCACGTCTGTCTCTCATGCCCAGTTTCCTTCCACCTCTGTCTATTAGAGGGACGAGCACGTTGTCTGACCTCCCCTCCTCTCCTCCCAGTCTGGGGCTGTGATGCTGCCTCCCATATTCTCCCTCTCTCCCTCTCTCTCTCTCTCCCTCTCACACACACACACACACACACACACACACAGCCGAACGTCTCTGCCTGCGCCCTCCCACCTTCTTTTCTCCCATGGTACTTCCTTCCTGCCCCCCCACCCCCCTCCCAGCTGCACTCTGCAGCCAGTCATTGAGCAGTGTACATGTGTATGCACGGTGAGATGCTGCACTCCTGCACATCACTGCATACACTCAAGGGGGATATGGGGATGTGAAGCAGGGAAGGGGGGGTGGATGTGTGTTTGTGTGTGCAAACTGTGCACATGTCGAGTGGCTGGGATGTTTGTTTTCTTTTCAGTTCTCCTCCCTTATTCATGTTTGGAAACCTGAGAGACAAAGCTAGAGATTTGGAGAAAGAGAAGCCCCCCTCCCTCTATGTTTTGTACAGCATGACAGGAGATCACTTTATATAACCTTGATGAAAGCAGACAAGCTTAAAAAAAAAAAAAAAAGAGGGGCTGCATCCACATACTAAATATCCTCTATACTAGATGACTTTAATGCCCAGAGTGAAAGGACAGGAAGACAGAAAGCAGAGATTGCAGATATTGGCCTAGACATTCAAGCGTATCTGATGAGAAGGCAGTGTTGCAGAAAGCAGAGGAAACCATCCATGGAGAGCCACAGAAAGCCAGCAGAGAGGACAGCAAAAATCCCTTAAAAGTCACCCCTGCAGTACTGTGTTTGAACGCTACACCACTCTCATGTGGTTTAGTAGTGCACTTAGACCGACATCCATACAGAGCAATATGATTGATAGCGTGATGAATGTGATAAATGGTGAAAACAGAGCCCTCCACCCTCTACCTACAGCCTGCACCGTGCCCACAACCATTGAAACACATGAGACACTGTGGCTTAGGGTTGATAGAACAATAATCTTGAATTCTTTATAAATCTACAGCAAGTGCATAAATAATGAATGTCTGGTCTTGGATTTGTATACGGTCTGTGAACTATTTGAGCCTGCAAGATACACCCACTATAACTAAAGCATTTGTTTCGATAATTTTTGAGAAAAAAAAAAATAACACCCAAAACTTAACTCTTACACCTTTTAGGATACACTCTTATTTTTTATTTTTTTTTGTAATACAGCACCACAGGGTCGTAGCCTGTGGCCTACAAAATAACAAAAAGAAGAGGAGGAATAAACAGCTTAAAACAGCTTTATCAGAACATCCATTAAACAATTCCCAATGGTAGGATTTACAGCAGGGCTATTGTTGGCTTCATCTTCGTAAGCCTAATAAACTGGAATCTGGGTGTAGCTTCAGCAAAACCACAATAAGTTTACTGGTAGATGCACAGTGCTGCGCAATTAGTCATGCATGACTACATGCTGACTTTAATCTCCAGTTTCACACAATTAAGAAAAATGGACAACCAGTGCTGAAACATTTCCGTTAGACTGTTCCAGTGTGCTATATATATGAATGTCATAAGATTTCCGACTGAGCAATTAAACAGTTCCATTTAAAAATATTTCCTCACATAATTGGTAGGGAACATTCACCAAATATGAATGATGCATTTAAACTAGTCTTTGTGCAATGTGGAAAATGACTCAAGCTTAATCATCAAAGTAAAAACTTAAGTACTCTCTGGATTTTTTGAAGGCCCGAGACTTACACGACACCATGTGTCTCATCACCCCTGATTGAAACTAGGTCAAGTGATGGCTTGTTTACTTAAAACTATGATTGAGTCATACCACCGCTCCATTCTGAACCTAGTGGTCTGCGTATGAAACATAATCACTTTTGGACCCTTTAAATTTGCATTACGCTAAGAAACAACTCCTTTGCCACTGTGAAACGATGTGTTTTCAATTAGCTGATTGTATGATTTGAGGATCTTACCATATAATCCATTGGCCAACACAGTACTCCCTGTGAGTCTGTAACACTTTAAAAAAAAAACAACAACACCAAAATGCACATCAGCACACGGTACACAGACACACACAAAACACAATGGGTCAATTACAGCGTGCTCCATGCCGCCCTTGCAGCTTTTTGACCTCCAGCATGCTCTGATCCCAGGGTCAGCGTTGGAGAGGGCCACGGGACCGCCTTGATATCAACAAAATTGATCAAGTACACAGAGACAGAGCAGTGCAAATAAGGTTAAAGTAATGGAAAGTTGGACAAAGCCAGAGCAAGAGTGAACAGAGAAGGTTGATACTGCAATGTGCATGTTGAAACATACCCCAAGGAATGAAAGGAATTAACTGAAAGAACTGCATGTGTAGGATGTGTCTGTCTTGGCTTGCCCGGATGAAACAACTGCAGACAAACTAAAACGGAGCCCTAGATCTAATGCACATGCTGCACGGCCACATGTGCCGTCTGCTCTTACGCTTTAGGGCTGTGCACATGTAATCTGATTGGACCAGCCTAACTAAACACCATGTGTACAATAAAACAGGAGCATTAACACAGAACGGTTATTAAGCAGAGACTGAGATATTTACTACTGGACCTTTGCCAGTCTGAGGCACAAGCTAATATCAGGGAGGAGCCCATCTGAGAAGATGCACTCTTACATGAAAACGCACAAGCAGATGGAAAAAAAAAAGAAAGAAACACAATCAACTTTACAAAAAATTAAGCAGTGGTTGAAAATTAGATTAGTCAGGCATTCAGCAGGACGTCTTTCTGTCGGTTTCATAGCTCACCACACACACAGCAAACATGTGAGCTGGCTATTTTGGGTTGTTCCAACAACCCTCCGCCACCACCCCCTCTAACCACACTCCCTCATCTCTATCTCTTTCCATCATTCCCTTCCTGCTACCCTCAGCCTCGCTCTAATTACTGTACAACTTCCACTTACAACTTCCCCCTAGCTGCAACAGTTTATTTGTCAGGAACTACGTTATTTCTTCATATCCAGTTAACTCAAATAACCTTCTGAGTGTCATGTTTTAAGTAACACTTACTAATGCCTATATCTTCATGAGTTGAAATTGTCAATTGTTGAAAGCAAAACATTAATCCATGAGTTACATCTCAGTGTAGTTGCTGTGTGGCTGCATATATGATAAAACATTAAAGTTATTTGTTTAGTTTGTTAAATGAACTCATTAATGAGTTGTTTTCATATTCATACGGGGAAAAACATAATAAATCATGTTTTTAACTGAGCTATTTTACTGAAAACAATGTCAAAATGTAAACATATAATCAATCCATTTAGTTTGCTACAAAAACAAGTTCATGTGAACATAAGTGTAGCACAAGACATGTTTTTTATAGACTATATTTAAAACACTGAGTTAGACACTGTTGACATTGGGCTGTGGTTTGGAATTTGGCCATCACCATCTTGGTTTTTTAGAGCGGCCCTGTGCGGATCGGAGGGAGGACTGCTGCTGCAACTTGCTGCAGCAGCTTGCTTAGCAAGGTGGATCCCTGATTGATATTCATTCTGAAGTTCAATGGGATGCTGCATGCCCTCCCTTCTTAGGTGGAAGCAGCTATTTTTAGGGTGATTTCTTTGTAAACAAACCAAGTAAAAACTGGAATAAAATTGGAACCCATTTTGAAAGATTTAGTCAGCTTATCGGGGGTGTGGGGTTGTCCCCTGAGGGTCGTCTGGCCCACTTAAATAAAAAACAATCATGAAATAAAATGATTCACACAAGGATTACCTCCTGCCTTGCTGCCTGCAAACAGTCACAGTCAGTCACTACTTTGATTTCTATGCATGTCAATCAACAGCACAGCCAGGAGACACGTCTATTTGACCCAATGTAGAGTACAAAGTGCTGCATTTCAAGCACATCCCCTGGAGCTTCACTTCTCTGACCTATTGATTGAGTACATTCTTTTCCTTTTATTTAAATATAGCAAAACAATTCCCCAAGCCAAGCCAAGCTTAAAATGATTCACAGCTAAATTTTTTATTCAGAATGATAATTGTGCTATGTATCGCAGTTTCTAAGTTTTAGCAGTAGAAATACCTGATTTTGGCTGAAGAACATCTTTTAAGCCACATTAGTTTCATTATCAAATCAAAAGAAAGGTGTATGAACCCAAATCAGCAAGAGGAAGGAACTTCCATCCATCCATTTTCTATACCCGCTTTTATCCATTGCAGGGTCAAGGGGGTCTGCTGGACTCTATCCCAGCCAATTTCAGGCGAAGGCAGGGGTTCACCCTGGACAGGTCGCCAGTCCATAGCAGAGGAAGGAACTTCTAAAAACTAAACTTTTTTTATAAAGAATTGATGACTGTGATTAGAAAAAAGATGTTTGACAGCTTCAAAAAAAAAAGAAAAGCAGAACAGAGTAGCAACGCAAATATGAGGGCTAGTTGTACATATACGGTACAAAAAAAAGGCCATGCAATATTTAAAAGGTCAATTATTTAAAATAACATCACAGCTACACTCTATTCTCATTTCTATCTTCACACTTGATGAACTTAAAATCAAGACTTCAGTGCGCAGAGTGGTGAGCATGCGTCACTAGACCTAGTACAACTCCAGGAAACATGGCCACAACTGTACAAAAGGTGGAGAAAAAGACAACCACAGGCTAAAATCTCAAAAACAAACGCATACAGTTCTCCTTCAAAACAAACACACACACATAGTGAGGGGAAAAAACAAAAACATAATCATACCCCAGCACCAGCGGACATGCAAAGATACAAGCAATATCTCACATGATCACCCACCCACATAAAAGTGTATGTCCTGTCAACAGTATCACCATGTTGACAACAGCTTTACATACCACTCTGCATTGTCAGCACTCAGCAAAGTTTAAAGAATTATGAGGCTAATTCAAAGCCAATATCAACTAAGATTTTCTCGTGATAAAATACAAGTATTCTTCTTAAATCAACTGCATGTCTGAGTGTGTCACCATGTACACACCCCTGGGCAAGTGAAGCTATAGCCATCACATGTCACTTTGTCCTATCAATCACAACCAAAGTTTTTACTTTGTGACTGATGGGGTTTGAGCAGAACTGGACAGATCCAGTTTTAATCAAGTGGATTTCAGACTGTGCCAGTGTTGTGACAGCATGGCCATGATGCCCATCTTTGACTGACAGGTCCTGGCTTGGACTGTCCTTCTGTCTGGGCCGTGTTTGCCCTTGTATGTGCAGATAGATGTGTATGTCTTATATCTCTGGCTCCTGTCATGCGTCTGAATCTAACTTTTTTTTTCGGATCTGTTGACCGGACCTTCTGTTCGTCTGCATTTCATCATTGGTGATACCTTCCAACATTTAATATCATGTCAGGGGCAGCTGCTCTGAGCGGTGTGGCTGACCATGATAAGGGCACTGAGCCCGCTGGTTTCAGTCGCCTCAATCATCCCACATAACCCTTCAGTCTGTTTCCATTATAGCATGTCCGTCCTTCGTGCGTTCACTGTGAACTTTAACTCTGTCACAGTGACCCCGTTTCAATACATCTGAGGTGTGTTTTGGTGACTGGTCTCCACAGATATGCTGCTCACTGAAGAAACACTGGCAAATAACTCAAAGTTTTTTAGTCCGATAGTGAACAGATTTGTGCCTGTGTGTGCACTGATAGACTCTAGCTTATCTCACAGAGAGTTTACCACAGCCCGCAGGAATTTTGCTGGACTCTGACACTACCAGGGCCTTTAAATAGAGTTTACCAACACGACCATTGAAAAGGTCACTTTTGGAATGTCACAGGTAACAGGTTACAATTTACCTTGTTAATACGCAATGATAAAATATTCTTTGAAATAATTAGACTTATCTTTGGTTACTACTTTTATTCAATGTTTTTAAATGAGCAATTAAGCTGAAAATCCCTCTGCAGGCTCTAGATGCTCCTTATGTTGCACATGCAGTATTTACATGCTGTCAAAGATGCTCCGATTGACAGGCCAGTGATGAGAACTGACCAGTTTTTAGAAGATGTAAACATCACCAAGACAGTTTAACCTCATAATTGAATAAACAATGGTTTACTGTGGTTGATTATGTTTCTCAGAAAGATAGTCAGAAGTTAAAAAAAGAATAATAAAGAATTGAAATTAGCCAAGAAAACTGAAAATGGTACACTTCTAGTTGATACCAATTTCTTTGCTGGCATACAATTTTACAATACAGATACATTAGAGCCATTCTTCCAATTTTACAGAACTTTAATAAATGTTCATTTTATTCCCTAGATTATAACCTATTTTAGGGATTCTACTAACAATTAAATTGATTATCAATTAATTTCTCATTTGTTTTCTTATCAATCAATCCTAATTTTGATTTAGAATCAAAACAAAGCCATGTAACAGACTACTCACATTAGATATAATGGTACCATGTAATATTTTGGTATTTTTAACAAAAACAACCCGGTAACTTTTATAAAATCAGTGTCAAATCAACTACCACGTTATTTTCTTTGCATCTACTCATGGATGAGTCTGCTCAGCTCCAGGTCCATTTAAGATAACTGCTTTATTTACCTGAAAAGGCGACAAAAGTCTGTGGTCTCTCTTCGGTTTACCGGCTTTAGGGTCACCAAGCTGTTGTTATAATCACTTACAGGACTGTCTCAGAAAATTAGAATATTGTGATAAAGTTCTTTATTTTTTGTTATGCAATTAAAAAAACAAAAATGTCATACATTCTGGATTCATTACAAATCAACTGAAATATTGCAAGCCTTTTTCTTATTTTAATATTGCTGATTATGGCTTACAGTTTAAGATTAAAATTCCCAGAATATTCTAATGTTTTGAGATAGGATATTTGAGTTTTCTTAAACTGTAAGCCATGATCAACAATATTAAAATAATAAAAGGCTTGCAATATTTCAGTTGATTTGTAATGAATCCAGAATGTAAGACATTTTTGTTTTTGTAATTGCATTACAGAAAATCACAATATTCTAATTTTCTGAGACGGTCCTGTATTTCAAAAGCTAAACTCAGCACACCTCACTGGCATCTCCTGAAACTTTGGGTTTTTACAGGCTTAATAAAAGTTGTCTGACTAGACGAAACGAGTTAAAGTTATAGCACATGTGATGTTTGCAGGACTCTAGAGAAAAACTAAAAATGTGACTTAACTGTGGAACAGGCTGAACGACATTGCAGCTACTGTCCTCATATGACATTAACGCAGAAACACACTGAAGCGGAACAGCAAAAAGCACCGCACATACTTCAATTTCCTTGTGGTTGTTGTTCTTTTTCGCCCTTCATATGTACCATAAAGTGAAAGTCTGGCGCCCAGTACGCAGAATCCACACCATGCCTCCCAAAAAAGTGTGGTTAGTGAACTTTGCCGAGCAACTTACCAGTTCACTTCCTCCCTGTCCCTTCACTGGCCCTCCTGCCCCAAGAGCCGCCGCCAAACAAACTTTACTCTCATCAACACCCGACCAGCCGCCGTCGGGTTTGGTCACCAGAATCCGTATGTTTGATTAAAAATTAAGAGTCCTAACTTCTTCTTTCCCCTGACTCTCCTTCCTTTCTTCTTCTTCTTCTTCTACTTCTTCTTCCTCCTCCTCTTCTACCCCCCACTCCTCCTCCACCCCCCTTTCACGGTCACGACAGAAGCCTGTGAATTATGGTTCTGCGTTAAATCGACGTAGAGCCTACGCCGTAGGGTACGCGGCGACGCGCACCGTACGGTGTGCGTCGCCGCGGTACCCTACGCCGTAGGTCTGCGTGGGTGTAACGCGGAACCATAAATCAGCCTGGAGGCAGCTTCCGCGACAACGTCATCCGCTGGCGGAGCCCGTGTGTGTGTGCGTGGTGCACGCGCCGTGCTGCACCTGGACCCGTCAGCGCATATTGTGCAAAAATAGAAAATCCCTGATTGCAAAGCAGACGACTGCAGCTCACTTGCAATTGACGGTAGATAGGTAGGCCGACATCAAACGAACAGTAACTTTAAAAAGAAAAAAAAAGTGTATATTATTAATTAGTGTATTATATTAATTATTAAAAACATGTGCATGTGTGTATATATATATATATATATATATATATATATATATATATATATATATATATATATATATATATATATATATATTTTTAATTATTATTATTAAAATATATATATGTTATTAAATTGATTATATATTAAAATGCATATATGTGCTTTAGGTTTTTAGCAACTTGGTATTAACCATTAATATGTATGCAGACAAAAAAAAGAAAAAAAGCGTTTTTTCTGCATATGTTGAAAAGAAATATTTGATGTATCATTTTATCAAATTAAATTATTACTTGATATTGTTATTAAATTATTAACTTATTTACCCGCCACTTTTAGTGATCATTATACCACTATTTTCTTTTTTCTTATAGACTCTAAGCACTCTAAGCACACACTAAGCACATTATTTATTTAAACGTTACGGTATATACAATATATATACTTATATATACATATATGTGTATACACATATATGCTACGGACCTGCTTCTTCTACTGGAAACAACAAATATATATATATATATATATATATATATATATATATATATATATATGTCTATACACATATATGAGGCATCGCAGTTCCTTCCTTCCCGCTGCCATCAGACTGTACAACCAGGCCTCTTCTCAGTAGCTAACGTACAATAAATAACCATATGTGCAATAACCATATGTGCAATATCTATGCAATATCTGTCTGTCGACCTCACACTCATTCTACCTGCTTTTTTGCACAGTTTTTTTCCTTTGCACTATTTTTTATTTCCACCGCAATGTATATACTGTCTATATCTTGTAATTATATATATTTTTTACTTTTTTACCCTCTTCCATGCATGTGTGTGTTAAGTGTACTGCTGTTAACATGTGAGTTTCCCCATCGAGGGAGTAATAAAGGACCATCTTATCTTATATACTGTACTATATATATTTTTTTGCATTGAAACACCACACTTTGTATATACAGTTTAATACCAGAAGCAGTTATTATGGTTGATAATAATCATAAATCCATATTAAAGGAGCCAAAAAATGTTATGTTAATCTTAGTTTGTTTTTTTTTGTAAGCTGTTTTTGCATGTATAACCTTGAGACTGATATTCTTTTATTGTTGTTATTCATAAAAAATAATTGATTCTAAAATCAACTATAAATTTTACTCCAACAATTAAGATTTTGGGAGAGAGGCTGTCTTTCGCAATTTGGGTTCATTATTTTTTATTATGCAACTCAGTCATAAAGCTCCACCAGCAGGACGAGCTGGTTATAACTAAGGGTCATGCCTGCATTACCTCCTCCGGCCAGCAGGGGCTACCGAGGTGCATGTACCTTTGTTGTTTCCAGTAGAAGAAGCAGTGATGCATCGTTTAGCATCCTCCGTACACATCCGGCTTTAAAATGACAAGACTTCAAGTTAAGACTGTCGGTACCAGACATACTAAGCGGATACTAATAATATTTCACTTGTCTCATAATCATCGTCAAACTACAGCATGGGCTTTGCACTATCGACATGCTGGCTGCTAAAAACCCGCCTGCGCAGGTCTGATTGGTTGTCGCTCACATCCCTGCAACTGGTTCTCTCTCCTGATTGGTTGTCGCTCGCATCTCTGCAGCTGGTTCTCTCTCGTGATTGGACGCTGACATCATGTCGTCACAGTCATGTGGGTACGTAACGAGCAGAGCGATGGATAAAACAGAGTGGCGACAGTTCCATAGGACTCCGTTGTAACCCGCACTTCCGGGTTATGGAGCCCTCTATAGTTCCATAAGTGGCGTCGATCCCGTTGGATCCCGTTGATTTCAGTGGCCGCACGTCGAGAAACTCCTGAGTTAGGGCGATGAAATACCGACCAATTTTAAGTCATTATGTGTAGTTATTATATCGGAGGCGTTTTTTATGTTAGATATGAATTTTTTCAATTTTTAAATTCATACATTTAATAGGCCAAAACATTGCACAGTGGTTTAAACACTGCGGCAGTAGATCACCGGTTACCACTGAATTAATTATATTGTTAACCTCTGATTTAAAAACAAATTACATGTTTATATGGGATGTTGAGTTTAATTATTTTAAAGGTAATCCTGAACGAGCCTTGTGAAGTTTCTGCTGTCGATAGACTCCACAAGTGGGGTAGCTGTAAACAGTACTCGAGTTGTAAAAAAAAATCAGGGGGGATGGTGGATTTTATCATATGGGGACAGATAATTTGTGCTGATTACAAATAATATAATATATTACAAATAATAGCACTGACCAAAACACCTGCAGAAATACTGCAGGAATGACATAGCAGCAGTTAAATGCAGCCTTCTGTAAGCTTTAAATATCCACTGGGCTTACATCAAATACATCAAAACACAACAATAAAAAACACTTTTCTGAACTTATCAATATGACTCTGTCCTTCACAGGATAAGTAACATGGATCACTGCAAAAACTCACAATCTTAACAAGAATATTTGTCTTATTTCTAGTTAAAATGTCTCATTTTAGTAAAAAAATCTCATTACACTTAAAACAAGACTCATCACTGGAAAAAACAACAATTTTCATCTGTTTCAAGTAGGTTTTCAGTAGTAGAAAGAGTAGAAAGTAGAAAAAGTAGAAGTAGAAAAATCTGCCAGTGGAACAAGATTTTTTTGCTTGTAATGAGAAGATAAATCTTGTCCCACTGGCAGATTTTTCTACTTATTTCAAGTGAAAATTTACTTGAAACAGGTGAAAATTGTTAAATAAGTTATTTTTCTGGTGTTATTTTTCTGGTGATGACTCTAAATGTTGAAATAGCAGTAATACCACATTCATTGATGAAATGACATAAGGGATGGAAAGGGGGGATGGCAGTTTTACAGGGGGGATGATTTGGACCATTTTTATTTCAGGAGGGGATGCCATCCCCCCTCATCCCCCCTCAACTCCAGTACTGCCTATAAATTACATAAGCAGCAAAATAATTTTGTGCACCCAAATGCTGCACAGCCAACCATGGTACCACTGTTCTACATACAATAATAAATATTTAAAAAAAAAAGCTTGTCAGATGTCACCTTGATTATTATTATTAACATTTCTGATTGACTGAGAGCACTGCAGTTGTTAAATAATAAAATAAAACTTAAAAAATACAACTTTCCTAACAAATTGTGCACACAGTGTAGGTGAATACTTTGTAGTGGTGTATATATTTAATTGACACTTTTATTTTGTTGGGTAAAACACTACACTGGACACCTTTTTAAAAAGGGGCTTAAAACTTTTTTGTTCAGGAAGGCTTTCCCTGGTCTTTTATAGATGTTTTTATGCTTTTTACTCCTGGTCTTTTATGTGTCTTGAAATTATTCCCTTTGTTTATGTTAGCACTTTAAGATTATTTTATGAAAAGTGCTTTACAAATAAAATGTATTATTATTATTATTACACTGATTACATATTAAAGGTTTAATGGTCCATCCTGCCCCTTAGCAGGTATTCTAATAAAATATATGCTCATATTCTCTGTAAGTGTGTAAAAGCAGCTTGTGTTCCACTGTAAGAAAAGACATTTCGTAGCCCCACCTTTGTTCTGCTGTCCTATAATGCTGGAATACAGTCTCTGTTAAATAAAATTGTTCTTCCGTAATGAAAAACATATTTTTCTGTGATGTAAGAGCCTTCATACATTTTCTTTTAATTATTTTACTTGTTCTCACAGACACTTAATAAATCGTTTACATTAATCTCATGTAACTACACAAGAGATGCATAGCACCAGATTACAGTTCAATTGCTAATTTATCTGCAATCCATGAAGTGAAGTTTTCCCTCCCCCCAAAATAACACAGAAAAGCTTGTCTAATTAGGCTTTTAGTTGTCGTAACTGACATTGATATATTCCCAGTGATTCATTATCAGCTGTAAATGTACTTGTGTACGGTTTATTTTAATATTTACCGGTCAAAAACGAGCTCACTGCTGTCTGTCCCATAGACTAACATGACAGCGCTGCTTTGTTTTGGAACTCGCGGGGCCTCCAAGAACCACGTGACCGCTCTGGCGGCGAGAACAAAAGTTGTCGCCACTCTGTTTTATCCATCGCTCTGGTAACGAGGGCATATGCGGCTTCTGAGTAAGTTCTCCCGGCTTTACTTTTAATAAAAACGAGTTTAGATGTAAAACGATACAATAGATTTTCTTTTGTAGGTTCTCCAATTATATACCAGTCGTGGAACGAAGTTATCAAAGATGAAAATACACATGCGTTGTGAGTGTAATTCAATACAAAAGCAGTTCCTGGTCGCTGTCAGTTCACCTAGCAAGGAGACTGTTTCCTTGGCTGTTGTTATTTTAAAGTCACCTGCTCCCATTAATTGTATTACACCGTGCACGACTAAGTTGTCGGGGTTAAAGTATCATGTATCTATAAACTGTAACTTGATGAGCAAGTAATGTCCTTCGTGTTGCCCTTTGACTGCCGAAACTGACATCAGTTTAATAAAACCTTCTCCATCATTTGCTCACATTTTTCAGTTCTTCACATTAACTGTTCAGCTATGGTGAAGGTGGGTGACCTAGTGAGGGAAATTCAAGTGTAGTGTAAGGCAAGGGGCGTTTATTCGTATAGTACATTTCATGTGCAAGACCTTTCAAAGTGACCACGGTTGAATTGGTTTGATATTGGATATTGGATATTATGAATTCAACACCCATAAAACTTGTGATTCATACCACTGATTTTGGTCAAACCACTTGTGATGTGTTCATGGTCATCTAGACTATATATCACAAAACAGTAATTATTAAAAAATCATATGGGCTGATTTAATGAGGTTTAATGAATTCAACACCCATAAAACTTGTGATACATAACACCGATTGTTTTCATTAAACCTCACAGCCCATAATATGATTTTATAATAATTACTCTCTTGTGATATATAGTCTAGATGACCATGAACACATCACAAGCAATATGACCAAAATCAGTGGTATGTATCACAAGTTTTATGGGTGTTGAATTCATTAAACCACATTAAATCAGCCCATATATATGATCTTTTTAATAATTACTGTTTTGTAATATATAGTCTAGATGACCATGAACACATCACAAGTGGTTTGACCAAAATCAGTGGTATGTATCACAAGTTTTATGGGTGTTGAATTCATAATATCCAATATCCAATATCAAACCAATTCAACCGCGGTTTCAAAGTGATTTACATAAAAAGATTTGGAAAAAAATGCATTAAAAAGCAAAATAGTTTAAAAGCAGAAATTAAAGAAGGACAAAAGTTAAAAGGATTTAAACAAATGAGATGCAGGTAATAAAGGTTGTAGTACATTATGGTGGATTACTGAAATGCAGCAGTAAATACAAAGGTTTTCGACTTAAAGTAACTGAGAGTTTCAGCAGCTCTGATGCATTCTGGGAGTTTGTTCCACAGGTGAGGAGCATAAAAGCCGAACGCTACCTCACTGTCCTCTGGGTACAAAAAGTAGGCATGACCCAGATGACCTTAGGGTTCTGGTTGGTGCATAATAGACCAAGAAATCAGAGATGTATTTTGGGCCGAAGCCATTCAGAGATCCATAAACCAACAGCAGGATTTTATAATCGATTCTGTGACGGGGAGGAAGCCAGTGTAAAGATCTAAGACCTGGAGTTCTATGGTCCATTTTCTTGGCCTTAGATACGTGTGTAACTTGTATTACTATATTTTACCTTACAGTTGTTCAATGAAAACATTGCTTTAATACAGTGATCACAGTGTAATCATTAACTTTACTTGATGGACTAAAAGTAAAATTGCATTAAGTAGAGAAAGAAAATCTCAGCTCAGCTGGCTCTTATAACATCTTATTTATACATGCACAAATACAAACATCAGATTCTAACTAATCATTCTAACTAATCATGGGTGGTCCATGGTCCATGTGGATCAATGGGTTGACCTGATGTCTCGTCGTTAATTGAAAAGCTGTAAAGTTACAAAACAAACTGCAAAGAAATAACATCGTAATTTCGGCATGTTGTAGAATTATTTTTCAGTCATGCTTCAGTGCTGTTTCTCATGTTATTCAGTGTAATTACTTCAAACAACTGATTGAGGCATCTGTGATTAATACACTGTAATCCAAATGCAATATTTCAAAAGATTTAACAGCAAGTCCTGACAGAAAATGTGTGATATGATTGAAATGTGCTGTGCGAAGTTGAAATGCACAAGCTTTTCTCAGTTTCTCCTCCTCTTCCCCCTTTCTTTCTCTGTCTGATGTGTTCTTTCATGTGTCTCTTCCAAGATACTCCTTGATAGGAGATAAAATATGATGGACAAGAGAGCCTGAGCTGCATTGAAACATTTTTGGATGGTCCATGTGGATCAATGTTGGTGTAAGCATCTCCGTCTGTCCACATGGGAACATCATGTGATTCCAGAAATATCAAACATAATACAGAAAGCATTTAAATGCCTGTTAACAGTTTAACATACATTGCATTTTATGCTTACATGACATGCTGATGAATTCATTGTGGCTAGAGATATTTTTAACGTTGTTGACAATATGTTTGCCAGTTAGAGAGGATTAGGGAGGGAAAATGGTAAGCAAACAGTGTTTTAAATGACTTTATTATCTGATTCTCAGCTTTTCATTACCAACTCTGAGTAGAGCGGCGGTGCGTGTGAGGAGACTGGCAGCACAATTTAGTAAATCAACCATGTCCACCAACAACCAAGTGTCCAGTTCATCCTCTGCAGCCAGCAGACAGACTCCAACTGCAGCCATTCTCATTATTGGAGATGAGATACTCAAGGTGATTTTTTTTCTTTTCTTTTGAGATAGTTATTTATGCTTTGTTTTATTTTTAATCTCTATATGAGTGACATAATCCCACTCCTTAAAAGGTTAAGGATTTTTTACTCTCCCAATAAATTTATGGGCCTGAATGTATTTGATATTATTAAATTATGATTCCTCATCAGTAAGCCTTGGCTGTTTGGGCCTGTTATCCACTTTTGAATTTACATTTGATGACCCAAGGAAAGCCTTTGTGATGGGTATTTGATGTGTCAGTGACACTTGTTTTTTAAATGACAAGTTCACCACTATTTCTGGACTTGACTCGATCATGATTTAAACATGAGGTCTTTGATTTGGTCCAATGTCATGTCTCATCCACCCTCAAAATATGCCAACTGTTACGCCTTGAATTTCATCAAGTAGGGCCCTGGAGTTTTTCGAAGTCCTTGAATGTTCCTTTTAAGTCAGGGTGGAAAGTCTGCAGTAAAACTGTGCATCTCTTTCAGGGTTACACAGTGGACACCAACAGCACCTTTTTAACACGAGCGCTTCGGAGGCTTGGCGTGTCAGTGCAGCGCATAACAGTCGTACCAGATATACAAGATGTCATAGCCAAAGAAGTGGTCCTCCTCTCCTCTCAGTACACTCACCTCTTCACGTCTGGGGGCATAGGGCCCACCCACGATGACGTCACCTTGGAGAGCATTGGCATGGCTTTCCAAGAGGAATTGTATCCCCATCCTGAGCTCACCAAGCTGATTGAAGAATTTTTTGGGGTGACAGACAAAAACAGTCCGCCTATGAAGATGGCCATGGTTCCTCGCTCAGCCAAACTCAACTATGGAACTGACCCTCAGACTGGGCAGCCACATCGCTACCCAGTGGTAAGTGAACTCAGTATAAAGAAGATTAAAACAATACAAATTTAATTAAAAGGATAAGTATTCACCTCTAATTACTCAAACCTTAAAGCTGATATCCCATTCCCCAAGTGTATTTGCTTTTCAGACTTTTTGGAGAAAAGAAAATATCTGTTTCTGACATCTATCAGGATGTTTAGCGCTCAAACTCTCATATCATGCTTTGTCTGTGCTGTCTGGGGTTTTTATTTCAGGTTACATTATCACCGAGTAGTTAGACTTTGCAAGTAAAATACAGCCCTCCTCAGTGGAGAGAATAGTAACACTAGAAATTTGACACTTTGTGAAAGTATTCACAACATACATTATACATAATACCGCACATTCACATCTGCATCTTTCTGAATGTGTTTTCCATTTAAAATGCACAATTCAATATCTTCTTGTCTGGGGTATTGAAGGAGCAGCACTTTTTGTTTTTTTGCTGGGTGGGAAACTTGCCACAGTTCTCAACCTTGTTAAGAAATGAGGAAGTTTCAGCCAGCCAGAGTTATCCATCCATCTGTACCTGTTTATTCCTATTCAGGGATCTAGGGCCACATATTTACGCCCAGCCACACACACTCACATGTAGACCTATGGGAAATTTAGAATCACCAATTATCCTGGCATACGTGGTTTATGACTGTGAGAGGAAGCCAGAGTAAAACCCAGGCAAGCACAGGCAGAACATGCAAAGTCCACCGTGCTTGGATTCAACCCAGGAACCATTTTGCTGTGAGGCAACAGTGCTAACCCCACAAGCCTCTGTGACGCAGTTATTTCCAGCAAAATTGTGAAAGAAAAAACAAAAACAAAAAAAACGGCCATTTACCAACTCATAAATTTGCCAATGAATACATCCAATCTTGTTTGGCAGATTTAAGGTCCAAAATGTTGCTGTTATGGTTTTAAGGAGGAATCTTGTGTTAGAATATTTTCTGTAGTGTTTTTCATTCAAGGATACTTTTCTTTTAAAGTAGATCAAAACAAATGTTCAGCAGACATTAAAATATCAAATAATGTATATATTTTTAATTGCTTACAAGCACCAGTCATGACTAAATATCCTTTTTCAAAACTCCCCACAGTGTTAACATTTTAAACATGCATTTTGGCAAAATAGTTCATTTTACCTTCAGAGTTCCTCCCAAACACCTCAACATGATTTACTTGTCTCTTTATTAGCTTTTTGAATCCCACCTTGAAGTTTCAAGCTTATGGACTAACTGAAACTGAATTTTACTTTTGTTTTAATATCCTTTATTATATATTATATTTTACGACTTTGCTCCTTTTCCATTACCAGCTTTTTCAAAATTGCCCTTTGATGTCTGTTCAACAACAAATTCAACACAGTGAACCTGGGAAATCTTAACAGCCTGATTGAAATTTTTCTCTATTAATTTGCAGATTTTTTTTTTGTCTGTGTATGTTTTTTTTTCTTGACCTATTTTTACTTCGTCCATGCAGCGATACATACAAGAATATCCTTAAATTTTCTTGGAATTTGGTCTTGTATTGTAAGGGGGGATGAATATAAAAAAAAGTTGTATTTTGGAAAAGTTAATGCATTTTTTTTGTGAAATCACTGAGCAATTACGGTGTTTAGTTTTAATCACAAGACACACTCATTATGTATGTTGAAATGTTGCATACATGTTCCTATAGATGTGGACCACCAAAGGAACTCTACACTTGAACTGTCTGTTACCTCCTCATGATTTTTTCCGTCTTTTCATAGGTCAGTGTGCGTAACGTGTATGTGTTTCCTGGGATCCCTGCTTTGATGGAGAGGTCCTTCACGGGGCTGGAAAACCTCTTTTCTGGTTCAGGAACCACTTTTCACTCTCGTGAGGTAAAAAGCAAACACCAAACCTGTTGCAGATTGGATGTGTTGTTACAGCGAGCTGAGCTTATAAAATGTCATTTTGTCAGGTGTTCGTGGATAGAGATGAAACAGAGATCGCGCCTGTTCTGACCAAACTGCAGGCCAGTTGGGGTAAGAGGGTGGCTCTGGGCTCCTACCCTGACTGGTTGAGCAACTACAGCAAAGTAAGGTTGGTCCTGGACTCCGACAGCCAGGAAGAGGTGGACAAAGCACGAGCCCAGATGGTCGCTGAGCTGCCCGAGGGCAGCGTGGTGACCATAGTCAGAGACTCGGTGTCCATCGCCACTGCAGAGGTGTACAAACTGGCCAACAGCGGTGAGGAACAGGGGAAACAACGGAGTGATTTCTTTCTCACTTTACTCAGGCAGTACAAGAAGCAGAAAATATTAAAATAAAGGGGTTTAAATTATGGTGAACTGTTTTTTAAACCCAGAATTAGTCATAGAGATTAGTTATTCCTTCAATTATGCCCTTTTAGTATTTAATTCCATTCACTTTAAAACATCCTTTCACTAAAAGTTTCTTCCCACAGGCACAGCATTGGCCGAGAAAGTAAAGTGTGCTCTAGATACAGTAGAGGCTGCGCTTGATCAGTATTCAACAGAGCACATCTGCGTTGGGTTCAATGGAGGCAAAGACTGCACGGCACTACTCCACCTCTACTACGCTGCACTGAAACGGTAACACAAGGGCAGAAAGCAACCAATCGTAGAATGGGGGGGAGCGGGGGTGTTTATAAATGTTTTTAAGCACAAGAGATGGAATAGGGAGATTTAAATGAACAAAATGAGGACAGAAGGGTGTGACATATCTTGTTAAATACAAGTAAGAAAAACAAAATTAGTGGGACATCTACAGATAGACAGAACAATCTTGGACAGGGTGAACTGCTTTTTGGATTTTCCTGATTCTATTGGACACATTATCTTATCTAATCTCTTGCTGTGCCCTGTTATGCATCTTTAAACGTACTCTCTTCCCGCCACTCTCAGACGGTATCCAGATGGGAAAGACAAGGTCAAAGCTCTTTATATCCGGATGGTTTCTCCATTCCCAGAAATGGAGAGATTTCTACAAGACACAACAAAAAGGTTTGTTTGTTTTAACCTGTTTGGGATATTAAACACTTTCTTGGAAAAGAAGAAAACATTTCAGTTCATGTGTAGCCTGTGTAAAGCTCACTCTTTTACACCATAATTCCATCATAATTGCATAATATTTTTCTTATAGATATAACTTAGAGCTGATCTCTGCAGAAGGCAGTATCAAGCAGGCGCTGAATGAGGTGCAGGAAAGGAGGCCGGAGCTGAGAGCTGTGTTGATGGGGACCAGGAGGACTGACCCCTACTCACACACACTTACGGCCATGTGTAAGACGGATCCCGACTGGCCAGAATACATGAGAGTCAACCCACTACTGGTAAGACCCACACACCAGTTTGCTAGAAGAATAGTCATTTTATGTTTCAGTTTGTCATGTCATGTTGTTGGTGGCACAAGCTTTGAGTACAAAGAAATTAATTAATTAAAAAAAAAATGCTTCAATATAATTGATTTTCCTCAGTGGCCAGCAAGTAACACATAAACCTCTTACAGTGTCAAGGGTTTTATTTCTAGCTACAGCTACAAGTATTTGGACAAGAAAAAAAAACGTACAAGTCTAATAAAATATACAAAATTGACATTACACATTAGCAGCAGGTAGAATTTGGTGATAAGCTCACTTAATGTTTTTAGACCTAAGAGCAACTGCACACGATTATAACAGCACAGCAAGTATTTGCTTCTCCAGTCATTCAAGTCGCATCTGAAGATGCAAATTAATTTGACATCCAGTGAGATGCTCTCTTGAATTAAAAGTACTTTTAGAGCTGATGTAAACTGTTAAATCAATTTCTTAGGTTCTGTTTTTCATTAATATTGAAAAAAAGAGAGAGTCCCACCACTTGTTTGATGGAAACTCTATTATCTTGTATATCGACAAATAATCTCTGAGTATTGAATAAATCATTGAAAGCCTCACAGAATAGATATTAGACATAGGCATAGTTGTTTAATAGCTTTATTTCTATTAGAAGACAGTTTTTTAGTGAGACTTCTCATGCATTTTTGCTTTCTCATGTGTTTGCTCTGGTGGACAAAAAGTGTCACGTGTTTTTTTTTTTTAAATGTTATTAACCTCATTCAAGAGACTAAATGTCATTCTACATGACAAGAACATCTGAAACAAATGCACAGAGGATGAATCGCTCCAGCTTGAGTTGCAGTCTTTCCCAAAAGATCTTCCAAACAGTTGGCCTTTGAGTCCCACAGGAGTGTTTAATCTGCATTTAGTCCCACATCAAATGACTCTGCCGTAGTTGCAGACATTAATCGCAATCATCTCCGATCGCTATTGATGCAAACACAATATCCATGCACCAGGCAATTGTGCATGAGTATGCATGAGTGAGCACAGTTTGTTTTTTCTTTCGACAAACACACATTCACTGATTATAACATGTCATGCTGTTGCTCTGAAACTGACAGCTGCAGCTCACAGACAGAAAAGGAAAAAAAAAGACACAAGATTGATTGCTAGTCCCAGCTGTCTGGGAAATACTGCAGTATAGAAAAAAATCAATCTATCCTACTGTGTTGACCGACTTCCACAATCCAGTCAACTATAAGAAATTACCAGAAATTTCCTAGAAGGTTTACAGGAATCTGCGGCCCACCACGGCCTGCAGGATTAGTGTAATGGCATCCCTGCATCGTGTTGAAGCTTGCAGGCCTGTATCCTTGGAGACAGTTGTAGTTCATTAACATAACTTCAAGTCTGTGTTTGTTGTTGCCTTCAAGGCAACGAGGGTAAACACCCTACCACTTGCAGTGGGAAAGAAATTTTTAGCAAATGTGCCTTTTTCAGGAAAAAAAAAACAAACAAACTAGGGTTTAATCTGGTGTTTTCTTGCATCCTGCAGGACTGGACTTACCACGACATCTGGGGATTCTTGAGGTCGTTGTATGTGCCCTACTGTGTACTCTATGATAGAGGGTAAGCATATTTTCATCTGCTTTTTCCATTTTCCATTAACATTAGATTTCTGGTTAACATTTGTGTCGACCTGCAGATACACGTCACTGGGCAACATGGACAACACCTACCGCAACGAGGCTCTCAAGTTGGTGGATGAGAAGGGTGTGACGCGATACAAGGCAGCCTACCTCCTGGAGAACGAAGACGCAGAGCGAAACTCACGATCTTGATGTCAACTTTCATCTTAGCACAGCTGTTTTTCATGGACCCCTTGCCTTTTTTCTTTTTTTTTATTTTAATTACAGTCCGCCTTTAACTCATAGCATGGGTCTATTGAGCATTTGCAGAACGGTCACCGCGTCAGACAGCAGATGAGATTGCGCAGAAAGTGTTTGTATGTGTTATTTGTATATTGGATGTGCTGTTGAATAAAACCCTCTCCATAACATACTGTTATTGTCATTTTGCTTTAAGAAGGCTCTTCGTAGTGATGGCAGTCTGCCAGGTATTCAGGGATGCTCTCTGCTTCTTTCATTCATGGATCTATTTTTCTTGTTTCTGAATCAAATAGTTGACTCGGAGAGAGAGGGAGATGGGTGCTATCAAAATGCATTAGTAAATCAGGTAAAAGGATTTAGTGAAAGCCTGGAGAGCAGCAGTGGTGAAGGTCACCCAGCCGGCTGACACCACCACCACCAGCAGCCGCAGCTGCAGCTTCACGTGTTGTAGTTCTCCTCGCGGACCTCACGGGCGCGTTGTTCTCACGTTTTCCATTTAGCAGGGGTGATTACAATAAATTACCTTCTCTGTTTCGAGACATGATTGAATCCAGGCCCATCGATCCGCACCCCTCGACAGCCCCCTCCTCTTCCCCGCCTGGAGATTAGTCAACGCGGCGCAGCGAGGATCGATACCGGCCGATCTAATAAAGCGGGCCACTTACGAGGCCACCGCGGGGCTGCACACACTGTTACACCAGCAATTACCATCCAGCCCCCCTTAACCTATCTGTCCGTCTGGCTTGATTTATTAATAATAACAGTAATAAAAGAGGCAATGAACAGAGGCTTCATAATCACAACATAAATATAACGGTGTGTGTTTTGGTGCCAAACACACTGGTACGTCTGGAATAACGTTTGTGTGGAAGAAAAGGATGTTCTGGACTGGCAGCGTGTCTGTTAGAAATATCTCTCTGATTTTTCTTCTTTTTTTTCAAATTATAAATTGATATATGGGAGTAATTCTGATAGCACTTATTGTATTTTTTTAGGTGACACATAAGAGTAAACTAAATCTAATTATGAAGTGGTACATTGCATGAACGAAGAAATTAATGTATTCTGTACCACCAATATCTGTTATTCGCCATAATTTTTATTTAAAATACAATATGTCCTGCTCAGAAATACCGGTTTCTAGTTACTTAACGCATGCCTAAAGATGCAAATGACCGTTTTGTCAAATTCAACTAAATTAATTAATACATTTCATAAAAATATGTAGTTCTTTTTATGTATGTGGAATCAGTTATGAACAGTTTTCTAATCATTATAAATAAATATGTAGGCTATCCAGTTTAGTTTGACTTCACATTACTGAATTTTTACTCAATGAATTTAATGTAAATTCATATTCCATATTTGCAATATATCCCACAAGGTCATAGTGAATTAATGTTGATTGTTGGTGAGAAAAATAAATTAGTTCAATTTAATTTTTTTCAATGTTATATTTAAGTAAAAGATACTGTGCTCTTTTAACTTGCTCTCATTAAAGCATATAAACATGGTACATGCAAAGCTTTATTTAATTTTGTCTTATTTTATTTTTGGCCTTTAGACCCTCTCACTGCAACATTTTTAGCGACTAAAAGTTGTTGGTAGTATCACGGAAGAGCCATTTCTTCAAAGGAAATGTTGTAGTATGTCTAATGACTCCTTTAAGCCTGAAATCAATAAAGTTATCCAATAAATAACAAAGAAGGTCAGTGACTGACAAGCACAAATCTTCTTTCGTTATTTCTTTGTCATTTTGGTACATTTCTTCATTCATCCATAACATTGGACAAACAACACATGAAAGCATCTCTCAGAAAAATAAAAGGAAATAAATTAACAAGCAAGGTTTCACCTGAAAAACCCTGCAACTTCTATAAAATCCTGACTTATCTTTAAAATGCAAGTATTTGCATCAATTAGCTGTTTAGTTAAAATATTGCCATAGAACTGGGGGTTAACCCAACGGGTTAATATATCAATGTACACTTTGAATGTATTCAGATTAAAATGCTAGTTTTCCCTCAGTGACATTTGTTTACTTTTTTTAAGGTCTTAAAAATCTTTGGAGGACTGACTCAGAAAAAGTAAGTAAAAGTATTTTTGGACTGGTATTCTTATTTTTCCCGTGCATATTTAAACATAAATGTTTCTCTAAAGACAGCCTTTAGGTCAGCTGGTGGAAGAGAGGTAAGAGCAGCCACTTATAGGGATGTTAGGATAAGGAACTAATCTTGCTGCACTTTCAATACACTTCATATCTCCCAGGTGGGACTTATAAGAGAACGCACAGAGCTAACAGTGTGTGTGATTTGGACTCAGCGTGACTTAAAAACCCACTTGGCGTAACTTTGTGCAAAAATATGTGACAAGCTTTGATATCGCAGTGAACTATCCATCAGATGTGACTGAATGTGAAGCTTTTCTTGAAAGGAATGTGTTCTTAATCCAATTCCTCACCAGTTCCTGCAGTGTAAAACGAGACTTGAAGCACCATGAGACAGCAATTCAGGCGATGTCCTAGGAGCTATGCTTAACACAGAGGATGAATAGGCACTCCGTTGTCAAAAAGCATCAGGAGGGAATGGAGACCTTTGAGTCTATGCAAATTACCAGCCCATCTGCATGTAAAGCCAACCGACCAGAACACGGGAAATAGGATGTTCAGTATCAAAGTTTTGCACATTAAAAGTGGATGAAAGTAAGTGAAAAAGAAAGAAAGGGAGGGACTGGGAGGGGGAATAAGGAGGGGAGGCTGCTTTGCCTTCTGCAATGTGAAGTGTGACTGACTTAGCTCATTTGTGCCTGTTTTTGGTGTGCTCAAATAAAAGCCAGTCTCATAATCCCAAGTTTGTCACAGCTTTCAGTCCAGTACACAGAGCCAGGACCCCCTGCTCATATCCACACACGGGATGCATTCAGAACTACCTTTCATTCCGCAGACAGGCTTTAATGTAAAGGCCCGAGGACTGTGACGCTTCAGCCGATATGCCGAGAACTGATGAGGAAAATTCTGCTCAGCTCAACTCAGCTGGAGCTCATTTGCACTCAAAGGCCATAACTTAAATATGGAGCAGGGTGTTAGAAAGATGAGAGATGTTTAATGTTGGGTTACTCATTTTTGTTTTTAGAACATTCAGAAAACGCTCAGTTATTTAATAATTTCTTTTTTTTATTGATCAAATAAAGTTATCTATTAAAAAAAGAAATAAAAAGAAAAAATCCATACCCGTTAGGGAAATTCTATTTATCTATGTTTACCTGGTGATGGCCCACATTGTTTATTTTTCAGCATCCGAAGTTGGTGTCACTGAACTGCTCCTCTGTACATATGTATTTTAACTGATGGGTATGCGTGGTATTAGAAAAAACATTGGTATATTAGTTACATCTCTAAAAGCATGCCCCATGGAAACTGATAACATTTCTTTACACATTAAATTGAAATTTGCTATAATTTTCTTTAAACAACAAAACATTATAGCAACTAAACTGTATCTCAGTGATGACAAGTTTTTTTTTCCAAGACTGGCCACCCAGAAAATGAACAAATACAGCCTGGAGCAGAATGTCTTGCTCCAACGAACCAGCAAACTCACAATTTCATTTCTGACTGGGCAGTTAACTCGCACACCTGTTGGATCAAAGTTCATGTGACTACAATCAGAGAAAGATTGTCCACATTTTATTTGTGTGGAATGGCTTCCAGGACAACAGTTAACGGGGTGTATTTATATGCTGTTTCTATTCCTGTGCACTCCTCAAAGCACTTTAGGCTACGACGAGCAACGTCCATCCACACACATTCATCCAGCACTCGCCTCATATGCACAGATTTCTCTTCTATTGAGCCTACAAACTGCTTTTTTTTCCCTGCCATACACACAATTGACCCCCAGATGAAGCTTTAGAAGCAATGTGGTGTTTTGTGTCTTACCTATAAGACACTTCAGCGAACAAGGAATCGAACCAATGACTTCCCAGACAACTGCTCCACCTACTCAAACGCGTAGCATAGGTAAATCAGACTTTTTTGTGTAAAATCAACTTAAGGTAAAACCAAAATGTTTTAATTTTGTATTTGAATTTGTGTAAAAAAAAAAAAGCATGAAGGCCTGTTTACATGTGGTTACAGATAACTGTAGATGGATGCTCTTAGTATATGAAATGCTTGGAGAACCACTTTCTGTAGACTGGCAGAGAGAGGTATTCTGTGCATGGACTCAATGCCAGGAGGCAAATCAGGGCGGTCACATCAAATTGTTGATAACTGAAAAACATTTATATCACATGGACTTCGTCAGACGTTTGCACTGCTGTCAATGTATAACATCCCAGTAGCAGCAGATTAGTGTGATGCAAAGCCAGGATATCTCTTCAGGGGAAGACCTTCATGCTGACTGCAAAGTACGGGGATGGAAATGTATTCATTTGCAGTTACTTGGTGCCACAAACTAGGCCACTTGCAGTTATCGATTGAATTATAAAAGCAGGATACTTTCGTCTGAAGTGGGCATTTCAAAAGAAAAATGATCGACTAACATAAGTCACAGAGGAAAGGCTCCCAAAGAAAATGGAGAGTATGGTGTGGCCAAGTCGAAGCACACAGCTGAATCCCACTGAAATGTAGTGCGGGCAATTAGAAAACGGCAGATCATGCAAGAACACCCTCATGCATCTTGCAACTGAAGGAATTTAACATATAAAAGTGGTCATAAAATTTCAAGGAGCTGATGTAAGAGACTAAAAAACAACTGTGTAAAATCCCCAAAGAAGCTGCTTCTGCTATGGGAGCACTGGCTTCGGAGGCATTACTTAGTTTTTCCACAAATAAAAATTAAATCTATTAATGTTTTATTAAATGAATGACTAAAAATGCAAGTTTTCCTTGTAGTGTTGTTCAACTGTGACACCTTTATCCGCAGTCACTGGTTCAAGCACATAAAGGTTTTTTGTGTTTCCATGGAACTACAGTAGAAATTGTTCCAGTTTGCTCTAAACACTAAAAGAGGTAATGTGTTTTTCTCCTTTGTAATGCTGCCCACATTTTTCTTTATTTGTGAGTGTCTCCTTTTAGATTATACAGCACAAATAATTACATTCTTCTCAACAAGCAATGGTGTGAGATCAGTATATGTCACAAGAGGACTATTATGCAGTTTGTTAAGGGCAAACAAACAGATTTCAACCAAAGATTAAGTAAAAGCTCCACTGATATTCATAACCTCCAGATTAAATTACCCATGGATTCACAAAACCTTGAAAATGATTCAGTATTAATCACCGGGCTGTTCAAAGCTCAGTCTCATACCCAGAAAAAACACAAACCATTGCATAAAACCCGGCTGGGAACCATACTTCATCATTTACAAATCTATTATTGTAAATGATGCAGAACAAATTCTAAGTCTGTGTTTATTATATTAAACAAAAAGCAGATCTTTAAAGCTGGGTGTGTTGTAAAGCAGCGTCTTGAGAGTTGACTCCAAGCCACTGTGATGGCCTTCTGACCACAGCTGACTTTTTTATGATAAATGGCAGTGAGTCTGTAATTTTGGCTGCATGGTTGCAGCTGTTTTTACTCTCTATATTCATTTGTGTACTTGCAAACACTTTCTGTGCAAGCTGAGTCTTTCTTTTCTTGATTTTAGGATTTACAGTCACTGTGTTTTTCAATTCAATTCAAGTTTGGAGATACCCTGTGTATACTATTTGCACAGCAGCTGCAAAATCAACCCACAGTTCTTGTAAGGATATTCAAGTCAGATGACTTGAGCTTTATCTTGTTTTTCTTGAGGTGGCTGATTTTAAATTCATAGTAAATCATGTAAACCCTTGTGATCTGCAAACTCCCACTTCCAATTTAACCTTATTGCCAACCATATCTAGTTTGAGGTTTTGTATCCCTCCGTGGCATATTTAATTCAATTTGAATGTCAGTTGCTATTGTAAAACTGTTAACAATGCAGATAAAATATCTGAATTAGCAAAAGAAATTAAGTTCATCCTCAATTTGTGCTCCAAAATTTTAGGGAGGGTCTAAAATCAGGGCAACATAGCAAGACGGCTAATGCAAGAGAAATGGCATCCTCCTTATAAGATAGTAATACAAAAAAGAAACAAACAAAACAAAACACCCCCCCCCCCCTCCTCCCCAAAAAACAGAATGCATTTAGCCTCCAATGAGCCAACCATGCTGTATGAGCATCTAACTGATATGCCTCAATTATGGAAAAGTAAGTGTTGCACAATAATTAAAGGAAGAACTTCCTTTAAAATAAATAAAGTTACAGTGCACCGACATCTGAGGCACTGTTCCTGTTTGATACAGCCTTCTTGCAAAGAAAAAAAAAATCACATTTCCTTTTGTGTGATGCAACCATTGATCAGCTTGAAAGGTCATTGAGCGCACTCCTAAATGAGTCTCTGGAAAAACAGATGAAGTGAAGCCTGTCAGAATAAAAAGAGTGGATATCTAAGCCAAGAGTCTGCTTGTTATACCCGACTTCCTAAATTTAGATCCTGAAGCTTTTTTTTTCCACTCTCTACTGCATGAAGGGTCAAATATTCACCCAAAGACATAGGCTGTATCTGATTATAAAGGATTGAAAAAGTTAATGCAATCTTTGCAAGGGATGTCAAGGATTTCTTTTTTTCCTGGGTGATAGAGACTTTATTAGATTCCTGAACCTGATATCAGTACGAGATATTTAGCATTTAGCAACATATCTGAGGCGTAGGCTACATGAGGAGTTGATTACTCTCAGTGGTGTAAACTGATACTTGGACTCAATATAAGAGACTTTTCTTCTTCATGGAGATTATACTTCGGAATGTTAGAAAAGCTTTACATGCTGGAAGAAGGAGTTTGGAGAAGTTTTCACACTGATCCAGTCATATTTTCTGATTGAAAAGGCTATTCTGTGTGGAAGCTGGAGGATGAGAGGCAATATAATGTCTAAAGATTTCCACAGACTGGCGAGCTGGAGAGATCAGTGGAGCTTATGTTTGGGACTTTGGAAATCAGAAGTGGCTCGATATTCCTGGACCTATAAATAATATTTCTGACCACATCTTGTTTAAATGCTTGTAAGCTAATTGCAAAAGTATAGAAACATCAGTTTAATAACTCCATTGAAAAAATCATAATCCTGACATTCTGACATAACAGAAGAATTATATGAACGTGCAAATTTCAAAATCAAAACACTGGATATCAGTGACTTGTTGTCTTTGGTTTTTGTGTAAAGCCGACTCGAGTGGATGTTTTATTTGTGTTTTGGCCTTTCTGCCAAAGTGTAAACAAAATTCTGCTGACTCATGCTGTCAAAAATGGTGACAATGCAAGTCATTCCATAAATGCTAACGTAGCTCGTTTCCATATAAATTTGCTTTTAAACAGCAGCATTACCAGGAAATGTGCCGTTCTGCTGCAGGAGGGGGAGTGGTTAGAGATAGGTTGAAGCATTTGAAGGGACAGACGCTAAACAGGTCATTTGTAAAGTCATGGATATCCAGGTATGGGAGAATAAACAATTACTGAGGCTTTTTCATCTGAAACTGGAAATACACCTGATTCTATTCCTTTTTATACCCACTTGTCAAAAATAGTTTTTCCTCTTTTACAAGAAGGTTTCTTACAGCGTGATCCAGTAATATATTTCACCAGTGCATGCTTTTTTGAATGTTGGTATACTTAAAAGTTTTTCAAACAGACTGAGGACACAGCGTCCGTGCTGTAGTTTATATTCTTCATAACTTTTAGAAGGTTTGATAAATCATAAATAAAGAGACTTCCCAAAGACCAGATACCCAAAGAGAACCAGCTCGACCTTTTACCTCTTTACTTCCCTGGGCAGATTTTGTGCTTATTTTCAGTGATGGCTTGAACTTAATGAAATAAAACCAACAAGTTAATTTAAAATTATTGGACAAGTTTTTCTTGAGTGTGTAGAGGGACAGGTTTGATTCCTTCTCCCATCAGTAGACGGTGGTCCTGATATGTAGGAAATCCAGTGGTCAAAATGTGACTGCTGTAGATTTAGCAGAAACATTTGTCCATCCACTGTTGCTAGGTCTTGTAATAATAACACGGGAAGCGACCTAATTGCTTTCTCTGAAGAGAGAATAGCTGTCGGATTGAAAACATCCCTCCTCATTTTCCTTAAATAGTAGCTGCAGACAGACGGTTGTGTTATTTTCATTTGACTCACTAACTGTCACCTGTGTGTAGGAAAGGAAGAACCTACTACCGGAGGACATATTGTGTAATTTATGCCTGTTTTAAACATGCAAAGTGCTCATTTGTAGATGCCTCAAATTTTGAACTACACTTCAACAAGAAGCTTAAAAACCTGCCTCTCACATGTCAATCACAGTGATTTCTGGGGGAGAAAAAAAGAAAAAAAAAGTTGCCTATAATAATCAAACTTCCCAAAATACTGCTGATTCCTCCAGATTCTTCTTTATTATCCTTGGAAAGTATAATTTCCATGCGGCATCACAATTCAGGAGTTACGGACCCAAATGCAGGAGATCAGGACGCAGGAATAACAAACTTCTTCATTTCAAACTTAAAATGCTGCATAAAATGTCCAACACAACCAAATCCAAACCAGCAGAAAACCCACAGAGAAATAAACAACCAAATCATTTGCAGAAAGACTGGCAGAGAAACAATCATATTATCAATCAAATTATCGTACAGAGTCCAAAACTATTGTGTTCCCACTAAAATTATCATACAACCATGGATGAGTAACGAGTTTGCTGACGGCATGGGGCCGAGGAAGCGTGTCTTAAGAGAGTAAGTGAGGATAAAATGTGACTTAAAACACCAGATCAGTTACGAACTAATGAATCTGATCCCAAATCAGACTAAAACTGAAAAACAGAAATATTCTCTTTTTGAGAGGCTTTGTGAAATCCTCATACACTTGCAATTATTGTTTGCACAGAGGTTGAAATGATCGTACAAATGCAATAATTATCATACATCTGGCAACACTGGAAATGACGGACTAGCAGAGATGGAAGGAAAAACTGGACAAACGTAAAGGGAGGCGCACTGACAAGACACAGGCGTTAACAATCATAACAGTACAGGAAAAGTTTAACTCAAACTCACTCACAGGAAGTAACACTGAATAATACAGGAAGTCAAGCTAAAAACACGTGCACAATAAAAAAAAAAGAAAAACAAGAAAACAAACAGAGGGAACTGAAATAGGACTAATCAAAAAGGAGGGAAAAAAAACTGATTTCAGGCCATAGAAAAATAAATTAGAATAAAAATCGAAGAACGGCTTTCATTAATGTAACAAAACTTAGTTGCAACTCTGTTTGGTAGCCCATATACAAAGGGCCTAGTCCTCGTGCAGGTGGTCCAGGTTCACGTCCCAGTCTGTGATTCTTCTCCTGTCTCAATACTGTTAATGAAGGCCATTAAAGCCATAAAAACGTTTTGTTTTAGTCTTAGAAGGTTGTTATTATTACACTTTACCTTTCAACGTAACAGTGAACAATCTCCCCAAAACTGTAGACTTGTCATAAAAGTCCTCATTCAAAATCTGACCTCACAGTCAAAAATAATGTATACTGAAGTGAATTTTAATCTCTAAACATGAGGCAACAATTGCAAGGAAATAAATAGCTTATTTCTAAATATACACAGCATCTTATGTTTTGAATAAGCAAAAATGCATACGCTGAATATTTAGTCAGGCCAAAAATCAAGCATAGACTTACTTGTGACAATATCTGCTGTGTACAATTTCATACTCTGTAATTATGCTGCAGTTGGACTATGCTGGGCTATGTATGTGCAATCTTTAAGTCGGATGCATAAAACTAAAACAGTCACTACAGAAATTGCTTATGTTACCAGTTTTGCCATAAAACCTCAGAAGAAACCTTGACGCTAGATTTTCATAATCTCCTAAATTTGTGCATCACAGTAATGTGTGTATAATTATATAGTTTGTTGTGGGGGTTGATTTTACTTCCAGCTTTTAGTATATCAACAAAGAACAGACTCAACAAAGACGCTGGAAATATCAGTCTTGTAATTTTTTTTTTTTTATAGTGTTCCAGCGTTTTCTGTCTGAAATCGAAGAACAAACCTAAACGTCAAAGCTTCTGGTTATGTGCCTTAGCTGGAATAAGCAGCCATACAATTTAACATTCACAAGACAGAGTGGACAGCTACTGCTTTTAAGGTTATTTTCCTTTTACTCAAAGTACCCATCTCTTTCTGGCGATTTCAGCACGCTAACTTCACACACAATGGAAAAAGAATGAAAACATGGGCTTTAAAAATTTATATGTGAAGGTCAGAATCAAAGCCGCTTCGTGACAACATGCCTCAGTGACAAACATGTCATCAGAAGAGATCAGAAACCATGAAATAGGAGCATTAGCTCCATTATCCAGGAAATTGCATCCCTGGCTTCACAAGACGTTCTACATTACAGCTTATATAAATGGAAATGCATTTAACAGCTTATTTGGATGTACACTTCTATATTTAAAACACAAAGACATCCCAGCTCTTTTTGGACTGTATTGAACTTCAGTCCCTTGTTGACAGAAATTAACTACTTTCAGGTCGAAGTATTGGCAATGATGTTTGAGAGTCTATTAATACCAGGAGTTCATTGGGTATTTGAGTCTTATCGGGCCTCAGCGGCCCATAGATAACAACCCAGCTCAATATTCCACCAGGTTACTCACATTACAACGGCCTCTCGCACCACAAGGTCGTTTTTAGTCCCTAAAGTCTCCTTATCTCCACCCTTTGTGTATAACACTGAATGTGCGCATTTTACAAATAAAGTAGTGTGTATGTGTATCACTTGTTACATAGGAAAATTCATTACATTCTAAGCTAACAAAAAGAAAAAAAAAAAAAAACATTGCGTCAAAGCATCTGAAGGCAATCATTTATTTTGTTGTCCTGCCAGGTAAAAAAGGCTCAGATTGCAGTTGGCTCTTCACAGAAGAAGCTACATTCTTCACAAAAATGTGAAAGCAGAAACATGTATACACAGACAAAAAAAAACAAAAAAGCAATAAAATCTTATCCCTACACAACTAAAATACTACATGACTGAACATAACCATTTAAAAAACTTAAGCCATTGGTTTGATCATCATCCATTTTGGAAATTAAGAAAATACAACAGGAGTGGATTGATTTACAGCATTTTGACATCCAAATATATATATTAAAAAAAAAAGTGTAAGTGCCAACACATTTTAAAGCAAGAATACATTTCAGATTCAACCTTTAGTTTCTTAACACAGGTAATTCAAATAGTGAGAGAAAATAATGGTGTAACATCATAGAAAATATTAGCTTAATTAATTTCAAGGACAATTAAACATCAATGTTATAAATTTAAATATAAAACCAAATATTAACAGCTGAACTTACAGTTCACTGAATTATGTAAGGTTGGAGTATAATTTCTCAAAATATTTTGCATGTCTCCGTTTAAATGATATCTATAAACACACGCACACTTTGCAATTAAGAAAAATATTAATTTTTGCTATAGCAAATAAATGAATATATCTTACTTTTATACAATATCGCCTACACATGCAACCTAAAAATCATAAATTCTGTGTAAAATAGCACAAGGTTTGTACACAAACCGAACAAATTAACAGCAGAATCAACCAATCAGCCTTAGCAGTGTGATCAGTTTACCCATAAGCCCTGTTGTTCAGCACTGTGTGGGGAGAATGGTGAAAAAGTGGAAGAATGCAGTTTCCAGTTCAAAAGGACAAACGTATGCTCAGGTCTCATCATTACTGAAGAAACACATCCAGTTTCTGGGTTTATGGCCAAACCAGTTCAGCTCCAGTATGACCAGTATAAACCCAGCAGGGGGCGCAGCTGCCCAGCCTCATTACTCTAATACGTCCCCATTTCCTTCCAACATGCTTTTAATTTTACAAATATGATTAGAGATAAAAGAAGGGAAACACATTTATCTTGTTCGCATGCAAATGAGGCAGTCAAAATTATTGTGTCCATGTACAGCATGATGAGGAAAAAGACAAAAAACATTGGAGTCACCCGCTAACTCGTGCACTATCAACCTGAGCGACTTAATACAGTAGTATGCGTTTATTTGGCCACTTTTCAAATGGAGGCAGGTCCTCAAAAAGAGGAAAATACAACACGATAAGCTGAAATTTAAACTCAAAATGCGAAGCAAAGAGGAGACTACATTAAAAAAAAAACAACAAAAAAACCCCAAAAACTGTGTTGCAACACGTCCTGCTCACTCAGACTGGAATATGATTTGTCTTACATCCTGCTACAAAAAAACAAAACAAGAAATGGATCACTGTGATTCAACATGCCAGTCCCTGAGTCACCGTAGCCTCGTTCCGAAGAAAAACAACTCTTTCTGGAATTTCACAGGTAAACCACCACAAGTCAAAGTTTGTCGTTTGCAACGGCTCCTTGTAACTTGGATTGCATTGCATCATTTGTTGTCCTAGCTCAGATAGCGTTGTGCACTTGAATGTCTGTTGCGATTGCTCCCACGTTGAACAGGTCCACGATGAAGATGGACCAATCAGGTAATCAGCAAGAGGAGGATGAGGAGGGGGAGAGGAAGGGAAGCTGTCCTCAAGGATGAAACCTTATTAAGAGGACGTGTTACTGAAACAGAGCAGAGCATTTGGAATTAAAACATATGTCTGGCATGCAAATGCAACCAAAACTATCCAAACATCATTTTACTTCCACCTTCCATTGCCTTATGACATTGAGCATGGTTTTAGCAATTAAACAGGATTTAATGTTATTTTGCATGAAAAAATGAAAAGCAAGAGTTTGAGGAAGTCTGTAAGCACTCAACATTTTACTGGGAGAGCTGGACTGTCTGAAACACAGCCGGGACCAAAACGGCATCCAACACTTTTAGGTCATTGGAGTAAAGACTAGTGTCCAACATCATCTCCCTTAGCAACAATAATGGATTAGCAGCATCACTTGTGGCCAAATCAGATCAGATCTTGCGTAGGAAAAAACTTCCCACAGGACTAAGAAACTAAATTTCAATAACTTAAAAAAAACAACCACACATTCTTTTGAACATGTACGTCAACACTTTTTTCATCTTTTTTTTTTTTTTACTGCTATAGCAAATTTGAACTACAGATGCAAGTATCTTGGAAAAAGTTAAGATAAAAGTTAAATTCAAGATGTTGAATCTCACCTTGTATTTGTTTTGAACCCTCTGAAGCTGTAATAAGTGAGAAAGTGGGGGTTAGAAGATTTAGATAAAGTTGAAGCAAAGAAACAAGTTGCTGATTAGTCATTTCTGCATGCTTTACTTTCTCAATAAAGCTGCTGATTTGTAGAACAAAAGGAGTAAGAAACAGACAAATGACCAGGGGAAGGTATTTACCATTACTCAAAAGACTAATGCCATGAAAAATGAGCACTGACTGGCTGTGCAACCCTAAATATGTCCCCTATGCAAATTCTCTTAAAAGGTCACACAAAAAATAAGAAAAAAAAAGAAGAGCTTGAAAAGCATGGAAACAGGAAAAGATAGTGTTATGTAAATTAGAAAGACTAAGAATGATGGAGATTATAAAGGAGATACAGGAAATGAAAAAGAAGTGGAAAAACAGAGGAAAACTCCAAATGACAGAGCGAAACCAAGAAGTGGACAGAAGATAAAAGGGAGGGGAGTGGAGACTCAATGAGAAAGTATGAAGAAGTAGGGGGAAAAAAAAGGTAGGAAAGAGTGAAACAAGGTCAGATGGAGAAAAGGGAGGGATACGGGGTGTTTGTCTGGGCGTCACTTTCGCAGCAGGAGGGGGAACTGAAAGGAAATAATGGAGGAAGAATGCTGGGGCAGATAGTTTGGAGAAAAGCGAGCTGGTAAAAATGAAAGAGGAAAAAAAGGACAAATAACGCAGGTAGTGGGACTAAAAACTGCTGAAATCCTTCTGAAGAGAGACTCAACATATAATGCTGTGAGCCAACGGCGGGAGGGTCAGGAAACAAGAATGAGACTGCACAACCGTTTATTAAATCGATCTACGGCCTTGAACCCCGCTCTGACACTGCAACGCCGACAACTTCCAAGCCACATGCGAGCCAACAAGCACACAGTCCCACAAAGAAATGAGGGGCGCATCAAAAGACGCCAGGAGAGAAACCACCAGGCACATGTGAAAGTCTCCCTCTGTGTGACTAAACAACATGTGGCTCTGGCTGACATGATACTAAATTACTCTCAGGTTGTGTACCACTAACGACCATCAAGGGGTTAACGAAGCATCAAATTGGATGCTAGGTCTGGACATGCACCGAGCCTGTGTGTGTGCATCCGCGTGTGAGCGGCTTTGTAGAGAAGAATTAAGGAAAATAGACTAAAATAATTGTAAAAACAATACGATCCTACTCGCAAAAACGGCACAAAAAAAGCGGCAAACTGAAAGTTTTTTTTTTTTTTACCTTTACCCCACCAAATAATAAAAGAAAAAACATCTACTTTGCTCAATTTATCCATGCAGTTCTAGCAATATTTAATTATGAGCCGTATTTTTTAAGTTTAATTTAAAACGTTTAGATTTTTGTTTTGCTTAAATTTGGAATTAAAAAGGAGATTTATTTTTATTAAAATTGTTTTTTCCGTTATAAATATAGAATTTTATTAATTTTAACCAGAAAAAGAATTACTCACATGAATTTCTATTTAAAAAAAAAAAAGAATAAGGGTAAACGGTAAAGCGCCGTTATAATTAAAAAGAGTGTTTAATTCGCCGCCAATAAAAAGCTAAATTTGCTCCTAGTACATGCCTCGTATTTGCCCAGCTGTGTGTGATGTGTGTGTTGTGATCGGGCTTTCAATCCCATCACTTGCGCAGAAGCCGAACCTCGACGGCGCTGGCTTGTGTTAACGTCATAATTTCGTTCATGGCGAGTTTTCTCACAAAATGGTGTCTGCAGTGGCGTGACTGCTAAAAGAGTGCCCTCTCCGCAGTGCAGTCAGAGGCGCGCTGCAAGAGTAGCTGCACATGCACAACCATGCTCAAAGTGTGTGCATGCGCACGTGTAAAAGTGGGTGTGCGTGCAGGAAACTCCACTGCAGAGACAGACAATGTTCCACCATCCCACCTCTCCTCTCATGCCGCCATTTTATATACACAGAAAATATAGCTAACCAACAACGACTGCTAGCGCAAATGTAAAAAAAAAAAAACAAAAAAAAAACCTTTTACAAAAATTACGAAAAATCAAAAACGCTGCGAACTTTGATCGCAAATTAATGAAAACGGTAAAAGTCAAAATCCGAGTCTGGGGTCTGAGAGAACTCGGTACGCGTCTGTCTGTCCTTGTGAGAGTTGAGTTCAGGGGGTACAAAGGTACTGGGCGGAGGCGGGGGGGTTAGGGAGGGCAGGGAAATTAGAGGAGAAAAATAGCAGGAAAAAAAAGTGAGGAAAATGGTGATGTTCTGCAAATTGAAATGAATGTAATAGACTGCTCACAGCAGGACAATGACAGAAAAAAAAACACATGTGATGAAGAGAGAAGGGGAATCAATTAGGGAGAGATGGAAGTTGGTCTGTAATGCTTTCTCACAGTGGGATGGCTAAGAGAGACTTGCAGAGTAAAAGCAACGAGACGGATAAACACGGGAGGAGTTTAAGGAAGGAGTGCGTAAGAAAAAAAAAGAAAAACGAAGAGAAAAAATAAACGAGGTAAATATGGTGTAGGAGGCGACGTGAGCTCCGAGAAGATGCAATAGAAGGCTGCAGGGCGCCACAAATTTTATGACACTAGTCTGCTGGTGTCGATTCAGATCCTAGTTTCTGATGCAACACAAGCTTAAGCACCCATCAGCATAGCCCTTCTTTTAGTGTGATTCCTGACAGCGTTGTGTTGAAATAAACAACACACGGCATAATACTGAAATACTGAAACCTTGGAAAGAATCTTCACAATGATTCAAGCACAAAAAAAAAAAAAAAAGGACACGGGTGTGACACGCGAACACAGGACGTCATTCTGAAACTTGTGTGTCACTGAATCCGCCCTGCCCAGTTTGTTGTGCACTGCGGGTAAATTAAGCCAACAAACACACCCATTCTCGCACTGGAGAAGGACATCGGGGGACCAGTGAGGGCTGTCCGACCTTGGAGCAATGACAGCATACCTGATGGACTCTCTCACCGTCACCTCTGTCCTTCAGTCCACTGTGAGCTGGTTTGGATTTGTGTATGCTCATAATTAATTCCAACGCCTACGACAGGCTATCCCCAAGTGGAAGTACCTTTTAATCCTACTAGCAGCTTTTTGGATGAGGGGAGGAGGAAAAAAAAATAAATTGGGGGGAAAAGATGGGAAGGGAGGTGCACTGTTTGAAGTTTAGATAAGAGAGGTAGCTGAAGGACATGAGCTGCCATCACCAATGGCCACACACTCACACACACACAGAGTACACTTGCCCTGTTGCCACGGTACCTGTCAGATAAAAGGGAGCCTGAGCAGGAAGGAACCGGGGAGTATGCGAGGTCTTACCACAGGGAACAACACAACAACAGCTGTGGTAAACTGCCACTAGTGGACAGCCGGCAAGACACAGCTTCCAACTCCCCTTCATCTCCTCTCTCATCCATCTATTTCACTCTCCCCTCTCCAGACTCACGTATGCTCATCCCAACGCACTTGCCGCACAGCATGCGCGCGACAGAGATGGAGGGAAGCGGAAAAACGTGAGACTAGGGAGTCGGTGAATAACTGTCGAGCAGAGATGCAGGTTTAACAAAGGGAAGGTGGAAAGAGGAAGGTGGTGGGGCGAGGTGGGGCGAGGTGGGGCGGAGCCTAGGGGGGAAGGAGGAGGATGTGCAAAAAGACTGCCATGGATGGTGCCTAGATTAGTTTTGCTCCAGTAGCGAAAGATCATAAAAACGAAGGAAGGGAGGAGAAAGCTGAAGAGACAGAGAGAAGGGGGGGATTAGTGCCACTTCAAGAATGACAGGAGTGAAGGAAGAAAGAGTGGGAGGCTGGAGCATAAAGGGGTGGGGGGTAAAAGACAAGGAGACGCAGATCCTGAAATTTAGCTGGGATTAGTTTTGGTTAAGAAATAGGATGAGAGGCGGAGGGGAGGAAAAAAAAAAGTACAAGACAATGAAACAGAACATGAATATACGTGCATCATTTTAGATAAAACTCACAAAACCCTGAATTAAAAGGCAGTTTTATCAGTAAAGCTAAATGTTTGTGCACGTTTCCCCTCAGCATGCATAATCCAGGTGATTTTCAATATTATGACTAGTTTCAGCTCAGGTGGACCGAATGGGGAATACTGTCAGAAGGTCAAGAAAACATTAGCATTTTCCTAATAAACAACAACCTGATGAATTCTAATCAAATGACAGCAGGATAATTAGCATATTAAAAAAGTCATCATCCTTTTATGTGGGTAATAACACAACAAATGACTCCCAGTCTTACAGAGGAGCAGTCATGGCATTTAAGGATTAATTCATGCTGAATGAAGCCGTTTTTATGTCTACTTTTTTTTTTCCCTCCTTCAAAACAGTAATATCAGGGCTGCACGATTTTGAAGGTACAAGTAAGACAAGCCTGCAACGAGTTTCTCCAGAATGAATTAAAAAAAAAAAGGTGTTAGATCAGTCTGGGACAACACACCAAGCCCCCTGCAGTTAACGCTGGGATGGGAACTGGGACAGGCGTCTGAGACACGCATGCAAGGGTACATACGAGTTCAACTTCAACTGCCAAAAGATCGCACGCAAAGGCCCATAGACTCATGGAGGAGTGCGGGGAAGAAAAAAAAAAAAAAAGAAGGTTGCGCACACACACACACGCACGCACACACACCAACAGTACAGGGATTCCCACAGAGAATGGGCAACATTCCCAACCGGAATGGGCAGCTCACTGGACTGGAAGACTAACATTACTCCAGGCGGGCTCTGGATTAGATCAACTCTGGGAATTTCACACTGGGAAAGAGAGATGGAGAGTGGGAAAATGAGGGTGACAAGGATGGAGGGGGAAAAAAAAAAAGTTGGGGAGGGGTAAGATGTGCTTTAGAGGGAAGTATAATTAGGTTTTAAAAAGCCAACATGGAGTGGAGAGTTGAGATCATAGTTTAAAGGAATCTCATCTTACAAGGTTAAAGAAAGGAGGAAAGAGAAGCCATAGCAGCAAGGATGACTAGAAGTCTTAATATCATGCTATAGCTGCAGCCTTGATAGCACAGATGTGAGGCAGAAGAGTCTCTTGGTGTACAAAGGGTAAGCATGAAAGAACAGATGAGAAGAGGAGAGCACTCACTGGGCTCACAGCACACCGTGACACGCAGCTTCATACATGGCAGAGGAGGGCCTTCATCTGTGGGTAGAGCTGTGGGGAACAACAAACGAAAGATGTAAATATGCCGCTTACTTATCAAACCCAACTAGCAGTTAGAATTCAGGTTGCAAATATGTGGGATTTAAATAAAATACAATTTTTTGTTTTTGCATTTGCTGATCAAAATCCTTCCAAAACATTAAATCTGCTCTTTGAGAACTTGTGTGCAGCGTTTAAAGCTTTCTTGTGGCAAGAAAATGCTCAAGAACCAACAGGTTGATTTTCTGTCTTAGCCTCCTGGTAACAGCATTGAAAGAATAAGAGGAAAAGTATCTGTGCATGTCACAGACCATCAACATCACAATCAGCCGTACAACTCAGCGCAAACAACTAATGAAGAGGCCACTGCTCAGACATCATGAGTGATTATAGTTTCTGTAGGAGAACGGACGGGCTTCCGCTGTTGTTCAACACTGCTGTTGTAAAATAGTTAGGAAAAATTGCTCAAACAACTGGAAACTCAACAAAGATCCACTAAACAAGCAATTTTCAACTGATAAGGTACAAAAACAAGCAGGCTGGAGCGTAAGCGACATAAGCGGAGTGAAACAACAACACACCGCTGCCAGCTCCATCACGACATGATGCTAGATTTGGTGGAGCTGATAACCTGCTACCCTTTCATCCAGAACGTTGCAGTTGCATTGCCTATATTGTGACTCTGCTTTGATGCTCTATGTTCATTTTAGTTTTACAGTATTTGCATTTGAAAAGTCTCTTTCACTACCTTTTTTTTTTAAACCTCTGTCACGAGTGCTAAAAACTCCAGATTAAAATCCTGCTCACCAGCCGCCTCATGGTGTTTCAGAGAAAAACAAAGCATGAAGTACTTCTGAACATCTAGGAGCAGAGTGGAGCCTTTCGCAGCAACATTAAATCAGATTTTAATGATGTTTCTTCCTTTAATTGATTTGTTTTCCTTGCTTTTATAGAGAACAGCAAATCAGATCCAGCAATAATCTGTGATGTGACAATAAACTTCTAAATTAAAATACACAAATAAAAAGGACATAAATTAGGGAAATCATTAATGAAAATGATTGAGTTTTCCATCTCTTCCTCTCGTACTGACGTGTGTCCCTCCCACTGTTTAAGTCTACATTAAGAAAAGGTCATCAAAAATGTGCAACATGATACTTTTTCGTTTTAAACCATGCACAGCATGAATCTGAAGCAATCAACATTTGACTGAGCTCTATATTTTCAAATTTAAGGTGAATAAGAAAAATTATATATTTTATGCATCATAAAGGAATTAAGCTCTTTTTCCCCCCTTGCCAGATTTTCACTACTTTAAAAGTAATTATAAAACTGAGATGATTTAAAAAAAAATATATATAAATTGGCATGAGACTGCTTTCTAGTCAATCACTGCCAGTAGTTATTGCCATTTACCGTTTGAAACGGGAAAACAAATCCTGTCAAGAGCAGCCAGGCAGGCAGCCAGACAACCAGGCAGGCAGGCCTGTCATCACCCAGAGCAGCAGCTGATGCAGTCAAGGCTAATTTCTTAAACTACACGTTTGCCTGTTTTTGTCATTTTTGTACACTTTGGAATTTCTCTAAAAATGTATCTTTGTCCTCAGCATCATCTTCAACTGGAAGCAAAAAAACCCCCCTGCTTTTATTGTAAATGTTTGACACTAAAAATCTCACAATCAACTGTCCCAATACGCCATTACTGCGCAACAATGAGACAGCAGAACGGCAACACCTTGAAACTGAACACTTGCATGGATTTATATGAAGTAGTGTGAAACTGAATGACTGAATGTGTTTTGCTAACTGTAGCAGGACAAAATGCTGACTGTTAAAGGCAATCAGTACAATCTATATAAATGATAACTCAGAAGGTTAGTCTGGAGCGAGTAGCAAGATGTGACGAGAAGTGTGATCGGTGTAGATGACAAAAGTGCGTCTTCATCATGTGATGCACACAAACATCTGGGAAAACCTGCAGTCAAAATGTCAAAATGAGGAAAAAGAGAAAAGAAAACATCAAAACTGACTACAGGTGAAACAACAATTGGAAAGTGTAGAGAACTTAATAAGCAGTTTATTTTAGGACATAATGTGTGCTGGAGCCAGACAGGAAGTGAGCGGTGGAAAACTCATTCTCTTAATTGGTTCGCTTGGAGAGGGATGCTGACGTGCAGCGTGTGGGTATCTGCTCCAAAAGCACAACTGAAATTGAAAAATTAGGAGAAAAATGTTCTTTTTGCTCTTTTTACTTTGAATAGATTGGACTGGCTGCAATGTTTGACAGCAGTCTCCAGTTTTTTCCTGAATATGCATACAAGGTTTAAAAAAAAAAAAAAAAAAAAAAAAAAAAAAAAGATTGTGATTGAGGTCTATTCCTGTTTTATTTGATCGTTAATTCTAATTCGGTTCAGCTCTCAGTACAACCATTAAAACTTTGTGTTTTCCGTATTCCCGCTCTGAAAGCTTTACTGTTGGCTTGTTTATGTGCCGTCAAATTGTGGTTTGCGGCGTTTTTCTCAAACCGCAGTGTTTGTGTTCTCAAAATCGGTGACAGACGATCTGTTAATTGGCTCCTGTTTTCATGTGCTTGTTTTTTTTAAATTCCCAAGCACTGAGCTCTCCTTTCCACCGTTACCATCACGACAGGAGCAGCTGACTATCAGAGGATGTCAAGCTGTTTCCTGTTTTTGGTGACCCAGACACGCAGACCACGAGGGCCAGAGTCAGAGGTGTGGAGTATGTTAGGGGCACACAGAGAGGCTGTGAGTGTCATACTCAGTGGTACAGAGGAGCTGAGCCCAGCTCAGACTGAACCCACTAATGCCATTAGTGTTTCTAATACTATTGTACTGTCCTCCCAGGCTAATGCCATTATGCAGTATCCAGTGCTGCGGGCTCATTCAGCGCATAAACCCCGGGGCCAGACATTTGGACCAACTTTATGCCTTATCTTTGATGTGGACAAAACACACACACAATCGCCCGGAGTCCGTTGTGACCCAACAAGGAGGGGGGCAGACCTATTGTTGCTTTTCTGTGAACTGGCATGAACAACTACAATAGCCCAGCGTGCACGCGCCAACAAACATACATGTGTGTGCGTGTAGAAGCCCTCTCTCAAGCACACAATACTCCATTGTCTCTTGGACCACAACAGTAATTTATGTAAAGATTCCCTCTCTTCTTTCGTCTCATCCATCCCTCTTCTCTGTTGCTTTTGTCGTTATCCCTTTTCTTTCTCCATTGTGGATTTCTCACCCACACTCTCTCATCCCTACCTCACGCCTTCCCCCCTCCCTCCCTGCACTGTCAGACTGTGTCCATCTTTTACCGTTTCCCTCCTTCTGTCACTCTTCCACGCTCCTCTACCTCCGTCTGCTTCTTTGCCTGCCTTTCTTTCCTCCTTCACCGTTATCCTGATTTGACCCCCCCCGGAATTTCTTGCTCCTTACACTCTTCTGACCCTCTGCCTCTTTGTCACCCTCCCTTACTCTGCATTTGCTTGACTCCTTCGTCCTCTGCCATGTCATTTCCATGTGCTTCCCTCCCTCTCAACTTGCAGCTGAGGTTGTAAAGACTAAGAATAAAACATTTTTACAGCCACAGAGCAAAGTTTTGTGCCTTTTCCCTCCCTTTTCTCTCTCCAGTGTTTTGGAATAAATGAGGACCGCAGGAGGATGTTTGGAGAAACCATCAGGTAGAACAGCCTGCAGGTTTATGAAAGCATCATCTTAACGCCATGCCGCATGAATTTATGGAAAATATTAAAAGACATAAGCGGCAGTTTTCCAACACTGCAGGTCTTTTAAAAGACACATCAACACAAATCTGAACTTGTATATCCCTTACAAATGGTGAGCTGCTGGGCCCCCACGTTTTCTCTCACACAAGAGTTGTTTTTTTTGCTGATTTACAAAAGATGCCGATGCAAAAGGCCTGAAGGGAATATTCACTGCACGACCCATGCTATGACATCGAAAATTAGCAAAGGTTATGCTGTTCGCGTATTAAAAACACACTTATTCGAGTCACATCGAACCTCTCGAGTGTCGAATGCAGAGCTACAGTGCCTGAAACACACCGTTAGTTATTTGAAAAAGTATTTCATAACAGACATTTCTGAACTTGCTTGTTTGGCAGAGAAATGAATTGTGACACCATGAAAACACACACAGACTCTACTCACAGCTGTAATAGTAGTGTCTCCCTGGCAGAAACTCAAAGCCCAGCGAGAAGGGAGTGAACCTTTGGATCTTCTCAGAGAAGCGGACCGGTCCGAACGGATGGAAGGGAGTGTTACACTCCCACCTCTTGATGGCCCCCCTGGTCTCCACGCAGCCCTGGAAGGACGGCTCGGCCACCAGGTAGAGGGCCAGCACCTCGGGCTGCTCCGAGCCCGGGCTGCCCTTGTCCGGGTAGTGGGGGCAGTAGATGTCCAAGTAATCGTTGAGACTCAGCTGAATGGACAGATCTCCCGCTGTTAACCTGGAAGGCAGAATGACAAGGACATTAATATTTCATGTAACAATTATAAACTACTAATGAGCGAGGTGGTGATTAAATACAACAAGAGCCCGAAGTGATGGAGGAACTTTCAGAAAATAGATAGTTCATCAATAATGCAATTCCAGTTGATGAAACAAAGTTGTGCAGATCTTCCAGACTGTTTTAATTTTATATATTTCACAACTGCATTTTATTCCCGTACCAGCACTGTTGTCATACTGTTGCTTAACATCAGACAGAAAGAACAACAATTGCTTATATGCTAATTAACACCACTGACGGGAGTTCAGCATAAAATAAACTCAACTCCCTGCCTTTGTTTTCCCAACTCCTACTGCACAGTACTGACAGACACAGGCATGCACAAACTTAAGCAGACGTGCATGTGCATGCACAGTTATGTTAGTTGAGGCTCACTAGCTTTAGGCATCTCTCTAGACAAGACAGCATCATTTGAACAGAAGAACTGCATAATGCGTGCTGCTTTAGACGGAGGGTTTTGGCCTTCGTGTCAGCTAAAGTATATAGAGTTGCCCATGTACAAAATAATAGGAGAGAAAGTGGCAGGGAGCAAGAGAAAGGGATGATTTCTTCATGTCAAATATACTTCATAAGACTATAACAGCGCAAAAAGAAAAAAGGAAACAAGCAATGCAAGACAGGAATGTGTGACAAATGGAGGAGGAAATGTAAGTGAGAAGGGATAGAGAAAGGCAAGAGACAGAGTTGTAGAGGAAGGCTAAAACGTTTTTCTTTTAAAAAGAGAGAAAAGTAGATGAAGAGGTGCATAAAGTGGAGAACAGAGAAGAGAAAGTAAAGTGTGTTAATTAGCAACCCCAGAGAGTCTGAGTGCAGACACACCGAGAGGAGAACAATGAAGTGGAGAAAGAGAGGAGACGGACTTTAATTGGGCTCCTCTTCGCATGGAGCGGCGAGAGAGAAGAATGAAGGGCAGAATGTGGCTCGGGCAGAAGATTCAGGTCCATCAGTGGGAGTCTTTATAGAGGGGTGACAGAGCAGAGGAGAGAGGAAGAGAGTGCTGGGAGTCAGTGAAGGAGAACATGGGACGGAAGAGGAGTATGGCAGGGGAAGGGGTGGAGGTGGCTGAACGGCAGAGCGGTCTCAAGTTAAGTGGACAAAGAAGAGACCAAAAGAATAAATAGGAGGAAAAATGAGTGCAGAGAGCGGGAGACAAGACTGATGAAAACAGAACTGAAGTAGATAGACATGACAGGAAGCCAGAGTCTGACATGGTCCAGCAAATCTGCAGCGTATAAAAGATGGAAGGAGCAATGAGAAGTGAAATGACAAGAGACTGAGAGACGAGGACCATAACTAAAAAACTAAAACAGGTCCTCACTTTCTCTATTACAGTAACTTGCAAAAAGTGTGGATTTCTGCATGAGGCAGGGCTGCAAAAAAAGTAAGCGTGTGTGTGTGTCAGGGGCATCTAGTGAGACCGAAACTGCTTCCTGTTCAACAGCCACCATGTGGAATTGACAATCTATCAAGAAGACAGGACACCATCGATCATGCTGGATCCCTCGCTCATGACAGAGATGCATCCCCTCCCATGATCAATACTCTTTGTGGTTGTGTGTGTCTGTGTGTATGTGCACTCCTGTGTACATATAGCTCCATCACCTGTGTGCACTAATTGCAGCCGAATAGATGGTTGATTGTGTGGTTAAGAGAAGACGAGGGCGTTTAAGCCAGTGCAAGTCACAGTGGCACAAACACAGGGACGCGCCACAGTCTGCTTCTCTTCACACCACCTGTGGGCCTTTTTATGACACCTGAGAGCCAAGAGAAAGTGTGCGCATGTAATAATAGACCCGTGCTGTGTCACTACGCTGCGCTCCCTGCTACGCGTGTCATTCATCTGAGGATTCTTCTTGGTGGCTTACGATCCGTTTCCCCATATCCAAACCCCAGTCTGAATTTCTCCTCACTCTCCTGCTACCCCATCTCTCCCCCAGTTTCCCTTCACATTGGATGACATGCACTCATCCTCCATCTGTTGCTTTCAGGGACTGTTTATAGTACACTGCCTGACCCCCTACCCCTCACATGCCTCCCGTCCTCAGTCTGTGGCACGTGCACGCCGGCAATTACACAGCCGGTGTGCTGCACTGATGTCAAACTGTCATCTTGCTTTGCCTCCTCAACCCTTCCTCCCTCCTCTTCCTCCTCTCTGGCCCTGCTAGGTTTGGGTATGGCCTAATTACACTTAGCATCCTCCCCTCCTGCCAGCCACAAAAAGCAGCAGCGGTGACAGCACAGGGGCAGCATGGGAGCTCCGAGGTGCTGTGGGTGTTGGTGAAGAGAGTGCTGGAGGAGCCTATATGTTGGAGAAGGTTCTGGAGGCAAGAAAAATGAGCAGGCCCATTTGTTGGAGCAGAAGATGAAGAAAATCACACACATAACACAGTGGGACATAAAAGTACTTCAGGAGAATAAAAGACGCTCCCAACCTTCTTGCCACATGGTCAGCGCTGACAGCCTTCTGAGGACTGGCGCAAACCTGCTCTTAACCTCAGAGGTCAGTAGGGTTGCCACCCGTCCCGTAAAATACGGAATTGTCCTTTATTTGAGAAAAAATTGTTGCGTCCCGTATTGAACTAATACGGGATGCGATTTGTACCGTATTTTCATTAACTTTTACACCATATTCTAGTTGAATTATTGAAATAAATTAACTTTTACACCATATTCTAGTTGGATTATTGAAATAAATTAACTTTTACACCATATTCTTCACCTGTAGGCTATATTATACATTTGGGCTGATGTGGACATACAGTAGCATAGGAGGCTATTTCAGTTGCTAGTATGGTTGTCTGTACAGTCATGCAAGTTCAATGCTATTAAAGCACTTTAAACTTGAAATCAAAGCATTTTGTTTTTTTATATAAAAATTTTATATAAAAATAAACACATTTTTATTCAGTTTAGAAGTTTGGGGGCTTTTTTCTTTTGGCACCTGCGCTGCTGAAATCAGGGCGTCCCTTATTTCTATTTCTGAAAGGTGGCAACCCTAGAGGTCAGTCCAATCAAAAATACAACTTTGCTCTTTGGTGGAAAAACTCTTTATAAACAACAGAAAATTATACAACCCCCCCGTCAAAAACAGAACATTACCAATATCCTGAAGATTCTGCCATCTGAATGAGTGCACACAGAAACTGTGTGGAGTTTTAATGATATGCAGGGGGGATGGCTGTGGCAGAGACCTTTGATCCTTTAATATGAGAGAATAATTAAAGGAGCAACAATCTTGCAACACAGCCTCAGGAATACAGAACAGATACTCAGTTGCACACAGCAGCTGCATACCACGCATCCCAAATACACTGGGGTTCTTAATCAACGTACCGCACAGAAATATACCAGAGATAAAAATATTGTACAATGAAAATGCTAATAACATGCTTGCCCAGCATCCCCAATGAATGCATGAGGGCTGTACAGTATGTGAGGTAGTTTTTAAACACACATTTTCCCCACTTGTGATGGTAAACTAAACAATCCTCGGTAGAAGGCCCGCGGTTCCTTTCAGAGGCGGTGGGCGGTCAGAAGGCTTGGTTGAGCCGCAGTTCTTCCGTGTTCAAATCGCAGCAGGGCGAGCGCTAACTCAGGACACTATGCTGGCTGGGCACAGCATGCTGCAGTCACCCCGCCTTAGCTGGGCACACTGTAGCATGACACAGTTACATACTGTTGTAGTCCTCGTAGGAACACCACCAGTGAAACTGGTGAATGGCCTGCGAGCCGACATCCTATGATGGGCGATCCTCGTCACTATGTAAAAAATGGGTCTATGATGTGAAGCATTGAGAACACCGGCATTAGCGTTTCAGGTGTAGTGCTTGGTAAAATGAAAATAGCAGGGCAGCAACAACAACATTTCAGCATATTTAAAGATTCTGTTTCAAGGTTTTTATTTAAAATTCATCTTTAGTGAGCTTAAAAAAAAAGAAGAAAAAATTCTGCTTTTGACCAGCTGCATATGATCTGTGCTAGCTTCTGAGCAAAAAGGTAACAACCAATTATTTACATTACATTTACATTAACAACCAATATTGTAGTTTTCCTGCACTCTAAATTTTAATACAACTACAAAAGGTTTGATAAATTTCCTTCAGTCAGATGTCATGTTTTTTTTGTTTTGTTTTTGTTTGTTTAACATTAAGAGATTTTTTTTTTTTTTTTTTTTAGAGATTTTAAGAGATTTTTAATGAATCCAGTTGAAGTACATTTGAAGACTTTGGTGTGCGCTGCATCCTTGACACTGCAGCAAGCAGTGATGTTTCACACTTTAACTGACCTCATTTGCCTAATCTAACCTGTAACAGTAGACCTGGAAAGTAGGGATCAAATTATCTTTGGCTCCGTGGGAAAAAAAACAACAAAAAAAAACCTGGGGTATTTTAGATTTAAGGGGCTGTTGGTCAAACGTGTTGAGAAATGTTGGTGCCTTTAACCTTTTTTTCTTATTATCAGTCAAACATGCACACATAGATCCCCAAGCATCTACGTAATTCCAGATTAACTTTCCTCTCCGTCAGATATCATGTTAAACTGACAGTATAAAAAGCTCCCCGAACAAACTGCTTTACACTCTTGTCTTTAGGAACTCAGTTAGCTGGCAAGCTACGCTTCCAGGCTATTGAGGCCGGCACAGGCCAACATATTTTCTTACAGCCATAGGCTTGCCAATTAGTCCATCTTGGCGGTCTCTTTTCTGCCATGATGGTAACAGTGTCACGACACCTCTGCTTTTTTAAAACCCGGTCACATCTCAGCAAATGAGAGAACCGAAAGCTGAATGGAATTACATTGCAAGAAGTTGAGCTCGGCTTTCCCGGAGAAGTCTAACTGCTGCCGATTCTGCTCATCTTTTCATAAAAGTAGTATCCAATTTGTTGAAGTTCATGCTTCCGTGCAGTTTTGTGGTGCCATGCCAGCAGGTATGACTATGAATGAGAAGCAAACTGAGGCAAGCACGCTTTAACACCAAAAACTAAACTTGATCAGAGGAAAAAACAACAACAACAAAACAAACAAGAATTGTGATATTGAGCCGTTGTGTAAGTCGAGGCTGGGAAAGGGCCTTTTGTGGGAACAGCAGCATTGTACTGCTGAAAAATGAATTGGAAGAACAGAGAAGTCGTGACCAAAAGAGCCTGAAGAGAGTACAGGTAGAAAGGAAAAGTGAGGCAGGTCACTAAAGATAGAACAGCGTTTCGTTAAAGCCTATGAAGCGTCAGTGACCTCTTAGACCACAGCTTTTTCTATTTTAAGTGGGGAAAAGAAGTGAAATCATACAACCAAAGAGAAGAGAGACAGGCTACATCTACTCCATCCCTCCTGGAAGAGTTTACAAGGTGGAAAACTTTTTGTTTGCCATTTACCCTGTACTCTCTCTCTCAAAATAAATGGAAAAATAAACCCCAAAAATAAAATGAAATGAGGACAGCCCTCCCGTTCCCGAAATTCACCTAGCTGTGCCCCCCTCCATGGCCACACAAAAGCTGTTTTGTGTCCAGAGTCCAAACACCGGTGTTGTGTCTATGGTGGTACTTACTCCCCTCAGCGCACACAAACAAGGATGTCACCCCCCGTCTAGGACCATCTGTGGCTCCCCTACCATCTCGCCTGCCCAGCTGGCTCCAGAAATCCTTTTATAAACCCCCAACACACGCAGACTCAAACACTTAAAGGTCTGCAGAATCAACCTCTTAATTCTCATTTTCATTAAACTGGGGCCAGAAAACATGATCAAGAATTCATCACTGTGAAAAAAGATGGCGTTTCCGTGCTGTTGTGCTTATCTACTCTTTCCTGTTTGGTATGCCTATCCAGGAGTGTATGCATTTGTGTGTGTGTGCACGCATCTTTGATTCCTTCAGGGTCAGCAGCAGGTGCTGCTCTCTGCTTTCCCCCCCCTTTACTTTCTACAAACCTCTACAACTGGATAATGTGTGAATGGTCTCCAGCTTTGTGTGATTTCCTCCCTCTGCGTTTAACCTTCTGAACATTCACATCTGTATTGATATGCGTTAAGATCTAGGAGACTTCTGGGAGACCTCCCTCCTCTGTATGAGTAACCGCCCCATCAAACAAACAAAATCCTTCCGTCCTCAAAAGGATGGATCACATTCACACACTAAATGAATCATCTGCAGTATGGACATGAATGTAAGAAATGCTGGTATATTTGTCACTTCAGTGAAGGGATCGGTTGCACCTTTCTTTCCCCACAGGCTCAATTAAATGACCAGAGGGCACAGGCCATTCATACCACTCTTCATTCAAAGTGTGTGGTTCAGCGGACTGCCTCAGGCACCCAAAGTCCCTATCAATTTACAGAAACAGATAAACACACAGATATAGTATACACACACCTGCTGCTTAAGGCTGAAAGGATTCTGAGCCTCGAGTAAAGACAGAACCTATTTTCTGCCTGTTATGATATACGTGTATATGCGTTTCCATTCTGTGGGACCAAACAGCACAACAGGACATATGGCTACGGCCAGCAGAGCTGGGGAAGATTGCTCGATTCAGGCTCACAGGATCCATCTGTATGAAAACCAATTCATCTGAACCATTTTGATATGGCTGCAGGTCTGCAAAAACCATCATCCCTTCCTGTGGCAGAGCCCTCTCATGCATAGGCACCACTCTCCCTGTGTGGTCTAGTCTGATCCAAAAATAAGCTTTCAAGTGACTTTTCTACGGAGGTATGAAATTACCGTCCACAACGTACGGTAAATGGACTAGAGTGCAGTCCGGTAGTCTTTATTTTCTCCGTTTGACGAGAGGCAAAGCATAGTGAAGGATTGTCTCACTGTGCCCATCAGCACTGCAGCAGGAAGAAAAAAGTCTTATTTGACTCTTACCTGTGCTCCACAGAGGTGGTCACACTTTTGAATTTAGTGTGGAAAGAAGATGAAGTGTTTTACTTCTAATGCAGGGAAGAGGGATGAGGAAAGTGTGCGGCTAAAGAAATGTGCATGATCTAAAGTGAGGCGCATGTACGGCAAGGGGTGTGCAAGGGGGTAAATAAGGTCAGACGTGCCGTTACCAGGACAACCACCAATCCAGAGCTGGGACTGGTGCCAAGCCAATGCCCCACCCATCCATCCTTCGCTTCATCCGTCTTTCTCCTGCATCCCTCTGTCAGACAGCCCGAACCTCAGAGTAATGAGTGCTCTCCATGTTTCAGCAGTCTAAATGGAGCTGCAGCGTAAATACAGGGCTGATTTGTACAGGTGCCAGGCCTGGAAACATAAACTTGAATACAGCTACAGTACCTCAGAACTCGTGCACAGAAACGACCAACTTACAAGTTTGGGGGGGTAGTAGTGACAACTGTGATAGGTGGCTGCAAAAAGCTATGATTCAAACTATTTATAAAATCCATCAAACGGCATTGCTGACGAGTGGCAGCAGAGCTGATCCACTGTGCCGGCATCATTCATCTCCAATCTATGAACCAGCATGCAGCTGGGACTTCAGATTTATGGAGTTCCAGAGCAGGTCCTAATAGAGGGTTTAGACCGATCAATGTTGACTGTCAGGTAAAGCGTCACACACATATAAAAAAGACAAACGGCACATACAGATTAAAACTTAAGGCAAAAATATATCTAAATTATATTATAACCTATAGGGCAGTCAGAACATGGAGCATAAGCCAAACGTTAAATCTTTTCCTAACCAAGTCAGGTGCCCAAAACCTGAACTGTACTAAATTTCTGTACTTATTTCTCAGCAGAGCACTTTTACAATAACCAGTAAACTGATGGTGATGAGAGCCAGAGACACCTGGTGTGCCTCTGAGTGGCAGAGAAACAGGGAAGTTTCAGCTTTTTCAGTGAGATGTGTACTGTTGCTATTTTTTCCACATCATGCACAGGTTCCCAATGATGGACTGGAAAGCTGTCACCCGTCAACTGCTAGGACAGGCTCCAGCCTCCCGTGACCCAGAGCTAAATGAAGTGGAAAAAGAAAATGAATGAATTATTGTCACATTTTATATTTCTATGATGTTCTCCTCATGGAGTTCACCTAATCTCTTATCAACTGTATGCATCTGGATATATCTGTAGTCTAGCTCTTTCAGCGAGCCTGAAATGCACATGCTGAAGACTCACATTAGATACGACCACTGCAGTCACAAAGCAACTATACAAGACCAATAAAATCAGACTTGGAAGGAAAATCTATCATTTACAGAGAGGGTCACATTAGGGCTGGGCGATTTTGGACAAAAAAAAAAATCCAGATTTTTTTCTCTGAAAACCCGATTTTCGATTTCGATTTTTTTGGTAAAACTACAAAAGACAATGGAATAAATTGTTTAAAATATTTTATCTTTATTTTTAAAGAAAAATAGCAAACAAATTTCCCTATTGGGAATGAAGTGCAATTGAAAGATACCTACTGTTAATCCTCCTTGAGTTTAGTAAAGTGACAACATTTACAATTTTCTTGACCAAACAAAGATGACTAGACGAGCTCTGTCTGTAATGCAGCCAGCTGCAAAAAAGGAAAATCGATTTTCCGATTTTCCTTTTTTAACATCGATTTTGATTAATAAATCCGATTTAGATTTTAAATCGATTAATCGCACAGCCCTAGGTCACATCATCTTTTGTGTTAGTTTATTTCCCATGTCTGTTTCATATACACCGTTTTTGTCTTGGCCGTGTTGTGAAGGCCAATGCCGGATGGGCAGCATTGACTTTTTATCCCAGGTGTGAATCTCCTCTAGCTTTTCCTGCGTGTGTTTATGTTGCTGGTTATGTAGTAGTTAGTTGGTGGGCTACAGCTGTCCTTCAGTTTGTGAGTTTCACTCTCTCTCACAAACACACACACATACACACACAGTTAACACATGTCAAGCAAACCTGCTCTAATATGTCCAACTGGCCTGAATAATTTAAATAGAGGGAAGGAAAGGAAAAGAGAAGATGGGGAGAGGTAGACTGAAGATGCAGGAGCGTTAAAGAGTAAACTGAGTAACCTGGCTCCTCTCAGTCCCTCTGGCTAACTTTAAAAAAAAAAAACATGTATTCTTCACTCATCTATGCCTCCTTTCATCCCATCCTCCACAGATCTTATTTCCTTCCATGGTAAATGCAACTACACCTTCCCTTCCTATCCTTCCTCGACTGCTCCGTCCACTACTATTTTACCCACTTTCCCCTCCCTCCCTCCGTCTTTCTCTCTGTTTATCTAAGCACTTTCACGGTCACTGCTTTGGAATCCCAGGAGTCTAAACTGCCCCCTTCCCTCTCCCGCCCTCGCAGCCGATCCATGCTTCCTCACTCTGGCTCTCCATCTTTCTCCGTCACATCGGTTGAGATTCATACCGCTCTGTGTGTCGGGGGTATGAAAGGTCCACTTTATTCCCCCTCAAGGCACCCAGCTTTGTCCTGTTCTAGTCACGCACAGCCACTCACTCGCTCCACCCCACCCTCAGACACTTTGAACAGCTATCAAAAAGGTCTAAGAAATATTACAGGAAATACTTCTTTAGCAACTGTGCATTGTGTATTTACACAGAGTAAAGTTATCTAGTAACTCTATGTAGTACAAATTTGCACACGTTTGTGAATTAATATTCACACTCTTGACACTTTTGCTGACATTACAGGTTGGCATGGTCGGCCTTGAATCCCCTCGCTTTCAGAAAGGCCAGTTGAGGCCAAAGCTCCACAACACAGATGAAAGGTTCAGACACAATAAGAGGGAAGTGGGGGCGGGTGGATTTGGGAGCAGAAAAGGAGGAAGTGCTGAGGGTCATGAGGAGAGGTGCAGACGGGATTAACTGATTAATTTGGGATTAGAGATGACTGGTCAGTGCTTTAAGCAATGAACCAAAATGACCCAAAATTTATAAGATTAACACAGAGGAGGTAAGGCATGTGCCACTGTGGATAAATCTCTTAAAAGTAGCAGAAGTCTGCTGCGGATCACCACTGTTATCAATTAACTATGCGACTTTGATGAAACACAGTTGTGAGCAATTTTTGCGCTGAAAGGAAATCCATCGAGAAACCTCTTTTAAAAAGTACAATAACTGAAATAATCACTAAGAGATTTGTCACTGACTGTTTTCAAGAAAAGATATATTAACGCCACTATCAAACACGCAGCATCTGTTCCAAAAATCTAGAGGTGAAGGGTGTACAACAACTCCATCTGCAGCAAGACGGAAGAGCACTGAGATTTGAAAAAAAAGACCATTTCTCATCTTCCTTTAAAAACACATAAGAAAAATAAAACCACTATTTCACATATTGAAACAGAACTTTGATCAGTTGTGATGAATTAAATACAACATTTCTGTCAGACATCCCAATTTTCTAATTATTTGATACTAAAGGATTAGTCTGCTTCCTCTTTATTCAGCTTTGGTTTCCAGGGCAAATATACCAGCGAATGCAGGAGAAACTACCTCTGGACATCATTAGATAAGACATAAAACCATTCAAAGAACTGCAGCAAAGGCAGAGTTACAACCATAATATATCAACAAAAGGCAACCAAAATGACGTGGAGGAGGAATTCCAGTGAATTACTTGTCGATTTTGCAGCAAAACCTTCTGATCCAAGGTGTTTTATTAGCAATACTGTGAACAGGGGGATACCAGACCCATTTCAAGAGAGAATTTTCATCAAGTGAACCGGATACGGCTGACCAGGCTAATGACATTAAAGGTTTTTAATACATTTTATCCGTGTAGTGAAACTACAACTGTTAGGCGTGTACAGTTTTCATAGCATATTCCACCTAGAAAGATGTTGAGTGAGGGAAAAAAGAAAGAATTGATGGAAGCAGAGGGAAAAATAGCAGGCAAAAGTACCAGAAGATGGGGATCAAACTCCTTTATTGTAGACTAAAAAAAAAAAAAAAAAAAGAAAAGAGCTAATGTGGTATTGCCAGCTAAAAAAAAAAAGATAAGACACCACGTCGACACGCTTGCACACAAAAGCACCGGGACACGTCTCATCCTCCTCCAGGTACTCTCAAAGAATCTGGGTGCTGGCATGTTTAAATGAGCATAAGATGGTATATTTTGTCTTTTCTTTTTTAGTTTTTTAAACTCAGGTAAAGACACTGCTGCAACACAAACCAGAGAAGCAGAGTCGATTGTAAATGGAGTACAAGTTCTCCTCGGGCTCTCCCCCGAGTCCAAGCAGCCACGTGTGCAGGCAGGCAGGGTGCCGGTACTGCTGGTAGTATGTGCGCCCTCTCCACAACACCTGTACACAAGCCTGCGTCACGGCGTGTGTGTGTTTGGGGGAGGAGTGAAAAAGGAGGGCTCGCTTCTCATGCATTCTAGTGACAGTGATAGTAATACCCACTGACATCCTTTCTTCCCCTCTCCCTCCCTCCTCATCCTTCCATCCCTGGGGGCCTTCCTGAGCTGTTTTGGGAGTTGAAATCTGTTGACTCTTTCCCCACCATCCTCTCCTCGGTGCAGTCTCCATTCCTCACTCCCTCCACAGCAGGTCTAATGTTTTTAACATCTCTAGGGGGCGGACGGGAGAAGAAAAAGTAGAAGAGGAGCGTGTTCATTTGTGGTGTGTGTGGTTTATTATGTGTGCCAGCACAAAAAGAAACGGAGGAAGAACATGTGTGTTTCACATCATTGGGGGCTAGAAAGTAGGCTGCGCAATCATACTTCTGGGAGCCAATGCCAAAATAATATTAGTTGTTTTTTTTCCTTTTCCCACCATGAAATGCCTCCGTGGTAGAATGTCATTTATTTACCCTGTCCAAATATGAATAATGATTGTGAGGACTAATCGATGAGAGGTGGATAAACGCCCCACAAATCCACACAGGTTCACAACCCTTCAAGTTTTTTTAAACGCTTTCAATTACTTTGACTCAGCTGTTTCCGGGTAAACCTAGAAAGTTTGTTAGGCCTCAGTTTCCCATGAAGCCAGCTGGCCCTTACTATTCTACACAGTCTCAGTTAGGAACAAGTTGTACTGCAGTGTAAAGGAAACACTGTATGCGTTTCCAAACAAAAAGATTTACAGCCGACAGCGAACATTAGTTGTCAAATCTAATCAATAAAAAGAAAAGAAAAGAAAAAGAAAAAGTGATGAGCTTTGCAGGTCACAGGAAAAGGCCTCATGTACAAAACAACCTGGTTTTTTCCTCTTTTCTCATTGTTTCAGCGTTTTTCCATTTCCTTCAGGAAGTGTAGAGCCCAAAGAGAGTTTACATCTGAAATAACTTTTTTAAAATCATCCTTAAGACTATATCAGGGACTAAATTCTCTCAATCTCAATGACACCCCACTTCATCACTTAGAAAGAAGAACAGTTAACCCTGCTGTACAGATCCATTGAGTCTTCTTTCCTTTAAATCCAGATACTGCACCATTTAAAGCTAAAATAACCTCCATAGACACTGATTTTACCACAGTTTTTTGTTAACGGCAAAAAAACTCAAAATGTTTTTACAATAAGAAAAAAAAGAAAAATAATTTATTGTAACCAATGCACACCATTTGTCCTGAATTCATGGACGTCACAGTAAACAACATCAGAGACAATTTATAGGAACCATATTTGAAATATATTTTTGACAGTCAACAAAATCCCCATTAAAAGGCTCACTGAAGTGAGCACCTTTCTGCAGCAGGGGTGTGATGGCAAACATGTATCAGTGTCTTCCTGGCAGAGAGGGTCTCGTCTTGTACAATAATCTAGGCTTCTGCTACAGCTTTTCACTCTGCCCGGGTCAATACTAATTCAATTTCTGTCTCAAGGAGGTCCCAGGTTGCCTCTTGCTAGGATTTCTAAGCTGACTGGATGACCATTGTTCGAGGTTATAGGCTCTAGAAAGTCTGCATTTGCCTCTCTCTGCCTGCACACGTGTGTGAGAAAGTCTACAGTGAACACACTGGATGAACAACAGCATATTGTTTTGTTTTGCTCAGGCTTAGATTGTCAGCGTTTCCCACATTTTGTATTTACACCCCCCCCCCACCCCACCTCCAATTTAATTGCCATTTAGTACGTCAAAGGAATAAGTAGTTTTTCCCGACACCAGCAACAATGACGGGTCATTGTGAGCGATGAATGAATGAAAGCACTCCGGCTCCACGCTCGCCAACAACCCCTAACCACCATAACCAGCCTCTTCACACGCACACAGCGCAGCAGCCATTTTGTGCCAAAGTCAGGCTGCACTGTGCCAACCGAGTTGCAGACATCACAGAGCATCATTTTATTCCACAGCTGTTCCGCCTCACTTGGAGACATTAATACAGTACAACTTATTGCAGCTTAATGCAAACTAATATTGATGCATGTGTGTACACAGAGAAACCGGGCAGCATGGGGACAGAAATTGAGAAAGAGATGGACCCATATGCAGTCTAGTGATAATGCGCGGAGCCGGTGATAATATCTAGGTGTTAAATTGGTATCGATTGACTAAATATCCCGACCGGGAGGAGAGAAAGGCCGTCCTTTCATGCTTGTACACTGTGTGTGCTCCGACGGCTCCAAGCTGCACTGTGACTATCTGATCCATTTTAATACAGACATCCTCACTGCTAGGCCTCTGCCCAAAACTCATTTTCAACGCAGTGAGCCCGAGTCCTCCTTTGCAAGGGTATCTCTGCTTTTTCTTCAATTGCAAAGATTATTTGGGTTTCATTCTAAGGTATAATATATCACTAACCAGCAAAATGGAGGATTACGGGTTTCACACAGATGCATACGTGGCAAGTAGAAAGGAAGCAGGAACGGTTAGCAGTAATCTACAAATGTTTCTGGGAAGAAATGTTTGCACAACACCATTTCTGCATTGCCACACCTTAAAAAGAATAGAAAAAACAACAAAACCCATACATCCAAAAGGCAATAATCCACCCTTTTCCTTGAACACTTCAGTCACAGTTAATATTCAGCTAACAAGCGAACAAAACAAAACAATGACCCATTTAGACGAGAGGCAGGCTCAGCGGTAGGTAAATGTTCCCACAGCCACACATCGCTGGACGGATAAGAGGACTTTTCCACTTGAAGCCCTTTAACAAATAACAAAAGTGAAACTAGTGAAAAAAAACAAACTAATAACGCTTACGATCACCCGTGAATTCATGTCTTGAGTGTTTTATTAGGGCTGGTGCATTTCTGGGTTGTGTTTGTTCAGAACTGGAATTTATCACACTCCATCTCTTCTCAAGGAAACAAAGACTTCCCTTTTACGCAAACCAGCAGGTCAGTGCCAAAAGCATAGGCACGCACACACCTCCGAGAAAGCTATTGTTCTGCTTAAACAAACTTCAACCAGCAACAATGGCACCAGATCACAATTCTCAGGCTTACAAATCACTAGAAATCACTGCCCTGCATTGTTTCCTGACAGAGACGAAGAGGCTCAAGCGTACACAAAGTTAACTCATTCACAGATAATACACACAAATCCACAAACAAACACCAAGACAGATATGGTGCGGTATTGTGCTCGCAAACACTTCTTCGAACGTGCCCGAACGGCGCAGCAGTGGCTAGTGAAACAATGCGGAGACACGGTGAAAGGCAGGGGGGCCACCGATACAGCTACATGACGGATGAGGAGAGGAGGAGTAGGGAGAGAGAAATTGCTTTGTTAGCAGGACAGGGAATAAAGTGGTAATTACCTCACTGTGGGTTTGTTGATTATAGTTCAGCCAGGTTCTCCATGTTAATCATTTACCAGGGGAAGACAGAGATTAGTACAGACAGACACTGAGAGGGGAGATAGCAGACACTGAGAAATATATTCATTTGCATACACAAAGACGACAGAGGAAGGATGGACAACTGGATGAGGAATTAGCACAAAACCAAAAAAAAAAAAAGAGAAGAAAGTGGCCTGAAAAGGCCAATCTTCCCTCATGAAAAGACATAATTACAAACACCTTCTGCTTTCACTTTAGCTTATGGTGCATGTGTGTCCGCTGCCGGCAGAGCCCACCAGATCAGATCTGTGTGTTTATGCAGGTGTGGGAACCAAAATGTGATTTACTTTGGTATTTAAAGTAGATCATTCATAAGTGCACACAGAGGGAAATGATGCATAAACAGAGCAGAGATTATACAGGAGACTTATGAGGGCTGCTTTCAATAAAGATACAGAAAACCAATACAAATATTCATCTCTGCACAGGCTGTTTAAACATGCTTCAGTGGAATTGAGCTCACCCTCAGCGTTTGTCTAAGGAGGTGAGAGAGACGGAAAGGAAGAGGGACATCAGGAGTCTTGTCTGCTTTTCTTTTTTTTTATAACCATTTGGAAACCCGGGTTCAAATTCATGGACCGTGTTAAAGTCTAAGCAAGAAAGAATCAGGTGAGAAAAATGCTGGTTCACCTTTTCAAAACAATCCAACACATTTTTGGGAAAAAAATGTGTATGTGTGTGCGTGGAGGGGGTGGGGGGTGTTTCCAGCCACAGACTAAAGCCTAAACGGTGGCTAGAAGGAACTGTTGGGACAAGTCTGCCTCCTCCCTTGGCAGAAAGGAAGAAACGCAATAACACAGGTGAGAGCCAAGAACAAGGATGAGAGAGAGGACGTGGAAATGGAGAGGCTGCTCTCAGGTTCAGGCACAGGTGACATTTATTCTCGTTACGGATGTTATGAGCAGCTCATATACGCACACTGGAAAAGCATCGTTCCAGCCATCTCTTGCTAAAGTAGTTTAGCGCGGGAAGTTTTGGTGCTTTGAGTAAACTTTCTGACAGATTCCTGAGTGAATTTATGAGGATGAATTGTAGCACGAGAAGCAGTCGCAGCTGGATCAGCAAAAAGGTTGGTCAAAGTGTTTGCACCAACAAGTTTAAAAGCACACCGTGGCGCAGAAGAAGGGCCTGCATGCACCAATAAAAAGGTATACTGCTTGCACACACAAGTATGCACCCATGAGCTGAGAAGTGTGGTTATATAATTTTACCGACCTTTAACTGCTCCAGGAAGTACAAAATAATTTCTCATCTAATAAGGAACTATTGCTGTGAAGGAGACGGTTGTAAAATCAAGAGCAATCGTAAAGTCTGTTCATAAAAATCATAAAAGAGCGCGATCACTTGAGCCCAACAAAAGGGTATCTGATTCCACCAGGTTCAGCGCTGACCCTGCAGTCAGCCCATCACTTCCATTTCTGAGCTCCATTTTTCAATGCGAAGGGGTTTAAAACAAAAATAAATAAATAAAAAAATAAATGTGTCTGTTAAAGTGGTTCAATGTTTCACTGAGCCTTTGTTACAAGCATATTAGGCAGCGAAGAGCAGAGCAACGACGCCCTTCAGTCTCCACTTCATCGCCCCTGCTTCATTAAAACCATAAATCTAGATGTCGGAGGAGAAGCGACGGCCAGAGACCGTCTTCTGTCATCCATACGAGAAAGTGAACTGAGCCTACTGGCTAACCTTCATGAACAGGACCACAGCGAGTCCTGAGATGTTTTCTGCTCTCAGAGAAACTGTCAGATGAGCCTTCATAAGCTAGTGATACTGAATTTAAAACTAATTGCAAATCAACAAAATCAAGATAATACCAGTTGAGAAAGCTGCAGTGTTTGCGAACAGTCGCCTGTTTACACACCCAGCAGATGCTAGCATTTTTAGTATGCATTTCATGTCGGTTTTTTCTGGCAAGTTGGTGAATTTAAACCCCCAACTACTCTATTCTGAGTCAATATTTGCCCTGTTGTGTTCTGCATTCACTCCTGAGGGAAATAAGGTTGTACCGCTACAGAAAGCTCCAATAATCACTCTGTGGTTTTGTGTTGACCAGATAGCATACAGTGGATTTATGGGAGCCATTTCAATATTAACATAATGGATAAAAGGCGTGAACATTAATCAAAACGGCAACGGCTCAGGCTTTGACCGCAACAGTGAGCTAAATGATGCTAAAAGGCATGACAGAAGTGGGGAAAAGGAGGAAGACTTCAAAGCGGGATGATTGTTTACATTGTAATCCGGTAATGATATTGAAAAGTGTTGATTACAGCTTGAAGAAAAAGGTGCATTTACATAGCTAAAATGTAAACTACTACAAGATGAGGATGGAAAAAGAAAAAGGGAGTTGTGTACAGAGAGCATCTGATGCCGATTTGGGCTCTGCAGTGCAGCACTGCGCCGGCAGAAGCGAGGCATCTCTGTCCCTGTGCTCCTTTTTCCATCTGCCTGGCTACATTTACAGGCCTCAGGAAAACCTGGCTGGCAGCAAACAGAAAATATGGTACGGGAAAATGACCAAACCTCATCTAATCACTCTGCCAATATCCATCACTGGGCAGGGGATGGTTATGGAGAAATGGGGGAGGAGCTGGGGGAGTGTAGAGGGGGGGAAGAATTGGATGTAACAAGGGAGGTAAAGAGTGAGGTGATAAAAGAGAAGAGGAGAGAAGTGGAGGAGAAGAGGCGAGGACTCTGGACATAACTGCTCCACTGATAGCTTTGTGATTGGGTGGTGTCACTGATGAGAGCGATTCTCTGCCACAGTGGGTTGCCCTCTGCTGTGATGCTGATGGCATTGTGATTGTGTGGTGTTGCAGTCGGCTGTGTGGCCCCGCCACAGGCTGTGACCATTCATCCCTGAATCTCTAGGGGACACGAAGGTGCTTCCTAATCCTTGCAGTGTTTCTCCCAAATCACATTTATGTCAGTTCCCAATTACAGGACTGGGTTTTACCCACCTGGACATAGTGGATATATAACTTTGGCCTGAATCCAGCTCAAGACAGGCCCTGCAGACCTGATTAAAGAGACTTTGGGAAAATTAATACTCCCAGGAGTCACGTTTGTTCCATTTCATTCATCCATTAATTTAAAATACAAAGACAAAAACTTGTAACAGACAAGATGGTACCAGTGGTCATCAACTACCATATCAAAACAGTTTCTGGGGAAGCTAAACTTAAGGATGGTGAAGCAGAGTCTCTAAATAAGCATGTGTGGTATTTGAGTATATTGCTGGGCTTTACCTGGCCCTGTAGGTTTCTCCACCTCAACCCTTCAATTAGTCAGACTGGAACACCTGGACCAGCAGGTTTCCCCACTCTTCCCCACTAATGGTGCCAATCAACCCATTACACACACTAACAAGCAAACACACCTTCCTGTTACTCAACTGCACGATTACTTATGCACATAAGCACGTAAGGCTCACCTGGGCTGGGAGAATGCCATCCACAGCAATAATCACAACACACACCTGAGAAGAAACCCTTATTTCAGGCTTCCCCTAAGCTGTGTAATCACTACCTGCAAAAGGCAGCAGACAGGTGAAACCCAGAGCAGGAGTGTGGTCATTATGATGAAGAGAACTGGCTGCATGACGGTGTGACCAGGTTAGATCAACTGTATCTCAAAAAGAAGTTTTGTTTATTCAATGCACATACCAATCTAATAGATCTGGCGTCAGAGGGTGATTTAAGCATCCGTGCCATCTCTGCAAAACTCTATAAGCGAACACACGAGGACGGGATGTTCCGCATAGCTGAGATTTTTTTAAAGCAAACTAAAGCCTGACTCATTCAGGACGACTTCGGGTTGTTGTGCAATCACACAAAGCAGGTTCAGACGTGTAAAGGCCGCAGATTAAACCAGCCCTATCCTCAACACTGAACCTTTATTTGACCCTCATGAGGGGAGAGGGGGGTTGTCCTGCAGAAGCACCACCTGTGTTTTCTCACCTTGCGTTTGTAGAGTTCCAATAAACCACGTGTCTTTTTGATGCGACAGCTGAGATTATGTGGAAGAGGAAAATTGTGGCTTTCCAGGTTGCAGCTGCAGCTCCGGGTGTCCTCATGGAGCCCATCCTGCTGGGAGCCTGGGGGAGGCTGTGCAGCCTGGCCGACGCAGCAGAGCCGAGCAGAGGAGGAGAGGAAGGGAAGGGAGGAAACAGGTAGAGAGCTCGGTGAACCGCTGTAGCCTCAAGTTTCACCCACTCCTGAACGAACTCCCCCACGTCATCTGCCGCTTCCCTTTGGCATGCTGCCTCAAGTCAAGATTGAAGATTGATTGAAGTCGTCAAAAAGAAAAGATAAACATTCACAAGCTGGGAGGTGGAAGTTGCGAATCCCTAAGGTGAAAAGCTCCTGAGAGTTTGTCCACATTCCACATAGTGGCTTTTGACCCAAAAAACCTCAACTGTGAAAGGGAATACTAAAAAGAAAAAAAAAAGATATAACCTGAATTTAATGAGCTGTGTTTTAAAGTATGGTAATCGCTCAGATTTGCAATTGAGAGACTGCCAGCTGGTTTTCAGCAACAGGCTGCGGACGCGCCGAGATGTGGGCGGGGCCGCGGAAACTTGTGGCCAATCAGGGGACGAGGGTGTGGTTATATATGATGGAGGAGCGGGGACTTAAATCCTAGTGAGGTGCGCCGACTGGTGTGGGGAGACTGTCTGTCACAGGTCCAGTCTTTCAGCTGGTGTTATCATTTACCTGAAATAACCACGGACAGGCTGGAAAACAGCAAGATCCCTGGGAATGAGCTTGGGAATGTCCCCACCCCAACCTACACACAGTGGAGTAATCACCGAGATTACTCCAGGAGATTCCTTGTGTCTCCATCTGTGCAGGTGTTTTATCATAAGACCTCGGACCAAGGGCGTAGGTTTGGTCTCAACATTGGTAGGGACGATATAACAGCATAACCTGCATGTACACTTTTTTCTGGGGACGGGACCTTAATAAGACCAAACAGATTGGGCTAAATTTGTCACGAATATGAACCTAATTAATTGATAGGCTAAATGATCAATGCAAAATAAATCTGTATTGACTTATACTAACTTTCATGTGTATTGGTTCACCTGATACACGGTTCGATTCAAACCTTTGTTTTCAAAAACTACCAAAGAAACATTTTGAAAACTTCCAGAATATTCCAGGATTTTATTAGCAATTTAAATTGCAATATTTTAACATCACTTAAATTATATTAACATACACAATAAATACAAACTTATTAATAATCTCTTTACTACTACTTAACCTATATATGGAACTACATGTTAGCCTACATTGTCCTTCACCACAAGAGTAATACAGTACATTGCTTTAATTGGTTGTCTCTTTCACCTTGTTTTCCCTTATTTTCATCTCTAAAATGCATCAGTGGGTTGAGCAATTATGGAAAAAATGGTCAAGTCATCAGTCAAACGTGCGTTTGAGGGAAAAAAATGGACCAGCAAATTCAGCAAGCGAAAAGGGGTAAATATAAGTCTGAACATAATGAAAATAATTCACTTAATAATGGTAGGGTCAAATCTATCCTTACAAAATTTGGGAAGACAATCTAAATTACCTTTATATCAGAACTCATTATATAATGCAAATAAGGTTGCTTAAAAGTTGGTGGGGACAATTTGAGCCTCCTGAAAAGTTGGTAGTGTTATGTCCCTACCGTCCCTATGCAAACCTACGCCCTTGCCTCGGACAGTTTGTGTTTATTCATTAAGGAGCCATGTGTTCCCATTCTGCTTTCATTCTAATCATTTTGCACCTATAAGTTGCTCTGTGTCTCAGTTTGTTTGTCTCACTGTTCAACTTTATACCTCTGCGGTCCGTTCTGCAATACTTCTTAGTGGTCATTTGCTTTGAAATTTGTTTTTCTTTTTTTTTGTTATTTATTAACTTTGTGTTGACATTTTGTTATTTTTTTTTGTCATTTTACACGTTTTAATTTTACATCAGATCAAGCCTGCAGAGAGCAATGTACACTCCCCTCTGATGAAGACACTTACATAATGTGCACCAACCAGATATAATAGCCCCGTCAGGTCATTGTGTCTCCTGGCGCCCCCTCAGTAAACCTGTCCATGAAAATAACTGACCTGGATCTGATTTTGGCTTATAGTTGTCATCAACATCATACATACATACATACACAATAAAGCTTGTGTTGTACTTCACCAGTAAGGTTCATGTCAACAATTTACAAAAAAAACTCCCCCCTTATCTTCTGAACTTCCTTTCAGCTCACTGAACAGCCTCAAGTAGGGCAACACTGGTTGGTAAAATAGTATAAGCATGTACACAACTCACAAATAAAACCTAAAGGGTGCCCATGACCCCCTGGTCTGCAAGAGCCACATTTATTTCAGTTGCACTTGGATGCATTGTGTGCGTGTGTGTGTTTTGATAAGTATTAATTCTCTGGTTTCTGTGAGCCACCCCCAGGAGATGGTGTAGCGACAGTAATCACTACGCCTCCATGGGCGAAAGCCACTGGTGGTCCTCTAATTATCTGAGTCTATAATATGAGCGTGTGTGTGTCTGTGAGATTGCTAAGCCTGGTATTCCTTTAGTGCTATCGCTCATCCAAAGTTGCATTGATAGCTTTGTGATATTAGCTACGACAACGGCACATTTGGGCTATTTCCTCTCTGCAGGACCTCTTACTTATCTAGCTTTCTTCTACTTTTATTTTGTGTGTGTGTGTGTGTGTGTGTGTGTGTGTGTGTGTGTGTGTGTGTGTGTGCATGTGGCTCATTGTGTATGTGAGTCTGGTACTAAGACTCATTAGCTCACTTTCTGGAGGTCCTGATCATTAATTTCCCATGATGCCTCACTGCTCCTGTGTGGCTAATTTGTCCCTGGTGAGCTCTTGCTCCCTCAGCCAACGTGAAGCAGACCACAGAGGAGTGTCTCTCTCTCTGCAGGAGTCTCCCACTCTCAATCATTTTGATTGATCCAAGCCTCCAGACACTTCCATACAAAATTTTTGAAAGTGCCACAGGTTCATAATTCTTTTTCCCCCCTTTTCCTTATTAATTCTTCCTGTCTTCCACTGAAAAAACCTTCCCAGCTCTCAATTTTGGGATTGTGTTGAGAATATCACAGTTAAAGTATGCAGTTGCCCTGCAGCTCTCTCTTCACTTGGATGCTATAAATTGACCAGATTTCCCCCTCGACTCGAGTTAGATTGGTGGGAGAAGTGGTCTCATTTACCTCGTGGGGGTGCCAATTGAGATCTAGAGTGATGATGTACCACAATGAGAGCTATGTAAATTGCAAAGCTGATAAATTTTGCACAAACTAAAGGTTGTTTCAGCTGAATGGGTGGAAAAAGAAATCTTAGTAACTTCATATCCCAATTTCCTCTTTTTCAACACATCTATTTTTCCTCTTTATTATTTGTTTCATCTCCTGTCCTATTCATCATTATCAGCAGTCCTTTCAAAATGTTTTCCCTCAGTCTCTATCCATCATCCGTCCTCATCTTCACTTTTATCGATCTTCTTATTACTCTTCAAATATGTGTTTTTTCCCTCTGTTTAAAAAGTCAATAAGACAATATCTGATATCTCTTGGAGCTTTCTGTGTCTCAGAGTAACAAGCAGATATACAAATACATTTCCTAAACCTGTGTGTTGCTCTAGTTTCTTAAACCTGTTGAATTTTCTATAATTATCCTGAGATAGGCCTTGCAACTTCAGAAGGTTTTCACAAGTCAAATAGAAAAGGTATGTCAAGCTTTGCTTTTAGGATCAGACATAGAACAAATGGGTCCTGCCCATCCATTATGTACAGCACTCTGTGATGTTGAGTTTCCTTACATAAACTATTTACTTCAGGTCATGCCACAACATTTTGATTGTTTTAAGGCAAGGAGTTTCGTTTGACCTTTTTCACAATAGATTAACCTCACTTTTCTTTAACATACAGTATATTTGGGCGGACTGGCATGTGCTTTTGTGTTGTTATTTGGTTCCATGATCTACTTAATAATTCATTTTTCTATAAATTGAAGAGTAAACTCCTCTCATCCCTTTATCTGACACCCTTTTAGCCTTAAGGGTATATATAATGTTCACTAAATGTTTTTTTGCACCACCTCAAGTCCTCAGAGCTTTTTAAACCCAAAGATGTCTGCTTGGGAGTTTCACCTGAATATCATCAATTCAGTCAGTAGTAGCTCCACATCTGTAGGCCGAACTGAACAGCCTGGGGCTGTTTGAGTGAAAGACCTTTGGGAGAATTCTGAAATGCAGAAAGTGTCCTCATCCCTCTAAATAAGCCAGAGTGAGGCGGGGAAAACTTTGCTAATCCAAATGAGGTGGGGAAAAAGCCAATCTCCACAAAGAGAGTAATTAATACCTAAGACTAATAATGGATCAATAATATTGGTTTTAGTGCCCATTCAAGCAATCATCAGGTAGTTTCAAAGAAATACACATCAAACACAACATACTTTTTAGTAAATAATAACACCAGCTGGCTTCTTTTGGAAATCTGCAATGCCTGGAAACCTTTGAAAAAATACAGTTGGGTATTTACGCTGCTGCCCATGAAGTTGGAATCATTTTGTTTTCAGAAACATTCCTTTTTATTTACAACCATTTCATGAGAAGAGACAAAAACATTTTTATTACAACTTTATGGCCATATGTATGTATATATATATATATATATATATATATATATATATATATATATATATATATATATATATATATATATATATATATATATATATATATATATATATATATATATATATATATATAAATAAGAGAGAGAGAGAAAATCCTGAACACATCTGAAATTTGTTTTCATTAAAAGTTTAAATCTCAGAGATTTGGCTAATGTTCCGTTGAGATAAAATGTTTTCCCAAATTAGCCACTCCTCATTAAGAGGAAGCAGGGAGCAAAAACAAAATACAACTTTAGATATTAATAGAATATGGTTTATGTCCAAGTGTTTTCGGAAGCACTCATAAGAAGACTTGGAAAAATGCTCTCAAATAATAAAACCAAATCTAATCAAGATAAAGTGAGGTTGTTTTTTTTTTTTTTTTTTAAGTTGTGTTCATATCCAGGGCTATGACTTCATTCTGTTTCTTTAGCATTCATGTTTTTCCTTTGTCACTTCCTCTGCTCAGAGTTAACTTGTATTGTTTGGTGTGGGAGCATTCAACAATTAAAGCAGCACAAAAGACTTTCTCCAAGTTAAAACATCAGTTTCCGTTTCATTTCAGGGAATATTTGCTCGTCTTTATCGAGCGTTGTTTAACAATCGTGTTCGTCTCTCCCTAGTAAAAGCAGAAAAATAGCCATAGCAAATCTGGACTCCTTTCCCAGTTGTCTTTTGCCACACCTGTATCACTGTACGACATGATGTCACACATCAACAATGATGAAACTAGCTCAGGTGAAAACCATGGAGGAGATGATTAAGAAGCTCAACAAAGTAATATTGGAAGAGAAAATGAGAGAGTGACAGAGTAAGAGGCAAAACAGGTGGAATTTTGGACTAAAAGCGACTTAACCACCGCAACTATAGGGGGACGGACCAACATAAACATGACAAAAGTTCCTTTTTACAGCTTTGATTTGTACGTTTAGGATTACACTCTTAAAAAAATGAATAATTTATTTTCTTTGACGGACATCCAAGGTCTGCTAAGGACAGCAGAGGTACAAATGTGTACAGATGTATTGAGATTCAAACACTGACAGTACATCTAAAAGAGTCCTGGCTGTTGTGTTAGTAACATGAATACACGTTGGACAGCACCTATGGACTGTCAGGCAGGATGTGCATGAGTGAACTGCCTTCCCACCAAAGGTGTGACTGAATAGAGGGATTGCTTCTTCAAACCTGACCTGCACTATAAACATTTCCTGATGTGCCAAAAGGGCTGCATGTGAGAAAGCCAATGTGCAATACAGGAGAATATCTGGCCAGGTACTTTGTCAGGAAGAATGTAAGACCACCACAAACAATATTCACAAGGCCTTGTCAGAGCCTTCACAGGTTGCAGTGAGCTGCATACCTTACCTTGACACATTTACATCAAAACATTGATTACTTATCTGAATGGCAATGTTTTATGGAAACATTTCATATTTTGGGGAAACATTCCTTTAAATTCCTCTCATTTATACTTTTTCCTGCCTTTTCTCTTGCCGCCCCTCCTGTCTTCACCATCACTTTCTCTCCCTTTTTCTGTTTTTTTTATACAGTCATGTTAGTAGCCTCTTAATCCTGTTATCTCCACATGCAGACTGACACCGAGCTACTCTACAAAGCTGTAATCAACCGCCATGTACACACACAGTACATACACACTTGACATGTACACATTACTCTTCTTCAGTCACCTGATATCACAGTCTCTCTCTCTCTCTCTCTCTCTCTCTCTCTCTCTCTCTCTCTCTCTCTCTTTCTTTCTCTCACTCACTCACTCACTCATTCACTCACTCACTCACTCACACACTCGCACACACACACACACACTCAACGGGACTGGCCCCATTATCCAGCTCTTCTATAGACACTATTTTTAGTCACAGACTATTTTTATAAGCCCAAATGCGTTATCCACGTCCTGGACTGTCAATCAGTGGGGCACCTGTGGCTCTGGAGGTAGAGTGGTTGTTTCCTATTCAAAATGTTGGTGGTTCAGTCCTGAGACCCGCCAGTCAACATTTCGAAGTGTTTATTACAGAGAAAAAGCATTGACTAGAATAAAGAAAAACTCATGAAAGTGCTGGATGTGTCATGGTTTTGAGCTTTGATTAGTTCCTGTTTTATTTTGAAAGTCTGTATTTAGTTTGCATTGACTTGATTTACTTCCCTTGTTCCCAGCTGTGCTGATTGTTTGCACCTGTGTCTCATCAGTCCCAGTAAGTATGTATGTGTACATTATGGTCTTGTCCTGTTCCTTCTCAGTGGCCAGTCTGTACTGTTCCCTGCTCTGTTTCTGTTTTACTCGTTCAGGTTCTGGTTATTTGTTTTGGCTGTGCCCAGTTTGTGGAATTCCTGCTCTCACGGTATTTTTGATTTGATTAAATCTTTTATTTTTGCAAGCTCTGGCCTCCTGTCTCCTGCAGTTGGGTTCTGTATTCCCTGACACGTGACAGTATGTGAATGTGGTTCGTAGTGAAGTATTTTGAGTGGTCATTTGCTATTCAAGTGTCTAATTTTTTTTTCATTATTATTGACATGAACTCACTCCCACACAAACACTTTTTTAAAAAAAGCCTTTTTGACAACTTTTCCTGTAACTTTGCCATTTAGTTCTCTCCTGGCTGCTCCACCCAAGCCTTTCTTCCACACGCCCACGCCACTTATTTGCAACAGTGCCAATTTTGTGGGGTCACTACTTTGCTTGTGTGTTTTTCATTCTCACCTTTTTTCTTTTGTAAAAGTACATTGTGTACAGCTCTTTTCTTGCATGTACCTCTGCTCCTTTCCTCCCCCTCTGTCGCTGCGTCTCAGTTCCGTAATTACAGCTCTGGACTCAAGCAGTGATGGTAAATGCTTTTCTATTCCCTAACCTCCATCACTCTCCCTCAGCCTCAATCGCTCTCTTTTTCTCACCAAGCAAATTACATCTTGGTTACTATGGAGACGTGTTTATTGAATGCTTTTTACGATACTTTCTGACTTCCCCCTAAGCCCTCTTTTTTCCCTCAGTTTAACCTGCTCGTCTCCCCGTTTACTCTTTTATAACACTCTGATGTACGATGGTTAATTTTATTCTTTTATTGTTGCCTGGACAGCATCTTCAACTTATTTAGTTGACTGATAGTTACTTTTTGTAAAGGAAAGATGACGATTGGGTATGTTAGATGGATTTTCGATGCAGTAGATGTGGTAATTGTTGCTGCAAAGTACTACATGTAAGCAGATAAAGAGACAACGTCTCGTATTGTACTGATTCGGGATGTGCTATCCATTACTATTGACTTTGTAAGTGGCCCCCACTGAATACAGCTCTGTGAGATGTGTGCAATGCAATTATGTATCTTCTGCCTTCTCATCATCACAGATAGACTGTCCAATCGGCTCTTTCTTTGTTTCTTTTTATTCCTGTTTCAAATCAGCAGAATGTGCTTTTCTTTTGTACAGTTATGTTCAGGTTCATAGTTCACACAAGGAGAGCTGACCCAAAGGTTCATCCACCAACAAAGCAAATGGTAATTAATAATAATAATAAAAGTTATTCAGTTTAAACTCAGTTTAAAAGGAGGTTGTTTTAGTTAACTGGGGAATTTGTAACAAAAGGCTTCTGGTTCTGGTGAGCCTTTAAACTGCTTGTTTGTCGTTAATCCACCGATAATTGATAAGGTCAAGGTTGAAAGGTTGGTGGTAGTTGTTAATTCTGGATTTTTATTTAGGTCTGTTTGGGATCATTATCCTCCGGTGGGAAACATCCTCTCATCAGTTTTTGCTGATCCACAGATGATGTGATATTTAAATCCAGTAATTAATTAAGTTTATTCTTCTCTCAGCAATTGAAAATACACCTTCTATTCAGCACTCCTTTCACTGTAGTCCTTCTTCCTCTCATTGTGCCAGCGCCCCCCCCACACAACATATCTACAACTCATCCATCCTGTCCCTCTCTGTCCCCTACTGTACTGCACCTCTCTCTGCTCCTCCTCTCCATTCCAGATGGACTGGATGGAGAGGAAATTAACTTTTGAATGAACGAGGCTGATGCTGTTTTTGTGTGGAGTTTGATATTCTGCCAAAACTTCCAGGAAGGTTATGTCTGGATCTGTTTACATCCAACACACTTTACTTTGGTAACATATGCTCGTGTATGTGAAAACAGAGACTTGTTTCAATGACAATAACACTGCGCAATTATCATTTAAAGGGGACCTATTATGAAAAACCCGTTTTCTCTTGCTTTAATATATATAAAGTGGTCTCCCCTCAGCCTGCCAACTCAGAGAAGGAGGAAAGCATTCAAATTCTGCAGTGTCTGTACAGCCGCCCGGATGAGCCATCCAGTCTGATGTGGCTTCTACGAGCCGTTCAGATTCTGCTCCTGTCGCGACGTCACCTCAGGGGCGATGCGTGAAACCACGCCCACAACTAACTCCGCCGGCCGGAGCTTCCGCCATTTTTTCGTAGCGGGGTATCGCGTCATTCGTGTCATCGCATCAGGCAGCCAATCAGCACAGAGCCTCATTATTAAAGCTGCCTGGCCACTCAGAATCCCACATAGAGAAGGAGGTTAGAAACGGGGAAGATGAAGACATGGCTTAGAGACTGAATTTCTAATTTATTTAGCAAAAACAATCAAAAGCTTGTTTTTAAGACATTCAAGGCCTGTTTAAAATAGGTTTTAGATGCCATAATAGGCCCCCTTTAACATCACTGAAATTCCATATCCATCCATCCATCCATCCATCCATCCATCCAGATATTAACTCTCCAGTGTGTCTGGGTTTTCCCTGGGGGCGCCTCCTGGTTGGACTTGCTCAAAACGCCTCCCATAGAGGTTAAAAAGGATCCACTTAATTTGAGAGTGAGGCAGAGTCCAGTCAAGCTTAGCCCAAAAAAATGACACAGGCTAGCCTTCCTGTGGGTCCAGCACCTGCAGGACTGACGATGTGAGTCAGGCGCTATGTAGGACAGGTAGCGGCCAGAGCAGTGGACCTCAACATGCTGGTTTTGATCACAGAAACCGGCTCATGCCAATCTAAAGGAGATAAGAAACAAATGTAACTAACTCTTCATCTCTTTAAAGCAGATGCTTTGACTGGTCATTTTGTTGTCAGTAGGCAAGACATGAAAGTAGTTAGTCTAATTTTAACCTTTGTACATCTAATCAGCTTCTGCTGTCATTCTGCTGTTTGCTGTATTTTTCCTTTGCTAATGGTACTCACCAAATGTTTTCCAATTTGTGTCTTTTAAGTGGTAATGTCTGGCGGAGTTTTTTTTTTGTGGGCAGTGATCTGATGGGGATTTGGCAGATATGCTTAAGCTCTAAGAACTAAAAGCAAGTTAATTGTTCCCCAAGGAAACTTTGAAAAAGAAAGGACCTGTAAAAACAAAGCCTGAAGATGAAAATTATCATTTTTTTCATTTTTACTTCATGTCAACAACCTTTTTTCCCCATGAAAGACTTTTTCCTGTATTATTACTGTGTAGACTCAGACACAAGCAGTGTGAGGATGCAAAACATGTCATTTCGTTGTGTCTCTTCTTGCTGTTGTTACGTTACAACCTCAAACATGTGTGACAGGTTTACATTAAACAGCAAGCTTTTAATTAAATGGGGAAATGAATACATGTTTTCCAATAATTCCACTTGATGCTTTGTAATTAACTCTGCATACACTTTAATTTAATTGCTCTTTGAGGAGACGGGCTGTAAAAGAACAAACAGGACGCTCAGCATATAGCTGAGAATCCATAATTACTTTGACCAGGTGAATTTACCTCCAGTTGAGACACAGAAAACTAAATGAACCACACCAGAAATGCTAACACGAACAGGGTTTTCTGGACTCCTGCTTCACTGGCTGGTGGTTCGTGACTTGAATTATTAATTGCTAGTTATTGCCTTATTACTCAAGGATGTGGATTTCTCGGACTGTGTTTATCCACTGTGCTGCTCTTCCCCTCATCAGAACACGGGTGAAAGTGATATCATCTAATGATTGCCCTCTTCTTCCTTCTTCGCCTCCGCTCCCTCGCTGTCTTTCAGTAAATGTGGGAAAGTGATACGATTCTCTAATGACCAGCGAGAGTAATCACCATCTAAATAAAGGTTGTGTTTGGGAAATCTCCCATTTTGGCTCTCACTTTCCTTAACTCGCCCCTGGCCCTTTTCCACTTGTCTCGTCGCTCTGTGTTGACTTCACACCTCCGATTCCACTATTAGGATGTCTTTAGCACTAATATGCTGATATCTTTTGTTTGGGTTTTTTTTGTTTTGTTATCCTTGTTTTCTTCCACCTCAAACTGGACAAATCCATTTTACGTTCCTCAATGTAATTTTCAGTTTTTACACCTTGGTCCACTCTTGGGTGATTGCATGGACCCCAGATTTTATTTATTTTTTTCCCCCTCTGCCGAGATCAGAGAGGAGCTCAAATTAACATCCATTTCAGCTGCACGTTTAGCTTTTATATCTTCAGCCAGAGTGATTGGTGAGAGGAACCGGAAGACATGAAAGAGTTAGGAGAGTGCCAGGGAGATAAAAGGAAAGCACAAGAAAAACCTTGCTGTCTGTCCGCACGTTTATTTTGTGCTTACGAAAGTTCTTCTTCTAGCACATTCTCTCTCTCCTCGTTCGGGTGAGGAGGAGCTGACTTATTAAAACGCCAACCTTTCCAACAAGAGGCAATAAATCAAACCAAACATCCAGGGGAGAGAGAAAGAGAGAGATGGAAAGGAGGAGGAAGAGGAGAGAAAGAGAGAAAGCAAGAGAGAGAGAGAGAAAGAGAGAGAACATGGAAATGAAAAATTGGGAAGGTATAAGACATGGAGGGAGATTTGATGAGCAGCAGACTTGGGGAAGAAAGGAGAGGAGACACTAAGAGAGACGGGTTTTGCAAAGTGATGTAGTTCAGTAGAGAAGAAGGTATGAAGAAAAAAAAAGAATCTTATCTGGTCAGTGTGGTGCCTCACACACTTTGATTAAAGACAGACAGGCCAGCTAAGGTTTATCTAGCATCAGAGTAAATCATTCAGCTGGGGACTGAGTTATTTTCATGGCAGTAATATGCAGTGTTGTCCCCAGTTTATGCCAAATGTTGTGATATTTCCACAAATGAATTAATATGGTGTGTATTTAATATTAAACACAAGTGCAAACCTATTCCTATTTACAGTTGGACAATCAAAGCATATTTTTCTTTACCAAAAGAATCTCACTAATTCCACTCAATTCACTTAGTTTATATAGCACCTTCTTCACAACAAGCTAAATTCATGTCCCACTGAAAACCAATGATTCCAGTTCAGCTGTATGTAACTGGATGTACAGCTACATGGGGAGGTAAGCGGAGCAGTGTAAATGCTCTGCACATTTATAGCCATCCCATGACTCCCATTCTACTTTGGGGAACCACAAGTAATCCTGCAGTCTGCGACTGAAGAGCTCCGTTGGCGTATAATGGAACTATGAGGTCTTTAAGATACAATGGCGCTCGGGTCATTAAGGGCTTTACTTTATGTGGCAGAGGAAGGTTTTAAATTCTTTCCTGGATACAACAGTGCGCCATTGTAGAGAAGCTAAAACTGCAGAAATATGATCTCTCCTGCTTATTTTTATCAGAACTCTCACTGCGGTATTTTGGAAAGAAACTTATTTTACGCACAAAGGACACAAAATCAAAACTATGCCAGCGCTTCTTTACAGTGAATGTACAGAGTAACTACATGTTTAGAAAGGAGTTGAGCTACATCTGCTGTTTTTCAACACATACTTGCAGTCTAGCTAAGTGGTTGGTTTAATTTAGTTTCATGGATGAATGATATCAGAATATTATCTTTATAACAAATAATTGTATGCCACATTGCTTAATATTTTTTATTGGAAGTAAGAAGTCCTTAGAACTCCACGATCAATTCTTGAGAATGACTCGTCATTTACTGAAACAAACCAGAAAATAAATATGATTTAAATCAACTGCGTGCAATTCTTTTGAAAACCATTAACGAGTTCAAGCAAGAGAAACCAGTGATTGATTTGTCAAATGCAGCACTCGCAGGACTGGAATAGATAGAAGTCAATTTTCCGAGACCAAGACGAGATAATAAATAGTTTTTTAAATAAAAACCTGTTTTTGTCAGAATATGTTTATATCTGGAATCTGTCTCACCCCATCTTTAATTTATTTTAAAATCAGCAGTTGTGATTAGTTCCACTTCCTTTGTGTGTTTCTTTGTAGGGCAATGGTGTCCATCAACAGCACTCACCAAAATGGGGTTTTCTTTCTTTAAATGTGGACACTGCCTATTATGAGTATTGCAAAATTAAGTACCTTTCTTGTGTGTGGAGATACTCTGCAAAATGATCAAATATTATATGCAATTGACTTTTATGCTGAAAAATCTTTTATGCAGTGAAAGGGGATGTATAGAAGAGAACAATTACTTTGAGTGTAAAAAATGAAAAAAGGAAAGGGCATGAAAGAGTTTCATGTGTTTTTAAAAGCTCAGCAAAATATTCAATCGCAGTGAAAGAAGTGAACTTGTCAGTAAAACATGCCAGAGGATATAATAGCCTGAATGTACACTACTGGTTTCTCATCGATCTTATTTTGTGCTTTTGGATTTGCTTTGTAGTTTCTTTGTTCTCCTTGTTTCACTATTACATCCAACTGTATAAATACAGGTAAAGGAGCCAGAAAAAACCCAAGGTGATCTCTCGGAAATATCTGAAATATGCAAAGAGATGTTATGTCTTAAAAAAATGTTTCATGAAAAGCAGAAAGTCATTTCTCTTTTTTGTGGTTTGTGTGAACGATTTACATGTAAATGCTGATGAGCATCTGTTGTTAATAACAAAACACCTACTTTGGATATTTAACTAGGATTAATAAATCCTTCTGAAAATTACTTTAAAATGTCAAAGGGGGCAGCTCTCTCGGTAGAGTTGGAGGTTATAGGATGTCCAGAACTCCCTGTACCCCATCTTTTGTTACATTTAAGGGGAACTGGACCTAAATGCAGGAAGCCACAGGAGTAATTATTAATAAATTAATTTATTCATTCAACTAAAAACAACCACACTAAGCGGGACATCCAAAAACCAAACCAGCAGGCAAGACAAAGAGAAAACAATGGGTTGAAACACAGAGGAAGGGTAGGAAGACTAACAGACACCAAACTTGGGAGGAAAGGCTGAGACGAAGAGACTCAAAGGATGACAAGACACAGGTGATCAAGACAGACGACGAAAGGAAGTGGCATGCCGGGGGGAAACACTTTTAAGGTAAAACAGGAAATTAAGTCCAAACGCAAGAGAACAGCAGCAATCAAGATAAAACTTCAACAAAACAAGAGAAATGAGCAAGTTTCAAACTCAAACTTAATCAAAATCCCAAGACCATCACACTTTTAATTATAATTTTAATTAATTTTTGTTTTTCTCATTCCACTGCAGGCATGAAGTCCTGCCGTTGTCATTTGAATACAAATGTATTAATGTATTATTTGTAATGTATATTTTCCATCCTACTCTGTATATTTTTCATTGAATATAGATTTTATAAATACGTGATTTTATTATTATTAAAATGATTGTGTACACTTAACATAGGGAAGTAGCTGCGTGCAATCACAAAATTTAGATTTTTTTACTTATGTTATTAAACTTATCTTATGGTATATGTTAACTTATATATTTAACATATCTCATTCATTCATTCATTCATTCATTCATTCATTCATTCATTTATTCCTTCATTCATTCAGTAGTGTGCAAATGTTTTGTAAATGTCTCATTTGTATTATTCACATCAGTATTGAAATGTATCGATATACTGATACTGTGCAAAAGGGTTAAGGGTTAATTATTTTGCTGACAAAAAATACTGCACACAAATGACTAATTTTATAATTATCTAAGACTCTAGTTTCTTAGATGTGAGACTTTGTTGTTTTTCATCTCCTTTTTTTAGTAGACATTGTTTTTTGCATTTTAAGTTTTTATTTTAATTTTAACTAAAATCTAAATCATTATAAAAGCGTGCTTTGCAAGTATTGTGAAATAAATTGGAAGTGGGGCGAAGTGGAGGCGACGAGGACGGAAGACGCAGTTAGAGCATAACACTGAGGGCTTTGAGGTTAAATGGTTTGAATGATCTCAAGCCCCCCAACCCCCCCTTCACGTTCCCTTCTTTTATCCCATGTATATACGTAAAATAAGAAAAGGAAACAAACATCCCCACCACAAACAGACATCCACATGTATACTGTAAAGTGTTTGCGGATGGACGCTGAGCTTGTGGGCACATTTTACAGATCTGAGACACATTCAGTTTGGAGCAATAGAGCGACTCAGAGAGCGTGAAACAGAGATGAAGCAATAAGGACTAACACACTTATTCTCTCTCCTACATTTCTTCCTCACTGAACCAAAAGATGGGCTTTAAACCCTTACAAGCATTTTCTTTTCTTTTTTTTGCCTAGTTTGTTTTGTTTCTTTGAATAACAATTATGCAATTTTTAACAAGTTTCCTCTGAGGTCTTGTGTTTTGTAGTTTGTATTGCATTCCTTTTTCTTTTGATGATGGCTTGACTCTATAATTAAAGTAGAATTAAGGAATAACCCCGCTGTGATCTAATTTAAGGTACGATCATTAAAAGCTAATCAGTTCATCACAACAGAGAAAAGACGGTACCAGAAGTGTCATCTCCCGTCATAGGTCTCTCAGCTTCTCCCAGCTTCTCACGACATGTTGTCTTCTTTAACAATTTTAAAAGTTTTCTTTGACAGTTTGCTGATGTGTAATTAGAATTATATGTTATTATTATTATTATAATAAATTCTGTGCTATAATGTCTTAAAGTTGCCTTGAGTCAAAATAAACTACATAGACAAAATGTAACACCTACTTAAAGAGCATTGCTTCACTCATAATGAAATGTTAATGCTTGTTGTGCCTAGAGACAAGACTAAGTACGGGGTAATTAAGAATCCTGGGTCACATCTGAGTGAACTGTCCGCCTGTACTTTGCAGGTTTACACCGCAGGTTCTGAAGCATGAGCCGACCCTCAGAAATGGGCTTGAAAGACATCATCATACTGCTGCGAGCATGGAAAACAACTGTGAGGGCATGGACACGAGATGATAAATAATGGAATAGCAGGAAGATGTTATTTGGAGAAAACATTAGCCTGAGATCATGGTTACAACAGTACTGGCTGTTCTCTCACATTTTCAGCACCTATTTTCTTGATTTTCAGCAGAAAATCGCTTTGTCTCTTTCGGTATTCGTGACACCAGAATGGAAATGTATGTGATGACCTTTCAGTTCGGATCTTACTACCCATGTATCTCTGTGCTTTCTTGTCAGCGTGTATTGTAAATTTGCCTTTCACCCCAGTGGTTAAAACCGATGAGGGATAACACCTTATACCAATATTAATTTGTTTTAGATTATTGAATGAGCATAAATTAGATCTGTATGCAGAGCGCATAGACACATGTACAGACACAAATTGACACACTTCCGCAAGTCATGCATGGAGGATAGTTAGCACTATAGGCCGCTAATTAGATAATATATTCCATTTCCTGAAGGATTAGTTAAGGCTGAGATACTGGTGGCTGGATGTGCTGTAAAACAGCTGATGTTAGTGTGGTCGTGGTGTGTGTATTCAGGGTATTTGTTAAGGAGGAGAACCTACATATCAATAATTCATCTTGTGGATGTGTTCAATCAGATAGTCAGGAATCCATCGCTCTCCCTTTTTCACCTGCAGCGCTTATGGGACGTGCAGTGATGGGATACACTATCCTGGTTTCACAGTAAATTAGCATGCTGCTTTTGTGGCAGCCAGATAAATGTTGGCTACCGATAGAAGAGGGAGAAAGGTGACGCTCCTGCTGTCGTTTTACTGGATGCAGCTGTAACTGGCTCCCAGCTGTTGGCCACGCTCACCTGGTGAAGCTGATAGCTGAGTTATAAGGGGATGAAACAAGGGTTTTTAATCTTACTTTCATCTTAAAGGTGCATTGTGTGTGTGTGTGTGTGTGTGTGTGTATATATATATATATATATATATACACACACACACACACACACACACACACACACACAAACCGGATTCGGTTGAAGTTGGGAAATTGTGTAAAATGTAAATAAAAACAAAATACAATGATTTGACAATCCTTTTCAACCCATATTCAATTGAATACACTACAAAGACAACATATTTAATGCTCAAACTCATAAACTTTATTTTATTTTTCAAATAATAATGAACTTAGAATTTCATGGCTGCAACACGTGCAGTAAGTTGGGAAAGGGCATGTTTACCACTTCGTTACATCACCTTTCCTTTTAATAACACTCAAATGTTTTGGAAGAGAGGAGACTAATTCTCTTAGCTTCTCATGTGGAATCCTTTCCCATTCTTGCTTGATGAACCACTTCAGTTGTTTAACAGTCCGGGGTCTTCTCTGTCGTATTTTACGCTTCATAATGCGCCAAACATTTTCAATGGGAGACAGGTCTGGACTGCAAGCGGGCCAGGGGAGAACCTGGACTCTTTTACTTCCAAGCCACGCTGTTGTAACACGTGCAGAATGTGGCTTGGCATTGTCTTGCTGAAATAAGCAGCGCCGTCCATGAAAAAGACGTGGGTTGGATGGCAGCATATGTTGCTCCAAAATCTGTATGTACTTTTCAGCATTTATGTTGCCTTCACAGAAATGTAAGTCACCCATGCCATGGGAACTAATGCACCCCATACCATCACAGATGCTGCTTTTGAACTTTGCGTTGATAACAGTCCGGATGGTTCCGCTTCCTCTTTGGTCCGGAAGACACGACGTCCAGTGTTTCCAAAAACAATTTGAAAAGTGGACTCATCAGACCACAAAACACTTTTCCATTGTGCATCAGTCCATTTTACATGAGCTCGGGCCCAGATAACCCGGCGGCGTTTCTGGATGTTGTTCATAAACGGCTTTTGCTTTGCATGGTAGAGTTTTAACCCGCACTTACTGATGTAGTGACAAACTGTATTTACTGACAGTGGTTTTCTGAAGTTTTCCTGAGCCCATTTGGTGATATCCTTTACACACTCATGTCGGTTTTTAAGGCAGTGCCGTCTGAGGGATCGAAGGTCACGGTCATTCAGTCTTGGTTTCCGGCCGTGGCGCTTACGTGCAGTGATTTCACCAGATTCTCTGAACCTTTTGATATTATGGACCGTAGATGTTGAAATCCCTAAATTCCTTGCAATTTTGCTTTGAGAAATGTTGTTCTTAAACTGTTCAACTACTTTCTCACGCAGTTGTGGACAAAGTGGTGACCCTCGCCCCATCCTTGCTTGTGGATGACTGAGCATGTTTGGGGAGGCTCCTTTTATACCCAATCATGGTACCCACCTGTTCCCAATTAGCCTGATCACATGTGTTGCAAATAAGTGTTTGATGAGCTTTTCTCAGCTTTCTCAGTATTTTTTGCCACCTTTCCCAACTTCTACTGGACGTGTTGCAGCCATGAAATTCTAAGTTAATTATTATTTGGCAAAAAACAATTAAGTTTATCAGTATGAACATTAAACATGTTGTCTTTGTAGTGTATTCAATTGAATGTAGGTTGAGAAGGATTTTCAAATCGTTGTATTTTGTTTTTATTTACATTTTATGCAATTTCCCAACTTCAACTATATATGTATATATATATATATATATAGTTGAAAGCCCTCATTATTTATGATAGATTCAACAGGAAGGTAATCTGTGTCGCGCTTGGTAGACAGAGAGTGCAGTGTGAATATAAAGTGTAAAAACTCTTTGAGTGGTCAAAAGGACTGGGAAACTACTATATACAGTCCAGTTACTGTTCCTATCAAGCCCTGAGTGCTCTTGATGTTAATGGTGCAGCTTCTGTTTAGTTTATCAATAAAATTCAGCTTGTCATAAAAAGGGAACAAAAGAAGTTTCTTTGCTTGATGTAGAGCAAAGAGCCACCGTTTTACACAGCGTCTCATGGCATGCCAAAGTCATTTGTCTTAAAAATAAAGTGTGTAAATGGTGTTATATAATGATTAAGTGTTCTGAGGGCAACTAGATTTGATGGACAGGTGGACAATAGCTTGTTAGCAGGAAGCTGTGAGCACATCATGACCTTTGAGTTGGGAGCTTCAAAGCATCGGGGTGTCTCAGCGCTGTCAGCTCCTCCATCTGTGACCCTGCACAGTTCGGCTTAAAAAAAGAGAAAAAGCTAAAAAATATTTTCACAGGGAGTCTGGAAATTAGATTTTTGTATAGCTTTTTACAATATTTATTTTTTATACTGTAGGTGGTGTTTTGGTCTATATAAATACGTTTGTCAATTTACCGTATACATTTAGCAAATTAATTATTTCTAAATTAGCAGATTATATTTCTTACTTTAGTTGTATTATTTTCATGTAGATTCAAGCTGTAAATAGCTAAAAGTAGCCTACCGGCATTTTTGAGTCATGTGGAAGGAGTTACTGACACGGGTATATTACTCACCACAGGAATCCAAATTCCTTAGATGGAGTTGCGGATGTCCATTTATCATTTTCAGAGAACCTCGAGGATACCTTGCCAAATTTAGGTCACACTAAAGTTTTAAACTCAGTCTTGCTATTGAAAAACAGTAAATGAGTTCATTCAATAGCTGTTTCATACATTTCATCAAGTCCTCACAGATTTCATCATCAGATCATACACTTTTTGGGCTGGACATATGTAATACGGTGCATGTAAGCCAAGTACAAAAAAGAAGATTCTGGGTGGTGGAGTTATCGGCCTGAGCCGAAACCCCAAACCTCCCTCCCTCTTTCGGTGCATCAACACCAAGAAAGTGTTCAGGATGTGACTTGGCTCCTTTCAATGTGGAGGTGGGGTCCCATGCTGAGCTGCTCTTGGATGACTCTTCACCACAATAGAAATGTATATTGTCTGCATCACTGCATTTGAGCTAAGTGTTCACCTGTCAATGTCAACTGTTTTCCCACTCATGAACAAGACCTAAAGATTACACATAATCTTGCAACTCATTTCCAACCCAGTGGAAGTAGCCCACTCTTTTCCAGCTAATTTTCACCTGTGCATCTGAGTATAGCTGCCTTGTCATGGCTTTAAACAACTCCTGGTGACCTCCAGTGACCTCCAGCTGCCCCCGGGGGAAAGCTGGAGGTCACTGCTCAATGAGGTCAACAAGACCACGTCACCGTTATGAAAGCAGAGATCTCTGTCCCATCGAAATACCCAATCTCTGTCCCTTGGCTGTCCTTAAATGATGATCCTGATAGGTATTAACAGAATTGGTGATAAAAGGCACCCCTGACAGGAATTTAACACCCACCGGGGGTCTGTCAGAATGCAAAGCTGCCCCTGGCTCCGACTGCACAGCGGCGGACACATGCACATGACAGCAGGCCTGATGCAGTACACACTAGACACTTTGAGGGACATCAGTATGACCTTTACAAGTCGACAAAGCAAATACAGACTGGCTAGATATTTCAAAAATAATTTATTTGAAATAACCACTACAGTTGGTATTGTTTTTGGTCATCAAGGTCTACAACATGCTGCAGTTTCCCATGAATTCAATTAAATTGTATTTATATAGCGTCTATTACCTCAGAAGTTGTCTCTGGGCGCTTTCCAGAGACCCAGAACATGACCCCTGAGCAATTATTACATAAACATAACATAAACAATGGCAGGTAAAAACTCCCCTAGTGGGAGAAAAACCTTAAGCCAAACACTGGCAAGGAAAAACTCCCCTCTAGGAGGGAAGAAACCTTGAGCAGGACCTGGATCATAAGGGGACCCTCCTGCTGGAGGCCAGACTGGGGTGGTCATTAGCACTTAAATAGAGCATTAAACAGAGTTCAACACGAGGAATCGGGATCAAGAGTGATTTTCCAGCATTATTTTCTCGTAATTGTTTTTCCATGCCTGAACAAGCATACGTTTGTTATATTCACTGTGACGTGATGGCACCCATGTTTCATATGTTTGAATTGATTTTTTTTCTCTCCCTGTCTTTTTCCTTTGGCCATCCTAAAATCGTTAACGGTAGCTCTCTCAGCACTCTGGCTTATGGATCCGATACGAATCCTGTGTGAAAGGCACCAAATCAATGTTAACATGTACAAAGTATGAGCTTAATATTTGATTCACGAAAGAGCATTATTGGAATGAATTTCTTTTTGACTGCACATTGTAAATGGTGTTATTTTGCAGCTTTCGTTGTGAATGCATGACTGTGGCAGACGTGAGAGCAGGTATGGGCCAACGTCAGCTCCGTTCACATTTGTTCCTCATTATTCCATCCATCCTTGTATTCTCTCGTGAGGACAGAGTGATGCCGATGACAGTGGAGAGAGGTTTTTCTGCTCATCAGCTGGTACGGGGATTGAAGGATGAGGGCGGAGGGGGATAGTTAAACGATACAGAAAGCAAAAGTTCTAACATCTTGTGCATAAAAAAATAGAGCAGGAAATTGAAAAGTTAAGAAAAGACGAGTAGTTTACACAGATGTATACGCTGAAAGACTATGGTAGACTATCAGAAGCACTGACTCGTCTTATGAGGCAATAAAAATAGTTTTGAACGAGCAGAGTTAAAGTTTATCACTCTCTAAAAAGAAAGTGAATATGGTATCCTTCCCAGAGGAATCATAAAAAAGAAGAAGAAATTATGCAAAAACAAAGATTAAAAATCAAACTGAAGGAAGGAGGGCAGCATGGGTTGGTTCAATTACTATGTCTAATGTAAATTATGTATGTTAAGTAAACTTCTTATTGAATCATTGGGGAAAAATGAGAAAGGCAGGGCAAGAGGGTGGTGGAGGTGTCGGTGGTGAGATGAGGGGGGTGGGGGCGGCAGAGAGGGATTGGAGACGCTGGCAGAAGAGGATTACAAGTGGAAATATGGTTGCAAAGCAAAAGCAGTGCAGAACAGACAAGAGAGGGGGAAAAAGGATGGAGGGGTTGAGATGATGGATGTGCTGCTCTCGTTTCGTGCCCCCTAACGAAGACTCTAATGAGTGTTTGTGTAATTCCACTCTGTCTCCTCTGCCTGCTCATCTTAATTAACTACATTCATCTTCCCCTCCCTTCATCCATCCCTTTTTCTCTTCCTCCCTCCCTCTGCCCTCCTAAAATAACATACTGACTGTCTGAACCCCACCTGGACCAGACCTGCTTTTTTACTTACTCACTATCTCTCTTTGCCCTCCTCTCTGCCACCCGCTCTTATCCCCTACCCCCCACCCCTCAATTCTGTCTATGTATTTTCCTCAGCTTTCCGTTGATGTCTTATTTTCTTCTCACCACATCCTCAAAAAACTCAAGCTTTCTCTTCTGCTCTGTCTCTCTGGTTGCTGACTGTGCTCGGTTGGTTTAAAAGCCTGCCCACTTCTGCGAGTCTCTGGAGCCACATATTGTGACGGACCATTTAGTCAGTCTAGTCGTTAGTTTCATCAATAGGCTCAAGGAGTAGCAGTGACAGTGTTAGTAATACATGGCAACACCAACTGAATCGTACATTAAAGACAAGTGGCAACCCATCAAGCCCAAAGCAGGAAGCCAGAATAAGGCAAGCAACCCAACTTCGGGAGTAACACTAAAGTAAATTGCAAGTTGAGACAAGGAAAGCACTATAAAGAAAGAGGGATTACATAAATTCACAGGATCTGTATGTAGACCAGTTGAGTTTACAGGAAATTGACTGGCAGTCAGAGGAGAAGGGGAGACCGAGGGGTGTTTGCGAAGATCATTTACAGATGGAGAAGACGGTGCTGTTGATGAGTGGTCTGTATTGTGTTATTGTGGCAAGCAGCAGATGGGTGGGTGAGTACCTGCTGTCATTTAGTTCCCCAGTCTTGAAATGGCTTTCACGATTTCAGCCTTTCAGGACTCAGGCAGTGTGATAAAGGACTGCTGGGAGTCAGTGCCTCTGTTTCGCAGCAACTCATCTGTGCACACGCACACGAACGCCCGAACGTCCTCGCACACATGCATACACAGATTTCAATGTTCTGCACACATGAGTACTCATGCAAACAAACTCAATCAGACAGGCTGCAGCACAGGTCACACTGATGCACAAGTCAAGGCCCATTTGAAGTCAGTTCAAGAGAAAAATAAAACAGTAAACGTAGTTATGCCATGTGTTCTGTGTGAATGTGTGTATGTCTTATATAAGGACACAACAGTAAGCTCTAGTTTGCTGAGTATAGCAAGAACGAGTTTTCATCTTCTTCCGTATAGGCAACACTCTTTCCATTAATTCACCGACCCAACCCGGTATTCACTTGTCTGTTAAATCTTTCTGGCGGTTTATGCTGGACTAGATAGTCATCATACTCCACAGATGGAGAAAGGATGCTCACCACACATTCACACCCCACACGGATAACCAATTGGTCCTACCTCCTGCTGAGGGTCAGAGGTTAATCTATCAGGGTTTTCACCTGACAGCACTTTCTTGTCCCGGCCGAGCGGAGGGAGGAAAGGGAGGCAAAGAGCATCAGCAAAACGGAGATAGACTGAGCAAAGATGACACCGAGAGCAGTAAGGCGGCAGAGATAGCAGTGGACACAGAAGTAAGGGGACAGAAATATAGTGACAGAGAGGAAGATGTAGGCAAAGGAGAAAGAAATGGAAAGATAGAGGAAGAAAAAAAGAGACAGCAAGCAGCCAAGATACTGGTGGTCCAAATAGGCGTAACTCTCCCCACTGTTCTTTCAACTCCTCTAACACACAGATGATGTTACCATCAGAAGCCCCAATAAGCTGTCCTTGAGGGTAAAATGTGCTTTTAGGCATTGATCTCAGATCAGCTTAGCTGCTGCAATAGCTAACCTTTAACAATGAAAGGAAAATGCAAATCTGACCTTAAATGACAGTGTATGTTACAAGTTCTCCCAGTCTGTTAATCTTGGTGCCTACTGGGTTTGGCATCACCTTTACTGCTGCTGCTGCCGGTGGTGCTGGTGCTGGTGCTGTGGTGGCTGATGAAATGTAGATGTTACAAAGAATGGTTAGCAGCTGGCTTTTTCAGCCTGCACCTGTTCATTTTCTGAGTGTGTGTGTGCATGTGTGTCTGTCCAGGGAATGGGCTTTTTTTTGTGCGGGTATGTGGCTGTCTGTTTATGTGTGTGTGTGTGTGTGTGTGTGTGTGTGTGCGTGTATGTATGCACGCCTGCTGTCTTCAGTGTTTCTGCATTGTCTGCAGAAGTGCACACATGGGATAATGCAGTAGTTAGACTAGTGATATATGAGGCATCAGGAACATTTGTCTAAACAGTCTCATACACAAGCTCCATGCCTGCACACAAACGTCCCTGAAAGACAAGATACATGTTCAAGCGATGCTTTGCCGTTTTACTGTATTGCTAATTAGTCTGTGCGACATGTAATAACAATTAAGCCATTGTGATTGTAATTGTAATTTTAATTAGAAAATCTTAAATCCTAGCTTCCTAGTGTCCTGCAACCAATGCTGAAATCAAACACTCTTTTGGCAAAACAATTTTCACTCAGTTACACACAATATACATCTATGCTTTTAGCAATATGGCTTTCTTAGCCACTGTCACGCACGTGAGTGTGATACAAAATGGCATGCATGGGTTGTTTGATAGCATCACTCTCATTGTTTCGAATGAAATACCCCAAAAACTGTTTTTGAAGGGACAATCACTGTCAACCTTTCAGCGACTGACTGACTCTATAGTACGGTATCTTTTGCGCACTACGTAGAAAGATCAAAGGCCAAATCAATACAAGATTGTAGTGAAAAATAATTGCAACTCAAGATATATATAAATGTTGTATTAAATAATTATATTCAAACAAATCTACAGTGAATGCAGATTTATTTATTTACATGTATATGTTTTATGTGTGTATTTATTCATTTGTTCATTCATTCATTTTCCGGACAGTGCTACTGTTTCTATTCTTTCTTCCTTTTTTTATAATCGTGCTTTTTTTTCCCCAGTCTGGATTATTTGTGTTGGTCCGTCTGGCAAAATGCCAAAACAGTTCAGTTTAAATGGCTTGTGGTGCTGTAATACACTTGGAAAGACACAAAGCTATGAGAATTACTTTGCAAGACATGATATGCCACTATGTTTAAATAGTCTCTTCTCTTACTGCATTAGGAATAATTAAGTTGTTTTGTGGAACTCTTTCACAACATCTTTTTATTTCACCAATTTTCTTAATGTTTCCTCTGATTTTTAACCTTAAATTGAACCTTTATGACTACTTTCTATTCAATCTGTTAAATCATTGTTTTTTTGTTCTTTCTTTCTTTTCTTTTTCTTTGATGAAGTGCTATTGGAATTATTTCAGTCAAATCTATTTTACAAAGAATTTAGTGAATGTTATTATAAAAATATTGCATTTCATTTTTTGATTTATTGTATTATGGATATTTATTCCTCCCAGTATTTCAGAGAACCAATAAATATTACACTCACAGGCTGAACAATATGGGTGCAGTTTAAAATTTCTCGCCTAAATTATTTACCAAGTTTAGAGATGAAAAGAAAGGGCCTCTTTGACGTGTTAAACACCAATAATTTTGCAAATGAGCAAATTAATATTCACTAAAAATACTCTGCTTGAGACATTACACTGGGATTTTTTTTCATAAAAGTTATTTAATTTTCACCACAAATTTGTATTTGTCTGTATCAATTTATTTTCACAGTTTAATTTGGTGAAGGTGCAAAATGTAACAAAAAGAAATCTGGAATGAAAAAAATAAACTCCCTAAAGAACATAAATAATTTGCACAGAAATGTTAAATTTCCTTAATATTTTATTTTATTAAAATGTTTTTCTTTTCATTGTGCTTATTAAAGACTTTATTGTACATACATATATCCCAACAGTGACCTTTCAGTTCAATATTAACCCTTTTGTTGCAGATCTACAGAGGTTTTGTGCTTGAAAATATGTAGAAAAAAGTGATTGGGGGCTGTACGTGCCAAGAAAATATTTTTTTAAGATCATTATTACCATGAATCTTAGATAACTTGCGCATCATATTGTGTCAAATCTAAAGCATGAACTAATAAATTAAATCTTAATGTAGATAAACATATTTGAAGTATCCTAAAGGATATTTGTATTACCTTTAAATTGATGTTTTTGACATTCAGATGCCATGTCAAGGGTGCTGTAGTATCTCTAGAGTCAGACTCATGAAGTATCATCAAAGCATCCCTCCCTTTTCCTCTTTTTCTTTCTTCTTGATCCTTACTGAGCACATATCTCCTCCCAGTGAAACATCTGACTCATATCAGGATCTGTGGTTAAAAAATATTGCAAAGTAAGTAAATATAATACCGTGTGCTTGAGTGTGACAAAGAGATGTAAGGTGAACTGCCACTCATTCAGTGTATTGTTAAAGTGGTAGACGCTTCAGACTGAGCTCGACATGAAGGGTCCCTTCTGGACTGAAAAGATCTTAATTAAAAATTACACTTATTTAGCCCAGAGGAAAGAAGTAGAGAGTAGTGAATCATCATTTCTGTGTTTGCATGTCCCAGACCTCATGGCTGAAGACTAGTCATAGTAAACTACAGTCTTTATTATTATTATTACTATTATTATTATTTTCATCAACAAAGATTCCCTGCATCTAATATATATGAAACAGAAAACTTTTTTTTTCTTTTTTTTGAAGGGGGCAGATCAATGCCGGTTCTCTCAGAGCCACTGACGCTGACTTCTGATGATGTGGAAGTTAAATAAATAAAATCATTTCTCCATGGTAATTTTCGTCAAACCTGCCAAACGCAGCCTAAATATTTGACATGGAAAGAGAGAAGATCAGTGAGAAGGGAGATCAAAGGATGGTGGATGGGGTGGTGGTGCATGTGTGCAAGAGTGAGTTTGAGCGTGCATTTGTGCAAATGTGTGCGTTGGGAATGGTGCAAGTAGTGATGAAACGCGTTCTGCAGCATGATATTTTCGACACCACCAAATTCTGCTCCAGCACTCCTGCACATGGGAGTAATCTAAACTCAAAGCAGCACTGGTGTGCCTGTGTGTGTGTGTGTGTGTGTGTGTGTGTGTGTGTGTGTGTGTGTGTGTGTGTGGCAACTGGTGTTCACCCACTAGCAACTATTCTTCATATTCCTGTCACCCACTCTTCCTCTCTCTCATCTTCTTCATCTTCTTCCTCCAAAACAACACACACACACAGACACACACACACAAATACACACAAATACACACACATTGTATTTGTCTTTATCAGTCCCTCCATTTTCTTCTCCCCTCCTTGTGTTCGGTCTCCTTCATTCAATATTTCATGCTGTTGAGAGCGTATCTATTCTAAGCTCTCTTTCTTTTTCTCTTTATTCGCCCTCTCCTCCCTCTTTTCTTCCATCTAGCCCGTCTTTCTTAAAAAAACCTCTCTCTACACATCACTCTTGCTGTCCTCTGCCTCTTTCTGCACCTCTATAAATCTCCTGCTCCCCCTCACTCTCTCTATCTCATTGCACTCCTAATGTTCTGTGCCCCATCTAAGTTTTTCTCCTCAACCCAGACTCACAATCTCTCCCACTCTTTCATTTTGTTTTCCTCCTGTCTTTTCATCCCTTTTCTCTCCTCTTCTCTCCTTCTTCGCCTTTGCCAAATCAGTTTGCGTGACTGTTGCGCAGTATCAACCCCCCTCTCCTTGTCTCTCTCTTTTCTCCGTTGGATTCCTCTCCAACCAAAAACACAGAGAGAGCCCTGTTCTCTCTTTTTGCACCTCTTTCATTTTTGCATCTCTCCTCCTTCATCTCCATCCAATCTTGGTGTCACCTCTCCCTCTCCTCCTCTTTCTCGATCCCTCCTCCATCCGCACTCATCTCCATCTCCGCCACTTACCCCCACCCCCGTCTCCCTGTTGCTCTTAGGCCGTTCCAATGTTGTTTTAGGCACAGCAGTGAAAGGTAAACAGAGAAATTGAAAATTCGTGTCAGTCACTCGAGTGAAAGAGGGCCGGGGAAGGAGGGAGAGCAGCAGAGGTGGTGAGGGAGCAGGAGGAGGCGGGAGGAGTGTCAGTACAATTTACTAACACAACAGTGAACAGCGAAGCAGGCCAAGAAACTGAGCGAGCGTGAGGCGGAGAGGAGCGACTCTCCCCGTTCAAGAATTCCAGCAGAATGCCACGACAGAAAAAATTTTCCAAAGAAGAAACTGTGTACTATATGATGTTCATGTGCACTCTAGACTCGCTGAATTCATCTGTGAATTGTTTACTTCCTGCACCCAGAAGAGGGATGTGAGCCCTTTAGGGGCCCAATATCCAATTATTGGTGCTATGAGAAAGTTCCGATTAAATTTCAAGGTTTCAGAAAGGGACCACTTGACAGATGTGCTTTTAGCCAGCTCCGGGTTGGAAATGTCATAAGAGCTTCAGTGTCACTGCGTGCAGCCGGCCCTGAGGTCGTTTCTCATAATAACCCCCAATACAAAAGTAATCCAATAGTGTTGCTACCCACGCTTGAAGGATCCAACCTGGATGATTAGAATTGACAGGAGCGTTTGCTCAAACAGAACACGACAGCGTCTGTTTAAAGGAAACCAAATGGAAAAGGAGGATATTGAATTTTTGTGCAATCAAAAAAGTACAGAAACCCTTGTGCTGGATGTATACTTTCTTTTCAAATGTAGCCATATGGTAAACTTACAATAAACCCCATGAATCTTCAGTAGAGTCAATAATCTGTGTTTTACAGCCGAGAGTTTAAAGGCTCTAGAAACTTATTTTCAGTGGCGCTGCAACAGACTGCACAAGCAACCAGCTTGTTATGAGCTTTTGATCATGTGTGATCACAAGACGTATGGCACTTCTGTTACAGCAGTGCTCTGATTTTAACAATGAAAACCCAATGAACACATCAGGGGGCAATGTGGGGCTCAGGGTCTTCCCCAAGGACACGTCAACGTGTGATGACCAGCCAACTCCACCCAATTATCCGCGGCTGCCCCTCTCTCTTAAAGAGATATTTATTGATAAATGGTAATTGCAACTAAGTGCAACAGAAATAAGTTTAGACTTCAGAGGTAAATGGTGATCATGAAAATCTTTTTGCTGCAGCTCAATCTCTTAGCATGTTATCTACCATTCACAATTCGTCCAATAGATGTTATTGGTCCACTCTTTGCTTAACCTTGTAAGACCTGGTGGGATTTTCTTGTCTTGCTGCTTTGGGCTCATTAAGAAATTCTCATTAAGACATGTAATGTTACGATATAGACAACACAATGTGTGATATGTGTATGCCAGTTCAGGGGGTTAAAGCAGCAACATTCTTATCATGCCCAATATGGGCCAGAAAAAAAAATGTAGACCTGATAATTTAATGTTTATGTGTGTTAAATTGTTATTTTCACAATGGTGAACTGTTAAAACATACATATTTCAAAAGCAATTAAAATTATTTTACAGTGTTTATGCATGGGTAACGTTTTACAGTATATAAGCTGCACAGTGTACCCAACACATGTGTGCAAACTGTAGCAAGAGGACCTTTGTAATATCACGTATCCAGATACAACACTCTGTTTCAAGTGTGGCCTAAACTTGCAGCTCAGATAAAACCAGAGTCCGTGTTAACTAACCTGCCAGACCACTAACCCAGGAAGCTACATGTGGTGAAGCAGATGTAATGTCTAAAAAAGGTGAGTCCAAACTTTCGACATTTAGTTTAAAATGGACTATTTGTTTCTAGATTGCTTATAATTCTGAGTAATACTCTGCCTTTAAAGCTCTCGGTGACCTTGACATCCTCTCTCTTTTTTTCCCCTTACTTGTTCATTCTCATAGAACAGGAATTGTTTCCGTTAAATTATGTTTTCAGTTGCTAATGTTTGAAGCACACAAAGAAGTGTTTTGAATATCTGACTGCACACTGTCACAAAGGTATCAATGCTCAGAATGACAATGAAACTCAAATGTAAACTCCTGCGGTGATATAACAAGGAGCCATAAATCAAATCACACTTGGCTGTTTCCTGAAGCCGCTGCTTTGCTTGGTCGGCCTTGACACAGTCGTGGTTATCAGAATTGTAGGTTTTATGTTTTGTTTGTGTGGATTTAAGTCAGTTCGGCTAAACTATTCAGATTGATGACTGATGGTGTGGTGTCTTGAATTTGGGCGTGCACACACATATCTGGCTGATTTAATGTACCTGGGCCCATTTCTCATAACCTGACTTAATTGTTCCTTCTTGGTGACCAAGACCACAGTTTTTGGACAAAGTGACAAAGAATGATGGAGGGACAATTGAGGAAAAAATTAATATGAGCAGTGGCCATGAAAATTAGCATTCCTCTTCCGTCACAGACAGATGGAAAGAAGAGCAGGGGCAGAACAGACGGATACCGCTAGAGTCCAAAAACATAAAACATAAAAACAGACAACATAGCAGACGTGCAGTGGAGAAAGTTTTCACAGAAAACAGAGAATAACGTGTGAGTAAGGGTTAGATATAGGGAGAGTGTGGAGGATTAAATGGACAGCTCATGAGAGGAGTAGAAGGACTAGAGAAGACAGAGGGATTCCCCGATGGCATCTCGTCTCTCTTTCTTTCTTGCTCTCCTTCTCCATATTTGCCTCCTTTTTTTTCTCCCAATAAATCATTCTGACTTCTCCTTAACCAACTCATTCCCAGCAGGCGGCAAGAAAACTGTAACAATCTTCCCTCTATCTACTATTTTTCTCTCTGTCCTCCTGTCTCTTTCCTGTCCCCTGTCTCTTACACACACACACACACACACACACACACACACACACACACACACACACACACACACACACACACACACACACACACACACACACACACACACACACACACACACACACACACACACACACACACACACTCCAGCCGGAAGCCTACACACACCTGAACAGCACAGTTTGTGCAGCAGAGGTGACAGAGGGGACAAAGTCATAAACATTGTTTCTGCAGGACAGAGCTGCTGTGTTAATTTGTAACTCATCAAGCATGTGTGAACGCTCCAAATCTGTTGAAAGCTGAATGATTCACACTTTTGTGGAAAATAATACCTCATAAAACAGGATGTGACTTAAACACCACTGTTAACACATCCATGGTGTCTATAGTGGATAATAAATCCGCTATCCGAGCGAATGAAGGCTGATTTATGGTTCCGCGTTACACCAACGCAGAGCCTACGGTGTAGGTTACGGCGTAGGCTCTGCGTCGATTTAACGCGGACCATAATTTAGGCTTGACAGTAAAGTTGGCAGCGTCTTTTTAGTTCTAAAAAAAATATGCCACAGTGTGTTTGTGTGTGCGTGTGCGTGCATTTCACGGGAGGAGGAGAGGAGGGGATGCATGGAAAAATAAACTGGTTGCAGGTGGTCGCTGCAGTACGACGGAGTATTAGGGCCAAACTAAGACAAAAAAAATTGGAAATTACGAGAATAAAGTCATAATATAATGAGAATAAAGTCGTAAAATTACGAGAATAAAGTCGTAATGTTGCGAGAATAAAGTCGTAATAGAATAAAGTCGTAATATTATGAGAATAAAGTCGTAATATTACGAGAATAAAGTCGTAAAATTACGAGAATAAAGTCGTAAAATTACGAGAATAAAGTCATAATATAATGAGAATAAAGTCGTAAAATTACGAGAATAAAGTCGTAATAGAATAAAGTTGTATTGTGAGAATAAAGTCGTTATATTATGAGATTAAAGTCGTAATATTACGAGAATGAAGTCTTAATATTACGAGAAGTCGTAACATTACGAGAATAAAGTCGTAATATTACGAGAATAAAGTCGTAACATTACGAGAATAAAGTCGTAACATTACGAGAATAAAGTCGTAACATTACGAGAATAAAGTCGTAAAATTACGAGAATAAAGTCGTAACATTACGAGAATAAAGTCGTAATATTACGAGAATAAAGTCGTAATATTACGAGAAAAAAGTCGTAACATTACGAGAATAAAGTAGTAACATTATGAGAATAAAGTCGTAATATTATGAGAATATAATTTATGAGAACTCTTCTCCCTGTGTAAAAATGAGGAATATTGAGCATTTTGTGAAGTTATATTTATATATTTATAATATATATAATATTACGACTTTATTCTCAAAATATTACGACTTTATTCTCGTAATTTCCTTTTTTTTTGTTTTTTGTTTTAGTTTGGCCCTAATACTCCGTTGTAAGGAAGAGCTTCTTCTCCCTGTGTTAAAATGAGGAATATTGAGCATCTTGTGAAGTTATATTTATATATTTATAATATATTACGACTTTATTCTCGTAATATTATGACTTTATTCTCGTAATTTTACGACTTTATTCTCATTACATTATGACTTTATTCTCGTAATTTCCTTCCCTAATACTCCCTAATACGTCGTACTGCAGACATCACTGGCAGGCAGAGCTCTCTACTTTTACACCGCCGGCGGATGAGGAGCAGTTGAGGAGAAAAGTTCCCGATGCGCGTCGCCTCGGCCACAACGTTGGGGGAATATTGGAGGGCGGGACTGGAGAGAGAACGAGAGCTGCCTACCAAACACGGAGAGGAGGAGAGAGCTGCGAGAGGACGGAGACGGCTGGCCAGGCTGCGCGCCGTGAGCGATGGTTGAGGGAAAAAGAGTCAAGAAAGCCCAAAGAAACTGACTGGTTGATGTCTTCCCCCCCCTCCTCCTCCTCCTCTCCCTCCCTCTCTCTCTCTGGCAACAGATTATATAGCTCGGCCACTGACTCTGCGTACTTTGCACATCTCGGATCCTTTGGAAAGGGGGAAAAAACTGCAGCAGCAACGCCAGACAGCAAGAACACATAAAAAAAAAAGAAGAGGAGTGTTTTAATTTTTAATGTCGTTATTTTTGACATCACTGATTTCCACTCCAGCTTTTCTCTGCGCACAGGACTGTGTTTTTTTTTTTTTTTTCTTTCTCGCCCCCATCATCCGTGTGTGGAACCGGTACCAGATCAGCTCAGAAACAGCAGGGAGGACCGGCTCCTAGGACCATAACCTCCTCACCCCCCCCTGTCTGAAGGAACTATTGGGGAGGGAGGAGGAGGAGGGAGAAGAAGAGGAGGAGGAGGAGGAGGTTGGCAGTGTCTGATTTACGTGGGAAGGGGGTGGGTTGCGGGGTTACTCAGTCACCACATATTACAATAGACTTTTTCCAGCGCTCCTTTCCCAACATTAGGCAGTGTCCACTTGTGTGCATGCATGAAGCTGTTGTTGTGCTGCTCTCCCGTCTGCTAGGCTCTGGCTGGGATGTTTGAGTCGCGCTGCCCGGTGGGGTGACGGGGACGGGGACCGACACAGAGAGAGCGGCCGGAGAGACCGAGAGGGGACGGAGGGGACCGGGGGGGAGCATGGCTCTGGCAGCGCTGGCGCTCTGGGTGCTAACAAGTCTCACCTGGGCCACCGGGGTCCAGGTGTCCAACAGACATTCGGTTTACTGGAACAGCTCCAACATACAGTAAGACCCCGATGATTAATAGTGTAATTGTTGTTAAAAGCCTGAGTTATGGTTCCGCGTTAAATCGACGCAGAGACCTACGCCGTAGGGTTACGGCGTACGGTGCGCGTCGCCGCGTACCCTACGCCGTAAGCTCTGCGTTGGTTGTACGCGGAACCATAAATAAGCCTTAATTGATCAGTTTTTTTTATGGATGCTCAAGTCTGTTTCAAGTATCCCTGTATCAGGATGACAGTGTTGCCTCTGTATTTATCTGTTTCTTTTTACCTTGAAAATAGGCATTGTGCTATTTCACTAAAGCTTAGTTTGGTTCTTTGTGCGTGAACTGCAACACGAGACTCCAACTGTGTCCTCAAGGCTGCTAAATAACCTTTTCAACACATTCTGTTACACCGTTATCAAGGATATGTAGTTTGTTAGTTTGTGCTCCTCGAGGCACCTAAAACCTACTTGTAGTTTACTCCATTACTTCCTCTTTCTTTGCTCGCATCTATTCCCAACTATTATCCATCCATGGTGGAAGGCCAGAGAGAAAAAAAGGCGAGAATCACATGTAATCCTTCTGCTGTGGCTTCTCCTCTCTGTCTTACTGTCTTCTCCTCTATCTGGTTCAATTAGGAGCACTTCTTCATCCTGACCCCATTGTGTTGCAGCCTTGTCACTGTTCAATCTTTCCTTCCAGCTTCCTCTCTTTCCTGCCCTCTCCATCTATCCCTCCTTAACCCGTTTCTTGTTTACACACAGTTCGTTGGCCTTTTTGTTATCCTTCTAATCCTTCACTCCTCACTCGTATCTTTGCAACCGCTCTCCTCTTTTAAAAAGCTGCCTCTTTAAACACTGTCCTTGTGAGTCCACGGCTCTGCTGCTGGCTTCTCAAGAATGGAGCGTCAGTGTGCAGCAACGCACTGTTGGCTTATCTCCCTTGGCACAAATCACAGTAAAATGTTGCATGTATCGGTACAGTCTTGCTTCACTTATTATATTTACAGGCACTTTTTCTTGTGCCATAAATACATTTTCTACCAAAAGCCGCATCTGTTGTGGACTATTGGATTTTTAAAGAGTAGTCGGGTGTTTGATCTACAGTACTGATCCTTCCTGCATGTTAGAACACCAAATAATGGTAAAATCTGCACTCATTTAATTTCCTGGGCACACAAAGATGCATTTTGCACATTACTTTTATTTTTAATTCTACATTTTGCAGTCAGTCCTGTCTTTGTGTGATTTTTTTTTTCCTTTCTTTTTTTCGGATGTTAGGCGTTGCTCAGTCTCAGTCAGTGAGATGTCCAACAGAACGTATTGAGCTCCAAGGATGGTCAAGTCGAGTAGAAAGTAGCTCCATCTTACAACTGTGCTGATTAAAGTTGTAAATAATATGGAAGCTTAGATATATGTTGTTGCCTGTGTGTGTGTGTGTGTGTGTGTGTGTGTGTGTGTGTGTGTGTGTGTGTGTGTGTGTGTGTGTGTGTGTGTGAGAGAGAGAGTCCTTCTACTGTCGGTAACTTCAGGCTAATAATTTTTAGCCTACAGCGTGAAATAAAACTGTTAGACTCGAGGAAATTTGGACGCCACCTCTAAATAGCGCTAAGTATTGCATAGTAGAAGTGGGGAACTTTGAATATTGTGATATATACTGTAACGCGTAAACAATATTAGTTTTTTAATGCATATTTCAAAGGAACAAATTCTGCTAATGGATTTTATCTGGTATATTTTTTGTGGCTCTCAGCGGAATGGTCTCCTTTTCAGTTTCAGGCCCCCCCCTGCATGGTAATTTTATAATAAATGCTAATGGAATTCCACCTTCGGTTTTCTATCGGAGACAGAAGTTGATTTTCATAAAATGTAGGAAAACAATGCTTAAAGGCATGAAGGAAAAGAAAGAAGTGAACCCCTGCCCTGGCCACAATCAGCTACATGTAACGTGAGCAGCCTTAACCTTGGCCAAGTGTACACATAATTAAGCTGTTTGTTAGCTGATGTCTGCTGTACATTCAGACTGTGTAGATGTATTGCTTCCTGAGAAGGCAGAGAGCGGTAACGTGGCTTGGAGCAGGCTAACCTTTAACCTGACTGTCTAGGATCTGAGCGCTGCAGCACCCCAAGTACAGACCCCTTCCCTCTTTATGGCTGTCCGCTGCCATTACTGTTTTCATCCCACAGGCAGAATATTCCTAGCCCCTGCAGTGTGAGTCTTAGTGTGTGTCTTTTCATAAAAGACTGTGGTTAATTAAAGAACACTCTGATCTCAGTGGACCTGCCTCCTCCCTGATCCTCCCATCTCTGCCTTTCTCTCTTTCTCTCGCTGCACGCATGCACAATGACAATGTCCGACCAGCGAATGGGGATACCTTTTCCAGTTCAGCCAACTTAGTAAATTAGCAGACAAAGGGGCCATGGACAGTGGCACATAAAAGGCAGATCAGCTGCAGGATAACCTGTCTAATCCACTCTTTTATACACCACAAATGGTTTTTCACAAGCAACGGATCCCGTTTCCAGCATTTATTTTAATCTCTGCACTCCAACGTTTCGTAGGCTTGGTTGGCGTGCATGGAGCCGCTGGCGTGCAGCCTCCCTGGAGTTTCTCTAACTTGCAGTGAAGTGTGGAGGGTTTAGAGGGCCAATAATAAGCTGTACTATAGCTGTCAGTTTGAGTGGTAAACACATTGTAAAGCCTGAGGACCCTGCAGTTTCTCAACCAGTTTCTGACCCCGGGCCACTCATCAACCACATGAGACAGGCGGAGACTGCTACCAAGGATTAACAACTTCTCACACGTCTCTGCACAAACACTGGGATGCATTTGTACACTCATGCGTATGTGTCCATATAAACGTACACAAATCTGTGTGTACTTAAAAAAACCCAACAAATTCTATAGGAGATGGATCATTTCCAGCTGCACAAAGACTTTCGGCACCGCCTATGAGTCACTGATATCCCGGCTTAAACACGATTGTGTGTGTAATAGTGTGCATTTGTGCGTGTGTGAGACCCAGTACAAGTGTGTGTTTGCTCTGTTACAGATGTCTCTGCTCACTGATGGGTAGCCGAAACAAAAACAAATCCATCAGTCCGTTAAATCACACATTATCTTCCACCACCTGATAATTAACCACCGCTGTGAGTGTGAGAGTGTGTTTGTGTGTGTGTGTGTGTGCGTGTGTGTGTTTGTTCACCAGTGTATGCATGTGCATACACGTGTATGAGTGTAATTTAATAACAGAGCAGTTAACTGGATTTGCATAATGGATATCTGGTGATATCTCTTAATTTATCAGCTGCATATTTTGCAAGTGATTAGGCTGCGACCGAACAAACACAAAAGCATTTGTTTGTGTTTTCCTGCATGTGTGTACGCTCGCGTTTTCATCCGTGACAGAGTCACCTCAGCACAGGTCACTAGAATGAAGCCAGCTGTCGCGGGCGGGATTTGCTCCTCGTAATATTGCACACCCATATGTGTGGTAATTGATGCCGAGGTGGAACTTGCTTTCTATTCATGCAGCTCATCAGAGTGCACGGCGACACGTCATGCAAGGCGGGAGAGAAATAATGCAGGGATAAGTAATACTGTGGGACTCGTGGCAGAAGGGAGGAGGTCCTACACAATGCAAATGGGCTGGTGGTGAATTATAAAGCAACATGGTGGGGGGGGGCGCGAAATAATATAATGGTAATAATGCCCAGCCAATGGCCTGGTCTGCACACTGACTTTTCACACGCAACGTAGCTCAGCCCAGTTTATGCATGGAGAGAGAGAGGAGACCCATGCAGGTGCTGACTGGAAGATCAAGAAGGCCAAGCGACAGTTTCTCTGATAGCAAAACAAGCAAACTCAAGTCTGAGCCCGCGTAGGACAACGATATTTGCATATATGTTCACACATATGAATATAATATTACTCACTCGCTTAGTACTCACATCCCTGCCTCTGCCACCGGCGCACACATGCAGCACAGCCTCACGCTCCATCTGAATCATAGCACACAATGATCAGGTGATTTATTGATTGCCGTGTCGTGTACAGGAAAATGGATTTGAGTTTGTATGTATTGCAGGTATGGATGTGTGTGTGTGCTGTGCAGATGCTTGTGCTGAGACATTGTTAATTAAAAGTAATAGGGAACACCTGTGCGATGGATTACTACTTTCTGCATAATGAGATTCAATGTACTTCCCTGCTCCCGTGCTGCTGCAGTGTCTTTGGACGAGTACATTTATTTATTATTTTCTGATTGCACAGGTGTTGTCTGGTGGGTAAGGGGGGTAATATGGGGAGTGCATAGGAAAAGAGCAGAAGAAATGAATTACCTTCTTCCGTCTCTTAGGGGATGAGATGGATTTCGGGAAGGTGCTCCCATCTTTGTTCTTCTTATCTGACGGGGCGGCGCTCCGTAGGAGGTGGAATTCTGGGAGTTGTGGGGCTCGATGTGAATATCTGTTAAATCTCTCCAGTGTTTGGAAATGTGTTGCCTTGCTTCAAGGGCTCACGTTTCTGCACCTCACCCACACTATCTCAGTGTTAGTTCTCCCTCCGTCTCGCCTGTTGTCTTGATATTGTCAGATATTGACCAACATTCACATACATAAAGATATTATGAACTTACACACGGACACAAAGCTCTCTGGATAAACAGACATGCCTGGGATATTTAGGCCACCCTACTCTCCTGCGTTTTGATTTGGTCTTACAATTGCTCAAAAACTGTCTCTCTGAGGCGATTGACTAACCGGAGACATTGCTGTGTAAATGCAGTATTGATGTTGAAGCATTTGTGGCGCCTCGTGTTTGAGGCAAATGCTAACTGGTCACTGTAATGTTCTGGATTCAAAGGAAATGGGCACACAGGGATTTTGCAGGTGTAGTTCTCCTAAGACCAAATTGAATTGAGATACACTGTGAATCAGGATGTTCTGATTGGCTCTGACAGGAAGCAGGAGTCTTACGCCTGGCCTTGGATTGATATTGATTCAAGTGATGGTGTGACTCCTGCGCTGCTGGCTCAGTGGATAACGCAGAGACTTTGCAGGCTGTTTTTCTGAAACCTTCCAGGGTCTTTGGCTGACATTGTGTGCAAATTTTTACTTCAGTGTAAAATGAGTATTTTTTTTCTTTAATTCATGTTTTTATTTAAAAAAGTATTATTTTAGAAAGAACACAGCCGCTTTAGGATAACTGGTATTCCAAAGCAACATTACCAGGGATTAGCATTTAGGAGTTGTAATGTGGCGATTATGGAGAGATCACCTTGAATCTGCAAAAAAAAAAAAAAAAAACACTTGATTAATGAAATAACATTGCCAGAGGTTCCTACAGGTGGAGAATTAATATTGTGTAGTGAACGTGGTCATGTAGCATGGTGAGTTGCAGTGGAATCACAAACTGCTGACTTTCTGTAGAGATTTTTCACTTCCTGTAGTAATGAATACAAAAATACAACAAAAAAATGTGTGACTGTGCCTCTGAAATAAATGTTGTATGGAAATGATTGGAAACTTTAATAGGGACTAAGGCTCACATTTATTATTAATGTGCCCTGGCTGGCTAGAATAATGATGAAGGTGCTGATCTGGGCATGCCGGGTGTGTGATTCTGACAAAACATCAGGGATAATGCATGCAGAGTGGATTTACTTTGAAAGTGCCTTTGTCCGTGCTGGTACATTCATGATACCAGTGCCTCTTAGAAAACCACACATTTGTATTTATATTTTTATTATGTCTGATGCAGTTTGACCCTGGTGGAAACTCTCAGTCACCCAGGACTGACCAAGGCAAAATGACTTCCTTTTGTTCACCTTCGTCTAGATGATTCAGAGTTGAAGTAACAAATGCAAATGGTGTATTTCTTAACATGTATGGTATGTTTTAACAGAGCTTTACATCACAGACAATTATCAATCTATTTCTTGCTTCAATTATTTTGTGTGAATTTTATCTGATCACACGTGTATGTTTATCAAAGACACCTCATGTGAAATTGAGCTTACATCAGCTGGTATTCATCTCTAAGGAAATATGACGACCTTCTTCGGTTATAGAAGCTGACAGAATGGATTCATGAATGGCATTCTGGTAACTTGGTCAAGTTAGAGCTGATTGTCTGATCATTGGTGCTTGAATTTGATTCCACATTTGGTTACCGTGTAGCCCTCTCAGTACGTAGTCCGCCACATGTGACTGATACCCTGGACAGTGTAAATGACTGAACGGTGTGAGTGATTGCTTTTCTTGCTGCGTTAAGACCACTGTGTACAGCCTAAATTGCTGTGTGGGCAAGTTTGA